>NC_090442.1:417185775-418435775 GCF_031143425.1 Pleurodeles waltl
TACACCCTCATCGGCACGGGGCGGCCGGGTGCAGTGTGCAAACAGGCGTCGGGTTTGCAATGTAGTTCAATGGGAGACACAGGGGTCTCTTCAGCGATGCAGGCAGGCAAGGGGGGGGGGGGCTCCTCGGGGTAGCCACCACCTGGGCAAGGGAGAGAGCCACCTGGGGGTCGCTCCTGCACTGGAGGTCGGATCCTTCAGGTCCTGGGGGCTGCGGGTGCAGTGTCCTTACCAGGCGTTGGGTTCTTAGAAGCAGGCAGTCGCGGTCAGGGGGAGCCTCTGGATTCCCTCTGCAGGCGTCGCTGTGGGGGCTCCGGGGGGTCAACTCTGGCTACTCACGGGCTCGTAGTCGCCGGGGAGTCCTCCCTGTAGTGTTGTTTCTCCACAACTTGAGCCGGGGGCGTCGGGTGCAGACTGCAAAGTCTCACGCTTCCGGCGGGAAACGTGTGTTCTTTCAAAGTTGCTGCTTTGTTGCAAAGATGTTTCTCCTTTGGAGCAGAGCCACTGTCCTCGGGAGTTCTTGGTCCTTTTAGATGCAGGGTAGTCCTCTGAGGCTTCAGAGGTCGCTGGACCCTGTGGAACACGTGCTGTTGCAGTTTTTCTTGAAGTGGGGAGATGGGCCGGTAGAGCTGGGGCCAAAGCAGTTGGTGTCTCCGTCTTCTCTGCAGGGCTTTCAGGTCAGCAGTCCTTCTTCGTCTTAGGTTGCAGGAATCTAGTTACCTAGGTTCTGGGAGCCCCTAAATACTCGATTTAGGGGTGTGTTTAGGTCTGGGGGGGTTACTAGCCAGTGGCTACTAGCCCTGAGGGTGGCTACACCCTATTTGTGCCTCCTCCCTGAGTGGAGGGGGGCACATCCCTAATCCTATTGGGGGAATCCTCCATCTGCAAGATGGAGGATTTCTAAAAGTCAGAGTCACCTCAGCTCAGGACACCTTAGGGGCTGTCCTGACTGGCCAGTGACGACTCCTTGTTTTTCTCTTTATCTCCTCCGGCCTTGCCGCCAAAAGTGGGGCCGTGGCCGGAGGGGGTGGGCAACTCCACTAGCTGGAGTGCCCTGGGGTGCTGTAACAAAGGGGGTGAGCCTTTGAGGCTCACTGCCAGGTGTTACAGTTCCTGCAGGGGGAGGTGAGAAGCACCTCCACCCAGTACAGGCTTTGTTACTAGCCACAGAGTGACAAAGGCACTCTCCCCATGTGGCCAGCAACATGTCTGGTGTGTGGCAGGCTGCTAAAACTAGTCAGCCCACATTGGTAGACGGGTATGGTTTCAGGGGGCATCTCTAAGATGCCCTCTGGGGTGTATTTCACAATAAAATGTACACTGGCATCAGTGTGCATTTATTGTGCTGAGAAGTTTGATACCAAACTTCCCAGTTTTCAGTGTAGCCATTATGGTGCTGTGGAGTTCGTGCATGACAGACTCCCAGACCATATACTCTTATGGCTACCCTGTACTTACAGTGTCTAAGGTTTTGCTTAGACACTGTAGGGGCATAGTGCTCATGCACTTATACCCTCACCTATGGTATAGTGCACCCTGCCTTAGGGCTGTAAGGCCTGCTAGAGGGGTAAATTATCTATACGTATAGGCAGGGGGAGGTTGGCATGGCACCCTGAGGGGAGTGCCATGTCGACTTAGTCATTTTATCCCCACCAGCACACACAAGCTGGCAAGCAGTGTGTCTGTGCTGAGTGAGGGGTCTCCAGGGTGGCATAAGACATGCTGCAGCCCTTAGAGACTTTCCCTGGCATCAGGGCCCTTGGTACCAAGGGTACCAGTTACAAGGGACTTACCTGGATGCCAGGGTGTGCCAATTGTGGAAACAAAGGTACAGGTTAGGGAAAGAACACTGGTGCTGGGGCCTGGTTAGCAGGCCTCAGCACACTTTCAAATCATAACTTGGCATCAGCAAAGGCAAAAAGTCAGGGGGTAACCATGCCAAGGAGGCATTTCCTTACACTTGTGGCCCACCTTGAACCGCAAGTAACACCTGTGGGCGGGCAAGATGGGGATATGAAAATACGCATCCTGCAAGTCCAGCGCTACCATCCAGTCTCCTTGGTCTAGGGCAGACAAGACCTGATCAAGAGTGAACATCTTGAAGTTCTCCTTCTTGAGGAAGAGATTGACTTCCCTTAAATCCAGGATAGGGCGAAGGCCCTTGTTCTTTTTGGGAATCAGATAGTAGCGGGAATAACAACCACTGCCCACTTCTGACGTCGGGACCCTTTCTAAAGCTCCCTTGGCCCAAGAGAGACGTAACTTTCTCACAGAGCAAATGGTCTCAAAAGGATAGCTCTTGCCGGATCTGCGCTTAACCGGCACAGGAGGAAAAGAACTGACGTACGCTCATCGGGGTGTTGCTTATATGGAAGACCGCGACGTCACAGACTGCTCCAACGCCACGGACGACAGCATGCGCAGGGTTCTGCTCAGCGGAAAAATTCTGTATTCGAAGCTGATGCTAGGGAATTCTAAGGTAAGGAATCTGCAGCTAGAAGTCTATATCAGATGTATATATAAACAAAAGTATTATTTTTCTAAATTGGTCTCGGATATATACTTTGAGTGTGTGCCTAATTTATTGCCTCTGTAAGTACAACAAATGCTTAGCACTACCCTCTGAAAAGCCTAACTGCTTGCCCACACTACTACAAAATAGAAAATTAGTCCTATCTACTTTTGCCTCTGCAAATAAAGTGGGGATCCACTGGACTCCTTGCAGTGTACTCCTTGTTAGTGCACCATGTAGAAAGCCTACTTCCTACAGGAACCTCTTTCGATATTGGGGTCAAGGCAGAGGTGTGGGATTAGAATCCAAAGATGTAATATTGGTTGCGCTTTTGTGATTGCATTGAGCGACATAGGCCTGGAGTGAGATTATGTTGTTTTGGTGTCAGAGACAGCTGCAGCAGAATCAGTCATTACGGAAGGAACTGGCATGAATTTTGGTGCCGCAGTAGAAGTCAGTACTGGTATGGGGCTGGTAGCAGGTCCTGAGTGAGGCAGATGGCATCGGGTGTCGACCCCCATGCAGATGTCCAACTGGAGCCTCCTGTGCTCCTTCGGGCCCAAAGACATGCTAGAGGGTGCCACAATTACACAGCAGCATAGGCTCTTCGAATTCCGTTATTTGCTGAAAGGTTAACGATTGCCTTGAAAGCTCGGCTGTATCAGGAGCAACCATGGGATCAGTTCAGATTCAGGAGACATTTGGGGAGAATAACCTTCATTAGATCGCCCTTGGGCCTTCTCACTAGAGTTCAAGTAAGGGGGTGGGGTCGAGTCTTGAATGGCTTTCTTACACTTATGTTTAGACTGTGACGTATCAAAAGACTGAGCAGTAACTAAACGTTTCACAGGAGAGGCCTCTTGACCTGGATGGTTGTTGGACTCTAGATCTCAAATGGGAAAAGGACTATTCTTTGACCGCATCCTGTTATGTTCAGTGACTGAGTTTAGCTTCACATTCCTGAATTGCCTTTGGGTAAATAAGGGTCCCCTTGTAACCTGCCTTATAGTCATGGCCTGAGCTCAAAAACAGAGGTATACCACTTGAATGTGTGACTGACATCTGCTTCCTGCAGTCTTGACATAACTTAAATTCTTTTGTTTTCAGTGGGGACATAGTTCCCCAATACATTGATACGTTTTTTAAAGTTTGGAGGGGAGCTCTGGATCCTTGTTAAAGGGCACACTGGAACATTGCAGAAGAAATTCCCATATCCAGTCTGGCACCTAAGGATATTCCCAATATGAGGAATACAAGATTAGAAGCATCCAACTAGGGATACAATTTGACAGACACCCTGTGCTTTTAAGAATGAAGGCACACCTAATAAGCCAGTTTAACACATAAAGCCATGTCTTACCTTCCGCCTGTTTTAAAGATTAGGTCTGCATTTGGAGCTCCCTTTGGATGTTGGTAACGAGGCCTTCGTTCACGGTTAGTGTTGGCAGGAGCTGGTCGCTGAGCCAAAGACTGCAACATTTCTAAAATCAAACACAAGCAGTTAACTGTTACAACAGGTTCTTTCAATGCTCCTTTTTCTCGCTCTTGTAAGTACACATTCTCAGAATAATTCACACTAATTGCTAGGTATGCAGCACGGCGCAAATCTTACAACTACAGCTGAACTGGGTCCTCGGCACGCAGTTGACCTGCACACTCTGGGTGATCTCTATACCGAGGGTGTTCTGATGCGGTTTGGTAAGCTCTCGGCAGAGATGGGGCTACCCTCAGGGCAGTTCTTTTTGTACAATTCCTTGCTTGGGGCGCTGTAGTGCAGATGGGGGGATATGACCTCCGAGCCCCCCACATACCTGCTGGTACAATACTTACAATTTATGGGGCAATGTAGACATCTGATACGGTGGTTCACTGATGTGCTTCAGGCACTTACGTTGAATTCTCCCGCTGGTTTGCGTACCGCTTGGGAGGGTGATCTAGCGAGTCTTTTCACCGACACCACCTGGTCGGGAGCACTCTCCAGCCATACTAATATCCCCCATAATGCCAGATTCCACCTTATTCAATTTTACTTATTTCACAGAGCTTATCTCACGCCAACCCGCATTAACAAATATTTTAATTGTGTGGATGCCGCTTGCCCTCGCTGCAATTTAATTGGAGCAGATTTTCTCCAGATGTTCTGGTCTTGTCCTTCCTTAAGCACTTACTGGCATGGAGTTACGACATCCCTATCCAAATACACATCACGTCCACCGCTGCTAGATTGTGGCTCCTGTCTCTTGGGCCTCTTTCCAAGAACTAAAAAGCAAAAAACATCCACAAGGTTTTTAGACTTAAGAATTCTGACAGCCAAGCGTCTCATTACAAAAAGGTGGAAAGCCACAGAACCCCCATGGGTACTCGCCTGGAGGCGCTCCTTCATGACATGGGCGTAAGTGGAGGGGGTTGCACTGCAACGCAAAGATCCTATGGGCATGCGTAGGTGTCCCCTATCCGCTGGTTGGAACGAAATGTTGACACACTTGCGCAGATGCCGATGATGCAGCGCCACCCAACACCAAGCTAGTGCCAACCTGATCATAATCTATGCTGCGTCTATCACCTGATCGCTTATTGGTATGCTTTCTCTCTTGGGCTCCGGGCGTTTCAGTTTGCTTGAATCTAGTCCAGTGTTCTGCGGTGCCTTGAATATGAGTGGTGGCATGGGGACACTGCTTAGCTGGGGACTCCCGGGCTTTGGGGTCGGGAGGGGATGGGAACGGGCTCTAAGTTTTGTTGTCAGTTGCACTAGTTCTATGTAATGTCTTTCTTATCATTGTTGAACCTACAATTGTGTTGATCGCTACCTGAGCATAGGGCCTCGATTGTACCTGAATTGCGCTGCCACTGAATTCCCCGGCGGGGGTTCATAGCCTGTATGCAGCCACTTTTGGCATGATACGATCTTCCAGTGCACCCTTAGTTCTTTGTCATTTTAATACAGCCATGCAAATGGTTCTTACCACTATTACTTTATTAAACCGACCAAATTTAATTGCTTCCTCCTCAAGGAGTGTGAATGTATATGCTGTGAAAATACCACCTATATCTAACCAGTATCAATGCAAATCAACTCTGTATGGTATAAAATGGAGTTTTTATAAATGGATAAAAACTCATAAATAGGATTTAACAAAAAAAATAAAAAAAACATCACACTAATGATTCTGAGTAGCATTCACAATTTTTAATGGTCAAACAAGAACCTATTTTAAAATGTGATAAATGGTTAGAAAATAGTTTTCTAATATTAGTTTGAAACTGAAATGGGAAGTTTTGCACAGCCCAACCCCTCAGGAGGCCCGCTAACTGATAATCACTACCACTAGTTGACTACTCAACTGAGCCTTTTCTTTTTTTAAGAAGCTAGCTCTTTAGGTTAAGACAGGTTGGCACAGTCTTCTCCTTCACTGGCTCATATCCAGTACTCATTTTGCACACTTCCTGCTGTTTTCTTGGGTAGTTGTGCTACCCTGTATCCATGAGACACTCAGTATTTTAGATTGTTTTTTCAACTTACTAACAAGTGTTTCTGTGCACTCCACCAAGGCACGTTAATAGGGAAATGTGAAATGGGGAACAATTTGAAAGAAGTATAAAACAAATGAGTATACAAGTACAGTGGGGAAGGGTATTAACATTATTACCCTGACTTGGGCTAGAGCGCCGGTTAACAGCCTGTCCCTCCCATTATCTGCTTGCACTATGTTTATAATTCTTGGGTGCTAAACTGAGAGAAATAATGAATAATCACATTTGTGAAGGCTTAGTAAGGATGGGTAAGAAGGTGCTATATTTTCAGTATTGTAAAAAAAAAAAAACTTTTCTACAGCACCCTATCTCAATATGCGCTTCCTACCTTATTAATATCTTGGATTTGTAGGGCTGGAGAGGATGAGCAAGGTCCTGGGGACTCGACCCTTGGAGGGGAGTCCGGACTGACCCTCAGAAGACAGGAAAGCCTGCAGAGGCAGTTGGAACCACCACAAGTGACCCACTGGCAGCAGGCACAGTAAGCTGCAGTGAGGCCCAAGCAGCACACCTGAAAAGGAGTACCACGTCGCTGGAGCAGCAGAGAGGAGACTGTCCTTGCAGAGGTATAGTGCTGGGGGCCAAGGCTACTCAGAGCCTGAAGATCCCTTGGAGCAGGAGTCAACAAGCATTGAATGCTGCAACAGTTGCAGTGCACAGGGATTCTATCATCGAGGAAGAGGCAAGGGCGCATAGTCTCCCAAGTTGGCAGAAGGCAAAGAGGACCCAGGACTACCACCTGTGTTGGAGAATCACTGAGGTGCCTGCGGATGCAGGGGAGTGACTCCTCCACTCCAAGGGAGATTCCTTCTTGATTCTTTGGTGAAGCTGAAGTTTTGCTGACCCCAAAGTTTGCACAGCCGTGGAAATGTTGCAAAGTGCTGACAGAAGCTGCGGAAACAATGTTGCAGAGTGAGGTTGTCTCGGTATTGCAGTCTTGTTCGGTTCCTGTGAACTCCAGCAGCGGTTCCAGTGGCCAGGAGCAGAAGAGGCCATTGGTGGAGTCTTGAACACTGAATATGGGGACCCACCTGCAAGGGAGCCCCTAAGTAGCCCAAAAAGGGGCTTGGTCACTTTGCAAGGTGACCACCTATCTGAGGGGGTCACTGACGTCACCTGCCTAACCTGACCAGTCAAATGCTCCTAGGGGCCTCTGCCCATCTTGGTTGCAAGATGGCAGCAGAATCAAGTGGCCACCTAGAGGAGCTCTGGGCACCACCCCTGGGGTGGTAATGGACAGGGGAGTGGTCACTCCCCTTTCCTTTGAGTAGTGTTGTGCCAGAGCAGGAACTGGGGTCCCTGGACTGGTGCAAACCAGATTGTGCAAGGAGTGCACTAACTGTACCCTTTAAAGTAAGCCAGTGGCGTGGGGAGGTTACCCCTCCCTAGTCTTGTAACACCCAAGAGAGAGGAGGTTGCACCCCTCTCCCACAGAAAATCTTTTGGCACTGCCTTCCCCTGCTTGAGCTGGTCAGGCAGCAGGCGGACAGAACCCAGTCTGGGAGGCAGCAGCAATATGGGCTGCATCGAAAACCCAGGAAGACTGGTAGGAGCAATACTGGAGAGAGTGCATGAAATCATGCCACCAATACTGGTATTTGCATTGGGGTTTGATTCCAACATGTCTGATACCAAACATGCCTCGGTTCGGAGTTGCCATTATGTAGCTGGGCCATAGGTAGTGACCTATGACTAGTACAATGCTAAAAAGTCTTCCCTGCACTTACAAAGTCCAGGGAATTGGAACTGAAGTTCATAGGGGCACCTCTACTCTTGCAGGGGTACCCACACACACAGGGACCTCAACCCTGCCCTTAGGGCTGAAAGGTCCTACCATAGGGGTGACTTACAGTGACCTGGTGTAGTGACCAGCAGTGAAAGGGTGCATGCATCTTTTCATGCAGGCTTAAAATGGTAGGCCTGCAGACACAGTTTGCATGGGTTCCCATGGGTGGCATAATACATGATGCAGCCCATGTGGGGTCCCCTGGTGTACCAGTGCCCTGGGTATCTAAGTACCATATACTAGGGACTTACAGGGGTACACCACTATGTCAATTATGGGGTCTAAAGGGTACCAAGACAATCAAATTTAGAGGAGAGAGCACATCACTGGGATCCTGGTTAGCAGTCTAAGCACACCGACAAAAGGCAAAAAGTGGGTGCAACCATGCCAAAAAGAGGGACTTTCCTACACTTAGTATACCCTAGCAAGGCTCAGGTGAGACAAAAAGCAAAACATGCATTGTTGTCTCAAACTGCCTTGAAGGCCAAGTAACGGCCACTCCTATATGCATCATGAGGCCAATGGAACGCAAAAGACAAGGGACCAACTAGGAGTGGGGAGATGGAGGCCACTGGGGCCAGTCAGAAAGATGGCAGCCTGCTGATACGTTCACTCCTTGCTTCTAGATTCACCACTTAGTGACACACTCAGCCAATCTGGAGACAAGACATGGATAGGAGGAGTTAAAATTGTGTATGCAAAAAACAATATTTTTATTTGACAAAATCTTAGCACCTATTAAACCTAAAGCAATACAAAACACATACTGTAGGAAGCTGGCTCGACATGGAGCACTAAAAAGAAGTACATAGTGCAGTGCATCGCCAATTGGTTTGAAGAGGCAAAAATGGATAGGACTAATGCTCTATTTTGTGGTAGTGTGGGCGCGCAGTTAGGCTTATAAGAGGGTAGTGCTAAGCATTTGTTGTAATTTGTTGTACTCACAGAGGAAATAAATGAGACACACTCAAAGAATAAACCAGAGACAAATTAGAAGCAAATACTTTTCTTCATGTATACTTTAAACCCAAGAACTTTGTTACAAGGTAAGTACGGTTTCAAGCACAAATACTTTTTAGTTTCAAAAATCTACAATGCAATTTCGAAGATCCTCAATGTTAACCTATGGAAGAAAACAATGTTTAGCAACCACATGGTTAACAACGACTTACAAGGCCAATCTCAGAGAGTTAAGGTAAGTACTGGGAACTTGTCTTTGGCTCTCAAGAGTGCTGGCTCTTACCTTGAGGGGGAGAGAGCAAGGGAGTACATGCAGAAACGTGTTAACAGTGGCTGAACTGGTCAGGACCAGTCCATCATCCCACTAGTCGCTGGTAGGTTTTCAAGTGTCCTTCTTAGATGTAGTTATTAATATTAATAAATCCCTCACTGGCATCAGTGAGGGTTTATTAATTTGAGATGTTTGATACCAAACATCCCCATATTCAGAGAAGCTACCGGGTAGCTGGAGAACTCGTAATGACCACTGTCCAGCGCATGCATTTGAAATGGGTTTCCTGTGCACTTACTGTAGGAAAGTACTATCATTCTAGCACGGTTACCCCCACAGTGAACTACAGTCTAAACACACTGACATCAGGCAAAAAGTAGGGTAACTATGCTAGGAAGATGGAACTTTCCTACACCCACATTGCAGCCTGACAAATATATAGGAGTGGAACACCGTATGCTAATGCTGTGGATGCAGCTATACCCCTGGTGGAATGGGCCCTCAAGCCCTCAGGAGGCTGCTTCTTGGCCAGTGCCTAGCATATTTTTATACAGAGAATGACCTGGTGCGAAATGGTCAGTTTCTGTATTGCCTGACCTTTCTTTGCTCCCACATTTCCTACAAACAGTTGGTCATCCTCCTGGAAGTCTTTTGTGAGGTCAAGGTGAAATGACAACCCTCTTTTTGGGACCATCCGATGGAGATGCTCCTCTTCCTTAGAGGGATGGGGGGGGGGCAAAGACGTTGGGCAGGTTGTCAGTCTGTCCCAAGTAAAATGGGGTCACCACCTTTGAGAGAAAAGAGGCATGGGTGCAACCACTACTTTATCAGGAAACACTGAGAAATGGAGGCTTTGATGACTCACCCTCCAGACAGATGTTATGACCACCTGATTGATTGTGAGCAGCATAAGTGGACATTTATGAAGTGGCTCAAACAGAGAACATATCAGAAATGTAAGAACCAAGTTGAGGTCCCACTCAGGCATAATTAAGGGCGAAGGGGGAAACATGTACAAGCCCTTTTAGCAACCTATTTACAATAGGGGACTTAAACAAAGAGGGTTGGTCAGGCAGATGCAGAAAAGTGGATAAAGCAGGCAGGTAGCCCTTAAGAGTGCCCAGAGCACAGCCTTGATGGGTAAGGGATAGAATGAACAGAAGAACATCAGAGCTAAAAGGAGAAAGAGGACCTAAAGACTTCTCTGTTCAATATTTCAGAAATCTTTGCAATGGCAGGAGTTTACTGCTTTGTGGAGTAACGCCTGGCTGCTAAATGAAAATGTCACTTACCCAGTGTACATCTGTTCGTGGCATCAGTCGCTGTAGATTCGCATGTTTTGCAATAGCTCGCCATCTGGTGTTGGGCCGGAGTGTTACAAGTTGTTTTTCTTCGAAGAAGTCTTTCGAGTCACGGGACCGAGTGACTCCTCCTTTTGTGTCCATTGCGCATGGGCGTCGACTCTATCCTCGATTGTTTTTCCCCGCAGAGGGTGAGGTAGGAGTTGTATTGTAGTAATAGTGCCCATGCAATGGAGTGATTAAGTATGTACCTATATAAGGTTGAAATGATATATATACAAATAGTTGAAGGTAACTTCCGAACTGCTACAGGCTCCCGGGGAGGCGGGTGGGCACATGCGAATCTACAGCGACTGATGCCACGAACAGATGTACACTGGGTAAGTGACATTTTCAGTTTGATGGCATCTGTCGCTGTAGATACGCATGTTTTGCATAGACTAGTAAGCAGTTATCTCCCGAAAAGCGGTGGCTCAGCCTGTAGGAGTGGAAGTAGTCTGAAACAATGTTCTAAATACGGCTTGCCCTACTGTGGCTTGTTGTGCGGATAACACGTCTACACAGTAGTGCTTGGTGAATGTGTGAGGCGTAGACCATGTGGCTGCCTTACATATTTCTTGCATTGGGATGTTTCCTAGAAAGGCCATGGTAGCACCTTTCTTTCTGGTTGAGTGTGCCCTTGGTGTAATGGGCAGCTGTCGTTTAGCTTTAAGGTAGCAGATTTGGATGCATTTAACTATCCATCTGGCTATACCTTGTTTTGATATTGGGTTTCCTGCATGAGGTTTTTGGAATGCAATAAATAGTTGTTTAGTCTTTCTGATGTTTTTAGTTCTGTCAATGTAATACATTAATGCTCTTTTGACATCTAATGTATGTAGTGCCCTCTCAGCTACGGAATCTGGCTGTGGGAAGAACACTGGAAGTTCCACTGTTTGATTTAGATGGAACGGTGAAATAACCTTTGGTAAAAATTTAGGATTAGTCCTTAGGACGACCTTATTCTTGTGTAGTTGTATAAAAGGTTCTTGTATTGTAAACGCCTGAATCTCGCTTACTCTTCTTAGGGAAGTAATGGCGATGAGGAATGCAACCTTCCAGGTTAGGAACTGTATTTCGCAGGAGTGCATGGGTTCAAAAGGTGGACCCATAAGTCTAGTTAGGACAACATTTAGGTTCCATGAAGGAACAGGTGGTGTTCTTGGTGGAATAATTCTTTTAAGGCCCTCCATGAATGCTTTAATGACTGGTATCCTATAAAGGGAAGTTGAATAGGTAGTCTGCAGGTATGCAGATATTGCTGCAAGGTGTATTTTAATGGAAGAGAAAGCTAGGTTAGATTTTTGTAAGTGAAGCAAGTAACCCACTACATCTTTTGGAGTTGCGTGTAATGGTTGGATTTGATTAATATGGCAGTAGCAAACAAACCTCTTCCATTTACTTGCATAGCAGTGCCTGGTGGATGGCCTTCTGGCTTGCTTTATGACTTCCATACACTCTTGTGTAAGTTGTAAGTGTCCGAATTCTAGGATTTCAGGAGCCAGATTGCTAGATTCAGCGATGCTGGATCTGGGTGCCTGATCTGTTGGTTGTGTTGTGTTAACAGATCCGGTCTGTTGGGCAGTTTGATGTGTGGTACTACTGATAGGTCTAGCAGCGTTGTGTACCAGGGTTGCCTTGCCCAAGTTGGTGCTATTAATATGAGTTTGAGTTTGTTTTGACTGAGTTTGTTTACCAGATAAGGAAGGAGAGGGAGAGGAGGAAAAGCGTAGGCAAATATCCATGACCAGTTCATCCATAGGGCATTGCCCTGGGACTGCCTGTGTGGGTATCTGGATGCGAAGTTTTGGCATTTTGCGTTCTCTTTTGTCGCAAACAAGTCTATCTGAGGTGTTCCCCAGAGCTTGAAGTAAGTGTTCAGAGTTTGGGGGTGAATTTCCCATTCGTGGACCTGTTGGTGATCTCGAGAGAGATTGTCTGCGAGTTGATTCTGAATCCCTGGGATAAACTGTGCTATTAGGCGAATTTGGTTGTGAATTGCCCAATGCCATATCTTTTGTGCCAACCGGCTCAACTGCGTTGAGTGTGTCCCCCCTTGCTTGTTTAGATAATACATTGTTGTCATGTTGTCTGTTTTGACGAGAATGTATTTGTGAACTATTATTGGTTGGAAAGCCTTTAGTGCTTGAAAAACTGCTAGCAGTTCTAGGTGATTTATATGCAGTTTTGTTTGATGTACGTTCCATTGTCCTTGTATGCTGTGTTGATCGAGGTGTGCTCCCCACCCTGTCATGGAAGCATCTGTTGTTATTACGTATTGTGGCACTGGGTCTTGGAAAGGCCACCCTTTGTTTAAATTTATATTGTCCCACCATAGAAGCGAGAGGTAAGTTTGGCGGTCTATTAACACCAGATCTAGAAGGTGACCCTGTGCTTGTGACCATTGTGATGCTAGGCACTGTTGTAAGGGCCTCATGTGCAGTCTTGCGTTCGGGACAATGGCTATGCATGAAGACATCATGCCTAGGAGTTGTAATATCATCTTTGCTTGTATCTTTTGTGTTGGATACATGCGTTGTATGATGTTGTTGAAGTTTTGAATTCTTTGTGGACTTGGAGTGGCTACTCCTTTTGTTGTGTTTATTATGGCTCCTAGGTACTGTTGTACTTTGCACGGCAGGATGTTTGATTTTGCGAAGTTGACGGTGAACCCCAGTTTGTAGAGGGTTTGTATGATTTGATTTGTGTGGTGTGAGCACTTTGCTAACGAATGGGTCTTGATTAGCCAGTCGTCTAGATACGGGAATACGTGTATTTGCTGCCTTCTGATGTGTGCAGCGACTACTGCTAGACATTTTGTAAAGACTCTTGGTGCTGTTGTTAAACCGAAAGGCAATACTTTGAATTGGTAATGTATTCCTTTGAATACAAACCTTCGGTATTTCCTGTGCGATGGATGTATTGGTATATGGAAATACGCGTCTTTGAGGTCTAAGGTTGTCATGTAGTCGTGTAGTTTGAGCAATGGTAGCACTTCTTGTAGTGTGACCATGTGAAAGTGGTCTGATTTGATGTATGTGTTTACTATCCTGAGGTCTAGGATTGGTCTTAGCGTCTTGTCCTTCTTTGGTATTAAGAAGTACAGTGAATAAACTCCTGTGTTTATTTGTGTGTTTGGTACTAATTCGATTGCATTCTTTTGCAATAGTGCTTGAACTTCTGTCTCCAGGAGCTCTGAATGATGTTGTGATAAATTTTGTGCTCTTGGTGGTATGTTTGGAGGGAATTGTAGAAATTCTATGCAATAACCATGTTGGATAATTGCTAGAACCCAAGTGTCTGTAGTGATTTCCTGCCATGCTTTGTAATAATGACCTATTCTTCCCCCCCACTGGTGTTGTGTGGAGGGGATGAGTGACATGTGAGTCACTGCTTAGTTGCAGGGGTTTTGGGGCTTTGAAATTTTCCCCTATTCCTAGGGAATTGCCCTCCTCTGTATTGGCCCCGAAAGCCTCCCCTGTACTGTCCCTGGTAACTGGACGGTGTTGCCTGTGAGGTGCTGGCTTGTGTGGCCTGACCCCGAAACCCCCCTCTAAAGGGTGTCTTGCGGAAGGTGCCGTAGTTTCCTCTGCTCTGCGGGGAGTAGAGTGCGCCCATTGCTTTAGCAGTGTCCGTGTCCTTTTTAAGTTTTTCTATCGCTGTGTCCACTTCTGGACCGAACAGTTCTTTTTCATTGAAAGGCATATTAAGAACTGCCTGCTGTATCTCTGGTTTAAACCCAGACGTTCGTAGCCATGCATGCCTTCTGATGGTCACAGATGTATTAATTGTCCTTGCAGCTGTGTCTGCTGCGTCCATGGAGGAGCGTATCTGGTTGTTTGAAATGTTTTGACCTTCCTCAACCACTTGCTTTGCCCTCTTTTGTAGGTCTTTGGGTAGATGTTCAATGAGGTGTTGCATCTCATCCCAATGGGCTCTGTCATAGCGCGCAAGTAGTGCTTGAGAGTTGGCGATGCGCCACTGATTTGCAGCTTGTGCTGCGACTCTCTTTCCAGCTGCATCGAACTTGCGGCTTTCCTTATCTGGGGGTGGTGCATCCCCAGATGTGTGGGAGTTGGCCCTTTTCCTAGCTGCTCCTACAACAACGGAATCTGGTGGCAGCTGTGCAGTGATGAAAACAGGGTCTGTAGGGGGCGCCTTATACTTTTTTTCCACTCTTGGTGTGATTGCCCTACTTTTGACCGGCTCCTTAAAAATTTCTTTTGCGTGCCGGAGCATACCAGGGAGCATAGGCAGGCTTTGGTAGGAGCTGTGGGTGGGGGAGAGGGTGTTGAATAAAAAGTCATCCTCGACCTGTTCTGAGTGGAGGCTTACATTGTGAAATTGTGCTGCTCTAGCCACCACTTGAGAATACGCAGTGCTGTCCTCTGGTGGAGATGGCTTCGTAGGGTATGCCTCCGGGCTGTTATCTGACACTGGGGCGTCGTATAAGTCCCATGCGTCCTGATCCTGGTCACCCTGGCTCATGGTGGTGTGAGCTGGGGAATGTGATGGAGTTTGTGCTGGTGAGACGTGAATTACAGGTGGAGGAGAGGGTGGTGGAGTAACCTTTTTCACCACCTTTGTTTGTGGTGTTTGTTCAGTTTGGAACTCCAGTCTTCTCTTTCTTCTAATAGGGGGAAGGGTGCTTATTTTCCCTGTTCCCTCCTGTATGAAGATACGCTTTTGCGTATGGTCTACATCAGTAGATTGCAGCTCTTCCTCGAACCTATGCTTTCGCATTTGGGAAGTTAGTGAATGCTCCTCTGTATAAGAGCCTGAAACTGGGTCGGTTGCAGGTTGTTTTGGCACCGAAACCCTGTCTGCATCTTTTTTCGGCTCCGAGCTGACTTTTCTCTTTTTCGGGGCCGAAACCTCTCGGCGTCGATCTTCGTCGGTCCCGCTGTCTCGGCGTCGAGCCGTGTCTACACCGCTATCTCGGTGTCGATGTTTGTCTCCAGCACTTTCTCGGTCCCGAGAAGGCTGCGTACCGGTGTCTCGGCACTGTTTGGGCCTTTTTCGGTGCCGACGGTCGGTCACCGAATTTATGGGTCGAGCCATGGCCTGGTGGCAGTGGCGACCCCTGGGCCTTGTCAATCTTCTTATGTGTTGTTTTCGACGTCTTACTCACGGTTCGTGGGTCATCGAATTCCTCGGAGTCCGATTCGTGGATCGAGAAGGTACCTTCCTCTTCTTGTTCCTCGAACTCTCGGTGGGCTGTCGGCGCGGACGCCATTTGAAGTCTTCTGGCTCGACGGTCTCGGAGTGTTTTTCGGGACCGGAACGCACGACAGGCCTCGCAGGTGTCTGCACTGTGCTCAGGTGACAGGCACAGGTTACAGACCAAGTGTTGGTCTGTATAGGGGTACTTGTTGTGGCATTTGGGACAGAAACGGAACGGGGTCCGTTCCATCGGCGTTCTTCAGCACGCGGTCGGGCCGACCAGGCCCGACGGGGGATCGAAAAACTACCCCGAAGGGCACCGGAGCTCTTCGATCTTCGATGCGGTGTTGAATCTAACTACGCCGATCCCGAACGCAACAATACCGACGAAAATTTTCCGAATTTAGCTATCTTTCCGTTCCGAAACTCGGAGCGACAGGAACACGTCCGAACCCGATGGCGGAAAAAAAACAATCGAGGATAGAGTCGACGCCCATGCGCAATGGACACAAAAGGAGGAGTCACTCGGTCCCGTGACTCGAAAGACTTCTTCGAAGAAAAACAACTTGTAACACTCCGGCCCAACACCAGATGGCGAGCTATTGCAAAACATGCGTATCTACAGCGACAGATGCCATCGAACATAACATTACAGACAGAGGAAGGATGAAAGCTTTTAACTGTCGCTGCTCAACCTCCACACATGAAGGTGCAGAGTTGACAGGTTCAAGTGGAGAACCCTCGCCTGGTGATGAGATAGAAGATCCTCCTGAAGGGGCAGCCTGATTGGAGGATCAATGCTCATTTTCAGAAGCCTGTGATACCAGACTGAAGGAAGCTGGTTCTCTGTATGGTACACTAAAAAGAAGTACACTGTGCAGAGTGTCCAGTGGATCCCCAACTGGTTTGCAGAGGCAAAAGTAGACAGGACTAATCTATTTTACGTTAGCGTGGACAAGCAGTTAGGCTTATCAGAGGGTCGTGCTAAGCATTTGTTGGACTCACGAGGCAATAAGTGAGACACACACAAAGAATAAATCCAAGACGAAGTTAGAAAAATAACATTTCATTTTTATATGCTTCGAACCCAAGAACTTTGTTATACGCTAAGTCTGTTTTGAAGCAAAAATAATTTTCACTTGCAAAAGTGGACTCAGCAATTTTTGTGTTTTTCAATGTTAACCGATGGGAGGAAAACAAAGTCAGCAAACAGGTACTTTATGACAACTTACGAGACCAATCTTAGAGACTTAAGGTAGGTACTGGGCAAGGGTCAGGACCACAGGAACAGGTCACTCCAGGTAGCACTGGTGAGTCCAGGTGCAGAGGTGTAGCACTGCGTGAGGTGCTCAATGTACGTCAATGGGGATTGGTCTCAATGGAAATAGGTTGCAGGCTCTAGCTAGGGAGCCAATGGGGAAAAACAGGTAGGTAACAAACCTTGGATGTTAAGGGACAAGGGTGCATCTTTGGTCCTTTTCTCCAAGGCTCAGGGGCGATGGATGCAAGGGTGTCCTTTGATATCTGGGTTCTATGTCGGGGAGCACTCGTGGTTGAGGAGTTTTGAGGTCTGCGGCTGCAAACATTGTCGGGGAGTCCGGGACGGGTGAAACTACAGTGGACTCAAGCTCAGGAGAGCTGAAGGACATCCTTGACACCAGGGACACTTCAGATCTGCTGTAGGCAACAGCTGAGGTGGTTGTTTTAGGTGTTGGGGGTTTTCTCAACACAGAGGTTGCGGGAGAGGGAGGCTGCAGGCAACTTCGAGGAGTCCAGGAGGGGGTGAAACCACAATGGACTCGGACTCTGGGGAGCTGGGGAATCTTGAGGGCACTGGAGTTCCACTCCCACTCATGTAGGTGACAACGGGTGCAAAGGTGACTTCAGGTGTCGGGTCTTTACGGTTCTAGAGGATGCAGAGTCCTTTTTTTTTTTTTTTTTTTTAAAGAGTTGGTTGGAGAGCAGGTCTGCTGTTCATGGGAGACTTGAGACTTGTGAAACCAGGCGGTCTTCCCAGGTTTCTGGAAGTTTAGCTGCAGGGCAAGCCATCTTTTTGGTTCAGAGTCCGTCGAGGGTTGCAGACAGGCTGGTGGGGTTGGTACCAGGTCAGCCGCCTCTCTTCTGCGGGTGCAACTCTTATTTGTCCTTTGTCTTGTTCGGTCATCAAGATCTGAATTCTGGGTAAAATGGGTGAGATGTTAATACTAAATTTAGGGGTGAAAGAGGGAATACCAGGTTGCAGCCAATGACTTTCCCACTATTAGGTTGACTACACGTTTTCTATGACCACTTCTGTTGGGAACTGGGCATAACCCTGACCCTAGTGGCCTAATTCCTTCCAAACCAAGATGGAGGAATTTAAAAAGTAGTGCCTCTGGACCCTGAGAGCACTGGCTCTCACCTTAGGAGGTAGGAAATGTAGCTAAGGTGGCTGAACCGGTCAGGAACAGTCAGCTGACACACTAGTAGTAGGTAGGTTTTCAGGGGGTACTTCTAAGGTGCCCTATGGGAGCATGTACTGATAACGCCAACACTGCATTAGTATGGGTTCACTAATACAAGATCTTTGATACCAAACATCCCTATCATCAGTGAAGCCATCATGTAGCTGGCGAACTCTTAGTGACCAGTGTTCAGCATATGCATTTGAAATGGCTTCCATGGTCACTTACTGTGTCTGAGAATCGACAAAGAGATAGCAGGGGCATATCTGCTCATGCAGATATGCCCTCACATGTAATATAATACACCTGCTTTAGGGCTGTAAGTCCAGCTAGAGTGGTAACATACATATATTGTATATATCACGGGACATGGCACACAGGCTGTGTACCATGTCGTAGTTTCACTTTTATCTGCACCAAGATACCCAGTATGCAATAACAGCTGCCATGTGCTTGGTGAGAGGTGCCTTAGGGTGGCACAATTTAGTACCCCTGGCCCTAGGTATCAGGGGTAACACTCACTAGGGACATACAGAGGGTGCTAAGGGTTTTGCCAATTGGGGAAACAACTGTGCAGTTTTGGGGAAAGAGACCTGACACTGGGGACCTAGTCAGCAGGAACCCATAGCACTTTTGGTCAAAATTACATCAGATACCAGACAAAAAGACCCAAAGAAAGTATCGAGAAATACCCGTTTAAGATATAACCAGTATAACTACACTCATAGGACATATCTCACCACACATCGCTTAACCCGTATATATGGGGGCACCCCGGCGGAACGCCCCAGATGTGGTGTGGTGGGTGCCGATCTAGACCATATGGTATGGCAGTGCCCAGAGATCCAAACTGGATGGGGACTGGTGACAAATGACCTAGAGAAGCTAGTGGGATGCCCAATGCCACATATCCCGGCAATATGCTTGGTAGGCCTGAAACAAGACCTCAAAATTGGGAAGGTGCTGGAGCGTTACATAGACACTGCACTAGCACTATATAGGCGGCTAATAGCAGCAGGCTGGAAATCCACTAAGGCCCCAGTAATAACCGAGTAGAGGCGGGATGTAGAGAGATGGGCGAGGGCTGAATTACAGGCCCTGAAGAGCGAGGAAGCAAGAGGGTTGCGCCAAAAACCAATAGCCCAGGCCTGGGAAGAGATATCATCAAATTGGAGAAGCAAAGTAATGGAAGAAAGCAAGGACACAGAAGGCTCAGATTAGCAACTGGCAAGTGAAATAAGACATAGCAAGAAACACACTCTGATAGAGCCGTCACACCAAATAGAGAAAGACGAAACTATATATGACTCACAAGAAGCAATAAACTGCACATTAACAGAAGAGTTGTGATGTGAGGAACTGAGGGACCAATGAATAGTAAATGACCCAACTTGTCAATAGAAGGGGTAAGAACTAATCAAGAGCAGGATGGAATAAGACAATGCTCCAAACTGCACCCACATAAAAAGACACTTGGGAAAATGGCACCAGAAAGTTTAAGTTCATGTTTAAGTTTAGATAAGCCGACAGGATAATAATAAGGACCAATTAATGACTACACCTCACTAAACTGAATGCAGAATAAGACATCGAACATATAGGAAACGAATAACAATGACGCATGCTGAAAAGGAAAAATAAAAAAACAGGGGAAAAAAAAAGAATAATGATGAAGAAGCACAAATAATGTCTGAAACTGTACATGTAGTAAAGAATGCAACCTGTAAATGGCAAATGTTAATAAAAATATGCATTAAAAAAAAAAGATACCAGACAAAAAGCGGGGGCTAACTATGCCAAAAACAGTGCTTTCCTACACAGAGTCCGTCCGGAGCCTCAAGGATAAATTGGGCCAGGTCATTCTTGATCTTCTTGAGAACTCTGGGTATGAATGGTATGGGTGGAAAGGTGTACAGGAGGCCTGATCTCCACTCATGACGGAAAGCGTAGCTGAGCGAGTGCTGCCTTGGAAACTCCAATGTGCAATACTGCTGGGCATTGCGCATTCTCTTCTGAGGCGAATAGAACTCACCAAGGCTCTCCCCACTGACAAAAGAGTCCTTGCGTCGCCTCCGAATGGAGATGCCACTCGTGATCCGCTAGACATCGGCGGCTGAGTTTGTCTGCTCTGGCGTTCAGAGAACCTGCCAGGTGTTGAACCACCAGGATAATGCCCCGCTTTCCAGCCAGGTCTAGAAAAGCAGGGCCGTTTGACAAAAGTCCAAAACCCCATCCCGCCCTGCTTGTTGCAGTACCACAAGGAAGAGGTGCTGTCCATGAACACCTGCACTAACATTCCTTTGACAGAGGGAAAAAATGCTTTCAATGCTAGACGGATCACCCTGAGCTCCAACAACTTGATGTGGAGCTGGGATTCCGATAGAGACTAGAGTCCTCTGATCTCCACCTCTCCCAGATGGCCGTCCCATCCCAGAAGTGACACATGTCACTAATGTGAGGTTTGGTTGGGAAAGGGAGAGGAGTCTGCCTCTGACCCAAATGCGGTTTGTTAACCACCCCTACAGGTCTTTCACAGTTCCCTCAGAGATCTGGACCATGTCAGAGAGATTTCTCTGATACTGTGCCCACTGGAACTTCAGGTCCAACTGCAGCGCCCACATGTGCCATCTGGCATGTTTCACCAGTGGGATGCAGGAGGCCATGAAGCCCAGCAGCATCGGAATCACTCTGACAGAAATCCAGGACAGAGGTTGAAACTTCAGTATCAATGCCAAATATCCTGGACTCGCTGCTCGGGAGGATAAGCCTGAAACTGAACTGTGTGTAGAACAGCTCCTATGAAAGAGTACCACAAGGCAGAGGTGCTGTCCATTAACACCTGCACTAACATTCCTTTGACAGAGGGAAGAAATGCTTTCAATGATGCAGGAGGTTTGCCGTAGTATGGAAGTGGGAGACTACTTCTTGGGGTGAACTTGCCTTCAACAGTGTTGTCGAGGGAGGAGAAGACTGAAGCTTCTAACCTGCGCAGATGAGCTGCAACCGCCGCCATCACCTTGATGAACACCCTAGGGGCACCGGTAAGGCCAAATGGCAGTACGGTGAACTGAAAGTGTTCATGGCTTATCTTGAACTGCAGGTATCGCCTGTGAGCCGGCAGGATGGGACATGAAAATACTCATCATGCAAGTCCAGCACTACCAAAGGGTCTTCTAGGTCTAGGGCAGACAAGACCTGAGCCAACATGAGCATCCTTAACCTTTACTTCTTGAGGATGAGATTTATGGTCTGTAAGTCTAGAATAGGGCAACAGGGATTCAGAAAGTAGCAGGGGAAACAACCACTGCCTACTTCGCATATCGGGACTTTTTCTATGGCTCCCTTGGCCATGAGAGCCGTAACTACCTCTCGGAGCAGACATAAATGATCCTCCGCTAGCTGTTCTAATGTAGGAGGAATAAGAGGAAGAAAGGATTGAAAAGGCAGGGCATAGCTCTTCCCGATGATCTGCAGGACTCATGGGTCTGTTACTGACTTTCAGTGGGGGAGATGATGGTATATTATCCCTCCAATTGGGCAAGCAGGGTCCTGCAGATGCAAACAAGGAAGGCTTAGAGGCTGCAGCTGCCGGGGGCTGTGTGGTAGAGAACTTCTGGCCTGGGGTCCTCTAGATTTAAAGACATCGCACCCAGGTCCTATTATACCTTGGGCTGGTTGCATTGGACGGTGGCTGGCATAGCGCTGGTGCGATGCCTTGCTCCTTCTGTAGCCACAAAAGGGGGGAAGGAAGACTGCGGAAGAGGGGTCTCCAAGAGGTCAAAGGACTGGGCCGTAGTCCGAGAGTCCTTAAGGCTTTGCTGTGATGAGTCCGCCTTCTCGCCAAACAAGCATGTGCCATCGAAGGGCATGTCCATCAGATTTCCTTGGACATCATCCGAAAAGCCAGATGTCATCAGACAGGCATGGCACCTTAAGGCCACTGTCAACGCAACCGCTCTACCCAGTGAGTCAATCGTGTCTAGTCCACACTGAATGGTGAACTTAGCTGCATCTCTCCTGTCCTTTACCACTTGAGAGAGTATGGCCCGGGCCTCCTCCGGGACTTGAGGCAGGACTTGCGCAACCATGCCTCAAATGGTATGGGTGAAATGGCCCAATAAGCATGAGGTGTTCACTGACATCAGTGTCAGGCTGGTGGAAGAAAACTTTTTCCCAAGATGGTCCAGCCTCCTGGATTCCCTATCCGGGAGAGCAGAAGGGAATGCGCAGTAGGATGTGGAATCTTGGACTACCAAGCTTTCAGAGGCAGGTTGTTGGCTCAGAAAGCTAGCGTCACCCAGAGAGGGGCAATGGAGGTGGCAATGGTCCAATTTACAGGAGCTCCATTGCTATGGTTTGGACCAGCTTCACAGCAGGACCTCATTGAAGGGCAAAATGGGTTCAGATGTGGAAGCCTCAGGTTAAAATACTATCATAAAATAAAATGATGGAAAGAGTGTTTAAACTTTTCAAACACACACCCCCAGTCATAGATCTGGGTTTAAGCCATCGTTATTTTGCTTGCCACGTCACCCCAGTTCGGACCCAGCTATACGCAAATCAGTCTTGACCCTCTTCCCCATGGGAACAGTTCAGCCCGAACTGCCAGGAAGGGGCCTCTCTGGCCATCTGCATTGGCATAGTCAGTCCCAGGTCTGAGTTCCACTGTTAAGTCCATTCCATGTGGAGGCATGGACCACCTTAACAAGTAGGGGTTTTCACCTTTTATTTGCATTAGCCATCTGAGAGGACTGTGGTCTGTTTGAACTAGGAAGTGAAAACCAAACAAGTATGGTCTCAGCTTCTTCAGGGACCAAACTACAGTGAAGACTTCCCTCTCAATGGCACTCTAACGCTGCTCTCTGGGGAGTAATCTCCTCACTAATGAAAGAAACAGATTGGTCATAGCCATCATCGATTTGAGACAGGACTGCTCCTATCCCATATTCAGAGGCATCTGTCTGCACAATCATCTGCTTAGAGTAATCTGGAGCTTTTAGTACAGGTGCAGAGCACATAGCTTCTTTCAGAGTGTGAAAGGCCTGCTGACCGCTGACTGTCCAGTTTACCTCTTTGGGCATCTTTTTGGACGTAAGTTCTATGAGGGGTCCCACAATGGTGCCATAGCCCCTTACAAATCTTCTGTAATATCCACACAAGCCAAGGAATGCAATGACTTGGGTCTGGGTTGTTGGAGCTTCCCAGTCCAGAATACTCTGGATCGGGAGTTGGAATGGTTGAACTTGTCCTTCACCTACCAGGTGTCCCACGTATACAACCTGACACTGACTTATTTGGCACTTGCTTTCTTTGATAGTGAGGCATGCACTTTTCAGAGCCTCAAGGATCTTTCTGAGGTGGACCAGATGATTCTTCCAGGTAGAGCTGAAAACAGCAATATCATATAGGTATGCTGCACTAAAGTCTTCTAATCCAGCAAGGACTTTATTCACCAACCTCTGAAAGGTGGCAGGGGCATTCTTCAGACAAAAAGAAGTAACAGTGATCTGATAATGCCCATCAGGAGGGGAGAATGTAGATCTTTCTGTTGCTCCTGGAGTCAGGCCCACCTGCCAGTACCCTGATGTGAGATCAACAGTTCTCAGATAATTATCTGTTCCCAATCTGTCAATGAGTTCATCTGCTCTTGGAATTGTGGTGGGCATCTGTCTTGGTCACTGCATTGAGACCCCTATAGTCTACACAGAACCTCATCTTTTTCTGTCCACCCTTGGTATAAGGTTTGGGGGCTAGGATGACTGGGCTGGCCCAGGGGTTCTTTGAGTACTCAATGACTCCCAATTCCAACATCTTGCTGACTTCAGCTTTGATGCTCTCCTTGACATTGTCAGATTATCTGTATATTTTATTTTCGACAGGTAAACTGTCTCCAGTGTCCACATCATAGGTACACCAAGTAGTTCTGCCAGTGGCCAAGGAGAGGAGTCCAGCAAACTGGTGAAACACTTGCCTACAGTAAGTCTGCTGCTAGTCAGAGAGGGTGTCTGAAAAGACTACTCCCTCAACAGAGCCATCTTTGGGACTGATAGAGAGGAAATCAGGGAGAGGCTCACTCTCAGATTCCTGTCCCTCATCTGGAACCATAAGCAAGGTCAGCTCAGCTCGGTCATGGTAGGATTTCAGGTGGTTTACATGGGTTACCCTCTGGGGGTTCCTGCCACTGACAAAGTCCACCAGATCAATGAATTCCCCTTTCTTTTCTATGGTGGTGTAGGGTCCACTCATCTTATCTTGGAGGGCCCCAGGGGCCACAGACTCCAACACCCATACCTTCTGCCCAGATTGATATACAATCAGTGCAGCTTTTTGGTCAAACTGGAGCTTCTGGAGCTCTTGGATTGCCTCAATGTTTTTCTTTTCTTTTTTAATGTAAGCCATTCTTGAACGAAGGCCAAGCACATAGTCCACTATGTCCTACTTGGGTTCTCAGTGAGGTCTCACCCATCGTTCCTTTACAGTGTAAAGTGTTCCCCTAACAGGATGCCCAAACAAAAGTTAAAATGGAGAGAAACCCACATCCCATCTCCTTCTGAGATTTTCAGAGAGCCTACTAATCATGCCTTTGAGAGACTTGTTAAATCTCTCAACAAGACCATTGCACTGGGGGTGATATAAAGAGATAAACTTATAAGTCACACCACATTCAGCCTACATGGACTCCAGGAAACCAGACATGAAGTTGGTACCTCTGTCTGACACCACCTTCTTAGGAAAACCCAATCTGGTAAAAATACCAATGAGGGCCTGAAGGAAGCTGGCTCTGTACTTGTTATATCAAAATGAGATGTAGTGTGCACAGAGTCCAGGGGTTCCCCAAGAGGCTTGACAGAGGCAATAATAGATAATACTAATGCTCTATTTGTGGTAGTGTGGTTGAGCAGTTAGGCTTATCAGAGGGTATTGTTAAGCATTTGTTGTACACACACACAAGCAATAAGTGAAAACACACATTCAATGCAGTAACTCCAGACCAATAGGATTTTATATAGAAAAATATGATTTTGTTAATTTGTTTCTTTAACCACAAGATTAATTTAGCAGGTAAGTACATTAAATGAAAGGTAATTTGCAAAGTAATAATTAGAACTTTGAATGGAATCAACAATGTACACAGTTTTCTTTAAAATGGCAAAAAGCTATTTTAAAAGTAGACACTGCAATTTTCAACAGTTCCTAGGGGAGGAAAGTAAAGTACAGTTTTTGAGGTACGTAACAAACTTATGAGTTCAATCTCCGGGGCAAGATAACCACAAACACCCAGCAACACAGGGGCGGTTAGGAGAGACATCAAACAGGAGCCAAAATAACATGGGCGCCTATGGAGACTGGGATACTCCGGGTTCCAGTCTGCTTGCAGGTAAGTACTCGCGTTGTCGGAGAGCAGACCAGGGGGGTTTGAAGGAGCATTGGAGGGGCTCCAAATAGGCACAAAAACCACACCCTCAGCGGCACAGGGGTGGCTGAGTGCAGTGTGCAAACAGGGTGTCGGGTTCTCAATAGAACTCTATGGAGGGGCCCAGGGGTCACTTAGGCGCTGCAGGTAGGGCACAGGGAGGCTTCTCGGGCAAGCCACCGACTGGGCAAGGGTGAGGGCCGTCTGTTGGTCGTTGCTGCACCGGTGGTCGGTTTCTCTTGGGCCTGCGGGTGCAGTGCTTCTCCAGGTGACAGATATCTTTATCCCAGGCAGACGCGGTCAGGGAGGTCCTCGGGATTCCCTCCTCATGCGTCATCGTGGGGGTCTGAAGCGGTCAGCCCAGGGTGGACACGTAGTCGGAATCACCTGGGGATCCTCTCTGGCTAGTTGGTTTCTCTGGACACGGGCCGGGGGCATTGGGTGCAGAGTAGGTTGGACTCATGCTTCTGGAGTGAGGTGAGAGTCCCTTTAAAGATGGTTTCTTTGTTATCTTGTTGGACAGGTCCGCTGTCCACAGGAGTTTCTTGGTCCTCGGTGATGCAGGCAGTTCCCTGGAGGCTTTTCAGAGGTCGCTGGTCCTGCGGAATGCGTTGCTTATTCCTTTGCAGCTTTTTGAAGCAAGAGACAAGCCAGTAGCGCTGGGGTCAAGTCAGTTGTTGTCTCCTTCTCTGCTCTGCTCGGTTTTCAGCTCAGCAATCCTTCTTTCTTGAGGTCATCAGGAATCTGAAGACTTTGCTTCAGGGTCGCCCCTAAATACTACATTTAGGGGTGTGTTTAGGATCAGGGGGCAGTAGCCAATGCCTACTGTGCCTGAGAGTGGCTACACCCTCCTTGTGCCCATTCCTTCTGGGGAGGAGGGCACAGCCCTATTCCTATTGGTCCTAATCCTCCAACGCAAGATGGAGGATTTCTCAAGAGGGGGTCACTTCAGCTCTGGACACCTTAGGGGTGGTCCTGACTGAGGGGGTGACTCCTTGTTTTTCTCATTATCCCTCTGGACTTGCCGCCAAAAATGGGGGTTCTTCCAGGGGGGCGGGCATCTCCACTGGCTAGAGTGCCCTGGGGCACTGTAACACCAGGTCTGAGCCTTTGAGTGCACAAAGGCACTTATCCCATGTGGTCAGAAACTCGTCTGGAAGTGGCAGGCTGGCACAGACCGTCAGCCTTTCACTAGCAGTTGGGCTAACATACAGGGGGCATCTCTAAGATGCCCTCTGTGTGCATTTTTCATTAAATCCCACACTGGCATCAGTCTGGGTTTATTGGGCTGAGAAGTTTCATACCAAACTTCCCAGTGTTCAGTGTAGCCATTATGGCGCTGTGGAGTTCGAATGACAAACTCCCAGACCATATACTCAGTATGGCTACCCTGCACTTACAATTGAATTGACTTGGACACAGTGGGGGCATAATGCTCATGCAGCTATGCCCTCATCTGTGGTATAGTCTATGTATTACTCCCGAGGTCATCACAGTGACTATGATGCCAATGACGCCACCTACCGACACGCAAGGGTATTGCTCGAAGAAAAAATCTCCAGATCCTGTCTGACGCCTGGAGGAAAATTCTAAGATAAGGACTCTGCAACTAGAAGTCTCTAGCAGATGTATATATTTTGATACATTAAAAATTGGCCTGGAGTTAGTCACTGAGTATGTGACTCATTTCTTGACTGTGTGTGTACAACAAATGCTTAGCACTATCCTCTGATAAGCCTAACTGCTCAACAACTCTACCACAAAAATAGCATTATTATAATCTACTTTGGCCTCTGTAAAGCCTCTTTGGATCAACTGGACTCTGTGAACACTATACCTTACTTTGGTATAGTATATGCAGAGCCAGCTTCCTACATAATGCACCTGACCTTAGGGCTGTAAGGTGACTTTCATACATTTCATGCAATATTAGGGGATATGGCAGACATATGTGTGCCATGTCATGTTTTCACTTTTATCTGCACCAAGACACCCAGCATGCAATGGCAGCCTGTCATGTGCTTGGTGAGGTGGCCCTTAGGGAGGCTCAATGTAGTACCCCTGGCCCTAGGTATCAGGGGTACCATTCACTAGGGACTTACAGAGGGTGCTAAATGTTACAACTTAAGTTTTGGGGAGAGAGATCTGGCATTGGGGACCTGGTTGGCAGGAACTCAGTGCACCTTCAGTCAAAATTACATCAGATACAAGGCAAAAAGTGGGGGGTAACTCTGTAAAAAACGAGCACTTTCCTTTAATACGCTCTTGGCCCAATCTGGAGCCACTAGGATAACTTTGGCTTGGTTGTTCCTGATCTTCCTCAGTACATGGGGCAGGAGAGGTGGCAGAAAGGCGTTCATGAGTTTCATGCCCCACTCAATCCAGAATGAACCTCAGAGCAATTCTTCGTGCAAACTACAGAGTGCAAAAGTTTTGGCAAAGTGCGTTAAACTGTGGCGAAAAGATTTACCCATGGATCTCTCCACTGCTGGAAGATTCCTAGTGCCATCTTGGGGTATAACAACCATTTTAGATTCACTGCCGGCCCAGTTCATCTGCCCTAGTGTTCAATGATCCCACCAGGTGATTCACTGCCTAGGGGTGGGACGGGAGGAAGGTATTTAGCACAAGGCAGATCGCCATCAACTCAGATTGATGTGGAGATGGGTCTTCGCTAGAGTCCTTTGATCTTCCAGTCTTCCATTTCATCAGTAAAAGACCTTTGACCACCATCACCTCTAGGTGGGGCATGGAAAGGGGTCTACTAGCAGTCCAATTGCAGTCTTTTACAGACTCCTGCAAAGCCTGGAAGGAATCCGAAAGGTTCACCTGGCCCCACGAAAATTCCAGTTCCACTGTCGAGCCCATATATTTCACTTGGCATAGTCAATGAGGAGGATGCAATATGCCAAGTGAGCCAATAGTCTCAAAACCACACTCACCGAAACCAAGGACAAAGTTTCTAATAACTGAATCAGAGCCAGAAAGTCCTGGGCTTGTTGTGAAGGGAGAAGCTGAAACTGTACAGAAACTGTGCTGGATGTTGAATGGCTCATATAAATGGGAACCTCTGCAAAGGGGTTAGTGTGACTTTGGCACGCTAACAGTGAAGCCCAGCAACATCAGGAGGTTTGATGTCATTTGGCGGTAGACTATGACTTACTGTGGCAGGTGTGCTTCAAACAGTCAGTGGTCGAGGTAGGGAAAAACTAGAATATCAAACCTCCAAAAATGTACTGCAAGCATTGCCATCACTTTCATGAACAACCGAGGGGCACTGATAAGCCCAGAGGAGAGCATGGCAAATTGAAAACACTTGTAGCCCACCTTGAACCACAAATTAACATCTGGGAGACAACAGATGGATACACAAAAATGGGTTCTTGCAGGTTCAAAGCCATCATCCCGTTGTTTAGATCCTGGGTGGACAAAACTTTGGCGAGTTTAAGCATCTTGAAATGATCCTTCTGCAAGGCGTCTTTTTCAGGGCGGATGCCCCTGAACTCCTTCAGCACAAGGACATTGAAGCATTAACAGCCAGTCCCTTTTTCTGGGCCATGCACCCTCTATATCTTCTTTGGCCAACAGAGCCTGCACTTCTCAAGGCAAGGTGGACAGGTGCTTCTCTGAAAGATGCTCTGATGTGGGCGGGAGATGCGAAGAGTCCAAAGGGATTAGCAAGACTTAGCCTCACTGATAAAGCAGCAGGGCCCCCCAACATATATTATCTATTGTCATCTATGAAGTTTATTTTTGATCCTGCTATCCACATGGTGATTGTGTGCAATTAATTGCAAATTAAAGCAGCTTGGAGACTTATGCTGCATAGTTGGGGGACTGGAAAATGCACTGGAGGTGGAAATGAATTGAGCTCGTTGACGGGTAAGAATGAACAAACAGGGTCTTCCTCTGGCATTTAAGCCAATGGGACTGGTGTGGATTTTGGCGCTGGACTGGAAGTCGTCTCTGGTATACAAAGAAACCTGAGGTCGTTTACGGAGGCACACATGTGGGAGAGAGGTGGGGTGGAGACGCTTGGGGAAGGCGTGGCCAGCAACATAACTGACAGGATGCGCTCCTAGTGAGCTCAGTCAGCTGACCCCCAGTTCCTAACGCATCCTGAATGCAACAACACTCCGATGTATCATAGTACAAGAATCAAATATTTCTGTTGCCCTGTCAGAGTTGATTAGGTATGAGGACTGGCAACTGACGTCTAACGCTGACCTGCAACGGTCAGGCCGAAAGCGGAGAGGACGGCGCACTGAAGTTGCGGCACAGGCAGTCTCCAAGAACCCCTTCTGGCGGCAACGACCTGCGGCAAACGCTACTGGGGGCATTGGGGCCTGGAGAGCAATGTGACGAGTCTACCCCTGGGGAATTACTGAGACAGTGGCTGGAGTCCTGCCTGGGAGGTACGGCGCACTCTTGCCAGGCCGTGAGGTGTGGCGACGCTTGGTGCCTGGAAAGGCCTAGGATGGGCTCCAGCAGCCAAGAAGACACCGCGATGAGACACCAAGTGACCCGAAAGCGTCAAAAGTGACTGTCAGGTGAGATAATCGACCCCAGGGAGCTTCACCACGTGCAATTTGGCCCCTTAAAGTCCTGGGAGCAGATGTACCATGCAACAACCTGACTTAAGTTGGGGAGCTGCCCCCTACCCCCTCTATAGTGGAATGCTATTTCTGACCAGCACTGCACAGGGGAGCAACCAAAGGGAACGGGACACAGACTGGGCTAATCATTAGAACTGAATGGTCCAGCACACACATAGCGTGGAACTAAACATAGTGGGGAACCTGAACCCCCAAATAAACTGGCGGCGCATGGACACAGCAACTACACAAAGGGACAGAAACCGCACAGTGCTTGAATATGCTGACCTGCAACAGCAGGTAATAAAAGACCACTGCAGTGCAGCACTAGCCATTTCAAACACAAGCCATATGAAGGGAGCAATTTGCGCTATGGGTAAGGATCAGGCATAGAAACAGCCCCAGAGTAATACCAATATGCAACCCCGTGTGAGACCATGCAGCGGATCACCAGGCGGGCCCGGGACTCACTGGACCAGGCACTTGATGGCCAGGAGGAGCCCTTGAGAGCTGCCCTAATGGAAGCCATACAGGGTTCCTGCATGGCTCTGGTGGGCCAAATAGAAGTGAATTTCCTTAGAGCGGATCTGCGCAAAGTAGTTGACAAGGTCTCGGAGGCAGAAATTAATATAACCGCCCTGCAAGATGAGATAAAACAACTAAAGCAACAGATGACCCATATAACCACGGTGGCAACTGCACTAGAAGACAGAGTGGAAGATGCAAAAGGTAGATCAAGGCGAAATAATATCCACCTACTAAGTTTCCCCCAGGAAGCAGAGGGGCAATCTCTGTAACAGTTCCTTGAAGCCTGGGTGCGAGCGGAATTGAAAACCAAAGTAACTTTCTGAACACTTCCTGAAAGAGAGGGCACACAGGGCACTGGCTGGTAGAGCTCCTCATGAGCCCCTCCTAGGGTCATCATAGCCCACCTCCTAAACTTTAGAGATAGGGATGCCATCCTTAAAGTGGCCAATGGAAAATTCTACTACACAATTTGAGGGGCAAAACATTGCTATTTATCCGGACTATACACATAAGGTCCAAAAGAGATGCAAGAGTTTCATAGAGGTTAAGAAACACCTTCGGACTCTGAATATAATCTACATGCTCCTAAACCCCGTCAAATAAAAAATGATAGGGAAGACAACAAGTTACTTACCTGTAACTACAGTTATCCAGTATTGGTATCTTTCATAAATTCACATGCTTGAATCATCCCCGTCCAAGTGGGAGTCCCACGGTACATGAAACGCAATAAGAACCAAAAATCTATAGGCTATAATGCTAACCCAAATGACTCAGATAGCCTATCTCTGTCCTTTTGTGAAAAAGACCCAAACCTGACCAATCAGGCACCAGCACCCTCTAGAATACTCTCCAGAGATGCTCTTTCCCTCAGATTTTCTAGCACAAGATTAAGACTATGACCTGAGAAGGAAATTTGAGCGTCTAAGAGGAGGAGGGTGGGTCGCATGTGAATTTATGAAAGATACCAATACTGGGTAACTGTAGTAAGTAACGTATTTTCTTATCCAGTATTGGATCTTTCATAAATTCACATGCTTGAATCTGAATAGCCAGCAGTACTCTTAATAAACGTCATGCTCGCCGTGGATGGTAGGTGCGAGCATACAAATCCTCTAAAGCATATTACCAAATAGCATGCCTATAGATCTTGTACTATGTGCATAAAACAAATATATATATATAAGACAAATTTGAATAGCAATTATAGACTATTGCATATAGAATTATGTCTACACATTAAAGGAAAGATCTCACCTTAATGAAAAAGATGACGTAGGACCGCCTGTCCAACGTGAGAGTGAGTTCTTTGATACGATTCCAAACAGTAGTGCTGCGCAAAGGAGTGTGTAGTCTTCCACGTCGCAGCCTGACATATTTTATCCAAAGCAATGCCCTGAAACAAAGCAGCCAATGTGGAGACTGCTCTTGTGGAGTGCGCTCTTGGGCACTTAGCCAATAGTCTTCCTGCTTCTGTGTGGCAAAACTGAATGGTGGATGCAATCCACTGGGCTATGGCGGCCTTAGTGACCGCTGCCCCTTGCCGTCCTTGAACTTAGGATAGTAGCAGCTGATCTGTCTACCGAAGCTGCTTAGTACAATGAAGGTAACATTTCAGGCATCGCTTGATGTCCAATGAACGCAGAGTCTTTTCTGCAATTGTAGACTGTAGGAAGTTGGCTCTGTATATACTATTTCAAAATATGAAATAGTGTGCACTGAGTTCAAGGGTTCCCCTTAGAGGTAAGATAGTGGCAAAAAGAGATAATTCTAATGCTCTATTTTGTGGTAGTATGGTCGAGCACTAGGCTTATCAGAGGGTAGTGTTAAGCATTTGTTGTACACACACAGGCAATAAATGAGGAACAAACACTTAAAGACGAATTCCAGGCCAATAGGTTTTTATATAGAAAAATATATTTTCTTAGTTTATTTTAAGAACCACAGGTTCAAGATTTACAAACAATATTTTAAAGGAAAGGTATTTCACTAAGGTATCTTAGGGACTCTGAATGATCACAATAGCATGTACAGTTGTGGCAAAAATGGCAATAAGCTATTTTAAAAGTGGACACAGTGCAAAAATTAACAGTTCCTGGGGGAGGTAAGTAAATGTTAAGGTCACAGGTAAGTAAAACACTTACAGGGTTCAAAGTTGGGTCCAAGGTAGCCCACCGTTGGGGGTTCAAGGCAACCCCAATGTTACCACACCAGCAGCTCAGGGCCAGTCAGGTGGAGAGGTCAAAGTGGTGCCCAATACACATAGGCTTCAATGGAAATAGGGGTGCCCCGGTTCCAGTCTGCCAGCAGGGAAGTACCCGCAACGTCGGAGGGCAGACCAGGGGGGTTTTGTAGGGCACCGGGGGGGACACAAGCAGGCTCAGAAAGTACACCCTCAGTGGCACAGGGGCGACCGGGTGCACAGTGCAAACAGGCATCAGGTTTTCAATAGGAATCAATGGGGAGACCCGGGGGTCTCTTCAACGATGCAGGCAGGCACAGGGGGGGCTCCTCGGGGTAGCCACCACCTGGGCTAGGCAGAGGGTCGCTCCTGCACGGGAGTTCAGTTCCTTCAGGTCCTGGGGGCTGCGGGTGCAGTTTAGTTTCCAGGCGTCTGGTTCCTTGAAGCAGGCAGTCGCGGTCAGGGGGAGCCTCTGGATTTCCTCTGCAGGCGTCGCTGTGGGGGGGTCAACTCTGGCTACTCACGGGCTCGCAGGCGCCAGGGAGTCCTCCCTGTAGTGTTAGTTTTCCGCAGGTCGAGCCAAGGACGTCGGGTGCAGAGTGGAAAGTCTCACGCTTCCGGCGGGAAAAGTGTTGTCTTTAAAATTTGCTTCTTTGTTGCAAAGTTGCAGTTTTGTTGAACAGGGCCACTGTTCTCGGGAGCTTCTTGGTCCTTTTAGACGCAGGGCAGTCCTTTGAGGCTTCAGAGGTCGCTGGTCCCTGTTGGATGCGTTGCTGTTTTTCTGGAAGTGGGGAGACAGGCCGGTAGGGCTGGGGCCAAAGCAGGGCTTCAGGTCAACAGTCCTTTTTCGTCTTCAGGTTGCAGGAATCTGTCTTCCACGGTTCTGGGAACCCCTAAATACTCAATTTAGGGGTGTGTTTAGGTCTAGGAGGGCAGTAGCCAATGGCTACTGGCCCTGAGGGTGGCTACACCCTCTTTGTGCCTCCTCCCTGAGGGGAGGGGGCCACATCCCTAATCCTAGTGGGGGAATCCTCCATCTGCAAGATGGAGGATTTCTAAAAGTCAGAGTCACCTCAGCTCAGGACACCTTAGGGGTTGTCCTGACTGGGCAGTGACTCCTCCTTGTTTGCCTCATTATTTCCTCCAGCCTTGCCGCCAAAAGTGGGGACAGTGGCCGGAGGGGCGGGCATCTCCACTAGCTGGGATACCCTGTGGCGCTGTAACAAAGGGGGTGAGCCTTTGAGGCTCACCGCCAGGTGTTACAGTTCCTGCAGGGGGAGGTGAGAAGCACCTCCACCCAGTACAGGCTTTGTTCCTGGCCATAGAGTGACAAAGGCACTCTCCCCATGTGGCCAGCAACATGTCTGGTGTGTGGCAGGCTGGCAAAAACTAGTCAGCCCACACTGGAAGTCGGGTATGTTTTCAGGGGCATCTCTAAGATGTCCTCTGGGTGTATTTCACAATAAAATGTACACTGGCATCAGTGTGCATTTATTGTGCTGAGAAGTTTGATACCAAACTTCCCAGTTTTCAGTGTAGCCATTATGGTGCTGTGGAGTCCGTGTATGACAGACTCACAGACCATATACTCTTATGACTACCCTGCACTTACAATGTCTAAGGTTTTGCTTAGACACTGTAGGGGCATAGTGCTCATGCACCTATGCCCTCACCTGTGGTATAGTGCACCCTGCCTTAGGGCTGTAAGGCCTGCTAGAAGGGTGACTTATCTATGCCATAGGCAGTGTGAGGTTGGCATGGCACTCTGAGGGGAGTGCCAAGTCGACCTAGTCATTTCATTTTCTTACCACCAGCACACACAAGCTGGCAAGCAGTGTGCATGTGCTGAGTGAGGGGTCCCCAGGGTGGCATAAGACATGCTGCAGCCCTTACAGAGCTTCCCTGGCATCAGGGCCCTTGGTACCAGGGGTACCAGTTACAAGGGACTTACCTGGGTGCCAGGGTTGTCCCAATTGTGAGGACAAAGGTACAGTTTAGGGAAAGAACACTGGTGCTGGGGCCTGGTTAGCAGGCCTCAGCACACTTTCAAATCATAACTTGGCATCAGCAAAGGCAAAAAGTCAGGGGGTAACCATGCCAAGGAGGCATTTCCTTACATAGACGGATTCGGGGAAAAAGTTCTTAATATTACCGGCTCATTTAGGTGAAAGGATGAGGGCACCTCAGGAATGTACCTCGGGTTAGTCCTAAGAAGAACAAAGTCATCTGAAAAGATAAGAAAAGGTTCCTTAATGGTAAAGGACTGATTATATCACTGACTCTTCTGGTGGATGTAAGAGCAAGCAGAGTTGCCACCTTCCATTTGATGTATTTGAGTTCCGCTCTGTGAATAGGTTTGAAGGGGGCTTTCATTAGCTGGGACAGAGCTATATTCAGATGCCACTCTGGCGGAGGTGGACGCACCGGAGGAAAAGTGCGAAAGAGGCCCTTCATGAACTGTTTAATAATTCTGGATGAGCCAAGTGAGGGCATATCCGCTGAGCGTCTATAAGAAGCTATAGCTACCAAATGGATCTTAACAGATGCATGACATAGCCCAGCCTTTGAAAGGGTGAGAAGATATGAGAGAATTTGCTCCGGCTCAATCTTTAATGGATGGAAATTGTTCTGCAGGCACCAGACACAAAATCTCTTCCATTTGAGTTTGTACGTCTTATTTGTACTGTACACTCGTGCCCTGGATAAAATCAGTTTGCATTCCTCATCAATGTTCACACCTTGGAACTCATGGAACTCAGGAGCCAAGCATGCAATTGCAGAGATGATGGATCCGGATGAAGAATTTGACCTTGAGTCTTCGTGAGAAGGTTGTGGTTGCAGGGAAGACCCATGGGATTGGTCACCGCCAGGAGCAGAAGCTCTGTGTACCAATACTGCCTGAGCCACCTGGGCGCTCTGAGTATGATCTTGCAACCCTCCGACTTCATCTTCCTCAAGAGTCTGGGGATCAATGCGATGGGGGGAAAAGCGTATGCAAAGATCCCGGACCATCTCATCGAAAGAGCATTTCCCCACGATCCCGGAGTGGGTATCGACTGGCCCAGAACTGCCATTTGGCGTTCTGATTGGTGGCAAATAAATCCAGTGTCGGCCGTCCCTAGCATCGAAAGACGCTGTCCAGTACCCTCTCGTCGAGTTCCCATTTGTGGCCGGTGTCGTCCGTCCTGCTGAGAGAGTCCGCCAGGATGCAGACACCTGGCAGGTGCTCCACTCTGAGGCAAATGTTGTGCAGCGTGAGCCAGTCCCAAAGAGATTGAGCTTGTCTTGAGAGGGAGAGAGATCTTGTTCCTCCCTGTTTGTTGATACAGAACATGCTTGTTGTGTTGTCTGTATGGACCAACAAAGATGACCCTGCAATCCGTGGAAGAAACGCCTTGAGAGTGAGAAAAATTGCTTTTAATTCAAAAAGATTTATGTGCATTCTTCTCTGTGCGTCCGACCATCTTCCCTGAATGCGCATGTCCTTGTAGATGAACTCCCCAACCTTCCAATGAAGCGTCCGTTGTGATGATGAAGTCGGTCATCGGAGTGAGAAAGGTCATTCCTTGAGAAAGGTGATTGGCTTGAGACCACCATCGCAATGCTTCTACTATCCTCGGTGTAACATTTATCAAATCCTCGAAGGATCCTTGTGCTTGGGTCCATTGCAGCTGCAACTCTTCTTGCAAAGGTCTCATTTTCAACCTTCCTAGATGGACTAGGACGATGGATGAGGAGCTCATGCCTAGGAGCGACATGAACAGTTGTACTGAAACTGACCTTCTTCTTGAGATCCTGACAGCCAAGTTGGCTAGTTTCTACTGCCGTGCCTGTGTAAGGTACGCTTTGTTTTCCATGGTGTCGAGCTCTGCACCCCAAAAGACTATCCTGTGTGTAGGAAGAGTGACTGATTTCTGGAAATTCACCTTTTGACCCAAACTGTGAAATAGTTCTTGGCAGACGTTGGTAGCCTTGGACGCTAGCTGCGATAAAAGAGCTTTTATCAACCAGTCGTCCAGGTATGGGAATACCTGAAAAGCCCTGTTGCGGAGATAGTCTGCTAATGGGGCAGGACATTTCGTGAAAATTTGTGGCACTGACTTTAAGCCAAATGGGAGGACTTTGAATTGATAATGGGCATCGGCCATAGTGAAGCGGAGATACTTGCAATGCTTTGCATGTATCGGTATGTGGAAATAAGCATCCTGGAGATCCATTGTTGTCATATAATCTCCAGGGTTTAAAAAGGTGCAGGATTTCCGACATCGTGATCATACAAAAGGATTGTTTCTGAAGAAACTTGTTCAACTTCCTGAGGTCTAGGATTGGCCTTCATTCCCCGACCTCTTCCTTATTAGAAAGATCCGGGAATAGAACCAGAGTCCTCTGTGCTGAACCAGAACTTCCACTATCGCTCCCTTGGCGAGCATTAGGGAAACCTCCTGCTGAAGCAAGTGAAGATGAAGTGGTTTGGATTTCCCTGGTGGATGGTGTGGTGTTTTTTTTATATTATAAATTCCAGCGTTGACCTCAAGCCACTATATCTAGCACCCATTTGTCCGATGTAATTAATTTCCACTTCTGGAGGTAATTGGAGATGTTCGCTCCCACTTGATGGCTCTGTGAATGCTGTGGAAGCGTAGATGGTGTCTGACAAGAATCATTGCTTTTGTGGCTGATCCCGGGTTTGGGAACTCTGCTTTCTCCTTCCTCCCTGTCTGGCGTATGAGGCGGCGGATGGTTGCCTATATTGCTGTTGGTAGGCTGGTCTATACTGAGACTGTTGGACTGCCTGTGGTAGGAACCTCGAAATGCTGTAAAACCCCTTCCTCTTGCACCCCGAAAGGACTGCTTCTGGTACTGCTAAGTACCCAGGGACAGAGCAGTGTCTGTGTCAGTCTTGATGGCCTGTAATGCGTCGTCCACGTGTTTACTGAAGAGAGACTCTCCGTCATACGGCATGTCTAGAATTCTGGACTGTACCTCTGGTCTGAAGGAGGTCGCTTTTAACCAACCTTGGCGGCATAATACAGCTGCTCCCGCCAGCTGGCAAAAACCCGTGGAAGCTATATCCAGAGGATAGTCAATTATTTCTTCAGACGTATGCTCTCCTTCCTGAAGGATCTTTCGTGCCTCCAACTGCTTGCTTTCCGGGATGAGATCCATGAAAGCATTCATATCCGACCACATCTGACGATTATAGCGACTCAAAAACGCCAGGGAATTTGATGCACAAACAGTTATGGCCAACATGGATGAGAATCTCTTGTCCATATTATCAAGTCTTCTTTCCTCCTTATCAGGAGGAGTAGATATAGGCGCTGACGGGTTCTTAGAACGCCTTTGGGCATCTTGGGAGATGACGGAGTCAGGTCTTGTTACAATACTATGCTGATGACATGATAGGAACGGAAAAAAGTGCGAGTAAAAGGGTGTAAGAAAACATGGAAATTAGTTATTCACACAAGGGGTGAGGAGGGAGAATAGACAATGATTTACTGGGTTTGGTAAGGCTCTATGCACATGGTGGGAATATACAATTATAAGACACTGTATTATTGGTTTATATTAAACTGTTTCAACTGTTGAGAACTGTTGAATTTTATCATACCTCATCTGCATTTTAAATAATATTGGTGGCCCGATGGGGTAAGGCAGGACTATGAATGAGTTGCTTGAAATGTTTTATGGATTCTTGTTACTGGATCACAGTTACACTGCTATGAATATGTTAATAACAGCTGGTAGGAAAATGGCCCTTGTTGCAGTTACCCCATCACTTTTTGCCTGATATTGATGCTGACTTGACAAAGTGTGCTGGGACACTGCTAACCAGACTCCAGCACTAGTGTTCTTGCACTAAAAATGTACCATTGTTTCCACAATTGGCACACCCCTGGCACACAGATAAGTCCCTTGTAAAAGGTACCAGTGGTACCAAGGGCCCTGTGACCAGGGAAGGTCCCCAAGGGCTGCAGCATGTGTTGTGCCACCCTAAGGGACCCCTCACCTAACACATGCACACTGCCATTGCAGATTGAGTGTGTTGGTGGGGAGAAAAAGGCAAAGTCGACATGGCATTCCCCTCAGGGTGCCATGCACACAAAACACTGCCTGTGGCATAGGTAAGTCACCCCTCTAACAGGCCTTAAAGCCCTAAGGCAGGGTGCACTATACCACAGGTTAGGGCATAGCTGCATGAGAAATATGTCCCTACAGTGTCTAAGACCATTCCTAGACATTGTAAGCACAGTGTGGCAATATTAAGTATATGGTCTGGGAGTTTGTCAAAACAAACTCCACAGCTCCATTATGGCTACACTGAATACTGGGAAGTCTGGTATCAAACTTCTCAGAATAATAAACCTCACACTGATGCCTGTGTTGGATTAATTAAAAAATGCACTCAGAGGGCATCTTAGAGATGCCCCCTGTATTTTACCTAAACCTTCAGTGCAAGACTGAATGGTCTGTGCCAGCCTGCCACTAAGAGATGAGTTTCTGACCCCTGGGGTGAGAGCCTTTGTGCTCTCTGGGGGCAGAAAGAAAGCCTGCACTGAGTGGAGGTGCTTCACACCTCCCCCGTGCAGGAACTGTAACACATAGCTGTGAGCCTCAAAGGCTCATGCTTTGTGTTACAATGCCCCATGGCACTCCAGCTAGTGGAGATGCCCAACTCCAGGACAAAGCCCCACTTTTTGTGGCAAGTCCAGAGGGATAATTAGGAAAAACAAGGAGTCACCACATCAGCTAGGACCACTTTTATGGTGTTCAGAGCTGAAGTGACCCCCTCCTTGCAGAATCCTCCATCTTGGTTTGGAGGACAGGGACCAACAAGGTTAGAAATGTGCTCTCCTCCCACCCCCCAACAAAGGGAGTGGGCACAGGAAGGGTGTCGCCACCCTCAGGGACAGTAGCCATTGGCTACTGCCCTCTGAACCCTAAAAACGCCCCTAAATCTTGTATTTAAGGGCTCCCTGGACCAGGCTAGTTAGATTCCTGATGACCTCACAAGAAGAAGGACTGCTTAGCGGAAACCCCGGCAGAGAAGGAAAAGAGACAACAACTGACTTGGCCCCAGCCCTACCACCCTGTCTCCTACTTCAAAGAACCTGCAGAGGAAAAGTGACGTATCCTGCAGGTCCAGGGACCTCTGAAAAACCTCCAGAGGACTGCCTGCATCACAGAACTCACACAGACAGAGGCCCTGTCCAAAGAAGAACACAAGAAGAAACCTCTTCTGAAGGACTCCCACCTCACTCCAGAAGCGTGAGTCCTAACCACTCTGCACCCGATGCCTATGGCCAGAGTCCAGGTGGTCCAACGGACCAAGAAGACCTCCAGGCGATGAAGACCAAGTGCACACCCTAAGTTGACCTCTCCACCCCTCCACGACAAGCCTGCGGAGGGAATCCCGAGGGGCCCCCTGACCGCGACTACCTTGGACCAAGATAACCGACGCCAAAGAACCCACTGCACCTGCAGCCCCCCGGGGCTTGGAGAAATCGACACCCAGTGCAGCGACGATCAACAGGTGGCCCTCTTCCCTGTCGAGACATTCCCCCCACCCCCCGGACCTCGCCAGCAGCACCTGAGTGACCCCTGGGTTCCCCTCAGAGTTTCATTAGAGACCCAACGCCCTGTTTGCATCCTGCACCCAGCTGCCTCACCACTGCTGATGGTGAGGGATTGGTGCCCCTCCAGTGATCCTCTAATCCCCCCTGGTCTGCCCTGTGAGCCACTGGTACTTACCTGCTGGCAGACCGAATTCCGAGTACCCCGTCTCCATAGGAGCACATGTTAAAATTGCTCAACTTTGACCTCTGCACCCGGCCAGCCCCGTGTTGCTGGTGGTGGGTGTTTGGGGTTGACCTGAACCCCCAAAGGTGGACAACCTATAACCCAGAGACTGGAACTGTAAGTTGTGTACTTACCTCTAAAACTGTACTTTATTTTCTTACCCCACTTTTAAAATAGATATTGTGTGTTTTCTAAAAAACTGTTTACTTGACTAAAATGACACAGTTACATTCATTTCTATGCTAAGTACTTACCTGCAACAATATTTACTTCTGAACAGAGTCTTGTGGTTCTAGAAATAAAGTAACAAAAATATATTTTTCTATATAAAATCCTATTGGTCTGGAGTTAAGTCATTGAGAATGTGTTTATTCTATTGATTGTGTGTGTGTACAACAAATGCTTAACACTACGCTATGATAAGCCTAACTGCTCGACCACACTACCACAAATAGAGCATTAGTATTATCTATTATTGCCTATGTCAAGCCTCTTGGGGAACCCCTGGTCTCTGTGCACACTATATCTCATTTTGATATAGTATATAAAGAGACAGCTTCCTAAATTGGTGGCAGCGGTGGGATCTGCAACTTTGCATTTGCTACTCAGCCAATTGCTGATCACGACTAAATTTCAAAACTGCCTTTAGAAAACTGATTTTGCAATTTGACTATTTTTTCCCAAAAAAATTAATTCCTGCTGGGGCCTTTTGTTAAGTCACCTTAGCATTTCTTTTTAGATTTAAAAGTAATTGAAAGTTAGGATTTAGTTACTAGAGATAGGCGGTCATTATGAACATGGCGGGAAAGACTGCCAACCGCCGTGTCGGCGGTGAACAGAATCCCGCCATATAATGATTGAAAAACCCAACCCTGCCAAAAATTCCCAGACCACCACTTCCCGCCAGGACCCTGTCAGCAGGAATACCGGCCCAACCCACCCCACCACCGCCAAGCACACCCACATCCCACCCTCCAAATAATGATACACAAATCACCTCGGCGGACAGTGGAGGCCGGACGACCATTGGCAGCTGCGAACGCCACAGGCGGCAAGTGGACACAATAGCAACAAGTGCACACATTGGATAGGCGTATCACCCACATACCTGACACACATCCAGAACCCCATAAAACACCCCCAGACACACCCCACAATCCCTTGCAACTAAACCAGGACCAGAAGACTGAGAGCACCAGAGCCAGACAGCGAACGCCAGCATACAGGGCACGCATATCGACCCACAGAGGAGCACCAATACCCCGTCCCCAGTTCCAATGCCATCCACCACACTCACCATGCCCCCCCCAAAAAAAATCCACACTTCACCAAAAGGTAGCTAAGGACCATGGTGGACGAGATCCTGAAGGTCGAGCCACAAATATTCAGGTCTGAGGTGCAGCGCACACCCATCGCGTGGAAATTGGAGCTCTGGCAGACCATTGTGAACAGGGTGAATGCAGTGGGACACCATCCACGCACCAGGGACAACATCCGGAAGAGATGGAACGACCTGCGGGGGAAGGTCAGGGTCATGGCATCTAGGCACCACATTGCAGTGCAGAAGACCGCCACCAACACCACCTTACTACACCGACTGGGAGGAGAAGGTACTCGCCATCCTGCACCCAAAGGGACTCCCTGGAGGAATGGACTTTGGTAAGTCATCTACAATTACCCCCTATACAACACATCTGCAATGCATGCACCACCCCACCCCACCAACACCCACCTCGACCTACACCCCACCTAGCCATTACCCACCACATCCACCACCCAGGCATCACCTACAACCCACTAACAGGCCCACATCACTCCCGCTGTGCACAGCCACCCACTCCAGCACTTACCCACAATGGAATAATACCCCCCACCACAATGCAACCCCACCACTGCCACTAAATGCAATGTCCACCTCACAAAGGAATCCTGGAAGGTCACTGAAAGTAACACCAGCACAAAACAGCCCAGTTCTGTAAACCTCAAACCTTCAGGCATATATAACAGGCATGTCTATGTCCCCTAACAGGCACCACCACTCATGCAACCCTAATGGAGGGGACAAGGAGTGCCACAGCCCTCCAGGGAGACAGAGGCACATCACAAGACCTTGGCGAAGGATCCCTGGACACTGATGAGCAGGCAGGCCCCTCACACAATCCTGGATCCTCACCATGCAGCAGCCCCACCCAGGAAACCACAGTCACCCCTAAGACCCAGTCAAGACCAGCAGGCCAGGGAAGGCGTACCCACACCAGTGTACCCAGGGGACAGACTGGTGGAACACAGCTACAGAGGCCACAGTCTCCCACTCCCAACATGCAGGAAGGCGAGGGCCCCAGTACAAGTGGCACGTCCAAACCTGCGCAGGGGACCCAGGCACAGGGGGCTAGAGCAAGTGTCCCAGTGGGTCAGGGGGTAGGGCACCGGATGGATGCAGCAGCCCAGGACGTTATTGCACAGGTATTGGGGGCCTATCAACATACCCAAGACAGGATGGCACAGACTGTGTCCACCCTGGAGCAAAGTCAGAGGATGCAGCTAGAACAACACCAACTGGCCACGGAGCAGTGGAAAGAGCACAATGCCACAATGGCCACCATTGCTGGAGCACTGCTGCAGTTGGTAAACAAACAGTCAGACACCCACACCAGACAAGAGGCCCCCACAACAGCCCTGGACAACCAGCAACAGATGACCCAAGCAGCAGAAACAGCACAGGAAATACCGTTCGAGGAGTCACAAGGGCCAACCATGCCAGCCCAAGAATCTCCACAGCAGGCGCCCAAACATAGCCTTAGGCCAAGATATGGCACTGGGAACCCGGCTAAGAACAAGCCCCCCTCCAACAATTGACATTGCTACTAATGCAAAGCAACCATCCCACCCATTCATCAACAACACTTAGCTGAGGGCAAATTAAAGTACTATTCTACAAAATGGACCCATCTAAGACATCCAACATGGCTGCCACCAAGTAGGTTTTGTGGACACCCAACCCTTACGACTCCCATCACTGTATATAGCACAATTCACTCTATTCTACCAATAAAACACATTTCACACCTGTAACACTGTCCTCTGTCTTCAATGTCGAACGAAGTGGTGTATGGATGCAACTGGCAGAGAATAACTTTATTGTCAATTTGTGATTGATGGTGGTGCTGTGTGTTTTAAATTAGGCAAGGAAGGAATGCATATATTGTCTGTCAGTACCATGCAGAAGTGGTGCATATATCGCCTATCATGACCAATCCCCCCTATATGACAGTGCACACTGACAGTATCAGTCACTAACCCCAATGAGAGGCTTAAGTCCCACACAGCTATTGGAAGTAGAGTTCTATCAGTTGGTTCCTGGAATTGACATCTTCCCCTTCCTCATCATCACCATCACTCTCCTCACCTCTCTGAGGTAGGTGATCAGGACCTATAGCACCCTCCACCTCCAAAAGGGGGATAGAATGTCTCACTGCTACATTGTGGAGCATGCAGCAGGCCACCACTATTCTACACACCTTATCAGGCCCATAGGCCAGGGAACCCCCAGATATATGGAGACACCGGAATCTAGCCTTCAGGAGACCTGTAGTACGCTCTATCACCCTCCTAGTACGTCAATGGGCCTCACTAGTGTCAGGAGCCAACGCACGTTTGGATAGGCAGAATCACCTAGAAAATGGTTCAATACAGAGTCGTCATTGTAATGTCCCTTAGTCAGACAGGCTGGTTTTCTGCAATGTGTCAGTTAGTGAGAGGCAAACATACCTATGATCCACCCTCTGTCCTTTTGTAGTTGTTTCATCTTCTGTGGCACACTACTGTTCCTCAACACAAATGAATCATGGACTGAACCCGGTAACATGGCATTCACATGGGAAATGTACTGGTCTGCAGTACACACCAATTGGATGTTCATGGAATGAAAGTTCTTCCTGTTTCTGTACACATGTTCACTCACTCTTGGGGGTGATGGCACCTATGACAAGGGGAATGTTTGCAAAGGCATAGAAGTCAGACTTGATGGCAGGGAGGTCAGCACTTTGGGGGAATCGCACATAGGAAGCAGATGTTGTACAAATGCATTCAGAAATCTTGTCAGCACCTGGCTGAACATTGGCTGTGAGAAACCAGCACCCATGCCCACTGTCACTTGAAAAGAGCCTGTGGCCAGGAAATGGAGTGCGGAGAGCACCTGCACTTCAGTTGGAATGGCATGCTGATTACGATTTCCGGGAGTTAGTGCAGGATCCAGTAATGCACATAGGTCCTGAATAGTTGCACGTGTGAGTCTAAGTGATAATGATCTGACGCTCCACCATGGTCCCCATATCCACATATCCACAAGAGGTCTGTAAACAGACGGCGCCCTTCCTCACCACAAGGGTCGGTATCTATGATGGATTACAAATAGGAGTGATGTGCACACATACATAGGCAAAATGGGAAGAATACATGCACTGCATTGTTCATAGTAGTGTCTGTACAATAACTGGTACCTGACAGATGTACATGTACATCACTAGTAGGGAACAGAGTAATTCATGTGTGCTACTATATGGAATGGATAGAGGCCTAGGTGCTTCATGTGGCTAGTAGGCCCTGCATTGTGAGTAGTAAGAATTTCAAGATGTGTAGGTGATGGCAAAATGTCTGCCCACTGTAGTTCTGCCCCTTCGTTGTGGAAGTGACCTAATACAGCTAGCGGATGACGTCACAGCGTATGGCGGTGTTGACCGCTGTTCGCACCCTCATTGGCTAACATGGATGCCAATGGGGAATCCTGGCGTATCATAATCGCCGCCGACGGTGACAGTGCATACCGCCGCGGAACGTACGCACGTTCGTCATCGTTTGATCACTTGACTCCCTGATCTCGTGCAGACAGGTACTTCACTCTGTGAACTGCTGTGGCCTGCCTCTGGCTATGGATGTGCCACGTGGTGCAGGGGAAAGGGCCCGGCCTTCTCCCAGGAAGAACTGGAGAAGCTATTGGAAGGGGTCCTGCCCCTGTACGGCAGACTCTACGGCCGGCCAGAGGTACAGGTGAGTCTTGGTTTGGGGGGCACTGTGTGAGTAATGGATGGTGTGGATTGCACGTATGTGTGCTCCTCTGAGCCTGGATGGGCCATGGTGCATGGAATGCTGCGTGCCACTGTCCTGCATGTCTGGGAGTACTGTCAGTCCTATGTTGGACAATCTGCCAGCTGTTCCTATCGTGCACGTGCCTGACCTCTGTGTTCCATCTGTGTCACCCTTCTAGGTCAGCGCCCACCAGAAGAGGGCACATTGGCATGCCATCGCCAAGGAGGTACGGACCCTGGGGGTCTACAACCGGCGGAGCACCCACTGTCGGAAGAGGTAGGAGGACCAGCAGCGCTAGGCGCGAAAGATCACTGAGGCCCAGCTGGGGAAGTCCTCCCAACGTGGAAGGGGTGCCCGCCGGGCACTGACCCCCCTCATGCGAAGGATCCTGGTGGTGGCGTACCCAGATCTGGATGGGCGCTTGAAGGCTGCACAGCAGTCACAAGGGGGTGAGTACTCACTGACCATACTTCAGTCTGGAAGGATGACTGTGTGTGCGATAGGGCTCATGCTGCTTAGAGCAGGGAATTTGACTGGAGTCCATCTACTTTATCTTCCCCAAAGGGTGTAGGGGTGTCCCTGTCCGGTTTCACCTACCTCAGCTCCAAAAGTATTTTAGGGGATGGGTGTAGATCAGTATTCTGGTCAGTAGTCAGGGGCATGGCCATGGGCATAGTGCACAGTACTGCCTGTTGGGTGTGTTTGCTGGGTGGGTGTATGTCTGGCCATTGTGTATCAGCATTCAGCTATTAACAAGTGTATCTCCTGTTTTGTCTCCCCATCCCTGTTATCTTGTGTTGGTTTGGTACAGCATCAACATCAGGTGAGGGAGCTGAGGCATCGGCAAGTGGGGAAGCAGCGGCCCACTGATCCTCCGAGGCAGAAACAACGGCGGACACCCAGGGGACCAGTGGGTGGGAGGGCGAGGGGAAGGCCCGGTCTGAGCCTAGGCCGTCCAGCTCCACCCGAGCCAAACAGCCCCCACCCCCTTCAAAGGAGAAGCTCGCTCCCCCAACCTCCACAAGAAAGTCTAAGTCCCACCCCCTTCGAAAATCCCCAACCCCACCCCTTCTGCCCCCTTCCGTGAGGTGCCTGGATCCCCATATGGTGCCCCGTTCTGTGGAGTACCCAGCACTTGTGGGAGTTAGGTGTGGCCATTTGTGGCCCAGGACAATGTATATTTTATGGACTGGCCATTGGCCCTTTAGCACAGTTTCGCTCAGTGAGCTAATAATTAAAGTTTCTGTGTGGCCTGTGTTTGGGCTGCACGCAGTTACACCCTGGTGTTTGTTTTAATTTTTTATGGGTGTGGGACTATTGTATGTACTATGGTCAAGTTGCAGTGGCCTTCGGTCGGTATGTACCTCTTGGTGTGGGAAGGGTTGGGGGGGCGTTGCAGTGTGGGTGGGGTGGGCAGTTATGTAACTGTGCCCTTTCCTCCCTTGTGTCGTAGGTTGCGGTACTTACCGTTGTCGTCTTCGTCTGCGGTCTCGGTCGTGTAGGTATATGGCAAGGAGCAGGGCTGGCATGATCAGCAGCTCTATGTCCATGGCTGCTGCTGCACGTTCTGTGGAACTCCGGTGAGTGTTTCCTTATATTTGGTTAATTTCCGCCTGGCTTTGTGTGGCGGTGGTTCCCGCCCGGGAACTGGCGGCGGAATGGTGGTTCATAATTTGATGGGTGGGTTGGGCCTTTCTGACGGCCTGTGGACGGACTCTGCCGTCATTGGCGGGACTCCTTTCCTGGCGGTGGGTAGTTTGCGGGATGCGTGTGTTTCGGTTGGATCATTATTTGGCGGTCCGGACGCTCCTCTGTTGGCGGTTTTTACCGCCACCGCCGGCGTAGCGGGGCGTACCGCCATGTTCATAATGAGGGCCATAGTTTTAGTTTCTTAAAAAGTAATCCCAACTTTAGTAAACAAAATCAGTAGCTCAGAGGACATGGTGATGAAACTCAACCTTACCCTTTACCACCATCTTGGGATGAGAGAGTTAAGGAGTCTCTGCAGCCTCAGGAAAATCCTAACAGGTTCCAACCCTTCCAAGGTCAAGCTCCAGGAGCTCTTGGCAGAGTATGCAAGGGACCACCCTACTGAGGAGGAAGACCTCCCCTCAGACGAGGAAGATGTAAGAGATTACAAGGTAGTATTCCCCCCTCCTAACCTAACTAGGGAGACCAGGATTCCAAGATCCCTGTCTCTAAAGATAGTACTCACAGGATCTGAATCTTCCACAGGGGAGTCAAGCTCCTATGAGAACACTGAGGGCAGCCTCAATGAAGAGGACATCCTTCTAGCAAGGATGGCCAAAAGAGTAGCTTTGGAGAAACAGCTTCTGCCTATAGAAAGGAAGAGAAAGGAAATGGGTTTTGAACCCATAAATGGTGGCAGCAACAAAATAACTAGGAGCAGAGAGTATTCTGACACCCATAAAATCCCTAAATAGATTGTCCCCAAATATGAGAATGGTGATAACATCACCAAGTGGTTGATAGCCCTTGAGAGGGCCTGTGGAACCAGAAAAAAGTCTCACTGGGGAGCTCTCCTTTGGGAACTGTTTACTGGTATGTGTAGGGATAAGCTCCTCATACTCACAGGTGCAGATGCTGAATCCTATGACCTCATGGAGGCTACCCTGATTGAGGGCTTTGGATTCACCACTGAGGAGTAGAGAATTAGATTCAGGGGGGGCCACAAAACCTCAAGCCAGTCCTGGGTTGACTTTGTGGACTACTCAGTGAAAGCACTGGATGGTTGGGTAACTGGAAATTAAGTGCATGACTATGATGGGCTTTATAATTTGTTTATGAAAGAACACAATTTAAGTAATGCTTCAATGAAAAGTTGCATCAATATCTGGTAGACCTAGGTCTAATTTCTCCCCAAGATTAGGGAAAAAAGGCAGACCACTGGGTCAAGGCAAGGGTGACCAAGACTTCCACAGGCAGTGACCAGAAGAAAAGGGTCACAAAGCCTCCCCAAGAGAAAGTGGGTGACACTCCTGTCACATAGGCTCTCATTATTCTAATTTGACTACAGGATTTGGGCAGCAGAATCACTTGCACTGTGGGGGGACTGAGTGTAACCCACTAAAGGTGACACCTGTCGGCCCAATCCAGGTTTTGCTTCGGCTAACTAGCAATGCCTCATCTCCACCCAAGAGCAGAGATAATTGGACAGCCGAGCGCATGACACAACTGATTCCTCAGGGAAATCGTGGTCAGTCGGGTCACATCCGTTTCTCTAATTTACATTAGTCTCACATATACAAGGACAATCAGAGGAAATATATATTTCAATAAAGTTTTAATGAAGTAACTGCATCTTAGATAATAAAGCATGTACTGCAATAACCAGGACGATAAATCATGACAGGATTAAAATTGTGACAAATCGAGAGAAGCATAAAAATAAGGCTACCATATTGTCACTAAAGTCGTTAGAATAATTCCTACCTATGCTATATTAGAGCACAGCATATTAAGCTTTATTTCTGCCCTTCAGGTTCCCCTGGGAAGACAGCATCCCTCATACCTGAGCAAGAGGCCTGTAGTCTGCATAAGCAGCTGTAGCAAAGCGTTCAGCAATCAGCATACAGCCGTGGTCATCTGCCTGGAATCTCCCTCTAACGTGAATGGGACAGAGAAGTGTTTTTATAATAAAACAGCTAATGTTCTGAGAAAATGTCCCTATGTAAGAATGTGTAGGTTTCTTTGAACACCAGAGACAAAGCGTTACCGCGTTTACTGGCAACCTATCTTACTGCAGCCTTGAGAAAAGCAGAGAGTGAAAGAAATGTCTTGTTTAAGAACACAGGGCTGACCTAGGCAAAGAACAGCTAGATAGAGAGAAATAAAAGAAGACTGCAAATGTGGCTACTGTTAAAATAATAAACAAAGATGAATAAAATATATCTGGGTTAAAGGCCTAGTTCACTAAAATAATGTGTATGAAGCTATAACTAAAATGGCTACACAACACTCCTATAAGTAAAGAAAGAGTCCTCACTGTAGGCCCCCCCCACTGTAGGCCCCCAAAAACCTGTCCAGGTGGGTGGGCGGGCCCCCAGACACATCCAAAAACAAAAGTGGGTACCAAGGTAAGAAATGGGATGCCTCTAAGGCATGATGCCACAACTGAAGATAGAGCACCACACCAAAAACACTTCTTGTCCAAAAAACACAAACCCCCTAGCAAACATCCAGTGGTGACCAGTGTATCCTTTGGGGATGACTCCTCAGATGAGGAGGTCCTCATAGCCTTCAACTGGGAAATGGGCCCAACAGGTGCGTTGGAAAATCCAGAGGGAAGTAGATACTTCCACCACCTAATGGTAAATGGAATCCCAGCCTCTGCCCTGAGAGACACTTGTGCCAGTCACACTATTGTACATGACAGGCCGGTGTTCTCAAACCAGTACATCCCAGGTGAGAATGCCAGAGTAAGGGTGAGCCCAGACAAGGTCACTAATAGGCCTGTGGCTTTAGTGCCCCTAGAAGTGGGTGGGACTTTTAGCTGGAGAAAGGTGGTAGTCAGTACAGACCTCCCCCTTGATTGTCTTCTTGGAAAGGACTACCCAGAGGTTAGTCAGAGCCCAAAAGAGAAACTGGCCCAAGATCAGCCCTCATCAAGGATTCTGGAGGTACTGCCCCTGCCAGTGTCTAGGGGAAGGCCCTAGAAGAGAAAAAGGAAATAAACAGTGCAGGAAAGGTGGATGATCTTTAGCCAAGCTTCCATTAAGCCAAGGAGATTCTGCTCTAGTAGTGGAGTACTCCAAATGTGGCACTGGTAAAGTCCAACCTGACCCACAAGAAGTCCTCGCTAGTCAGGCAACTGTTGAGCATGAGTTGGTGGCTCCTCAGCTAACAGAAGAAAGAGTGGAAGAAGGGTGTTTACTATAAGAGGTAGCAACCCCCCCATTCTACCACAGCAGACAGGCACCCTGAACCCAACAAAGCCTGTAACTTAGCCCCTTCCCTAGTTGGTGAAGAGCTGAAGGTGTGGTTGTGGGCACTGACAGCTGTCAGTGGCCTTTGCTGGGTGTTAGCCTTTAAGCTGCACTGTCCTTGGCATGGTAGTCTAGTCTAACCCTATGCCAAACAGCAAGTTAGGCCCCCTGACCCTGTTGGTTATGGTGGGGTTACTCCAGCTAAGGGTAACCTCTGTGGGTAAGCTAGGGGTGACCCTGGCTAAGGTAAGAATAGCAGAGGTGGATACCTCTAACCCCAAAATAAAAAGAATGTGTGAAGACACTAAAAATACTGATAAGAGGCAATTCAGATTGGGTCCTATCACTGTTGAGGTAAGTCCATCCCCCAGAGAGAATGACCTAGACATGAGGATGTAAGGCAGAGTATGCCCTGCAACTCAACAGCCTGTTTCCCTGCTTTTCCTGGCCCGACAGACTAGGGAGACTCTCACAGGTTTGGCTAAGTCTCCTGGGCTGGGAGGGGCTTGTGTAGGAAAATGACCCTTGTTGCAGTTACCCCCCACTTTTTGCCTGATATTGATGCTGACTTGACAGAGTGTGCTGGGACCCTGCTAACCACGCCCCAGCACCAGTGTTCTTTCACTAAAAATGTACCATTGTTTCCACAATTGGCACACTCCTGGCACACAGATAAGTCCCTTGTAAAAGGTACCAGTGCTACCAATGGCCCTGTGACCAGGGAAGGTCCCTAAGGGCTGCAGCATGTGTTGTGCCACCCTAAGGGACCCCTCACCTAACACATGCACAATGCCGTTGCAGATTGTGTGTGTTGGTGGGGAGAAAAAGGCAAAGTCGACATGGCATCCCACTCAGGGTGCCATGCACACAAAACCCTGCCTGTAGCGTAGGTAAGTCACCCCTTTAACAGGCCTTAAAGCCCTAAGGCAGGGTGCACTATACCACAGGTGAGGGCATAGCAGTATGAGCAATATGCCCCTACAGTGTCCAAGTCCATTCATAGACATTATCAGTACAGTGTGGCCATATTAAGTATATGGCCTGGGAGAACTTCGAGATGCCCCCTGTTCTTTACCCAATCCTTCAGTGCAGGGCTGACTGGTCGGTGCCAGCCTGCCACTGAGAGACACGTTTCTGACCCCCTGGGGTGAGAGCCTTTGTGCTCTCAGGGGACAGAAACAAAGCCTGCACTGGGTGGAGGTGCTTCACACCTTCCCCCCCCGCAGGTGGTCTGCATATGAAAAAGAAGTATTTATCCTTTTAACAAAATTGAAGGAAACGGAATAAAAATAGTTGACAACATCCAAATAATTAAAGGTTCATATTTTCAGTTGTAGTAAAAGCAGATTTCTAAGGTAGTTGGTTAAAAAACATAAGTGTCCTTACCCTGATAATCCTCCTGCTCCTGACGTTCATTGATATCAAGAGTAAGCTTTTTCATCTTCATCCTCTCCTCTTGCTCAGCTTGTTGCTGGCTCCAGTGATTTGCAGCAAGGTGGGAAGACATTGGAACATTCAGTATCTTAAACTGAAAAGTAAAGATGTATACTGAAAGACTTGGACCACAAAAAAAAAACAAATAACAAAATAAAATCAAACCAAGCAAATATTCTCACCCTTTCAGTCAAGTACAAAACATTAGCATGTTAACTGAACTTACAGAAGGTAGGTGTAGAAAATGCAGCTAAATCACTGCTGCACACATTAACATTAATGACTCAATCATCACAGGTATTAGGTGTACACCTCAAATAGGTGTCTTGCTGACATTTCCAGCAAGTGCTCTGGTAGCATGGAAAAACAGACAGGAAAAATAGATTGCAAACACATTTACTTAAAAATAAAGAGTACAAACTGCTGATCTTGCATACAAACTTCCCGACAGGCTTTTGTGTTCGCTGTCAATCACCTAGAAGGCAAGACTTGAATCTGAACAGCAAAAGTTAAACCGAGTAGAAAGAGATTTTAAAAAGATTTAGGAATACAAAAGACTTTGACATTTTGGTAGAAAAATATTTATGCTAGAGCAATATTTTGGCAGGCTTTTTTTGAGGGAGTGGTCCATAAGGCTAATGGCGGCCTGGCATGCAACTATGTGTAGGTCGAGGTCTTGGTCGAGATGAAGCTTCCCCGGACCAGATGAAAAGTCCGAAGTCATTGTATTCATCCCATTCTAAGTTTTAGGGGTGTAGGAAGCTGGCCTGGTGTGTGGTGGGTACCTAAGGTACTTACACCTTATTTCAGGTATCCCCTCTTAGTGAAGTGTAGGCAGTGTCTAGAAGCCAGGCTCTCTAGAGGTAGCTGTGGATGAGAAGCCAAGGCTTATCTAGAAGACATGCAAAGCTCATGCAATACCACTGTGGTCACACAGCACTTACACACATAAAAGAAAACACTCAGTTGTACAAAAATAAAGGCATTTTATTTTTGGCAACCAATACCACAAATTACTAGAAGGGCAACCCTCCAATCGGAGGTAAGTAATACACTAGCAATCACAAATAGGTATAAAAAGGATTAGAAAACAGTGCAAATAGCAAAAACCAATAGGGACCCTAGGGGGAGCACAAACCATATACTAATAAAATGGAATGCTAACACAGGAGCCCCACCTAGGTAGGTTGAATGTGTAGAGGGGAGCTGGGAGTAGTAGAAAACCACAGAGGTAAGTAACACAGTACCCCCCTCTGCAGCTACCAGAAAAGCAGGAGTAAATCACTAGATTTTCCCCAAAGGAGAAAAAGAAGAAAAATAAGATACCCAAACAAGACTGCCAAAAAAACAGCAGTGGATTTCTGAAGAAAGAAGACCTGTGGAGGGAGGGGACCAAGTCCAAGAGTCACAGAGGAGTCCAGGAGGAGTAGGAGCTACTGTTCACCCAGCTATAATTGCAGGAGTTGGTCGACAATGATGAACAGGTCAGCACTGCAGCCCTGGAGCCAGAGAGGAGTTCCTGATGGATGCAGATGATGTCCCACACTGGAGTGAAGGTTGCAGATGGGTGTCGGTGCAGGAATTCCACCAACAAACCTTGGCAAAGGCAAACTCGCGTTAGTGGAAAAGTGGTGCTGCCAGGGACCAGGCAAGGCCCAGGAGGAATCGGCCCAGGAGGAATCAACCCAGGAGGGGGAGTCACATGGGACCCTCAGCATCGTGGAGAGTCCACAGGAGCAGAGACAGCACCCGAAGGAGTCCCACAGGACGGGGGACATAAGAGTCGCGGAAGAAGCCTATGCAGCACTACAGGAGAGGATCCCATGCCGCCGGAGAACTACGCAGGAGGCTGTGCTTTGCAGAGTGCTGTAGCTAGATGTTGCCTGAAGATCCTTTGGAGGAGATTCAAACAAGCCTTGGCAGCTGCAAGAGACATGATGCATGGGTGGGGAGGGGGGAAACTGGGGGGGGGGGGGGGGGGGGGGACTGTTCTGCCAAGGAAGGCAAGGGCTTACCTTCACCAAAGGTGGACAGCTGTCCGAGAGGACCAAGAAGACTACTCCGGACCACCACCCGTGATCAAGGATCCATGTAGTTCAAGACGAGGGGAGGTCCACGCAGCCAGTCGTCACTTGCTGTAGGTGCCTCCGCTTGCATGGGAGTGGCTCCTTCACTCCAAGGGAGACGCCTTCTTCTTCTTGTGCAGGCTGAAGAGTTGCTGTCTTCTGAGGATGCACAGCCCGGGAAATGTTGCAAAGCTGGAAGGAGCTGTGGAAACAAAGTTGCAGAAGAGTCTTCTTTGTTGATTGCAGCGTTGTCGGTTTCTGAAGGGTCCAGTCGTAGTTCCAGTGGTCACAAGTCAAAATGGAGGTTGCAGAGGAATCCTGCTGGAGTCTTGCATGCCGAATCTGAGGACCCGACCCAAGAGAGAGACCCTAAATAGCCCTGAAAGGGGGATTGGTCACCTAACCAGGTAAGGACCTATCAGGAGGGGGCTCTGACATCACCTAACTGGACTGGCTGCTCCCGGAGTTTCCTGCCAACTTTGGAAACATGGCAGAAACCAGGGACATTCTGGAGGAGCTCTGAGCACCACCCCTGGGGTGGTGTTAGACAGGGGAGTGGTCAAACCCCTTTCCATTAAGCAGTTTTGCGCCAGAGCAGGGACTGGGGGTCCCTGAATCAGTGTGCACTTGTCAATGCACGGAGGGCACCAAATGTGCCGTTCAAAGGAAACCAGTGGGTTGGGGAGGCTACCCCTCCCAAGCCAGTCGCACCTATTTCCAAAGGAAGAGGGATGTAACCTCCCTCTCCCAAAGGAAATCCTTTGTTAGGCCTTCCTGGGGTTGATCAGATTAAGCAGCAGGAGGGCAGAACACCCATCTGAGGGGTGCCAGCAGTTGGGCTGCCTGAAAAACCCTGTAAGACTGGTGGTGGCAATGCTGGGGGTCTACTAAGGAGCCCCCAGAATGCATGGAATCATACTTCCAATACTTGCAACAGTATTGGGGTATGATTCCAACATGTTTGATACCAAAAATGCCCAGGTTCAGAGGTACCCATATGTAGCTGGACATAGGTAGTGGCCTATGTCCAAAACACGTGTAAAATGGTGTCCCTGCACTCACAAAGTCCAGAAAAATGCGCCTGGAGTTTGTGGGGGCACTTCTGCTAGTGCAGGGGTGCCCTCACACGTAGGTACTTGCACCTTGCCCTCTGGGTTAGGAGGGCCTGCCATAGGGGTGACTTACAGTGACATGGTGCAGTCACCTGGTAGTGAAAGGGTGCATGCACCCTTTCATGCAGACTGCAATGGCAGGCCTGCAGAACACTTTGCATGGGCTCCCTATGGGTGGCATAATACATGCTGCAGCCCATCGGATCCCCTGGTACCCCAATGCCCTGGGTACCTAGGTACCATATACTAGGGACTTACATGAGGGCACCAGTATGTCAAATGTGGGGAGAAAAAGGTTCCAGCAAATAAGTTTACAAGGAGGGAGCATAATCACTGGGGCCCTGGTTAGCAGGATCCTAGTGAACACAGTCTAACACACTGACACACAGGCAAAAGGCAGGGGTAACCATGCTAGAAAGAGGCTACTTTCCTACAGCGGGTAAGTCAAAGCATTAGAAGAAGAGTCAGAAGTCGAAGTGCTCTTCGACTTCTCATCTCTTGGCCAAAGTCATAACGGAGTGCCGTCATTCTAGGCCTCACTCTGCAGAACCCGTGCCTGGGCCAACTCCGCACTTCCACAAATTTCCAGGAGCACCCCTGCCCAAATAAAGGAGTTTTAGGAGGCCATGCGCCTCATTTTTGGGCAGTCCGGCTCTACTGGAGCGCCTTCGGGCCCCACTGAGTCAGAGATGGCTCCATCGGGGTCCGCACCAGCAGCTTTGGTGCCAGTGGGCTCTCAGGGATCCAGTCTTGCATTTGGACCAACACTAGTCGTACAACTTTGACCTTTCCTGACGGCGGTCCCAATGCAGACTCTCCCGACGTCTCCAGGACCCACAGGCGGTGCCATCCCTATTGTTATCCCAGACTGCAAAGCAGAGGCAGATGGGTGTCTCCCAATGCCGACTCCGGGCCTGACAGGGGCTTTGTCTTCTCACTTGGATCTTTAACCCTATTTCACCAGGCTAGGCCTCAGGGAAGAATGGAAGGGGGTCGCTGAACACTTTAGAATATTAGCCCTAAGAAAGTGAAGAACAAGTTACTTACCTGTCTGGTAGAGACATATTCTAGTTGCAGATTCCTTACCTTTGAATTTCCTCCAGGCGTCAGACTGAATCTGGAGACGTTTCTGAGCAGTACCCCTGCGCTCTGTTGGGCAGCATGGATTGGTTACATGTCCGTTGTCATCTGTGCCAGATACAGCGTGGGTCCTATATTGGCCCCACCCGGCGTGCTGGTGTCAGTTTCATTTCATGACTTTCCACAGCAGAAGCGTAGTCACATGAAGAACACTGACAACTGGTGCGGAAAAACTAAGGCCCTTATGGGGGAGTCCCTGCCCTTAGAAATCAGTTTGCAGAGCAGTGAGGATGGATGGGTCGGGTAAGGAATCTGCAACTAGAATATGTTTCTATCAGATAGTTTGTTACCAAAGGTAAGTAACTTGTTCATCTGACAGAGACTTCTAGGGGCAGACTCCTAACCTAAGAATAGATACCAAAGCAATACCATTCTCGGAGATGGGCTGCGACCCAAGATCAGACTGAAAAGTCTTGCAGAACTGAACGGCCAAGGTAGCAGTCTCTGAGGACATGACTGTCCAGGCAGTAATGCTTTGTTTACCCATGCAGAGACGTCCACATTGCTGCCTGGCAGATGCACAGGACCGCAACTCCGCATTCTAACGCTGTGATTTCAGCGGTTGCTCTGGTGGAATAAGCACGCAAACCCTCAAGGGGCTGCGTCTTTGCCAAAGCATAGTACATCTTCATGAAGAGGAGAAACCATTGAGAGATTGTCTGCTTCTGCACCGCCCGTCCTTTCTTTGCACCCACATAACCTACAAAGAGTTGATAGTCCAATCAAAAATCTTTTGCACGATTGAGGTAGAATGCCAACACTCTTTTTGGATGGTGGAGTCTCTCCTATTCATGACAAGGATGTGGGGTGCGTAACAAGTAGGCAAAGTGATGGATTGGTCTACATTAAAGGGCGTGACCACTTTAGGAAGGAAAGAGGCTCAGGTACGAATCACCAATTTGTCAGGATGGGCAGATAGAAATGGTGGCTTCGAAGACAGAGCTTGTAGCTTACTCACTCTGTGGGCAGAGGTGATGACTGTAGGGAAAGCAGTTTTTATTGTGAGGAGCCACAAATGACAATTATGTAGTGGCTCAAAATGAGCACACAAGGTATGTAAGTGACAGGTTCAAATCCCACTGAGGCATTATGAACAGCTTACAAAAACATGGAAACGTCGGTGAGTCCCTTAAGAAACCTCCCAACAATGGGACATTTGAACAAGGAGGGATGATCTGGCAAGTTGAGGAAGGCAGAGATGGCAGACAGGTAACCTTTAAGGGTGCCCAAAGCAGAGCCTTGCTGGGTAAGAGAGGGGATGTACAGTAGAACCTCAGACAGAGGTGCAGAAGGGGGATCAACAGACTTGTCTGTACACCATGCCACACATTTATTTCAATGACAGGCATATACGATTTTGGTGGAGAGACGCCTGACTGCCAAGATAACATTGCAGACGTCGGGCAGAAGGTTGAAAGCTGTCCACTGCCACCTCTCAATCTCCACGCAAGGAGGGGAAGACTGGAGAGTTTCAGGTGGAGAACCATCCTCTGCTGCTGCAACAGAATATCCTCAAGAAGGGGCAGTCTGATTGGAGGATCAATGGCCATGCTCAGAAGCTCTGGACACCATACTCTATGTGCCCAGACTTGAGCCACAAGGATTTCTTGGGCCTGCTCCTTCTTGATCTTCTTCAGAACTCTGGGCAGAAGTGGTAGCAGCCGGAAGGTGTAGAGGAGGCCTGAGTACCACTTCAGATGAAAAGCCTAGCCAAGCAAGTGCCACCTTGGAAACTCAAACGTGCAAAACCGCTGACATTGCACATTCTCTGCAGACGCAAACAGATCTAACCAAGGCTCTCCCTACTGCTGAAAGAGACCTTGCACCACCTTGATGGAGAAGCCATTTGGGATTGACCATACATAGATGGCTGAGTTTGGCTGCTCTGGTGTTCAGAGAGCCCACAAGATGTTGAACCACCAGGGATATGCCCTGATGTTCCAGCCAGTTCCTGAGGAGTAAAGCATCCAGACAAAGGTCCACGACTCCACTCCGCCTTACTTGTTGCAGCACCACATCGAGGTGGGGTTGCCAGTGAACACCTGCATCACTTTCCCTTGGAGGGAGGGAAGAAATGCTTTCAATGCAAGCCTGATCACCCTGAGCTATAGAAGCTTGATGTCGAGCCTGGACTCCACCAGAGACCAGCGGCCCCTGATCTCTGCCTCCCCGCTGTGGCCTCCCCATCCCATGAGTGATCCATCTGTCACTACTGTGAGATCTGGCTGGGGATGGGAGAAAGATCTGCCTCTGACCCAATTGTGATTCAAAAGCCATCATTGCAGATCTCGCGCAGTTCCCTCCGAGATCTGGGCCATGTCGGAGAGATTCCCCTGATGTTGCAGAAGGCCATGAGGCCCAGCAGCCTCAGAATCATTCTGGCTGAGACCCAGGACAGAGGCTGAAACATTGGTATCACAGCCTGAATATCCTGTACTCGCCGCTCGGGAGGATAGGCCTGAAACTGCACGGTGTCAGGAACAGCTCTGATGAAAGGGAGCGTGTGAGAAAGGAGTTGGATGAGACTTTAGCACGTTTATAGTGAGCTCCAGCGAGTGCAGGAAGCTTGCCATAGTCTGAAGGTGGTAGACAACAATCTGGGGCTAGCTCGACTTTAACAGCCAGTTGTCGAGGTAGGGGAAGACAAACACCACAGATGAGCTGCGACAATTGCCATCACTTTTGTGAACACCCGGGGGCGCTGGTAAGGCCGGGGGGGTGGGGGTGTACAGTAAACTGAAAGTGCTTGTGACCTACCACGAACCGCAAGGAAGAGATTGAGGGACCAGAGGTCTAGGAAAGGGTAAAGGCCCTTGTCCTTTTTGGGCATCAGAAAGAAGTGGTAATAACAACCACTAAATATTTCTAGCACAGGGACCCTCTCCATGGCTCCATTAGCCAAGAGAGCTGTAACTTCCTCATAGAGAAGTGCCAAGTGACACTCCGTCATCCGGTCGTATGATGGTTGCATGCCCGGAGGGGTAGTCTCGAAGGGGAAGGAGTAGCCCCTTCGGACTATTAGCAAAACCCACCTGCCCATCGTGATAGATTCCCAGTGGGGCAGGTGATGGCAAATCCTGCCTCCTCTGCTCTGGGATGGAGCGATGGACTAAGAAGGTTTGGAGACTGCATCAGGGGCAGTAGTGAACTGGGTCGACTGCTGGCTCCCTGATCCACAGGCACGCAGAGGATGGGCAGCATGCGTGGCTCGGTGGCTTTTGGTAAAGGGACGTGGTTGGGTGCCCCTTTTGTATCCACAAAAGGGGCGAAAAGTGGACTGAGGGAGTTGACTAGTGACTGCAAGGCCAAGGGACCCAGCGGTAGCCCGGGACTCCTTAAATGGTCCATTTTGTCTCTGAAGAACAAGTTACTTACCTTCGGTAACAAGGTATCTGGTAGAGACTGTATCTACCTGAAGATTCCTTACCTTAGAATTCCCTGGCGTCCGCTTCGAATCCGGAATGTTTTCTGAGCAGTACCCTGCGCGCACCGTCGGGCGTCGTCGTTCGGATCTGCGTGCGTCGACCAGCTCTGCAGGTGGCGTCAGCGTCGTTGGAGCTGTCTATGACATCACGGTTGTCTATATAGATGATGTCTTGGCGCTCGTACTTCAGTTCTTTTCCCACAACTTTCCACGCCAGAAGCGCAGAGTCATGGAAGAACCAACAGTTATGGATTTTACCTCTTTATTTGACTGAAGTAAAAATTCTTACATGCCTTTAAGAAAGGCAAAAATGCCAAAATCATATATATATCTGTATAAAAAAAATCCGCAGAGCGGGGAGGCTTGGGTGGGTGTAAGGAATCTGCAGCTAGATAGAGTCTCTACCAGATACCTCGTTACTGAAGGTAAGTAACTTGTTCATCTGATAGAGACTTCTAGCTGCAGCTTCCTTACCTTAGAATAGATACCCAAGCTATAGCCCCTGGCGGTGGGTCTGAAGGAGATTTTTATATTAGGAAGTCCTGCAAGACAGAACAGGAAAAATGCCACTCTCTTCTCACCTGGCTATCCAGGCAGTAGTGTTTTGCAAACGTATGCAAGGAAGCCCACGTTGCAGCCTGACAGATGTCCACCACAGGTACACCACGTGCTAACGCAGTGGTAGCAGCCTTCCCCCTAGTAGAATGAGCTCTCAAGCCCTCAGGAGGCTGCTTCTTTGCCAAAGCGTAGCAGATCTTTATACAGAGAATGACCCAGCGCAAAATGGATAGTTTCTGTACTGCCCGACCTTTCTTTGCACCAACGTACCCCACAAAGAGTTGGTCATTCACCCGTAACTCTTTAGTGCGGTCAAGATAGAACGATAACGCTCTTTTTGGGTCTAGCCGATGGAGACGCTCCTCTTCCTTAGAGGGATGCGGTGGTGCAAAGAAGGTGGGCAAGGTGATACTTTGACCCAGATGGAAAGGGGTCACCACCTTGGGGAGGAAAGAGGCACAAGTTCTGAGAACCTCTTTTTCAGGAAAGATTGTGAGATACGGCGGTTTTGATGACAAAGCCTGTAGCTCACTCACTCTTCTGGCAGATGCAATTGCCACCAAAAAGGCTGTCTTAATAGTGAGCAGCCGAAGAGCACAGTTATGTAAGGGCTCGAAGGGAGCACACATGAGGAAGGTAAGATCCAGATTAAGGTCCCACTGGGGCATAACGAAGGCATGGGGGGAACAAATGCACAAGCTCTTTCAAAAATCTCTGTACTATAGGTGATTTAAACAAAGATGGTTGATCGGGCAACTGTAGAAAGGCCGATAAGGCTGCAAGATAGCCCTTGATAGTCCCTAAGGAGGAACCCTGCTGGGCGAGAGACAATACAAACAAAAGGATATTAGACATAGAAGAAGAAAGAGGATCAATAGACCTCTCTGTACAATATGAAACAAAACTTTTCCAACAGCAGGCGTAGATTGACTTAGTAGAGGGACGCCTGGATGCCAGAATGACATCACACACCTCGGGTGGGAGGTCATAAACCATCAACTGTCGCCGCTCAATCTCCACGCATGAAGGCGCAGAGTTGACAGGTTCGGGTGGAGAACCTTCCCCTGCTGCTGTGACAGAAGATCCTCCCGAAAAGGCAGCCTGATTGGAGGACCGATGCTCATTTTGAGAAGCTGTGGATACCAAACTCTCCATGCCCAATCCGGAGCCACTAGAAATACCTGGGCCTGGTCGTTTTTGATTTCCTTGAGAACTCTGGGCAGAAGTGGTATAGGAGGAAAGGCGTACAGGAGGCCTGAACTCCACTTGCGACGAAAAGCGTCGCCTAGCGATAGCCCCCTTGGAAACTCCAACGTGCAAAACTGCTGACATTGCGCGTTCTCTACGGAGGTGAACAGATCTAACCAAGGCTCTCCCCACTGCGGAAAGAGTCCTTGCGCCACCTCCGGATGGAGAAACCATTTGTGATCCTCTAAGCATTTCCGGCTGAACTTGTCCACCCTGGCGTTCAGAGAACCTGACAGGTGTTGAACCACCAGGGTCATGCCCTGATGTCCCAGCCACATCCAGAGACGTAAAGCCTCTTGACAAATGGTCCACAGCCCCACAACGCCCTGCTTGTTGCAGTACCACATTGCGGTAGTGTTGTTTGTGAACACCTGCACCACCTTCCCTTTCACAGCAGGAAGAAATGCTTTTAATGCTAGTCGGATCGCCCGAAGCTCCAGCAAGTTGATGACGAGCCCAGATTCCGCCAGAGACCAGTGACCTCTGATCTCCACCTCTCCCAGATGGCCGTCCCAACCCAGAAGTGATGCATCTGTCACTACTGTGAGATCTGGTTGGGGAAGGGAGAGGAGTCTGCCTTGGACCCAATTGCAATTCACTAACCACCACTGCAGATCCTTTGCAGTCCCCTCCGAGATCTGAACCACGTCGGTAAGACTGCCCTGATGCTGTGCCCATTGGAACTTCAGGTCCCACTGCAGAGCCCTCATGCGCATCTGGCATGCTTGACCAATAGGATGCAGGAAGCCATGAGTCCCAACAGCCTCACAGTCTGTCTCACCAAAATCCAGGATAGAGGCTGAAACATCCAGATCATAACCTGAATATCCTGGACCCGCTGTTCAGGAGGATAAGCCCGATACTGCACAGTGTCCAGAACAGCTCCGATAAAAGTGAGCTTCTGAGAGGGAGTCAGGTGTGACTTCGGCACATTTATAGTGAACCCCAGCGAATGCAGGAGGTCCGTCGTCGTCTGGAGGTGGCTGATGAGAGCCTGGGGCGTAGAAGCCTTCAGCAGCCAATCGTCTAGGTGCGGGAAGACTGAAATCCCTGACCTGTGAAGATGAGCTGCCACCACCGCTATCACCTTTGTGAACACCCGAGGGGCACTGGTGAGACCGAAAGGAAGCACGGTAAACTGAAAGTGCTCGTGGCCCACCTTGAACCGCAGGTAACGCCGGTGTGCTGGCAAGATAGGAATGTGGAAATACGCATCCCGCAAATCCAACGCTACCATCCAGTCTCCTTGGTCTAGGGCAGACAAAACCTGAGCAAGAGTGAGCATCTTGAATTTCTCCTTCTTGAGTAAGAGATTGACGTCCCTTAAATCCAAGATAGGGCGAAGGCCTTTGTTCTTTTTCGGAATCAGAAAGTAGCAGGAATAACAACCACTGCCTACTTCTGATATCGGGACTCTTTCTATGGCTCTCTTGGCCAAGAGAGCCGTAACTTTCTCGCAGAGCAAAACCAGATGTCCTCCATCAGCCATTCCTTTGTCGGAGGAATAGAGGGAGAGAAAGACTGGAAGGGAAGGGAGTAGCCCTTCCGTATGATCTGCAGGACCCACTTGTCCGTTGTGATGGAAAGCCAGTGAGGGAGATGAAAATGAATCCTCCCTCCAACTGGACGGACGTGATCCTGCAGAACCACACTAGAAGGGCTGGGGCGCATTGGAGGGGGGTTGTGTGGTGGCCGACCTCTGGCCAGACCCTCTGGATCTGATGGTACCACGACCTCTCCCGGGATGTTGTGAAGCCTGAGGACGGTGGCTAAACTGTGGCTGGCGTGGTACCACGCCCTTTCCGAAGCCTCAAAAGGGACGAAAGACAGACTGCTGTCGTGCTGGTGCTGAAAGACCCAAGGATCTGGCCGTAGCTCAAGAATCCTTGAACCTCTCAAGCGCGGAGTCTGCCTTTTCGCCAAAAAGGCGAGAGACGTCAAAGGGCATGTCCATCAAGCTGGACTGGACATCCCCTGAGAAACCAGCTGAACGCAGCCAGGCATGGCGACGTAGGGCCACTGACGAGGAAATCGCTCTGCCAAGCGAGTCGGTCGTGAGCAAACCACATCTGATCGTAAACTTGGCTGCATCTCTCCCATCCTTGACACCCTGGGTGAGAGTGTCCCATACGCCCTCCGGGACCTGGGGCAGCACTTGTGCCACCGTATCCCATAAAGTATGGGAATAACGGCCCAATAGTCAAGAGGTGTTTACGGACCTCAATGCCAGACTGGTGGAAGAAAACATCTTCTTCCCAAGTTGGTCTAGCCTCTTGGAATCCCTATCCGAGGGAGCGGAAGGGAAGGCACCACAGGAAGTAGAGGCTTGGACAACCAAGCTCTCAGGAGTGGGGTGTTGAGTGAGGAAAGTAGGGTCGCTAGGAGCGGGTCTAGGGCGACGGCCGACTGTCCTATTCACAGGAGCCCCTGTGCTGGGTTTGAACCATGTGCCCAGAAGGACGTCTGTTAGAGCCTCATTGAAGGGCAACATCGGCTCTGATGTTGTCACCCCGGGTTGAAGCACTTATGTCAGGATATTTGTCCTGACTGGCACCGTAGGCAAATCTAGGTCCAAGACCTCAGCTGCCCTACGCACCACCAGCCTGAGGACGTGTCCAGTCCACTGGCCTCCCCTAGATCCTCATACCAGTGCTGTTGCAAACCACATTCTAAAGGGTCCTCAGACCCCGCTCATTCCTCTCCTTCGTCTGGCTGATCTAAATAATGCTCAGACAATGATCTGGGCCAAACCGGCTCTGTCGAAGTCGCTCTGGATCATCCAGAATTAGGATGAGGCTACCACCGGTGGCGGAATCGTAAACGTCAGAACCGGCGCCGAAGGAGGTCAACTGCGTGAGACCAGCGCCGGTCCGGATCGGATCCTGGGGTCCCCAACGGCGCCGGCGCCAAAGGCGTCTAATCCGAAGGGGCCTCTGCTGACCCCGCGGGGCCTGAAGACCCCTCCACGGGTACAGCCTGCTCAAAAACAAGACGCATGGCCTCGTAAAATTCTTTTATCTGAGCGGGGGTTGATCCGGTCCCCGGAAAGGGGGGAAGACGCGGAGTCGGCCCTTGCGACGGCTTCGCAAAACTGCGCTTGGAACGTCGACATTCCACAGACGCCTTGTCGGCCAACGGGCATAGCGAAGACGAAGTCCGCTTGGACTTCTTCTTCTTTTTGTGCCTCTTACCTTCAGATGACCTCGAATGCGAAGAAGAGGACTTGGGGCTCCGGGAGCGGTGCCGCAACCTCCTCCTACTGCGGGACCGTGACCACCACGGAGTCGAGCCGCCCGAGGACGAATGCCGGGCCGCAAGAAGCATGAGGGATCTCTCCCTCAAGGCCTGAGGAGCAATGGCCCGACTGTCCGAGCACGAGGTGGAATCGTGGTCCTTCTCCAGGCACCAAAGACAAACACGGTGCGGGTCCGTCACAGACATGGTGCGATGACACACACCACACGGCTTGAACCCTGTCTTTTTTTGAAGACATGACTTCAAACAGTCAAAAAAGCCTCGACAAACCGTCGAAGAAGGGTAGCTCTTTCCGGAACTGCACTTTAACCGGCGCGTAAGGAAAAGAACTGACGTACGCGCGCCGAGACGGCATCTATATAGACAACCGTGACGTCATAGACAGCTCCAACGATGCTGACGATGCACACGGAGCTAGTCGACGCACGCGGATCCCAACGACGACGCCCGACGGCGCGCACAGGGTACTGCTCAGAAAAAATTCCGGATTCGAAGCTGACGCCAGAAAATTCTAAGGTAAGGAAGCTGCAGCTAGAAGTTTCTATCAGATAAGACGGGTGCTAACGAAGGGCATATCCATGAGTGATTGCTGGACATCCCCGAAAAGCCAGATCTCCTCAACTAGGCATGCTGCCCTAAGGCCACAGTTGACGTAACTGATCTACCCATTGAGTAGGTCATGCCCAGCCCACAACGTATTGTGTACTTGGCTGCATCTCTCCCATCAGCAACAGCTTGGGAGAGGTGGCCCAGGCCTGCTCCGGGACCTGCGGCAGCACCTGCACAACCGTATCCCATAATGTATGGGAATAGCAGCCCAAAAGGCAAGCTTTGTTCACAGACCACAATGCCATACTGGAGGAAGGGAACAATTTCTTACTAATTTGATCCGGTCTATTTGATTCCCTATCCGGGGATGCAGATGGGAATGAGCCCGATGAAGAAGCCTGGATGACAAGACTCTTGCATAGGAATTTAGAGTCGTTTGGAGCAGGCTAATGGTGGCCGGTGATTTTCCTGTTCACAGGAGCCCCTGTGCTGGGTCTAGACCAGGTATCCAGTGGGACAACAATGAGGGTTTTGTTAAGTGGTAAAAGGGGTTACGAGGTGGAAGGCCAAGGTTGAAGTACCCCAGTCAGGAGGTTAGTCTTGACTGTCACAGAAGGTAGCTCAAGGCCGAGGACCTCAGCCGCTCTTCTCAACACCATGGATAACTATGATCCCTTCTTTGTAACCACGGTAGGAGGAAAAAGCATGCCAGCGTCAGGAGAGGTATCCAGACCGCTAGCTTCACCCAATTCCTGTGCGCCCAGTCCTTCGGGTCTTCCAGCTGGAATTCTAAAAGGTCCTGCAACCCCTCCACACTTTATCTGTACCCATAAGAATAAGGGTCAGGATCCTACCTGGGAAATGTAGGTCCCATCGAAGACAGAACTGGTGTTGAGCGATGTCAATCGGCTCCAGGTCGGAGTTGGTTATAATTATGGGGTCGACATCAATTGTGGGTCCAACTGACGTCGGAAGCATTGATGACTTGGCTGGTGCCGGGCGAGGTCACGCTGCCATGACTGGAATCGGCATGGATCCAATAACAAATCCTGAGGGGCCCACATGAGCCAGGGCCTGAGCAGCCAGCGTGCAACCCAAGGGGGTCCCCTCCTACCCTGCTGGGCCTAAAGGCACTGCAGGAGGGTCAGTCTGCCCAAAAATGAGGCACATGGCCTCATAAAACTCCTTGAGTTAGGCAGGGGTGGATCTGGCTCCTGGAAAGTCAGGGAGGCCCGGAGCAGACCCAAAAGTAGGCTCCAAGGACAGAGGCCTAGAGCGTTGGCGCTCTTCCCGCGTAGCATCATCAGAGCGATGGGGTGAAGTCAAAGAACGTTTGATGTTCTTCTATGTCATCTACTTGTGATCCCTATGTCCTGAGGACTTAGAGTGGGACGAAGAAGAGTCGTGATGGCTCTGCGAGCGGTTTCATGACCTTCCACTCAAATGAGACTCAGAGTAATGCAGAACCGAGCGCCGGGCTGCCAGGAGCATTAGGGACTGCTCCCTCAAAGCCTTCGTTTTCATGGCCCGGCACTCGGAGCACAACTTGGAATCATGGTTGCACTCCAGACACCACAAGCATACAAGGTGTGGATCCGTTAACCACATCATGCAGTGACAGGAGTCACACGGCTTGAAACCAGTCTTACATGACATCCTCGACACACCAAAAAAGTGTAAAGAAAAAAACTCAACAAAACCGTTGAAGTCAGTCAAAAAACGACTGAGGGTAGTTCTCTCCGGATCTGCGCATAGGCTGGCTTGGGAAGAAAAGAAGTGACATCAGCACGCTGAGAAGAAAAGTAGTGACATCAGCGCGCTGGGGTGGCGCCTATATTTGACCGCAAAGTCACCACAGCAAATAGGAAGGCAACTACGCAAGCGGAGTTGACCAACGGCAACTGACGGCACACAAGGGTACTGCATGAAAAAAAATCTAAAGGTCCAGTCTGATGCCTAGGGTAAATTCTGAGATAAGGTATCTACAACTGTAAGTCTCTATCAGATAATGCCCATCAGGTGTGGAGAATGCTGCCTTTTCCTATGCTCCTGTTGCCATGCAAATTTGACAGCACCCTGTATCTTAGTCACCTAATTTGTCTATCAGCTCATCATCTTTTGGTATGGGGTGTGCATATATCTTGGTGACAGAGTTGAGACCGCCGTAGTCCACCAAAAACCTCCTTTCTTTCCACCCTGAGGATGAGGCTTGGGGAGTAAGACCACTGGACTAGCCCAGCGGCCAGCATCTTGTTGACCTCAACTTGGTCATGCTGCACATAGATCTTGAATTTGACAGGCAAGCTGTCTCCAGTGTCCACATCATGGGTACACCACAGTGAGTGTCCAGGGATTAAGGAGAAGAGCTCTGCATGTTACTGCAGGTCTTGCCTGCAGTCAGCCTGCTGTTGGGCAATGAGGTTTGTCTGAGTAGACAACTCCATCAACTGATCAATCTTTTTGACTGTAAGAGAGGAGCAAAGGGAGAGGTTCCCTCTCTGCTTTCTTATCCTCATCAGAAACCATCAGCATGGCTACATCAGCCCTGTCAGGGAAACATTTTAGGTGGTTCACATGGATCATCCTCTTGGGGGTCCTGTTAGTGCCCAGGTGACCACACTTTTCTTTTCAAGGATAGGGTAAGGGCCACTCCATCTGTCTTGAAGTGCCCTTGGAGCCACAGGTTCCACAACCCACTCCTTCTGCCGTAGTTGGAACTCCACCAGTGCAGCTTCTGGAGCTGTTGGCTGCCCTCAAGGTTTTTGGATGCTTTCTCCATGTACTCTACCTTCCTGGAACTTAGGCCTAGTACATAGTCCAACCCACACCTTGCTTAGGTTTGTGGCAAGGTCTCTCCCAACCTTTCTTTAGGAGAGCAAGTAGTCCCCTAACATGATGGAAAAACAGAAGTTCAAAGGAGGAAAACCTTACTCCCTTCTGAGGCACCTTTCTGTAGGAGAAAATCAGGCGTGGCAAAAGGACATTCCATCTTCTTTTGAGCTTTTTAGTGAGTCCCATGATCATGCCCTTCAATGTCTTGTTGAACCTTTCAACAAGTTTACTGGTTTGTGGATGGTGTGGTGAACTTGTAGATCACTCCATACTCATTTTACATGTATTTTAGGTAGGCTGACATGAGGTTGGCACCTGTCAGAATCCACTTCCTTAGCGAACCCTACCCTGGTAAACATACCAATAAGGGCTTTGGCTACAGCAGGGGTTGTAGCAGACCTAAGGGAAATTGCTTCAGCATACCTGGTAGCATGATCCACTGCTACTAGTATGTATTGGTTTCCTGAGGCTGTGGGTGGTTCAAGTGGACACACCATGCCCACATTAATCCTTTCAAACAGAACGCCAAACAATGGTAGTGGAATATGGGGGCCTTTGGGTGGCGACCTGCCTTACCACTGGCTTGGCAGGTGACACAGGAGCTGCAAAACCCCTTCACCTTTTGAGACATACTAGGCCAAAAGAAATGGCTGACTAGCTTATCCAAAGTTTTGGTTCGGCCCAGATGCCCAGCTAGGGAGATGTCATGGGCTAGTGTGAGGATGAACTCCCTGAACTGCTGAGGCACTACTACTCACCTAGTGGCACCAGGTTTGGGATCTCTGGTCTCAGTTTCCCTCCTCCCAAAAGACTCTGTTGGAGGCACTGACATTTCCCTTTTCCTGTGCAGCAGCGTTGTTGCAGGCCTTCAAAAGTAGGACAGGTTCTTTGTCCTTAGCGAACTGTTCCATAGAGGGGCCCCTGGGCCCATGAGCTCAACTTGGTAAGGTCCAAGTTCCGTGGGCTCAGGTCCCTTTGGGGTGGATAAGTCCTTTTCCTGGGAAGAGGGTTCCTGAGCTTTTTGATGTTTAGAAGCTGGTCTCCCAGGGTTCTTGCCCTTTCTCTTGGAAGGTTGGGCTGTTATTCCAGGCTCCAACACTTCTTTTTCATCATGTGCTTGGCTGTTTTTACACATGCACCATCTCAAGGATTTCCAGGATGGCTGCATGGGTTATGAGTTCTAACTCAGCCATTGCTGAGAACTCCAGGTCATTCTCTAGCAGATATTCAACTGGAAGAGCAAAAGAGACCACTACCTGTTTCAGGGCAGTAACCCCTCCCCATTCTAAGGTCACCATAGCCATGGGATGGACCTTAGTTACACTGTCAGCTTTGGAAACTGGATACTTTTGTCCAGGCAGATACTGTCCTGGGGAAACCATTTTTTCTGTCAGCATGGTGACAATGGCACCTGTATCCCTCAGGGCTTCTACTCCAGTCCCGTTAATCAATGGATGCTGTCTCTATTTGTTCATGTTATTGGGCAGATAGAAATACGGGCAACTTCCACCCCACCCTGAGAAACTAAAATAGCTTCAGTGTGAACCCTGATTTTTCTCTCGGCACAGGTTTACTGTACTGAGAGTTTTGATACCAAACTTCCCAGTGTTGCCATTCTGGTGCTGTGGAGCTCGTAATGACAAACTCCCAGACCATCTACTCAGTATGGCTACCCTGCACTTACAATGTCTAAGAATTGGCTTAGACACTGTAGAGGCATAGTGCTCATGCAGGTATGCCCTCACCTGTGGTATAGTGCACCCGGCCTTAGGGCTGTAAGGCCTGCTAGAGGGGTGACTTATGCCACAGGCAGTGGATTGTAGGCACGGCACTCTTTTACAAGGGACTTAACTGTGTTGCAGGGCTGCGCCATTTGTGGAAACAAAGGTACGGTTTTAGGGTATGAACACTGGTGCTGGGGCCTGGTTAGCAGGGTCCCAGCACACTTTCAATCGAAGCTGGCATCAACACTAGGCAACAAGTGGGGGTGACAATGCCAACAGCGGCATTTTCCTACACCAGGTCTCCAGTTTGGTGTCCATTCTGTCTACTGTTGAAACACTAGGCCTTTTTATGATCAAAGTTTTTGTCCTTGTACCCATGAGAGGATGGTGAAGACGTTCGGGCCCACCCTCCTGTAGGAGGCTGGCCTGGTTTGTAGTGGGTACCTATGGTACTTACACATTATACCAGGTCCAGATATCCTTTATAAGTGAAATGTAGGCAGTGTCTAGAAGCCAGGCTCTCTAGAGGGAGCTGCAGCTGAGCAGCCAAGGCATATCTAAAAGACATGCAAAGCTCATGCAATACCACCGTAGTCACACAGAACTCACACACATGAAAGAAAACACTCAGTGTTACAAAAATAAAGGTAATTTATGTTGGTGTCACAAATGCCAAAAATACCATAGAGACTATACTCCCCTAGGAGGTAAGTAATACACAAATTATATACACTAGAATGCAGAAATGTGCATAAAAATAGTTAGAAAACAGTGCAATTAGTGAAAATCACGATAGTTCGAAATGGGCCTGGGGGAACACAAACCATATACTAAGAAAGTGGAATGCGAATGTCAGTTTCCCACCTAGGCAAGTGTAGTGGTCACTGAGAGTGTTAGAAAACACCAAAGGTAAGTACTAGAACCCACCCAAGTGCCCAGGAAAGCAGGAGTAAAACACAGTAACTTTCCTAGAACGCACAGAAACACGAGAAAGAAGATTATGCAAGAACCAGGAGAGACTGCAAGACACCATCAGTGGATTCCTGGATCTGAAGACCTGTGGAAGAAGGGGACCAATTCCAAGAAGCACAGAAGAGTCCAGGAAGAACAAGAGCCCCTGCTAACCCAGATGAAGGTGCAAAAGAAGAATCACCGGTGAAGAACAACAGTCAGTACTGCACCCAAAAAGACAGAGTTGGGTTCCTGGTCGGTGAAGATGATGTCCGACGTTGGATGGAGGATTGCAGTCTGAGTTGCTTTGCTGTAGTCCACAAACAAGCCTTGGCACACGCAAAACTCGAGGTTAGCGGAAAATGGCGCTGCCTGGGACTAAGAGGGACCTGGTGGAGTCAGAGGGGTCTCTCAGCAACTCAGAGCCCACAGAAGACCAGGTAGCGTGCAAAGGAGTCCCACAGCACGGGGACAAAGGAGGTGCAAGAAGAGGCCCACGCAGAACTACGACAAAGGCTCCCACACCACCGGCGAACCACTCAGGAAGATATGCATCGTAGGATAGAGTGCTGGGGGCCGAGCTGCAAGGCGCACAAAGAACTTTGCGGAAGGATGCTAACAAGCCTTGGCAAAGTCAAAGCACGCAGTGCACAGAGGTACTGTCTTGCGTGGGGAGGCAAGCTCTTACCTCCACCAAAATTGGACAGTAGGACGTCAGGACCACTTCAGTCCACCACCCGTGATGCAGAATCCATGCAGTTCATCAGAAGAGGGGCTCTACGCAGCCGGTCGTCATTGCAGTGGGTGCCTGCTGAAGCAGGGGAGTGACTCCTTCACCACAAGGGAGATTCCTTCGCTCTTCTGGTGCAAGCTGAAGACAGGCTGTCCTCTGAGGATGCACAACCAGAAAACAGTTGCAGCTGCTGGCAGGAGCTGAAGATACAATGTTGTAGAAGTTGTCTTTGCTTCTTTGTTGCAGTTTGTAGAGTTCCTGGAGGGTCCAAATGCAGTTTCTTTGGTGAGAAGTTGAAGTGGAGGATACAGAGGATTCCTGCTGGAGTCTTCCAATCCGAATCTGAAGAACCACCCAAAGGAGAGACCATAAATAGCTCTGAAATGGGGATTGGTCACCTAAACAGGTAATCACCGATCAGGGGAGGGCTGTGGCGTCACCTGCTGGCACTGGCCACTGAGATGCTCCCAGAGTTCCCTGCCAACTTGGAATCCAAGATGGCAAAACCCAGGGACCCTCTGGAGGAGCTGTGAGCACCACCCCTGGGGTGGTGATGGACAGGAGTGGTCACTCCCCTTTCCTTTGTCCAGTTTCGCACCAGAGCAGGGACTGGGGATCCCTGAACCGGTGTAGACTGGATTATGCAGGGAGAGCACCAAATGTGCTCTTCAAAGCATTTCCAGTGGCCTGGGGAGGCTACCCCTTCCAAGCATATAACACCTATTTCCAAAGGGAGAGGGTGTAACACCACTCACCGAAAGGAAATCCTTTGTTCTGCCTTCCTGGGCTTGAGCTTTTCAAGCAAAAGGAGGGCAGAAACCTGTCTGTGAGGTGGCAGCAGCTGCGGCTACCTGGAAAACCTCAGATGTCTGTAATGGCAACACTGGGGGTCCTCTAAGGAGCCCCCAGAGTACATAGAATTATACAACCAATGCTTGCAAAAGCCTTGGGGTATGATTCCCACATGTTTGATACCAAACATGCCTATGTTCGGAGTTACCTTTATGTAGCTGGACATAGGTAATGACCTATGTCCAGTACACGCGTAAAATGGCGTCCCCGCACTCACGAAGTCTGGGAAAATGGTCCTGGAGGGTGTGGGGGCACCTCTGCTAGTGCAGGGGTGCCCACACACACACACAGGTACTCTGCACCCTGTCCTAAGGGCTGGAGGGCCTGCTACATGGATGACTTATAAGTGACCTGGTGCAGTGTAAATGGCAGTGAAAGGGTGCATGCATCCTTTCACGAAGGTGGCAATGGCAGTCCTACAGCAGCCTTTGCATGGGCTCCCTTATGGGAGGCAAAATATATGCTGCAGCCCATAGGGATCCCCCAGAACCCCAATGTCCTGGGCACCTAAGTACCATATACTAGGGACTTACAAGAGGAGACCTGTATTCCAATTGTGGGTGAAATACTGGGTTACAAGTATGCAACAACCACATTTAGAGGAGAGAGAGCATTATCACTGGGGTCCTGGTTAGCAGGATCCCAGTGAACACAGTCAAGCACACTGACATCAGACAGAAAATGGAGGTAACCATGGCAAAAAGAGGGTACTTTCCTACTCCTCCTGAACAGACAGTTGGGGGCCTTTAGAAAACTCTTTAATTTTATCCGTAGGTGTCTCACCCACCTTCCCCATGGGGGCTTTGTAACCCTTTTAGTTTGGGTCACCCTCAGTTAAAGTCTTGGTCACCCTAGGCTTGCCCCAGTGGTCTATCTTCTACACCAAGTCTTGAGGAGAAACTGGACCTAGGTTTGCCACATATTGCTACTACTTTTCATTGAAGCAGTTATGTGCGATGTGTTATTTTACACACAAATTATAGAGCGCATCAAAGTCATGCACTTCACTTCCAGTTAACCTACCATCTAGTGTTTTCACTGAGTAGTCTATGAAAACAACCCAGGACTGGCTCAAGGTTTTGTGAGCCCCCCCTGGAGCTTTGGAGTCATAATGACAAACTCCCATCCCATGTACTCAATAAGGCCACATTGCACTTACAATGTCTAAAACAATGGAATTCGACATGGTAGGGGCATATTGCTCATGCAGCTATGTCCCCACCTGTGGTACAGTGAACCCTGCCTTAATTGGCACACCGCTGGTACACAGCTAAGTCCCTTGTAAAAGGTACCAGTGGAACCAAGGGCTCTGTGGCCAGGGAGGGTCCCTAAAGGCTGCAGCAGGTATTGTGCCACCCTAAGGGACCCATCACCAAACACATGCACATAGCAGGTTGTGTGTGTTGGTGAGGAGAAAAAGAAAAAGTCAACATGGCACCTCTACCAGGGTGCCATGCCAACAAACCACTGCCTGTAGCATAGGTAAGTCACCACACTAGCGGGACTTACAGCCCTGAGGCAGGGTGTACCACACCAAAGATGAGGGTATAGATGCATGAGAAGCGCTGTGTGACCTTAGGAGGAGGGGCAGGAGCCCTTGAAAACTTGTTCGCGCTCCCGCCGTCGCGGGAAGCGCTGTGTGACTTTAGGAGGAGGGGCAGGAGCCCTTGAAAACCTGTGCGCGCTCCCGCCGTCGCGGGAAGCGCTGTGTGACCTTAGGAGGAGGGGCAGGAGCCCTTGAAAACTTGTTCGCGCTCCCGCCGTCGCGGGAAGCGCTGTGTGACCTTAGGAGGAGGGGCAGGAGCCCTTGAAAACCTGTTCGCGCTCCCGCCGTCGCGGGAAGCGCTGTGTGACCTTAGGAGGAGGGGCAGGAGCCCTTGAAAACCTGTTCGCGCTCCCGCCGTCGCGGGAAGCGCTGTGTGACCTTAGGAGGAGGGGCAGGAGCCCTTGAAAACTTGTTCGCGCTCCCGCCGTCGCGGGAAGCGCTGTGTGACCTTAGGAGGAGGGGCAGGAGCCCTTGAAAACCTGTGCGCGCTCCCGCCGTCGCGGGAAGCGCTGTGTGACCTTAGGAGGAGGGGCAGGAGCCCTTGAAAACTTGTTCGCGCTCCCGCCGTCGCGGGAAGCGCTGTGTGACCTTAGGAGGAGGGGCAGGAGCCCTTGAAAACCTGTGCGCGCTCCCGCCGTCGTGGGAAGCGCTGTGTGACCTTAGGAGGAGGGGCAGGAGCCCTTGAAAACCTGTGCGCGCTCCCGCCGTCGCGGGAAGCGCTGTGTGACCTTAGGAGGAGGGGCAGGAGCCCTTGAAAACTTGTTCGCGCTCCCGCCGTCGCGGGAAGCGCTGTGTGACCTTAGGAGGAGGGGCAGGAGCCCTTGAAAACCTGTGCGCGCTCCCGCCGTCGCGGGAAGCGCTGTGTGACCTTAGGAGGAGGGGCAGGAGCCCTTTGTTATTTCCTACTCTGTCTCCCCAGTCAGCTGCTCCATTTAATCTGACACCTTATCATTTAACCTTGCACCTACACTAACACCTGATGGGCAAAAGGAAAGCAACAGAGGCAGGGGCCGGGGCAGTACTAAAAGCCAAGCGAAAAAGGCATAAGCATGCTGCTAGCAACTGCGTTATGGATAGAATCGACTCTCTCCTGGGCGAATGCAACGGAATACTAACTAGCCCCCAGGGAAACATTTCTATTGCAACTGGGGAGGGGCCCACTTCAACTAGCAGGAAGGAAGGTTCCATGAAAATCGCTGAGATTTTCGTGAAACGTGGGCAACAAGTTACTGACACTACAGGGGCGGGTGAAAGTAGGAACGTTATCACCCATGCGGCCCCCTCCCTAGCAGAAGACCTACCACTTGCCACCAACGATTCCATCCAGCTCAGTAACCGCTTCAATCCCCTAACCAACCTCCCTGAATCACGCGACGACATCAACCCAGACACCCTGGCAGATGGGCCAGCAGCAACCAACACGCACTCTCCTCATGTAACCCCACAGCATATCGAATACATACAAGCTCTAAGGAAGGAAGTCACAGAACTCAAGCATATGGTTAACTCATTACTTGCAATAGTAAAACAGCTAACCCACGCAAATAACACGACCACCAGTAACCTTGCCCAAAATCCAATCCTATTAGGCATCACAACAAACTCGCCCAACTCCTCGGCTTCTAGCCACGCTGGCCCTCACCCTACCAAAGAAAAGACCATGAACTCCCACCAGTCTCCCCTCTTCCACAATTTAGGCATAGGAAATTCACTAGACATCTATCATAATACCCTCAAACCCACGAGCAACACCGCCTCAAAATACTCTACGCAACCTGCCACTGACCAGTCCCATTTAGGTAATATAGTTCTAATGGTTAACGTTCCCAAGTTAACCACATTGGCGCGCAAGGAAGGGGTAGACTCTATCAAAAACAAGGCAATCCACTGGATTCGCCATGTTAGAGGCTGCCGATCCATAATACGTGAGGACCTAATTACCGTAGTACGACGGCCAGACCCGGAAACTCACTTTGATATCCTAAAACTGACACTCAAGAACAGGACCATGGCAAACAATCTGGTGGCGCTAGACGCAAGAACAAGCCCACCTGCACACTCACGCATCCAGTTTAAACAGCCCAGGTCACCCACGCTCCACGAGGAACACCCGAGTTACCACCCGGCAGAAAACCTATCCTCTCTTGGTAAACATGATTGACTCACAGCCCCACCTAAAATCTATGCAGGCAAACCTTGCAACCTTCCAACATCCATCACCCCCAGATCCTCCTTTTACCCCACCACTGTCTGTCCATGTATTCACCCCCCTACCCATGACACCGCGACCATTTCCGGCTCACCGAGCAATCATGACAACGATGCTCCACCCATCTTGCAGGCACATTGCCCACCAAACCTAGAGCTGCTGTCTAGGCCCGCAAGCATCTCCTTGATCAGGACCAGGCCTGTTCCAACAGAGGAACATCACCAACCACCACAAGCCTCACGGGCAAACATTGGCATCATCCCATCCCTGCTCCCCCAGCCACATCTGCCAAACCAACCCCTGACAGCCAACTTCAAAAACCCCGGGCATTTAGGCAGGACAACTCAGTCACAATCTGGGGTACGACTTGTCTCATGGAACGTGGCAGGTCTGAAATCTATTCTTCCCCTTCCATCCTTCTCCTCATTTATTGACGAACATGACATATGTCTCCTACAGGAAACATGGTCACTCGACCCACTCTTCCGAACAGGCTACTCAAATTTCCACATCCCCGCTGTGGCCAGCACGAGAGGCAGGCCCTCAGGGGGTCTGACCATCTGGATCAAAACATCGCTTAGCTGCCATATATCACAGCTACCTACCGCCTCTCCCGACCTGTTAGGCCTTCGTCTATCCTTTGGGCCCGACTCTGTGGTGAACATCTTTAATATCTACGCTCGAGGGGTCAGGGGGGGTCAAGTCTCCAAAACCCTCTGCGCCCTCGTAGCCCTCTTACAAAATTATCCCCGCCATCATAAAACCATTGTGGCTGGAGACTTCAACGTCACATTCGAACCCCTTGACTGGGACGATCTCAGGTCCACCCGCGAGGAAGATCAAGTCTGGTCTATCCCCGCCCTGTCCATTCCACCCATCAAAAGGTGGACGTCGGTTGCGATTCAGGTAAAATCATTGACCATGGAGTTTGGACTCAGGGCGTTAAATGGCAGAACTAATTCAGACACCAACGGTAGTCACACATACAACAAAACGAACCACACCAGCAGAATCGATTATTGCCTATTCGATATAAGATTATGGCCTCTAGTCATCGATATGACAATCATCGAACGGACCGAAAGTGATCACAACCCTCTCTCTGTCCACACATTAGCCCTAGGTAACCTCCCAGCCACGTCTAACCCCGCAGCAGTAGCACCCGAGGGTATTAACCTGGCCAACAACAAAAGACACCTAAAATGGGACAATATTGTGGCCCGGCCCACACTCATCAATGCTGCCAACAACACCCTAAAATCCACACTAAGGGACCTAGAGACAGGTTCTGCAACACCCCACCAGGATATTAGCTCAATCCACACCTCCTGCTTTAGGGATATCGCAACCCACTTCTCAGCACCCCCAGCCCACGACGACAAACGACCCAAAGCCAGGCACCGCTGGTTCAACAAAACGTGCCGGTCCCTAAACAAGCGCCTAGTTCAAGCCATTAAATCCAAGGACCCCATCGCCATCCGCGTAGCTAGGAAGTCCTATAAATCTGCAATATGCATAGCCAAGCGTGATCAAGATAGCAAATGGTGGACATCACTCAGCGACGCTGTGCGCGAGAGAAATTATAGTCTGTTCTGGTCCCTGGCAGCGCGAGGCCCAGAAACCAGTGGTTTGGACATCACAACCAATATTGCCCCAAGAGACTGGATAGCCCACTTTAGTAGTCTGTACTCCCCTGATCATGATAGCCCCACCTCTGTTTGTACGGGCCCCCCCCTACTTCACTCATTAGCACCAACCACCGCAGCACCCCTGTTGTTCTCCCAAAGTGATATAACTTATTCTCTAAGCACTCTAAAACGCGGCAGGGCCCCTGGTTCAGACTGCGTCCCTGCAGACCTATTCTCAACAGACCTAGCATCCTGGTCAAGATATCTCACCATTCTAGCTAACGCAATAGCATCTGGGGCGCCAATTCCCGACTCTTGGAAAGCGGCCATTGTTATTCCAATCTTTAAAAAGGGCGACAGATCTCTTCCCTGTAACTATAGACCCATTAGTCTAATTGACTGTGTCCAAAAAGTCTTCTGCCACTGCCTCCTAGGGAAGATAGAAGAATGGATAATTGACCACGATATCCTTAGCCCCCTCCAAGCCGGTTTCCGAAAGAAGATTTCCACCACTGATCAAGCCCTCAGATTCCTATTATTATATTGGAAAACAGTGTTCATCGGTAAAGGCAGCCTTTATGTAGCTTTCGTGGACCTCAAATCTGCTTTTGACCTAGTACCTCGCAACAAACTGTGGGTCACTCTCTCTCGGATGGGAATCCCGGAACACATCCTTGCCATTTTGATACGACTCCACGAGGACAACTACGCACAAGTCAGGTGGGGCAACAAGGGCCAACTTACCGATAGAATCCACGTCTCTAGGGGTGTGCGGCAAGGTTGCGTACTTGCCCCGACCCTCTTTTCCCTGTACATCAACGAAATTGTCCCCTCCCTCCTCAGACTGCAGGCTGACGCACCTTCACTGGGCACACAAAAAATCCCAGTCTTACTCTTTGCCGATGACACTCTTTTGATATCTAAGACCCCTAGTGGTCTAAGGAAACTCCTTGCGTGCTTCGAGCATTTCTGTTCATCCCAGGGACTCGAAATCAACGCAACGAAAACCAAACTAATGACCCTTAATCCCCACAGATCTTTCAAAGGGAAATTTACTTTAGAGGGCTCCTCACTCGAGAAGGTGGGCATTTTCCGCTACCTGGGCATAACACTCACTGACAACATGTCCTGGAAGCCACACATAGGAAAACAAGCCCTTAAATTAAGACAAACAACTGGGGCTCTACTAAAAAATTTCCACCTCACACACAAAACCAATTCGCCCAGTATTACAGTTATACGAAGCCCAGGCAGTTTCCTCAGCGCTCTACGGGGCTGAACTTTGGGGTTATAGCAAAACCCAAGACCTAACCACCGCTGAAAACAACTTCTTAAGAAACCTTGTGTCCCTTCCGCTAAGCACCCCACTGTTCCCTCTTTCCAAGGACCTCGGCATCAAACGCATTGGTCACAAAGCCCGCCTGCGACCTCTGCTGTACTGGCGACGTCTCTGGACCACTCCGGAACTTGTCATCTTCACCGCAGCTCTACAGGTCATCCTAAAAGCCGACCACCTGCACAGAATCCCCTGGCTACGATCCATCAAGGATTTACTTCACTCTATCGGGCTCGATGATCTCTGGAACTCACCAGCCACGTCAGTCTTTCCCTCGAAAAGCGAACTAAAGAAACTTTACTGGCAAAGGGCCAACAACGAAGACACTCGGGCTGCACTCCACACTACATTATCTTGTGACTTTGCCAACCTAAAAGAGTCATGCAAGTACGAAACTTTTTGGGACCTAATCACGGCCCCAAGGGAAAGGAAACTGTAGTTCCAGCTCCGCATTGGAACACTCCCATTAAGACTTTTCACCAGCAGCTGGTCACACAACGAATCCACCGCATGCCCTGCTTGCAAAGCCCCCGTCGAGAATCTCCCTCACCTCCTTTTTGCATGCCCCGCGTATACTGCCCCCCGTAGGAAATGGCTGGCCCCGGCATGCAGACTACTGGGAGCACGCTGCTCTGCGCTAGCTCTGCGAATCCTTAGATCAGACACCAGGCCAACGCTAGTGATCGCTATCGCCAAATTCCTCGGAGCTAGTTGGCTTATTAGAGGGAAAACTCTCCTGGACAAAGACTCCAAATAAGACTGTCCCAACATCCTGCACAGTGCATTTCACATCATTTCATTTGATCTAATTTCATTCCATTTTATTCTATCTCATTTTTATTCCATTTTAATTTTTATTTATATTTTACTCCCTTTGATCACCATAATTACCTGCAATTTTATTTTATCATGTGCATTTATTTGTATTTATTACTGCTTGCACTTTTTTGGCTCTTGTAGCCGCAATAAAGCTTCTTTGAATTTGAATTTGAATTTGCATGAGCAATATGCCCTAGAGGGTCTAAGTCCATTCTTAGGTATTGGAAGTGCAGTGTAGCCATATTAGGTACATGGGATGGGAGTTTGTCATTACAAACTCCACAGTTTCCTGATGGCTTCACTGAAGACTGGGACGCTTGGTATCAAACTTCTCAGCACAATAAACCCACACTGATGCCAATGTTGAATTTATTGTAAAAAGCACACAGGGTGCATCTCCTCGCTTCAGTAACTCGAAGATCTGGGGGGCCAATGGCTACTGTCCTTGAGGGTACCTACACCCTCCTTGTGCCTCCTCCCTGAAGGGAGAGGGGGGAACATCCCTTTTCCTATTGGGGGAATCCTCCAAAACCAAGATGTAGGATTTCTAAAGGCAGGGGTCACCTCAGCTCAGGGCACCATAGGGGCTGTCCTGACTGGTAGGTGACTCCTCCTTGGTTTTCTCATTATCTCTTCTGGACTTGCCGCCAAAATTGGGGGCTGTGTCCAGGGGGCGGGCATCTCCACTAGCTGAAGCGCCCTGGGGCATTGCTACACGAAGCATGAGCCTTTGAGGCTCACCGCTAAGTGTTACAGTTCCTACAGGAGGAGGTGGAAAGCACCTCCACCCAGAGCAGCCTTTGCTTCTGACCTCAGAGAGCACCAAGGCTCTCACCCCAGGGGGTCAAACTCGTCTCTCACCAGCAGGCTGGCACAGACCAGTCAGTCCTGCACTGAAGGATTGGGTAAAATACAGGGGGCATCTCAAAGATGCCCTCTGAGTGCATTTTTTAATAAATCCAACACTGGCATCACTGTGGGTTTATTATTCTGAGAAGTTTGATCCCAAACTTCCCAGACTCCAGTGAAGCCATCATGGAGTTGTGGAGTTCGTAATGACGAACTCCAAGCCCAAGAACACAATATGACCACACTGCACTTACAATCTCTAGGAATGGACATATACACTGTAATAGCATTATGCACATGCAGTTATGCCCTCACCTGTGGTATGGTGCACCATGCCTTACGGCTCTAAGGCTTGCTAGAGGGGTGACTTAACTATGCCACAGTCAGTGGTTTGTGGGCCTGGCTCCCTGAAAGGAATGCTATGTCGACTTTACCTTTTTCTCCCCACCAACACACACAAACTGCAACAACAGTGAGCATGTGTTTGGTGAGGGGTCCCTTAGGGTAGCACAATACATGCTGCAGTCCTTAAGGCCCCTCCCTGGTCACAGAGCCCTGGTACCACTGATACCTTTTTACAAGGGACTTAGCTGTGTGCCAATTGTGGAAACAATGGCACAGTTTTTGGAAAGAACACTGGTGCTGGTTAGCATGATCCCAGCACCCTCTCAGTCAAGTCATCATCAATATCAGGCAAACAGTGTATGGGTGTGGAGGTAACCATGACAAAGGGGGCTGTAGGAAGTTGGCTCTGTATGTACTATTTCAAAGTAAGAAATAGCATGCACAGAGCCCAAGGGTTCCCCTTAGAGGTAAGATAGTGGCAAAAAGAGACAATTCTAATGCTCTATTTTGTGGTAGTGTGGTCGAGCAGTAGGCTTATCAGAGGGTAGTGTTAAGCATTTGTTGTACACACACAGGCAATAAATGAGGAACACACACTAAGACAATTCCAGGCCAATAGGTTTTTATATAGAAAAATATATTTTCTTAGTTTATTTTAAGAACTCAGGTCTCTTAGGAACTTTGAATCAACACAATAGCATGTACAGTTTTGGCAAAAATGGCAATAAGCTATTTTAAAATTGGACACAGTGCAATTCAACAGTTCCTGGGGGAAGTAAGTATTGGTTAGTTTTGCAGGTAAGTAAAACACCTACAGGGTTTAAAGTTGGGTCCAAGGTAGCCCACCGTTGGGGGTTCAGGGCAACCCCAAAGTGACCATACCAGCAGCTCAGGGCCGGTCAGGTGCAGAGGTCAAAGTGGTGCCAAAAATGCATAGGCTTCAATGGAGAAGGGGGTGCACCGGTTCCAGTCTGCCAGCAGGTAAGTACCCGCGACTTCGGAGGGCACAAGTCAGCACAAAAAGTACACCCTCAGCAGCACGGGGGCGGCCGTGTGCAGAGTGCAAACAGGCGTCAGGTTTGCAATTGGTTTCAATGGGAGACCCAGGGGTCTCTTCAGCAAAGCAGGCAGGCAAGGTGGGGCTCCTCGGGGTAGCCACCACCTGGGCAAGGGAGAGGGCCACCTGGGGGTCACATCTGCACTGGAGGTCGGATCCTTCAGGTCCTGGGGGCTGAGGGGTGCAGTGTCTTTACCAGGCGTCGGGTTCTTTGAAGCAGGCAGTCGCGGTCAGGGGGAGCCTCTGGATTCCCTCTGCAGGCGTCGCTGTGGAGGCTCAGGGGGGTCATCTCTGGCTACTCACAGGGTCGCCGTGGAGTTCTCCCTGTAGTGTTGTTTCTCCGCAGGTCGAGCCGGGGGCGTCGGGTGCAGATTGGAAAGTCTCACGCTTCCGGCGGGAAACGTGCAGTCCTTTAAAAGTTGCTTCTTTGTTGCAAAGTTGCAGTTTCTTTGGAACAGGGCCGCTGTCCTCAGGAGTTCTTGGTCCTTTTAGATGCAGGGTGGTCCTCTGAGTCTTCAGAGGTCGCTGGACCCTGGGGGACGCGTCGCTGTTGCAGTTTTTCTTTGAAGTGGGGAGAATGGCTGGGGCCAAAGCAGTTGGTGTCTCCGTCTTCTCTGCAGGGCTTCAGGTCAGCAGTCCTTCTTCGGCTTCAGGTTGCAGGAATCTATCTTCCTAGGTTCTGGGGGCCCCTAAATACTCAATTTAGGGGTGTGTTTAGGTCTGGGAGGTTAGTAGCCAATGGCTACTAGCCCCGAGGGTGGCTACACCCTCTTTGTGCCTCCTCAGTGAGGGGAGGTGAGCACATCCCTAATCCTATTGGGGGAATCCTCCATCTGCAAGATGGAGGATTTCTAAAAGTCAGAGTCACCTCAGCTCAGGACACCTTAGGGGTTGTCCTGACTGGCCAGTGACTCCTCCTTGTTTTTCTCATTATCTCCTTCGGCCTTCCCGCCAAAAGTGGGGCCGTGGCCGGAGGGGGCGGGCATCTCCACTAGCTGGAATGCCCTGGAGCGCTGTAACAAAGGGGGTGAGCCTTTGACGCTCACCGCCAGGTGTTACAGTTCCTGCAGGGGGAGGTGAGAAGCACCTCCACCCAGTACAGGCTTTGTTCCTGGCCACAGAGTGACAAAGGCACTCTCCCCATGTGGCCAGCAACATGTCTGGTGTGTGGCAGGCTGGTAAAACTAGTCAGCCCACACTGGTCACTCTAAGATGCCCTCTGGGTGTATTTCACAATAAAATGTACACTGGCACCAGTGTGCATTTATTGTGCTGAGAAGTTTGATACCAAACTTCCCAGTTTTCAGTGTAGCCATTACGGTGCTGTGGAGTTCGTGTCTGACAGACTCCCAGACCATATACTCTTATGGCTACCCTGCACTTACAATGTCTAAGGTTTTGCCTAGACACTGTAGGGGCATAGTGCTCATGCACCTATGCCCTCACCTATGGTATAGTGCACACCCTGCCTTAGGACTGTAGGGCCTGCTAGAGGGGTGACTTATCTATGCCATACGCAGTGTGAGGTTGGCATGGCACCCTGAGGGGAGTGCCATGTCGACTTAGTCATTTTCTCCCCACCATCGCACACAAGCTGGCAAGCAGTGTGTCTGTGCTGAGTGAGGGGTCCCCAGGGTGGCATAAGACATGCTGCAGCCCTTAGAGACCTTGGGTACCAGTTACAAGGGACTTACCTGGATGCCAGGGTGTGCCAATTGTGGAGACAAAGGTACCGTTTTAGGGAAAGAACACTGGTGCTGGGGCCTTGTTTGCAGGCCTCAGCACACTTTCAAATCATAACTTGGCATCAGCAAAGGCAAAAAGTCAGGGGGTGACCATGTCAAGGAGGCATTTCCTTACAGGGACACTTTCCTATACAACCCCCTCCCAAACGAAAGAGGATGAGACTAACCTTTCCTAAGGGAGTCTTCATTGTTGAAGTGGAAAAACCTGGAAAGGCCATCTTCATTGGCATGGGCAGTCCCAGATCCATTTTTCATTGTAAAGTCCATTCCCTGTAGGGAGATGGACCGCCTCAAAAGTTTCGGATTTTCACCTTTTATTTGCATTAGCCATCTGAGAGGTCTGTGGTCAGTTTGACAATAAAGTGAGTACCAAACAAGTATAGTATCAACTTTTTCAGGAACCAAACCACAGCAAAGGGTTCCCTCTCAATGGCACTCCAACGCTGTTCCATGGGGAGTAACATCCTGTTAATGAAAGCAACATGTTGGTCACAGCGATCACCAGTGGTCAGGGACAGGACCGCTCCTATTTCATGTTCAGAGGCATTTGTCTGCACAATGAACTGCTTACAGTATTCTGGAGCTTTGACAACTGGTGCAGAGCCCATTGCCTCCTTCAGGGTGCCAAAGGCCTTTTGACAGTCAAAAGTCCAGTTTACCTTTTTCAGCATCTTATATGAAATCCGTTCTGTGAGGAGGGGGCAAAATGGATCCATACCCCTTCACAAACATGCTATAGAAACCAGTCAAGCTAAGAAATGCCCTGACTTCATCTGAGTTTTGGAGCTTCCCAGTCCAGAATTGTCCAGATTGTGAGCTGTAAGGGTTGCACTTGGCCTCCACCTACAATGTGACCCAAGTATACAACAGTGACATACCCTATCTGGCATTTAGATGCCTTGATAGTGAGACCTGCTGAATGTAGGGCCTGCAAAACCTTCTACAGGTGTTCCAGGTGTACCAGGCGATCCTGCCAGGTGGAGCTAAAGACAGCAATATCATCAAGATATGCTGCACTTAAGGTCTCCAAGCCAGCAAGGACTTGAGTCACAAACCTTTGGAGGGTGGCAGAGGCATTCTTTAAGCCAAAGGGCATAACAGTAAACTGAAGTCTTTTCTTTTGCTCCTGGTTCAGTTTGAATTTGCCAGTACCCTGCAGTCAAGTCAAAAGTACTAAGAAATGTTGCTACCTAATTTGTCTATCAGCTCATCAGCCCTTGAAATTGGGTGAGCATCTGTCTTGGTGACAGAGGTGAGACCTCTGTAGTCCACAGATAGGCTAAATTCCTTCTTACCACCCTGGAGATGAGGTTTGGTGACTAAGACCACTGGGCTAGACAAGGGACTGTCAGAGGGTTCAATAACCCCTCAATCCAGCATCTTGTGATCTTCCACGTTGATGCTCTCCTTGACATAGTCAGGCTGCCGATAGATCTTAGTTTTGACAGGCAAGCTGTCTGCTGTGTACAGACCAAGGATACACAGGTGTCTATCCAGGGGTCAGGGAGAAGTGTCCTGCAAACTGCTCTTGGACTTGCCTGCAGTCAGCCTGCTGTTGGGCAATGAGGGTGTCTTATCCAATACCACTATAGTCACACAGCACTATCACATATGAAAGAAATACAGTGTTACAAAAATGAACAAGTTACTTACCTTCGGTAACGAATGATCTGGTAGAGACTATCTAGCTGCAGATTCCGTACCTTTGAATTCCCTGGCATCAGCTTCGAATCCGGAATTTTTCTGCTGAGCAGTACCTTGTGTGCGCCATCGGGTGGCGTCGTTTGGATCCATGTGCATTGTTCGGATCCGCGTGGTGTCGTCAGCATCGTTGCAACCATCTGTGACGTCACGGTCTTCTATATAGGCACCACCCCAGCGCGAGTACGTCAGTTCTTTTCCACAACTTCTCACGCCAAAAGCGCAGAGTCATGGAAAAACCAACAATTATTTTCTTTCGCTTGTTGGAGTAAAAAGACATGCCCTTGAGAAAGGGAAAAATTATAAAAAAACATAATGTATATGTAGGAAGTTGGCTAAGTATATACTATCTCAAAGTGAGAGATGTGTGCACAGAGTCCAAAGTTTCCCCTTTGAGGTTGATAGGGGCAAAATTAGATAATACTAATGCTCTATTTTGTGGTAGTGTGGTCAAGCTTTAGGCTTATCAGATGGCAGTGTTAAGAATTTGTTGTACACACACAGGCAATAAATGAGAACATACACTCAAAAACTTAACTCCAGGCCAATAGGTATTTATATAGAAAAATATTATTTTCTTTTAGAACCACAAGATTCAGAATTTAGGTAAGTACATAAATGGTAAGGTACTTGACACAGGTAAGTATGGAACTTTGAATTGAAACAGTAATGTACAAAGTTTGGGCAAAAATGGCAAATAGCTATTTTAAAAGTGGACAGTGTGCAAAAATCAACAGTTCCTGGGGAGGTAAGTATTGGTTAGTTTCCTCAGTTAAGTGAAGAACTTACACAGTCAGTCTCCTGGGCATAGGCAGCCCACCGTTGGGGGTTCAAGTGAACCCCAAACACCCAGCAACCCTGGGGCAGTGGTCAGTCCTGTTTTCTTTGTCCAGTTTCCCTCCAGATCTGGACTGGTGCAAACCGGTTTATGCAAGGAGGGCACCAAATGTGCCCTTCAAAGCATACTAGTGGCTTGGGGAGGCTACACCTCCTAAGCCATGTAACACCTATTTCCAGGGCAGAGGGTATTACCTCCCTCTTCCACAGGAAATCCTTTTTTCTGCCTTCCCCTGCCTGAGCTGGTCAAGCAGTAGGAGGGCAAAAACCTGTCTGGGGGGTAGCAGCAGGGCGGGCTGCCCGGAAAACCCCAGAAGACTGGTAGGAGCATTACTGGGGGTCCTCGAAGGAGCCCCCCCAGAGTGCATGGAATCATACAACCAATACTGGCAATAGTATTAATGTATGATCCTGACATAGTTGATGCCAAACATGCCCAGGTTCGGAGTTACCATTATGTAGCTGGACACAGGTAGTGACTTGTGTCTAGTACATGGGTAAAATGGCTTTCCCGCACTTATGGAATCCAGTGCAAAGGAAATGGAGTTTGTAGGGGTACTTCTGCTCATGCAGGGGTGCCCTCACACACAGGTACCTGCCCCCTGACCTCTGGGCTAAGAAAACCCACCATAGGGGTGACTTACAGAAACCTGGTGCAGTGACCTGTGGTGAAAGGGTGCATGCACCTTTCCACACAGGCTGCAACAGCAGGCCTGCAGACACATTTTCCATGGGCTCCCACTGGTGGCATAATCCATGCTGTAGCCCATGGGGAACCCCTGATGCCCCAATGCCCTGGGTACCTAAGTACCATATACTAGGGACGAGTATTCCAATTGTGGGGCGTGCCAAGTCATAAGCAACCAAGTTTAGAGGGAGAGAGGCACAATCTTGGGGGTCCTGGTTAGTAGGATCCTAGTGAAAATAGTCCAAGGACACTAAAAGCAGGAAAAAGTGGGGGTAACCATGCCAAAACGAGGGTACTTTCCTACATAAACGACAGAACCCCCTCACCCCCAAACAAAGGGCAATAAGACTAACCTTGGCCACTGAGTCCTCATTGTCTAAGTGGAAATATCTGGAGAGTCCATCTGCCTTGGAGTGGTTACTCTCAGGTCTATGTTCTATGTATAGCCCATTCCCTGTAGGCATGTGGACCACCTAAACAATTTGGGGTTTTCTCCTTTCATTTGTTTGAGCCATAAAAGGGCTTGTAGTCTGTCTGAACAAGGAAGTGAGTGCCAAACAAGTACTGCCTCTGCTTCTTGAAGGCCCAGACCACTGCAAAGGCCTCCTTCTGTATGACTGACCAACGCGTTTTGCTGGAGGCCCACCTTCTGCTACTGAAAGCTACAGGTTGGTCCTTGTCCTCATTATTTAGTTGTGATAGTACTGTCCCATCCCTACCTCAGAAGCATTTGTCTGCACAATGAATTGCTTGGAATAATCAGGGCTTCTTAGTATAGGAGCAGAGCACATGGCCTGTTTGAGGTATTCAAAAGCTTTTTGGCAGATAGATGTCCACAAAACCTTCTTGGGCATCCTTTTGGATGTGAGATTATTTAAGGGGGCTACAATGGAGCCATAATTCTTAATGAACCTCCTATAGTACCCTGTCAGGCCTAGAAAGGCTCTGACTTGGGTCTGAGTATTAGGGGCAGTCCAATCCAGAATTGTCTTGATTTTACCCAGTAGTGGTTGAATCTGGCCTCCACCTACCAGTTGGCCCAGATAAACTATGTTTCCCTGCCTTTTCTAGCATTTTGATGCCTTGATAGTGAGGCCTGCTCTTTGCAGAGCCTCCAGTACACTCCCATGGAGAGCCAGGTGATCCTCTCAGGTGGAGCTAAAGACGGCTATATCGTCTAGATAAGCTGTACTGAAGCTTTCCAGTCCTTGGAGAACTTTGTTCACTAACCTCTGGAATGTGGCTGGTCCATTCTTGAGTCCAAAGAACATCACTGTGAAGTGATAGTGCCCACAAGGAGTGGAGAATGCAGTTTTTTAGTTTGGCATGCTCTAATAACTTGATCTGCCAGTAGCTAGAAATCATATTAAAGGCGCTTTGATACGTGGCAAAAGCCAGTGTATCTATTAGCTCATCTGCCTCAGGGATAGGATGAGCATCTGTTTTGGTTACAGTATTGAGGCCTCTGTAATCTTCACAGAACCTCATCTCTCTTTTGCTATCTTGAGAGTGAGGTTTTGGGACCAGCAGTACAGGATTAGCCCAAGGGCTGTCTGAAGGGTTAGTAACTCCTAGATCTAGCATATTTTGCACCTCAGCTTTGATGCACTCCCTGACATGATCAGGCTGCCTGCAAATGTTACTTTTGACAGGCAGGCTGTCACCTTTGTTAATAGTGTGCTCACACCATGAAGTTTGACGTTGATTAAGTTTCTACAATCTTCCTTCTGTTGCTAACAGAGGCAGTCAGCAAGTACAACCCCATCTACTTATCCATCCAGTGTATTGTGGGAGAAGAGGTCGGGAGAGGGTCACTCTCCTCTTCCTGTCCTTCATCAGTTGCCATGAGCAAAGTCATGTCAGCTCTGTCAACAGGGTTTCAGGCGGTTTACATGAAGCACCTTGTGGGCGCTGCTAGGAGTGCTTAGGTCAACCAGATAGGTGACCTCACCCTTTCCCTCCACATTAGTGCGTGGGCCACTCCACTTGTCCTGGAGTGCCCTGGGAGCCACAGGCCCCATGACCCACACCTTCTGTCCTGGCTGATAAACAATCAGCACAGCCTTCTGGTCATGCCACTGCTTCGGCACCTCTGAGCTGGACTGAAGATTTTTGGATGCCCTCTTTATATACTTGGGCATTCTAGATCTAAGGCCCAATACATAGTCCACAAAAATCTGTTTTGGAGGCTTGAGAAGTTGCTCCCGGCCTTCCTTCACAAGGGCAAGAGGACCCCGGACAGGGTGTCCAAACAAAAGTTCAAATGAGCTGTGGCCCACTCCCTTTTGAGGAACCTCCCATTAGGCAAAGAAGAGGTAGGGTAATAGGGCATTCCACCTCCTTCTGAGTTTTTTTGAGAGCCCCATTATCACGCCTTGGAGGGTTTTGTTGAACCCTTCAACTAACCCACTTGCTTGAGAATGGTAAGAAGTGGTGAATTTGTAAGTGACACAACACTACTTCCACATGGCTTTAAGGTAAGCAGACATGAATTTCGTAACTCTGTCTGATACCACCTCTTTAGGAAAACCCACCCTGGAGAAGATTCTCAGGAGGGCCTTGGCCACCTCAGGGGCTGTAGGGGTCCTAAGAGAAATGGACTCTGGATGCCTGGTGGCATGGTCCACCACCAGTATGAATATGTTTCCAGAGGCTGCTGGAGGGTCCAGGGTTCCAACAATATGCACCCCAACTCTCTCAAAGGGTACCCCAACCACTGGTGGAATTAAAGGGCCTTTGGGGTGCCACCTGTCTTGCCACTGGCTTGACAAGTGAAAGAGGAGCAACAAAACTCCTTGGTGTCTTCTGACATGTGGGGCCAGTGAAAGTGAGGGACAAGCCTGTCCTAATCTTAATTTGTCCCAAGTGGCCTGCAAGTGGTATGTCATGTGCAAGGTTTAACAGGAACTCTAAAGTTCAGAGGGATGTCCAGTCTCCTGGTGACACCAGGTTTAGTACCTTTTTGCTTATGAATGAAGGAGGCTTGTATCCCAGTATATCCCACTATGGGTACCATTGACATCCATTGCCTCTTGTGCTGCAGCTTGCTGCCTTAAGCTTTCCAGTGTGGGACAGGTTTGCTGTTCCAGACTGAGATCCTCCCTGGTGGCCCCCCCTGCACCCAAGAGCTCAGCTGTGTCAGACTTGAGCTCCTCTGGTGTAGGTTCTACCCAAGGAGTAGATCCATCGCCTTCAGGAGTAGAATCTTCACTTGAAGCTTGAGCAGGGGTTAACTTTTTACCCTGTCTGCCTCTGTTTCTAGGGCCCTCCTGGAACATTGTTTCAGGCTCCAGGTCTTCCTGTTCCCTTTTCGTTTCTGTTTGTGCTCTGATCAGGGCAAATATATGCCTAGCATTGCTGCATGGGCCTCCAACACCACTTCAGACCAAGCTGAAGTCTCCAAGTCATTAGCTTGTAGACACTCTACAGTAGATCAGGAGGACATTACAACCTTTTTAGGGCCAGTAACCATGCTCCCAGGTAAAGTCAATAACTGCAATGGAGTGGCATACAATGTTATTGTGAGCATCAATCACTTGGTACACGTGACCAAAGTAGATGTTGTTCAGGTGACACCAGTTTTTCAGTCACCATGGGGACACCGGCATCTGTGTCCCTGTAGGCCTCAGACCCAACACCATTTATTAAGTGATGCGCCTGTACTTACCCAAATTAAGGGGACAGGCAGCTATGGTGGAAAGATCAATGCCATCATCAGAAACCAACTCAACCTCAGTGGTCTCTCTGACTAGCCCAGAGCCGACTACAGTCCCCAAGGTGAGCCCAGATACACTTTTGAACTGAATACTAATATTACTACTACTATTGTTAATGCTAAGGGTACTAGGGGCAGGAATGGTACTAGTAGTGGTAGGGGGCTTGGTGCTCTTTTTAGGACACCTGCCCTATGGCCTTGTTTTCTACAGATGTAGCACCAAGGTTTCTTAAAGAATTTTGTGGGCCTAATGAAGGCTCTTTCTTTTGATTTGTCCCCACCCATGTCCTGATGCTTACCTGCTTCCTTCTTCTTGTGCTCACCCCGTGTGAGTTTTCTACCCACCCTGGTGCGGACCCATTTGTCTGCCTTCTTCCAAATTCCTGGGGAGAGGTCAGATCAGAGTCCTCCAGGTATTGATGGAGCTGATCAGAAATGTAGTTATTCAGAATGTGCTCTCTCAGAAGCAGATTGTACAAGCCCTGGTAGTCACTCACTTTTCTCCTATGCAACCAGCCTTCCAGAGCTTTAACTGAGCAGTCCACAAAATGTATCCAATCCTGGGAGGACCCCTTTTTGGTCTCCCTGAACTTGATCCTATATTGTTCAGTGGTTAGTCCAAATCTATCTAAGAGTCCATTCTTGAGTGCTGAAAAATCATCTGCATCTTCTTCTCTGACAGTGAGGAGTTTGTCTCTGCCTTTGTCAGAGACAGAGAGCCACAAGATTGCTGTCCACTGTCATTGAGGCACTCTTTGTACTTTACAGGTCCTCTCTCAGGCAGTGAACCATATGTGAATGTTATCTACCATCTTGTACGGTGGGACTATCTTACTCAGATTCAGGGAGTACTGATGTGACATGGAGGTTTTTAGAGGAGGCGGCCTTTGAGACATCCACAGTAAAGGATGCAGTGAAAAGAGCGACAGGGAGGGTGTGTTTGTAGTGATCCCATGGCCTTGGCTGTCTCCATATCCTTTTTGTTTTTTTCAAAAACTTTGTCCACTTGTGGGTCAAAAGCAGATTCTGCTGAACTTCCAGCTTAACACCAGAGATATGGAGCCATGTGCGCCTGTGTGGCAAAATGCTACAATTTACCCCCTTGCAGCAGTGTCGGCTGCATCCAGGGCACAGTGAACTGAAGTGCTGGAAATGAACTTGCCCTCAGAAATGAACTGATCCAATTTTTTATGGTGTTCAGGGAGATACTGGAGGAATCCTCAATTTCATCCCATCAGGCACAATCATATCTAGGAAGAAAACCAAAAGGCTGACACTATTAGCAATGTGCCTATGGTTGGCAAATTACATAGCCACAGGTTTCCCTGCCGCATCTATGGGTTTGCTTTCCTTATCTGGTGGCGGTTCAGCCCTGCTGGCTTGGGAGTTAGCTCATTTACGTACAGTGGTGATTAACAGAGTCAGGTGTGAGCTGATGGCGAGTGTAGAAGTGGTCGGAAGAGGAGGATCTATATTCTTTATCCACCCTAGTTGTAATAACCCTAGCCCAGACTGGGTCTTTAAAAGTGTCAGAGCTGTGACGTACATGCCCTTGAGCATGTGGAGGTACTGAGCGCAGCAGTGGGCAGTGGAGGAGAGGGTTTCTATGGGCTCAGTGTGGAGTTCCACCTTATGAAATGAAGCTGCCCTACCAATGAGTTCCGAAGGGGAAGGCAGGGTAAAAGTCTGTATCTGTGTTCCAGGTCGGACTATATTGTAGGAGTCACATGGGTCACCCTGAAGGGGAGTGCAAATATGTCATCATCCATCCCCGACTTCAAAAAAACACCAGGTGACGGTGGTGCATGGAGAACGGGCTGGGAGCCTTATAGGATTTCTTGTGTTTTTTGCCAGAACTGGAATATGCAAGGCCTCCTTGAAGGACAGCTGATGTTTAAAGAGTTGGAGTAGAAGGGCCCACAGGGCGGTCAAGGATGCAGTCCATGTGGGAATGGATAACCAGACGTTTCTCCCTTAAGCAGAATAAATCCTGTTCCATTTTTGAGAATCAAGTTCTTTCTACAACATCTTTCTCAGGAGGGATGGTTTCATCTTGCAGTAGGTGTCAAGGCTGACCAAACATGTTTTCTCTATTTGTGAGGTAATATGGTGGGCTTTTTTTGCTAACTGTAAAAGTGTGTCTATGGTATTCTAGGACTTTCTACAATGTCACATTTTCAGACTCTAGATGGTATGCAATCCTTTCGGCTCCAAGGAGTGAATGGATCCTGGGACAATAATAAGAATAACTATTATGCATTCTTGGCAGTTAGTCTAGCCATTGCTTTAGCTCTTTTCTGTGAATCCCCTTTTTCAAGAGTGTCTGTTTGTTGCTGAGCTATTTTCAAATGCTTGTGCACTGAACAGCTACACCATGCTGTGAGCTTAAGTAGTTTTACTGAAGGAGGCCACTTGTTTCAGGACTTTATTTCCTTACTGATTTCAACTTCCATCTTATGTCATTAGTCATTAGAATAGGCAGCAAAAAGGTTCAGTCAAACCAAAAAGCAAATAATTTCTGCTTCAAATTAGGTTGCATATCGGAAAGTTCCAGCTGTCAACTGACGCCATAATGAGGCAATTATACGGGGTTCTAGGTTTTTGATCTAGAAGCAGTGTTTCAGAAAAAAACAGATGAAGCAAGATTTGTTTACTTCTTGGGAAAATCTCAGAAGGCTTGCATTTTCCAATCAAATGACTGTACGTCTGTGGTCCCTTAATTATTGAGAGATATGCGATTACCCAATTATCTTCATTATTCTGACTTGCTAACTGTAAAAGTGTGTCTATGGTATTCTAGGACTTTCTACAATGTCACATTTTCAGACTCTAGATGGTATGCAATCCTTTCGGCTCCAAGGAGTGAATGGATCCTGGGACAATAATAAGAATAACTATTATGCATTCTTGGCAGTTAGTCTAGCCATTGCTTTAGCTCTTTTCTGTGAATCCCCTTTTTCAAGAGTGTCTGTTTGTTGCTGAGCTATTTTCAAATGCTTGTGCACTGAACAGCTACACCCTGCTGTGAGCTTAAGTAGTTTTACTGAAGGAGGCCACTTGTTTCAGGACTTTATTTCCTTACTGATTTCAACTTCCATCTTATGTCATTAGTCATTAGAATAGGCAGCAAAAAGGTTCACTCAAACCAAAAAGCAAATAATTTCTGCTTCAAATTAGGTTGCATATCGGAAAGTTCCAGCTGTCAACTGACGCCATAATGAGGCAATTATACAGGGTTCTAGGTTTTTGATCTAGAAGCAGTGTTTCAGAAAAAAACAGATGAAGCAAGATTTGTTTACTTCTTGGGAAAATCTCAGAAGGCTTGCATTTTCCAATCAAATGACTGTACGTCTGTGGTCCCTTAATTATTGAGAGATATGCGATTACCCAATTATCTTCATTATTCTGACAGTTCTCATGCGAGTCATCCTTAGAAACTTTAGCTGGTTCAATAACTCCCAACCCGTTACACGCTAGTTTTGCAGTATCATAAGTCTTGTGGGTCACAAAACCTTATGGAAGGGAGGACACTGGACAAGCTCTGAAGAACAACTTGACTGGAGGAACCTTTGACTGAGGTGTAGTAAGCAAATGCTATGTCGGAAAGAAAAGGATCCTGGCAAAGACTTGCCAGACAACAATACAAATGTAACAGAAAAGGTTTGAAGGCAAAATACAAACTCAACAGGAATACAAAGGAAGGAATTCAGGAATCCTCTAGCATAGCATGTAAAAAAATATTCAGAGTTGGTCCACTGCCAATTAAATTCAATAATCACTTGATATGGAAAGGCGTTCTCTTTATCTGTGGCAACTGGTTTTAAGGTCTGCAGATCTGGGAATGTGCATATGCTTACCCATATCATAGTGAACAAATCAAAAACATTAACAAATGACAAACATGTATAAACCCCCTTACCTGTTGCTTGTTGCCTCTTCTAGTTAGCATCACAAATGGCATGGTGTCAGCAGACTCTGGGTCTCCTTCTCCACTCCCCAGTGGTGCTCCTTTCTTTAGCTGACTTTTGAGATGCAAAGGAACAGCAACATCCAACTGGTGCACTTTAACAGACTCCCCGCTGCGCTGCTAAAGGAAAAGGAGTACAGCAAACATTTATTTATTAACATCCACAGGGACACTGATATCACAAACAGAATAAACCAGCTTACAATTACAGGTTAAATTAATAACTAAAAAGATACAGTTGAACATCCTCCATTCAAGCCCTCCTTTTTATTTGATAAAAGAAAATCGATAGAAAATACAAGTTTACAGATACATCATATAGTTACATAGTTAACCATATACAGTTAAAACCCCCCCACTCAAGCCCACCTCAAACCGTATTTGATTAAAAGAAAATCATTAAAAATGTAATTACAGAGCATCTGGTGACATATTTAAAAAATACTGCACAAACACAAATGTTCTTAGAACTGATAATAATGCTCTTTCCAAAAAAAGTTTCCAAAACAATTTTAAACTGAAAAAAAAAAAAAAAAAAAAAAAAAAACAACCAAAAATAAAAAAAAAAAGTTCAGATTGTCAAATTTTTGTAATGACATAAAAAGCTTTTCAGTCGATAACATATTAACAGACGGTGGAGTAAACATTAGAAATAACACCTCACTCTCTGTTGCTGGGTAAAATATTTTTCCAAACAGGTACCAGATATCTGGCTTTCAAAATGTCTAGACCGGAAGAAGAAAAAAAAACAAAAAAAAGCATATGCACCAAATCTTGTATTATGGTGTTAAAAAATTGAAAATGTCGTGGATCCCCGGACTCCCTTTTCCTTCCAGGGGTCTCCAACCTTTTCTGTAGTAAAAACTACTTATGTTAAATGAAAATCATCAAGCATTACCAATAGTAGAATTTTAATACTGATCGCACCAGACAAGTTTACATTTTTGTTTTGAATATAGACTTTTCAGTTTTTGTAGGCTGGACTGCACCTAGGAGAGCTACTTATGTGTAGCTCACAAGCTACTCGTTGGAGACACATGCCCCTTAGTCCATGGATTAACGCTTAATGGGGGCAGGCCAAACTTCAACTTAAGTGCCTCGCTAACCTTTCGGGTGATTAGCCGAGCTTTATAAATCCTGATTGATTGATGAAACTTCATATAAATGGACCTCACGTGAGGGTCCAGATTTGCTCTTAAATATAATTGTATTGCACCATGAGTAACAAGGAAACAATTCAATTATAATCTTGAAATTTGTTGACGATGTGCTAAATCAACTTGACATTAAGTTTTATCATTTTTTTTAAATTTCAACTTAAGGATTTTGATCGAGTTAGACCCAAAAATGTTATTCTATGAAGGGTTTAATTGAGCCGCAGAGTACCAAAATAATTTAGTAAAGGTAAGTACCTTTTCAACATCATGTACAAATACATCTCAAATTAGTTTTATAATAACATCTTCATGACTACTGAGCTCATATGGTGTAATGAAGAATTTGACCGGTGACCCTATGGTTGATGCCAGTTAACGCTAGCTCCAATTCTAGCAAAGAATACTGTTTGCCTGTATCTGCACACAGTTTCTCTATCTATGGTCACCAGTGAAATTCATCAAATGGACTTGTTTTGTTCGAGTGATGTTGGCCCAAGCCCTTTGCAATTAAGATTCAAAATTTACTAGACCTTGAAACAAGAGCACTTCACAAAGTCTACCATAATTTTGCTACTTCGGCATGCCTTTATTGTTGTTTTTTTTTTAACAATTTAAATTGACCATGCTTTTTCCTAGGATGAATACAAATTTTTGAAGTAGAATATACCTGTTTGGACAAAACCATACTCATTTCTTGAACTAAATTGTTATAGCAAGAGATACAACCATTTCCTACAAAGGAGTTACAAAGAAATTGAATAGTCAAACTTATCTTTGTATTCATATAGGGGTCAATCACATCACTTCTGGTTAGACGGGCTCTGTCAGCATGAAAATCTACTTTTAAAAGGTAATTGGGCAACCTGAGACCAATCAATAACTGGCAATGGTCACGCCACACCTAATGTGTTAACAATGATTAAAGTCTAAAGTAACAAATGAAAGCACAAATCTAATAGGGACTTAAGGGCTCCATACTGCCAAGTACAATTAGCAACGGGGTGGTTGTTAAACCTACTACTGATTAAAGCTACAACAATTCAAAATAGGAATCTGATCATCCTGTGATGACGAGATCTCCTCACAGCGAGAAGTGAGAACCAATGGAGCTTCTTTAATCCGACAAGACTGGTTCACTGAATTGTCCAGAGTTACTACTGTAGGATCCACCTGCCTATTTGCACTGACTTCAGCTTCTTGTAAGCACTTCTGGAATCTAAGTTTCTGTGGTGATTTATATTACCCAAAGTTTAGTATGTTTTTCCTAATATTATTAATAGGCTTAAATTTATCCTTAGAATAAAGTAAGCTCCTTGTCTTAGATCCCATAGTGTTCTACAAAAGGGAAATACAATCAGAGATTTCCATTACTTCCTGGCAATCTTTACATTTTAAGGATATCTCTGGATCTTTACCAGAGTTTAAAGAGGTCTTTTCCTGTAGCAGATTACAACGTGAAAGATCCTTTGGCCTTGCAGCGGCATTAGGGCAGACTTGGCCTGTGTGGAGGTCATAAATAGTTTCACTTATAAGCTGTTTTCCTGAAGTAATGTTGACTCAATCGAGATATCATTACATACCATATGTCCCACATCAGTTGTTTAGGCCTTAAATAAAAGAGTTGACAATGTTTGTAGTGTCGTTGGCGTCATTGCAGCCGTCAGCAACGTCACAATCGCCTATAAAGGCACCTCCAAGGTGTGCGTAGGTCAGTTACTTTTCCACAAACTTCCATGACAGAAGCGCAGAGCCATGAAAAGGACCAACAGTTTGTCTTTGCTAAAAAAACTAGGGCCCTGAAAGGGACAATCCCTAACCCTATCAGAAGTATCCGCAGAGTGGGAAGGCAGGGGTGGGTGTAAGGAACCTGTTCATGAGACTTTTAGCTGTAGATTCCTTACTTTTAGAATAGATACCCAAGCCATAACCTTCTGGCAGAAGGCTGCGGACGGATCTTCTCATACTCAAAAGTCCTGCAGGATCGAACAGGCAAAGTGCCTGTCTCTGTGGAACTGATTATCTAGGCAGTAATGTCTTGCGAACATGTGCAAGGACGCCCATGACGCTGCCTGAAAGATGTCCAGGACTGGAACACCCCGTGCAAACGCAGTGGTGGCAGCCTTGCCCCTGGTTGAATGAGCTCTCAAGCCCTCAGGAGGCTGCTTCTTGGCTAGCGCATAGCAGATCTTAATACAGAGCACGACCCAGAACGAAATGGTTCTTTTCTGCACTACCCGAACTTTTTTTGCTCCCACGTACCCCACAAAGAGTTCGTCATCCACCTGGACCTCTTTTGTGTGGTCACGGTAGAACAACAACGCTCTTTTTGGGTCCAACCGGTGGAGTCGCTCCTCCTCCTTAGGATACAGTGGATCAAAGAAGGTGGGTAGGGTGAGGGTCTCACCCAGGTGAAATGGGGTCATGATTTTTGGGAGGAAAAAGGCACAATTTCTAAGTACCACCTTGTCTGGGAACATGGTGAGATACGGCGGCTTAGATGTGAGAGCCTGCATTTCACTCACCCACCTGGCAGGTGTTATTGATACTAAGATGGCTGTCTTGAAGGTGAGCCACCAGAGGTGACAGTTGTGCAGTGGCTCAAAGGGAGCACACATATAAAAAAGTAAGGACCAGATTTAAGTTCCACTGAGGCATGACAAAGGGTGTAGGAGGATACATGTGTACAAGTTCTTTAAGAAATCTATTTACAATATGAGATTTGATAATGAAGGCTGACAGAGCAGCCAAAGGAACGCTGATAAGGCAGAAAGATACTCGTTGAATGTGTCCAATGCAGAGCCCTGCTAGGCATGGGATAAGACAAAGACAAGAATATCAGATAGAGAAGCAGAAAGAGGATCAACAGATCTTTCTGTACAATAATATACAAAGTGTTTTTGACCACAGGCGTATACCATCTTAGTGGAGGGACACCTGGCTGCCAAAATCACTTTATAGACTTCGAAAGAAAGGTCAAAGGATATCAACTGCTGCCACTCAATCTACATGCATGAAGCTGCAGAGTTGACAGGCTGGTTGAAGAACCTTCCCTTGCTGCTGCAACAGAAGATCTTCCCAAAGGGGCAGCCTGATAGCAAGATAAATGCTCATTTTCAGAAGCTCGGGATACCAAACTCTTCGTGCCCAGTCCAGAACAACAAGATTACTGGGGCCCAGTTGTTTTTAATCTTGGTGAGAACTCTGGGCAGAAGTGGTATGGGCTGTAGGAAAGTGCTCTCTTTTTGGCATGGTTACCCCCAACTTTTTGCCTGCTATCAGCGCGTTTAGACTGTCTCATTGGGATGCTGCTAACCAGGACCACAGTGATTGTCCTCTCTCCCTCTAAATTTCGCTGCCTAGGACCTTTGTGCACTCCACAACTGGCATACCGGTGTCCCCTTATAAGTACCAAGTAGATGGTACTTAGGTACCCAGGGCATTGGGACACCAGGGGTCCCCCATGGGTGCAGCATGTATTGGGCAACCCATGAGAGTCCAGGCAAAATGTGTCTGCAGGCCTGCTATTGCAGCCTGTGTGAAAAGCTGCATGCATCCTTTCACTGATGGTCCCTATACTAGGTCACTGGAAGTCACCCCTATGGTAGGTGCTCCTAGCCGAGACGGCAGGGTGCAGGTCCCTGTGTGTGGGGGCACTAAGAACTCCAGCTCCATTGCACTTGACTTCGTAAATACGGGGAAGCCATTTTACCCGTGTACTGGACAAAGTTCACTACCTCTGTCCAGCTACCTAATGGTGACTCAGAACCTAGGCATGTTTGGTATCAAACCTGTCAGAATCATACCCCAATACTAATGTCAGTACTGGTTGTATAATTCCATGCACTCTGGTGGCTACATAGAGGACCCCAAGTATTGCTCCTACCAGTATTCTATGGTTTTCCAGACAGCCTGGGCTGCTCCCACCCTCAAACCGGTTTCTGCCCTTCTGCTGCTTGAACAGCTCGAGCCCACGAAGGCAGAACAAAGGATTTCCTATGGGAAAGGGAGGCAACATCCTCTTCCTTGGAAATAGGAGTTACATGGCTTAGGAGAGGTAGCCTCCCCAAGCCACCAGTTTGCTTTGAAGGGCACATTTGGATCCCTCCTTGCAGAAATCGTTTTTCACCAGTCCAGGACCCCCAGATCCCTGCTCTGGTGCGAAAATGGAGAAAGGAAAGGGGAATGACCTCTCCCCTGTCCATCACCACCCCAGGAGTGGTGCTCAGAGCTCCTCCAGGTGGCCACTTGATTCTGCCATCTTGAAACCAAGATGTGCAGAGGCCCCTGGGAGCAGATGAGTGGACAGGTCAGGCAGATGACATCAGAGACCCCTTCTGATAGGTGGCCATCATGCAAGGTGACCAAACCCCCTTTTAGGGATTATTTAGGGACTCCCTTGTAGGTGGGTCCCCGGATTCGATGTTCAAGACTCCACCAGGACTCCTCTTCATTGTTTACATCTACTTATGACCACTGAAACCATAACTGGACTCTTCAGGAACTTGTACTTGTACTGCGTACTTACCTCCAGTTGGGGGGGCTGCCTATAAATAATCTAATGTTGTGTTACTATAATAAAGTACCTTTATTTTTGTAACACTGTGTGGTTATTTCATGTGTGATAAGTGCTGTCTGGCTATTGTGGTTGTAGGAAGTTGGCTCTGTACATACCATCTCAAAGTGAGAGATAGTTTGCACAGAGTCCAAGGGTTCCCCATAGAGGTTGATAGTGGCAAAATTAGATAATTCTAATGCTCTATTTTGTGGTAGTGTGTTCGAGCAGTAGGCTTATCAGAGGGTAGTGTTAAACATTTGTTGTACACTCATAGGCAATAAATGAGGAACACACACTCAAAGACTTAACTCCAGGCCAATAGTTTTTTTTATAGAAAAATATATTTTCTTAATTTATTTTAAAACCACAAGATTCAAGAATTTAGGTAAGTACAGAAAATGCAAGGTACTTCACACAGGTAAGTATAGAACTTTGATTCACAGCAGTAGTACACACAGTATAGCTAACAATGGCAATAAGCTATTTTAAAAGTGGACACTGCAAAAATCAATAGTTCCTGCAGGAGGTAAGTTTGGTTAGGTTTCTCAGGTAAGTAAAGCACTTACACAGTCAGTCTCCTGGACATAGGCAGCCCACCGTTGGGGGTTCAAGGCAACCCCAAAGACACCCCACCAGCAACACAGGGCCGGTCAGGTGCAGAGGTCAAAGGAGGGCCCAAAACACATAGGTGCCTATGGAGAACAGGGGTGCTCCGGGTCTGGTCTTCTGGCAGGTAAGTAACTGTGTCCTCGGCGAGCAGACCAGAGGGGATTTGTAGAGCACTGGGGGGACATAAATAGGCACACAAAACACACCCTTAGCGGCACAAGGGCAGCCGGCCGCAGTGTGCAAAGTAGGAGTCGGGCTTGCTATAGGAAACAATGGAGGGACCCGGGGGTCACTTAGGCGATGCAGGCAGGGCAACGGGGGCTTCTAGGGCCAGCCACCGACTGGGCTAGGAAGAGGACTGCCTGCTGGTCACTCCTGCACTGGAAGGTGGTTTCTCTCCGTCCTGGGGGCTGCGGGCGCAGTGCTTGGTCCAGGCGTTGGGTTCATTGTTACCAGGCAGTCGCGGTCAGGGGGAGCCTCTAGATCCTCTCTGCAGGCGTCACACTGTGGGAGTGCAGGGGGGGTCGACTCAGGTTACTCACGTCGTCGCAGTCACCTGGGAGTCCTCTCTGCAATGTTAGTTCTCTGGAGCTCGAGCCGAGGGCATCAGGTACAGAGTGAGAAGTCTCACGCTTCCGGCGGGAAAGGAGAGTTCTTTCAAAGTTGCTAAAAAGTTGCAAAGTTGTTGCTGTTTTTGAACAGTGTCACTGTTCTCTGGAGTTTCTTGGTCCTTCGGGTTCAGGGCAGTCCTCCGAGTCCTCAGAGGTTGCTGGTCCCTGTTGGATGCGTCGCTGTGCAGGTTCTTTGAGACTGGAGGCAGGCCGGTAGGGCTGGGGCCAAGTCAGTTGTTGTCTCCGTCGGCTCTGCAGGGCTTTCAGGTCAGCAGTCCTTCTTGTTGTTGTAGGTTGCAGATTCCTGGGTTCAGGGTCGCCCCTAAATACTAAATTTAGGGGGGTGTTTAGGTCTGGGAGACAGTAGCCAATGGCTACTGTCCTGGAGGATGGCTACTCCCTCTTTGTGCCTCCTCCCTGAGGGGAGGGGGGCACATCCCTATTCCTATTGGGGGAATCCTCCATTCTCAAGATGGAGGATTTCTAAAGGCAGGGGCCACCTCAGCTCAGGGCACCCTTGGGGCTGCCCTGACTGGTCGGTGGCTCCTCCTTGTTTTCCTCATTATCTCCTCCAGCCTTGCCGCCAAAAGTGGGGGCAGTGGCCGGAGGGGCGGATATCTCCACTAGCTGGGATGCCCTGGGGTGCTGGAACAAAACGCATGAGCCTTTGAGGCTCACCGCCAGGTGTTACAGTTCCTAAAGGGGGAGGTGAGAAGCACCTCCGCCCAGTACAGGCTTTGTTTCTGGCCACAGAGTGGCAAAGGCACTCTCCCCGTGTGGCCAGCAACATGTCTGGTTGTGGCAGGCTGGCAGAAACTGTTCCGCCTAGCACTAGGAGTCAGACTGGTATTCAGGGGGCATCTCTAAGATGCCCTCTGGGTTTATTTTACAATAAATCCCACACTGGCATCAGTGTGAATTTATTGTGCTGAGAAGTTTGATACCAAACTTCCCAGATTTCAGTGTAGCCATTATGGAACTGTGGAGTTCGTAATTGACAGACTCCCAGACCATATACTCTTTATGGCTACCCTGCACTTACAATGTCTAAGGTTTTGCTTAGACACTGTAGGGGCATAGTGCTCATGCAACTATGCCCTCACCTGTGGTATCGTGCACCCTGCCTTAGGGCTGGAAGGCCTGCTAGAGGGGTGACTTACCTATGCCACAGGCAGTGAGAGGGGGCAATGGCACTCTGAGGGGTGTGCCATGTCGACTTAGTCATTTTCTCCCCACCAGCACACACAAGCTGTGAGGCAGTGTGCATGTGCTAAGTGAGGGGTCCCCAATGTGGCATAAGACATGCTGCAGTCCTTAGAGACCTTCCCTGGCAACAGGGCCCTTGGTACCAGGGTACCATTTAAAACAGACTTATCTGTGTGCCAGGGCTGTGGCAATTGTGGGAACAAAGGTACAGTTTAGGAAAAGAACACTGGTGCTGGGGCCTAGTTAGCAGGGTCCCAGCACATTTTCAATCATAATTTGCATCAACAAAAGGCAAAACGTCAGGGGGTAACCATGCCAAGGAAGGCATTTCCTTACAGTGCTATTGCATAAACTTTGCATGCCTCCTAGATAAGTCTTAACTGCTCATCCACAGCTACCTTTAGAGAGCCCTGGCTTCCTAGACACTGCCTACACTTCAGTAATAGGGTATACCTGGACCTGGTACAAGGTGACAACACCACAGGTGTCCACCACACACCTACATTGGTGGTGCAGCAGTGGAATGAGACACTTGCAATTGACTTACAACTTTTTCACTAGTCATTTTCAACTGGAAAGTCAATTCCTACTCTTTAGGAACATACTACACCTAGTGATTAGGATTACTAGTCTCCTAGTTTGGGTAAATTGGGGTCTAGCATAGCCCTTTCTCTAAACTATTTTAGGGAGACTAGTTGCTTAGAGTAGTCCGGTGCACCCATACCACTCTAGCAAGATGTTTTCAGTGGAAAACACAGGTCCCAGACTTTAAATACGAGAGCTGTACTTTTCAGGAGTTGAGGGAGATGTGTGCTTCCAGTGAGCTGAAGACAGGGAGGTATCCCAACAAGAGTCTACTTCTGTGGTTACTACTCCAGGCTTACCAGGGAAACTCAGGGAGCCAGGAGGGGGAAGAAGTGGAAACTGACCCTCCATTCCTAGACAGAGTAGATTTAGCCTACACTGAGGAGAGTCTGGAGGAATCTAGGGTACACCACAGCCCTGTTAGGAGCACTGCAGGTAGTGAGAAGGGGGAGTCACTCTAGTAGGCCCACTTTTACTCCTAGGGGGTTGGTACAGAGGATCCCCAGGATGAGGGATATGTCCTCCTCATCTGTCAACTCTCATAAGTGTCTGATGGTACCCATAACTCCAACTTAGGGGAGGATTCTCTAGATAGGGAACTCAGAAAGCTGAGACTGGAGGAGGCCAAATTGAGGTTGCAGCAGCAGCAGTTAGCCCTAGATAGGGAGAGACAGGGTTTGGGGCTAGCTCCCCATGGTGGCAGCAATAATTACTTCAGGGACACCAAGGTCAGGGAGGACTCCTATAACTCTAGGGACCTGAGTAAGATAGTCCCACCTTACAGGAGGGAGATAGCATTCACAAATGGTTCACTGACTTAGAGAGGGCCTGTAAAGTACTAAGGTTCTCTCGGAGACAATGGGCAGCAATCTTGTGGCTCTACTTCTCCAACAAAGGCAGAGATAAACTCATCACTGTCAGACAAGAAGATGCAGATGATTACCAAGAACTTAAGAATGCACTCTTAGATGGATTTGGGCTAACCACTGAACAATATAGAATCAAGTTTAGGGAGACTAAAAAGGAGTCCTCCCAGGAATAGATAGTTTTTGTGGACTGCTCTGCTAAAGCTCTGGAAAGCTGGTTGCATGGAAGCAAAGTGAGTGACTATAAGTACTTGTACAATCTGATTTCAAGAGAACACATTCTTAATAACTGCATTTCTGATCAGCTGCATCAGGTCTGGTCGACTTTGATCTGATGTCTCCCCGAGAATTGGGAAAAAAGGCAGACAAATGGGTCCCTACCAGGATGGGTAGGAAAGCTCACACAGGGGGTGACCATAATAAGAACAATGCAGGTAAGAATCAGGACAATGGTGGGGACAAGCAAGAAGAAGAGGAGCCTTCATCAGGTCCACAAAACCCTTCTGGGGTGGGTCTAAGTCCTCCTCCTCCTCTACCTTGGTGCTACATCTGTAGGCACCAGGCCACATGTCAGGTGACATCACTTGTCATAAATGTAGCACCAAACCTGCTACCTCTACTACTACCACTACCAAAGGAAGTTGCAGTATCCCTTAATGTAGCAAGGAGCACTGGAGCCTGGAATAATGGCCCAGGATACTCCTAACAACAGAGGCAGGAAGGATATAGAGTTACCCTCTGTCCAAACTCCCACTAAGGATGCCACTCCTCTGAGGAACTAACCCACCCCCTTGGTGGAACCTGCACCACAGGAGCCTAAGGCAATCACAGCTGAGCTCCTATGGGTAACATAATCCATCTAGAAGGAACCTAGTGTAGAACAGCAGCCCTATCCTACTCTACAAATCTTGGAACAGTAATCCTGTTCTTCCATGGGAACTTTGGGGCAGCAACTCTGTCCCACCCCCCACAAAACTTGGAACAGCACTCCTGTTCCACTCCAGAAAACCTAGGACAGCAATCCTGTCCTCCCTCAGAACCTAGGGACAGCAACCCTGTCCTGCTTTACAAACATTTAGGACAGTAAACCTCCCCTACTCTACAGCCACGGGGACAGCAGTCCTGTCCTGCTCTAATACACTTGAAGCAAAAACCTGCAACTCAAGAGCCAGAGGGCCTCAAGTTGAGACACATTACAGGAGAAAATCCCAAACTGATAGGGTGGTCCATCTCCCCACAGGGAGTGGGTTATACAGTGGATAACAGTACTGGGAGTAACCACACCAATGCAGATGCACTCTTCAGGTATTTCCACTTAGACAATAAGGACTCACTCAACTGGGCAAGGTTAGTCTTATTGTCCTTTGTTTTGGGGGTAAGAGGGAGGGGGGGGGGTCAGGGGTTTCCATTGGGAAAGTACCCTTTGTTGGCATGGTTACCCCCACTTTTTGCCTGCTATCAGTATGCTTAGACTGTTTTCACTGGCATCCTGCTAACCAGGCCCCTAGTGATTGTGCTCTCTCCCTCTAAAGTTGGTTACCTATGACTTTGCATACCCCACAATTGGCATACTGGTGCCCCTTTATACATCCCTAATATATAGTACTTGTGTACCCAAGGCATTGGGGCTCCAGGGTTCCCCATGGGCTACAGCATGTATTATGCCACCCATGGGAGCCCATGCAAAATGTGTCTGCAGGCCTTCCACTGCAGCCTGTGTGAAAACGTACTGTACCCTTTCACCACAGGTCACTGCACCAGGTCACTATAAGTCACCCTTATGGTAGGCCCTCCAAGCCCAGAGGGCAGGGTGCAGGTACCTGTATGTGAGGGCACCCCTGCATGAGCATAGGTGCCTATATGAACTCCAATTCTATTGCAGTGGACTTTGTAAGTGAGGGGAAGCCATTTTACCCGTGTATTGGATACAGGACACCATCCAGCTACATAATGTTAACTCCGAACCTAGGCATGTTTGGTATCAAACATGTTGGAATCATACCCCAATACTGTTGCCAGTATTGGTTGTATGATTCCATGCACTCTGGGGTCTCCTTAGAGGACCCCCCACCCCCAGTATTGCCCCTGGTATTGCTCCTACCAGTCTTCCTGGGTTTTGGAGGTAGCCCACCCTGCTGCCATCCCTCAGACTCGTTTCTGCCCTCCTGCTGTTTGACAAGCTGGGCCTTGCTGGTCCTCTTCAGCCTTGCAACTCCTCTTTTGCTGCTCCTGCATTTGCCAAGGCTTGTTGGTGGTTCTCCTACAACACAAGCCATTTGTAACCCGAAAGCTGATGTGGGACACCATCTGCATTGCTTCAGGGACTCCTCTTCATCTCCTGTGCTGCACAGCTGGTCTTCTTCTCCTTGCTGATTGCTATTGTGTATAGCTTTAGTGTGTACTTACATCCAGTTCGGGGTGGCAGGGGTGGGGGGGGGGGGGAGAGAGAGATTGCCTAGAAGTATTATAGTATTTGTGTTAGCATAATAAAGTACCTTAATTATCTGTAACACTGTGTGGTTGTTTCATGTGTGATAAGTGATGTGGGCCTATAGTAGTATTGCATAACCTTTGCGTGTCTCCTAGATAAGTCTTGGGTGCTCATCCACAGCTACCTCTAGAGAGCCCTGGCTTCCTAGACACTGCCTACACCTCACTAATAGGAGACACCTTGACCTGGTATAGGGTGACAACACCATAGATGTCCACCACACACCAGGCCAGCTTCCTACAGTAACCAACAGAAACCTTGCAGTACATAATAGGAGAAACACGAGGCAGACAAACACATGAGCAGATGCAAATCACAGAAAGGGTATAGGCAATAGCAATGACAATCCAGCAGAGAGAAAAAGAAGCGCTGAAGGACTAAAGAAAAAGCAGCAGAATCACAGAGGGACAACCAGAGTATAAGAAAGTAATCCAAAGTGTGGACCAAATAATAATATGACGTGAAATATAAGGTAGACTTCGACCCCCAGAATGGGGTCCTGACACTGGATGTGGCCAAATATGAATGACCATATCCCTGGATACCAGTCCAAAACACAAAACCAATATGAAGGAAGAAATACGAGTACCTTCATGCAGCTGATACAGTAAGGATGAAGTAAATGCTAGGATTGGAGTCCTACACATAAAATGCCTGAATGAAGTGGTGAAAAGATGACCAAGGACACACACACAGAAAGAGGAAGAATCCCAGGAAGGAAAATAAAGCCCCTAATATGACGGGAACATAGGGACAGGAACCCATAGACAATTGGATGATGCCCACATTTTCAAAAGCAGGGCCGGGGGACACAATGAACAGGTACATGAACAGTATAAAAAGGATAGCCAACTGTTGTACCAATGGCAGGATACAACCCTTGTCCTAGCCACTGTGTACTCATGAGCGCTAGATTTATTTTTCCAACAAACTTTATTGCATTTCCAATTTGCTTTCATATAGTGATCCAATCATATTTATACATTTTGCAGAATTGTGCTAACATATGTTCGTTCATACCAGGATAACAGAGCTTATTTACATGAGTATCAATACACTGATTTAGGAATAACCCTTAACTATCCCCCTCCCTAACCCTTGCCAACTGCAGTTACCTCTCTTGTGATTGTATTATGTGTCTTGAGGACACATGACTCACATAGTGGTTCCAAGACTCAGTGCGACCCGGGGCTGCCACTTCGCTGTATGCTGCTGAGGCCACTTATTTTGTGGCAGTTCCCGGCGGTGGCCATCCATCTAGTTTCTGTGAAGACATCACTACTAATTTCCAAGATACATCATTCCACCCAGTGGACATCCCAACAGTACTAATGTATGGTGTTAGTGGTTAATCCAGTACCAATCACAGAATTTGAAACCATTTAATAGTGCATCCCATTCAGGCTTTTTATGGCGACCCCTGTACTTTTCCCTCCGTATGGCCTCACTCTTGGTCTGTCCCCATTGTATCATCTCATTATGCCATCTGCTCAGTGTTGAAGTTGCCTGCCCCTTCCACTTTCATATAATTAATCTCTTTGCCAGTAAAAGTGCTAAATTCACAAAACGCATTATCACCTTAGATCCCCTAGGATTGGGGTGTAACCCCAGGAGGCACTGCACCGGTGTATTCCACTGTTCCAATCTTGTAGTTTGCGTTAGGATTGCAGCTATACCAGACCAGTACACCCACCAGTCAGGAAAGGCCCACAACATGTGTGGTAAGTCTGCCTCCTCTGCCCCACCTTGAGGACAATTACAAGGTGCACACAGGTAGATTTTAGCGATTTTTTTGTGATGTTAGATATGCTCTGTGGAGACTTAAGAATTGCATCAATATAAATCTGCAATTTCATGAGACCTGTTTAGGTTATTCAAGTATGAGTCCCACATCCCTATCTGTTATTTCTTAAATAAGATAGTCTCCAACTTTTGTTTTAGTGTGATTAGAGGGGTACTTAAGTGTGCGCAAATTCCTCAATAAAACCATCTTACTATGTGTCTGCCATCGCCCATCACGTGGATTGATTGTACTAACTCCTGGGTCACTTGTGTGATTTCATCTGGGGCCCAACGTTGCCTTATATATCTAATTATATTAGCATAAGTCAGGAATAGTGAGTCAATAAGGCCATGAAGGTGCACAAAGTCAGCGTGTGATAATAATGCATGGTCTTGAAACATGGAGCCCACAGTCCACACCTCTCCCTGCGACCAGGGCAATAGCCACCATTCTTTAAGTGTCCCCGTGGGCATTGGGAGCCCACAAAGAGGAATGTTTGGTGCGTACAGTATGGTATGTGTGTTATAGTTCAGTGCTAGTTTCCAATACACTAAGGCTACCTGCAGTAGAGGGGGACAATCCTGAGGAATTGACTCTCTGGGGCACAATAGTTTATGCAGATGTCTCTTCCCAATCTGTGACAGCAGCTAACCGATTTCAGACGAGTTATGTTCAGCCAACCAATACGTCAGCCACTGAAATATGTTTTAAAGTCAGGGGCCCCCAATCCTACTTTCAATGGTGGCAGCTGTAATTTGTTAGTGTCCCCAACATGAAGTTCAGTGTTTGAAACACATCCGCCAGTAATCTGACAGGCAAGTTAACAAAGTGATATAGTAGTCTAGGCAACACAATAAATTTGACTAGGGCAAGACGACCAGTGACTGATACTGGTAGTGTGATGCAAAATTCTATCTGCGTCTTAAGAGCGTTTATTGTCAGCACCAGGTTTACTTCCAGTAGATCATATACAAAGCAGTAAATGTGAATGCCCAAGTAACAGAAAGTACATGTAGCAAGTGGCAATGGTGAACCCGCAGATTGGTACTGGGCTTTCAACATTCGTGTGCAAGTAAAATGTGCAGGATTTCTCAATATGAATGTGAAGTCCTGATAGCGCTCCAAATGTTGAAAGCAATTGAGGAACATCTCAGACCACGTCGGAGATCACAATAATATACAACCATGTCATCTGCATACGTTGAGACAAGAGTGGAGCTCATGTCCCAGTCTTATAATCCCCACTGGTCTGCACTCTGACGGATGTGCTGTGCGAGGGGTTCCACTGCCAACACAAACAATAGTGGCAATAGAGGGCAAGCCTGTCTCATCCCGCACATCACTTGGTAAGACTCTTGAGATATGTGACCCTGTTTTTCCCCTTGCCATTGGGTTACTATTTAGTAGTGTGACCCGTTAAATATAATCCTGTGGGATGCCAAACCGTCTTAATGCCACAAGAATATAGTTCCAACCCAATGTGTTGAACGCTTGTCTCACATACAGCGAGACACAGCCTGCATACGGGTGTAATCTCTGTGATGCTGTCATAATCTGAAACCGTATACGTGTAATTAATGATGTGCTTCTGTGCGGCACAAATCCACACTGATCTCTGTGCACCAACCTGGGGAGCAATGGCAGTAGACGGCTGGATAGGATCTTACTAAGAATTTTGTATTATGTATTCAATAATGAGAGGTGTCTATACGATGCTAAATCTGAGGGTGTTTTGCCCGGCTTTAACAGTGACGTCACTACTGCTTCTCTGGTCATAGGGGGCAGCCGGCCCTCGGATAGGGAACTGCTGTACAGTGTTTCAAGACGTGGCACCAGCCTAGAGGCAAATGCGGTGTAAAATTCTACCAGTATTCCATCGGAACCCGGTGTTTTATTTCTGGACAATTCCTTTATTGTACCTCCTATCTCCACTGTCATTATGGGTGCCCCCAAGGTCTCGCAATCTGACTACGAGAGACTAGGTAACGTGGCTACTCTTAAAAATCTACTCAACTCTGTGGAGTCTGGGGAGGGTAGAGAGGTATCAAGGAGCGAATAATAAATCTCTGAATGCTCTGTTGATGTGGATCTGTGTCAAGTATGTTCCTGGCATAGTCATTTATCATTAAAACTGGGGTGGGTGTGGGTTCGGGGCGAATCACGCAGGCTAGTAATGCTCCCGATCTGTCTGCCTCTGAGTGGATTTTCAGGGTATATGCCTTATAGCCTACTTGACGAAGTCTTTCTACTAACTCTGCATGAGTTATTCGTGCCCCCAATAATTCATCGTCAGCCGCGATATCGGTGAGGACTTGTATTTCTAAGGGGCCCAGCCTAGCCTCTATGTGTCCGATTTCCTTGTGTATTTTCTGTTGGGCACCTATTGTTGTATCTCTGGACACACCTCTTATAGCTACTTTGATAGCCTCCCATTTGATTAGTGCCGATAGGCAGTACCTTTTAAAGTAGTTGTCTTTCATGTAGGCTAAGGTCTCTCTGTATATTGCATCTGTAGGAAGCTGGCCTGGTGTGTGGTGAGCACCTATGGTGTTATCACCTTATATCAGGTATCCCCTATTAGTGAGGAGTAGGTAGTGTCTAGGAAGCCAGGGTTCTCTAGAGGTAGCTGTGGATGAGCAGCCAAGACTAATCTAGGAGACATGCAAAGCTTATGCAATACCACTACAGTCACACACCACTTACACACATGAAAGAACCACACAGTGACACAAAAAGGGTACTTTATTATGGTAACACAAATACTAAAATACTGTATAGGCAATACTCCACTAGGAATGTGATTAAACTCACTAATATATACACAAGCAATAGCAAATAGTAAAAGAATGGAGAATAGTGAACGCCTTGGGGGAGACCATACCATATACTAAGTAAGAGGAATGCGAAAGGTAGTCTCCCACCTAAGGAAGTGGAATTTGTAGAGGAGAGCTGGAGGAACTAGGAGCCCCAAAAGGTAAGTACTAGGGTACCCTCCAGCAACCAGGAGAGAAGAGATAAGTACCTAGTTTTCACCCAAACCTACAGGTAAACTTTGGAAAAGAACTGTGCAAGACTCAAGCAAGACTGCAAGAAAACAAAGGTGGATCCTGACAGAAGAGGACTGCAAAAGAAGGGGACCAAGTTCAGTTTAAGTTGGAGTGCCCGGCTGTGGCAGGAGCCACTACCCACCCTTCTGGAGATGCACGACCAGGTCGACGATGGAGTCAAGGAGTCAGCTGTGCAGCACTGGAGCAGGAGAAGAGTTTCAGAAGTGATGCAGGAGATGTTCCACAATGAAAGAAGAGTTGCTGTCAGCCAAAGGTGTTGGAAAACCACCAACAAGCATTGGCAAAGGCAAATGTCGCAGCTGAAGATTTGCAGCTGCCAGGGAACCAGCAAGGTCCAGGGAACTCAACCCAAGGACAGGAGTTCCAGGTGACCATCAGCAGTGAGGCGAATTGGAAAATGAGGATGCAGCCCCCCACAGGCAACAGGCACAGGAATCACAGTGAGGCCCACTATGCACATCTGGAGAGGAGTCCAACGTCGCTAGAACAGCAGGCAGGAGACTGTGCTTTGCAAGAAAGAGTGCTGGAAGCCGGGGCTACACGAAGTCTGAAGATCTCTTGGAGGAGGAACAAACAAGCCTTGGTAGCAGCAAGAGAGACAGAGCACAGGGTTACTGTCCTGCAAGAAGAGGCAAGGGCAACAGTATTGGGGTATCAATCCAACATGTTTGATACCAAACATGCCCAGGTTCGGAGTTGACATTATGTATCTGGACAACGGTAGTGAACTGTGTAAACTACATGGGTAAAATGGCTTCTCCGCAATCATGAAGTCCAGGAAAATGGAGCTGGAGTTCATAGGGGCAGCTCTGCTCATACATGGGTGCCCTTACGTACAGGTACCTACAACCCTGTCCTCTGGCCTAGGAGGGCCTACCACTGGGGCAGTCCTACAGATAAACTTTACATGGGCTCCGCATGGGTGGCATAATACATGCTGCAGCCCATGGAGGACCCCTGATATCCCAATTCCCTGGGTACCAAATACTAGGGACTTATAAGGAGACACCAGCATGCCAAATGTGGAGTGTTTGTGTTCGAAACAACCAAGTTTAAAGAGAGAGAGAGAGCACAGCCACTAGGGTGCTGTTCAGCAGGATCCCAGTGAACACAGTCAAAACATACTGACAACACGCGAAAAAGTGGGGTTAACCATGCCAAAAAGAGCGTACTTTCCTATATAACTCAACATCCAGCCGAACGAATGGCAATAAGGCTAACCCTGTCCAGATGGGTCTTCATTATCTAAGTGGAAATGTCTGGAGAATCCATCTGCATTGGAGTGGTTACTCCAGGGTCTATGTTCCACAGTATAGCTCATTCCCTGTCGGGATATGGACCACCTCAATAGTTTGGGAGTTTCACCTTTCATTTGTTTTAGCCATAGAAAGGGATTGTCGTCTGTTTGAACATGGAAGTGACTGCCAAACAAGTATGGCCTCAGCTTCTTCAAAGCCCAAACCACAGCAGATGCCTCCCTCTCTATGGCTGACCAACGCTTTTCCCTGGGGGGTCAACCTTCTGCTTATAAAACCTACAGGTTGGTCCTGGTTCTCAGTATTCAGTTGTGACAATACTGCCCCAACCGCTACCTCAGAAGCATCTGTCTGAAGTATGAACTGCTTGTGAGAGAGGGCCTCTTTTAGACATTGTTATCCCCCCACTTTTTGTCTGATGTTGGTGTGTCCTAGAAATTGTAGTTTACAGGGCCCCTGCTAACCAGGTTCCCTGGGCCAGAGATCTTTCACTAAATCTGTTGTGATGCATTGGCACAATTGGAAACACCCTTAACTACCACTATAAGTCTCTAGTAAGTGGGCACCTATGTGCCCAGGGAATGGGGTACTATGGGTAGGCCCCTGAGGGCAGCAGCACTGATTGTACCACACTCTACGGCCATGCATCCAGCACTGCTATTGCAGGCTGAGTGTTCTGATGCAAACCTAAAACACAAACTCAACATGGCACACTGCCTGTGTGCCTGTCCACCACACACTGCATTTACTATGGGTAAGACACCCCCCTGACAGGCCTTACAGCCCTAAGGCAGGGTGCTCCATATTATATGTGAGGGCATAGCTGCATGAGCAATATGCACCCACTGTGACCTTGCCAAACCTGGCACACAGTGAGTGAACAGAGCAGCCATTTTACTACATGTGCTGGACACTGGTTAACACGAGTTTTCCCAGCTACATGATTGCCACTCTGAACCCTGGCTTGTTTGGTATCAAACAACTCAGAATTATAAATCCAAACTGGTGCTAGTTTTGGATTTATCCCTAAATGTACCCAGGGGTCACCTTAGAGGTGCCCCTGCAAAAGCTAACTATCCTGGCATGGTTGCTGACTGGTCTTATCCAGCTGCCACCTCCAGACAGCCAATATACAAACCGTGGGGGAGAGCCCTACCTTTACAGTTTGTAAGACAATGCCTTTCCTGGGAGCAGGAGCTAATGCCCTCCCCAACCCGGCCCTCAGGAATGTGCAATGTCCTGGTGGTGAGCTGCAAAGGGCTTACCGCCCTTGAAACACGATACCCAAACCTGGCATCCTCCTTTGCAAACCCCCACTTTTGGCGGGAAAGCTAACAAAGGGTAGGAGGAGTGGCCTCACCTGGCATGCACCACCCCTAAGATGTTGCCTGTGTAGTGGACCCTCGATTTCATTTTCCTCCATTTTGGATAGAAGGAAAATAACCAATTAGGTTTAGGGCACTGACCCTTCCAACAGGGAGTGGTCACTATAGTGGATGTAGCCACCCAGAGGTAAGTGTCCCACTGGACACTACCAGTTTCCCCTTAAAACGCCCACTAAATTCAGTATTTACTGTGGTCCCTGGACCAAGAAACTAGATTTGAAAGGACAAATAAGACCAACTCAACCAAGGCATGAGAACTGTGGACCTGCTGCACAAGAAATATGCGCCATACTCTGCCTGCTGCACCCAGGACCGACAATCACCGCAGCGGAGGAGCTGGACACTGGACTAACCTCAAGAAAATCAGAGGACCTCCAGGCTTCACAAAGCACCCAATGTCTCCATTCTGAGTGGAGGTACCACTCAACAACCAACAAGAAAACAGCAATCCAGCGAGAGTCACTTCACTGACCAGCCGATATCTCCCAACCGGAAGTTGCAGCCGGATCCAACGACCACCAGGACAAACCATACAAGTATGCCAAGTTTAGTAGCACTGCGCCCCAAGTTTAGTAGCACTGCACCCCCTGCTGGCCATACCGTACCAATACCCTGGGTACTGGTCAGCTGACATCAGACAACCAAAAAATCAGCTCCCCCAGAGCTGAAAAAGGATCAGGAGGAAGCCCCTGTTGGGGTACTTCAGGAACACCCCAGACCTCTTCCCAGAGTGCCCCTGTTGTCCTGTAAGCCACCTTCAAAGAGGCTTACATCCAGCTCCAAAGGGCTCCATTGCGCACAGCTTCTGGATCAACAACTCGCTCTGCACCAAGCCACCCTGTCCCCAGCAATGAGGACCCAGATGTGTCGTAAGGGTCCCTCACACCTTGCCAACACAAGGGGGCCCAAATGGACTACCTTTAAATCTGCAAAACACACCCTTTTCCAAGTGTTCCCTCCGCAGTGGCCTTGCAGCTGCTCCAATAGACTTTTCAACGCTGCTCCCCCTGGAACCAGGAGCTGCCCGAGCCTCTCCAGCTGGCACAGTGTGCCTACGGACGACGTCGACCAAACTGCCAAAGCGGAACCTGGTAACACAACTGTCTGATTTTATGATTTTAAATGCATTTTTAAAAGTGACTGCCTATTGATTCCTATGGAGTGTAATTATGCACAGAAAGCCTGCATTTATTAAAACTTCAAAAATCCATATCATAAAAAGTACTTAACCAATTTTGATAATTTTGGTCTTAAAATGTATATACAAATCTGAAGTATTTTTATAAATTGAGTTATTCCTTCAAATGTGTGAGATGCATGATTGATACTGTGAGTACAACACATGCTTTGCACTTCTCCAAGATTGGCCTAACTGCTCGACCAAACTACCTCAAAAATTAGAGCATTAGGTGATCTAGTTTTTGCCTTTGGAAACCAACTTGTTGTTGCCTGGACCACCTGCACAGTGTGCCTAGTTTTGCACACAACATAGAGGACCAGCCTCCTACACTGCTTGGAGTAAGTCAGGGCTTCTTAAAATAGGTGCAGAGCACATGGCCTATTTAAGATCTTCAAAAGCTTTTTGGCAGCCGGCTGTCCACAAACATTTTTAGTTTTTAGGCATCTTTTTGAGGTGAGGTCATTAAGAGGGGCTACAATGGAGCCATAGTTCTCAATGAACCTCTTGTAGTACCCAGTGAGGCCTAAAAAGGCTCTCACCTGGGTTTTTGTAGTAGAGGGAGTCCAATCCAAAATGGTTTGAATCTTCCCCTGCAGTGGCTGAATCTGGCCTCCACCTACCAGGTGGCCCAGATGAAAAAGTTACTTACCTTTGGTAATGCCTCATCTGGTAGAGACACAGACTAACTGCAGATTTATTATCTTAGAATTCTCCCCCAAGCGCCAGACTGGATCCGGAAATTTGGCCTCAACAGTACCTCTGCACGTCGGTAGAGGCGTTAAGCGACTCCGTAGCGCGTCGTCTCCGGACATGACGTCAGCAGAATCCATATATAATACCTCTTCCAATGCGCGGACGTGAGTTTCTTCAGGTGACTTGAGGCCGCAGAACAAAACGGAGCCACAAAGAAATTGGCAGTGAATTACTAAAACAGTGTAATAGTGTACATGCCAACCAGTAAAGAAAAGACACGTCGAGAGACGTACAATAACTAGTAAAACACCCAAATTCACCCTAAGTGAGACTGAAGAGGACACAGTTCGCAAGCAGGGAGGATGGGTGAGTCGATAAGGAATCTGCGGCTAGTCTGTGTCTCTACCAGATAAGGCGTTACCAAAGGTAAGTAACTTTTTCATCTGACAGAGACAACTAGCTGCAGAGTCCTTATCTTACAATTAGATACCCAAGCAATGGCCTACCCCCGGAGAAGGGGTGCAAATGAAACATACCAGTCTCGCAAAGTACAATCCGGGGAAACCAGAGGAATGACCAGGCTAGAGACATAGAAACAAATAACAAAAGTTATTTATACGAAAAAACTGACTGGCATAGGCACATGAAAGATGGCAAGTCAGAACTTGTAAGGTAAAGACTGCACAGGAACTAGGAAAAGACTGCACAGGAACCAGGGAGTGACCACACCCACAGTGCAGTGAAAACTGCGAAAAAAACGTCAGCTGGATGATGGAAAGGAAATATGACTATGGCCATCCAGAGATAGAAAAACAGAGACAATTTACATAAAACGTGTAAGAGAGTCATAAGCAAACCAAATGAACAATCTTGCAGTCAGGCGAGACAGCACCCCAGCAGAGGCAATATGTGATACCCACACCCTAACAGAACTCTGGCAGAAAGAACAAAACAACACCTGAAAGAGCCCCATAAGATTGGTATGGTTGCATTAGACAGAGCTGAGAAACCAGCCCTAGGTCGAAATGGAACGTATCGAAGGGAACATGACCAAAAACCTCCCCAACACGGAATGAAGAAAGACCAGGTCAGGAAAAAAAATAACCTGAAATTGGATACATGTTAAGAGACACAAGTCTGAAAACACCCAACCCACGAAAAAGCAAAGGTGCAAGCCCATGTTCTGTAGGCTGTGGTTTAAGCATGGAGAAACCACTGTGGCCAAGAGGAAAAAAGAAAAAGAGAAATATGAAAGGAAAAACATAGAACCATCCCTGAACCAAAGGGATGGAACATACAGAAATGAACTGAAAGAATTAGTGCTTATGATCAAAGAGAAGTAGACAAGAGGAACTTGTGAAGGAACAATCCCCATAGACATGCGCAGAGAGAGACCAACGATCTGTCGTCAGCAATCAAACAAGAAAAATGGAAGGAATACCAACAACAGGAATAAAAAGATAGCACTCATCACAATTCCTCATAATGAACAAAGAAAGTGAGGAAAACGCCACTAAGCAATCCGTAAAAAGCATGCACAAGCTAGGGTTTGAAATAGCGCCATACCCCTCCTTTTAAAGTGGTAGGAAAAAAGAGAATGTGGCACTAAGCTGAAACCCATGAATATAGGGTACCCCCATATGGCAGCAGGAGGAACGACACCGTTGCAATAAGAGGGAATATGTAAAAGAAACCACAAGATTAAATTGAAAAGAAAAAACCCCGTCAACACAACCTTGGGAGAGCACAAGCTTAAGAATGACCCGATGCTAACGGGCAAGAGGTAAACAGAAATAGAGGAGGGAACCTTCCAGTGAGGAGTACAGTATCAGTACCGTACCAATATTTACTTATTTTTTAAAATGGAAATAATGTTGCACTGGCTAGCCGGGAACCTATGGTATGGGGAAACTGGAGCCACTAGAGGCAAGAGCCTAATCACTGAGCAAAGTATTCGGTTCTTGGTGTAAATGTCGTAGTAACAAGAAATGCGACCCCAAACACCCTGATAAACATGAAAGGAAATCAACAACATGCATGGAATCACTGAGCAAAAGTATCCTGTTCTTGGTGTGAATGTCGTATAACGAGAAATTCGACCCAGAACACCCTGATAAACAGGGAAGGAAATCAATAACAAGCATTAAAATGAGCCTGTATGCGAGGAAAACAAAGACAAATAGTACCCATTGAAAAATGGGAAAAGCAGTCTTCCCAGAAGACATAATAATAGGAAGAGGCACCATAATTGATGATCCAACAAAAAGTAGGCAAGAAAGGGCTCTCCTTCACACATGGAGGAAAATGAAGGTCAATGTGTAATGAAAATGTCACTTACCCAGTGTACATCTGTTCGTGGCATCAGTCGCTGGAGATTGACATGTTCTGCATAGCTCGCCATCTGGTGTTGGGTCGGAGTGTTACAAGTTGTTTTTCTTCGAAGAAGTCTTTCGAGTCACGGGGCCGAGTGACTCCTCCTTCTGTCTCCATTGCGCATGGGCGTCGACTCCATCTTCGATTGTTTTCCCCGCAGAGGGTGAGGTAGGAGTTGTGTTGTAGTAATAGTGCCCATGCAATGGAGTGACTAAGTATGTACCTATTTAAGGTTAAAATAATATATATACAAATGTACAAAGTTGAAGCTAACTTCCGAACTGCTACAGGCTCCCGGGGAGGCGGGTGGGCACATGTGAATCTCCAGCGACTGATGCCACGAACAGATGTACACTGGGTAAGTGACATTTTCAGTTCGATGGCATCTGTCGCTGTAGATACACATGTTCTGCATAGACTAGTAAGCAGTTATCTCCCCAAAAGCGGTGGCTCAGCCTGTAGGAGTGGAAGTGGTTTGAAATAATGTTCTTAACACGGCTTGACCTACTGTGGCTTGCTGTGCGGATAGCACGTCTACAGAGTAGTGCTTGGTGAACGTGTGTGGCGTAGACCATGTGGCTGCCTTACATATTTCTTGCATTGGGATGTTTCCCAGAAAGGCCATGGTAGCACCTTTTTTTCTGGTTGAGTGTGCCCTTGGCGTAATGGGCAGTTGTCGTTTTGCTTTAAGGTAGCAGATTTGGATGCATTTAACTATCCATCTGGCTATACCTTGTTTTGATATTGGGTTTCCTGCATGGGGTTTTTGGAATGCAATAAATAGTTGTTTAGTCTTTCTGATGTCTTTTGTCCTGTCAATGTAGTACATTAATGCTCTCTTGACATCTAATGTATGTAGTGCCCTCTCAGCTACGGAATCTGGCTGTGGGAAGAACACTGGTAGTTCCACTGTTTGATTTAGGTGGAACGGTGAAATAACCTTTGGTAAAAATTTAGGATTAGTCCTTAGGACGACTTTATTTTTGTGTAGTTGTATAAAAGGTTCTTGTATTGTAAACGCCTGAATTTCGCTTACTCTTCTTAGAGATGTAATGGCGACGAGAAATGCAACCTTCCAGGTTAGGAACTGTATTTCGCAAGAGTGCATGGGTTCAAAAGGTGGACCCATGAGTCTTGTTAAGACAACATTTAAGTTCCATGAAGGAACAGGTGGTGTTCTTGGTGGTATAATTCTTTTAAGGCCTTCCATGAATGCTTTAATGACTGGTATCCTATATAGGGAAGTTGAATAGGTAGTCTGCAGGTATGCAGATATTGCTGCAAGGTGTATTTTAATGGAAGAGAAGGCTAGGTGAGATTTTTGTAAGTGAAGCAAGTAACCCACTACATCCTTTGGAGTAGCGTGTAAAGGTTGGATCTGATTATGATGGCAGTAGCAAACAAACCTCTTCCATTTACTTGCATAGCAGTGCCTAGTGGACGGCCTTCTGGCTTGCTTTATGACTTCCATACATTCTTGGGTAAGTTGTAAGTGTCCGAATTCTAGGATTTCAGGAGCCAGATTGCTAGATTCAGCGATGCTGGATCTGGATGTCTGATCTGTTGGTTGTGTTGTGTTAACAGATCCGGCCTGTTGGGCAATTTGATGTGGGGTACTACTGATAGGTCTAGCAGTGTTGTGTACCAGGGTTGCCTTGCCCAAGTTGGTGCTATTAAAATGAGTTTGAGTTTGTTTTGACTCAATTTGTTTACCAGATAAGGAAGGAGAGGGAGAGGAGGAAAAGCGTAGGCAAATATCCCTGACCAGTTCATCCATCTGGCATTGCCTTGGGACTGCCTGTGTGGGTATCTGGATGCGAAGTTTTGGCATTTGGCGTTCTCTTTTGTTGCAAACAAATCTATTTGAGGTGTTCCCCAGAGTCTGAAGTAAGTGTTTAGAATTTGGGGGTGAATTTCCCATTCGTGGACCTGTTGGTGATCTCGAGAGAGATTGTCTGCAAGTTGATTCTGGATCCCTGGAATAAACTGTGCTATTAGGCGAATGTGGTTGTGAATTGCCCATCGCCATATCTTTTGTGCCAGCAGGCTCAACTGCGTTGAGTGTGTCCCCCCTTGTTTGTTTAGATAATACATTGTTGTCATGTTGTCTGTCTTGACAAGAATGTATTTGTGAGTTATAATTGGTTGGAAAGCCCTTAATGCTTGAAAAACTGCTAGCATTTCTAGGTGATTTATATGCAGTTTTGTTTGATGTACGTTCCATTGTCCTTGTATGCTGTGTTGATCGAGGTGTGCTCCCCACCCTGTCATGGAAGCATCTGTTGTTATTACGTATTGTGGCACTGGGTCTTGGAAAGGCCGCCCTTTGTTTAAATTTATACTGTTCCACCATAGAAGCGAGAGGTAAGTTTGGCGGTCTATCAACACCAGATCTAGAAGGTGACCCTGTGCTTGTGACCATTGTGATGCTAGGCACTGTTGCAAGGGCCTCATGTGCAGTCTTGCGTTTGGGACAATGGCTATGCATGAGGACATCATGCCTAGGAGTTGTAATATCATCTTTGCTTGTATTGTTTGTGTTGGATACATGCGTTGTATGATCTTGTTGAAATTCTGTATTCTTTGTGGGCTTGGAGTGGCTACTCCTTTTGTTGTGTCTATTATGGCTCCCAGGTATTGTTGTACTTTGCACGGCAAAATGTTGGATTTTGCAAAGTTGACGGTGAAGCCTAGCTTGTAGAGGGTTTGTATGATTTGATTTGTGTGGTGTAAGCACTTTGTTAGTGAATTGGTTTTGATTAGCCAGTCGTCTAGATACGGGAATACATGTATTTGCTGCCTTCTGATGTGTGCAGCCACTACTGCTAGACATTTTGTAAAGACTCTTGGTGCGGTTGTTAAACCAAAAGGCAATACTTTGAATTGGTAATGTATTCCTTTGAATAAGAACCGTAGGTACTTTCTGTGCGATGGATGTATTGGTATATGGAAATACGCGTCTTTGAGGTCTAAGGTTGTCATGTAGTCCTGTAGTTTTAGCAATGGTAACACTTCTTGTAGCGTGACCATGTGAAAGTGGTCTGATTTGATGTAGGTGTTTAGTATTCGGAGGTCTAGGATTGGTCTCAGTGGTTTGTCCTTTTTTGGTATTAAGAAGTACAGGGAATAGACTCCTGTGTTTGTTTGTGCGTTTGGTACTAATTCGATTGCATTCTTTTGCAATAGTGCTTGAACTTCTATTTCCAGAAGTTCTGAATGTTGTTTTGATAATTTCTGTGCTTTTGGTGGTATGTTTGGAGGGAATTTTAGGAATTCTATGCAATAACCATGTTGGATAATTGCTAAGACCCAAGTGTCTGTAGTTATTTCCTCCCATGCTTTGTAATAATGACCTATTCTTCCCCCCACTGGTGTTGTGTGGAGGGGGTGAGTGACATCTGAGTCACTGCTTGGTTGGAGGGGTTTTGGGGCTTTGAAATTTTCCTCTATTCCTAGGGAATTGCCCTCCTCTGTATTGGCCCCGAAAACCTCCCCTGTACTGTCCCTGGTAGCTGGACGGTGTTGCTTGCGAGGTGCTGGCTTGTGTGGCCTGACCCCGAAACCCCCCTCTAAAGGGTGTCTTGCGGAAGGTGCTATAGGTTCCTCTGCTCTGCGGGGAGTAGAGTGCGCCCATGGCTTTAGCAGTGTCAGTGTCTTTCTTTAGTTTTTCGATTGCCGTGTCCACTTCTGGTCCGAACAGTTGTTTTTCGTTGAATGGCATATTGAGCACTGCCTGCTGTATCTCTGGTTTGAACCCAGACGTTCTCAGCCATGCGTGCCTTCTAATGGTCACAGATGTATTAATTGTTCTTGCAGCTGTGTCTGCTGCGTCCATTGAGGAACGTATCTGGTTATTTGATATGTTCTGTCCTTCCTCAACCACCTGCTTTGCCCTCTTTTGTAGGTCTTTGGGTAGATGCTCGATGAGGTGTTGCATCTCATCCCAATGGGCTCTGTCATAGCGCGCAAGTAGTGCTTGAGAGTTAGCGATGCGCCACTGGTTTGCAGCTTGTACTGCGACTCTTTTTCCAGCTGCATCAAACTTGCGGCTCTCTTTATCTGGGGGTGGTGCATCCCCAGATGTGTGGGAGTTGGCTCTTTTCCGAGCTGCTCCTACTACGACGGAATCTGGTGGCAGCTGTGTGGTGATGAAAACAGGGTCTGTAGGAGGTGCCTTATATTTCTTGTCCACCCTTGGCGTTATTGCCCTACTTTTGACCGGCTCCTTGAAGATTTCCTTTGCGTGCCGAAGCATACCTGGCAGCATAGGCAGGCTTTGGTAGGAGCTGTGCGTGGAGGAGAGGGTGTTGAATAAAAAGTCATCCTCGACTTGTTCTGAGTGGAGGTTTACGTTGTGGAATTGTGCTGCTCTAGCCACCACTTGAGAATATGCTGTGCTGACTTCTGGTGGTGAGGGCTTTGATGGATATGCCTCCGGACTGTTGTCCGACACTGGGGCGTCATATAAGTCCCAAGCGTCTTGATCCTGGTCACCTTGGCTCATGGTGGTGTGAGCCGGGGAATGTCACGGAGTTTGTGCTGGTGAGACGTTAATTACAGGTGGAGGAGAGGGTGGCGGAGTCACCTTTTTCACCATTTTTGTTTGTGGCGCCTGGTCTGTTTGAAACTCTAGTCTCCTCTTTCTCCTAATAGGGGGAAGGGTGCTTATTTTTCCTGTTCCCTGCTGTATGAAAATACGTTTTTGCGTGTGGTCCACTTCGGTGGATTGCAGCTCTTCCTCAAACCTATGCTTTCGCATCTGAGAGGACAGTGATTGCTCCTCTGTATAAGAGCCTGGACCTGGGTCGGTTACGGGTTGTTTCGGCACCGAAACCCTGTTTGTATCTTTTTTCGGCTCCGAGGTGGCTTTTTTCTTTTTTGGAGTCGAAACCTCTCGGCGTCGATCCTCGTCGGTGCCGCTGTCTCGGCGTCGAGCCGTTTCCACACCGCTATCTCGGTGTCGTTGCTTGTCTCCAGCACTTTCTCGATCCCGAGAAGGCTGTGTGCCAGTGTCTCGACCGGAGTCGGATGATCTCGGCACTGTTTGGGCCTTTTTCGGTGCCGATGGTCGGTCACCGATTTTATGGGTGGAGCCATGGCCTGGTGGCAGTGGCGTCCCCTGGGCCTTGTCACTTTTCTGATGTGTTGTTTTCAACGTCTTACTCACGGTTCTTTGATCGTCGAATTCTTCGGAGTCCGATTCGTGGATCGAAAAGGTTTCTTCTTCCTCGAACTCTCGGTGCGCTGTCGACGTGGACGCCATCTGAAGTCTCCTGGCTCGATGGTCACGGAGTGTCTTTCGGGACCGGAACGCGCGACAGGCCTCGCAAGTCTCCTCACTGTGCTCAGGTGACACGCACAGGTTACAGACCAAATGTTGGTCTGTATAGGGGTATTTGTTGTGGCATTTGGGACAAAAACGGAACGGGGTCCGTTCCATCGGCGTTGTTCTACACGCGGTCGGGCCGACCAGGCCCCGACGGGGGATCGAAACTACCCCGAAGGGCACCGGAGCGCGTCGATCTTCGATGCGGTGTTGAATCTAACTACGCCGATCCCGAACGCAACAATACCGACGAAAATCTTCCGATATTTACTAACTTTCCGTTCCGAAACTCGGAGCGACAGGAACACGTCCGAACCCGATGGCGGAAAGAAAACAATCGAAGATGGAGTCGACGCCCATGCGCAATGGAGACAGAAGGAGGAGTCACTCGGCCCCGTGACTCGAAAGACTTCTTCGAAGAAAAACAACTTGTAACACTCCGACCCAACACCAGATGGCGAGCTATGCAGAACATGTGTATCTACAGCGACAGATGCCATCGAACAGTAGATTACTACTACAAGCTCATAAGAGCGAATGTCAAACCCAGTCTCTATACTAACGGAGACGATAGGTAAAATACCTAGGGTGAACTAAGAAAAGGCAATGTTTCCAAAACACACAACAAAAGGAGAACCACAATCCGTGGAATGAAAAGGCCAAGGACAGGCGGAGGAAACTGCCAGCAGAAAATGGTCAAATAAAAAAGGGCACCCGGCCCGTCTCTGAAGCAAAGCCACTTCTTTATATGTTGAGGTTCCGCCATTGTAAACAAAACTGAGAGTTAGAACTCCCATAGAAAACCACAGCTCCACTGAATGAGCAGCCATCTTTAAATAACATAGAACACAATCAAAAGAAGTGCAACAATATCAAACATGGACAAACAAACCTCTGTGAATACAGTGAGATGACTCTGATGTGGACTCAGAAGTCAAACACCTGCATAAGATGCGAGAATATGTAAGAGAAAAACGGTGAGTTCACAAAAGGACCCACAATTGACAGGAACTTGGGGAGTTGAAATATAGTTGCAGCAGATTAATAGAAGAGGACGGACATCCATCCCCACTATTAGAATCGCGAAACTGGCACAAAGCAGAATCTGCAAGTGACTCAAAAAGAGATTTGTCATCAAATGGCATGTCAAGAAGAGCGTCCCACACTGAAGTTGAAAAAGTGAGAGCCAACAACCAAGCCCTGCGACGTATGGCAACAGAGGTGGCCATGATCCGAACCACGGATTCAGTAGAATCCATGCCTGAGCGGACCATAAGTCGAGCAGCCTGATGACCATCTCTGATCAAAGGTGTTAGGGCCATGCGAACATCCTCAGGAAGCGATGGTGATAAACGTTCCACAGAGTCCCAGAGCGCATAGGAAAAATGGGACACAGGAGATGTTGGTGGAACTTAAAGCGGCACTAGAAGAGGTGAAAATGCTCCTGCTGACAGCAATCAGATGCCTAGAATCTATGTGAGGCGACATAGAAGGAATCTGCTCCAAAGCAGAAAGGCCCAAAGTGGTTTGGACAACAAACCCCTTTGGAGTAGGGTGATGGCGAAGGCACAAGGGATCTTCCTGTGCCAGCCGATGTCTGTGTGAAACAGCACGGTCCACGAAAGACCAGAGACCAGCTGATTCCAGACACACAGTCTTGCATAAAGGTTGACCAGGTTCGGTATCAGCCTGATCCAGATTCATATTTAACAAGGGATCAGTAGATAATTGTACCATAGGAAGATTTAAGGTCAAAAGATCTGCCACCCGCCTCAAGATATTTGTGAAGGCAGTGGTGGCTTCCATCGCCAATCCAGGCGGCGAGAGTAGGGTTGGTGCCGGCGCAGAATCTAGGCCATTAGCTGTGGCTAAATCAAGCACCCAATCAGAGGATGAACCCTGAGGGGGCCCTGTGAAGGAATCTTGAGAATGTGCAGAAGGTCCAGAAATTGGATCTAGGACAGGGACAGCATCTAAATCAACCAGTGCTGCAGCCGGCATCGACGTTGGCCAACGTCCAGTGGGGGAAGCTGCTTCGGAAGCAGCGTCGTCCAACTCCAGCGAAATGAGTATAGGCATGTCAAGCGGAGTTTGGCTGGTCTAATGGCGCCATAAGGGGTGTCGGAACAAGAGGATCAGGTGGAGGAGACTGAGGTCATACGAGGCCGTGTACCTACACCGATCCGACTCTGGAGTCGGAGTCGAGAGTGTGAATGGGCACCAAAGTGGAACCGCCGGCAAAGGTCCCGTCACAGCACTCACCACCTCTGTAGGGCCTGAAGGCGCTCCAGAGGGGAGGGAAAAGACCAAAGATTGAATGAAGGGATGCATACTAACGTTGCATTAGGTCCCAACTTACCTGGCGCCGGGATACGGCGTAAAGGAAGGGGTTGACTCGAGTGCTGACTCCATAGGAGAACGCAGTGGCAGTGATGTCGAAGGGCGTGATGGCATCCGGGAAGACTTACTTGGAGACACCAAAGGACCCTCCCCTGACATCGATGGAACCATCTGAGAATGACTTCTGGAGCGCTCCCGGGACCGTGAAGACGAAGAAGGACTCTGACAAGAGCAGGACTTATCCGCTTGCGCCGTGAAGAACTTCATGCGACACTCCATCAAAAACGTCGGTTCCCCTTAGAGCAGAGGTCTTCAATCTGTGGGTCGTGACCCCCAGGGGTGCCGTGGTGTCCTGGAAAGGGGGTCGCGCATTCCCCCAGCCGTCAACTTTCATTGATTGAGCATCCTGTGCTGTGAAAGGCAGCTGCACAGTCAGCTACAGAAGCCATCGTGCCAGGGGGCTGCTTCCTGAATTAAATGCAATTGTGAGCTACGAATTGCTCTACAGATGTAAATGGTAAAATATACAAACGTAAAGTCTGCTTTGGAGCCCGTTCTGGCTTTAATTGATTGAATCACTCAAAGCTGTGTGATGACAAACATTTGTTCTTTTTGAGTGATAGTGGAAAGGATTAACAACTGGGCGGTGAAGTATGTTCTTTTAATAGTAATCTTATCTACATAGGGCCAGATTTATGCTGGCCTTGTGCCGTTCCAACGCCACATTAGCGTCATTTTTTTACGCTAATGTGGCATTGGAAGGGGAAAAACGCTGCACCATATTTACAAAGTGACGCAATGCTTGCATTGTGCCACTTTGTAAACCCTTGTGCCACATTATGCCTGCGCCAGGCATAATGTATGCAAGTGGGGCGGTCCAGTGCAAGAGGGGGCTGTAATAATGGCGCAAAGGAATCTCTGGGATTCCTTTGCGCCATTTTTATCGGCATTTTTTAACACCTGCTAAGTGCAGGCGTTAAAAAGAGGCCCCCATTGATTACAATGGGCCTCTGGGTGCTTAGCAGGATTAGCGTCATAATTGTTTATGCTAATCCTGCAAAATGCCAGACTAGCATAAAAATTGTGACACTAGTCACCCTAATTACCGCCATGGTGCGCCATATTTTAAATATGGCGCTACCATGGTGGCGTTAGGGGGGTGCTAAGGACCGCAAGAAAAGTGGCGCTGCACTATGTGCAGCGCCACTTTGCATAAATCTGCCCCATAGTGCTTACTACCCCTGAGAAGGTGTTGAAGGGACAGCTATAAAAAAAAAAATATTACATACGGTCTGGTATTACTTAAATCTACATTTTGGAAATTTTATCTTGAACCTTTTAGTAAATTTGTAGTGGCCAATCTTATACCATGTGTAATGCAAACATAAAATAATGACTTAAATTTTCACAGTTCTTTCTGTCACAGGTCGTGACCTCGTGGCACTAAAAAACACAAGTCACTATTCTCCACTGCACCAACCAAGATTTAATTCTGTGGCAGTCTAGTTACACACAGACCTCTGTGGTGCATTAATAGAGGTTTCATAATGCTCTACAGTGCATCTCCCAATAAGTAACCACTTTCTTTTATTTATTTTTCTTTTAAGCTGCCTGTTCTTTTATATGCAGCTACCTGATGGTGAAAGAGTTTAAAAACCTACAGAATATTTTGGGGTATATCTATGAGAGGCTTGCGCCGTCAGAGCATCACTTTTATTGACGCTCCAGCCACACAAGCCTCTCACGCATACCTATGAGGCGACGCACAGCCACCCTACGCGGCTTTGTATGGCTTCATAGATACAGAGTACGTCATGTGTCAAGGCGGCGTTCCATGGTCGTTGCAGTGGGATGGTGCTGCCCAGAGTCACAAAATCACGTAAACTGGAGCAGCGCCAAAACCTTACGCCGGCAGAATGAGGAGAAATGTGTTCATTTCTCCTCGTTTTTTCCTCTTTCCATGCATGTTGCATTCTGCTGCACACATGGAAAGAGGAAAATACCTGTCAGGATTGTTTTTGTGTATGGAGGTCTGACTTCCTGTACAAAACCAACCCTGCCTACATTGGTGCTAGGCAGCAATTTGTGCGCCAGCACAGGGGGAAAGGGCAGGAATGCACTGTATTTCATAAATACTGTGCATTCCTGCCCTTTTATATTGGCGCAAGAGGACTTGCGGCGCTGCCCCACACCAGTTCCTCAAACGAGGACCCTTGTTTTTAGCCACACCTTGGACCAAAACCCCACAGTCACTGACCTTTGGTTTGCTAAAGGCTGTTTAATATTATTTCCTCACCGTAAAAATGATTTGTAGTGGGAATTGGGGATGTTTATGATTGTTGATGATGAGGTGTGCCAGCTTCTAGAATTTTTTGTCAGGAGGGGGTCTTTATGCCTAAAAAACGTTTGAGAGGGGGTCCTGGCATCAAAAAGCTTGAAGACCTCTGCCTTAGAGGTTGATAGTGGCAAAATTAGATAATAAAAATGCTCTAATTTGTGTTAGTGTGGTCGAGCAGTAGGCTTAACAGAGGGTAGTGTTAAGCATTTGTTGTACACACACAGGCAATAAATGAGGAACACACACTCAAAGACTTAACTCCAGGCCAATAGTTTTTTATTTTAGAACCACACAATTCAAGATTTGAAGTAAATACATAAAAGCAAGGTACTCCACACAGGTAAGTAAGGAACTTTGAATTAGAGCAGTAACATACACAGTATAGGTTAAAATGGCAATAAGCTATTTTAAAAGTGGACACTGTGCAAAAATCAACAGTTCCTGGGAGAGGAAAGTAAGGTTAAGTTTCTGAGGTAAGTAAAGCACTTACAAGTTCAGTTTCCTGGGCATAGGCAGCCCACCGTTGGGGGTTCAAGGCAACCCCAAAGTCACCGCACCAGCAACACAGGGCCGGTCAGGTGCAGAGGTCAAAGGAGGGCCCAAAATACATAGGCGCCTATGGAGAACATGGGTGCTCCGGTTCCAGTCTGCCAACAGGTAAGTGCCTGCGTCTTCAGACGGAAGACCACAGGGGTTTTGTAGAGCAATGGGGGTGGGGTATTGGGGGGGAACACAAACAGGCACACAAAACATACCCTCAGCGGCACAGGGGCAGCCGTGTGCAGTGTGCTTAGTAGGCATCGGGTTTACAGTAGAAATCAATGGAAGGACCCGGGGGTTACTCTAACGATGCAGCCTGGGCACAGGGGGGCTTCTGGGGCCAGCCACCAACTGGGCTAGGCAGAGGGTCACCTGATGGTCACTCCTGCACAGGAGTTCGGTTCTTTTCGGTCCGAGGGGCTGCGGGTGCAGTGCTTGGTCCAGGCATCGGGTTCTTTGTTCCAGGCAGTCACGGCCAGGGGGAGCCTCTGGATCCTCTCTGCAGGCGCAGCTGTGGGGGTGGAGGGTGGTCGTCTCCGGTTACTCACGAGGTCGGAGTCACCTAGGAGTTCTCTTTGCAGTGTTGGTTCTCTGGAGCTCGAGCCGGGGGCGTCGGGTGCTGAGGGTGAAGTCTTACGCTTCCGGAGGGAAGAGTGAGTTCTTTAAAAGTTTCTTCTTTGTGGCAAAAATGGTGCTGTAGGTGAACAGTGCCGCTGTTCTCTGGAGTTTCTTGGTCCTTTGGCTCAGGGCAGCTCTATGAGGCTTCAGAGGTCGCTGATCCCTGTCGGATGCGTCGCTGTGCAGGTTCTTTGAGTCTGGAAACAGGCCGGAAGGGCTGGGGCCAAGTCAGTTGTCTCCGTCGCCTCTGCAGGGCTTTTAGGTCAGCAGTCCTTTGTGTAGGTTGCAGGAATTGGATTTCCTGGGTTCTGGGTCGCCCCTAAGTATTAGATTTAGGGTTGTGTTTAGGTCAGGAGGGCAGTAGCCAATGGCTACTGTCCTGGAGGGTGGCTACACCCTCTTTGTGCCTCCTCCCTGAGGGGAGGGGGGCACATCCCTAATCCTATTGGGGGAATCCTCCAATCTCAAGATGGAGGATTTCTAAACGCAGGGTCACCTCAGCTCAGGGCACCTTCGGGGCAGTCCTGACTGGTGGGTGACTCCACCTTGTTTTTCTCATTATTTCCTCCAGTCTTGCCGCCAAAAGTGGGCCGGAGGGGCGGGCATCTCCATTAGCCGGGATGCCCTGGGGTGCTGTACCAAAAGGCATGAGCCTTTGAGGCTCACCGCTAGGTGTTACAGTTCCTTCAGGGGGAAGTGAGAAGCCCCTCCACCCAGTACAGGTTTTGTTCTTGGCCACAGAGTGACAAAGGCACTCTTCCTATGTGTCCAGAAACTCGTCTACTGTATATTCTTTATGGATACCCTGCACTTACAATGTCTAAGGGTTTGCTTAGACACTGTAGGGGCATAGTGCTCATACACATATGCCCTCACCTGTGGTATAGTGCACCCTGCTAGAGGGGTGACTAACCTATGCCACAGGCAGTGTGCGGTGGACATGGCACTCTGAGAGGAGTACCATGTTGACTTAGTAAGTTTCTCCCCACCAGCACACACAAGCTGTGAGGCAGTGTGCATGTGCTGAGTGAGGGGCCTCCAGGGGGACATAAGACATGCTGCAGCCCTTAGAGACCTTCCCTGGCATCACGGCCCTTGGTACCAGGGGTACCATTTACAAGGGACGTATCTGGGTGCCAGGGCTGTGCCAATTGTGGGAACAAAGGTACAGTTTAGGGAAAGAACACTGGTGCTGGGGCCTGGTTAGCAGGGTCCCAGCACACTGTCAATCATAACTGGCATCAACAAAAGGGAAAAGGCAGGGTGCACTACACCACAGGTGAGGGCATAGCTGCATGAGCACTATATGCCCCTACAGTGTCTAAGCCAATTATTAGACATTGTAAGGCAGGGTAGCCATAAAGAGTATATGGTCTGGGAGTTTGTCAAACACGAACTCCACAGTTCCATAATGGCTACACTGAATACTGGGAAGTTTGGTATCAAACTTCTCAGTACAATAAATCCACACTGATGCCAGTGTGGGATTTATTGAGAAATACACACAGAGGGCATCTTAGAGATGCCCCCTGTATACCAACCCAAATACTAGTGCTAGGCTTACCAGTTTCTGCCAGCCTGCCACATCCAGACGGGTTCCTGGCCACATGGGGTGAGTTCCTTTGCCCTGTCCTGGGTGGAGGTGCTTCACCCCTCCCCCTGCAGGAACTGTAACACCTGGTGGTGAGCCTCAAAGGCTCAGGCCTGGTGTTACAGTGCCCCAGGGCATTTCAGCCAGTGGAGCTGCCCGTCCATGGACGAGCCCACACTTTTGGCAGCAAGACCAGAGGGATAATGAGAAAAAAAGGAGGAGTCACCCCCTCAGTCAGGATCATTCCCTAAGGTGTCCAGAGCTGAAGTGACCCCCTCCTTGAGAAATCCTCCATCTTGCTTTGGAGAATTAGGACCAATGTGTATAGGGATGTGCCCCCCCTCCCCAGAGGGAGTGGGCACAAGGAGGGTGTAGCCACCATCAGGGACAGTAGCCATTGGCTAGTGCCCCTTTATCCTCAACACACCCCTAAATTTAGTATTTAGGGGCAACCCTGAACCCAGCTCTTCAGATTCCTGACTGCCTTTAGAAAGAAGGACTGCTGAGCTGAAAATCCCACAGAGAAGAGAAGGAGACACCAACTGACTCGGCCCCAGCCCTACCGGCCTGTCTCCTGCTTCAAAAAAACTGGAAGAAAAGAAGCAACCAGTTCTGCAGGACCAGCGACCCCTGAAAAGCCTCCAGGGGACTGTCTGCCTCACCGAAGACCAAGAAACTCCTGTGGACAGCAAATCTGTCCAAAAAGAAGGCAAAGGAACCATCTTTAAAGGGGCTCTCACCTCACTCCAGAAGCGCAAGTCCAACTACTTTGCATCAGACGCCCCCGGCCCGTGTCCAGAGAAACCAACTAGCCAGAGAGGATCCCCAGGCGACTCCGACGACGTGTCCACCCTGGGCTAATCTCTCTACACCCCCACAATGACACCTGCAGAAGGTATCCCGAGGACCACCCTGACTGCAACTGTCTGGGACGAAGATATCCGTTGCCTGGAGAAGCACTGCACCCCAAGCCCTCCAGGCCAGAGAGAAACCAACCACTGGTGCAGCAACGACCAGCAGACGGGCCTCACCCTTGCCCAGTCGGCGGCTTGCCCGCGAGGCCCCCCCGTGCCCTGCCTGCAACGCCTAAGTGACCCCCGGGTCCCCTCCATAGAGTTCTATTGAGAACCCGATGCCCTGTTTGCACACTGCACCCGGCCGCCCCCATGCCGCTGAGGGTGTGGCTTTTGTGCCTACATGGGGCCCCTCCAGTACTCCTCCAAACCCCCCTGGACTGCCCTTCGACAACACGGGTACTTACCTGAAGCAGACTGGAACTAGAGTACCCCCTGTCTCCACAGGGGCCCACTTAACCAGCCCTCTGTTGTTGGTGCTGGGTGTTTGGGGTTATCTTGAACCCCCAACGGTGGGCTACCTATGACCTGGAGATTGAACCCGTAAGAGTGGTGCTTACCTCAGTAACTGTACTTTACTTTACTTACCTCCCCCAGGAACTGTTTAAAATTGCAGTGGCCACTTTTAAAAGAGCTTTATGCCATTTTAAAGAAAAATGTGTACATTGTTGATTCCATTCCAAGTTCTGAGTATTACTATGCAAATACCTTTCATTTAATGTACTTACCTGCTAAATGAATCTTGTGGTTCTAGAAATAAATTAACAGAAGAATAATTTTCTATATCAAAACCTATTGGTCATGAGTTAAGTCATTGATTGTGCGTTTACCCTTATTGCTTGTGTGTGTACAACAAATGCTTAACACTACCCTTTGATAAGCCTAACTGCTCGACCACACTACCACAAATGGATCATTAGTATTATCTATTATTGCCTCTGTCAAGCCTCTTGGGGAACCTATAGACTATGTGCACACTATCTCTCATTTTGGTATAGTATATACAGAGCCAGCTTCCTACACTATGGTATTATCACCTTATACCAGGTATCCCATATTAGTGAGGTGTAGTCAGTGTCTAGGAAGCCAGGCTCTCTATAGGTAGCTGTGGATGAGCAGCCAAGGCTTATCTAGTAGACATGCAAAGCTCATACAATACCACTTATAGTCACACAGCACTTACACACATGAAAGAACCACACAAAGTTACAAAAATAAAGGTACTTTATATACTAAATTACTAGACAGGCAATGTTCCAACAGGAGGTAAGTAAACACACTAAGGTATGTACAGTAGCAATCAGAAATTGGCATAAAAAGCAAAAGAAATCAGTGAAAACCAATGGGCACTATTGAAGTCCTAAGGGAGACCAAACCATATACTAAGAAAGTGGAATGCGAAGGTCGGGTTCCCACCCAAGGAAGTGGATCAGTAGAGGGGGGCTGGAGGTACTAGAAAACCACAAAGGTAAGTCCTGGAGTGCCCCCCAGCAACCAGGAGGAAAGAGGTAAGTTACTGGTTCTACCAAAACCAACCCTCAGGACTACAGAGAAGGATATTGCAATACCTCAGACAAGACTACAAGAAACCCAAAGTGGATCCTGGAAGAGAAAGACCTGAAAAAGAAAGGGACCAAGTCCAGTTCCAGTTGGGGTTTCCAGTAGTGGCAGGAGCCACTACCCACCGGTCTGTGGATGCAGGAGTTGGTCGACGGGAAGAAGACGGTCAGCAATGTAGCACTGGGTTCTGCACTGGGTGATACAGTCGACTTCCCATGCCAGATGATGGATTGTAGTCAGTTTGTGGTGTGGAAAAACCACCAAACGCCTTGGTAAAGGCAAATGTCACAGTTGGCGGAAAAGTAGAAATGCCGGGGACCAGCAAGGTCCAAAGGGGACTCAACCCACGGGGGAGTCCCAGGCGACCCTCAGCAATGCAGAGAGTCTAAAGAAGAGGAGGCAGCCCCCACAGAAGACCCACAGGCGAGGAACGCGGGAGTCGCAGAGAAGCCCACGCAGCACACCTTAGGAGGGGTCCCACGTCTCAGGAGAATCACACAGAGGACTGGTGGTTGTAGGGAAGAGTGCTGGGGCTACTCAGAGCCTGAAGATCCCTTGGAGGAGATGCCAACAAGCCTTGGTAGCTGCAAGACACATGGTGTACTGGGGTACTGTCCTACGTGGGGCGGCAAGGGCTTACCATTACCAAAGCTGGACAGGTGTCAGAGAGGACCAAGGGGGCCACTCCAGACCACCACCTGTGATGCAGGATCCACGCAGCTCAGGATGAGAGGAGATCCACGCAGCCGGTCGTTGCTGTAGCTGGTGGCTGCGGATGCAGGGAAGGGGCTCCTTCACTCCAAGGCAGACTCCTTCTTGCGCAGACTGAGGACATGCCGCTCTTAGAGGATGCACAGCCAGGGAAATGTTGCAGTTGCTGGAAGGAGCCGGGGAAACAATGTTTCAGAGGAGAGTCGTCGCTATAGCTGCAGATTGTAGGTTCCTGTGGAGTCTAGTTGCTGTTTCAGTGGCTAGAAGTCGAAGTAAATGGTGCAGGGGAGTCCTGCTGGACTCTTGCCCATCGAATCTGAGGACCCACCCAAGAGGGAGACTCTAAATAGCCCTGGAAGGGGGAATGGTCACCTAGCCAGGTGACCACCTATCAGGAGGGGGCTGTGATGTCACCTGCCTGACCTGGCCACTCAGATGCTCCCAGATGCCTTTGCCCACACCTTGGATTCAAGATTGCAGAACCAAAGGGCAATCTGGAGGAGCTCTGGCCACTACCCCTGGTGTGGTGATGGACAGGGGAGTGGTCACTCCCCTTTCCATTGTCCAGTTTCGCACCAGAGCATGGACTGGAGGTCCCTGAACCGGTGCATACTAGTTTATGCAAGAAGGGCACCAAATGTGCCCTTCAAAGCATACCAGTGGCTTGGGAGGCTACCTCTCCCGATTCATGTAACATCTATTTCCAAAAGGAGAGTTTGTTACTGTAGGAGGCTGGCCTGGTTTGTAGTGGGTACCTTGGGTACTTACACCAGGTCCAGTTATCCCTCATTAGTGAAATGTAGTAGTGTTCTAGCAGCTTAGGCTGATAGAGGTAGCTATAGCCAAGCAGCATAGGCTGAACTAGGAGACATGCAAAGCTCCTGCAATACCACTTATAGTTAAACAGTACTTATACACAAGTAAAGATCATACCCAGTGTTACCAAAAATAAAGGAAGTTTATTTGGGTGACACGAGGCCAAAAATATCTTAGAGGCAATACTCCTTCTAGAGGTAAGTATTATACACAATATATACACTAGACAACAAAACAGGTTAAGTAATTAGACATAGGGTAGTGCAAACAATAGGAAATGCTATAGAATGCAGTGGGAGAAAATGGGTCTAGGGGCAACACAAACCATATACTAAGAAAGTGGAATGCGAACCACAAATTTCCCCCCCCTAGACAAGTGTAGTGTGTAGAGAATCACTGGGAAAGTAAGAATACAGTAAAGGTAAATACATTACCCCACCCCAGAGCCCAGGAAAGTAGGAGTAAAGTACTGCAAGTTTCCTTAGGACACACTACAAGTCGTGATTTGAGTTATTGCAAGAACCAAGCAAGACTGCAAACAACAAGTGGTGGATTCCTGGACCTGAAGACCTGCAAAGGAAGGAGACCAAGTCCAGAAGGCGGAAGAAGTTTCAAGTAGGACAGGAGCCCCCGCCAATCCAGAAGAGGGTGCAAAAGAATAGTCCCTGGTTGAACAAAGACTGCAGAAATGCACCCAAGGAAAATGCCAGCGGGTTCCTGCATGATACAATGGATGTCCCAAGAAGAGAAGTTGGATGCAGGCGAGTTTTGGCGCTGGATTCGTCCAACAAGCCTTGGTTCCAGCAAAGTCGCGTTTTGTGGCAAAGTGGCGCTGTCTGGACCCAGGAGGGACCTGAAGCCCTCAACTCTGCATGAGGAGGAAGAGGGGGCTCTCAGCACTTCAGAGAACCCTCAGAAGACCAGACAGCACCCATGGGAGTCCCAGGACATGGGGACAAAGGAGGTGCAAATTGCGGTTGGTGCAGTACTACAAAGGAAGGTCCCACGCCGCCAAGCGTCGCAGGATTGAGTGCTGGGAACCTGGGCCAGGCTGTGCACGAAGGAATTTTGGAAATAGTGCACAGAGGCCTCAGGAGGTGAAGAAAACAGGGTGCACAGGGGTACTGTCGTACTCGGGGAAGGCAAGGTCTTACCTCCTCCAAATTGGGACAGCAGGACCTCAGGACAGTCTGTGTCGAAGGGGTCCACCACCTGTGTTCCAAGGAGCACACTTGTCGCCAGGACAGGAGTCCAAGAGGACCGGTCGTCGACTTAGAAGGTGCCTGCTTGAGCAGGGAAGTGACTCCTTCACTCCACAGGAGATTTCTTTGGTCCTTCTGGTGCAGGGTGAAGACAGGGAGTCCCCAGAGCATGCACACCGTGGAAACTGTTGCAGTTGCTGGCTGGAGCTTAAGTTGCAGAGGAAATGTAGCCCTTCTGGATACTTTGTTGCTATTACAGCGGTTCCTGGAGAAGTCTATGGTCGATCTGAGGTCAGAGGATGAAGCAGTAGTTTCAGAGGATTCCTGGTGGAAACTTGCGAGCAGACTCTGAAGAGAAACCCACAGGAGAGACCCTAAATAGCCCTGAGAGGGGGATTGGCTACCTTATCAGGTATGGATCTAACAGGAGGGGTCTCTGACGTCACCTGCTGGCACTGGTGACTCATAGGCCTCCAGAGTGTCCCCACACCTTGGAAAACAAGATGCTTGAAGTTTGGGACACACTGGAGGAGCTCTGGGCACCACCCCTGGAGTGGTCATGGACAGGGGAGTGGTCACTCCCCTTTCCGTTGTCCAGTTTCGCGTCAGAGCAGGGACTGGGGGTCCCTGAACCGATGTAGACTGGCTTATGCAAGGAGGACACCATCTGTGCCCTTCAAAGCATTTCCAGGCGTTGGGGAAGGCTACCCCTCCTCAGCCTGCAACACTTATTTCCAAAGGGAGAGGGTGTAACACCCTGCTCCCAAAGGAAATGCTTTGTTCTGCTTTCCTGGGACTGAGCTGCTCAGACCCCAGGAGGGCAGAACCCTGTCTGTGGGGTTGCAGCAGCTGTAGCTGCATTACAAGCCTTAGAGAGCTGGTTTGGCAGTACTGGGGGTCCATAGTGGAGCCCCCAAGATGCATGGAATTGGCTCCCCAATACCAGATTTGGAATGGGGGGACAATTTCATGATCTTCGACACCTTACATGGCCATATTCGGAGTTACCATTGTGAAGCTACATATAGGTATTAACCTATATGTAGTGCACGCGTGTAATCGCGTCCCCACACTCACAAAGTCTTGGGAATTGGCCCTGAACTATGTGGGGGCACCTTTGCTAGTGCAAGGGTGCCCTCACACTTAGTAACTTTGCAACTAACCTTCAGCACGTGAAGGTTAGAAATATAGGTGACTTATAAGTTACTTAAGTGCAATGAAAATGCGTGTGAAATAGTGTGAGCACTATTTCACACAAGCTGCAATGGCAGGCCTGTGAAAGGGTTTGTCCGACCTCCTTATGGGTGGCAAAAGAAATGCTGCAGCCCATAAGGATCTCCTGGAACCCCAATGCCCTGGGTACCTAGGTACCATATACTAGGAACTTATACGGGGGGTCCAGTGTGTCAATTGAAATTGGTAAATGAAGTCACTAGTCTATAGTGACAAATTTAAAAGAAGAGAGCATAAGCACTGAGGTTCTGGTTAGTAGAGCCTCAGTGACACAGTCAAGCACTACTGACAACACACACACATTAGGCCATACATTATGAGCACTGGGGTCCTGACCAGCAGGATCCCAGTGAGACAGGCAAGAACATACTGACATACAGATACAAAATGGGGGTAACATACCAAGAAAGATGGTACTTTACTACAGTTACCTCCCTCTCCCAGAAGAAATCCTTTGTTCTGCCTTCCTGGGCTTGAGCTGTTCAAGCAGCCGGAGGGCAGAAACCCGTCTGAGGGGTAGCAGCAGCTTGAGCTGTCCGAAACCCCCCAGAAAGCTGGTAGGAGAAATGATGGGGGTCCTCTAAGGACCCCCCCAGAGTGCATGGAATAATACAACCAATACTGGCAACAGTATTGGGTACGATCCCGACACGTTTGATACCAAAAATGCCCAGGTTCGGAGTTACCATTATGTACCTGGACATAGGTAGTGACCTATGTCCAGTACATGCATACAATGGTGTCCCTGCACTCACGAAGTGCAGAAAAAGGAGCTTAGCTCGATGGGGCACCTCGGCTGATGCAGGCGTGCCCTCACACACAGGTACCTGCACCCTGCCCTCTGGTCTAGAAGGGCCTATCATGGGGTGACTTACAGTGACCTGGTGCAGTCACCTGTAGTGCAATGGGTGCATGCACCCCTTCACGCAGGCTGCAATGGCAGGCCTGCAGAAACACTTTGCATGGGCTCTGCATGGGTGGCATAATACATGCTGCAGCCCATCGGGAAACCCTGGTGCCCCAATGCCCAGGGTATCTAGGTACCATATACTAGGGACTTATACGGGGGCACCAGTATGCCAAATGTGTGGTGTTTGTGTCCAAGCAACCAAGATTAAAGGGAGAGAGCACAGTCACTGGGGTCCTGGTTAGGAGGAGCCCATGAACACAGTCAAAACATACTGACAACAGGAAAAAAGTGGGGGGTACCCATGCCAAAAAGAAGGTATGTTCCTACAGTGTGTACTCCTGTCGCCCTCAGTGTCTCAACATTTGCAAATTTATGCTCTGCAGGTAGTCAGTCAGAAGAGTGCTGTACCGACTTTATGGGATACGTCATGAGATAGTCTACAAATCCTGAGCCAGTTGTGGAGTTATAGGTGGGAAGAGTGCCATGCTGCTAATAGATTTTGAGTCAGAATTACTATTGTGTGAAGTACAGGGGCTGACAGGCATCATATGTATTCGTAGGGAGGAAGCCGACGCACCTTAACCTGCTGCAGGAAGGGAGATGGGCCCAGGCCCACCTGCAGAGAGCTTTACCATCTGCCTTAGCTCCCACGCCTCAGCTGAGAGTCAGTTGGGTACCCTGAGGCCTACCTCCACTGCTCCGGGAAGTTTTGCTCCAGCCAGTCCCAAGCATCCTCCGGGGTATCAAATAAGATAGTGCGTGCATCGTGTATTACCTTCAAGCAGCGGGAAAGAGCAGAGCATATTGTAAGTTCACTGATCTCAACTGCTTTTTGATTTCTTGGAAGGAGGAGCGCTTATGTTGTACTGCGAGGGCATAGTCTGGAAATAACAAGATTTTTTCATCATCTTGTAAAATTGGTGCCCTTTCTCATGCTGCTCATAATATTGTATCCTGGTCTTTGTAGTTAAGTATTCTGGCCACCATGGGATGAGACAACGCTCTCCACTGTGAACCAATTTGACAATCCACTTGAGGCCACTGTCGTGCGAAGCCAGTTTTCAATATATAAAGTGGGATCAGTACCCTCGATGCCCTCCGGTGGGCCAATTATTCTTACATTTGTTCTCCGTGGCCTGTCCTCAGTACCCTCAACTCGATTTTGAAGTCTGTCTACTTGTTGTTGCAGTAGTTTCATTTGTGTTGAGCGTTTTGATTAAATAGGAATGAGTGTGACCAGGGCCCATTCATTGTTTTGAACTTTATCTGACAGTTTATGCTTGTAAAAGATTCATGTCAGTGGTTATCACCCTCATACGTTGCTATATGGCCTGGGTGGATTTACGTATCTCCTGTAATATTATGTCCAGTTTGTCTTGTTGTATTGGTGGGACTGTGGGGGGAACCACTTCTCCTATGGTCTGTGGTGTGGGGCTCAGGGACCGTGCCAGTTCAGGAAACATCTCAGAGTTCGTACCTGTTGTCTTAGGTTTAGTGCAACCCATCTTCTTTCACGCTCCTAGTTGATATGATGCTTAAGGTTTCCTCACAAATCACGTCAGGGCCTTGTGTCTAGGCAAGTTGTGCAAAGCATGTATCCGTTTTGCAGCCCACTACAGCATGTCCAGGACTTGCTTTATATCAGTTTATTTCTCCATTCATGGCTACTGTCAGATGCAGCGCCTATGCAATCCTTACCGAAACGTATTAGTGCCTTCCCCCCAGGGGATCACCCTTGGCCTACTATATTTGCTTCCACAGGTGATGGCCTGCTGCCTCCACAGAACGTGACTGTCCCTGCCGGTAGCCCAGCCTTCAAGGTGTCCAACACTACTGAGTTAACAGTGAATCTTCTGGCAGTCACACAATACCTCAGCTGTGGGGCGTGCCCTGCACCACCATTCAAAATCAGACCCTTCGTAGTCTTGTCTGGCTGGTTCAAAACCACAAGGGTGTCACCACTTCCCGCAGGTCCCAGTCATTGCCTTGCTTGCGTTCTTGTCACATTGTTCCATTACTCAGCAGTATCTGGTAGTCAATCTCACCACCCATATTGCAGGGAACGGGGCACGCATCCTACCTACTTTACCTCCTGCGGGTCTGTGTCATGTGTTGCTGGGTTATTGTTGGTGGCCCAAAATGGTCCTGTCATTCTCTTCAGTTCAGCACTGCTCCAGCCTCTCCTTATGTCTTCGCCTACTTACAATCCGGGCCCCGTTTCGGTCCCAGGGAGAATCAGGCACAGTCACCCAGGCCGGCACTCTCACGGGCCCAGAGACCTGTTTCAACATTGTGTGGAGGCAGCCACGGTCAGCTCACCTACTCAGTACATTTGTTGTCAGCCGTGGTCCAGCACCGCAGGCCTAATCCTGCATCGAGGCTGACACGGCCGTCGGCGTCCATCCGGTCAGCGCGGCCTGATATATTCACTGTTGCCCGGTAGATGCATCCATCCCAGCCGCTAAGTTCACCAATGGCTGATGCTCCTCGTGGAGGCTGCCATCAATAGCCACAAGCACGTTTTAAGCTCCAGCGGCTGCCAGATGCGGCCAGCCACTGCAGTCCAATATGGCAGCGAGGACCCCAGGGGCTGCCAGCGATTCTCCAGCTCGATGAGTTCCAGCTCCGATCATCACAGTCAGGTGGTCTCACTCTCTCCTGCCGGACCACAGAGTAAAGAAGTCGCCTTCTGTGCATGGCACTACGGTGCTGAGTTGCTGCTTAAGTAATTCTTACACCCGGGTCCAGAAACCGCCATCTTGGGTGGTAGCTAAGTCCCTCCTTCCTACTGAACTAGACATTTACACTGAACAATAGTTCCATACCCAATAGGAGGCAGTACATACAAAGATGGAACATATACATATAGATATACAAATATATATATGTAGCTAGACACAGCAATAAAGGAACTACATCCATGAAAACATTGAAAGGTCAGAAGGAGAGCAAACATTTTCAGGTAGAAGATAGTAAGATGAATGTGGCAAAAGGCCAGAGAGAGAATAAGTGAAAACAAATAAATGGGTAGAAAGAAGTGCCCTTTAAGGACGACAGATGATGCTCCCGACTTGGAGCGGGTAATAGTCAAAAGAGAGGTATCTGGAGTAGAAGAGGTACCAACATGTTCAATGGAGGCAGACCATGGAAAAGGGGCAGAAAAACATCTCCCACTGTACCAATGGAAAAGGAAACTTGTAAAAATAAAAAAATAAAACCAATAGCAGTAGAATCCTAATTGACATATGGAACGATACTACTCCCAGAGAACCGCTGAGCAAGATCTCAGTAGGGAACAAAGAAGCATGAAAGAAAGGCCAAAAGCCTACACCAATTGCTCGGAAGAGCTGGGACGGAAAACCACTTCTCGTAGAGAGCACTTATCTTTTAGGTGACCCGCCTATAGGCAGAGTACAACAGAAAACCCATGGGACCCAGATCGTGTCAGAAATAAAAATGAAACCTGTCCACCATAGTGAGAAGTAGAAACAGAACACCTGCAATGCAAGAGTACCACCCTGAGTGCTAGAACAGGATAAGAAAAGAAACTGTGAGGAGCAGGAACACTACACTGGGCATCATACAAGAACAAGAAACACAGCACCACAATAGTGGTAGAAAAGAGTGTAACAAGGGACAAAAGACAACTGCCCCTGAAGAAGGAACCAAGCCAGAAGAAGACTATGGAATATGAAGAGGACCTAAAACTAAGTCCCACCATGAGCATCTCTAAAATGGCACCAGGCCGAGTCAGCATGCGCGCCAAAAAGGGAGGTGCAATCAAAAGGCATATCAAGCAAAGAAGCTTGCACAGCTTCCAAGAAATTAAAAGAATGTAACCATGCCCTTCTTCGCAACGCTAATGAAGAAGCCATAATCTTTCCAAAAGAATCTGTGGTATCCATACCACATTCAACACTAAGCCTGGCAGCCTGCTGACCATCCCGTACAAAGGGAAGTAGAGCACTCGTCAGGCACATAAGGCAAAATTGGCTCCACTGAATCCCACAAAATGTGTGAGAAGCAAGCAAGGGCAAAAGAAGTGTTGGTGAAACGCAAGGCAGAACTAGATGAAGGGAAAATCTGCCTACCAGAAGTGTCCAGCTGTCTGACTTCTCTTTCAGGCAGGACAGGAAGAACCTGTGTAAAACTGTGTGCAGCTAAAGCAGTTTGCACCACAAAATTGTGAGGCGGAGGCACAAAGGATCCTCTGGGACTGGCCTGTGCCTATGTGAGATGGAGCACTCCACAGGTGGACCAGAAGCTGGTTGGGTCAAACTCTCAAGAGGATATCTTAAAAAAGACTCACAATAAGAAAGGACCGGCTTCACAGAAGACTAGTCAGGATGTAAGACATCAAGCAAAGGATCCATGGATAATTGCACAGTAGGAAGCTCTAAATGCAACACTTCTGATACATGCTTTAACATGTTTGCAAAAGCAGAATTAGCCTCTGAAGCCAACCCAGAGGATGACGGAAGACTAGAAAGCCGGCGAGGAGTCGAGACAAGTAGCCAATTCGATGGATGAAGCGGAATGGTTCTGGAATTTGAAGCCCGAGAACAAAAACCAGGCCCCCTCAGATGAAAGAACTGTAGGGTGAGCCTTAGAAAACATCAATTGAGGAATAGCCGACTCCAATGGCGCCGCTTTCGATGTTGATCGACACCAGGCAGGAGAGACCTTGGAAAACAGAATAGAAGGACGAGTAATAGTCATACATCTGGGTCAGAGTTGCACCGGGATAAGGCGGGAGATGGAGTAGACTCCTGTGCAGACTTGTCCTGGGAAGAATGGGAGGAGTAGTGCGGGGGCACTGAAGCCAGAGGAGAATGCAACTTCGACTGTGGTTACCTTGAGATGTAGCAGGAACTAGAGAAGCCGTTTGCGAGCAACTCCTGGAAAGGTCCCTAGGATGAGCTGTAAAAGATGAAGGACTACAACACCCACGAGAGTCCTGTGAAGACTGCAACATACTCGCCTCAAGGAGCTTCATCCGCCGCTACTGCAATCTCTTTGGCCTCAACTGTTGACAGGCGTCGCAGTAATCCTTATCGTGGTGGGTGCATTAGCACCACATACAAATAGAACGGGGGATCCGGGACCAACATTTATCGAGCACAGGACCCACAAGGTTGAAGCCAGTAGGGATAAACACTGTTCCAATGATGAAAACCGTCAAAAGGGAAGGCCAAAAAATAGCCAGAGTTTCTCCAGATCCGCGTTGCTGCCCGAAAAATAAGAAACTGATGTCAGCGCGTCGGGGAGGGATTAAATGGACTCTGTCAACGTCACAGCCAGAGGATATCGTTGATGCTGAGTCGCACAATGCCCTGAACAGAGGCGCAGAGGTACTGCTGAAGAAAATTTTCCCAGATCTAGTCTGGCACCTGGGGAGAATTCTAAGGTAAGGAATCTGCGGTTAGTTGTCTCTATCAGACTGTTTAAACCAGTATCCTGAGCAGGATACATTTGTATAAGATAAGTCTGAACCACCCATTCATCATCTTGTTTCCTTATGGGCTTGTGTAACTGTCTTTGTAAACGTTCCCTGGCACGACTGAGGTACAACCAATAATTGGGCTCTCAGAGTGGAACTAACCTTTCTCACTTATCTCTGTTAAACATTATTCAGAGCTTGTTTGAGCATTGCACGCAATGTTGTTTTTGGAAGTAATTCAGCTTTCTCCATGTTAGCCAATGTACCAACAAATGTATAAAAGCCTGTGTGAAGTTTATGTAAGGCAGAGGTGCTTGGGAGCTGATTATTTAAAACTCAAGTTTGAGAATTACTGAACAAACTCTCCACTCTAACTCTCAAACTTGAGTTTTAAAACACTCTCCACAACTGTACTCTGATACTTTGTCATTTACAGAAACTCTGCTTTTACGATTGGAGGCACCCGCAGCAGTCCAGCTGAAGAAGGTGAGCCACCATCATGTGGACACTAGGGGCTAAACTGGTCTTGAAGTGTATATCTTCAGGGGGGAGTGGGTTTCCCGGAGTCTACCATACAAGGGGACCCCAATGCAAGACCCAAAAACACATGACTGGCCTGGCTGAATACTCAATGTACATATTTAGGGAAACATCAGGTACAGTAGTTGAGGCCTGAAAAGACGACAGTGTAAATGCATGGATGATGAATGGTATGCAAAAAGCAAAAATAACACTGAAAGCAAAAATGGCATTGTAATGTTGAACCTGGTGAATGAGATGTGTTGAACCTAGTGAATGAAATGTGTTGAACATGGTGAATGAAATAATAAGTTATCCTTCTTGAAGGCTTTATGTGAAAGACAAGACGGATAACTCGTGCACGAAAAATTCAAATCCTGATCAGGGCTCAGCTGTTGCCCTCTGACAACAATCCAGCATGGGAAATTAAGACTAAAAAAGGGTTTTGAAACAGGGCTATATCCACTTAAATGCCACAGACTTACTGGACATGACCCTACCCCGCAAATATCCAACAAATGGTGCTTTCAATTTCAGCAAGTTATGTTTCCTTAGGTAAAGACTTTCAGAAAGGGTAGGAAGAAAATGTGACTGGTCCAGATTGAAATATTAAATAAATTAGAAAATTATGCTCGAGAGCGAATGGCTAGGGAAACTGTATCCAAGCATAAAAGACAGTGTAATGAGGCATTAGAGTGGAAAGAAAAGAAAGACTGATGCTTTACAGCGTGCTCAGGTGGATGCTTTACAAAGAGAAGTACAACCATCTGGCCTACAAAAATCAGAAGATCAAGTAAAAGAGAATATCCTGATGGGAGAAACACAGCAATCTCCACATATGGAGGAAACACAAAAGACAATAAAGCTAGGCAATAAACAATAGAGAAAGCAAGTAAGACAGAGGTAAAAATGACCAGTCAACAGAATTTTAAAAATACAAACTAGACTATCCAATATGAAACGGAGTAGGATACGGAACTGGACCTCTCAGGTTAAAAAATTGGGTCCGACCTCTTTCCATGACAATAAGCGATCTTCCCTTCAGATTTTGACAACCCTAGATGAAAAGTGTGCCTTTCTTTTTACAAATGAAAAACATTATCAAATAAAATGCCAAGAAATAAAAAACTGCATTTAAATTATTCTCAGAGTACTATATTAATGTCAAACTAGTTAAAGACTATACCATGAAACCTGAAAAAAATTCTTAGCACATTGAAGAATGTAGTAAAACGTATAGGTTCAACAAAATGCAACAAACAGTGGCATATCCCATGAGATATTTCCCTAGGTTTAGAAAGGAACATCCCATGCACTCTGTTCATGCACCTTGGACGACATTAGAATTAGTATCCTTTGAAAATTATTTTCCTGATAACAGATATCAGATAACACCTAACATTGTTTCCTAGGAAACATATGGATTGGACAAAATTACTTAATGCTCAACAAAATCAGTACATCCCTTATAGGGCAGAATACAGAAAAATATTCACTGGCCACAGTAGTATGGATACATCAGCTGACAGGCCCACACAGGCTTTAGTGAAATGCTTTGTACAGGGCCTCCAAGATCAAATTAAAACTGCAATAACCTAATATGTACTATGTTGGGCAGTGAAACCATTGACTGAAATATTAGCTATAACACATTACTAGGCTAAGAAATTAGAAGAAGAAGAGTTTAATAAGGGTAAGAAACAAAGAATTAAAGAGTATACTGATAATGTAGCAGCTATAAAAAGGCAGAGGACAATACAGTTGTGGATTGAGGGGAGACGGGCGTAGAGGGAGAGGTATTCTACCCCACCTAGTTCTGACCAAAATGTGGTAACGTCACAAACGTAAGGACCCAAATCATTAGTTTTTACAGTGCTCCAATATACAAAACAGAGGAAGGCCTACTCCCTGAGGCAGAAGTTAGCAGTGCACCCCTGATTCATATCAAGACCCAACAAGGTCAGAAACATCAGAAAAGGCTGAAAGAAGGGCAAATATTTTGACCGGAGGAACAATAACTATCACCAGAATGTTACCATCCCTGAGGATGATTATGACTTTAATTACTCCAAAGAGTGGTGCACCAGAGAACAGGAACAGGTGGCCATACCAAAAGATTCACGGGGATCATTTGTTGAAGTTCAGTTACAATGGAGGAAAATAAAATTACTTTTGGACAGCGAAGCCACTGGTTCCTCTATCTCAGAAAATGCATTCCTACCAGTTATTAGGACACATCACCATTTCAGTGGAATATTCTAACATTCTAGTTTACAGCCCTGTTAGTACATCTTTAAAAAACTATTTGACCTATTACTGGTGTTAACTCTTGTGATCACTGACTAGCATACTTAAAATTTATTGGGAATAGACTTACTGACCTAATGGCATGCTAGTATCAAGAGAGGGGACCCTTGACATCAAACAATACTGACACTTAGTATTCTTTTCACTAAAGACATCCTTTTTACCCTTCCGACTGAACTTTGAGAACAGGTGAACGTCACAGTGTCTGCAATAGAGCAACAAATGACTTTGGGTTAATTAATATAGCACCTGTACACATAAAAGTTAAACCAAACATGCCTTAACCTACAATACCACAGTATAAAATATCCAGGGAGGGAGAATTTGGGTTATAAAAAGTGATTGCTGACCTCCTGGGTGACGGTGTAATAACAGAATAAGAATGCAGCCCTTGTAACAGTCCAATTCTTCCTGTTTAAAAAAAGAAGTTGTGACCAAAATAAACCTGATGCTTGAAGATTAGTATTTAACCTTAGAGAAATAAACAAAATAGTGGATCCCCGTTTTCCTGTGGTACCCAACATAGCGACAAAACTGGCAACTGTTTCACCAACTCAAGCATATTTTTCTGTTATTGATTTAAAGAATGTTTATTTCTCTCCATTACCGTGCATAAGGATTCCCGATATCTATTTTATTTTGTATTTTAAGGTAATGCCTACAGTTTTCAAAGGACACCACAAGGGTTTACTGAATCTCCTTCCCCATATTCCCAAGCCCTAGTGCCAACACCACCATAATTCAATATATCAACAACATTCTATTATGTAGTACAGATGAACAAACATGTATCAATGACATTGTACACCTACTGAACTTCCTTTGCAAATAAACACGGTCACAAGGTATCCCCTACAAAACTACAATCTGTTCAACAAGCGGTCACCTAATTAATGCACCTCTTGTCAAAAGGGGAATGAAGAATTAATCCTGAAAGAGTGTGTACTATCTAACAGATTCCAGTCCCTACCACTCAAACACACACACACATTTTTGGGTATGGCTGATAACGTAGACAATGGATACCAAACTCCTCGTTGATATCTAAACTTTTCTACCGCTTACCTTTACAGATATTTCAAAACCCAATCCTTTGGAGGCAAGAACAGCATGATAGCTTTAGCACTACTCCCCAAACATGATGCACCAGTTCCAGGGGTGTCTAATTATGGCAAAAAAAATCTGTTGTTTGTATATGAAAGCGAAGGCTGTCTACTGGCAGTCCCAACACAAGCACAAGGAGACTTTAAACGTCTGTGTGTCTATGTTACTGCCACCCTTGACTCAGTAACTAAGGATCTTCCTGCTTGTCTCCAATGCTACTGCAGCGGCAGCAGTTTCATTGAAGCAAGCAAAGGCACTGATAATGGGAAACAAATGTCATGTTTATGAATGTCACTGTAGTTTTATTACCAAACAAAAACTGCATCCAGCATTTGACAAATGCCAGACTTTCTCATTATGAATTGAGATTATTGTCACAGCATGTCATTCTGCATAGATTGTGAACCCTGTCATGTTATCACCCACCCTGTGTAAGGATATAGAACATAGAATATCTCATGATTTATTTTGGATTACTGAAGAAGACACCAAGGGTAGAAGAGACCTCACAAACATTTCTGGCTGAGAGAATTGGAGATTTGTGGGTTGATGGATAATGTTTTAAATTAGCAGATGTAACCCCCACTGGTGCATAAGCTGTGACTATCTTGAAAATTGATGTTGAGACATGTAAAATACAATAATTGTCTGTGCAAGCAGCAGAGATAATCGCACTACCCAGAGCATGTACATTAACTAGTGGGCAAGTGGTAAACATCTATACAGCCAGCATGCTTTTGGGGTAGCCCACAATTTAGGTAAGTTGCATAAAAAGTGGGGTTTTCTTACATCACAAGGGCTGAAAATACAGCATGGTACATTTATTGTTAAACTTCTTAATGCTCTAGCCTTGGCTAAAAAGGTTATCTTTAGGAAAGTGCCCCTTTTGGCATGATTCTACTCCCCACCACCACTTTTTTACCCACTATTGATGCTGACTTGAGAGTGTGCTGGTTTCCTGCTAACCAGACTCCAGAAACAGTGTTCTTTTCCTAAAAATGTACCACAGCTCCAACAATTGGCACACCCCTGGCATACAGCCAACTCCCTTGTAAAAGGTACCCATGGTACCAAGTGCCCCGTGGCCAGGGAAGGTCCCCTGGCATCTATTATATCACCCTAGGGGATCCCTCACCAAGCACATGCACACTGCCATTGCCGCTTGTGTGTATTGGTAGGGAGAAAAAGACAAAGTCAACATGGCACCTCTCTCAGGGTGTCATGCCCACAAACCACTGCCTATGGCATAGGTAACTCCTCCTTCTCCAGCCAGTGGTTTACGGGAACTGATCCCCTGGACCTCCCCAGCAGAATCTTTGTGACTCCTGGGGCCCCCCTATTGAAAAGCATCATGAGCCAGATGCTGTGTTTGCACCCTGCACCTGGCTGCCCCTGCGCTGCTGAGGGTGTGTGTTTGGTGCTGACCTGTTGCCCCCGTTGCTCACCTAAACTGCCCACCAGTCTGCCCTCTGAAGACACAGGTCATACCTGCAAGCAGGCCAGATTCCGGGAGCCCCTAGTTTCCATAGGACTCCATTTTAAATCTTGCATCTTCTCTGACCTCTGCACCCGGCCAGCCTAGTCTTGCTGGTGGTGGGTGTTTGGGGTTAACTTGAACCCCAACCTGAGGACATCCTAACCTCCGGAAACTGAAACTGTAAGTCTTGTACTTACCTCAAAACCATACTAACTTTTCTTCCCCCTTAGAACTGTTTCTGAAAATTGCAGTGTGTCAACTTTTGAAACAGATATTCGCTATTTTCTTGAAAACTGTTTAACTTGCCAAATTGAAACACAGTGGTGTGGATACATATGTATGATACTTAAGTGCAAATGTACTTACCTGAAAACGGAGTCTTGTGTTTCTAGAAATAAAGTAACAAAGTGTATTTTTGCTACATAAAAACCATTGGCCTGGAGTTAGTCATCGAGTGTGTGATTCCTTTATTTATTGTCTGTGTACATCAAATGCTTTGCAGTATCCTCTGATAAGCCTAACTGCTCAACCACACTACCACAAAAGAGAGCATTAGTATTATCTACTTTAGCCTCTGTTAAGTCTCTGGGGGGCCCCTGGACTATGCACACTATATCTCATTATGATATAGTATATACAGAGCCGGCTTCCTATAGTATCTATAATAAAATGTTCAGCTCATAAAAGGATTGTAGATGATGTTGGAAAAGGAAACACATTCGCTGACAGAACTGCCATAGAAACAGCATAGCACAGCAAAGCACTTCCCTAATGTATGTTTTATACTTTCTAAATAATTTGGACAACAATCGTTAAGATTTTGATGTTAAGGGTTTGCAAAGGCAAGTTACTAAGGCTGAGAGAGAAAGATGCAATAAGGCTGGGAAATTAGAGTTGGGATTTGGAAAGGCTCTGAAGGGAGGACAATGCTACCTGATACTGTTGTTCAGCCTTAGACATATACTATAAGTGGAACAGCACATTTAGGAAAAGATGCTGTGTGCTCATTGTTTTTTAAATGGTGGAACAATGGCAAATTCTGAAAAGCAGCAGAAAGTTTGCAAAACTTGTATGACGTATTCAGCATAACGCAGGAAAAAGAATACCAACCCCAAAAGGACATATTGCTCCACCCGCTGCACCTTTTTAACACCGCCAGATGAACTTTTTAGGAATGCATTTAATGAATAAATATCAGTATGTGTAGGTGACAGCCTGTCTTTTCTAAGGCTGAGTGGAAGCATGCCAGACGGAGAGGAATGATGCACTAACAGCAGGCTAAGTGTTTACTAAAGGAATTATTTCCAAGATTTGGGTTGCCCAGGATATTTGCTGACAACAGGACACATTTTGCTAATAAAGTCACTCAACAAGTGACTTACACCTTGGCCATGAAACTGAAGTTTAATTGTGTAGATCATCTGAAAGCACCAAGGGCAGTGGAAAAGAGAAATGGTATCCTAAAGGAAAAAATAGCAAAAATATGTGTGGATGTCCTTCCATTAGCCCTAATGAGTATGTGTAGCACCCCAAGCTGTTCAACCCATTTGAGCTCCAACGAGATTGTGACTGATGGATGGATGTCTGTATGGGGTGCCCTCTGCATGCTGCCACTGTGCAACAAACATATGATTTAATGAGAAACTACTGAATTGACCCAAAGTCTGCATGTTCTTTACCAGCAGGTGAAAGAGATCCTTCCCCAGCACCTGACAGACAAGGCCACAACCTGAAACCTGGTGAGTGGGCTGTGGTGAGGAATTTTCATATAACCAATAGCTTGTAGCAGAGGTGGAAGGGTCCTGTCCAGGTTCGGCTCTCCACCAACACAGGGGTCAAGAATTCCAGATACAAGAACTGGAAGAGGTCCGCTTCATTTACAAGTGAAGAACAGTCAGGTGAAAGGTCAGATTTGCCTCATGCACCGCAGAACTACATTTGCTGAAGAGACCTTGCACAACCTCCGGAAGTAACTGCCACTAGGCATCAATAGCTGAGCTCGTCCACCCTAGCATTCAAAAATCCTTCTGGGTGGTTCATCATCAGGAAGACCCAGACATTTCTAGAGGCATAGTGCCAGGACTTCACTAGACCCTGCTTACTATACTACCACATAGCAGTGGTGTTGTCTGTTAGCAGCTGCATGAGCCTGCATTTCATAGATGGAAGGAACGCGTTAACCGTCATGTGGATCGCACTCAGCTACAGGAGGTTGATATGGAGCCGGGCCTCCAAAGAGACCACAGCTCTCTGATCTCCATCTCTCCCAGGTGGCTGTCCTCAATCCAGAAAGGACACATGGGTCACCACTGTCCACTCTGGGTGAGGCAGGGAGAGGGATCTGCTGCTGACCCAATCGTGGTCCAGTAACTACCACTGCAAAACATTTGCAGACTGCTCCGAGATCTAGATGTGGTCAGAGTTCTCCCTGATGATCCCACAGACTTCAGATTCCACAGAAGAGCCTCCATATGGCACCTGGTGTGCTTGACCATCAGGATGCAGGAGGCCATCAATCACAGTAGCCTCAGTTTTTACCTCACCTAAATCAGGGACCTATGTTGAAAGATGGGGATCATAACCTGAATGTAGTCTTTTTTCCAGGGGAAAGGCATACAAGCAACCAATGTATAGAATATCTTTGATGAAAGGAGGCATCCAAGAAGGAGTCATGAGTGACTTTGGTGCGTTGATACCCTCGCCAAGCCACTGGTCTGATTTAAAGGGCACGTTTGGTGCCCTCCTTGCATAAACCAGTCTGCACTGGTTCCAGGAACTCCAGTCCCTCATCTGGCATGAAACTGGACAATGGAAAGAGGAGTGACCACTTCCGTGTCCATCACCATCCCAGGGGAGGTGCCCAGAGCTCCCCCAGAGGGTCCCTTTATTCTGTCATCCTGAATCCAAGGTAGGCAGATGCCTATGGGAGCATTTAAGTAGCCAAGTCAGGCAGGTGACATCACAGCCTCTTCCTGATTAGGTGGTTCCCTGGCTAGTCGACCAATCCCCCTTCCAGGGCTATTCAGGGTCTCCCTCTTGGGTGGGTCCTCAGATTCGACTCGTAAGATTCCAGAAGTACTCCTCTGCAATGTCTATTTCGACTTCTGGCCACTGGAACTGGAACTGGACTTCACAGGAACCTACAATCTTCAGTTCCAGCGACGACCACGCTATGCAACATTTTTTCTCCGGCTACTTCCAGCAATTGCACCATTCCCCGGCTGTGCACTGTCTGAGGGCGGCAAGTCTTCCTTCTGCACAAGATGCAAGAAGGAATCTCCCCTGGAGGGAAGGAGTCACCCCCCTGCATCCACAGGCACCATTTGCAATGATGACTGGCTGCGTGGATCTCCTCCCATCCTGAGCTGCATGGATTCTGCATAATGGGTGGTGGTCTGGAGTGGTCCCCTTGGTCCTCTCTACCAGCTGTCCAACTTTGGTGAAGGTAGGCCCTTGCCTTCCAAACCAGGACAGTACCCTCGTGCACTGTGTCTCTTGAAGCTACCAAGACTTGTTTGCATCTCCTCCAAGGGATCTTCAGGCTCTGTGTAGCCCCAGACCCCAGCACTCTACCCTGCAACACACAGCCCTCTGTATGCTTCTCCTGTGGCTTGGGACCCTTCTTCAGTTGTGCTGTGTGGGCTACTCTGCGACTGCAGGTTCCTCTTCTGGTGGGTCGTCTGTGGGGGCTGTCTCTTCTTTTGTGGACTGTCTGCATTGCTGAGGGTCCCCCCGGGACTCCCCTCTGTGGGTTGAGTCCCCTTGGACCTTGCTGATCCCCGCCTGCTCCACTTTTCGCATACATTGACTCTTGCCTTTTGCCAAGACTTGTTGGTGACTTTTCAATGCCACAGACAGACTGCAATCTTCCATCTGGCGTGTGATGTCGACTGCATCCTCCAGGAACTCTTCACTGACTGCACTGGTGACCGGCTTCGTCCTACTGGCGACCAACTCCTGCAACCATAGACGGGTGGGTAGTGGCTCCTGCCATCACCGGACACTACTACGACTTCTGGACTTGGTCTCCTTCTTTTTCAGGTCTTCCTCTTCAGGAATCAACCGCTGGTTACTTGCATCATTCTTCTTTTCAGTTCTCCTGGTGGTTTGGGGAAAAAGCAGTAACTTACTCCTTTTGTTCCTGGTTGCTGGGAGGCACTGTGGTACTTACGCTTTGGGGTTCCTAGTTCCTCCTGCTCCTCTCTACAGATTCCATTTACCTGTGTGAGGGTCCTTCAATCGCTTTCTATTTGTTTAGTGTATGGTTTGGGCTCCCCTTAGGGTCACTATTGTCTATTGCTATTGCACTGTTTTCTATTGCTATTTCTGATTACTAGTGTACATATTTAGCCTGTTTACTTACCTTCTGTTCGGGTATTGCTTATCTAGTAGTTTTGGTACTGTGTTACTATTATAAAGACCCTTTATTGTTGTACAACTGAGTGTTTTCTTTCATGCGTGTAAGTGCTGTGTGACTACAGTAGTATTGTATTGCATGAGCTTTTCCTGCCTCCTAGTTAAGCCTTGGCTGCTCATCCACAGCTACCTCTAGAGAGTCTGGCTTCTAGACACTGCCTACACTTCACTATTAGGGGAATCCTACACCAGTTACAAGGTGTAAGTACCAAAGGCACCCAACCCACATCAGGCCAGGCCAGCTTCCTACAAGGACCTTGTAAAGAAGGGACGAGAGGGAGTCAACGGACTTGTCTGTGCACCACGCCACAAATTTATTCCAACAACAGGCGTATGCAGTTTTGGTGGAGGGATGCCTGGCATCCAAGATAAGGTTACAGACTTGGGATGTAAGGTGAAAAACTGTCAGTTGCTGCGGCTCAGTTTCTACACAACAAGTCAGACACTGGCTAGTTTCCGGTGTAGAACCCTCCCCTTGCTGTTGTGACAGAAGATCCTCCAAAAGAGCCAGTCTGATCGGAGGATCGACAACCATGTTCAACAGCTCAGGACACCAGATTCTTTATGCCCAGTCCAGAGACACAAGGATTACTTGGGCTTGCTATTCTTGAGAACTATAGGCAGAAGTTGTATGGGTGTAAAGAGAGCATCAGTATTATCTACTTTAGCCTCTGTTAAGCCTCTGGGGAACTCCTGGACTCTGCACACTAAATCTTATTTTGCTATAGTATACACAGAGCCAGCTTCCTACACACACCAACAGCAACACGGGCCGGCCGGGTGCAGAGGTCAAAGTTGGTGTCAGATTTGCAATGGAATACCATGAGAACTTAGTTGAAAAGAGCTTGCAGCTAAGTACCAGCGGTTTCAGGACGCAGGCCTAGGGTGTTTAGGTCAGCACCGGGGGAAGGGAGCCACAGGTCTGTGCCAAACACATACCCTCAACAGCACAGAAGAGGGCGCATGCAGGGCGCAAACACAGTGTCTGGCGCCCAATGTTTTTCTATGAGGTAACCCCGGGGGCCACAAAGAGGATGCATGCTGGGCCCAGAAGGGTCGGTTCCAGGAAAACAAAGGTTGGACAGGATGGAGAGGCGCCCACAGGACGTTGTTGGATCATCTCTCTGATTCCCCAAGACCAGGGGGTTGTAGGTGCAAGGGTACCTTTAGGTGCCATGAATCTTCACTGGAGCTGGTCGTGGTCAGGGGAAGCCTTTGGATTCAGGCTGCAGGCATCGATGTGGGGGCCAGGAGGGAGTCAAGGTCGGAACTGCCTGGGGACCTCCTCTGGTCTGGTGGGTCACCTGGACTCAGGCTGTGGGGCGTCGGGTGCAGAGTGGACAGGGCTCGCAGATCTAGGGCGGTTCTGGAGTCCTTTTGAAGGTTGTCTTGTGGACAGTGCCGCTGTCCTTGGAAGTTCTTGGTCTTCTGCTGTCCTGTAGGGGTTTGGAGAGGCTGCTGGTCCTGCAGCATGCTCCGCCTTTTTGGAGCAGGGGTCTCTGAAGCTGCAGACAGCCTGGTACGGCTAGGGCCAAGTCAGTTGTCCTCTGGAGTCTTCACTGCTGTTGTCGACTTAGCAGTCCTTCTTTCTTCTGAGGTCGCCAGGAATCTGGTGAGTGAGGTTCAGGGGAGCCCCTAGATACTATATTCAGGGGAGTTACAGGGGCCGGGGGCAGTAGCCAATGTCCCTGAGGGTGACTACACCCTTCCGGTGTCCACTCCCTTTGGATAGGGGGACACAGTGATGAACCTATTGGTCCCTACCCTCCAAAACAAGATGAAAGACTCTGCAAAGAGGGGGTCACTTCAGCTCTGGACATTTTAGCTGTAGTGGTCACTCCCCATTTTACCCAAATTTTCCACTGGACCTGCCGCCAAAAGAGGGGCTAAGTCTGGGGGAGGGGCAGGGGGCTTGGGCGGGCAACTCCACTAGCTGGAATGCCCGGGGGCAATGTAACAGGAGGCCTGAGTCTTTGGCGCTGCCAAGTGTTACAGTTCCTGCAGGGGGGAGATGTGAAGCACCTACACCCAGAGCAGGTTTTGTTTCTCACCCCAGAGAGCACAAAAGCTCTCACCCCATGCGTTTAGGAAAGTACCATCTTGCCTGTCATGTTACCCCCATTTTTACATGTATGTCAGTTTGTTTTTGTCTGTCTCACTGGGATCCTGCTAGCCAGCACCCCAGTGCTCATAGTTTGTGGCCTGAATGTGTATACCTGTGTAGTGACTAACTGTGTCACTGAGGCTCTGCTAACCAGAACGTCAGTTCTTATGCTCTCTCTGCCTTTAAATTAGTCACTATAGGCTAGTGACCACTTACCAATTTCTATTGGCATACTGGGACACCCTTATAATTCCCTAGCATATGGTATCTAGGTCCCCAAGGTATTGGGGTTCCAGGAGATCCCTATGGGCAGAAGCATTTCTTTTGCCACCCACCTCTCAACCTGACGAGCGTGGCCCCCTGGAACACAGGTGGTAGAACCAAGTGACCCAGACTGTCCAGTGGTCAAACTGTCCAAATTTGGAGGAGGTAAGTCCTTGCCTCCCCTCTCCAGACAGTAATCCTGTGCACCGAGTGAACTGCAGCTACTAGGGCTTCTGTGCACATTTCCACACAATCCTTCATGCACAGCCACGCCTAGGTCCCCAGCAGTCTGTCCTGCGATGCTCAGCTCCCTGAGTTGATCTCTGACTTTGTGGGACCCTCTTTTGCAGTGTTGAGATGACTGCCGTGTTCAGACTTCTTGAACCCGCGTTCAAGGACTTCTGGGGGTGCTACCTTCTTGTGCGTCGGCTCTCTACGTTGCCGAGGGACCCCTCTGTCTCCTCTCTAAAGTGGTGACACCCTGGTCCTTCCTGGGCCCAGGCAGCACTCTTTTTCTTCAACAGCGACTCTTGCAGCTAGCATGGCTTGTTTGTGGTCATTTGTCAAGGAAACAACTCAGCATCCTCTAGCACTCCGTAGGACATCTTCTGCACGAAGGAGAAGTTCCAAGCACCTTTCGTTGTTGCAGAATCTTCAGCTTCTTCCATCCGGAAGCAGCCATTTTGCACCTTCATCTGGGGTTTAGTGGGCTCCTGGCCCCCCGGACACTTTGGCGACTCTTGGACTTGGTCCCATTCCTTTGCAGGTCCTCAGATCCAGGAATCTGTCTTCAGTGCTGTGGTCTTTGCAAAACCTCTATCACGACTCTAGTGTGTTTCTGGGGAAATAGTAGTGATTTACCCCTACTTTCCAGGGTCTTGGGGTGGGGTATCTTGGACACCCTTAGTGTTTTCTTACACTTCCAGTGACCCTGTACACACTACACTAGCCTAGGGATCCATTTGTGGTTCACATTCGACTTTCTTAGTATATGGTTTGTGTTGCCCCTAGGCCTATTGTATCCTATTGTATTCTAAAGTGTTTGCACTACTTTCTGACTGTTTTACTTACCTGATTTGGTTCGTGTGTATATTTTGTGTATGTTACTTACCTCCCAAGGGAGTATATCCTCTGAGATATTTTTGGCACATTGTCACTAAAATAAAGTACCTTTATTTTTAGTAACTCTGAGGAGGAGGGGCTTGTGCGGCCAACTCTACTAGCTGGAATGCCCTGGGGGAATCTAACAGGAGGCCTGAGCCTTTGACGCTCACTGCCAGGTGTTACAGTTCCTGCAGGGGGGAGATGTGAAGCACCTCCACCCAGAGCAGGTTTTGTTTCTCACCCCAGAGAGCACAAAAGCTTTCACCCCAGGGGGTCAGAAACTTGTCTGTTAGAGGCAGACTGGCACAGACTGGTAAGTCCTGCACTAAAGGGTTGGGTAAAATACAGGGGGCATCTCTAAGATGCCCTCTATGTGCATTTCACTGGCATCAGTGTAGGTTTATTGTGCTGAGAAGTTTGATACCAAACTTCCCAGACTTCAGTAAAGCCACCATGGAGCTGTGGAGTTCATAATGACAGACTACCAGCTCATGTACTCAGTATGGTCACACTGCACTTACAATGTTTGAGAACGGACAGACACTCTAGGGGTATATTGCTCATGCAGCTATGCCCTCACTTGTGGTATAGTGCACCCTGTCTTTTGGTTGCAAAGCCTGCTAGAGGGGTGATTTACCTATGCCACAGGCAGTGGTTTGTGGTCATGACACCCTGAGGGGGGTGCCATGTTGACGTTACCTTTTTTTACCACCAATACACGCAAGCTGCGATGGCAGTGTGCATGTATTTGGTGAGAGGATCCCTTAGGGTGGTACAATACATGCAGCAGCCTTTCAGTACCTTCCCTGGTCACAAAGCCCTGGGTACCACTGGTACCTTTTACAAGGGACTTAGCTGTGAGCCAGGGGGGTGCCAATGGTGGAAACAATGGTGCAGTTTTGGGGAAAGAAAACAGGTGCTGGGGCCTGGTTAGCAGGATCCCAGTACACACTCAGTCAAGTTAGCATCAGATATCAAAGCTGCAGAACGAGTGCCTCCTTGAAAACTTCAACGTGTAAAGCTGCTGACATTGCACATTGTCTGCGGAGGCGAACAGATCTAACTAAGTGTACGAGGCTTGCTCAGTATATAGTGTACATCTATAGGTGAGGCACTATGTATTGAGCCCAGGCAACCCTCAGTGATAGTGTTAGTGGTTCCAGATAACCAAAGCTCTCATAGGATAGTTGTGGAGAGCAGCTACGGCTTATTGGAGAGGGTGTAAAGCAATTGCAAATATGGATAGTCTGTGATGTTAACACAAGAAAGAACCACACCAGTGTTAGAAAAATAATATATTATTTATTACAACACAGGCACTAAATGAACTTTGTAATATCTCCTAACCAGAGATGTATACATGCAAAAATATACTTAGAAACAGGTGAGTAACAGCATAAAATAACATGGGCCCCGGGAGGGAGTAGGGTGGGCAAACCATATACCAAAATATGGGATGAGAAAGTCACAACTAACCAAGACTGACACACCAAAGGATCCTCAGGACTGGGGAAGTTCGAACATATGAAAGGTAAGCAACTAGGTTTCCCCAGGCACCCGTGTGCAGAGATGTAACCCCTGGGTCAGTGTCCAAAGGATAACATGGGAAAGTCACAGTTAGAGTTTTCATGTTTGCGAACCCTTTTGTGTACCCTTCCCAGAGGGAACCCAGGTGTATAGTGATGAATTTGTGCCGGAACCTCCCGTTGAAGTCAATGGGGACTGTAGGAGGCTGGCTCAGTTTATGGTGTGGGACCCTATACTGAGTCAGACAACCCTTAGTGATAGTGTTTTGGTGCACAGATAACCAAAGCTCTCTAGGAGTAGCTGTGGAGAGCAGCTCAGGCTTTTTCAGGGTAAAGCACTGTAAATACCACAGTAGTCAGTCAGTGAAGTTCCCACAAGAAAGAGAAACATCAGGTGTTACAAAAAGTAAAGTAGTTTTTATTATAACACTGGTACTATCCTAACGTTCGTATATGTCCACTTTGAGATATCTATACACAAAAAATATACTTAGTAGCAAACAGGAAAAGCACAGAAATACTTGGGACCCTAATGGGAGGGAGGGGGAAAACCATACACTAAGAAAGTGGTATAAGAATGGAGGTCTCCAACCAACGTAAGTGTGTTAGGATACCAGGGGCTGTGGAAGTACGAAATTACACAATGTAATTAATAGAAATTCCCCAGGAGCCCCTATGCAGCAGTGTTATCTAGTTGGGTGTCCCATAGGCTAACATAGGAGCGTTGCGATTTGAATTTTCAAGATTCATGACCCTTCCCAGAGGGCACAGAGAGAACCAGTAGGCAACAAGGAAGGTTTGAAAGTGTCCCCAAATGTGGATAACCTAGGAAAATAGAGTACTTACACAGGGAACCCAGGTGCATAGGGGTGAAGTGACATCAGAAACATTCAATGGAGTCAATGGGTCCCTCGTTTGGCTAGATGAAGTACCCACCCGTGGACCAGGTCGGTAGAACCCAAGGGTGGATTCAAGTCAAGAAGAGCCTGAAAAAAAAGGGGACAGAATGCAGACCACTCAATGTTGTCCAGGCGGTGCAGGTAGGCAATGCCCACCCTCTTGGGGAGAAGTTCCTGCAGGTCGGTGATGGAAGGAGTACAGCTGCAGAATCCAGGTGATGCAGTAAGATACTTGGAGTCGCTCAAGAGCTGTCCCACGTCAGTCGCCGGACTGCAGAGGTGTCCAGTGGCTAGCAGAACCACCAACAAGCATTGGCAAAAGCAGGAAGAAGCTGCAGGGAAGTTTGCAGAATATTGGGGACCCAGCAAGCTCCAAACAATTCAACACTTGGAGGAGAGTCAAGTCTGACCCTTGGCAAGCAGAAGAGCCAGAACGAATCATTGGAGACCCCTCATGAGGACCCACTGGCAGCAGGGACGAGATAATGTGAAGCGTACTCATGTCGAAACAGAGAATAACTTGTAAGGACAGCATCAGAATACTCAAGGGATAAGAGACTGTGAACAAGGTACGAAGTGTTGCGGAATTTAGTAGCTTCTTGGGACAGGATTACAATAGTTTGAAAGTCGAAATAAGGAACAGCAGGAAGTACTAGAAACATTGCAGCGCTAAGCCCTGATGAAGTCATTGGGTTACATCCCTGATGAAACACGTGTTGGCAGAAGTGGAAGTGGGCTGAAGTGGAAGTGATTTTTTCACTGAAGTTACAAATTCAAAAGAGAATAAAGAAGCTTTTCATACATTATGAACACAAGAAAGAAGGATTTAAGACAAGTGCTTTATTTCTTCTGCAATTTAAGGGCAATCATTGGATTGTCACAGTACAGGGTTGGGGTGGTTCGCTGATTGAGCACCATCCTAATTTATTGTTTGGGACAGGACACTGAACTGCATCAAATAATGGACATGTACATTTTTTGTGTGTGCCGTTTTTTTCTTTTCCCACAAAAAACGCCCACTTGTATAATCAGCAGGCACAGGGAGTTGCAGGGTGGCCTCATCAGAACAACAAAGAAGGAGCATCATGCTGCAAGAGTTGCCTTGGCAACAGCAACAGACGTGGCGCTTAGGGGTTCTGTACCAGTGGCTACAGCAAAGGTCCACCATCTCCCGAGTTGGTCAGAAGACAAGTTGCACCAGAAGAGGGCCACAGAACCACCACCTTTGTTGCAGAGCTTTCTGATGTCCATGGGACGGCAAGATTCAACAGCCAGTCGTTGTTGAGGTGCCTGCGGAAGCAGAGCAGTGACTCCTTCACTCCAAGGGAGATTCCTTCTTGCTTCCTGATGCAAACAGAGTCCTTGTGACCCTGGAGGATGCACAGTCACAGATGTTGCAGAACTCTTGCAGGAACTGGAGAAGCAATGTTGCAATGGGAGCTCTCCCTACTGGATACAGTCTTGTTTCAGTTCCTAAGGCAGACCAGCAGTGGTTCCAGAGCCCAGGTTGCAGAAAGTGTCTTGCAGAGAGTTCTTTGTAGAGTCTTGCTTGACAAATCTAGGGTCCCACCCTTAGGAAGCCCTTATGTGACCCAGAAAGGGGGCTGGACAGTGTCTGAGGTGACCCACCTATCAGAAAGAGTCAGGAACGTCATTTAGCTGTCCTAACCAGTCAGATGCTCCGAGGGGCCTCTGCCCATCTGGTTTCCAAGATGGCAGAACCAAGCAGCCACCTGGTAGAGCTCTGTGTACCTCCCTAGGGGAAGAGCTGGACAGGAGGTGGTCACTCCCCTGTCTTTTGTGTGGTTTTAAGCCAGTGTAATAACTAGGGGTTTCTGCACTGGTGCAAACCAGTTTATTCAAGGAGGATACCCAATGTGCCCTTCAAAGCAGTCTGGTGGTGCTGAGAGGCTACCCCACCCCAGCCCAGAGACACCCATTTCAAAGGGAGACATGGTCACACTTCTTTCCTACAGGAAATCCTTTTCTTCTGCCTTCCCCCACCCGAGTAAGGCTCATCAGCAAGAGGGCAGAACAGTGTCTAGGGTCGGCAGCACGCGCGCTAGCATGTAGACCATGCAAGGCTGTACAGGCAGGAATGGTGGGTCCTCTAAGGAACCCCCAGAGTAAATGGTATCATGCAACTAACACTATAATCGGTGCTCATGCACAGGTGTCATCACACTAAGGACGATGCACCCTGCCCTTGGGCTGAAGGGCCTACCATGGGGTGACTTACAGGGTCAGAGTGCAGTGGCTGCAATATAAGGCAAGCCTTAAATCTAAAGTGAAAGTTGTGAGCACTATTTCAGGCAGGCTGCAATGGGAAGCCTGCAGACAGTTTGCATGGGCTTTCATGGGTGCCATGATACATGCTGCAGCCCATGGGAGACCCCTGGTGTACCAATGCCCTGGGTAACTAAGTACCATATACCAGGGACTTACACCAGTATGCCAACTTTGGGGCAAGAAAGATACCAAGCAACCAAATTTAGAGGAGAGAGCACTGACACTGGGGTACTGATTAGCAGGATCCAAGTGTACTAGGGACTAGACACACTGAAACCAGGCAAAAAGCTGGGGTATTTATGCTAGAAAGATGCTACTTTCCTACTGGGACCTTGGTTGTCCAGCTGCTACAGTGACCCGTGGACCAGTTTGGTGGAACCCAGGCGTGGACTTCGGACAAGAAGTACCTGTGGAGAGAGGGGACAGCATCTAAGCCAGCCATAGTTGCCCAGGAGGTGCAGGAAGGCAATGCCCACCATTCTCGTGGACACTTCATTGTAGGACAGAGGCCTTGAAGATGCAGCTGTGGAGTCTAGGCAATGCTGAGAGATCTCAGGAGTTGTCCACGAGGTGTCAGATGCCGGTTGTCGAATTGTAGGAGGGTCAGTGGCCAGCAGGACCACTAACAAACCTTGGCTAATGAAAAAGACGTGGTGCAAGAAGAGTTGCAGGAGTGGGGAACAGCAAAGTCCACAAGACTCAACCTTTACAGGTAAGTCAAGACAAGCCTTCAGCAAGAAGAAGAGCCAGCAGGAATCGATGGAGACCCCAGAAGGACCCTCTGGCAGCAGGCACAGGGAGTTGTGAGGAGGCCTCAGCAGCACAAAGAAGATGGATGCGCATGTTACAGGCGTTGCAGGGAGGATGCTGGTCTGGGAGCTGTGTGAGGCTGGGGCTTCCTGGAGCTAGGAGGCCTTCTAAGTGAAGAGCCAACAAGCTTTGGCAACGGAAAACAGACATTGTGCACAGGGGTTCTGTTCAAGGAGCTTCAAGGAGGGACCACAGTCTTCCCAGTTGCAAAGAAGGCAGGTCAAACCTCTGGAGAGCTACAGAACCACATAACCACCACCTGTGTTGCAGAGCTTTGAAGAGTCCAAGGGACAGCAGGATCCACAAACCGGTCATCAAAGTTGAGGTGCCTGTGGATGATCCCTCACTCTAAGGGAGATTCCTTCTTGCTGTCCTTAATGCAGGCAGAGTCCTTGTGACTCTGGATGATGCACAGACACAGAAGTTGCACAGTCCTTGCAATACCCGGGGATGAAGTTGCAGCAGGAGCCCTCCTACCAGCTGAGGTCTAGTCTTGGATCCCAGTGAAGTCTAGTAGCAGAATCCAGTGTCCAGCAGCAGAAGTGTCTTGAAGAATCTTCAGGATTAATCTAGGGTCCCCAACCTCAGGGGAGCCCTTATGTAACCCAGGTAGGGGGTTGTACAGCTTCTGCAGTGACCCACCTATCAGGAAGGTAAAGGATGCTACTCTGGTGGACTGACAGTCAGATGCTCCCAGGAGCCTCTGCACAATTTATTTGCAAGGTGGCAGAATCAACTGCCCAAATGGCAGAGCTCTGGGCACCTTCCTAGGAGAGGACCTGGATAGGGGGTGGTCACTCCCCTGTCCTTTATGTGGTTTCGCACCAGAGTGGGAGCCGGGGGCTCCTGCACTGCAGTAAACCAGTTTATGCAAGAAGGGCACCAAACATGCCCTACAAAGCAGTCTGGTGGCGCTCAGGAGCACCCCACCCTAGCCCAGAGACACCTATTTCTGTGGTAGCACCTCTCCTCTACAGGAAATTATTTGTTCTGCTTTCCCCTACACGAGTTAAGCTCAGCAGCAGGAGGGCAGAACAGTGTCTGAGGTCAGCCGCAGCACTAGAGTGCACACAGGCCCGCAAGGCTGCACAGGTAGACATGGGGGATCCTCTAAGGAACCCCACAGTACATAGTATCATGCAACCAACACTGGAATCTGTGTAGGTGCACGATTCCAACATGTTTGATACCAAACATGACTAGGCTCGTTGAAGCCATTGTGTAGTTAGATATCTTGTGAGGACCAGTGACCACTACATAGGGTAAAATGGCCTCCCTACACTTACAAAGCCCAGAAAATGGGTTCTGGGGTTTGCAGGGGCACCTCCGCTCATGCAGGGGTACCCTCACACTTAGAACCATGCAGCCTGCCCTTGGGCTAAAAGGCCTACTTTAGGGGTGACTTACAGGGTCAGAGTGCAGTGACCTTGATGTAAGGTAAACCTTGTATCTAGAGTGAAAGGTGCATGCAATAATAAACTGTGTCTGCAGGCCTGCTATTACATAGGCTGTAATAGCAGGCCTGCAGACACAGTTTGCATGGGCTCTCACGGTGGCATAATACATACTTATGCCCTGGGTACCCAAGTAATATATACTAGGACTTACAGGTGTACACGAGGATGCCAATTGTGGGGTGTAAGAAGTAGTTACCAAACAAATTTAGGGGAGAGAACAATGACACTGGGGTCCTGGTTAGCAGGATCACAGTCTACTACAGTCAAAAGATACTGGCACCAGGCAAAACGTGGGGGCAACCATGTCAGAAAGATCCTATTTTCCTACACCAAGGCTCTCCTCGCTGCTGAAAGAGACCTTGCACCACCTCCAGATGGAGATACCATTTGTGATCAACCAGGCACTGTCAGCTGAGTTTGTCCGCTCTGGCATTCAGAGTCTGTCAGGTGCTGAACCACTGGGGGAAATGCCCGGATGTTCCAGCCATGTCCAGAGGCGCAGAGCCTCCTGACAAAGGGTCCAACGACCCCACCCTACCCTGCTTGTTGCAGTACCACATGGCAGTGGTGGTGTCCGTAAACACCTTCTTCCAATCCCAGTCTCATCGCTTGGAGCTCCTAAAGGTTGATGTGGAGTCTGGACCCCGTCGGAGACTAGTTGCTTATGATCTCGGCCACTCCCAGGTGGCCGCCCCATCCCAGGAGTGATGCATCTATCAATACTGTCAGATCTGGTTGGGGAAAAGGGATCTGCCTCTGACCTAATCGCAGTTTGTTAACCACCACTGCAGATCTTGCGCAGCTCCCTTCGAGATCTGGACCATGTTGGAGAGATTCCCCTGGTGCTGCGCCTAATGGAACTTCAGGTCATAGTGCAGGGACCACTTATACCATCTGGCATGATTCACCAACAGATGCAGGACCATGTCAGAGAGAATCCCATGATGCTGCACCCACTGGAACTTCAGGTCCCAGTGCAGTGACCGCATATGCCACCTGGCATGATTCACCAACAGGATGCTGGAAGCCATGACATCCAGCAGCCTCAGAGTCATTCACAACAAAATCCAGGGTAGAGGGTGAAACATCTGTATCATAGCCTGAATATCCTGGACTCGTTGCTCGGGAGAATAAGGTGAAACTACACTGTGTCCACAACAGCTCTGATGAAAGGGAGCATCGGAGAGGGAGCCAGGTGTGAAATGAGCATGTTTATAGTGAACCGCCAGCGAATGCACGAGGTTCACCATAGACTGAAGGTGGGAGACAACAGCCTGAGGCGAGCCTGCCTTCAACATTCAGTCATCAAGGTAGGGGTAGACTGAAACCCCTAACCTGCGCAGATGAGCTGCGATCACAGCCATCACCTTGGGGAACACCCAAAAGGCACGGGTAAGGCCAAGGGGGAGCATGGGTAACGGACAGTGCTCATGGCCCTCGTGAACCACAAGTAATGTTTGTAGGCAGGACGGGAATGTGGAAGTAAGCATCCTGCAAGTCCAGTGCTACCATCCCCTGGTCCATGGCAGATGTGAGAATTCTGTCCTTCTTGAGAAAGAGTTTGACGGACCAGAGGTCTAGGATAGGGCGGAGTCCCTTGTCCTTTCTGGACACCAGAAAGTAGCAGGAATAACTACCACAACCTACTTCTGGCACAGGGACCTTCTCTATTGCTCCCTTGGCTAAGAGAGCTGTAACCTCCTGTGGAGAAGTGTCAGGTGATTCTCTGTCATCTGATCATGGGATGGTGGCATGGATGGAGGGATAGCCTTGAAGGGGAGGTGAAGGAGGCTGGTGCAAACCTATAGACAAGGCACCCTGTACAGAGTCTGGGCAACCCTTAGTGATACAGTAAGTGGTTCCAGATAACCAGAGCCCTCAAAGGGTAGCTGTGGAGAGCAGCTAAGGCTTATTGGGTGTAAAGCAATTACAAATACCACATAGGTCAGTCAGTGATATACACACAAGAAAGAACCAAATCAGTGTTAGGAAGATAATTTATCATTTATTACAACACAGGAACTAAACTAAATTTTGGAGATATCTACACTCAAAAAAATACACAGAAATGGGTAAGTAAAGGCATAAAATAACATGGGCCACCATGGGGAGGCCAAACCATTTACTTATGGGGTGCCTAAGTAACTACTAACCAACACTACAAGCCAAGGATCTTCCGGGCTGGGGAAGCACTAAAACACCATAAGTAGCTAGGATTCTCCAAGTACCCGTGGGCAGAGTTGCTACGGCGGGTCAGGTGTGCATAGGATAACATGGTGAAGTCGCTGTTAGAGTTTTTGTGTTCCAGCCCCTTTCCCAAAGGACCCCAAGGAAATCAGTTGAAATAAAGGAGGTTAGAGAGTGCCCCCACCCGTGGATACCCATAGAAGTAGAGAACCTACACCAGGGAGCCTAGGTGCGTGAGGTGAAGTCATTTCAGAACCTCCTGTTGAAGTCAATGGAGACTTCGGTTGTCCAGCTGCTGTTGTGCCCTGTGGATCAGGTCGGTGGAGCCCAGGTGTAAATCTCGGATAAAGAGAACCCAAAGAAAGAGGGGACATACTCCAAATGGTGCAGGAGGGCAATGCCCACCCATCTTGAAGATGCTGCTTTTCTGAGGGACAGTTGTCGAAGAAGTGCAGCTGGGGTGTCCAGACGATGCAAGAAGAACCCAAGAGTCATCCACAAAATGCCTCGTCAAGGTCGTCAAAATGCAGGAGGTGAGGGTGAGGGGCAGAAGGCTGGGGGCGGGACAGTGGTCAGCAGGATTACCAACAAGCCTTGGCAAGTGCAAGAAAGCTTTGCAAGAAGTGCTGCAGGATTTGGAGAAAGGTCCAAGGGACTCAACTTTAGTAGGTAAGTCCGGGGCAGCTCTCAGCAAGCAGGAGAGCCAGCAGGAATTGTTGGAGAGCCCAAGAGGACCCTCTGGAAGCAGGCACAAGGAGTAGAAGGGACAATACAGCAGCAGGGATTGCAGAGTGATTTTGGAGCTTCTTGGAGCTAAGAGGAGACTGATTTGCATATGGCTGGGTCCAAACTGGGGTGGCATGGTGAGGAAAAGAACAATAGATTTAACCCAGATCTGTGACTAGAGGTGAGTGTTTGAAATGTTTCAGCACTCTGTCCATCGTCTTATGTTGATGTGATGGACAGCCAGCAAAGCAGGTGGATGGAGTGGTGGGGTGGATTGGCTGGATTGCTGGCTCACTGATCCACGAGGATGGTGGATCCCATGTCCCCCAGCCATGAGGTCCAAGGACCTAGTCGTAGCACAAGATACCTTCAAGTGCTCAAGCAAATAGTCTACTTTCTCTCTGAAGAGATGGGTGCCATCAAAGGGCATGTCCAGAAGGTTAGCTTGGACATTCCCCGAAAAGCAAGACATCCTCAACTAGACGTGGTGCCTCAAGGCCACTGTCGATGTAACAACTCTTCCCAGTGAGTCGGTCTTCTCCAGACCACAACTGATTGTGAACTTCGCTGAGTTTTCCAGTCAGCAACAGCTAGGGCCAGAATGGCCCGGGCCTCCTCTGGGACCTGTGGGAACACTTGCACAACTGTGTCCCATAAAAAATGGTTGTAATAGCCCAAAAGGCATGGGGTGTTCGCGGACCGCAATGCCAGACTTGAAGAAGTTGGTCCAGCCTCTTGGATTCCCTATACCCGGGTTGCAGAAGGGAATGTGCTCTGGGACGTACAGGCTTGGATAACCAAACTCTCAGGGGTGGGGTGTTGCTTCAAGAATGCTGTCATATGGAGCAGGTCTATTGCATTGGGCGACTGTCCCTGTGCTGGGTTTGGACGATGTACCAGCAGGACATCTGTAAGGGCCTCGGAAAAGGGCAAAAGGGTTCATAGGGCGAAGTCCCAGGCTGAAGCACCTCTATCAGGTTAGTACTAAATACCACCAAAGGTAGCTCGAGGACCTTGGGCACTCTTCACAAAATAGGATGTTCTCTCCTCCACAGCCACAGTAGAGGGAGAAAGCATGCCAGTGTCAGGGAAAGTATCCAGACCACTGGCCTCACCCAGGTTCATCCACCAGTCCCATAGGGTCTTGGAGCTGGTATTCTAAAGGATCCAGTGACCTCTCCCATCCCTCACTGTACCCCAACTCATGAGAATAAGGATCAGGATCCAAAAGAGGGGGAAGGCCCCTGCCTAAGACGCCAATCCGTCTCTGTCTCGGAGTCGGCAATAAGGATGGGGTCAACAACACCCAGGGGCACAGGTGGTGTCAGGAGGATCGATGTCGGAAAGAGTGTCAGAGAAGGTCGAGATGGCACAACAGACTCTGGTTCGGATCCGGAAACAGATCCATGAGTGCCCACTGGAGCCGAGGCCTAAACTGCTGGTGCAGAACCCAAGGTGTCCCAGCCAAGTCAGACTGCACAAAGATGATGTGCAAGGCCTCATAAAACTCTCGCAGCTGGGCAGGGGTCATTCCGAGAAACTCAGGAGGCATGGAGTTGACGCAAACACAGTCTCCGAGGATGGAGGCCTAGAACAACAACGCTCCTTTTCCCTTGTCTCGTCAGCTGACGGACGGGGTGAAGTTGAATGAACGCGTGCTCTTCTTTGACAACTTCCTGTGCCTTTACGTACCCGACTGCCCAGAGACTCGGAGTGGGACGTTTATAAAGGGAGGGGGGCCTGCAAGCGTTCTCGGGACCTTCCTCTCATCTGAGATCCAGAGGGATGCAGAGCCGAGTGGCAGGCTGCAAGCAGCCTTAGGGACCACACCCTCAAAGCTTTCAGATTCATGGCCCCCTACTCGGAACATGACTTCGGGTAGCTCTATAGACACCACAAGCACATGAGGTGTGGATCCGTGATGGACATCCCCGATGACAGGAACAACAGGGCTTGAACCCGGTCTTATGTGAAGACACCCTCAACGCACCAGGACTGTAGACGGTCAAAAACTCTTAAATTAATGTCAAAAAGTGACTGAGGGGTATGCACGTCTTCAGATAAGTGGTGGCTGGCACGGAAAGAAAATAAGTGACGTCAGTGCACCGGGGTGAAGCCTATGTAGGACCAGTGGCGTCATGACCGGTGCGCACAACACCAACAACGAACGCGGAGCCGACTGATCCCACCTCAAAGCATGGAGGGGTACTGCTTGAGAAAAATCTCGGGATCCAGACTGACGCCTGGGGGAATTCTTAGGTAAGGAATCTTAAGCTAGAAGTCTCTATCAGATTACCCTCTCAATGTCTATAAGCATAAAGGCCAGGTTTGATTACGATATAAAATCAATCTTACAGCTACCAAACTTCTGCCCATGGCTATGGCAGGTACCTCAGACCCCATGTTAGTTAGGGCTTGGCCTATAAGGTAAGTGGGAGTTACTTTTATGATAGTCTTCTGTACGTCTTCTCATAGCACACCCTCCTCTACAGTTTCCCTCATAATCCTCAAGAGAGACTGTTCCCTTGGATTTATTTTTACCAATGTTAGGGAAAGTCCCTCGAGTCAGGTGTTTGCCTTCATTGTTTGCAACGCTTCCACAGCTGTGACTTGCTTCTCTGAAGACAGCACTACTTCCACCCACAGTTCTTTCGTCCTGGCCAAAATTAATCATCAGGAGTTGACATATAATACCTGTCTGATCTACTTTGTTACCCCAGATGCAGTCATATAGCTTGCATACACTTTAGCAATCTCTGTCCCTATGCTATAGCATAGGGACAGTAATCTCTGTCCCTATGCTAACTAATTTAGTAATATTCAACATGTTTCCAATAGATTCCTCCAACACCCTGACCCAGTATATCAGCTTCTCAGTTTTGCCTCAAAATTCATGGGCATGTTTTTGGACCACCACCACCCAGTAGGCCCTGGTCATATCAATAGCAATCTGTTTCAGTTTTAGCTTTTCAGCATGATTGCCATAAATGTCCCTTTCATCTAAAGTTACCTATTTTTTTCTAGGTCAAAGAGTACATTTTCCATCTTGGCACTATTTCTCAACATTTCCCTCTCCTTTGACTGGATGTATGTTCTGGAGTTAACTCCAAACACTGATGTAGTCACACCCCACTAGACCCTGTGTAACTGTACCAGTCCCAAGTTAATTTGAAATGACATCTGTTTCTGCAGGGTACCTCACAAACTCATTTCTTGTCAGCCTCCATGCATTTATGCACCAGACACCTTGCCAAATAAGAAAACTTACCTGTAACTATGGTTCTCCTGTATTGGAATCTTTCATGGATTCACATGCTTGAATCATTCCCAGTCATCGAGATGGGAGTCCCAGGTACCTTAGAAAAGATAATGACTACCTACACATAATAATGATGATAATAAAAAAAGGCCTATTGCCTTACTGTTAAATAACTTCTCCAAGTCGTTATGTAAAAAAGGCAGAGTCCACCAATCAGGTAATCCCACTCTCTAGAACCCTCCTGAAAGAATCTCCAGTACATAATATTTTATAAGCACTAGTGCATATCAATAAAAGGTTATACTGAGAAAAGTACGATGAGCTTCCCCTGGGAGGTGGGTGGTCACATGTGAATCTAGGAAAGATTCCAATACTGAAGAACTATAGTTACAGGTAAGTAACTTATTTTCTTACTCCAGTATTGGAACTTTCATAAAGTCACATGCTTAAATCAGACTATAGAGCAGTATTTATGTCACATTGCATTGAGAAGACATTATTAAAATTGTCTAAAGATACATGTTATGTTATAAACCATACGAGCATTCTAACTTGCAAAGGTGGTATAGCTTATAAACACTATTATTCATGTTCGTAAAACATGAAATTTCCAAGCAAACTCCCTCCTAACCATCACATCATGCAATCTGTACTAGCAATCAGGAAAGGATGGTGGGAGGTAGGGACAGCTCACCGTTACTGGAACAGATGCCGCAGGACCGCCTGCCCTACCGCCACATCTCTTTGAGGTATCTCCTCCAGACAATAGTCTCTCGTAAACGTGTGTATTCTTCCAGGTGGCTGCTCTGCTAATGTCTTTTAAGTGAACACCTGCGAACAATGCCATCGATGTCGAGATAGATCTTGTGGAATGTGCTCGTACTGAGAACCGTAAAGGCCTTCCAGCTGCCTGGTGACAGAACTTTATTGCTGATACTATCCATCTTGCTATGCCCTGTTTTGATAGGGGTTGGCCCTTTCATGGGGCACTATAAGCAACAAGTAACTGTTTACACCTACAAAACTGATTGGTTTTCTCCAAATAAAATGTAATATATCGTTTGATGTCCAGGAAGTGAAGCGCCCTTTCTGCCGGAGATGACTGATTTGGAAAGAAAGTCTTGAGGATCAGAGGTTCACTGATGTGAAAGTCCGATGGTACTTTGGGAATTTTTTTTGGGTTTGGGCGAAGGATTACTCTGTCGTGTTTAAATTGAAGGAAGGGCTCTTGGATGGTAAGAGCCTGGATCTTGCTGATGTGTCTAGAAGCAAACTTCAACAATAAGTATTTCGATTCTGCTTTGTGAATAGGTTCAAATGGATGCTTCATGAGGTGGGATTGAATGGTAATGAGATGCCAGGTGGGTGGAGGAGGTCTTACTGGTGGAAAAACTCTAAAGAGTTGTTTCAGAAACTGTCTTATTAGCCTAGAGGACCATAAAGACAGAGATGTTGGGGAACGCCTGAACCGAGATATGGCCGCCCGGTGCACTCTAATGGATGCATGAGCTAATCCTGAAGATTCCAGATAGAGGAGATAGGGCAATATCTCCTCTGGAGGTGACAATAGCAGTATCACTTGTTCCTTCTGACACCATGAACAAAACCTTTTCAATTTCAGAGAGTATGTTTTGTTTGTTCTTTCTGCCCTGGCTTTTGAAAGTATTCTTTTGCATTCCGGGTGAATATTTAAATAGACATACTCATTGTGTTCAGGAGCCAGGCTGATAATTTTTAGTGATTTGGGGTCCGGGTGCAGGACCTGGCCATCGTTCATCGTTAGGAGATCTGGTGAGCCCTTCAGTGGACTGTAAACCAGTATTGGTGAGGCCAATATGGGGCTATGAGGATCAGCCTGCAACCTTCCCTCTTGATCTTTGTGAGCACTCTGGAAATCAGGGGAATGGGTGGAAAAGTGTAAGCAAATATTCCACACCATGCCATCGAAAAGGCATTTCCCCACGATCCCAGGTGGTGATCCCAGCTTGCGTAGAAGCAGCATTTTTTTTGTTTTGTGGTGTCAGGAAGAGATCCAGGTTGTGTTTTCACCATTCCCTGAAGACTTGGCCTAATGCTCTTTGATTCAATTCCCATTCGTGACACGAGGATGTTAGTCTGCTGAGGGTGTCTGCAGTTTTGTTTTGTCTGCCTGGAAGGTGTTCTGCCTTTAACGTTACTCCATTTCAAATAGCCCAATTCCAAATACTTTGAGATTCTCAAGATAGAAGGGACCTTGTCCCTCCCTGCTTGTTCAGGTAATGCATTGTTGTTGTGTTGTCCGATCTGATGAGAACAGCAGATTGCTTTATCCTGGGAGGAAAGCCTGTAGAGCCACAAAGACTGCTCTTAGCTGTAAGAAACTAATGTGATATTTCTGAAAAGATCTCTTCCACTTTCCACTGACATGCAGGTCCTGTAGATAACCACCCCATCCTTTCAGAGATAGGTAATGACCAGAGGAGGTCGATGGAGCAGAAAAGGAAGACCTACTGCCATGTTCGACTGATCTCACCACCATTGGAGTGCTTCGATCATGAGTGGAGTCAGTGTGACAGTGTTGTTGAATGAACCTTCTTTCTGCGTCCATTGAAGATCCAATTCTTCTTGCAGGGGGCGCATCCCTAGTCCGCAAACTGGAATTAGGTGAATGCAAGATGACATCATCCCCAGTAGGGATTTGTAGCCGCGTACTGAAAGAAACTTTTTTATTTGAAATCTGGTTACTAAAGACTTGATTTTTGTCTGTATTTCTAATGTCCAGAAGGCCTTGTCCCTGACTGTATCTATTGACGCCCCCAAGAACATCGTTACTCTTGCTGGCAAGATCTTTGATTTGTTCCAATTTAGAGTGAGAGCCAATTCATTGAATAGCTCCATGTATGCCATTGTTGAGTTGTGAGCCGCTGAATTAAATTGCGCTTTTATGAGCCAGTCGTCTAAATATGGAAAAATCTGGTGTTTTGCTTCCTAAGCCAAGCTGCTACTGGTGCTAGACACTTTGTGAATACACTGGGGACCGATCTGAGGCCAAACGGAAGAACTTTGAGTTGGAAATGGCTGCCGACTGCTGTAAAGGGAAGGAATTTCCTGTGGGCAGGTGAGATTGGGATATGAAAGTATGCATCCTGTAGATCCAGGGTTGTTTTCTGTGGTTCAGAAGGAGGAGAATCTCCTGTAACGTGACCATACGAAAGGTTTGGCGCTTAAGATACTTGTTGAGGTCTCTGACATTGAGACTGAGGATAGGGCGCCATTATCTCCAGTTCTTCTGTATCCGAAAGAATCAGGAGTAGAAACCTTTCCCCTGCTGTGAAGAAGGGACCCTCTCTATTGGCTCCTTTCTTTAACATGGTCCTGCCCTATAACCAGAGTGGTTTTAGATGTTTCTGAAGGGAGGTGTGTGGAGGGTGTGATGGCGGAATTTGGGTGAATTCCAAGGTGTCGCCGAATTGCACTATTTTTAAAACCCACTGGTCCGATGTTATAGGCGTAGGACGCTTGAGGTGGTTGCCTCTGAGAGTATTGTGTCCGAAACTGTTGAGTTGAATAAGTAGGGTAATGAAGGCTTTAAAAAACTCCCCCGATATGATTGTACTCCTCACCCTCTGGGGACACAAAAAGGCAATTTTCTTAAATTGTAGGGTCCCAAGTGATCTGGCGGTGTCTGTCAGGCTTTATTGCTTGCAGGGCTTCGTCCACGTGTTTGCCAAAGAGGGCCTCTCCGTCGAATGGAAGATTCAATATCTTATTCTGCACCTCCAGGCGGAAGGTAGTGGCTTTAAGCCAGCCTTGCCTACGTAGCACTGCACGACCTGCTAGTTGCCTGAAAGCTGTGGTAGCAATATCTACTACACAGTCAATGATCTCTGCCGAGGTGTGCTGTCCTTTCAGCAAGATCTCTTTGCTTCCTCCTTCGACTCTTCTGGAAGCAGGTCCAAATATGGAGTGATGTCGGCCCATAACTGCCTGTCATATCAGCCCAAAACAGCTAAGGAATTCGCTGCTCTCACTGTAAGCCCAGACATGGCGGAAGACCTCTTTCCGATGTTATCTAGCCTCCTTCTTTCTTTGTCTGGACGTGCTGTAATAGGCGCTGATGGATTTTTGGAACGTCTCTTAACGCTGCCCGTGTTATTACTGAGTCTGGTTTCGGATTCCCAGGTAGGCAGGCTGGAGCGTCTCCTGGGACTTTATACTTTTAATCCAACCTTAGTAAGACAGCAGTGACATTAGATGGGTTCATCATCACTTTTATACCCTCCTCCCAAATGTAATTTACTATGGGCATGGATCACACATTTCTCTGAAAGAGCTCCTTGAAATCATGTAGGAAGCAGTCCATTTGTTTAGATGGCATTGGCAGCGCAACTCTTTTTGCTGCTCTTTCCAGCAGATTATGGAAACTCTGTGTCTTCTGGGGGTGAATCTACATGAGGAGGCCATGGAGGTGACGGAGTTGGTATTTTATAGTTGCTCCATTCCGATTGTGTGTCCTGGAGCTCCCCTTCTTCCCTTTCATCTTCGAAGAGCCTGTAACCTGTACAAATCTCTCTGCGGGGTACCTCTTACTGATCTTTGCAAAGGCGTAGTCCTTGGCACTGGGGTGGAGGGATGAGGAAGGGTTGGAAGAGATTCACCCTGTGGTGTTGACGGAAATCTCTTATTATAGTCGGACAACATAAATTGGAGATCCGTGATAAGGGAAGTTGGAACACACACCATATCCTCTGGTGCACTTCCCTGGTCCTTGTGAGGAGAATAATATTGTTTGTCATAATGCTGGCTAAATTCATCTCGTCCTCCTGATATTTGACTTGAAGCTGAGAAGGACTATAAGCTGCTCCAAATGGTCCATAATCATCTGAATCCTCACCCAACAGATGGGCCGGGAGTAAGGGAGTGACTTTACTTGAGGACACGCCGACAGGTGTTCTTTCCTATTTGAAACCTTGATTTTTCTCATCGTCGACAGTGCTGACGGTGAGGCCGCCGACGGAGTCGTCTCTATATGCGAAGATCTCTCTCTGGTTCTTGTCGACGACGATGTCATCGTCGGTGGAATGGTCATCGACGGTAGTGTCGTTGATAACTTTATTTTCAGTGTCAACAGTCTGGTCTTAGATTCTGCGAACGAGGGAAGAAGAAATGGTCGACAGACTGGATACCGTGGATGTTGTTTTGCACCTATACTGGCATAGTATAAGACTTGGTCGACGATGGCGTCTGCAACCGAGGAGCTCGCTGACAGAGGAGTCGTCAGTGGTATGTCACTTGAAGGAGGTAAAGCCGGCTTTTTAAAAGCAGTAATTACCTTTGGAGGAGGTGTGGATGGTTCTGAAGAGGGTTTATAAACCTTCTTTGAAGTAGAAGGCCGTTGTTTTGATTTTTCTGAGGAAGATTTTCCTTAGTGGGGTGATGCTGATAGGATTTGGCCTTTACCAGACCCCTGTGAGGTCTTTTTCACAGCGTTAGAGGGCTGTTCTGAACCCTTTTCTGAATGAGGTGATCTTTGTCTTTTCTGAACACCAGGAAGACTCATCAATGTCTGAACCTGAGACAGGGTTTTTTCACTGGCTACTGCCCTCTGACCCCTGTAATGCCCCTAAATCTAGTAGTCAGGGGCACTCCTGAACCTTGCTCTTCAGATTCCTGGTGACCTGACAAGAAGAAGAACTGAAGAGCAGCACCAGCAGAGAAGAATCCAGACGACAACTGACTTGGTCCCAGCCCTACCGGCCTGTCTGCAGCTTCAAGACTCCTGCTACAAGAAGACAACTCGTCCTGCAGGACCAGAAACCTCTACAAATCCCCAAGGGACTGCCTGCCTACCCAAGGACTAAGATCTCGTGAGGACAGTGGCCCTGTACATAAAGAAACCTCCTAGAAGGACTTCAGAACTGCCCTGGATCTGTGAGTCCTGCCCACCCTGCACCCGATGCCCATGGCTCGTGTCCAGGTGGTCCACCAGCCCAGAGATGGTAGAGAGGAAATTCCGAACCCAAGTCCATCCTGGGCTGCCCTCTCCTGATCAACAAGACAATACCTGCAGCCTAAATCCAGATGACCCCCGACTGTGAGTGGCTCCAGTAAAGATTTCCCAACTTGTAAAGATACTTCTAAACCCGCAGCCCCCTGCCCTTGGGGAACCCAACCGAGGGTACAGGAGCGTCCAGTGGGCTTTCTACGTACCTTCCCAGCAGTTGTTTTTCTTCAGTCGACTCCCTGCACCACGCCTGCAGCATCTTTGTGACCTTCGGGATCCCTCACTAAAAAGCATTGGGTGCCCGACGCTGTGTTTATATCCTGAACCCGGTTGCCCCTGTGCTACTGAGGGTGTGTGTTTGGTGCTGACCTGTGGCCACCCTGGGGCTGATCTAAACCCCCAGGTCTGTGCCCTGATGTTGCGGGTACTTACCTGCCAGCTGTTGCATTCTCAGCACCCCATGTCTCTATAGGATTCCAATGGGCGCCCAACAACAACTTTGACCTCTGCACACGGCTGGCCCCTTGTTGCTCGTGTTGCACCTTTAGTGTCTTCCTAAACATGACCCTGTGGATTCCTTGACCCCTGAAGACTGGGATCGTCAATCGAGTACTTGCCTGCAAATTGTGTCGTTACTTTTCCTCCACCAGGACTGCATTGCTTTCTATGAGAAACTGCACTGTGTCCACTTTTGAAACTGAAAAGCCTTACTTACCTGAACTGTTTTACTTGTGAAATCTAAACAAAGTGCATGTGATACTTGAAAGTGATACATTCTTGAAACTGTACTTACCTGCAACAAAGATCTTTTTGGCTCTAGCAATAAAGTAACAAAGTATATTTTTTGATACATAAAACATTGGCCTGGAGTTAGTCACTGAGCGTGTGCCTCATTTCATGACTGTGTACAACAAATGCTTAGCACGACCCCCTGATAAGCCTAACTGCTCGACCACACTACCAGAGAAAAAGAGCATTAGAATGATATACTTTAGCCTCTGTAAAGCCTCTGGGGATCCACTAGACACTATACCTTACTTTGGTATAGTATATACAGAGCCAGCATCCTACAAGCAGCCCAACGGAATGCACTGTAGCCCTGCTGTCTTTAAAACATTTCAATGCAGAGTACGCCTTCTCTCCAAAGAGGTAGAAACTACCAAGGGGCATGTCTATCTCCACTGGCAAGGCCTCCAGGCATTTCTACAAAGGGCAACACTGGTACTTACCCAGGTAATCTATGGTATCCAGGCATGCACAGACACCATATTTGTGCCCATAACAGGTTAAAGATGGATCACCAGCGCAAACTGCATTCATTGATTGTAGTGCCAGACTGGAGGAAGAAAATATGTTTGTCAAAAGCATCAATTCTTTTTGATTTCCCATCTAGAGGAGAGATTGAAATTTAGCTTGGATTCACTTTAGCAGTCGAAGCCTCCACCTTAAGGCTTTCTTGAGTGGGGCCCTTGGTGAGAAAATCCAGGACACCAGGCTACATGCCTATTCACAGATGGGTAGGAAGCCATAAAGATTATCATTAGAAGGGAGAAAGGGCTATATTTGCTGCCCAATGCTGCATTATTTCTGTCAGACTGAGGGTAGCTGTAATTTAAAGAGTATGAGCTGCTCTCCGAACCACCACTATAAACGAGGTGCTCACTTCCACTAGTGGCCTATGTAGGAAGTTGGCTCTGTATTCACTATTTCAAAGTAAGAAATAGCATGCACAGAGTCCAAGGGTTCCCCTTAGAGGTAAGATAGTGGCAAAAAGAGATAATTCTAATGCTCTATTTTATGGTAGTGTGGTCGAGCAGTAGGCTTATCAGAGGGTAGTGTTAAGCATTTGTTGTACATACACAAGCAATAAATGAGGAACACACACTCAAAGACAATTCCGGGCCAATAGGTTTTTGTATAGAAAAATATATTTTCTTAGTTTATTTTAAGAACCACAGGTTCAAGATTTACATGTAATACTTCAAATGAAAGGTATTGCAGGTAGGTACTTTAGGAACTTTGAATTGGCAAAATAGCATATACAGTTTTCACATAAATGACATATAGCTATTTTAAAACTAGACAGTGCAATTTTCAACCGTTCCTGGGGGGGGAGTAAGAGTTTGTTAGTTTTTGCAGGTAAGTAAACCACCTACGGGGTTCAAGTTTGGGTCCAAGGTAGCCCACCGTTGGGGGTTCAGAGCAACCCCAAAGTTACCACACCAGCAGCTCAGGGCCGGTCAGGTGCAGAGGTCAAAGTGGTGCCCAAAACGCATAGGCTTCAATGGAGAAGGGGGTGCCCCGGTTCCAGTCTGCCAGCAGGTAAGTACCCGGTCTTCGGAAGGCAGACCAGGGGGGGGTTTTGTAGGGCACCGGGGGGGACACAAGTCCACACAGAAAGTACACCCTCAGCAGCACGGGGGCGGCCGGGTGCAGTGTGCAAACACGCGTCGGGATCTCAATAGGAATCAATGGGAGACCACCAAGGTGTCTCTTCAGCGATGCAGGCAGGCAAAGGGGGGGGGGAGGGGCTCCTCGGGGTAGCCACCACCTGGGCAAGGGAGAGGGCCACTTGGGGGTTGCTCCTGCACTGGAGGTCAGATCCTTCAGGCCCTAGGGGCTGCAGGTGCAGAGTCTTTACCAGGCGTTGGATCTTGGAAGCAGGCAGTCGCGGTCAGGGGGAGCCTCTGGATTCCCTCTGCAGGCGTCGCTGTGGGGGCTCAGGGGGGTCAACTCTGGCTACTCACGGTCTAGCAGTCGCCGGGGACTCCTCCCTGAAGTGATTGTTCTCCACATGTTGAGCCGGGGGTGTCGGGTGCAGAGTGTCAAGTCTCACGCTTCCGGCGGGAAACGCAAGGTGTTTCAAAGTTGCTTCTATGTAGCAAAGTCGCAGTCTTGGGTGAAGAGAGCCGCTCTCCTCAGGAGTTCTTGGTCCTTCTAGATGCAGGGCATTCCTCTGAGGCTTCAGAGGTCGCTGGTCCCTGTGGAAAGCGTCACTGGAGCAGTGTCTTTAGAAGTGGGAAGACAGGCCGGTAGAGCTGGGGCCAAAGCAGTTGGTGTCTCCGTCTTCTCTGCAGGGTTTTTCAGCTTAGCAGTCCTCTTCTTCTTAGGTTGCAGGAATCTGAGTTCCTAGGTTCTGGGGAGCCCCTAAATACTGCATTTAGGGGTGTGTTTAGGTCTGGGGGGTTAGTAGCCAATGGCTACTAACCCTGAGGGTGGCTACACCCTCTTTGTGCCTCCTCCCTGAGGGGAGGGGGGCACATCCCTAATCCTATTGGGGGAATCCTCCATCTGCAAGATGGAGGATTTCTAAAAGTCAGAGACACCCCAGCTCAGGACACCTTAGGGGCTGTCCTGACTGTCTCCTTGTTTTTCTCATTATCTCCTCCGGCCTTGCCGCCAAAAGTGGGGCCGTGGCCGGTGGGGGCGGGCAACTCCACTAGCTGGAGTGTCCTGGGGTGCTGTAACAAAGGGGGTGAGCCTTTGAGGTTCAACGCCAGGTGTTACAGTTCCTGCAGGGGGAGGTGTGAAGCACCTCCACCCAGTACAGGCTTTGTTACTAGCCACAGAGTGACAAAGGCACTCTCCCCATGTGGCCAGCAACATGTCTGGTGTGTGGCAGGCTGTAAAAACCAGTCAGCCTACACGGGTAGTCGGTTAAGGTTTCAGGGGGCACCTCTAAGGTGCCCTCTGGGGTGTATGTTACAATAAAATGTACACTGGTATCAGTGTGCATTTATTGTGCTGAGAAGTTTGATACCAAACTTCACAGTTTTCAGTGTAGCCATTATGGTGCTGTGAAGTTCGTGCATGACAGACTCCCAGACCATATACTCTTATGACTATCCTGCACTTAAAATGTCTAAGGTTTTGCTTAGACACTGTAGGGGCACAGTGCTCATGCACTTGTGCCCTCACCTGTGGTATAGTGCACCCTGCCTTAGGGCTGTAAGTCCTTCTGGAGGAGTAACTTATCTATACTTCATAAGCAGTGTGAGGTTGGCATGGCACCCTGAGGGGAGTGCCATGTCGACTTAGTCGTTTTGTCCTCACTAGCACACACAAGCTGGCAAGCAGTGTGTCTGTGCTGAGTGAGGGGCCCCCAGGGTGGCATAAGACATGCTGCAGCCCTTAGAGACCTTCCCTAGCATCAGGGCCCTTTGTAGTTACCAGTTACAAGGGACTTACCTGGATGCCAGGGTGTGCCAATTGTGGAAACAAAAGTACAGATTAGGGAAAGAACACTGGTGCTGGGGCCTGGTTAGCAGGCCTCAGCACACTTTCAAATCAAAACTTAGCATCAGCAAAGGCAAAAAGTCAGGGGGTAACTATGCCAAGGAGGCATTTCCTTACACAACCCCCCCCCCCCCCCCCCCCCAAACGAAAGAGGATGAGACTAACCTTTCCCAAGAGTGTCTTCATTTTCTAAGTGGAAGAACCTGGAAAGGCCATCTGCATTGGCATTCCCAGGTCTGTGTTCCACTATAAAGTCCATTCCCTGTAGGGAGATGGACCACCTCAACAGTTTTGGATTTTCACCTTTCATTTGCATTAGCCATCTGAGAGGTCTGTGGTCAGTTTGAACTACAAAGTGAGTACCAAAGAGGTATGGTCTCAGCTTCTTCAGGGACCAAACCACAGCAAAGGCCTCCCTCTCAATGGCACTCCAACGCTGCTCCGTGGGGAGTATCCTCCTGCTAATGAAAGCAACAGGCTGGTCAAGGCCATCATCATTTGTTTGGGACAAAATTGCCCCTATCCCATTTTCAGAGGCATCTGTCTGCACAATGAACTGCTTGGAGTACTCTGGAGCTGTTAGAACTGGTGCTGTGCACATTGCTTGTTTCAGGGTGTCAAAGGCCTGTTGGCATTTTACAGTCCAGTTTACCTTCTTGGGCATTTTCTTGGAGGTAAGTTCTGTGAGGGCTGTCACTATGGATCCATATCCCTTCACAAACCTCCTGTAGTACCCAGTCAAGCCAAGGAATGCCCTGACTTGAGTCTGGGTTTTTGGAGCTGCCCAGTCCAGAATAGTCTGGATCTTAGGCTGGAGTGGCTGAACTTGGCCTCCACCTACAAGGTGACCCAAGTAAACCACAGTTCCCTGCCCTATCTGGCATTTGGATGCCTTGATAGAGAGGCCTGCTGATTGCAGAGCCTTCAAAACCTTTTTCAGGTGGACCAGGTGATCCTGCCAGCTGGAGCTAAAGACAGCAATATCATCAGGATAAGCTGCACTAAAGGACTCCAAGCCAGCAAGGACTTGATTCACCAACCTTTGGAAGGTGGCAGGGGCATAACAGTAAACTGATAATGCCCATCAGGTGTGGAGAATGCTGTCTTTTCTTTTGCTCCTGGTGCCATTTTGATTTGCCAGTACGCTGCTGTCAAGTCAAAGGTACTTAAGTATTTGGCAGCACCGAGTTTGTCTATCAGTTAATCTGCCCTTGGAATGGGATGGGCTTGGTGACAGAATTAAGTCCTCTGTAGTCCACACAAAACCTCATCTCTCTCTTTCCATCTTTGGTGTGAGGTTTGGGGACTAAGAGCATTGGGCTAGCCCAGGGGCTGTCAGAGTGCTCAATGACTCCCAATTCCAGCATCTTGTGGACTTCCACTTTGATGCTTTCCTTAACTTGGTCAGACTGTCAGATTTTTTTTTTGACAGGCATGCTGTCTCCTGTGTCCACATCATGGGTACACAGGTGTGTCTGAGCAGGGGTTAGGGAAAAGAGCTCAGCAAACTGTTGCAGGACCTTCCTACAGTCAGATTGCTGTTGGCCAGAGAAGGTGTCTGAATAGATCACTCCATCAACTGAGCCATCTTTAGGGTCTGTGGAGAGGAGATCAGGGAGAGGTTCACTCTCAGCTTCCTGGTCCTCATCTGTTATCATCAACAGATTCATATCTGCCCTGTCATGGAAGAGCTTGAGGCGGTTCACATGGATCACCCTTTTGGGGGTCCTGCTAGTGCCTAGGTAAACCAGGTAGGTGACCTGACTCTTCTTTTCTAGCACTGGGTAAGGGCCACTCCATCTGTCCTGAAGTGCCCTGGGAGCCACAGGCTCCAAAACCCAGACTTTCTGCCCTGGCTGAAATTCAAACATTGCAGCCTTTTGGTCATAACAAAACTTCTGGAGCTGTTGGCTGGCCTCAAGGTTTTTACTTGCCTTTTCCATGTACTTGGCCATCCTTGAACGTAGGCCTAGTACATAGTCCACTATATCTTGCTTAGGCTCATGAAGAGGTCTCTCCCAGCCTTCTTTTACAAGAGCTAGTGGTCCCCTTACAGGATGGCCAAACAGAAGCTCAAAGGGGGAAAACCCTACTCCCTTCTGAGGCACCTCTCTGTAAGCGAAAAGCAAACATGGCAAGAGGACATCCCATCTCCTTTTGAGTTTTTCAGGGAGCCCCATGATCATGCCTTTCAATGTTTTGTTGAATCTCTCAACAAGACCATTGGTTTGTGGATGGTATGGTGTTGTGAATTTGTAAGTCACCCCACACTCATTCCACATGTGTTTCAGCTATGCTGACATAAAGTTGGTACCTCTGTCAGACACCACCTCCTTAGGAAAACCCACTCTGGTAAAAATACGAATAAGTGCTTTGGCTACTGCAGGGGCAGTAGTCGACCTAAGGGGAATTGCTTCAGGATATCTAGTAGCATGATCCACTACTACTAGAATATACAGGTTCCCTGAGGCTGTGGGAGGTTCAAGGGGACCCACTATGTCCGCACCCACCCTTTCAAAGGGGACCCCAACCACTGGAAGTGGAATGAGGGGGGTCTTTGGGTGTCCACCTGTCTTACCACTGGCTTGACAGGTGGCACAGGAGACACAAAACTCCTTGACCTTCTGGGACATGTTGGGCCAATAGAAGTGGTTGACTATTCTCTCCCACGTCTTGGTCTGTTCCAAATGCCCAGCAAGAGGAATATCATGGGCTAAGGTCAGAATGAACTCCCTAAACTCCTGAGGCACTACCACTCTCCTAGTGGCACCAGGTTTGGGATCTCTTGCCTCAGTGTAAAGGAGCCCATATTCCCAATAGACCCTATGTGTTCCTGTTTACTTTCCATTGGACTCTTCAGCAGCTTGCTGCCCAACGCCTTCAAGAGAGGGACAGGTTTCTTGCCCCTTACACAACTGTTCCCTTGAGGGTGCCCCAGGGCCTAGGAGCTCAACCTGATAAGGTCTTAACTCCAGAGGCTCAGTTCCCTCAGAGGGCAGAACTTCTTCCTGAGAAGAGAGGTTCTCTTGTTCTTGTTGTGTTGCAACTGGTTCCCCAGTTGTCTTTCCTTTCCTCTTGGAGGGTTGGGCCCTTTTTCCAGGCTCCAACACCACTTTTTCACCCTGAGCCTTGCACTGTGCCCATGTCTTGACACACACCAGTTCAGGGATACCCAGCATGGCTGCATGGGTTTTCAGTTCTACCTCAGCCCATGCTGAGGACTCCAGGTCATTTCCAAGCAAACAGTCTACAGGGATATTTGAGGAGACCACCACCTGTTTCAGGCCATTGACCCCTCCCCACTCTAAAGTTACCATAGCCATGGGATGTACTTTAGTCTGATTGTCAGCGTTGGTGACTGGATAAGTTTGTCCAGCCAGGTATTGACCAGGGGAAACCAGTTTCTCTGTCACCATGGTGACACTGGCACCTGTATCCCTCAGGCCTTCTACACTTGTCCCATTAATTAAGAGCTGCTGCCTGTATTTTTGCATGTTAGGGGGCCAGGCAGCCAGTGTGGCTAAATCCACCCCACCCTCAGAGACTAATGTAGCTTCAGTGTGACACCTGATTTGCTCTGGGCACACTGTTGATCCCACTTGGAGACTAGCCATTCCAGTGTTAGCTGGAGTAGAGTTAGAAGTGGAATTTTTCTTGGGACAGGCCTTGTCTCCAGTTTGGTGACCAGGCTGATTACAGCTACGACACCAGGCCTTTTTGGGACCAAAGTTTTTACCCTTGTACCCAAAATTGGATTGTGAAGAGGCTCTGGGCCCACCCTCCTGAGCAGGTTTTTGGGGGCCTGTAGAAGACTCTTTACTATTTTTCCCTTTGGATGTCTCAACACTCTTCCCCTGGGGAGGCTTTGTGACCCCTTTCTTTTGGTCATCCCCTGTGGAAGTCTTGGTCACCCTAGTCTTGACCCAATGGTACGCCTTCTTTCCCAATTCTTGGGGAGAAATTGGTCCTAGGTCTACCAGAGGCTGATGCAGTTTATCATTGAAACAATTACTTAACATGTGTTCTTTCACAAATATATTGTACAGCCCATCATAATCATTTACACCAATGCCTTGAATCCAACCATCCAGTGTTTTCACTGAGTAGTCAACAAAATCAACCCAGGTCTGGCTCGAGGATTTTTGAGCCCCCCTGAACCTAATTCTATACTCCTCAGTGGAGAATCCAAAGTCCTCAATCAGGCTAGCCTTCATGAGGTCATAGGATTCTGCATCTTTTCCAGAGAGTGTGAGGAGTCTATCCCTACACTTTCCAGTGAACATTTCCGAAAGGAGAGCACCCCAGTGAGAACTGTTTACATTTCTGGTTGCACAAGCCCTCTCAAAAGCTGTGAACCATTTGGTGATGTCATCACCATGTTCATATTTAGTTACAATCCCTTTTGGGATTTTCAACATGTCAGGAGAATCTCTGACCCTATTTATGTTGCTGCAACCATGGATGGGACCAAAACCCATCTCTTGTCTTTCCCTTTCTATGGCTAGGAGCTGTCTCTCTAAAGCCAATCTTTTGGCCATCCTGGCTTGCAGGAGGTCATCTTCACTGAGGCTATCCTCAGTGACTCCAGAGGTGCTGGACTCTCCTGTGAGAGAATCAGCATCTCTGACTATCACAGTTGGAGTCAGGGCTTGAGGAGCCCTGTTCTCCCTAACTAGTACTGGAGAGGGGGGGGGATGGGGGGGGGGGATTCTCTTCTACATCACTAGCTTCCCCCTCTGGGAGGTCATCCTCAGAGGGGTTGTCTTTGGCAAACCCTGCCAATAGCTCCTGGAGCTGTAATTTGGTAGGGTTTATCCCAGATTTAATCTTTTGTAATTTGCAGAGAGACCTTAACTCTCTCATCCTAAGATGGAGGTAAGGGGTGATGTCGCGTTCCATCACACTCTCTTCTGCATTAGACATTATGTTTCTAAAAGTTGGAATACTTTAAAAAAATCTAAAACTATCTCTAGAACTTAATACAAACTTTCACAAAACTTTTAAACTCTAAAAGAAATGCTAACAGGGACTAACCCAAGGCCGTAGCAGGACTTTTAAAAATTTAGAAAAATAGCTCAAATTTCAAAAATCTGTTTCTAATGACAATTTTTGGAATTTAGTCGTGTGATCAGATATTGGCTGAGTAGTCCAGCAAATGCAAAGTCTTGTACCCCACCGCTGATCCACCAATGTAGTAAGTTGGCTCTGTATGCACTATTTCAAAGTAAGAAATAGCATGCACAGAGTCCAAGGGTTCCCCTTAGAGGTAAGATTGTGGCAAAAAGAGATAATTCTAATGCTCTATTTTGTGGTAGTGTGGTCGAGCAGTAGGCTTATCAGAGGGTAGTGTTAAGCATTTGTTGTACATACACAAGCAATAAATGAGGAACACACACTAAAAGACAATTCCAGGCCAATAGGTTTTTGTATAGAAAAATATCTTTTCTTAGTTTATTTTAAGAACCACAGGTTCAAGATTTACATGTAATACTTCAAATGAAAGGTATTGCAGGTAGGTACTTTAGGAATTTTGAATTAGCAAAATAGCATATACAGTTTTTACATAAATGACATATAGCTATTTTAAAATAGACACTGCAATTTTCAACAGTTCCTGGGGGAGTAAGAGTTTGTTAGTTTTTGCAGGTAAGTAAACCACCTACGGGGTTCAAGTTTGGATCCAAGGGAGCCCACCGTTGGGGGTTCAGAGCAACCCCAAAGTTACCACACCAGCAGCTCAGGGCCGGTCAGGTGCAGAGGTCAAAGTGGTGCCCAAAACGTATAGGCTTCAATGGAGAAGGGGGTGCCCCGGTTCCAGTCTGCCAACAGGTAAGTACCCGTGTCTTCAGAGGGCAGACCAGGGGGGTTTTGTAGGGCACCGGGGGGGGGCACAAGTCCACACAGAAAGTACACCCTCAGCAGCACGCGTCGGGTTCTCAATAGGAATCAATGGGAGACCAAGGGGTCTCTTCAGAGATGCAGGCAGGCGGGGGGGGGTAGGGGCTCCTCGGGGTAGCCACCATCACCTGGGCAAGGGAGAGGTCCACCTGGGGGTCGCTCGTGCACTGGAGGTCGGATCCTTCAGGCCCTGGGGGCTGCGGATGCAGTGTGTTTCCAGGCGTCGGGTTCTTTGAAGCAGGCAGTCGCGGTCAGGGGGAGCCTCTGGATTCCCTCTGCAGGCGTCACTGTGGGGGTTCAGGGGGGTCAACTCTGGCTACTCACGGGCTCGCAGTCGTCGGGGAGTCCTCCCTGTAGGTTTGGTTTTCCGCAGGTCGAGCCGGGGGCGTCGGGTGCAGAGTGGAAAGCCTCACGCTTCCGGCGGGAAACGTGTGGATTTAAAAGTTGCTTCTTTGTTGCAAAGTTGCAGTTTCTTTGGAACAGGGTCGCTGTCCTCGGGAGTTCTTGGTCCTTTTAGATGCAGGATAGTCCTCTGAGGCTTCAGAGGTCGCTGGACCCTGGGGGACGCGTCCCTGTTGCAGTTTTTCTTGAAGTCGGTAGGGCTGGGGCCAAAGCAGTTGGTGTCTCCGTCTTCTCTGCAGGGCTTCAGGTCAGCAGTCCTTCTTCATCTTCAGGTTGCAGGAATCTATCTTGCTTGGTTCTGGGGGCCCCTAAATACTCAATTTAGGGGGGTGTTCTAGGTCTGGGAGGTTAGTAGCCAATGGCTACTAGCCCGGAGGGTGGCTACACCCTCTTTGTGCCTCCTCCCTGAGGGGAGGGGGACACATCCCTAATCCTATTGGGGGAGATTTCTAAAAGTCAGAGTCACCTCAGCTCAGGACACCTTAGGAGTTGACCAGACCGGCCAGTGACTCCTCCTTGTTTTTCTCATTATCTCCTCCGGCCTTGCCGCCAAAAGTGGGGCCGTGGCCGGAGGGGGCGGGCATCTCCACTAGCTGGGATGCCCTGTGGCGCTGTAACAAAGGGGGTGAGCCTTTGAGGCTCACCACCAGGTGTTACAGTTCATGCAGGGGGAGGTGATAAGCACCTCCACCCAGTACAGGCTTTGTTCCTGGTCACAGAGTGACAAAGGCACTCTCCCCATGTGGCCAGCAACATGTCTGGTGTGTGGCAGCCTGGCAAAAACTAGTCCGCCCACAATGGAAGTCGGGTATGTTTTCAGAGGGCATCTCTAAGGTGCCCTCTGGGTGTATTTCACAATAAAATGCACACTGGCATCAGTGTGCATTTATTGTGCTGAGACGTTTGATACCAAACTTCCCAGTTTTCAGTGTAGCCATTATGGTGCTGTGGAATTCGTGTATGACAGACTCCCAGACCATATAGTCTTATGGCTACCTTGCACTTACAATGTCTAAGGTTTTGCTTAGACGCTGTAGGGGCATAGTGCTCATGCACTTATGCCCTCACCTGTGGTATAGTGCACCCTGCCTTAGGGCTGCAAGGCCTGCTAGAGTGGGGACTTATCTATGCCAGAGGCAGTGTGAGGTTGGCATGGCACTCTGAGGGGAGTGCCATGTCGACTTAGTCATTTTCTCCCCACCAGCACACACAAGCTGTGAGGCAGTGTGAATGTGCTGAGTGAGGGGTCCCCAGGGTGGCATAAGACATGCTGCAGCTCTTAGAGACCTTCCCTGGCATCAGGGCCCTTGATACCAGGGGTACCAGTTACAAGTGACTTACCTGGATGCCAGGGTGTGCCAATTGTGGAGACAAAGGTACAGTTTAGGGAAAGAACACTGGTGCTGGGGCCTGGTTAGCAGGCCTCAGCACACTTTCAAATCATAACTTGGCATCAGCAAAGGCAAAAAGTCAGGGGGTAACCATGCCAAGGAGGCATTTCCTTACAATGCCTTTAAGAAAGGCAAAAATGTCAAGATCAAAAATATACATTTGTACACATAAGTACATATATACACATATATATCTACATAAGGAAAATATCCGCAGAGCGGGGAGGCTTGGGCGGGTGTAAGGAATCTGCAGCTAGACAGAGTCTCTACCAGATACCTCGTTACCAAAGGTAAGTAACTTGTTCATCTCATAGAGACTTGTACCTGCAGCTTCCTTACTTTAGAATAGATACCCAAGCTATAACCCATGGCGGTGGGTCTGAAGGAGATTTTTACACCAGAAAGTCCTGCAAAACAGACCGGGCTAAAATGCCCCTCTCTTCTCACCTGACTATCCAGGCAGCAGTGTTTTGCAAACGTGTGCAAAGAAGCCCACGTTGCAGCCTGACAGATGTCCACCACCAGAACGCCACGTGCTAACGCAGTAGTAGCAGCTTTCAACCTAGTAGAAGGAGCTCTCAAGCGCTCAGGAGGCTGCTTCTTTGCCAAAGCATAGCAGATTGTTATACAGAGAATGACCCAGCACGAAATGGATCATTTCTGCACTGCCCAACCCTTCTTTGCACCAAGGTACCCCACAAAGAGTTGGTCGTCCACCCGGAATTCTGGAGTGCGGTCAAGGTAGAACGATAACGCTCTTTTTGGGTCCAGACGATGGAGACGCTTCTCTTCCTTAGAGGGATGCGGTGGTGCAAAGAAGGTCGGCAGGGTGATGTTTAGACCCAGATGGAAAGGGGTCACCACCTTGGGGAGGAAAGAGGCACGAGTTCTTAACACCACCTTGTCAGGATATATCATGAGATAAGGAGGTTTAGAAGATAAAGCCTGCAGCTCACTCAGCTCAGGACAGTTATACAAGGGCTCGAAGGGAGCACACATAAGGAAGGTAGGAACCAAATTAGGATCCCACTGGGCATAACGAAAGGCACAGACGGGAATAAGTGCACAAGCCCTTTCAAAAACCTCTGTAGTATAGGTGAATTAAACAGAGATGGTTGATCAGGCAATTGAAGAAAAACCGATAAGGCTGCAAGACAGCCCTTGAGAGTCCCTAAGGAGGAACCCTGCTGGGCGAGAGACAATATAAACAAAAGGATGATAGACAGAGAAGAAGAAAGAGGATCAATATCAAACAAAATGCTTCCAACGGCAGGCGTAGATCGACTTAGTAGAGAGACGCCTGGCTGCCAGAATGACGTCACAGACCTCAGGAGGGAGGTCATAAACCATCAACTGTCACCGCTCAATCTCCACGCATGAAGGCACAGCGTTGACAAGTTCGGGTGGAGAACCTTCCCCTGCTGCTGCAACAGAAGATCCTCCCGAAGAGGCAGCCTGATTGGAGGACCGATGCTCATTCTGAGAAGCTCTGGATACCAAACTCTCCGTGCCCAATCCAGAGCCACTAGGATTACTTGGGCCCGGTCGCTCTTGATTTTCTTGAGAACTCTGGGCAGAAGTGGTATAGGCGGAAAGGCGTACAGGAGGCCTGAACTCCACTCGCGACGAAAAGCGTCGCCTAGCGATAGCCCCCTTGGAAACTCTAATGCGCTAAACTGCTGACACTGCACGTTCTCTGCAGAGGCAAACAGATCTAACCAAGGCTCTCCCCACTGCTGAAAGAGTCCTTGCGCCACCTCCGGATGGAGACACCATTCGTGACCCTCTAAGCATTTTCGGCTGAGTTTGTCTGCTCTGGCATTCAGAGAACCTGCCTGGTGTTGAACCACCAGGGTCATGCCCTGCTGTTCCAGCTATTTCCAGAGACGTAAAGCCTCTTGACAAAGGGTCCTCGACCCCACACCGCCCTGCTTGTTGCAGTACCACATTGCGGTAGTGTTGTCCGTGAACACCTGCACCACCTTCCCTTTCACCACAGGAAGAAATGCTTTTAATGCTAGCAGGATCGCCCGAAGCTCCAGCAAGTCGATGTGGAGCCCGGATTCCACCAGAGACCAGTGACCTCTGATCTCCACCTCCCCCAGATGGCTGCCCTATCCCAGAAGTGACGCATCTGTCACTACCGTTAGATCTGGTTAGGGAAGGGAGAGGGGTCTGCCTTTGACCCACTCGCAGTTCACTAACCACCATTGCAGATCTTTCGCAGTTCCCTCCGAGATCTGAACCACGTTGGTAAGATTTCCCTGATGCTGTGCCCATTGGAACTTCAGGTCCCACTGCAGAGCCCTCATGCGCCATCTGGCATGCTTGACCAACAGGATGCAGGAAGCCATGAGTCCCAGCAGCCTCAAAGTCTGTATCACCGAGATCCAGGATAGAGGCCGAAACATCGGCATCATAACCTGAATATCCTGGATCCGGTGTTCGGGAGGACAAGCTCGATACTGCACTGTGCCCAGAACAGCTCCGATGAAAGTGAGCTTCTGAGAGGGAGTCAGGTGTGACTTCGGCACATTTATAGTGAACCCCAGCGAATGCAAGAGGTCCGCCGTTGTCTGGAGGTGGGTGACGAGAGCTTTGGGCGTAGGAGCCTTCAACAGCCAATCGTCTAGGTAGGGGAAGACTGAAATCGCTGACCTGGTCAAATGAGCTGCCACCACCGTCATCACCTTGGTGAACACCCAAGGGGCACTGGTTAGACCGAAAGGAAGCACGGTAAACTGAAAGTGCTTGTGGCCCACCTTGAACCGCAGGTAACACCTGTGGGCTGGCACGAAAGGAATATGGAAATACACATCCTGCAAATCCAACGCTACCATCCAGTCTCCTTAGTGTAAGGCAGACAAAACCTGAGCAAGAGTGAGCATCTTGAATCTCTCCTTCTTGAGGAAGAGATTGAAAAAACAGTAGAACGTAGCCAGGTGTGGCAACATAGGGCTACTGACGATGAAATCGCTCTGCCCAGCGAGTCGGTTGTGTCCAAACCACACCGGATCGTAAACTTGGCTGCATCTCTCCCATCCTTGACACCCTGGGTGAGAGTGTCCTGTACGCCCGCCGGGACCTGGGGCAGCACCTGTGCCACCGTATCCCATAAAGTATGGGAATAACGGCCCAATAGGCAAGAGGTGTTTACGGACCTCAATGCCAGGCTGGTGGAAGAAAACATCTTCTTCCCAAGCTGATCCAGCATCTTGGATTCCCTATCCGGGGGAGCGGAAGGGAAGGCACCAAGGGAAGTAGAGGCTTGGACAACCGAGCTATCAGGAGTGGGGTGTTGTGTCAGGAAACTAGGGTCGCTGGGAGCGGGCCTATGGCGGCGGCCGACCGTCTTATTCACAGGAGCCCCTGTGCTGGGTTTGGACCACGTACCCAGGACGACGTCTGGCTCATCTAAATAATGCTCAGACAATGATCTGGGCCGAATTGGCTCTGTCAAAGTGGGAGTCGACGTCGTACGACGTCGCTCCAGCTCCGGATCATCCGGAATAAGGATGGGACTGCCACCGGTGGGCGCTGGAATAGTCAACGTCGGACCCGGCGCCAAAGGAGGTCGACTGTGAGAGACGGCTGCCGGTCCAGATCCAGTATCGGATCCTGGGGACCCCAACGGCACCGAGGCCGAAGCCGCTGGCGTCGAATCCATCAGAAGGGGCCCCTGCTGACCCCATTGGGCCCAAAGACCCACCCGAGGGTGCAGCCCGCTCAAAAACGAGACGCATGGCCTTGTAAAACTCTTATTTGAGCAGGGGTCGATCCGGTCCCCGGAAAGGGGGGAAGACGCGGAGTCGACCCTGGCGACGGCTCTGCAGAACCACGCTCGGAACGTCGACGTTCCCTATATGCCTCGTTGGCCGATGGGTGTGGCAAAGTCGAAGTCCGCTTGGACTTCTTACCTTCGGATAACCTCAAATGCGAGGAAGAGGACTTGGGGCTCCGGGAGCGGTGCCGCAACCTCCTCCTACTGTGGAACAGTGACCTCCGCGGAGTCGCTCCGACCGAAGACGAATGTCGGACCGCAAGAAGCTTAAGGGATCTCTCCCTCAAGACCTTCGGGCCATGGCCCGACAGTCAGAGCACGAGGTGGAATCGTGGTCCTTCTCCAGGCACCAAAGACAAACACGGTGCGGATCCGTCACAGACATGGTGCGATGAGACGCACCACACGGCTTGAATCCAGTCTTTATGAAAGACATGACTTCAAACAGTCAAAAAAGCATCGACAAACCATCGAAGCAGGGTAGCTCTTTTCAAAACTGCGCTTAACCGGCGCAGAAGGAAAAGAACTGACATGCGCGCGCCGAGACGGCGTCTATATAGACAACCGTGACGTCATAGACTGCTCCAACGACGCTGACAACGCACGCGGAGCTGGTCGACGCACGCGGATCCGAACGACTCCGCCCGATGGAGCGCGCGCAGGGTACTGCTCAGAAAAAACTCCGGATTCGAAGCTGTCGCCAGGGAATTCTAAGGTAAGGAAGCTGCAGCTAGAAGTCTCTATCAGATATAACATTTATCTGTGGACGTCACAGTGGAGCAAACACTGACAGTCTGTAGGAAACCACCTTTCTTGGCATGGTTAGCCCCCACATTTTGCCTGGTATCACATATGATTTCAACTGAAAGTGCACCGGGTTCCTGCTAACCAGGTCCCCAGTGCCATATCTCATTCCCCAAATTGTATAGTTGTTTCTCCCAACTGGCACAACCTTTACCACCCTCTGTAAGTCCCTAGTAAATGGTATCCCTGGTACCCTGGGTCTGGGGTACTAAAGAAGGTCCCTAAAGGCTACAGCACAAGTTGTGCCACCCTCAGGGACCTCTCAACAAACGCACACAATGCTGCCATCATAGGCTGCATGTCCTGGTGGACACAAAAGTTAAAACACGACCTGACACACATTGCCAAGTCCTCTACCACCGCATGTGATATTTGTAAGTCACTCCTACAGCAGGCCAACAGCCTTAAGGCAGGGTGCATTGCATTACATGTGAGGACATATCTGCATGAGCAGATATGCCCCTGACGTGTCTGTCGATTCTTAGACATACTAAGTGGACAGGGAAGCCATTTTAAGTACATGTGCTGGACTCTGGTCAATATGAGCTCCCCAGCTAAATAACGGCTTGACTGAACATAGGATTGTTTGGTATCACACATCTCCTGTTAATAAACTGTCACTGAATTGAGTGGATTTATTAATACATGCACCCGGAGGGTTTCTTTGAAGTGCCCCCTGAAAACCTAACCGACTGCTAGTGTTTTAACCGACTGGTCCAAACCAGCACAGCCACCCAAGACAAATTTCTGACCTCCTGAGGTGCGAGCCAGCGCTCTCGGAGGCCAGGAACAAAAGCCTGCTCTGGGTGGATGTGTTATCACCTCTTCCAGGCAGGATGGACATTCCAGGGCAGGAAGCCTCAAAGGACCAGCCGCCTTTGTTATGCGACCCAGGTCTCTCCATTTGGCAGAGAACAACACCTCCCTGTCCTGACCCCATATCTTGCCGGAGACAGAGGCGGGAAAATTAGTAAGATTAGGAGGTGTGCCCACTTCATGTCGGCCCCCACCCCAAGGTTGACTAGCTGAAACAGACACCACTTTTCAAATTCTTCCATCTTCTTTTGGACGGAATTAGTATTCTAGGGTCAGAGTAATGCCCACTTCCCAGCGGATGTGGTCATATAGTGTGTGTAGTAGCACTAAAGGTAAGCAACCCATTGGCTGATACCTTGCACTCGCTGTAACACCTCTAAATTGACTAGGTGGCACCCCTAAACCCAAGAACTCCGATTCAACAGACAAAGAGGAGGATTAAGAATAGTCACTCAATGCCTGGTGAGAACAGCAGAAGAGCAAGGGGCTTTTTGGAGCAAAACCCTACCTGACAACCTCTCTTGACAATCGTGACAGAGTGACTCATTCTGCAAAGACTGGAGAACTACCAAAGCCTCAGGTAGACTGTCAGCATCTTGAAAACCACTATAAGACTCATTGCCACCTAAGTCCCTGTTTTGGAGCTCTTGGCTTGTCCCCAAGTCTCTCTTTGCAGCCTGTTTTCAGATGCCCCCGGCTCCCCCAATCTCCACAGCGCACCCTGCTGCTGGTGGAATTCAGGGGGCTCCTGACAAAGTGCTGGTAGGTCTGCTGGTTTTCCTTTGGACCTTGGGTCCCTACATCTCTAAACCCAGTAGGTGAACCCTGGAACCGACTGTACTTACCTTTATGCATTATTGACTTTTCCTTCAATAGGATTGTATTGTGCGTAAAGGTGCACAGGTTTCAACTCTCAACTTACCTGTAAGAAATAATAATAAAAGCAGTACTTATTCTTTCACGAAGTTCTTAGTTTCACAATATATGTAAAAAGAAGTGTTACTTTTCTATTTTGGTTACAGATAAATTCTTTGCGTGTGTGTCTCATTTATTGCCGATGTGAGTACAACAAATGCTTTGCACTGCCCTCTGAAAATCTTAACTGCTCGCCCACACTGCCACAAAAGAGAGCATTATCAACCTTTTCCTCTGTCAACCAATTCGGGACCCACTGGAATCTCTGCACAGTGTACTTCTTTCTAGTGCACCATACAGAGAGCCAGCTTCCTACACAGTCTCAACATGGTGTTTGCACAGAGATGACTGCTGTTTAAAAAAAAAAAAAAAAGAAGAAAAACAAGAAATTGTTTAGGGTTCTAGGGGGCGGAATTCCCTTCTGGGTGCCTATGCTTTCCTGCCCACAGGCAATTCATCACCTCCTGCTGCAGAGCTGTTTTATAATGTAAACTCAGCACAAAGTCTGCATACCCATAACATTTATTCAGAAACTATACATTTTTGTCCACATTCGACATGAACCCATTCACAGCCCACACGTACTGAAATGTATTTGCATTTTATTTTGTAAAAATATGGCAATTATAATATAAATAAATGATTTGGAAGATATTGAGCATAGCCAGACAAGATGGCCTAGTAGTGCTCTTTTCATGAGATGCAATCCTTTGTCATCCTACAGTAAAAGTGTGTTTAAGCCACTGGCGATTTGAGAAACAGGGTTTTGGGATGGTGGCATTTGAAGTGGGGAATAGGACAGGGTCTGAAATGACAGTGGCCGCACCCGAAGGGGGCCTCATGGGCCAATCTCATAACAGCCACCGTGGACCCAAAAAGACTAGTGTGAGCTGCTGCGGTACACCCATCCAGAGTTGGGTGGGGTGAGGGAGCTGGATTTGTCACCGCTCCCCAGAGCCAAAAGGTGCATCAAGGTTGGCGCAAATAAAGATGGGCTCAATGGGGCCCAGGTATTTATTTTATCCCCTCTTATGGGGGATGCCGCTGCCGAAGGAAAGGAACAGGAGTTTATAAACACTGCGTTGCCTCTACACAAGCTACTTACTGCCTATAGACGTAAGTCTCACATGCGGTGTGGCAGATATAAGGAGTACATTTGTTTGTAAAAAAGGAAGGCCACTTACCTTGGGATGCCTTACGATGGGGTGAGCAGACCGAAAAGGGGAGAGGGCAAAATACGGCACTCGCAGACCCGAGACCTGCCTCATGGCAGGGCACAAAATGGCCAGACAAAGTAGAGAGTTCGGGCAAACAGCAGTAGGAGGCTACCCCCACCACATTATCAGAGAAACTGTATGACCCCAAAAAAGCATGTATGATTGTCTCAACAACTAGAAGGTGCCAAATATCACAAGCAAATAAAAGGGCTGGATTGATGTGCCACAGATGATTTATGACCTGGCATCCATTTCTGATGTATGACCTATAACTTGTACAATATATGACCCTGTTGAAATGATTTATGACCCGTCAGTCTCGATTTCTGACCTGTCACGCATATGATTTAGGGCCCCGTCAGAAATGATTTATGACAATGTAATTTTGATTTATGGTCCTGTTATAGTGACCTATGACCGAGTACTGTGAGTTATTAAGACACAATGCAAAGTATATCATTTATGTTAAATAAAACTGCGGCAAAGATTTCCCACATGAAATAAAGACACATGTCTGGTGTAAACTTTATTTAAAATGTATGCCAGATGTGATATACGTGTACAGGTTGGAGTAGGCCTAGTGCGGGGTTATAGCCTTAACACTTGGTGAAACGTTTGTCCCCAGAGCGGACTTGGAGGAGAGAAGGCCCCAGTGCACTTACTGAAGAGCACACTGTTGTGGGAATTGTAATGGAGCACACACCTGCAGATTGGACTTGCATAAGCGGACACTGCCGGGCATGGGAGCTGTAACCAACCAGCACACACAAAAAGATATGCAGAGAGGTGGTTGCGCTGCTGCAGCTGGCTTGCCATGTTGAAGTAGTGGACAAGAGCTTCAGCCTGTCACTGCATCAAGAAGCACTCACTGTGTGAGACATAAGTAAAAACAGACACCCTGGCATGAGAGAGAACAAGGAACCATTAAACCAAGGCATGCATGGAGTCAGAAGTTAGAATTGTGGGAGAGAAAACCGGGCAGAGACTGTGGTGGGGGACAAAGGTAATTCGCTATGCAGCATGTCTTCTGTGCCATTTGACATAGAGGTGAAGGTTGTTTCAGATGAGGGAAGAACACTGCTCATGAACACAGTTGATTTGAAATTGGGAATGGCTCGCGGAAAAGGAGTATAGAACAGAGTGAAAGATTTGGTTTCAAGTGGGCTACAAATGACTATGCAGTAATTTGAGCTCTGTGACATGGGCCACAGGGAGGCCCCCCAACCCAGAATACCATGGAACTCCAGTGCTGGGGCCAGGCTTACCTTAAGCTAGGGGACAGCCTAGTGATGTAGGTTCATAAAACTCCCAAGAGTTCAGGGCTCTCTCAACATCTCTAGGAAAATGGCTCCCTGTTGCAGTTAGCCCCCACTTCTTGCCTGATACTGATGCTGACTTGACTGAGAAGTGTGCTGGGACCCTGCTAACCAGGCCCCAGCACCAGTGTTCTTTCACTAAAAATGGACCACTGTTTCCACAATTGGCACATCCCTGGCACACAGATCAAGTCCCTTATAAAAGGTACCAGTGGTACCAAGGGCCCTGTGACCAGGGAAGGTCCCTAAGGGCTGCAGCATGTGTTGTGCCACCCTAAGGGACCCCTCACCTAACACAGGCACACTGCCATTGCAGATTGTGTGTGTTGGTGGGGAGAAAAAGGCAAAGTCGACATGGCATCCCCTTCAGGGTGCCATGCCCACATCCCACTGCCTGTGGCATAGGTAAGCCACCCCTCTAGCAAGCCTTACAGCCCTAAGGCAGGGTGCACTATACCACAGATGAGGGCATAGTTGCAAGAGCACTATGCCCCTACAGTGTCTAAGCCAATTATTAGACATTGTAAGTGCAGGGTAGCCATAAAGAGTATATGGTCTGGGAGTCTGTCAATTACGAACTCCACAGTTCCATAATGGCTACACTGAAATCTGGGACGTTTGGTATCAATCTTCTCAGCACAATAAATGCACACTGATGCCAGTGTGGGATTTATAGTAAAATACACCCAGAGGGCATCTGAGAGATGCCCCATTAATACCAGTCCAACTCTTAGTGTTAGGCTGACCAGTTTCTGCCAGCCTGCCACAACCAGACGAGTTTCTGGTCACATGGGGTGAGTGCCTTTGTCACTCTGTGGCCAGGAACAAAGCCTGTACTGGGTGGAGGTGCTTCTCACCTCCCCCTGCAGGAACTGTTCCATAATGGCTACAATGAAATCTGGGATGTTTGGTAACAACCTTCTCAGCACAATAAATACACACTGATGCCAGTAAAGGCTCCTGCCTGTTAAACCACCACAGGACATCCCAGTTAGTGGAGATGCCTGCCCCTCTGGACACAGCCCCCACTTTTGATGGCAAGGCCGGAGGAGATAATGAGAAAAACAAGGACAAGTCACCTACCAGTCAGGACAGCCCCTAAGGTTCCCTGAGCTGAGGTGACCCCTGCCTTTAGAAATCCTCCATCTTGAATTTGGAGGATTTCCCCAATAGGAATAGGCATGTGCCCCCCTCCCCTCTGGGAGGAGGCACAAGGAGGGTGTAGCCACCCTCAAGGGCAGTAGCCATTTGCTACTTCCCCCCCAGACCTAAACACACCCCTAAATCTAGTATTTAGGGGTGACCCTGAACCCAGGAAATCAGATTCCTGCAACCTGAAGAAAGAAGGAGGACTGCGGACCTGAAAGAACCCAAGAGACACCAACTGACTTGGCCCCAGCCCTACCGGCCTGTCTCCAGACTCAAAGAACCTCCACAGTGACGCATCCAGCGGGACCAGCGACCTCTGAGGATTCAGAGGACTGCACTGCATCTAAAGGACCAAGAAACTCAAGAGAACATCAGCACTGTTCAGAAACTGCAACAACTTTGAAACAACTTTGAAACAACTTTTAAAGAAACTCTCACTTCCCACCAGAAGTGTGAGTCTTCACACTCTACACCCAACGCCCCCGGCTCGAGTTCAGGACAACCAACACCGCAGGGAACACTCACAGGTGACTCCAACGACGTGGACACCCTGAGTCGACCCGCCTGCACCCCACAGCAACGCCTGCAGAGAGGATCCAGAGGTTCCCCCTTACCGCGACTGCCTGGTAACAAAGGAACCCGACACCTGGACCAAGCACTGCACCCGCAGCCCCTAGGACCGAGAGGAACCACCTACCAGTGCACGAGTGACCAGCAGTCAGCCCTCATCCTAGCCCAGTCGGTGGCTGGCCCGAGAAGCCCCCCTGTGCCCTGCCTGTATCGCCTAAGTGACCCCCTGGTCCCTCCATTGCTTTCTATAGCAAACCCGACACCTACTTTGCCAACTGCACACGGCCGCCTCTGTGCTGCTGAGGGTATGTCTTGAGGGATTGTGTGTGTCCCTCCCCTCCCCCCAGTGCTCTACAAAAAACCCCAGGTCTGCTCCCCAAGGATACAGGTACTTACCTGTGAGCAGGGCAGACCCGGAGCACCCCTGTTCTTCATAGGCACCTATGTGTTTTGGGCCCTCCTTTGACCTCTGCACCTAATCGGCCCTGTGTTGCTGGTGCTGTGGCTTTGGGGTTGCCCTGAACCCCAAACGGTGGGCTGCCTATGCCCAGGAGACTGACTGTATAAGTGCTTTACTTACCTCCCCCAGGAACTGTTGATTTTTGCACTGTGTCCACTTTTAAAATAGCTATTTGCCATTTTAACCAAAACTGCGTGTACTACTGTTTTAAATCAAAGTTCTATACTTATCTGTGTGAAGTACCTTGCATTTTATGTACTTTACCTCAAATCGTGTGGTTCTAAAATAAATTAAGAAAATATATTTTTCTATATAAAACCTATTGGCCTGGAGTAAGCCTTTGAGTGTGTGTTCCTCATTTATTGCCTGTGTGTGTCCAACAAATGCTTACCACTACCCTCTGATAAGCCTACTGCTCAACCACAATACCACAAAATAGAGCATTAGAATTATCTACTTTTGCCACTATCTTACCTCTAAGGGGAACCCTTGGACTCTATGCACACTATCTCTTACTTTGAGATAGTATATACAGAGCGCCCTCTTTGTGCCTCCTCCCGGTGGGGAGGGGGTCACATCCCTAATCCTATTGGGGGAATCCTCCATCTGCAAGATGGAGGATCTCTAAAAGTCAGAGTCACCTCAGCTCAGGATACCTCAGGGGTTGTCCTGTCTGGCCAGTGACTCCTTCTTGTTTTTCTCATTATCTCCACCAGCCTTGCCGCCAAAAGTGGGGGCAGTGGCGGGCATCTCCACTAGCTGGGATGCCCTGTGGCGCTGTAACGAAGGGGGTAAGCCTTTGAGGCTCACCGCCAGGTGTTACAGTTCCTGCAGGGGGAGGTGAGAAGCACCTCCACCAAGTACAGACTTTGTTTCTGGCCACAGAGTGGCAAAGGCACTCTCCCCATGTGGCCAGCAACATGTCTGGTGTGTGGTAGGCTGGCAAAAACTACTCAGCCCACACTGGAAGTCAGGTATGTTTTCAGGGGGCATCTATAAGATGCCCTCTGGGTGTATTTCACAATAAAATGTACACTGGCATCAGTGTGCATTCATTGTGCTGCGAAGTTTGATACCAAACATCCCAGTTTTCAGTGTAGCTATTATGGTGCTGTGGAGTTCGTGTATGACAGACTCCCGGACCATATACTCTTATGGCTATCCTGCACTTAAAATGTCTAAGGTTTTGCTTAGACACTGTAGGGGCATAGTGCTCATGCACCTATGCCCTCACCTATGGTATAGTGCACCATGCCTTAGGGCTATAAGGCCTGCTAGAGGGGTGACTTACCTATGCCATAGGCAGTGTGAGGTTGGCATGGCACTCTGAGGGGAGTGCCATGTCGACTTACTCATTTTCTCCCCACCAGCACACACAAGCTGGGAAGCAGTGTGCATGTGCTGAGTGAGGGGTCCCCAGGGTGGCATAAGCCATGCTGCAGCCCTTAGAGACCTTCCCTGGCATCAGGGCCCTTGGTGTCAGGGGTACCAATTGTGGAGACAAAGGTACAGTTTAGGGAAAGAACACTGGTGCCGGGGCCTGGTTAGCAGGCCTCAGCACACTTTCAAATCATAACTTGGCATCAGCAAAGGCAAAAAGTCAGGGGGTAACCATGCCAAGGAGGAATTTCCTTACACCCCCTCACCCCCTCAAACGAAAGAGGATGAGACTAAGCTTTCCCAAGAGAGTCTTCATTTTCTAAGTGGAAGAACCTGGAAAGGCCATTAGCATTGGCATGGGCAGTCCAGGTCTGTGTTCCACTATAAAGTTCATTCCCTGTAGGGAGATGGACCACCTCAACAGTTTTGGATTTTCACCTTTCATTTGCATTAGCCATCTGAGAGGTCTGTGGTCAGTTTCAACTACAAAGTGAGTACCAAAGAGGTATGGTCTCAGCTTCTTCAGGGACCAAACCACAGCAAAGGCCTCCCTCTCAATGGCACTCCAACGCTGCTCCCTGGGGAGTAACCTCCTGCTAATGAAAGCAACAGGCTGGTCAAGGCAATCATCATTTGTTTGGGACACAACTGCCCCTATCCCATGTTCAGAGGCATCAGTCTGCACAATGAACTGCTTGGAGTAATCTGGAGCTTTTAGAACTGGTGCTGTGCACATAGCTTGTTTCAGGGTGTCAAAGGCCTGTTGGCATTTTACAGTCCAGTTTACCTTCTTAGCGATTTTCTTGGAGGTAAGTTCTGTGAGGGGTGTCACTATTGATCCATATCCCTTCACAAACCTCCTGTAGTAGCCAGTCAAGCCAAGGAATGCCCTGACTTGAGTCTGGGTTTTTAGAGCTACCCAGTCCAGAATAGTCTGGATCTTGGGTTGGAGTGGCTGAACTAGGCCTCCACCTACAAGGTGTCCCAAGTAAACCACAGTTCCCTACCCTATCTGACATTTGGATGCCTTGATAGAGAGGCCTGCTGCTTGCAGGGCCTTCAAAACCTTCTTCAGGTGGACCAGGTGACCCTGCCAGCTGTAGCTAAAGACAGCAATATCGTCAACATAAGCTGCACTAAAGGACTCCAAGCCAGCAAGGACTTGATTCACCAACCTTTGGAAGGTGGCAGGGGCATTCTTTAAGCCAAGGGGCATCACAGTGAACTGATAATGCCCATCAGGTGTGGAGAATGCGGTCTTTTCTTTTGCTATTGGTGCCATTTTAATTTGCCAGTACCCTGCTGTCAAGTCAAAGGTACTTAAGTATCTGGCAGCACCTAGTTTGTCAATTCATTCATCTGCCCTTGGAATGGGATGGGCATCTGTCTTGGTGACAGAATTAAGTCCTCTGTAGTCCACACAAAACCTCATCTCTCTCTTACCATCTTTTGTGTGAGGTTTGGGGACTAAGACCACTGGGCTAGCCCAGGGGCTGTCAGAGTGCTCAATGAATCCCAATTCCAGCATCTTGTGGACTTCCACTTTGATGCTTTCCTTAACTTAGTCAGACTGCCTAAATTTTTTGTTTTTGACAGGCATGCTGTCTCTTGTGTCCACATCATGGGTACACAGGTGTGTCTGACCAGGGGTTAGGGAAAAGAGCTCAGCAAACTGTTGTAAGACTTTCCTACAGTCAGCTTGCTGTTGGCCAGAGAGGGTGTCTGAATAGATCACTCCATCTAATGAGCCATCTTTGGGGTAAGTGGAGAGGAGATCAGGGAGAGGTTCACTCTCAGTTTCCTGGTCCTCATCATTAACATGTTTACATCTGCCCTGTCATGAAAGAGTTTGAGGCGGTTCACATGGATCACCCTTTTTGGGGTCCTGCTAGTGCCTAGGTCTACCAGGTAGGTGACCTGACTCTCTCTCTAGCACTGGGTAAGGGCCACTCCATCTGTCCTGAAGTGCCCTGGGAGCCACAGGCTCCAGAACCCAGACTTTCTGCCCTGGATGAAACTCAACCATAGCAGCCTTCTGGTCATACCACATCTTCTGGAGTTGTTGGATGACCTCAAGGTTTTTACTTGCCTTTTCCGTGTACTCTGCCATCCTGGAACGTAGGCCTAGTACATAGTCCACTATATCTTACTTAGGCTCATGAAGAGGTCTCTCCCATCCTTCTTTTACAAGAGCTAGTGGTCCCCTAACAGGATGGCCAAACAGAAGTTCAAAGGGGGAAAACCCTACTCCCTTATGAGGCACCTCTGTGTAGGCGAAAAGCAGACATGGCAAGAGGACATCCCATCTCCTTTTGAGCTTTTCAGGGAGCCCCATGATCATGCCTTTCAATGTCTTGTTGAATCTTTCCACAAGACCATTGGTTTGTGGATGGTATGGTGTGGTGAATTTGTAAGTCACCCCACACTCATTCCACATGTGTTTCAGGTATGCTGACATGAAGTTGGTACCTCTGTCAGACACCACCTCCTTAGGAAATCCCACTCTGGTAAAGATACCAATGAGTGCTTTAGCTACTGCAGGGGCAGTAGTGGACCTAAGGGGAATTGCTTCAGGGTACCTAGTGGCATGATCCACTACCACTAGGATATACTGGTTCCCTGAGGCCGTGGGAGGTTCCAGTGGACCCACTATGTCCACACCCACTCCTTCAAAGGGGACCCCCAGCACTGGAAGTGGAATGAGGGGGGCCTTTGGAAGGCCACCTGTCTTACCACTGGCTTGACAGGTGGCACAGGAGACACAAAACTCCTTTACTTTCTGGGACATGTTGGGCCAATAGAAATGGTTGACTAACCTCTCCCAAGTCTTGGTTTGTCCCAAATGCCCAGCAAGTGGAATATCATGGGCTACAGTCAGAATGAACTTCCTAAACTCCTGAGGCACTACCACTCTCCTAGTGGCACCAGGTTTGGGATCTCTTGCCTCGGTGTAGAGGAGTCCACCTTCCCAATAGACCCTATGTGCTTCAGTGATTTTGCCTTTTGTTTCCTCAGCAGCTTGCTGCCTGAGGCCTTCAAGAGAGGGACAGGTTTCTTGCCCCTTACACAACTGTTCCCTTGTGGGTCCCCCTGGGCCTAAGAGTTCAACCTGATAAGGTTCCAACTCCATGGGCTCAGTTCCCTCAGAGGGCAGAACTTCTTCCTGGGAAGAGAGGTTCTTTTTCTTTTGTTGTGTTGAAGCTGGTTCCCCAGTCTTCTTTCTTTTTCTCTTGGAGGGTTGGGTCATTATTCCAGGCTCCAACACCTCTTTTTCACCCTGTGCTCTGCACCGTGCCCTTGTCTTGACACACACCAGTTCAGGGATACCCAGCATGGGTTTTGAGGTCTACCTCAGCCCAGGCTGAGAACTCCAGGTCGTTTCCAAGCAAACAGTCTACTGGGATATTTCAGGAGACTACTACCTTTTTCAGGCCAGTGAACCCCCCCCATTCTAAATTACCATAGCCATGGGACGCACTTTAGTCTGATTGCCAGCGTTGGTGACTGGATAAGTTTGTCCAGTCAGGTATTGTCCTGGGGAAACCAGTTTGTCTGTCACCATTGTGACACTGGCACCTGTATCCCTCAGGCCTTCTACACTAGTCCCATTAATTAAGAGTTGCTACCTGTAGTTTTGCATATTAGGGGGCCAGGCAGCCAGTTTGTCTAAGTCCACCCCACCCTCAGAAACTAATGTAGCTTCAGTGTGAACCCTGATTTGCTATGGGCAGACTGTTGATCCCACCTGGAGACTGGCTATTCCAGTGCTAACTGGAGTAGAGTTTGAAGTGGAACCTTTCTTGGGACAGGTCTTGTCTCCAGTTTGGTGTCCCTGCTGATTACAGCTACGACACCAAGCCTTTTTGGGATCAAAGTTTTTACCCTTGTACCCAAAATTGGATTGTGAAGAGGCTTTGGACCCTCCCTCCTGAGCAGGTTTTTGGGGCCCTGTAAAAGACTCTTTACTTTTACCCTTGGATGTCTCAACACTCTTCCCCTGGGGAGTCTTTGTGACCCCTTTATTTTGGTCACCCCCGTGGAAGTCTTGATCACCCTAGTCTTGACCCAATGGTCTGCCTTCTTTCCCAATTCTTGGGGAGAAATGGGACCTAGGTCTACCAGATGCTGATGCAGTTTATCATTGAAACAATGACTTAAAAGGTGTTCTTTCATAAACAGATTGTACAGCCCATCATAATCATTTACACCAATGCCATTAATCCAACCATCCAGTGTTTTGACTGAGAAGTCAACAAAATCAACCCAGGTCTGGCTCGAGGAGTTTTGAGCCCACCCTGAACCTAATCCTGTACTCTTCAGTTGAGAATCCAAAGCCCTCAATCAGAGTAGCCTTCATGAGGTCATAGGATTCTGCATCTTTTCCAGAGAGTGTGAGGAGTCTATCCCTACACTTTCCAGTGAACATTTCCCAAAGGAGAGCACCCTAGTGAGATTTGCATACTTTTCTGGTTGCACAAGCCCCCGCAAAAGCTGTGAACTATTTGGTGATGTCATCATCATCCTCATATTTAGTTACAATCCCTTTGGGGATCTTTAGCATGTCAGGAGTATCTCTGACCCTATTTAAATTGATGCCACCATTGATGGGAGCTAAGCCCATCTCTTGTCTTTCCCTTTCTATGGCTATGAGCTGTCTCTCAAAAGCCAATCTTTTAACCATCCTGGCTAACAGGAGGTCATCTTCATTGAGGCTGCCCTCAATGATTCCAGAGTTGCTGGACTCCCCTGTGGGAGAAGCAGCATCTCTGACTATCACTTGTGGAGTCTGGGTTGGAGGAAACCTGTTCTCCCTAACTAGGAGAGGAGGTGGGAGATTTTCCTCCTCATCACTAGCTTCCCCCTCTGTGAGGACATCATCAGAGGGGTTCTTTCTAGCAAACTCTGCCAAGAGCTCCTGGAGCTGTACTTTGGTAGGGTTTGAACCAGTTTTTATCTTTTTGATTTTGCAGAGAGTCCTTAACTCTGACATCCTAAGATGCAGGTAAGGGGTGAGGTTGAGCTCCACCACCATCTCTTCTGCAGTAGACATTATTTCTCTAAAAGTTGGGATACTTTTTAAGAATCTAAATCTATCTCTAGAACTTAATCCAAACTTTTAAACTCTAAAAGAAATGCTAACAGGGACTAACACAAGGCCCTAGCAGGGCTTTTAAAAATCTAGAAAAATAGCTCAAATTTCAAAAATCAGTTTCTAATGACAATTTTTGGAATTTAGTCGTGTGATCAGGTATTGGCTGAGTAGTCCAGCAAATGCAAAGTCTTGTACCCCACCGTTGATCTACCCATGTAGGAAGTTGGCTTTGTATATACTATTTCAAAGTAAGAAATAATGTGCACAGAGTCCAAGGGTTCCCCTTAGAGGTAAGATAGTGGCAAAAAGAGATAATTCTAATGCTCTATTTTGTGGTAGTGAGGTCGAGCAATAGGCTTATCAGAGGGTAGTCTTAAGCATTTGTTGTACACACACAGGCAATAAATGAGGAACACACACTCAAAGACAATTCCAGGCCAACAGGTTTTTATATAGAAAAATATATTTTCTTAGTTTATTTTAAGACCCACAGGTTCAATATTTACAAACAATACTTTAAGTGAAAGGTATGTCACTCAGGTATCTTAGGAACTTTGAATCATCACAATAGCATGTACAGTTTTGGCAAAAATGGCAATAAGCTATTTTAAAATTGGAAACTGTGCAAAAATTCAACAGTTCCTGGGGGAGGTAAGTATTTGTTAGTTTTTCAGGTAAGTAAAGCACTTACAGGGTTCGAAGTTGGGTCCAAGGAAGCCCACCGTGGGGGGGGTGGTTCAGGGCAACCCCAAAGTTACCACACCAGCAGCTCAGGTGCAAAGGTCAAAGTGGTGCCCAAAACGCATAGGCTCCACTGGAGATAGGGGTGCCTCGTTTCTAGTCTGCCAGCAGGTAGGTACCCGCAACTTCGGAGGGCAGACCAGGGGGGTTTGTAGGGCACCGGGGGGGGCACAAGTCAGCACAGAAAGTACACCCTCAGCGGCACAGGGGCGGCCGGGGGCAGAGTGCAAACAGGCGTCAGGTTTGCCATAGGTTTCAATGGAAGACCCAGCGGTCTCTTCAGCGATGCAGGCAGGCAAGGGGGGGGGGGGGTCCTCGGGGTAGCCACCACCTGGGCTAGGGAGAGGGTCACATGGGGGTCGCTCCTGCACTGGAGGTCGGATCCTCCAGGTCCTGGGGGCTGCAGATGCAGTGTGTTTCCCAGGCGTCGGGTTCTTTGAAGCAGGCAGTTGCGGTCAGGGGGAGCCTCTGGATTCCCTCTGCAGGCGTCACTGTGGGGGATAAGGGGGGTCAACTCTGGCTACTCACGGGCTCGCAGTCGCCGGGGAGTCCTCCCTGTAGTGTTGGTTTTCCGCAGGTCGAGCCGGGGGCGTCAGGTGCAGAGTGGAAAGCCTCACGCTTCCGGCGGGAAACGTGTGTATTTAAAAGTTGCTTCTTTGTTGCAAAGTTGCAGTTTCTTTGTAACAGGGCCGCTGTCCTCTGGAGTTCTTGGTCCTTTTAGATGCAGGATAGTCCTCTGAGGCTTCAGAGGAAGCTGGACCCTGGGGGACATGTCGCTGTTGCAGTTTTTCTTGAAGTCGGTAGGGCTGGGGCCAAAGCAGTTGGTGTCTCCGTCTTCTCTGCAGGGCTTCAGGTCAGCAGTCCTTCTTCGTCTTCAGGTTGCAGGAATCTATCTTGCTTGGTTCTGGGGGTCCCTAAATACTCAATTTAGGGGTGTGTTCTAGGTCTGGGAGGTTAGTAGCCAATGGCTACTAACCCTGAGGGTGGCTACACCCTCTTTGTGCCTCCTCCCTGAGGGGAGGGGGGCACATCCCGAATCCTATTGGGGGAATCCTCCATCTGCAAGATGGAGGATTTCTAAAAGTCAGAGTCACCTCAGCTCAGGACACCTTAGGGGTTGTCCAGACCGGCCAGTCACTCCTCCTTGTTTTTCTCATTATCCCCTCTGGCCTTGCCACCAAAAGTGGGGCCGTGGCCGGAGGGGGCGGGCATCTCCACTAGCTGGGATGCCCTGTGGCGCTGTAACAAAGGGGGTGAGCCTTATTAGGCTCACCGCTAGGTGTTACAGTTCATGCAGGGGGAGGTGAGAAGCACCTCCACCCAGTACAGGCTTTATTCCTGGCCACAGAGTGACAAAGGCACTCTCCCCAGGTGGCCAGCAACATGTCTGGTGTGTGGCAGGCTGGCAAAAACTAGTCAGCCCACACTGGAAGTCGGGTATGTTTTCAGGGGGCATCTCTAAGATGCACTCTTGTTGTAGTTCACAATAAAATGTACACTGGCATCAGTGTGCATTTATTGTGCTGAGACGTTTGATACCAAACTTCCCAGTTTTCAGTGTAGCCATTATGGTGCTGTGGAATTCGTGTATGACAGACTCCCAGACCATATACTCTTATGGCTACCCTGCACTAACAATGTCTAAGGTTTTGCTTAGACGCTGTAGGGGCATAGTGCTCATGCAGCTATGCCCTTACCTGTGGTATAGTGCACCCTGCCTTAGGGCTGTAAGGCATGCTAGAGGGGTGACTTATCTATGCCAGAGGCAGTGTGAGGTTGGCATGGCACTCTGAGGGGAGTGCCATGTCGACTTAGTCATTTTCTCCCCACCAGCACACACAAGCTGTGAGGCAGTGTGCATGTGCTGAGTGAGGGGTCCCCAGGGTGGCATAAGACATGCTGCAGCCCTTAGAGACCTTCCCTGGCATCAGGGCCCTTGGTACCAGGGGTACCAGTTACAAGGGACTTACCTGGATGCCAGGGTGTGCCAATTGTGGAGACAAAGGTACAGTTTAGGGAAAGAACACTGGTGCTGGGGCCTGGTTAGCATGCCTCAGCCCACTTTCAAATCATAACTTGGCATCAGCAAAGGCAAAAAGTCAGGGGGTAACCATGCCAAGGAGGCATTTCCTTACAGTCCACGACCCCACACCACCCTGATTTTTGCAGTACCACATCGCAGTAGTGTTATCTGTGAACACCTGCACTACCTTCCCTTTCAGAACAGGAAGAAATGCCTTTAATGCTAGTCGGATCGCCCGGAGCTCCAACAAGTTGATATGGAGCCGGGATTCCGCCAGAGACCAGAGACCCCTGATATCCACCTCTCCCAGATGGCCGCCCCATCCCAGAAGTGAAGCATCTGTCACTACTGTGAGATCTGGTTGGGGAAGGGAGAGGAGTCTGCCTTTGAGCCAAGTGCAGTTCACTAACCACCACTGCAGTTCTCTTTGAGATCTGAACCACGTCAGTAAGATTCCCCTTATGCTGTGCCCATTGGAACTTCAGGTCCCGCTGCAGAGCCCTCATATACCATCTGGCATGCTTGACCAATAGGATGCAGGAAGCCTTGAGGCCCAACAGCCTCAGAGTTAGTCTCGCTGAAGTCCAGGATAGAGGCTGAAACATCGGTATCATAACCTGAATATCTTGGACTCGCAGCTCGGGAGGATAGGCCTGATACTGCACTGTGTCTAGAACAGCTCCAATGAAAGTAAGCTTTTGAGAGGGAGTCAGGTGTGACTTTGGCACATTTATAGACCTCTGGGTCTTACGGTACCACAACCACATCTTTGCATGGGATTTTGTGAAGCCGTAGGACAGTGGCTAAGTTGTGTCTAGCGTGGTACCGCGCCCCTTTCGAAGCCTGGAAAGGGACAGAAGATAGACTGGTGGTAAGCTGGCGCAGAGAGGCCCAAGGATCTGGCCGTAGCTCGAGAATCCTTGAACTTCTCAAGTGCAGAGTCTGCCTTCTCACCAAAAAGATGAGAGGCATCAAAAGGCATGTCGATCAAACTCGACTGGACATCCACTGAAAAGCCAGTAGAACATAGCTAGGTGTGGCGACTTAGGGTCACTGTCAACACACTCGCTCTACCCAGCGAGTCGGTCGTGTCCAATCCACACCTGATAGTACACTTGGCTGCATCTCTCCCATCCTTGGCAGCCTGGAAGAGAGTGTCCCGTACGCCCTCTGGGACCTGGCCAGCACCTGTGCCACCATATCCGATAAAGTATGGGAAAAACGGCCCAATAGGGAAAGAGGTATTTACTGACCTCAATGCCAGGCTGCAGGAAGAAAACAACTTCTTTCCAAGTTGGTCCAGACTCTTGGATTCCCTATCCAGAGGGGCAGATGGGAAGGCACCACAGGAAGTGGAGGCTTGGGCCACAAAGCTTTCCGGGGTGGGGTGTTGGGAGAGGAAACTAGGGTAATTTGGAGCAGGTCTATGGCGGCGGCCGACCGTCCTATTCACAAGAGCCACTGTGCTGGGTTTGGACCATGTACCCGTACCCAGAAGGACGTCCGTTTGGGCTTCATTGAAGGGCAACAGCGGCTCCGATGTAGTCACCCCCGGCTGAAGCACCTCCTTCAGGAGATTCGTCCTGAATGGCACTGTGGGCAAGTCTAGGTCCAAGACCTCAGCTGCCCTACGCACCACCATGGCATAAGAAGCTCCTTCCTCCGTAGCCACATTGGGAGGAGAGAGAATGCCAGTATCTGGAGACGTATCGAGTCCAATGGCTTCCCCTAGATCTTCATACCAATCCTGTTCATGATCCAATCTGTATTCTAAAGGGTTCTCCCACTCCTCACCAGTGCCTGGCTGTTCTAAAAATGAAAAAGCCTCAGGCAGTGTGTCATACGACATCTTTTTGGCTCCGGATCATCCAGAATGAGGATGGGGCTACCATCATCAGTGGGCGCTGGTGGTGGCGGGAGAGTTGATGTCGGGCCCGGATCCACTATCGGATCCTGGGGTCCCCACCGGCGCCGAAGCCGCTGATGCGGAATCAGATGGGGCCCTGCTGACCCTGAAGACCCACCAGAGGTGGCAGCCAGCTCAAAAACAAGGCACATAGCCTCAAAAAATTCCTTTAGTTGAGCGGGGGTCGCTCCAGCTCCCGGAAAGGGAGAGGGGGAGACGCGGAGTCGGCCCTGGACACGGCTTCGCGGAACCTCGCTAGGAACGTCGACGTTCCCTAGACTCCTCGTCGGCCGAGGTAAAGTTCTAATCCGCTTGGACTTCTTTTTGTGCCTCTTACCTGAATGCCCCGAGGACCTCGAATGCGAAGATGATGACTTGGGGCTCCTGGAGCAGTGCTGCGATCTCCTCTTTGAGAGGGACCATGACCTCCTCGGAGTCACGCCGACCAAAGACGACTGCCAGGCCGCTAGAAGTTTGCTCTCTCTCTCTCTCTCTCTCTCTCTCTCTCTCTCTCTCTCTCTCAAGGCCTTCAGAGCCATGGCCCGAAAGTCAGAGCACGACTTCGCGTCGTGGTCCTTGTCAAGGCACCATAGACAAACTTGGTGTGGATCAGTGACCGACATGACGCGATGACAGCCGCCACACAGTTTGAATCCAGTCTTCCTCAAAATCATTTGCACAGACAATCAAAATAATCTTCGATGAAACACTGAAAAAAAGAGTAGCTTTAACCAGACCTGGGCTTAACCGGCACGGAAGGAAAAGAACTGACGTACGTGCCTGGTGTGGTGCCTATATAGAAGACGTGACGTCTCAGATGGCTCCAACGACGCTGACGATGCCACACAGAGCCGGATGATGCCCGTGGACCCGGACGTCACACGACGGGGCGCGCAGGGTACTGCTCAGTAGAAATATTCCGGATTTGAAGCAGACGCCAGGGAATTCCACGGTAAGGAAGCTGCAGTTAGAAGTCTCCATCAGATAGTATATTTTAACATGTCATTTGTCATTGGGATGAATTGGACTGATCTTTCTGAGGTGGATAGTGCTTCCATTAGGAAGTCATCTTTCTGGTAAAGGACGTGCATGTTCACTTTATGAAAGCTCGCCGCACGTTTGACCACTTCGTGGTAAGTTGTGTTGTTGTTTGGGGCTAAAACCCTTGCGTCATAGTAATTCAAATCCAGGTCTCCTTGGGGATCAATATCAGTCTCCCCGTAGGTGGTCATCCGTGGGCTTTGAATGAAATGGGAGCTTCAAAAATGTCTGCAGGGCTCAAGGGGCTGCCAGGTCATTAGGAGAGGAGGAGAAAGTAGGGCTGGTGCCCCTGTCCTTATGTCTTTTGAGCACGTTCCACCTCCACTGTTAATTTCCTCGTCAGAAGCAAAGTCTCTCAGGATTTCAGCAGAAGTAACTTCATCTAAATTCTCACCATTTTGGTAAGGATGAAAACTTTTCCGTCTTGCATCTGGTTCCTATTGAAGCCTCTGTAGGATTCAATTCTAGAAGTCATCTGAGCCAGTTGTCAATGGCTTTGGCACCAGCATCAAACAGGCCCTTTGCTTTGAAGGGCCCAGCAGCTAATGGGTCTTTGGACACTGCAGCAGTGAAAGGAATTGCCCTTGGATGGAGGCCTTATTGGCTCCGAGGCTTTGATCGGAGCTGCCCAGAGATCAAAGGCTATGGAGGTCTTATAGGAAAAAAATATATAACAGGTCTGCTTCATCCAGGTTTCCACTTAAATCATACCATGAAAAAGAAACTAACAATTTTGTAATTTTCACCTCAATATTTACTCTACAAAAGTTCTATTAACTGAGGTTCAGGGCACTCCCAGGCAGTTACTGGCTAGGGAGGAGTAGGGCCCTCTGCTTCATCCTTCATCATATCTCTCTCTTGGGGTGCCCTCTTTTACCCTGCTTACCACTGTCAATGCCTCATTTACTCAAGTCATCTTCCCAGAAGCTGTCAAGACCGGTCAAACTCTCCCACTCCGAAAGAAGCCTACAGTAAATACTGATCACCTTTCCAATTACTGGTCTATCACTCACCTACAAGTCACCAGCAATATCACTGAAAAAACAGTCTATGTTCAACTCCAAGGTCACATCAATAATGACCATTTTCAGCTTAACTACCAGTCTTGCCTTTAGATCATGCTGCAGCACGGAGAGTACCACTTTATACATGGTACACAATGTTCTGTTGACCAAAGGTGAAGATGATCCCTGTTGGACCTCTCAGCTACCTTAAACAGAGTCAACCATCAGAGTCAACCATCAGACCCTTGTATGTACCCTTGTGTCTCGAATGTGATTCACCGGAAATGTCCACTAGTTCCCCTCCTACCTTCCCAACTGACAACATTTTGTTCCTATGAGTACCTCTACGTCGCAAAAGAATCCCATTACCTAGGGAGTTTCCACGGGTTCCATATGGTCTCCTCTCATCCTCAACCTTTAAATGGAGCCACTGGGTGTTCAACTCAATAGCATTAAGATTCACCAACACGCCTACGATGCTCAGCTCTACTTCAGACATCCTATGCCGCAAACACCCCTTGCACACCCTCCAGTCCTGGATGTGCAGGCTCAATCCAACCAAGATAAAGGGCCATATGTACGAACACATTTTCCCATTGACACAGAATGAGGAAAACCCTTTGATACATCTGGCCCAAAATTCCTATTTGCCAACAACAACAAATAAGCCAAAATGCAAACCTGTGTCAATGAAAATAACCTTGACTACTTTGAACCCCAATTACCACAGAATGCCAAGTCAACTAACTTTACCCAGGATACCAAGTTCATTCTCAAGAGACATACTGCCCAACAATGTGAGCCTGGTACCATCTCCCTCTTCAAAAAATGGCAAACCGTTTCTTCCAGAAAGCGACTTTAAAAGTGTTTTTCAAGTCCTTGTACTATTGCATACGGATGGTGGTAATGCCCTTCTTCAGGGCCTCCTATACTCCACACTGGTACCAATTAGAGGCATTTTACACACAGCAGCATGTGTCTTCCAGGGTCTGAAGAAATATGATCACATCAACCCATCCTGACTGAATTACACTATCCCCCACTACCACGCTGCACTACCTTTAAAACCAGCTGCATCACTTACAATGTCATCAAAACCAGCATCTCTGCTTACCACGCAGACAAGCTCAGCATCTCTGGTGGCTTTCTGCAAACTGAAGCCAAGACACAATCAGACTGGAGACTCAAAAATGTTAAAAAGAAAAAACAAGACTGCAGGATTGCTAACAGTATCCCATTATCTATCAGGACCATCCCAAAGGTGTTCCAGTTTTGAAAAAAGCTGAAGACCAACCTGTTTAAAGAACTCTACATCATAATGCATTAACCATCCACAGCTGAGCTTCCCCTCCAATTTCTCACTGACTTAATGCTTGTCTTAGACCATGTACAGCAGTTGACCGCCTTTTGGCTAGGTTCCCACTACAGAAATACCATATACGCACATACTTGGGGAAAATACATAACTGTAACTGACAGCGCAATGAAGAATGACAGCAAACAGTACATAAGTTAGAATCCTAGAATGAACACCTTCTTTGGACGTTTGAAAGACACACATTTCTGAAAGTAATTTTTAAGAACTTTTCTTCTGTTTTGAAACATCAAGCAGTACTTTAAAAAAAGTAAATTATGCTTTTACATGAAAAGATGTACTACAAATAGATGTAACAGCAATTTCTAGAAAGAACCTAGTTAGGCAGAGGTCACACAATACACCTGTGATGGAGTCACACACCTGAAGGTTTTCCAACATCATCTTGTCCAAAGCTTGAACAAAATCTTCATCCTCGGCACAGGGAACATGTTTAATCCCGCCCCCTTTAATCATCACCTCCTATGAAAAAAGTAGAGAGAAAAAGAAAATCTTATCTGTATGTTTATTATGGCAGGAGTCATTCCTAGATATGGTGAAACTAAAGCGATGCAATATCAGATGTGGCTTCACAGTTAATGAAACAGAAGTGGGTTTAAAATTTCTGAAAAGGCAAGGCAGTTCTCAATATTGTTAAGGGCATTGGATAAGAAGTGGTGAGGAGGGAGCCAGGGGGTGGGGAGGGATAAGTGTGGGGCGTTATCATAGTTAACTTCAATAGTTTGTTGGTACACATTAATTTTAAAGTCTGAAACACACTATACTAATACTTCCACCAGGCAACCCAAGCTAGTACGAGCCTGACTTCCTTTCAGGCTTCTGGGTGAGTTATTCCATCTTATATATATCAGTTCAGAAAATGTAATTTCATATGGCTTATCACTTTACTGGCATAGCTATGGTTTAGCTTAGGGTGCACAGCCCTAACAGATTTGGACAGCTGGCAGGATAAACCAATTTTACAAGCTACAGTCTAAGGCCGTTATAGAAATTAGCACTGAAATATCAATATGGGATATTTGGAAATGCAATAATTCTAGTGCCAAACATCAGTTTGTCACTTAATGTTCAATTTGAAAAATAAACAAATTACCCAATACGAAAGTGTATTTTCATGAAAATAAACAGTCACTAGACTTTCTCTGAAATGCTTCATTTTTAGAGAAACATAAGGTCTGTGCCCAATCATATGCGTCATTTTCCTCAAGAACACGAAAGTACAGATTCTGTCCTACTGGAATGGGTTTATGCTGTGGCTGTCCATATTACTTCAAAGTGGGGGGACATTACATACACACATCCAAACACACTCCCATGCCACACACACACACACACACACACACACACACACACACACACACACACAAACCCAAACACACACCCACCCACCCACACACTTACTTACCTTGAGACACATCCATTTCTGGTTTTCCCTTGTTAGGCTCACCCAGAATAAGCTCCTCCGTTCAGATCCATTGCAGGACTCAAATTCAAACTAATGGTGTAATTCACAATAATCCCGTGGCTTTATTGTAATGGTGACAGGCTATATTGCAGGCCATACACTGTCAATCATACAGGACCGAACATGATTTTGCATCTCTCAAGATCTCCAGTTCGCGATCAGAATTCTCCAAAAAACATAAGCTGTGGCAGTGTTATGGGCTGAGCTTGACCCTCCAGCCAGAGACACATGCTCTGTTTTTAAACTGGCACTCCAAGGGTAAGGCACTGGAGGCATCACCACTTTCAGGTGGCGTCAGACCCTCACCATGTCTGATAACTTCACATGGATGAGCCATCCTTGCACTCTGAGTTCCCAAGTGTGAACACATCAATTGAGTAACATTTTTCTTGCCATGTTTTAAGGCTAGAGTTTTCCTGCCTGCTTAAAGCTGTGTTGCAAAATCCTCCCCCTTCTTTAGTCTGGTGAGAGTTTTGCCAGTTTCTGAAGTACGCAGCGCATGCATGTTATCTATTAGGAAATTTGGTATCAAAACCAATTTGCAGCATATTTATTGAACACATTTCTTGTACAAAACTGCAGAAGTTAATTAGCATATGCACATTTCAAACTGAATAATGTGTAGAAAGTAGAAATATAAGGATTTTACACCTTCTCAGATACACGGCTGTTCTTTAAAACCTACCCTTTACCACAACTTCCTTGACCTTCCATTGGGCATTTTCATAACACAAAGAGTCATTACGCATGCTGCAACATGGTTACAGTCTACTACCACTAGTTTTTAGTAAGAAAAACCTACTTACATATAAGTAGTCCCTAATGTTGATCTCTTACACAGATTAGTTGTAATAATTTTCCGCCGTCAAGTTGGGAGTTTCAAGGTATCTTGAATATAGAAGTATAAGAATATAACTTATCTTGAATCAGTGTCCCTTTAGTAGAACAGTAACCTCATTTGAAAGAATCCTAACTCCAACCAATGAGGGGATAGTGTCTTAAGCTTTACCTCTACCACAGGGTCTCACCTCAGATTTCCAGGACAATTCTGTAGATAGTATAGAACTATTTGTGAGCCTCTATCAGTGGAGATTCTACAAAAGATATCAACAGTGGAGAACTGTAGTTGGAGGTAAGTAACTTTTTTCTTCTCCAGCATAGATCTTTCACAAGAGTCTTCTGCTTTAATTAGATTAGAAAGTAGTAACAAATATAACTGAAATAAACTTGTGGAGTCAATGGATTGTGGGAAGGACTAGAAAAGGGGCTCACCCTTACAGAAAAAGAAGAAATGTTTGGCCCACCGATGTGTGTCCTTCCAATTGGAAGACCATGTCTCTCCAAATCACACTTTCTCCAGTTCTGAACTTTTCACATACAAATCACTGTTTTCAGGCCTGATAGTTTAATTAATTCAATGGAGGTAATGCAAGACTACACCACCCAAACTGCATTAGGTGATTACCCAAAAGTTCTGGACGGAAAATGGTATCCGTAATGACCTCAAAGGATTTGGCAGTAGTGTCTGGTTATTGTGCAAAAGGTTTCCATGCTGCCACCCAACAAATGAGGACCAGTAATACCATGCATAGGGCCTGCCACACTCCTATGTGTTCCATAGCTGCTCTAATAAGTGATTATCTGGCGTTCGTGTGCCAGAGTATGATGGCCACTGCCACACGTCTTGAAATTCTTTGCCTGGGTAAAGGATAGCCTTTCTAGGGTTTGAGAATTTAATTAATAGGTGATAAGATTATTTTATTCTAAAACTTGGAAGGATATTCGCATATCTAAAGAATGGAGAGCTGTTTGTGTTACATCAGAAGGGTGTTGGAAAAAAAAAGCTTAGGCTATAACTGGATCATAACAATGGAAGTAAGTTGTCACCTTTGGAAAGAAATGCTGATTTGTACGTATTACTAATTTGTTTTTAATGAAATAGATTACCTTGAATTTTGCTCACTTATAAACTGATGCTTGTGAGATAAATTAAGCTCTTTTCCATGAAAGGTATCTAAGACCTTCCCTATGGACTGGCTTGAATAACTCCTCAAACAAAATAACGCTTTATTCAGGTCTCTTCTTGAAGGAAGACATCATGTTGGTGGAAAACTTAAGTATGTAATGATCCTTGTGGCACATGAAAATTGAGGGTCAGAAGCTTAATGCAATCTTGATTTCGCTGCAAAGCGTACTGTTACTGATGCTTACTTCGGTCGAGCTTGATCTAGCTCAGCAGATAAGGAAACGTTTGGATGAAGAATTTTTGATGAGCACCTGACTCAGAATCATTTTCATTCTGCCTTGTTTGAACAGATGGAGGATGTTGTTCCCTGCTGGTCGAGAATGTCTTTACAGGCTGTGGAATTATCTACTTGAATAACAGGACTGTATTCAGGAATCATGCCAACAGATTCAGAGATCCAAAGCAAACTGAAAGCAAATCCATTGATGAACTGAGAAGCATGCGAGCTTCCGGCAAAAGAAAAAAAACACATCTGTTAACCATTAATGCCAAGAAATATCAGAGTTATCAGAATTAACTGGGATGTTCATGTTTAAGCTTCATCATTACATATGGGATCTGGGAAGTAGGAGGAAAGGCTTATATTCCTCAATATGCAATCAAGTGCACACAAACACCACAAATGTGTCTGAGATATGGCTTCCTAAAATGTTGGTGCACTGACAAAGATCTAAAATTAATCTCCATTCTCTCTTCTTCGCTAAAAGGCATCTGGAAAGGAAACATACATTGTTTTGTTTTGGAAAGACTGAACACTGTGTTTATGAAAACTAGAAGACTTTATTCCAAACCATACAACGAACTCTGGCCAGTCCGTGATCGTCAGCAACTGTCTGCTTGCTCAGCATCTCAGAATCTATACACCGGATTCCAGAAGTGGAAGCATCACAGTTGCCAAGTTACAGCATCACAGAACAGGACACATTACAACTAAAATACAACACATTCTCTTTCCTTACTAAGATTTTCCCAAATAACTATAATACATAATGAGCTATATAACTATTTCAAAACATGAGCAATAAAACTAATTCAGATACATATATAGTCCTTCGATTTTCTAGGTCTCACTCTCACAAGTGGGCTTGGTTCCTTCACACTAGATTTGTTATCTGTGTACATTTTGTTTGTCACTTCTGAACCTGTACCCTTGTTTGACTTCAACCATTCATGCCGCTCCACATCACTACACACCATCACTCTCCTTTTATTCCACCACCTGCCATTCAGATAACTTGGAGTTACCCTTTCTCATCATATTTCCCAAGCACACCCTCACCAACATTCCTTTCACATATTTCTGTTTTTCTTAATTTTGTCATTGTGTCTTTTCTTGTACCGAGTTTGATAACTTTCCACTTTCTCACTTAATCTGCTATACGCCACCTTCTGCTGACCAGATCTAGCCATCCACGCTGGCACATCTGCCATACAGGGCACTCACTCTTTCAGCAAACAAAACAACGGTTTCCCCATTAAAGAATGCATAGTGGTTCTATAATTCCATAACATATACCTGACTTGATCCCTTCAACTAGAATTACTCAACATGACCAATTGTATGCTTCCCCCATTACACAGTTAAAGCACTCAATCATGCTGTTTCCCCTGGAATGATAAGACAGGAGCCCGACAATGCTATTAACCATTTCCTCAGGTAATTGCAGAAATCTTCACAAGTAAACTGTTGACCATGTCCTCACAAAAAACAATCACAATGTTTTCACCTCTCTCATGAATGCCACCTCATGCCTTTTTGAGAAGTAATCCATCATTACTACAGTAAACAACATTCTACCAACATGTTTTGGCAAAGCCACACAACACATAGTTGACTCTTGCAACTGATGCAACTTGTCCCTACAAGTGAACGAAATACAATCCTGTGCAACTCTCTCTATTTGTCTGTCCATGCCTGGCCACCAAAAATGTACTTATGTTTTTCTTTTCATTCCAGACATCCCTACATGCCCCTCGTGACTGCAATCTTAACAATCTTTCTTGAAAATTCACAGGCACCATTAGCCTTTCACTTCTTGTTACAACACCTTCCACAACTGACATCCATTCTGATACATTTTAGAACACTTACAATTCTCCCACCAATTTGCATCTCTGGACATGGGGCAATACCTCCATCAATTTTACTAATTGGGGATCCGTCAAAACCACCTACTTCCACCCATCCTCTCTAATCGCCCAACAGACATCCAACACCTCAGCTACCCCATCCATTGATCCTCCTCATTCACACTCAGATTTTCCAGTTGTAATCTTGACAGACAATCTGTGTTGATATTTTTTACTCTTGGCACATATTTCACAGTAAACAAGTCCAATGTGCAGTGTTGCTCTTCCAGCTCCTGCCGTTAAAAAAATTCCAATAATGTCATATGATCCGTGTGAAGTTCAAAATTCACATCCCACACAAAAATCCAACAGTGCTGCATGGCAGGGCCTCTTCTTCAACCATGGAGTATTTGCTTTCTGCTCCTTTCAAGGTGCGAGATGCGAATGCAAATGCTCTCTCTCTCTTCATGCACTTGCAGCAATGCTGTCCCAAGTCCCTAACTGCTAGCATATGTCAATGTAATCAATTTGTCTTCAGGGTCAAATGGTTTTAAGTAACAGCCTTCACTATAGACTCCTTCGCCTCATTAAGTGCCTTTTGACTCTCGACCTACCATTAAAAATTTACTCCTTCATCAAATTCCCCAATACATGAACTTCATCTGCAAAACGGCGTACAAACTTAGCGAAATACTCCGCAACTCCCTGAAATGATCTTAGCTGATCTTTATCTTGTGGGGGAGGAGCTTTTCCCTTTTGCCTTCCTCCCTTGAAATTCTGACTCTGCAATGAAATACCTCAAGACTGGCAATGTGTTACCACAGTAACCCTCGGGTTCCATGTCTGTGGGACTTCAATTCACCCATCTTCAAACTTTCTTAAATCGGCTTGTCAATGAGCGCAAATGGTGAACATGAATTAGCCCAGACATGCACATCTTTTCCACCCACCATTGTTTAACTTTTAGTAGGGTGATAAACATTATTCATTTCCTTGGTCTGATCACCTGACTATTCATTCAACTGTGGTTCCATGCCACAAACTACTAAAGAACGAGTTACTTACCTTCGGTAACGACTTTTCTGGTGGATACATTAGCTACCTGTGGATTCCTCACCTCATGAATACTCCCATGGCGCCAGCATTCGACGGAAATCTTCTTACTAGTCTCTGCACGTCGACGAGGACGTCACTGTCTCGCACGCGACGCCGTCTGACGTCATACAGGCAATAAGAGGTCCTCGACGACGTGCAGACGTCAGTACCAATCATTTTTTACGTGCATGAGAACAACCAGGCAATGCAATGAAAGAGCAAGGCAACATCCATTATATTGTAAAATACACCACATTGTATGAATAACTGTAAATCTTTTTATGTACATATATATATATATATATATAAAACTCTCTCTTTTAAAATATATACACACACCAAGTATATACATAAAGATATATACACATATACACATATATATATATAAATATATTATATATATACATCTATTGAACCCTCAAGGACCAAGAGGAGCGCACTCAAGGATTACTTGGCAAGACCATAAAGGCAACGGGGAGGCGGGTGGGACCGTGAGGAATCCACAGGTAGCTAATGTATCCACCAGAAAAGTCGTTACCGAAGGTAAGTAACTCGTTCTTCTGATGGATACAACTACCTGTGGATTCCTCACCTCATGAATAGAGTCCCAAAGCAGTACCACGCCCGGCGGTGGGTGCCTAAATGGTCAAACCAAGAAATCCTGCAGCACTGACCGTGCAAAATGGCTGTCCCTTCTAACCTCAGAATCTAAACAGTAATGTTTTGCAAAAGTGTGAAGGGACGACCAAGTTGCGGCCTTGCAGATGTCGACCACAGGAACACCTCTGGCTAAGGCCGAAGTGGCCGACTTAGCTCTGGTGGAATGAGCTCCAATGCCCTCAGGAGGATCCTTCTTTGCCAAAGAGTAACATATTTTAATGCAAAGAACAACCCACCTGGATAGTGTTCTCTTGTGGACTGCCTTTCCTCTCCTCTTGCCCACGTATCCAATAAACAGCTGATCCTCCAGCCTGAAATCCCTTGTTCTATCGATAAAGAAGCTCAACGCTCTCTTTGGGTCCAGACGGTGCAGTCTTTCTTCCTCTTTGGAAGGATGAGGCGGAGGATAGAACGTGGACAAAGTAATTGCCTGAGCCAAATGGAAGGGTGAAACAACCTTCGGGAGGAAAGCAGCCTTGGTCCTCAACACCACCTTATCCCCATAAAAAGTTGTATAAGGGGGTTTTACTGATAAGGCCTGCAACTCACTCACTCTCCTTGCTGATGTTATAGCTATCAGGAAGACTGTTTTTAAAACCAAATACCTCAAGGGGCAAGAATGCATAGGTTCAAAAGGGGACCCCATAAGGAAAGTCAGGACTAAGGACAAATCCCATTGCGGCATAACGAATGGCTTTGGAGGATATTGATTTAGAAGACCTTTCAAGAATCTGATAACAATAGGGGATTTAAATAAAGATGGTTGGTCTGGAAGACATATGAAGGCTGACAAGGCCGATAAATAACCTTTAATGGTAGCCACTGCACAACCTTTTTGCGCCAGAGATAGAGCAAAAGACAAAATGTCCGATAGATGAGCATGTAAGGGATCAATCTGCCTCTCTCCACACCACGCAACAAATTTAGACCACCTATTAGCGTAGATAGATTTAGTGGAGTGTCGCCTGGCCGCTAATATAACATCCACTACCTCAGGCGGGAGAGAGAAGGAACTCAGGTTGCCCCGTTCAATCTCCAGGCATGTAGGTGCAGACTCTGGAGGTTGGGGTGTAGAACCTGCCCCTGCGACTGTGAGAGGAGGTCTGCCCTGAAAGGGAGACGGAGCGGCGGGCACGTTGAGAGTTGGAGAAGGTCGGAGTACCACACCCTCCTTGGCCAATCCGGAGCTATTAAGATTACTAGAGCCCGGTCTTGGCGAATCTTCCTCAATACTCGAGGAATCAAGGGTATGGGAGGAAACGCGTAAAGCAACTGGCCGCACCAGGTCATTTGAAACGCGTCCCCCAACGCTTCCTGCATCGGATACTGAAGGCTGCAGAACAACGGACAATGCGCGTTCTCTCGAGTGGCGAACAGATCTACCCGAGGAAACCCCCACTTCTGGAAGATTAAACGGACTTGATCTGGATGGAGACGCCACTCGTGGTCTGCCGAGAAGTGGCGACTGAGACTGTCCGCACGCACGTTCAAAACTCCGGCCAGATGGTTTGCTATCAAGCAAATCCGATGGTCCTTTGCCCAGGACCATAGTCGAAGAGCTTCTCTGCAGAGAAGGTACGACCCCACTCCTCCCTGCTTGTTTATGTACCACATCGTGGTAGTATTGTCCGTTAGGACCTGTACCGACTGACCACGAAGGGAAGGGAGGAAGGCCTTGAGAGCCAGACGTACAGCCCGTAACTCTAACAGATTGATGTGAAAAATCTGTTCCTCTGGAGACCAAAGACCTTTGATCTCCAGATCCCCCAGATGAGCTCCCCACCCTAGAGTGGAAGCATCCGTTATGACTGTTGTCACTGGTGGCGACTGCTGGAACGGCTTTCCTTGTGAAAGATTGTTGCTTGCAATCCACCACTTCAAATCCACAGCAGCATCTCTGGAGATCTTGACAGTACCCTCTAGATCCCCTCTGTGTTGAGACCACTGCCTTCGGAGGCACCACTGAAGAGCCCTCATGTGCCAGCGAGCATGCGTGACCAACAGAATGCAGGAGGCAAAAAGACCGAGCAGACGAAGGACCTTGAGGACTGGAACTACCGCTCCATTTCGAAACATTGGAACCAAATCCTGAATATCTTGAATCCGCTGAGGCGGAGGAAAGGCCCGACCCAATGTTGTATCCAGTACTGCCCCTATGAACAGGAGGCGCTGAGAGGGCTCTAGGTGAGATTTGGGCTCGTTCACCGAAAAGCCCAGGTCGAACAACAACTGGGTTGTTGACTGCAGATGACGCAACACAAGCTCCGGGGACTTGGCTTTGATTAACCAATCGTCCAAGTAAGGGAATACTGCTATCCCCTTCCTTCTGAGCTCTGCCGCAACCACCGACATCACCTTCGTGAAGACTCGAGGTGCTGAAGTAAGACCAAACGGAAGGACCGCAAACTGGTAGTGTTGCGATCCCACCACAAACCGGAGATACTTCCTGTGTGACTTGAGTATCGGGATATGAAAGTAAGCATCCTGCAAGTCGACAGACACCATCCAGTCTTCCATGTTCAACGCCAAAAGCACCTGTGCTAGGGTCAGCATCTTGAACTTTTCCTGCTTGAGGAACCAATTCAAGATCCTCAGGTCCAGAATTGGTCTCAAACGACCATCCTTCTTGGGAATCAGGAAATACCTTGAGTAAACTCCTTGACCCCTTTCCTGCTCCGGGACCAACTCCACCGCGCCCTTTAAAAGGAGGACTTCTACCTCCTGTTCTAGCAACAGGAGGTGTTCTTGTGAACAATACGAAGGGCGGGGCGGGATGAGGGGCGGAAACTCCCGAAAGGGAAGGGTGTAGCCTTTTCCCACAACACTGAGAACCCAAGTGTCCGACGTAACAGTCTCCCATTTGGTGAGAAAATGCTGTAATCTTCCCCCTACAGGAGAGGAGTGAGTGGGAAATGGTGGAAGCCTAAGGCTGCTTCCCCTGCTGCACCCCGCCAGAGGATGAGGAAGAGGCAGAGTGCTGCTGAGAAGCTCCCCTGGTGCGGACCCTACCCCTCCCCCTAAAAGATCTATAGGGATGGGAAGAGGCAGGTTGCTGATATCTTCCCCGAAAGGAAGAGGAGGAAGAGCCACGCCCAAATCCACGAAACCTCCTGAAGAATCTGGAAGAGGCCGTGGAAGAAGGAGCTTGGAGTCCCAGCGACTTAGCCGTGGCCCTGCTCTCCTTAAACCGTTCCAAGGCCGAATCAGCCTTAGCCCCAAACAGTTTGTCCCCATCAAACGGGAGATCCAACAATGTGGACTGTACATCTGCCGAAAAGCCCGAGTTACGGAGCCAGGCCTGTCTCCTTTCCACCACAGTTGTGCCCATTGCTCTGGCTACCGAGTCGGTGGTATCCAGTCCCGTCTGGATAATTTGGGTCGCAGCAGCCTGAGCATTAGAGACAAGATCCAAAAGACCCTGGGGAAGCTCTGTAAACGAAGAGGAGATGTCATCCATCAGAGCATGAATATACCTCCCCAGGATACAGGTTGCATTGGTGGCTTTTAAAGCCAGACTGCAGGACGAAAAAATCTTCTTCGACTGCGCCTCCAGCTTTTTTGAATCTCTGTCCCCCGGCACCGTCGGAAAAGAACCAGGCGCTGACTTTGACGAACAGGAGGCCTGCACAACCAAGCTCTCCGGCGTAGGGTGCCTAGATAGGAAACCAGGATCAGTTGGAGCCGTCCGATACCTCCTGGCCACGGCTCTGTGAACTGCTGGGGAAGATGCCGGCTTCTTCCACACCTCTAAAACCGGATCCAGCAGAGCGTCATTAAAAGGTAATAGAGGCTCCGCCGCGGCTGAGGCCGGATGCAACACCTCTGTCAAAAGGTTTTGTTTCGCCTCCACCACCGGCAAAGGCAGGTCCAAAAAACTAGCTGCCTTCCGTACCACTGTATGAAAGGAAGCAGCTTCCTCGGTATATTCCCCCGGGGACGAAAGGTCCCACTCAGGGGAAGTGTCCAGCCCACTGGCCGACTCCAGTCCACGCAGCCCATCACCCGAGTCCTCTAGCTCTCCTTCCTCTAGGGCTCGTTGGTACTCCTGCTCCTCTAGTACCCGGAGAGCACGCCTCCTTGAATGCAGTCGTTGCTCAATCCGCGGAGTCGACAATACCTCCGCCGAAGTCGGAGATCGGCGCCGATCTTCCGAAGCCACCGACGCCGCATCCGGCGCCACAGGTAACTTCGGCGCCGACTGAAGAGCAGATGAAACGGATGGACCCACCGGAGTCACAGGCCGAAATCTCGACGTCGACGGGATGGAAATCCCTGGGGCCAATCCCTCCGAAGCCATCGGCGCCGACACTGGCGCCGAGCCCACGTTCCCAAACGGGAGAAAGGGCATAAAGGGTGCCGGCCGAAGAGGCGCAGGATCACCCAAAGAAAAGGCCAAAGGTCCAGCCGGAGCACCCCCTGGAGCCATCTGTTGGAAGATGGCATACATCGCATTCAAGAATGCGGAACTATCGGCTCCAGGGGTGGGAAAAGCCGGATACTGGGGTGCCTGACTCGGAGGCGACCCCGACGCCGGCCTCGGCGTCTGCGCCGGAGAAAATACTTGAGGCTCCAATACCTCAATCACCGACGCCTGTCCAGGCAAAGTTGGAGACGCCGGAGAGAGCAACGGCGTCGAAGGATGCGGCGTCACCGTGGGGCTGACCTCCCATGTCCTCCGGCGCCGATCCGGAGACCTGGAACGAGCCTCCCTTGAATGACGCCGAGATTCTCTACGGCGCCGGGAGTCTCGATGACGCCGATGTCTTGGAGAAGACTTTTTCTTGTGATGCTTCTCCTTTGACTTGGCCATAAACAGCTTCGCCTCGCGTTCTTTAAGGGCCTTCGGATTCATGTGCTGACACGAATCACAAGTCGAGACGTCGTGGTCGGAGCTCAAACACCAAAGGCAATCGGAATGAGGATCCGTCACCGACATCTTGCCTCCACACTCACGACAAGGCTTAAATCCAGACTTTCTCTGCGACATTATTTCCACAGAGAAAGAGTACGCAGCAAGATATACACTGTAACCGCAAGAGTAACAGTTGCTCCCTCGAAGATAACCGTTTCGAATGCACGGAAAAAAGGGAACTGACGTCTGCACGTCGTCGAGGACCTCTTATTGCCTGTATGACGTCAGACGGCGTCGCGTGCGAGACAGTGACGTCCTCGTCGACGTGCAGAGACTAGTAAGAAGATTTCCGTCGAATGCTGGCGCCATGGGAGTATTCATGAGGTGAGGAATCCACAGGTAGTTGTATCCATCAGAAACCTTAACGTCATCCTAATCACTCGAACTCGACTCTTCTTCACAAATTCACAGCTTTTTATTTTTTTTTATTAACTTGAAGCATCTGACATTTTACATACCCTCCAGAAATGACTCAACTTATTACATTTAAAACATCAGCCTTTGGTGGTCGGACAAGTGTTCCTCTCAGCTGTGTGCCTTATACTCCCACATCTAATGCACATTCTCATTTTTCCCATGCCTTGGGTTTTCACATTCCTCTTATCACATTCACGGTTTTTTTCAAACCCTTTCTTACTGTATTTACTTCATATACACTTTCGGATTCATCATTAACCTTGTACACAGCGCCCCTCAATCCTTAACATAGTGAAGTGTTTTCATTGTGCCTGGCCACAACAATGGTTTTATCGAATGTGGGATCTTTTAGTACTAACAATTTCTCTTGTATTTTCATGTTATTCACCCTATTGATCTCTTATTATTTCATCTCTGAGGTCTCTGAACTGCATGTAATAGCTAAGCGTCTCAACACCACAACATACTGAGCTATTGTTTTCCCTTGTTTTTGAGCTCAGTAAAAAAAAAAAAGTATGCCGTTCAACTACTTTACGTATTTTCTTCCCATAGCTCTTTTCCAGAGCTTTTAAAGCACCTCCGTACTCATCTTCCTCATTGGTATCTGACGTAGCGTCCTCACCTCTGCCTTCTAACTTTGCTCTGGTTAGGGCTTTTAGAACTTTTCTCCCTTCCACCCACTGTGTTTAAGAATCACTAGCTCCCTTTTTGATATAAATACATCTCCCCTCTAGCTTCCAAATAAGTTACAAAAGTTTCCTTTCAGTCCTCCCATGCCATGCTGGGTTGGCCTGGATCCTGTAAAAACGTTAGAGGAGCAGGTACGGCTTGCAACGACATGACTGGAATGAATAGACCTTCACCCACAATGTGCAGCTGCACGAGCACCAGTGAAGTTTACCAAAATAAAAAAATTATAATACACTCTAAATCTTGTTTATATGCATATTCCATGCACTCTGGATACCCCTAAGAGGACCCCCAGCAATGTTCCTAACAGCCTTCTGGGGTTTTCCGAGTAGCCTGCGCTGCTGCCACCCCTCATGTTTCTGCCCTTCTCCCGCTTGACCAGCTCAGACAGAGGAAGGCAGAAGAAAGGATTTCCTTTGGGAGATGGAGGCAAAACCCTCACCCTTTGGTAATAGGTGTTAAATGGCTTGGGAGTGGTAGCCTCCCCAAGCCACTAGTATGCTTTGAAGGGCACATTTGGTGCCCTCCTTGCATAAACCGGTTTGCTCCAGACAAGGGACCCCCGGTCCCTGCTCTGGCGTGAAACTGGCCAATGGAAAGGGGAGTGACCACTCCCCTGTCTATCACTACCCCATGGTTGGTGCCCAGAGCTCCTCCAGGTGCAAACTTGATTTTGCCATCTTGAATCCAAGGTGGGCAGAGGCCCCTGGGAGCATCTGAGTGGACAGGTCAGGCAGGTAATGTCAAAGTCCCCTTCTGATAGGTGGTACCCTGTAAGGGGACCAATCCCACTTCCTGGGCTATTTATTGTCTCCCTCTTGGGTGGGTCCTCAGATTCGACGTTCAAGATCCCAGCAGGTCTCCTCTGCATTGTTTACTTCAACTTCTGGCCACTGGGACTGTAACTGGACCCTCCAGGAACTGACAATCTGCAACTCCAGCGACAACTCCGCTTTGCAACATTGTTTCTTTGGCTCCTTCCAGCAACTGCAACATTTCCCTGGCTGTGCATCCTCTGAGGGTGACGACCCTTCCGACTGCACAAGAAGCAAGAAAGAATCTCTCTTGGAGTGAAGGAGTCACTCCCCAGCATCCGCAGGCACCAACTGCAATGACGACCGGCTGCTTAGCTCTCTCCTCTGGATCTGCGTGGGCCCTTGGTCCTCTCTACCAGCTGTCCAACTTGAGAGACGGTAAGCCCTTGCCTCGACTTGCAGGCACTACCCCTGTGCACCGCGACTCTTGCAGCTACCGAGGCTTGCTTATTCCCCCTCCAAGGGATCTTCAGGCTCTGTGTAACCCTGGCCTCCAGCACTTGTCCCTGCAAAGCAGTCTCCTGCCTGATGCTCCAGCAACGCAGGACTCCTCCCCAGGTGTGCTGAGTCACCCTCACTGCAACTCCTGTGCCTGCTTCTGTGGGTCACCTGTGGAGGCCGTCTCCTCTTCTTGTGACTCTCCCAGCTGCTGAGGGTCACCTCGGACTCCCCTCATTGGGTCGAGTCCACTGGGCCTTGCAGTTCTGCTTCAGTCTTGCAAAACCTTCTTCCCAGACTCTTGCATTTGCCAAGGCTTTTTGTTGGTTCCCACACCAATGACCGACTACAACACGACCAACGATGTGGGATGTCACTTGCATCACTTCTGGAACGTCTCTTCTGCTCTGGTGCTGCACTTCTGACTTTCTTCATCTACCGTCGACCTGGTCCTGCATCCACAGAAGGTTGAGTAGTGGCTCCTGCGAGAGCCAGACACTCAAAGTGGACCTGGTCCCCTTATTTTACCAGTCCTCCAGGTTCTTCCTGTCTTGGCTGGGTCTTGCACAGCCCTTTTCCAAACTTCTACTGTGGGTTTTGGGAAAACCAGGTACTTACCTCTTCTCTCCTGGTCACTGGGGGAGCACCCTGGTAGTTACCTTTTAGGGTTCCTAGTTCCTTTGGCTCCCCTCTACCGATTCCACTCTCTTGGGTGGGGGACTGCCTTTCACATTCACTTACTTAGTATATGGTATGGTCTCCCCCCGGGCCTTCACTATTTACTATTGTTTTTAATATTTGCTATTTTCTCCTTCGCTAATCACCGACTTCTAATGTGTGCATAATAGTGTGTTTACCTACCTCCTATTTGAGTATTGCCTATTCAGTATTTTAGTATTTGTGTTACCATAATAAAGTACCTTTATTTTTGTAACACTTTGTGGCTCTTTCATGAGTAGAAGAGCTGTGTGAAAACAGTGGTATTTGTAGGAAAATGCTGCTGTTGGAATGGTCACCCCCCACTTTTTGCCTAGTGTTGATGCCAGCTTTGATTGGAAGTGTGCTGGGACCCTGCTAACCCAGCACCAGTGTTCTTTCCCTAAAACTGTACCTTTGTTTCCACACTTGGCTCAGTCCTGGCAAACAGTTAAGTCGCATGTAAAAGGTACCCCTGGGTACCAAGGGCCCTGTGGCCAGGGAAGGTCCCTAAGGGCTGCAGCAGGTATTATGCCACCCTCCGGAATCCCTCAGGGTGCCATGTCCACAAACCACTGTCTGTGGCATAGGTAAGTCACAATCTGGCAGGCCTTACAGCCCTAAGGCAGGATGCAATATATGACAGAGGAGGGCATAGCTGCGTGAGCACTACACCCCTACAGTGTGTAAGTCAATTCTTAGACATTGTAAGTGCAGGGTAGCCATACTGAGTATATGGTCAGGGAGTCTGTCATTACAAACTCCACAGCACCATAATGGCTACACTGAAAACTGGGAAGTTTGGTATCAAACTTCTCAGCACAATACACCAGTACCCCAGATGCCAGTGTGGGATTTATTCAAAAATGCACATAGAGGGCATCTTAGAGATGCCCCCTCTGTATGTTAGCCCAACTGCTAGTGCTAGGCTGACCGGTGTGTGCCAGCCTGTCACTTCCAGACGAGTTTCTGACCACATGGGGTGAGTGCCTTTGAGCACTCTGTGGTCAAAAAGAGAGCCTGTCCTGGGTGGAGGTGCTTCACACCTCCCTCTGCAGGAACTGTAACACCTGGCGTGAGCTTCAAAGGCTCAAGTCTGGTGTTACAGTAGCCCAGGGGACACCAGCCAGTGGAGATGCCCGCCCCACAGACGAGCCCCCACTTTTGGCGGCAAGCCCAGAAGGATAATGAGAAAAACAAGGAGTCACCCCCTCAGCCAGGACCACCCTTAAGGTGTCCAGAGCTGAAGTGACCCCCTCCTTGAGAAATCCTGCATCATGCTTTGGAGGATTAGGACGAAGAGGGATAGGGATGTGCCTCCCTCCCCAGATGGGAGTGGGCACAAGGAGGGTGTAGCCACCCTCAGGGACAGGAGCCATTGGCTAATGCCCTCGGACCCTAAAACACCCCTAAATTTAATATTTACGGGTGACCCTGAACCCAGCTCTTAAAATTCCTGACGACCTCAAAAAAGAAGTAGTACTTCTGAGCTGAAAACCCCACAGAGAAAAGAAGACAACAACTGACTCGACCCCCAGCCCTACCGACCCATCTCCTACTTCGAAAAGCTGCAGTAAAAGAAGCAACGCTCCCTGCAGGACCAGCAACCCCTGAAAAGCCTCCAGGGCACTGCCTGCATCACCAAGGACCAAGAAACTCCCGTGTGACAGCGGACCTGTCCAAAAAGACGACCAAGAAATTACCTATAACAGGACTCTCACCTCCCTCCAGAAGCGCGAGTCCAACTACTCTGCACCCGACGCCCCGGCCCGTGTCCAGAGAAACCAACTATCGAGAGAGGACCCCAGATGACTCTGACGATGTGTCCACCATGGGCTGACCTCTATGCACCCCCACAACAACACCTGCAGAGGGAATCCCTAGGCAATTCCAACCAAGTATCCACCCTGGGCTGACCTTTCCACCCCTCCATGACAATGCATTTAGAGGGAATCCAGAGGATCCCTGTGATCGCTACTGCCCAGGACGAAGATATCCGACGCCTGGAGAAGCACTGCACCTGCAGCCCTCAGGGACGAGAGAAACTGACCACCGGTGCAAAAACGACCAGCAGGCAGCCTTAGCCCTTGCCCAGTCGATGGCTTGCCCGAGAGGCCCCCCCTGTGTCCTGCCCGCAGCGCCTAAGTGACCCCCGGGTCCCTCCATGCAGTTCTATTGAGAACCCGATGCCCTGATAGCACACTGCACCTGGCCGCCCCGTGCCGCTGCGGGTGTGTTTTTTTGTGCTTACTTGGGCCCCTCCAGTACTCCTCCAAAGTCCCATGGTATGCCCTCAGACTACTTACCTGCAAGCAGACCGGAACCGGAGTGCCCCCTGTCTCCATAGGCGCCCACGTTATTTTGACTCCTATTTGACCTCTGCACCTGACCGGCACTGTGTTGTTGGTGCTGGGTGTTTGGGGTTACCTTGAGCCCCCAACGGTGAGCTACCTAGGGCACCGGAGACTGAACCCGTAAGTGTGGTACTTACCTCAGAAACTGTGCTTTACTTAGCTCCCCAGGAAGTGTTGAAAATTGCACGGTCTACTTTTAAAATAGCTTTTTGCCATTTTAAAGAAAACTGTGTACAATATTGATTCTATTCAAAGTTCTGAGTATTACTATGCAAAGTACATTTTATGTAATGTTCTTACCTGCTAAATGAATGTGGTTTTAGAAATAAATTAACAAAATAATATTTCTCCATAAAAACCTATTGGCTTGGAGTTAAGTCATTGAGTGTGTGTTTTAATTTATTGCTTGTGTGTGTACAACAAATAATTAACACTACCCTCCATTAAGCCTAAATGCTCGACCACACTATCACAAATAGAGCATTAGTATTATCTATTATTGCCTCTGTCAAGCCACTTGGGGAACCCCTGGACTCTGTGCACACTGTATCTCATTTTGATATAGTATATACAGAGGCAGCTTCCTACAGTATTGCATAAGCCTTGCATGTCTCCTAGATAAGTGTTGGCTGCTCATCTTCAGCTAGCTCTAAGGAGCCCTGGACTCTAAGACACTGTCTACACCTCACTAACAGGGGATACCTGGAGCTGGTATAAGGTGATAACACCATAGGTGCTTATCACACACCAGCCCAGCTTCCTACAGGCAGAAGCCACACTTCCCAGGAAGGGGAGGGATGGAACCTAGTATCTCACTGGCTATGTACCTTGTCTACTATGAGCATAATAAGGGCGCCCAGAAATCTGAACTCAGCTGGACTGGAAGAACTGAAGGAGGACTATCCTACTGCACCAAGGACCTGGCAAAGAAAGGCTACACCAGCATGGACAGCACCTGCTGAGCCTTGCGGCTTTGCAAAGGGAAAGGGACTGTGCCTGCTATGTTGGGCTCCTGGAACAGACAAACTAGTCAGAGTTTTTGCTAAAATGTTTCTGTCAAATTGTTTGCAGTGAACTAATAAGTGCATATTTACTTGAGTATTTATTCATCTTGTAAACTCAATATCTCCGGAACCATCCAGTGGAATTTTCTTGTTGTGGCGTATAAAAATAGTCTATTGTTATAAATTTGTGTTGCATTTCTTGAGTGTCTCAGTGATTTCTTTTCTTCAATTGTTCTGGTGCTGTTAAAATGCTTTACACATGTTCCTTTGTGTAATCCTTGCTGCCCAGAGCCACAGCAGCCCAGGGCTGAGTTAGAGGGTTTGACAAACAATACCTACTGGTCCTAAAAGGATGAGAAGTATTTCCTGGTGAGGTTGCACAACCACACCATATAATACACCCCGTTTCCTCACTTAAAACTGTTATGACATCAGCCCTTACTTTTGATGCATCAAAGATGCCAGGATTCAGATAAAAATAAAAACTTACCTCTACACTACAGTAATGATATCTTGATACCTTATGCTATGCAGAGTTGTGGAGCACACTATCACCCAGGAGGGTTTCCTGGCGCTGAAAACTATGCACAAGTAGCTCCTAGTGGTACTACTTGAAGAGCCAGGACTTCAGCACCTCAGCTGAGGAAGAAGCTCTTATGTGTAGTGGCAGGTCATTCCGTGCTTTTGGAGTGATGCAGAAAAAGGCTCAACCGCCAGATCGCTTTTCCGTATGCATGGGATTTATGTAAGTAGTTCCGGTTGATTAAAAGTGCTTGGAAGGTCTGTGAAACACATGCAATTGATGAGGTAGGCTGGGCCAGTGTTATGTAGTGCCTTAATGTGGGTGAGGGATTTTAATTGTCCTACTTTATAAATGGGAACCCAGTGGAGCACCTTTGGGTGTGGCCTGATGCTAGTGTGGCATGGGAGGTTGAGAGTGATTCTGGCTTCGGAGTTCTGAACACTCTGCTACCTCTGGTGAGTTTTTTGTTGATCCTGATGTCGAGGGTGCTCCCGTAGTCTAGCTTGCTTGTGATCAGGGTGTGGTTGCCAGTTTTCCTAATGCTGATTGGGAGCCATTTGAAGATCTTCCCCAGAATCTTCAGGGTATGGAAGCATGAGGCAGTGACGCCATTGTCTTGGGCAATCAGGTTGAGTTTGATGTTTATGATGTTCTTGAGGTTCTTAGTGTGGAAGTGTGTGTCGCTCCTAGCTATGCTGGCCAGCAGGTGGAGCCTCATGGTGAGGTCCCAAAGAGCACTATTTTAGGCTTTTCGGTTTTCAGCTTTAGATAGTTGGTCTTCATCCAGTGGACGATTTCGATCATACAGGCATAGAACCCGATCCCTGTCCTGGGCCATAAGGGAGAGAATGAATTGCGGGTTGCTGGCATAGCAAAGGATGTGAGAGCCGATGATGCTGGCTAGAGGGTTCATGTATGCGTTGAAGAGGGTCCACTCAGGGAAGATACATGCGGAACTCCGCAGATGAGGTCATGTGCATTTGAGTCGTACGGTGCCAGGCAGACGGACTAGGTCCTTCCCAACAGGAAGGAGGAGCTCTACAGGAGAATACGTCTTTGGATTCTGAAGCCAAGCAGGCATTGAAAGAGGATGGCGTGGGAGACTGACAAATGCTGCTCAGAGGTCCAGGAAAATGAGGGTCCCTGTCTCTCCTGTGTCCAGAAGCAAGTGGATGTCAACAGTGGCAGCAATGAGGACAGCTTCCATGCCGTGGTTTGGTCTGAAATCAGACTCAGTGGTGTTGAGGAGTTGGTGGTCGCTGAGATATTCGTTCAGGAGTATGTTCATGATTTTCTTTAAGACCTTGGCTGGAAATGGTAGCAGGGAAGATTGGTCTGTAGCTGGGTCCGCATAGAGCTTCTTCAGCAATGGGAAGTCATTTGCGTGTTTTCCAGCATCTGGGAATGGGTCAGAGCATGGCGCTGATGGATTGTAGTCCTATGGATTAGGTGTGGTGGGGAAGAGTGCCGATAAGGCCCCTGAGTTGATGGACTTCATGGTGGCAGTGATTTCTTCTGGGGTGATGACAGTCCATGTGGTTAGCATGTGGTGGCTAAATCAGGAGGCATTCTGTGAGGTCTCTCAGGTCCAGTTTCAGGCTGAAGCTGCTGTAAATGTTGGGGATTCTGTTGCTGAGGTATTGAGAGACTGTTGCAGAGGCCCTGGGAGGAAGTGATCGAGTTTGAGGAGCCGATGTAGAGATATAATCCTTCACTATGGTTAAGATTTCTTTTGGTGCTGGAATCAATGAGGTCTCATAGAGCAGTGTGTCTGGTGGTACGACAGGTCAGCACCAAATACACAACCTCAGCAGCACAGGGGAGCAGGGTACAGGGTGCAAACACAAAGTCGGGCGCAAAATGCTTTTCTATGAGGAAACCCCAGGGGCCACAAAGAGGCCGCAGGCCGGGTCCAGAGGATCGGTTCCGGGAAACCAAAGGATGAATAGGAAGGAGAGGTGCCCACTGAACGTCACTGGACTGTTGGTCGTATTACCCAAGGCCAGGGGGCTGAGGGTGCAGGGGTACCAGCGGCATCGGGAATCTTCACTGGATTCAGTCGCAGTCAGTGGGAGACTCTAGATTTAACACGCCGCTGTTGTGGCCAGGAGGGGCCAAGCCAGGATGGACTTGAGGTCGGAACTGCCTGGGGACCACCTCTGGTCTGGTGGGCCACCTAGACTCGGGGAGCGGGTGTCAGGTGCAGAGTGGTCAGTGTAAGGAAATGCCTCCTTGGCATGGTTACCCCCTGACTTTTTGCCTTTGCTGATGCCAAGTTATGATTTGAAAGTGTGGTGAGGCCTGCTAACCAGGCCCCAGCACCAGTCTTCTTTCCCTAACCTGTACCTTTGTTTCCACAATTAGCACACCCTGGCATCCAGGTAAGTCCCTTGTAACTGGTACCCCTGGTACCAAGGGCCCTGATGCCAGGGAAGGTCTCTAAGGGCTGCAGCATGTCTTATGCCACCCTGGGGACCCCTCACTCAGCACAGACACACTGCTTGCCACCTTGTGTGTGCTGGTGGGGAGAAAATGACTAAGTCGACATGGCACTCCCCTCAGGGTACCATGCCAACCTCACACTGCCTATGGCATAGATAAGTCACCCCTCTAGCAGGCCATACAGCCCTAAGGCAGGGTGCACTATACCATAGGTGAGGGCATAAGTGCATGAGCACTATGCCCCTACAGTGCCTTAGCAAAACCTTAGACATTGTAAGTGCAGGGTAGCCATAAGATTATATGGTCTGGGAGTCTGTCATGCACGAACTCCACAGCACCATAATGGCTACACAGAAAAATGGGAAGTTTGGTATCAAACTTCTCAGCACAATAAATGGACACTGATGCCAGTGTACATTTTGTTGTGAAATACACCCCAGAGGGCATCTTAGAGATGCCCCCTGAAACCATATCCGACTACCAGTGTGGGCTGACTAGTTTTAGCAGCCTGCCACACACCAGACATGTTGCTGGCCACATGGGGGAGAGTGCCTTTGTCACTCTGTGGCCAGTAACAAAGCCTGTAGTGGGTGGAGGTGCCTCTCACCTCCCCCTGCAGGAACTGTAACACCTGGTGGTGAGCCTCAAAGGCTCACCCCCTTTGTTACAGCACCCCAGGGCACTCCAGCTAGTGGAGTTGCCCACCCCCTCCGGCCACGGCCCCTCTTTTGGCGGCAAGGCCGGAGGAGATAATGAGAAAAACAAGGAGGAGTCACTGGGCAGTCAGGACAGCCCCTAAGGTGTCCTGAGCTGAGGCGACTGACTTTTAGAAATCCTCCATCTTGCAGATGGAGGATTCCCCCAATAGGATTAGGGATGTGCCCCCCTCCCCTCAGGGAGGAGGCACAAAGAGGGTGTAGCCACCCTCAGGGCTAGTAGCCATTGGCTACTAACCCCCCAGACCTAAACACACCCCTAAATCGAGTATTTAGGGACTCCCAGAACCCAGCAAGATAGATTCCTGCAACCTAAGACGAAGAAGGACTGCTGAGCTGAAAAACCTGCAGAGAAGACGGAGACACCAACTGCTTTGGCCCCAGCTCTACCGGCCAGTCTCCCCACTTCAAAAGAACTGCTACAGCGACGCGTTCCACAGGGTCCAGCGACCTCTGAAGCCTCAGCGGACTACCCTGCATCTAAAAGGACCAAGAACTCCAGAGGACAGCGGCTCTGCTCCAAGGAAGAAGCATCTTTGCAACAAAGAAGCAACTTTGAAAGAACACGTTTCCCGTCGGAAGCGTGAGACTTTGCACTCTGCACCCGACGCCCCCTTCTCGACTTGTGGAGAACCAACACTACAGGGAGGACTCCCCGGCAACTGCGAGCCCGTGAGTAGCCAGAGTTTACCCCCCTGAGCCCCGACAGTGACGCCTGCAGAGGGAATCCAGAGGCTCCCCCTGACCGCGACTGCCTGCTTCTAAGAACCTGACACCTGTTAAGGACACTGCACCCGCAGCCCCCAGGACCGGAAGGATCCAACCTCCAGTGCAGGAGCGACCCCCAGGTGGCCCTCTCCATTGCCCAGGTGGTGGCTACCCAGAGGACTCCTCCCCCCCCCCCCCTTTGCCTACCTGCATCGCTGAAGAGACCCCTGGGTCTCCCATTGAACTACATTGCAAACCCGACACCTGTTTGCACACTGCACCCGGCCGCCCCCGTGCCGCTGAGGGTGTACCCCCCTGGTCTGCCCTCCGAAGACGCGGGTACTTACCTGCTGGCAGACTGGAACCTGGGCACCCCCTTCTCCATTGAAGCCTATGCGTTTTGGGCACCACTTTGACCTCTGCACCTGACCGGCCCTGAGCTGCTGGTATGGTAACTTTGGGGTTGCTCTGAACCCCCAACGGTGGGATACCTTGGACCCAACTTTGAACCCTGTAGGTGGTTTACTTACCTGCAAAACTAACAAACACCTCCCCCAGGAACTGTTGAAAATTACACTGTGTCCAGTTTTAAAATAGCTTATTGCCATTTGTGTGAAAGCTGTCTATGCTATTTTGTTAATTCAAAGTTCCTAAGTGAAATACCTTTCATTTAAAGTATTGTTTGTAAATCTTGAACCTGTGGTTGTTAAAATAAACTAAGAAAATATATTTTTCTATATAAAAAGCTATTGGCCTGGAATTGTCTTTGAGTGTGTGTTCCCCATTTATTGCCTGTGTGTGTACAACAAATGCTTAACACTACCCTCTGATAAGCCTACTGCTCGACCACACTACCACAAAATAGAGCATTAGAATTATCTCTTTTTGCCACTATCTTACCTCCAAGGGAACCCTTGGACTCTGTGCATGCTATTTCTTACTTTGAAATAGTACATACAGAGCCAACTTCCTACAGTCAGGATTCATGGATCCGGGCAGTTCTGGAGTCCTTCGGAAGATAATTCTAGTGGACAGTGGCGCAGTCCTCAGCAGTTCTAGGTCCTCTGCTGGGCAGGCAGTCCTCTGGTGGTTTTGAGAGGTCGCTGGTCCTGTAGGATGCGTCACCTTTTTGGAGAAGGGGTATCTGAAGCTGCAGACGGGCTGGGGCCAAGTCAGTTGTAGTCTGGAGTCTTCACTGCTTGGGTTGGCTTAGCAGTCCTCCTTTCTTCTGAGGTCACCAGGACTCTGATGAGTGAGGTTCATGGGATCCCCTAAATACTAGATTTAGGTGCATTAAAGTGGCCAGTAGCAAATGGCTACTGTCCCTAAGGGTGACTACACCCTTCCAGTGTCCACTCCCTTTGGGGAGGGGGACACAATCTTAACCCTATTGGTCCCTACCCTCCAAAACAAGATGGAGGATTCTGCAAGGAGGGCGTCACTTCAGCTCTGGACACCTTAGGGGTGGTCCTAGCCGTACTCGTCAGTCTTTCCTATTTTACCTAATTTTCCCGCTGGACTTGCCACCAAAAGTGGGGCCTGGTCCGAGGCAGGCAACTCCACTAGCTGGAATGCCCTGGGGCACTATAACAGGAGGTCTGATCCTTTGAGGCTCACCACCAAGTGTTTACAGTTCCTGCAGGGAGGAGGTGTGAAGCACCTCCACCCAGAGCAGGCTTTGTTTCTGACCCCAAAGAGCACAAGGCTTTCACTCCGTGGAGTAAGAAACGTGTTTTTTAGTGGCAGGCTGGCAAAGAGTGGTTAGTCCTGCACTAAAGGGCTGGGTAAAATACAAAGGGCATCTCAATGATGCCCTCTGTGTACATTGTACAATAAATCCAACACTGGCACCAGTGTGGGTTTATTGTGCTGAGAGGTTTGATACCAAACTTCCCAGACTTCAGTGAAGTCATCATAGAGCTGTGGAGTTCCTAATGACAGACTCCCAAGCCCATGTACTCAATATGGCCACACTACACTTCCAATGTCTAAGAATGGATTTAGACACTGCAGGGGCATATTGCTCATGCAGCTATGCCCTCACTTGTAGTGTAGTGCACCCTACCTTAGGGCTGTAGGACCTGCTACAGGGATGACTTACCTATGGCACAGTCAGTGGCTTGTGGGCATGGTACCCTGAGAGGGATGCCATGTCGACTATCTTTTTCTCCCTATCAGCACACACAAGCTGCAATGGCAGTGTGCTTGTGTTTGGTGAGGGGTCCGTTCAGGAGGCATAATTAATGCTGCGCTCCTTAGGGACCGTTCCTTGTCACAGAGCCCTTGGTACCACTTGTATCTTTTACAAGGAACTTAGCTGTGTGCCAGGGGTGTGCAAATGTGGAAACAATGGTATCGTTTTAGGGAAAGAACACACGGGCTCTGGCCTGGTTAGCAGGATTGCAGCACACACTCAGTCAAGTTAGCATCAAATACCAGACAAAAAGTGGGGGGTACTGCAAACAAGAGGCCAGTTTCCTACAGTTGTGGCTTATTCTACATTTGCCCTCCAGTTGATTCAGCGGCGTTTCATCAGTCTAAGTTCTTCCGTGAACTAACTGACCTGGATCTTGGTGTATTGTTAGTCTGAGGGGAGCCGGCACAGAAGATGATCCAACTGTTGAAATGTTCCATGCCTTTGGGGAAGATGTTGCTGTGTTGGGGTCGGTGGGTGTTGAGAGCAGTGTTCCAGTCTGTCAGTAATGCTGCTCCAGTTTCAGTGAGCAGTTCTGGAGGTGATGTGTGTATGTTGGACTGGGTCAGGGATTCTTAACTTGATGAGGGCATGGTTTGTCCAGGAAACTGCTGTGGGATCATAAAGTTGGATACTGCTGAAGTTGGTGAAAATAGGGTCCAGGAGGTGTCCAGAGATATGGGTGATCTTTTACTATTTGGTTGAGGCCTAGCTTTCATAGATTCACATTCTTGAATCTTCATCGGCGTCGAGGTGGGAGTCCAACAGTAATCATAACAAGCAGTTAGAAGAAAGCATTACATATAACATCTTTAAAGAGTGACACTGATACCTAATTCACATTATTTTAATAATAAACAATTAGAAAGCAGCCCCTGCAGCACTCTTCCGCTCAAGGGCCACCATACCTCAAATTTCTAATACAAGTGTTTCTAGAATTTAGGAAGCAGTATTTGACAGGGAGGAGATAGGGGTGCATTTTTATGAATGAAAGATATCAATACTTAAAAACTAATGTGTACATGTAACTTGATTTTTTCCCCAGAATTGAATCTTTCATAGAGTAACATGCTTGAATCTGAATAGCAAGCAGTAATATGAAAAGTATTCAAAGAGGAGGTTGAAGTTCCAAACAAAATGTCTTTTTTTTTTTTAAACTTAGAAACAGCTCACCCATTTAAAAAAGATGACAACACTAAGTACCTGCTCACCCTTAACCCTAATACATGGGAACAACGATTGTACCATAGGCTTGCAACAACTGCAGTTTTGCGTTTGGATCAAGGGAGGTTGCTATCGGCTCCGGGATATGTTCCCTAAGGGCACCCTAAGGCCCTTTGAAGATCTCAAACGGACTTACAGGATCCCTGAGCAGGGAAGAGATTCTATTACTTTCATATCAGACACTGGGTGCTGGAGCCTGAGGTGAAGTGACCCATAACATGTGTTGAGCAGTACTTACAGACTCTCTTGATGTCACTCTTCATGGTCTCATAAATTCACACCACCCTACTCATGAATGCCCCGCAGACAAGCCCAACTTATAGGGCCAGGTGGGAGGATGACTTGGGTTTGTCCATGAGAAGCAACCCCTAACCATCGTCACCTTGGAATGAGGTCTCTAGATCAGACTCCATGGGGACACAAATGCTGGGTCTGCACCGAGGCGACAACGTGTAGCATAGATGGCGTCAAGAGCATCTGGTAGGAACCCCTCTGATAACCTTGTCAGTGTGACATGTATTTATGCAGATCTTGTAGGACCCCTGACACAGGTATGTTCTCTAACAATAGAGAACGGGCCATGCTTGTGGCGGCAGTTGTCTAAACAATTCACCCCCAAAAGTACATTATGTTGCTGTCACACATAAGTGGGAAAGGGACATGATGTGAATTCCTACGTACATCACTTTACTTTGAAGCTGATAGTGACACCTTCACAGAGTTGGAGAGATTTCCCTGATGCAGCGCCCATTGGAACTTCAGGTACCACTGTAGAGCCTGCATGTGCCATCTGGAATGTGTGACCAGCAGCCTCCGAGCCACTCTCATCAAAATCAAGGATAGAGGCGGAATTATAGCCTGAATATCCTGGACTCACTTTTTGGGACGATAGACCCAAAATTGCACTGGGTCCATAAAAGCTCCAATTAAAGGGAGCATCTGAGAAGGAGTCAGGTGTGACTTCGGCACGTTTATAGTGAACCCCAACAAGTGCAGAATGTTTGCCGTAGTCTGACGGTGGGAGATGAACTTCTGGGGTGTGTTCGCTTTCAACGGCCAGCCGTCAAGGTAGGTGAAGACTAAAACCCCTAACCTGCGCTGATGAGCTGTGACCACCGCCATCACTTTGGTGAACACCAGAGGGGCGCTGGTAAGGCCAAAGAGGACCACTGTAAATTGAAAGTGCTTGTGACCTATTAAGAAACATAAGTAGCGTCTGTGGGCAGGCAGAACAGGTATATGGAAGGAAGTGTCCTGCACGTCCAATGTTACGAACCAGTCTTCTGCGTTCAAGGCAGACAGGACCTGAGCCAGAGTGAGTCTTTTGAACTTCTTGAGGAAGAAATTGAGGCCGAAGGTGTAGGATAGGACGTAAGCCCTTGTCCTTAGGCACCAGAAAGTAGCGGGACTAACAACCACAGCCTAGCTCTGGATCAGGGACTCTGTAGGAAAGTGCTCCTTTTGGCATGGTTACCCCCCACCCACATTTTGCCTGATATTGATGCTGACTTGACAGAGTGTGCTGAGATCCTGCTAACCAGGCCCCAGCACCAGTGTTTCCCAAAAACGGTACCATTGCTCCCACAATTGGTACACCCCTGACACATAGTTAAGTCCCTTGTGAAAGGTACCCAATGGTACCAAGGGCCCTGTGGCCAGCGAAGGTCCCAAGGGCTGCAGCATGTATTATGCCACCGTGGGGGACCGTTCATCAAGCACATGCACACTGCCATTGCACCTTGAGGGTGTTGGTGGGAATAAAAAAGACAGTCGACAGGGCACCCCTCTCGGGGTGCCATGCCCACAAACCACTGCCTGTGGCATAGGTAAGTCACCACTCTAGCAGCCCTTACAGCCCTGAGGCAGTGTGCACTATAACACAGGTGAGGGCATAGCCTCATGAGCAATATGCCCCTACAGTGTCTAAGTGCATTCTTAGACATTGTAAGTGAAGTGTGGCCAAACGGAGTACATGGGCTGGGAGTTTATCATTACGAACTCCACAGCTCCATGATGGCTTCAGTGAAGACTGGGAAGTTTGGTATCAAACTTCTCAGCACAATAAACCCACACTGATGCCAGTGTTTGATTTATTGAAACATGCCACAAGAAGCAGCTTAGAAATGCCCCATGTATTTTAGCCAAAAGCCTAGTGCAGGACTGAACGGTTTGTGCCAGCCTGCCACTTCCAGACAAGTTTCTGACCACATGGGGTGAAAGCCTTTGTGCTCTCTGTGGCCAGAAACAAAGCCTGCACTGGATGGAGGTGCTTCACACCTTCCCCCTTCAGGAATTGTAACACCTGGTGGTGAGCATCAAAGGCTCAGGTCTCTTGTTACAGTGCCCCAGGGCACTCCAGCTAGTGAAGATGCCTGCCCCCTGGACAAAGCCCTACTTTTGGCGGCAAGTCCAGGTGGAAAAAAGTCCAGCTGGAAAATTAGGAAAAACAAGGAGGAGTAACCACTTCCGGTGGGACACCCCCTAAGGTGTCCACAGCTTAAATGGCCCCCTCCTTGCAGAATCCTCCATCTTAGTTTGGAGGACAGGGACCAATAGGGATAGGTCTGTGTCCCTCTCCTCATAGAGAGTGGACACCTGAACGGTGTAGACATCCTCAGAGACAGTAGCCATTGGCTACTGCCCTCTGACCCCTGTAACGCCCCTAGATCTAGTATTTAGTGGCAACCCTAAACCTAGCTCACCAGATTCCTGGCAACCTCAAGAAGTTGAGAAGAAGAAATAAGGACTGCTACGCTGACCCGCAGCAGAGATTCTGGAGACACAAACTGATTTGGCCCCAGCCCTATCAACCTGTCTCCAGCTTCTGAAGACCCAGCTACAAAAAAAGCGACACATCCTGCAGCACCAGCAACTTCTTAAAAGCCCCAAGGGGACTGCCTGCACCCCAGAAGACCAAGATCTACCGTGGACAGCGGCACCATCCACAGGAAAATCTTCAACAGGACTCCAGAACTGCCCCAAATCCGTAAGTCCTGCCCACTCTGCATCCCAACGCCCATGGCCCGTGTCCAGGTAGCCCACCGGTCCAGAGCAGGTCCGCAGGCGATTCAGACCTAGTGTCCACCCTGCTTGGACCACTCCTGGTGTACACGACAATGCCTGAAGCCTAAATCTGGAGGGCCCCCTGACAGCAAGAGAACTGGACAAAGATTACCGACGACTAAAGGTACCCAATGCACCTGCAGCCCCATGGCCTTGAGGAATCCAACCACTGGTCCAGCAACATTCAGTAGCCGGCCTGCCTCCTTGTCGAGCCTGTGGTTTTTGGGATATTACCCCATGGACTCAGCCTACAGCATCTTTGTGACCACCCCTCCCGCCCCCCCCCAACCCGGGTACCCTTAACCTAGCCACCACCTGTGACGCTGAGGGTTTGTGTTTGGTGCTGGCCTGTGGCCCCCCAGTGCTCACCTAAATCCCCCCCCGGTCAGCCCTCCAAAGACATGGGTACTTACCTGCAAGCAGGCCTGATTCCAAATGCCCCCAGTCTCCATCGGAATCCATTTTAAATCTTACAGCGACTTTGACCTCTGCACTCGGCCGGCCTGTGTTGCTGGTGGTGGGTGTTTGGGGTTAACTTGACCCCCAAACAGTGGACATCCTAAACCCCGGAGTCCGGAACTATAAGTCTTGTACTTACCTCAGAACCGTATTTCCTTACCCCTTATAACTGTCTCTGATCAAATGTACTTACCTGCAAACTTAATTATGTGGTCGTAGGGCTAAAGTAACAAAGTATATTTTTGCTATATAAAAACCATTGGCCTGGAGTTAGTCATTGACTGTGCTTCCTTTCTTGCCTGTGTGTGTACACAACAAATGCTTTGCACTACTCTCTGATAAGCCTAACTGCTTGACCACACTACCAAAAAAGAGAGTATTAGTATTATCTACTTTAGCCTCTGGGAAACCCCTGGACTCTGTGCACAATATATCTCACTTTGATGCAGTATATACAGAGCCAGCTTCCTACACCCTCTCTATGGCTTCCTTGGCCAAGAGAGCTGCGACTTCCTCTTGGAGAAGTGCCAGATGATCCTCCGGTAAGCGGCCGTAGGATGGTGGGATAGCCAGGGAGAAGCCCCTTCAGACTATTTTCAAAACCCACCTGTCTGTCATGATGGATTCCCAGTGGGGCAGGTGATGAGGGATCATGCCACCAACTGGTTTGAGATTGTGGGTGGGTGGGGGGGTGCGGAGGCTTGGAGACTGCAACACGGGCAGGGGTGGACTGGGCAGACCTCTGGTTTCCTGTCCCATGAGCCCGTGGCATTCCACGCAGTGGCTGGGTAGCATGTGCAGCTCTCTGACTGGCAGTGGTCGTGAATGGGGCGAAAAGCAGACTGTGGTGGACGAGGGGAAGTCGCTAGGTCAAGGGATTGAGCCGAAGCCTGAGCCTCTTTGAAACGCCAAAGAGATGAGTGCCATTAAAGGGCATGTCCATAAGAGATTGCTGGACATTCCCTGAGAAACCAGATGTCCTCAACCAGGCGTGGCACCTCACCATCTACGCAACCGATCTACCCAGAGAGTCAGTCGTGTCCAGCCCTCAATGAATTGTGAACTTAGCCACATCCCTCCCGTCAGCAACAACTTGTGAGATGATGGCCCGGGCGTCCTCTGGGACCTGCAGCAATAACTCTGCGACTGTATCCCACAGTGAATGGGTGTAGCGGGCCAAAAGGCCAGACTGGAGGAAGAAAAGATCTTCTTACCAAGTTGATCCAGTCTCTTTGGTTCCCTATCCAGAGGAGTGGATGGAATTGCACTAGATGATGAGGATTCCTGGACGACAAGGCTCTCAGGAATGGGGTGTTAGGACAGGAATTTAGAGTTGCTTGGGGCGGGCTGATGGCAGCGGGAAACTGTCCTAATCGCAGGAGCCCCTGTGCTGGGTCTGGACCACGTACCCAGAAGACCATCAGTGGGAGCTTCATTAAATGGGAAGAGAGACTACGAAGTTGAATCCCAAGGCTGAAGCACCTTTGTCAGGAGATTAGTCCTGACTGCTACAATAGGAAGCTCTAGTCCAAGGACCTCAGCCACCCTACTGACCACCACTGACTAAGAGGCTCCTCCGCCATAGCCACGGTAGGAGGAGAAAGCATTCCAGCATATAGAGAAGGATCCAGACAATTAGCCTCATCCAATTCCAGTGCCCAGTCCAAGTCGGAATTTCTAACTGGTATTCTAAAAGGTCCAGTGTCCCCCTCCAATCCTTCCTCATATTCGTAACCATAATAAGGGTCTGAATCAAAACCTGGGGTGAGTAGGGCCAGTCGGAAGTGGCGTCAATTGATGCCGATCAGGCTCCGGGTCGTCAGGGATCAGAATTGGGTCGAAGTCGATTACGGGTCCAACAGACGTCGGAAGTTTTGACAACTTAGACGGCACCGGGGAAGGTCGCAATGGTATGACCAGCATCAGCACGGATCTAACAAAGGATCTGTAGGAGACCTCAGAGGCTGAGGATGGAGCCGCCGGCGAGGAACCCAAAGGGCCCGCCATCTGAACCCCCATGCCCCAGAGGCGCTGCAGGGAGGTTGGTCTGCCCAAAGATGTGGCGCATAGCCTCATCAAATTCTTTAAGCTGGGCAGGGGTGGCTCAGGCTCCCAGAAACTCAGGGAAGTGAGGAGCAGATTGTCCACTGACGGAGGCCTCGAGTGTTGACGCTCTTCCTGTGTCGCATCAAAGAATGTTTCGCCTTCTTCGATGACTTCTTTTTGTGACCCGAATGTCCCAACGATTTCGAATGGGACAATGAGGAGTGGTGATGGCTCCATGAGCAGTCTCGAGACCTTCCTCACGAGCGAGACTGGGAGCGACAAAGAGCCGAGCGCTGGGCCGCCATAAGCTACAGGGACTGTTCCCTCAAAGCCTTCGGGTTCATGGAACAGCATTCGGAGCAAGACTTCAGGTTTTAGTTGCGCTCCAGACACCACAAACAAACTAGGTGCGGGTCAGTCATCCACATCATCATGGTACAAGTTACAATTTTAGAGCCTGAAATTGGGTAGGCAATTCCTGGTATCATCCTGCAACAGTTCATTTCGTTCAGGATCACATAAATTCCATTCAAAAGTATTTGAAATAACAGACGAATCAGAGACAGAAGTACCCTTCAGAAAACAGGCCAAATGTGCAACCCCCACATTGGAAAGGCCATGAAGGGATACCTGCTTGCAGATCATTGACTAACAGTAGTCTCACACTGACTTCTGCTGAGAAAGACCTCTGTTTCGCTATTCAGACATTTGAATTCGAAAGGCAACTCCCAGACTTCTTTAATATAGCTATCTCCTAGCCACTCATATCTGCCCACAGCGAACTGTTTCGAGCATTTTGTAAAATGAAAGGTGGAAATTGGCAGATTTATGACACCATGTATGAACCATACTGTTGAAGGACTTTCTGCTACTGTGAAAGGCAGCTTATCTAACTTTGTAACTTGCTTCCTTTTCAGCCATTATCTGTTGTTCCCTGGATAAATTAAAAGCAGCAAACAAGTCATTGCTTAAAACATTATTTCAAACTACTTCAACTCCTACAGGTTAACACCGCTTACTTAGGAGAGTGACTGCTTGTCTGTCTATGCACAGCATGTGTAACTGCAGCTACACATGCCACATATAAACATATATACACTGATAAACAATAAGAGGCACAAAAAGGTTAGAAAACAGTGTAACAAAGCAATATGCAATAACAGCACTAGGGGGAGCCCAAACCATATACTAAGAAAGTAGAATGCGAACATATGGCCCCCACCGATGTAAGTAAATTGTGTAGAGAGGAGCTGAGAGTACTAGGATACCACAAAGGTAGTTAATGCAGTACCCCCCTAGCGACCAGAAATGCAGTAGTAAAACACCGGATTTCCCCAAAACCGCCCCAAAGGATGAAAAGAAGACAATGAAGACCCTCAGAACAGCCTTCAAGGAACCAGCAGTAGAAAACCAAAGATGGAAACCTGTGGAGAGAGGGGACCAAGTCCAGAAGTGTCTGTGGAGTCCAAGGGGGGCGTAGGAGATACTACCCACCCAGAGGTACCTTTTGGAGTTGGTCGACAGAGAAGGAAGAGGTCAGCACTGCAGCACAGAAGCTGGAGAAGAGTTCCCGATGCGACCAAAAGGTGTCTCACACTGGAAGCTGGATTGCAGATGGGTGTTGGGGAAGGATTGGCAAAGGGAAACTTGTGGTTGGAGGGAAGGGGGTGCTGCAGGGGACCAGTAAGGTCCAAGAGGACTCTACCCAGGAGGGGGAGTCAAAGGGGAACCTCCACGTCGCAGAAGGCCCACAGGAGCAGAGGCAGCACCCATAGGACAGGGACACAGAAGTTGCTGAAGCAGCCCGTGCAGCACCACAGAAGTTGCTCCCACGTCTCCGGAGGACCACATAGAGGTCCAGAAGTTGCAGAAGGGAGTGCTGGAGCCGCACGTCACCTGAAGTTGCCTTTGGAGGTGAAGCAACAAGCCGTGGCAACTGCAAAGGACGAGGTGCACAGTGGTACTGTCTTGCATGGAGTGGCAAAGACTTACTACCATCAAAGTGCGACAGATGGTAGAGAGGACCAAGGGCGACTCTCTGGACCACCACCCGGATGCAGGACCCACGCCACTCAGGATGAGGAGAGATCCACGCAGCCGGTCGTCGATGCAGCCAGGTACCTGTAGTTACAGGGGAGTGATCCCTTCACCCCAAGGGGGATTCCTTCCTCCTCTTCTACAAGCTGCAGAGTTGCAGTCTTCTTAGGATGCACACCTGGGGAAATGATACAAAGCTGACAGGGGTTCCAGATACAATGTTGCAGAAGAGTCTTCCTCGTGGAGCTGCAGCATGTAGGTTCCAGGAGTGTCCAGTCTCGGTTCCTAAGGCCAGAAGTCGAAGTAGAGGTTGCAGAGGAGTCCTGCTGGAGTCTTGCAAGCTGAATCTGAGGACCCACCCCAAAGGAAGACCCTAAATAGCCCAAAGAGGGGGCTTGGTCACCTAATCAGGAAACTACCTAGCAGAGATTTCTTCTGACGTCACCTGCACAGTTCCATAATGGCTACACTGAAATCTGGGAAGTTTGGTATCAAACGTCTCAGCACAATAATTGCACACTGATGCCAGTGTGGAATTTATTGTAAAATGCACCCAGAGGGCATCTTAGAGATGCCCCCTGAATACCAATCCGACTTCTAGTGTTAGGCTGACCAGTTTCTGCCAGCCTGCCACAAGCAGACGAGTTGCTGGCCACATGGGGAGAGTGCCATTGTCACTCTGCGGCCAGGAACAAAGCCTGTACTGAGTGGAGGTGCTTCTCACCTCCCCCTGCAGGAACTGTAACACCTGGCGGTGTGCCTCAAAGGCTCACCCCCTTTGTTACAGCATCCCAGGGCATCCCAGCTAGTGGAGATGCCAGCCCCTTCAGCCACTGCCCCCACTTTTGGCAGCAAGGCTGGAGGAGATAATTAGAAAAACAAGGAGGAGTCACCCACCAGTCAGGACAGCCCCTAAGGTGCCCTGAGCTGAGGTGACCCCTACCTTTAGAAATCCTCCATCTTACGTTTGGAGGATTCCCCCAATAGGATTATGGATGAGCCTCCCTCCCCTCAGGGAGGAGGCACAAAGAGGGTGTAGCCACCCTCCAGGACAGTAGCCATTGGCTACTGCCCTGCTAGACCTAAACACACCCCTAAGTTTAGTATTTAGGGGCACCCAAGAACCCAGGAAATCAGATTCCTGCAACCTGAACTAAGAAGGACTGCTGACCTGCAAGCCCTGCAGAGACGACAGAAGACAACTGCTTTGGCCCCAGCCCTATCGGACTGTCTCCAGACCGAAAAACTGCAACAGTGACGCATCCAACAGGGACCAGCCCTGAACCTAAGGACCAAGAAACTCCCGTGAGAAGCGGCTCTGCTCAAGAAACAGCAACAATATTGAAACTTTTCTGCAACTTTCAAAGACCTCACTCTTCCCGCTGGAAACGCAAGACTTCACCTTCTGCACCCGACGCCGCCAGCTCTAGATCCAAAGAACCAACGCCACATGGAGGACTCCCAGACGACTGCAACCCCATGAGTAGGCCAAAACGACCTCCCTGGAACACCACAGCAACGCATGCCGAGAGAATCCAGAGGCTCCCCCTGACCGCAACTGCCCGTAACAAGGGACCGGACACCTGGACCAAGCACTGCACCCGCAGCCCCCAGGACCAGAAGGAACCGAACCGTAGTGCAGGAGGGACCCCCAGGAAACCCTCTGCCTAGCCCAGTCTGTGGTTGGCCCGAGAAGCCCCCCTGTGCCCTGCCTGCACCGCCAGAGTGACCCCTGGGTCCGTCCTTTGAACCCAATACAAACCTGATGCCTGCTTTGCACAGTGCACCCAGCCGCCCCTGTACCACTGAGGGTGTGTTTTTTGTGCCTACTTGTGTCCCCCCCAGTGCTCTACAAAACCCCCCTGGTCTACCCCCCGAGGATGCGGGTACTTACCTGGTGGCAGACTGGAATCGGAGCACCCCTGTTCTCCATAGGCGCCTATGTATTCTGGGCATCTCTTTGACCTCTGCAACTGACCGGCCCTGAGCTGCTGGTGTGTTAACTTGGGTGTTGCCTTGAACCCCCAACGGTGGGCTGCCTATGCCCAGGAACTGAGACTTGTAAGTATCTTACTTACCTCCCAATCTAACCGATACTTACCTCCCCCAGGAACTGTTGCTTTTTGCACTGTCTACTTTAAAAAAAGATTTTTGCCATTTTAACAAAAACTGTATATCTTATTGCTCTAATTCAAAGTTCATAACTTACCTGTGTGGAGTACCTTGCATTTTATGTGTTCACTTCAGATCTTGAACTTTTGGTTCTAAAATAAATTAAGAAAATATATTTTTCTATATAAAAACCTATTGGCCTGGAGTAAGTCTTTGAGTGTGTGTTACTCATTTATTGCCTGTTCGTGTACAACAAATGCTTAACACTACCCTTTGATAAGCCTACTGCTCGACCACACTACCACAAAACAGAGCATTAGAATTATCTAATTTTGCCACTTACTTACCTCTGAGGGGAACCCTTGGACTCTGTGCCCACTATCTCTTACTTTGAGATAGTATATACAGAGCCAACTTCCTACACCTTTGCCATAGGCAGTGGGTTGTGGGCATGGAACCCTGAGGGGAGTGCCATGTTGACTTAGTCTTTTTCTCCCCACCAGCACACACAAGCTGTGAGGCAATGTGCATGTGCTGAGTGAGGGGTCCCCAGGACGGCATAATATATGCTGCAGCCCTTAGAGACCTTCCCTGGCCACAGGGCCCTCAGTACCAGGGGCACCATTTACAAGGGACTTATCTCTGTGCCAGGGCTGTGCCAATTGTGGAGACAATGGTACAGTTTTGGGAAAGAACACTGGTGCTGGGGCCTGGATAGCAGCAGGGTCCCAGCACACTTTCAATAAGAGCTGGCATCAACAAAAGGCAAAAAGTTAGGGGGTAACCATGCGAACCGTGGCATTCTCTTACAGTGACCACCTATCAGGGGGGGCTGTGATGTCACCTGCCTGGCTTGGCCACACAGATGTTCCCAGGGGCCTCTGCCCACCTTGGAATCATGATGGCAGAATCAAGTGGCCACCAACCCTGGAATTGTGGTAGTCAGGCCCCTTTCCTTAGTCCCGTTTCGTGCCAGAGCAGGGACTGGGGATCCCTGGACTGATGTAAACCAGTTTATGCAAGGAGGTCACCAAATGTGCCCTTCCAAGCATACAAGTGGCTTGGGGAGGCTACCCCTCCCAAGCCATGTAACACATATTTCTAAGGGGTGAGGGTGTTGCCTTCCTCTACCACAGGAAATCCTTTGTTCTGCCTTCCACTGCAGGAGTTGGTCAAGCAGCAGGAGGGCAGGACTAGTAGGAGCAATACTGGGGGGCCCCAAAGTGCATGAAATCATGTAACCAATACTGGCACCACAACTGGAGTATGAATTCAACATCTTTGATACCAAACATGCCCAGGTACGGAGTTACCAATATGTAGCTGGACACAGTGTCCAGTACATGGGTAAAATAGCTTTCCAGCACTTACAAGTCCAGTGTAATGGAACTGGAGTTCGTAGGGGCACCTCTGCTCATGCAGGGGTGCCCTCACATACAGGTACCTGCACCCGGACCTCTGCACTAGGAGGGCCTACAACAGGGGTAACTTACAATGACCTGTGATGAAAGGATGCATATACCTTTTCCCGCAGGCTACAATGACTGGCCTGCAGACACATTTTGCATGTGCTCCCATGGGTGGCATAACGCATGCTGCAGCCCATGGGTAACCCCTGCTGCCCCAATAACCTGGGTACCTAAGCATCATATACTAGGGACTTACATGGGGCACCAGTATGCCAACTGTGAGGTGTGCAAAGTCCTAAACAATCAAATTTAGAGGGAGAGAGCACAATCACTGGGTTCCTGGTCAACAGGATCCCAGTGAAAACAGTCCAAGCATACTGATAGTAGGCAAAACGTGGTGGTAACAACGCCAAAAGGGGGAAGTTTCCTACACAACCCCCTCGCCCCCCAAACAAAGGACAATAAGACTAACCTTGCCCAGTTTAGTCTTTATTGTCTAAGTGGAAATATCTGGAGAGTGCATCTGCATTGGAGTGGTTACTCCCAGGTCTATGTTCCACTGTGTAGTCCATTTCCTGTAGGGATATGGACCACCTCAACAATTTGGGATGTTCTCCTTTCACTTGCTTGAACCATAAGAGAGGCTTGTGGTCTGGCTGAACAAGGAAGTGAGTGCCAAACACGGATGGACTCAGCTTCTTCAAGGCTCAGACCACAGCAAAGGCCTCCCTCTCTATGGCTGACTAACGCATTTCTATGGGTGTCAACCTTCTTCTGATGAAAGCTACAGGTTGGTCCTAGCCCTCATCATTCAGATGAGATAGTAATGCCCCTATACCTACCTTAGAAGAATCTATCTTGACAAAAAATTGTTTGGTGTAATCAGAGTTTCTTAGTATAGGAGCAGTGCACATGGCCTGTTTGAGGTCATCAAAAGTATTTTGGCAGCTAAATGTCCACAAAACGTTCTTGGATATTCCTTTGGATGTGAGATCATTTAGAGGGGCTACAATGGAGCCATGTGTGTTAATGAACCTCCCATAGCACCCTGTCAGGCCTAGAAAGGCTCTGACTTGGGTCTGTCCAATCCAGAAGTGTCCGTATTTTTCCCTGTAGTGGCTGAATCTGGCCTCCACCTACCAGGTGACCCAGATAAACCATGTTTCCCTTCCCTGTCTGGCATTTTGATGACTTGACAGTGAGGCCTGTTCTTTGCAGAGCCTCCATTACATTCCCAAGGTGAACCAGGTGATCCTCCCAGGTGGAGCTAAAGACAGCTATATCATCTAGATAAGCTGCACTGAAACTTTCCAGGCCTTGGAGAACCTCTGGCATTTGGCAGGTGCATGCTTTAGCTTAAAGGGAATCACTATGAAGTTATAATGCCCACTAGGAGTGGAGAATGCTGTTTTTAGTTTGGCGTCCTCTGATAAGAAATGTGTTACTTACCTGTAAATGCAGTTTTCCAATATTGGTATCTTTCATAGATTCACATGCTTGAATCTTCCCCGAAGTGGGAGTCCCACGGTATCCTATAAAGCAGTATATAATAATAACCATAGTCTACAATGAACATAGGCCTGACATTTGCTAGCCCATCCATGGCATTTTTTAAAATGGACCAAACGTGAACTATAACCAATCAGGTGACAACACTCCCAAGAGAAGTTCCCTTCCTCAGGTTTTCAGCATTAGAATGAATTATGTTACCCGAGTCAGTAAAAGGGAGCCTCTAAGGGGAGGAGGGTGGGTCGCATGTGAATCTATGAAAGATTCCAATACTGGATAACTGCAGTTACAGGTAAGTAACTAATTTCTTATCCAGTATTGGATCTTTCATAGATTCACATGCTTGAATCAGAATAACTAGCAGTGAAATAAAATTAAAACGGATGGTGGGCATAAAAATCAGTTATACATAGCAGTCAAAGTAACACAACACTGTATGCAGAGATGTTTAACTTGTAACTGTAATAATAATAATAATACAAAAATTACAAGTACAATAGATATAATTACCAGAAAAAGAAATAAAATTATTTATTACCATAGAGGCTCACCTTACTGGAAGAGGTGCAGCAGAACTGCTTGGCCCACGGCCACATCCATCCTATGCATGGACTGATGGCAGTAGTGCTTTGTGAAGGAGTGGGTACTCTTCCAAGTAGCAGCATGGCATATTTGTTCTAACGGAACTCCAGCAAACAGAGCCGCGGAGGTAGAAACTGCCCTTGTTGAATGTGCTCTAGGCCGCCTTTCTAGAGGTTTTCCTGCTACAGAATGGCAGAACTGAATGGTTGCTGACAGCCACCTTGCTATCGTTGTCTTTGTTACTGCAGAACCCAGTCGCCCAGGTCCGTGGGAGAGTAACAATTGATCCAACTTGCGAAAAGTTTTAGTTTGTTGAAGATAGAGCTTAAGACACCTTTTCACATCCATTGTGTGGAGGGATTTTTCTGCTGGCTATGCATTAACAGGTAAGGTAATATTTGTCCCGGAGAGGCCTCATACTGGTATAAGTTATGTTTCGGACACAAACAACAGAACTGCTCCATTTAAGTTGATACGTTTTGTTTGTGCTGTCTACTCTCACTTTAGAAAGTATGCTTCTACATTCTGGGGTAATCTTGAGATGCTGGAACTCATGGAATTCAGGAGCCATGCGTGCAAGTGCAGTGACGTCGGGTCTGGATGCAAGATCTCCCCTTGACGCATTGATAGTAGTGTTGGAGTTGGAAGGAGATGTATCGATGTGGTTTCTGACATCAGAAGAAGCTCTGTGTACCAGTAATGCCTGGGCCATCTAGGAGCGATTAGTATTAGGCTACAGGACTCAGTCTTCATCTTGGCTATGACTTTGGGAATTAATGGGATGGGGGGGGGGGAAGCATATGCATAAATACCAAACCACTGCATCGAAAGGGCATTCCCCCAACACCCTGTGAGGGGATACTAACTTGCAAAAAACTGGCATTTGGTACTGCAGTTCGTTGCAAAAAGATCTAGAGCTGGCCTTCCCCAGGGCGCAAATATTTTGTCTAGTTGGGATTGTTCCAGCTCCCATTCGTGACAATCGCTGTTGGTCCTGCTGAGTGCATTGGCTAACGTTTTGCGCACTCCTGGAACATGTTTGACCTTCAGGGAGATGTTTTGTTTGCCAGTCCCATAGTACCCAAGCTTCCTTTGAGAGCGTTAAGGATCTCGTGCCTCCCTGCTTGTTTACATAATACATGCTGTGAGACCTAGTTTTTGAAAAAGTGCAATGCAGTCTTTTATCGTTGCTAGTGTTCTTTGTGGAGTTGACGCTTTCAGTAGCCAGTTGTCTAGGTATGGAAAGACCTGGTGACCTTGCTTCCTGACAGCCGCTGCTACTGGGTCTAGACACTTGGTGAATGTGCGTTGAGCGTATCCGAGTCCAAAGGGAAGGACTCAAAACTGATAGTGAGTACCAGCCACTGTGAATCGAAGATATTTGCGATGCTTTGGATGAATGGAGATATGGAAATAAGCATCCTCCAAATCTAGAGATGTCATATAATCTCTGCTGTTTAGGAGATTTAATATGTCTGAAAGAGTGATCATTCTGAAAGTTCGTTTGCGGAGGAACTTGTTGAGATGCTGGAGATCTAGAATAGCTCTGCATTCCTTTGTTTTCTTTCACACAAGGAAAACACGGAAATAGAATCCTTTCCCTCTTTGAGCCATTAGAACGTCTTCTATTGCTCCCTTGAGAACCATAACTTTGGTCTCTTTTTTCAGCAAGTGAAGATGCGTGGAATGAGTCCTTTTTGAGGGAGTGGTTGGTGGTTTTAATTTCAATTCTAAGGTGTGGCCATAAGCCACTATGTCCAATACCCATTGATACGAGGTGAAAGGCTTCCAGCTGTGGAGATACTTGGATACATTTGCCCTTACTTGATGCTGGGAAGGTTGAGCAGCTGGTACTTTGACTAGGTCATAGCTTACGCCCTGTGTCTCTGGGTTGATGTGTGGTTCTGTGACGGGCTCCCTGCTTAGAGAAACCAGCTGTAGTTGTTTGGCAATAAGATTGCAATGCTCTGAATTGTTGGTAAGGTTGAAACTGCTGGGAGCGATAGAATGAACCTCTTTAGGAAGAAGAAACACGCCCTCTTGCCCCTCTGAAAGGCAGTCATCTATACTGCAAAGCGCCTAAGGATCTAGCTGTGTCAGTGTCTGTCTTAATGGCAAGAAGGGCTTCATCTATGTGCTTGCCAAAGAGCATATCCCCATCGTATGTCATATCTAATATCTTTGTTTGCACCTCAGGTCGAAATGAAGTGGCTTTGAGCCAACCCTGACGCCTCAGAACACTGGCACCTGCCAACTGTCTAAACCCTGTTGAGGCTATGTCCATGGCAGTCAATGATCTCAGAAGAGGCTTGTTCTTCTTGCAAGATCTTTTTTGCATCCTGCCTTTGCTCCTCAGTAATGAGATCGATCATAGGTTTGATGTCAGACTACATCTGTCTATCATAACGTGCCAGGATGGCGAAAACATTAGCAGGCCACACTGTAACGGCTGACTTGAGGGAAAATCTTTTGCCTATAGTGTGAAGGCGTTGACAGTCTCAATCTGGTGGTACTGAAATGGGAGCTGCCGGAGGGTATTGAGGTGGAGATTAAGTAGGAATGATGTAATCCTCCCAGTCATCTGGTTGAGACAGTAATTCGCCTTCTTCTATTGCGTCATCCACGGAGGTGGAAGGATCGTATCTAGGAGGGGAGACAGCACATGATGGAGGTGTCATCCTGGGCGTAATTGAAGGTGGAATACTTGATGCCGGAACAGAAACTATACGTGGTGGGGTGGATGGTGGTACCTCTGTTTGTGGAGGAAAGCACCGTCTACAGTCTGATAGCATGTCTTGGAGATCCTCTATTAATCTACGAGGCATAAATGAGTGTTCCTGTGGATGATGCAACTCTGGGTATTACTGTTGCTCAGTGTACTTCTGAGTAAAAGGTGTACTGTACAATAGTATCCCTGAAAGTCCTGACCTTGGTCACCCTCATAATATTCTTCCTCCTCTTCATGATATTTTATTTGGAGTTCCGAAGGACTATGAGCCGGCCCAAAAGGTACTTTATCCCCTGACTCTCCCATGTCTAGAAGGTGGCTTGGAAGAAGGGGTGAGATGTTTGTTGTGTATGCCAGAGTTGGTTTATGGCAAGTTGTAATTTTTATTTTTGGCCTTGTCGACAGTGATGTCCCTGGTGGTACCGTCGACAGTGGGATAATCGACGGTGGGATCGTTGACTGTGGGGGCTTCGACGAAGAGTGTGTCGACAAAGAGCATTGAGGTTCTTGTAGACGAAACTGGAAAGTGCATGGAAGATGTCATCGTCGTTGAAGCAGATGGTCTTGTCGACGATACAGTGGTGACGGTGGTCGTCATCGATGTTGCCGTCAACGGTGATTTCGTCGTTGACGGATTGAAAACAGGAGATTTTTGTCTTTTTTACTGTAATGGCTTACAGGGGGTAGCTGGAGCAGACGAAGCTACCTCTATAGAGGATTTTTTTTTTTGCTCTCTCTTTTTTTAATCCTTTGACTGGTGATTCATTTTGAGGGATTTTCTGCTCTCTTTAGAAGCTCCCTCCAGAGATCTAGCCCTTTTATGAGACTTAGGGACAGAGTCACTATCCTCATCAGAAGACGTCTTTTGGGCTTTAGTTCTCTGTAGCCACAGCAATAATCTGCCTTCTCTGTCTCTCAAAGCTGTTTGTGGGAAGGTTCGACAGATTTTTCACTCTTTTGCCTTACGAGTAGGGTGAAGGCAATAGATACAATTTTTATGTGGATCATCCACATGAACTCTCTTTTTCCCACAGGTCTTGCAGGGACAAAAGAGGCCTTCAGAATCACACATAATTGGATTTAAATGAAAGTCCAAACCTTAACTTAAGTTATATGTGGAAAGAACTGAGCAGAGCTCAGGGAGACTCCCTTCATACTTGAGGTGCGGTGAAAATCGGAGGAAGGGAGCTTCTCTTGGGAGTGTTTTAGATGGTGCTGCGCCTAACTGGTAATAGTTCATGTTTGGTCCATTTTAAAAAATGACATGGAAAGGCTAGCAAATGTCAGGCCTATTTGCTTTGTAGACTCTATGGTTATTATTATATACTGCTTTATAGGACACTGTGGGGCTCCCACTTCGACAAGGGGGAAGATTCAAGCATGTGCATCTATAAAAGATCCAATACTGGATAACTTGATCTACCAGTAGTCAGCAGTCAGATCAAAGGTGTTTAGATACTTGGCAGAAGATAGTGTATGTATAAACTCATCTGCCCAAGGGATAGGATAAGTATCTGTTTTGGTTACAGTATTTAGGTCTCTGTAGTCTACACAGAACTCCATCTCTCTTTTGCTATCTTGAGAGTGACGATTTGGGACCACCACTACAGGACTCCCCCAAGGTATGTCTGAAGGCTCAATAACCCCTAATAGGTCTAGCATCTTTTGCATTTCAGCTTTGATGCACTCACTGACATGATCAGATTTTACCTTTGACAGGCAGGCTCTCACCTGTGTCAATGGTGTGTTCACACCATGTAGTTTGACCAGGAGTCAGAGAGAACAGTTCAGAGTAATTCTTGGCTGGCCTGAACCTTTTTGGATGCCCTCTTCATGTATGCAACCATTCTAGGTCTGAGGCCCAATACATAATCCACAATGTCCTGATTTGGGGATTTGAGAGGATGCTTTTTTCACAAGGACAAGTGGACCCCTAACAGGGAAGGCAAACAAAATTTCAAAGGGGGTGCAGCTCACTCCCTTTTGAGGAACCTCCCGGAAGGCAAAGAGGAGGCAAGGTAACGGGACATCCCAGCTCCTTCTGAGTTTCTCCGAGAGTCCTATTATCATGCCTTGGAGGGTTTTCTTGAATCTTTCAACTAACCCATTTGTTTGAGGATGGTAAAGAGTGGTGAATTTATAAGTGACACCACACTCCTCCCACATGACTTTAAGATAAGCAGACATGAAGTCTGCATCTCTGTCAGATATCACCTCTTTTGGAAAATGCATCATGGAGAAAATTCCCAGGAGGGCCTTGGCATCTGGATATCTGGTGGCTTGGGGAGGGAGGGATTGGACGGGGGACAATTCTTCGCCCAAGAGGAGGAGCCGCCACTGCTGATCACTAAGTGAAGTGTGTACCTAGCAACTAGTAACAGTCTTTCCTGTGGAAAGTGACCAGTGACAACAAAGTGGTAAGACAACTGCAAGTGTCTCATCCCACCGCTGCACCACCAATGGAGTTGGCCTGGTGTGTGGTGAGCACCTCCGGTGTTATCACCTTACACCAGGTCCAGGTATCTCCAATTAGTTAAGTGTAGGCAATGTCTAAGATGCCATGGCTCTGTAGAGGTTGCTGCGAATGAGCAGCCAAGACGTATATAGGAGACATGCAAAGCTTATGCAACACCACTATTGTCACACAGCACTATCACACATTAAAGAACCACACACTGTAACAAAAATAAAGGTACTTTATTATGGTAACACAAATACTAGAATACTAATAGACTGTCGCCCCACCTGGAGATAAGTAAACACACTAAATATAAATATAACAGCAATCAGTAAGGAGCATAAAAACAACAAGCATTGGCAAAAGTATTAGAAAATAGTAGGGGCCCTAAGTGAGGGCCGAACCACATACTAAGGATCTGGAGTCATTAGAAGGGAGCTGGAGGAAGTAGGAACCCTAAGAGGTGAGTACCTGAGTGACAGCCAGTGAGCAGGAGAGCAGAGTTAAGTACCTGGTTTTACCTAAAACTAACAAGAGGACTTAGGAAAAGGATTGTGCAACGGCCAGACCAGACTGGAAGAACCCAAATGTGGATTCTGGCAGAAGAGGACCTGCAAAGGAAGGGGACCAAGTCCAGTTCGTGATGGATTGTCCGGTCATGGCAGGAGGCACTACCCACCCTTCTGTGGATGCAGGACCAGAACGACGGGAGGCCAAGACGACCGGCTGTGCAGCACAGAAGCTGAAGAGGAGTCCCTGAAGTGATGCAGATGGTGTCCCACGTCAGCTGTCTGTTTGCAGTGGGTCAGTGGTGAAGGAAGACCATCAACAAGCCTTGGCAAATGAAGAAGAGGCAAAAGAAGAGTTGCAATTATTAAGACGTCAGCAAAGCCCAGGGGACTCGACCCAAGGAGGGGAGTTCGAGGTGACCCTCTGCAGTCAGGAGAGTCATCAGAAGAGGAGGCAGCCCCCACAGGCAACCGACTGGCAGCAGGCACACCAAGTCACGGTGAGGACCACTCAGCACACCTGAAGAGGAGTCCCATGTTGCTGCAGCAGCAGAGAGAAGACTGTGCTTGGCAGGAAGAAGTACTGGGGGCTGGGGTTAAACAGAGCCTGAAGATCCCTTGGAGCAGGAGCAAACAAGCCTTGGTAGCTGCAAGAGTCGCAGTGCACAGGGGTACTGTCCTGCAAGGACAGGCACGGGCTTACCATCTCCCAAGTAGGGCAATTGGCAGAGATGATCAAGAGGACCACACCAGACAACCACGAGTGATGCAGGAGCCACTCATTTCTGGAGGAGTGCATATCCATGCAGCCGGTCGTCATTGAGTTGGTGTCTGCAGATACAGGAGAGTGACTCCTTCACTCCAAGGGAGATTCCTTCTTTCTTCTTGATGCAGGCTGGAGTCTTGTTGACCTCAGAGGAAGCACAGCCAGGAACTTTTGCAGATGCTGGAAGGAGCCGGAGAAACAATGATGCAAAGCGCAGTCGTCGCTGGAGTTGCAGATTGTCGGTTCCTGAAGAGTCCTGTTGAGGTTCAAGTGGCCAGAAGATGAAGTAAATGATGCAGAGGAGTCCTAGTGGAATCCTGCAAGTCAAATCTGAGGACTCGCCCAAGAGAGAGACTCTAAATAGACCAGGAAGGGGGATTGGTCACCTAGCAAGGTGACCACCCATCAGGAGGGGGTTGTACAGTCATCTGCCTGACATGGCCACACAGATGTTCCCAGGGGCCTCTGCCCACCTTGGAATTAAGAAAGCAGAATCAAGTGGCCACCTGGAGGAGCTCAGGGCACCACCCCTGGAGTGGTGACGGACAGGGGAGTGGTCACTCCCCTTTCCTTTGTCCAGTCTCGTACCAGAGAAGGGACCGGGGGGTGCCTGGACTGGTGCAAGCCGGTTTATGCAAGGAGGGCACCAAATTCAAAGCATACCGGTGTCTGCATGAGAAAGCTGGGTGAATTAGATCATAAAGTAGCTTAATGCGTTATGTATAGTAAGGAATGTAAGTTCTGCCAAAATTGAAGAAACTAAGTAAAGACTGCAGTTTCTTGAGAGTGTTTCGTGGTTGCAACTGAGCACATTTTTCTGAAAAGTGTGGGGCCAGGCTCTTGCCCTCATTTTAAAGCTCATATCCCAGGAACAACAGACTGAGAAAAGCTATTTTAGTTTTCCTAAAATTGAATTTGTAGATAAGGACTACGAATCCTAGAACGATCCGATCGACTTTGGCAAGATGAACATTGAGGTTGTCATCGGTGAGACAGATGTCATTCACATAGGACGATGCCTCGGGATCAATATTATACAATATTGATGTTACACTGGCTGAGAACAGGCCTTGGCTGTTCTTGTAGCCCTGGGGCAAACGGCAGAAGTGTTTCTGTGAGCCAAATGAGAATGAACTCAGAACCCGACTCAGGTCCTAAGTTACGGCAGAAAAAACTTTAGAAATATCCAGAGTTGTTTCGTATTTTTTACACACTATGTTAATTACTGCAATACTGTGTGGATTTTGTATTACATATGTGTGTGTGGTTGTTTAAGTGTCTGTAATCTAAGACAATTCTATATGAATAGTATGGATTTGCAATTGGGAAATACGGGTTATATACTGCAGAGACACAGGGCTCTATTACTCCCTGTTACTCGAGCTGAGTGAGTATTTCTCTCACTGGAACTTTGGCCCTGTGTTTAACAGGCTACTGTAGCAGAGGCTGGGGTGTAGTTCTAATATGTATTAAATGGGAGGGGGACTCTACGTGAGTGCGATAGAGCGCAGGTGCCTGCGCCAAAGCCCAGTTAACAGCGTAGGCTTGTTTTACCGCCTCAGGAACATTCAGAGAAAGAAGGCAAAATTACAGCTTCCCCAAGTGGGAGATTACGGACATGTTTAGGTGGCCAGTCTCTTTCTGCTAACAGGATATCACAATTAAGTTCATCCCAAAATATTACACTAATGGTGCACTCTATGTCTCCCTCAGTTTAGATGTTTAAATCATAAACCCTGTTGGTTGGGAGAATGCACCCATCAACAGTCTCAACTGCAATATAGTCGCTAGCTGCTATCGCATCCAGATGATCTTTCAGACTCTGGCGACATATCATGACTTCTGCCGCACTGTCCAGCAGGGCCACTGCCCACGTCTTGTTCTGAAGTTTATTGGCATGTTTGATTGAAATTACTGCCACCTTTTTCTTTTTAAATTGTGTTTTTTGTTGTGGGGACTTGTCTTCTTTATTGTCTTAAGACCGCTGAGTCTTTCTTTTGTTTCACGTAGTCAGGACGTTGCTCTGACCAGCCCACTCTCTTGCTACGTCTATCTGGGGCGTCCTGAAAGGAACGAGAGGGACGTGAATCAGTGTATCCACCAGGAGCCTTTAAATTTTGTTTATTTCTGAAATGATACCTCCTTTTGGAGCTCTCCGGGTGTGGAGAGTCTGCTCTCTGACTTGGTCTGTCTTTATTTTGTTTATCCCAGCTTGTAGGAAAATGGTTCCTTGTTGCAGTTACCCCTCATCCCCCACTTTTTGCCGGATATTGATGCTGACTTGACTGAGTTTGAACCCTGCTAACCAAGCCCCAGCACCAGTGTTCTTTCATTAGAAAATCTATCATTGTTTCCACAACTGGCACACCGATAAGTCCACTGTAAAAGGTAACAGAGGTATAAAGGAAGGTCCCTAAGGGCTGCAACACGTGTTGTGCCATCCTAAAAGACCCCTCACCTACCACATGCACACTGCCACTGAAGATTGTGTGTGTTGGTGGGGGGAAAACGAAAGGTCGACATGGCATCTCCCTCAGGGTGCCATGCACACAAAACACTGCCTGTGGCATAGGTTAGTCAGCCCTCTAGCAGGCCTTAAAGCCCTACAGCAGCGTGCACCATGCCACAGGTGAAGGCATAGCTGCATGAGCAATATGCCCCTACAGTGTCTAAGTCCATTCTTAGACATTGTAAGTACAGTGTAGCCATATCAAGTATATGGTCTGGGAGTTTGTCAAAACGTACTCCACAGTTCCATAATGGCTACACTAAATACTGGGAAGATTGGTATCAAACTTTTCGGAATAATAAACCCCTTCTGATGCAAGTGTTGGATTTATTGTAAAATGCACACAGAGGGCATCTAAGAGATGCCCCCTGTATTTTACCCAATCCTTCAGTGCAGGACTGACTGGTATGTGCCAGCCTGCCACTGAGAGATGAGTTTCTGACCTTCTGACCCCATGGGGTAAGAGCCTTTGTGCTCTCTGGGGCCAGAACCAAAGACTGCATTGGGTGGAGGTGCTTCACACCTCCCCCTGCAGGAACTGTAACACCTGGCAGTGAGCCTCAAAGGCTCAGACCTGGAGTTACAATGCCCTCAGGGCACTGCAGCCAGTGGAGATGCCCGCCCCCCTGGACCGACCCCCACTTTTGGTGGCAAATCCAGAGGGATAATGAGAAAAACAAGGACGAGTCACCCCTCCAGACAGGTCCACCCCTAAGGTGACCAGAGCTGAAATGACCTGCTCCTTGAGAAATCCTTCATCTTCCTTTGGAGGAGTAGGACCAATAGGGATTGGGATGTGTCCCCCTACCGAGCAGGAGGGGGCACAAGGAGGGTGTAGCCACCCTCAGCGACAGTAGCCATTGGCTACTGCCCCCTGACCCTAAAACACCCCTACATTTGGTATTTAGGGTCGACCCTGAACCCAGATCATCACATTTCCTGACGACCTCAAGAAAGAAGGACTGCTGATCTGAAAAACCAGCAGAGAAGAGAAGGAGACACCAAATAACTCTGCCCCAGCCCTACCTACCCGTCTCCTGCTTCAAAAAGCTGCAAGAAAAGAAGCAACATGGTCTGCATGGTCTGCAGGACCAGCGACCCCTGAAAAGCCTCCAGGGGACTGCCTGCATCACCGAGGACCAAGAAACACCTGTGGACAGCGGACCTGCCCAAAGAAACGACCAAGAAACTAACTTTAAATGGACTCTCACCTCACTCCAGAAGCGTGAGTCCAACAACTCTGCACCAGATGCCCCCGGCCTGTGTCCAGGGAAACCAACTATCCAGAGAGGACCTCAGGTCACTCGGACGACGTGTCCACCCTGGGGTGACCTCCCTGCACCCCAAGACAAAGCCTGCATAGGGAATCCTGAGGACCCCCTTGACCGCGACTGCCCGGGACGAAGATATCCAACGCCTGGAGAAGCACTGCACCTCCAGCCCCCAGGCCCATGAGAAAGCAACCACCGGTGCAACAACGACCAAGCAGGAGGCCCTCACCCTTGTCCAGTCGTGGCTTGCCCGCAAGGCCCCTCTGTGCCCTGCCTGCAGTGCCTAAGTGACCCCCGGATCCCTCCACAGAGTTCTATTGAGAACCCGACACCCTGTTGGCACACTGCACCCAGCCGCCCCGTGCCGCTGAGGATGTGGTTTTCGTGCCCACTTGGGGCCCCTCCAGTGCTCCACCAAACCCCACTGGTCTGCCCTCTGATAATGCGGGCACTTACCTGCAAGCAGAATGGAACCGGAGTACCCCCTGTCTCCATAGGTGCCCATGTTATTTTGGCTCCTGTTTGACCTCGGCACCTTACCGGCCCTGTGTTGCTGGTGCTGGGTGTTTGGGGTTGCCTTGAACCCCCAACGGTGGGCTACCTATGCCCCGGAAACTGAACCCGCAAGTGTGGTACTTATCTCAGAAACTGTACTTTACTTACTTCCCCCAGGAACTGTTGAAAATTGCAGTGTCCACTTCTAGAATAGCTTTTTTTGCCATTTTAAAGAAAACTGTGTACAATATTAATTCTATTCAAAGTTGGAAGTATTACTAAGCAAAGTACCTTTCATTTAATGTACTTACGTGCTAAATGAATCTTGTGGGTCTAAAAAATAAATTAACAAAATAATATTTTTCTATATAAAAACCTATTGACCTGGAGATAAGTCAACGTGTGTTTTCACTTATTGATTGTGTGTGTGTACAACAAATGCTTAACACTACCCTCTGATAAGCCTAACTGCTCGACCACACTACCACAAATAGAGCATTAGTATTATCTATTATTGCCTCTGTCAAGCCTCTTGGGGAACCCCTGGACTCTGTGTAGACTATGTCTCATTTTGATATAGTATATACAGAGCCAGCTTCCTACACAGCGTTTTTTAGAACCCTCTTGTGCTTGTTTAGTACCTTCCTTAGGGGTGGCACTCTGAATTTCAGGCTTTTTCGGCTTGGCTCCCAAACTATCCCGTCCTATACTAGTATAAGTGGCGGAAATAATTTTTGGCAGCTGATGCTCATGTTCCATCTGCAGAATCTCCCGGAACCGCTGGCGCCAACGCTACCGCTTCACCCATTAATGTTACTGAGTATTATTGAGGAGACTGTGTCAAAGCTGCGCATCAGTTTTATTCCCAAGTCCAGAGTTGGAGCAGTCCTGTGCTCATTTTGAATTTGTTTTAACACTTCCGGCAAATTGACAAGTGTCGGGGTACCATGTGTGGTAGTATAAATTGCAGCAAAGACTGTACCCCACATGGTGCAGTCATCCACTGAGGGAACCATCCCCAGTGGCAGGCAATTTGTGAGAATTCTATGATTGTCTTGGGGGACCGGTATGGGGAAACACTGCTTTCAGCTGGTTAGTCTTTTGTGCTATCCAGAACGGAATCTTTTCATGCTCTGTGGGAGCTTTGACCATGACTGAATGTACTGTTTGTGGGTTAATCCCAGTGACGGACAGTTGGTGACCAGCTGATGCAGCCCGTGCTGGGGTGGTGTTTAGGGCCCGCAAAGCGAATTGTACTAATTGTCTGTAAATTTGTACTAGCTCATTGTAAAGTGTGTGCACATCAGCTATTTGCATAGCCTGTACGGTTGGATGCAAACATAGGCCACGTTGGTCCGTCATTACTTAAGGGACTTAATCTCATAGGTTGTATTACATGTGGTAAGGCACCACTGAACCTATTTTGATGTTCTCGATAGGAAAGGGGTGTCTCTAGATACTGATATGCTCTATACCGCTGCGTTATGTTTGCTATTTTTCATATGTGAAATGTATACGTAGTCTCATCTTCCTCAGGAAAGGTGACCCAGGAATAGAATGTTTCTGTTTCATAAGCTTTATGAGCTTCCACGATAAATGTGAAATCCCCACCCTCATCTGTTAAGCAATGGGCTATTAAATGTTGTGTTATTGCGTGCCTGCCATTTTCTGGAATATCTATGGCATTAGCCATGTTGAGTAGTGGAACAGAGAAGGAACACTAAACGGGGAGAAAGTCATTTTAAGAGTTCAAGCTTGAGCAACCTACAGGCTAGTTAGGTGCTCCCTGTTGAGCTGAGGAGGATTATCCAAGACCACAGACGTCTCCGTATAATGGTACTTAGGGTACCTGTTGTGTGTGAGACAGATACTCAAGGCTTCGGTAAATTAGTGCCAAAACACCATTGTTAGTGGTGCCATGTGGTAGTTAGACTCTTGGTCCTGGGTGAGACTGCTGGTTTAAGGATGACCGCACTTTTGTTTGTCAGGCGACTAGGCCAATAATACAAGTCACAACTGTTGGCCTAACCCTCACGGCTCACAAGCAGGACTGCACCAAAAATCCAAATAGTAAAAGGTTATTTCTGGCAACCTTTACGCATGGACTCTAGAATGTGACATCTCAGTGGAGTTATGGTAGAATGGAGATCACACTTTCTCACATTAGCAACAAGTCTCAGTCATACACAAGCAATGAAGGAGATGAAGTAAAGTTTTCAACATATTTATTGAAAACATTGCAACCTACGGTAAAATGCATGAGCTGCAATGAGTAGGATAATAAACAGTGTAAGAAGCATGATTGTGAAGATGAGAATCGTGAATACAAAGACCAACCATCTTGCAATAAACATGAGATGTAAAAAAGCACTAAATCCCTAGCATGAAGAACCTATTCTCTAACCTAACGAGAGCTAGGTGTGATAAGCCTAATCTGCCAGTACCATGTCTATGAGAAGCACCTCCCCTAGCCCTCGCTACCTTGGAATGAGGTCTCTAGATCAAACTCCGTGGGGACAGGAAGTCTGGGTCTGCATCAAGGCAACGAGTAGCACAGATGGCGTCGACAGCATCTGATAGGAATCCCTGCAATATCTTGTCTGTGTGAGATGTATTTATACACATCTTGTAGGACCCCTGACACACAGGTATGTTCCCAAACAATAGATAAGGGGGTATGCTTGTGGTGGTAATTATGTACACAGTTCCCTCCAAAATTACATTATATTCTTGTTACACGTTAGTGGAAAAGGGACATGATGTGAATACCTATGTATATCAATTGACTTTGATGCGATAGTGACGCCTTCACAGTGGCAATGATAACATAAAATCAAAACATTTCTCTAACTATAAACAAGGCAACCACTTTAAAATAAATCATTAAATAAATAGGCTAAGGCAGGGCAAGCTAAGTAGGTTAAAAGTCACTAGGCGACGGAGGCATAGGCCTTCAAGCCAGAAGGCTAAGCTAAACTCCTGGTTCCTATTAAAATAGGATCCACTACAATACATACATGTACAACCTACTTCACAAGGCATAAGGAAGGCAGTTAAATGCTTGACAAGATCCTCCACACATGCATGCCTACAGTTGTGGACAGTACCAAGCCAGAAGACTGCCGGAGGGGTTGTGGAAGAATGTGGATCCTTTATCACGTTTCGTAGATCTACCCTCGTCTCGGTCTATTTTGGGCAGAGGCCCTGTAGGCCATTACCTCCATTGAGGGACCAGAGGTGTGGAATTTAATAAAATATCTACTTGCCCATGGGATAAGTTGATTCATACATCTACTTGTCTGGTAGAAAAATCTACTTGCCCCTTTGATGCCAAGAAGTATGGTGAAAAATTATGGTAGCAATCATATTATGTATGACCGCAGATAATAGCCTCTCTGAATATGCCAGGGCTAATACTCTATTAGCAATTACCTTATTTTGCCACCTTTCTGCAGATCTATTTACTCGGGCAGAGGTAGGGGTAAGCAATAGTTCCTGAGCTGGAATGCCCTTCTGTGTCTGTGTGAGCCTACTAACAGATTCAGGAGGACACACCAGGGTAGGTGCGAAAGACGGGCTTGCCTCTTACAAATTTAGGGACAACCTGATGCATGCGCCTCCTATGGAGCCCTTCCTACAATAGGGGATAGGCGACCTTAATGTGTTTAGTTGACTGGACAGATAGTACACTTTACTGTAAGTGACTGCGACATTTGGTTTGATTTATTATATTCTGGATAAACTACTCTATAATGTTTTGATTTTTATAATTCAGGAGAAGTATTTTTCTATGATGGATGGTCCTGAAGAAGCATCAGTGGATCTTTTTTAGATCGTGAGACGCAAAACATGTAGACCTATGTACAGGTGGCTTTAAGATAATTATTTGCCCGTTTAAGTTTTGGAAAGTGTTTGAGCATCACCTCAGTTTATCACTTTCACTGTGTTTTTAACCTTGGTCTTATCCCTTTACTACCCATTAAATGTGATTTAGTTCATTGGGATATAGAACCAATTTTAAACTCTCTCCTGCTCTTGAATTACGACCTGCTTTGTTGTTCTTCACGGCAGTTACTCAAAAAAGCTCTCAGGCAAAGAGCCCCCTCACGGGGAGCCCGTCAGACATTGCAGCGTCGGTCTGACGAGGAGCACCGCAATGAGGAAGCATGACATCCAATTGGATGTGTGAGGGCTCTTGCTCCTAAACCTGAGGGTTTCCCTTCCTTTCTGCTAGGAACAGTGTATTTATTTTGTCTGTAAGCCTATTAACGTGCATATTTTAAGGATTTTCACTAGTTCTTCTCTAATTATTTCCAATATTGAGAAAGGTTGGAAATTTACTCCTCACAAGGACAGAAGTAAAACTTCTTCCAGGGTTGGGAAAAAAGTTGCTGGAGAGAAAGTGGACTTGTAAATGCTCAATAGATTTTCGCACGAGCAAATCTACACATGCAAATGCGCTTGTGCTAAAATATAGTTCACAAATATTTTCTATGAGTCCAATTTCCTGGTCTACGTCTGTAAATTTTTGTGAATTCAAGTAATATGTAAATCCCTACAAATGCAAAGCCATACAATGGGTGTACTTTTTTTTTTTTTTACTTTCTTTAAGAATTGGGCCTCTAATTAGGTTTGTCATATTCATCTGTTGGCTGGCTTCACTGTGAGTGATAACAAGCTGCTCTTTCACAAGGAGTAAAATAGTCAGTAGTTTAGAAAATAGTTTTATTCAGTGTCAGGTTCTACTGTGGCAATGTGTGCTTTTTGAGACCCAAAAATATTTTTGCTACTATTACAATGGTGAGGACCTGGCAGCTCTCACAACAAAGTTTTACGACGAAAGACATATCAAAACATGACACACATTGACAAAACCAAGAGACTGACCACCAATGCTGTATCTATTGGCTTTGCCAATGCTTGTTTATTTTAATGTTCTCCATAAGATTGTTGAAAATGATTACACTGATTTTCCATTATGAATATTTTTTTGGGATGATAACATGCATCAACACATTTTACTAAATGATTCTTCAAAGAAATGGTACCAAACATTTCACAGTAATTTAGCAAAAAAACTTTTTGCCAAGTTACATTTTTCAGAACATTTTATTTTGAAAGCTAGGACTCATTAATCATGAGTTCAAGCTTTTGCAAATATCTGCATCTAAGTAGAGAGTATTATACATAGCCTCTTATTGTTAAACTTTGCAAATATGTGTATACATTTTTATACTGGAACGACTGTCACTAGTACAGTCCAAGGCTTACAACATTTCCTTAGAGTGCTCAACCTAACAATAAAGGCTTTGCAGTAATGACCCATAAATACAAATTCGAAATGCATTAACATATGGACATAAATATTACCTCAACTGTAGACAACTCCCTTTACTCCTGGGGGTCGTTCCAAACCCCTGGGAATGCACCTTGGAGAAAGACCTTGTCTTGACTTGACTTATCCACTTCATTCTCCCCAGGGAAAGAGTATTTCACACCTCAGAAGTAAGCCTGGACTTACCCATCAAAACTATGTCAGCCTTCATATGACAAAACACTATTGCTGCAGAGGCTCACCTTGAAATGTTGTTCTTTAAGAAGGCATAACCCTTTTGTGGACCACATGAAGGAGCTGATAGAACTTCCTAAAATCCTTTGTCCACGACAGAATTTTAAAAAGTGCTTCATACCTGTGTTGCTTTACTCTTCAGAATATCAGAACTATGCACTTCAGGATATTTTAAGGCGCAATGTAAAGCAATCACTCTCAGACACCTTCGTAAGTAGAATAATCAAGTTTATTTAAGGGGCAAGTTCTCAGATAGCAAAACTAAACCACACTAATATATATATATACATCAGGAGAATAACATGAGAATAATGATGAAGATATAAGCACTCTGTGAATAACTGCAAGAGTAAGTGCATATAATACAAGCATACACAATATACTTCAATGCTCAATAGCATGAAAATGACTGCAAGAATAAGTGCATATTACGCACGCACACACAATATACTTCAATGCTCAATAGCATGAAAATGACTGCAAGAATAAGTGCATATTACGCACGCACACACAATATACTTAATAAATTGAAAAGCTTCACCGAAAAGAGCGTATGCATCACTCTGCTGTACACAAAGCCGGGGAACCCAAATCAGCTGGCACAGGGAGCCTCTTTTTGGGACAATCAGTCCTCCTGGCGTTGCGTCCAACCCAGAAGAGAGTTCCTAAACCAGTCCACCCAGGCCCCCAACCTTTATAGTATTTACTAACGCCCAGGAGTCTTTTCTAGAAAAAGACCCCCTCCTTTACAAATTGTGCAATCGGCGGTACCTTGTTCACCTTTCGAGACGTCTCCTCAGAACGGGCCAAGTTCCCAGGAGAGGGCTCCAAGGTGAAGCTTGCATTCCTCCTTGTGTACAGGCAGCTTGCATTCCTCCTTGTGTACAGGCGCATCCCCATGTTGTTCTAACTGATAGCTCATGGAATGTAAATAGCGCCCTTCGTATCAGGCAGATGGAGCGAAGTTGAGCAGAAAAACACCCCACCCTTCAGCTTGCCGAAGCTTGTGGAAAAACACAGAACAGTGCCTTACGCACTGAACCAGACTCGACAAAATGGAGTCGTGAACCAAAATGGAAGCGAAGGCCAATGGAAGCAGAGGCCAATGGTCCACACCCTGCACCACTGTTTACCTTGCACGTAGTGCCGCTACATGCACATAGTGCATGTAGCAATACAATACCCAAAGTGTGTAGCGCCATTTCTGTATCTGTAGATGGGTTCTGAAAGTAAGTCTTGAGAACAATAGGTTCATTCAGATGAAAATCTGATGGAAATTAAGCGAGGATTCGTCCTCAGTATGATTTTTTAATACGTGAACAGTAAATACAGCGCTTTTTTGGTGAAATTTTGAAATTCACTCACACCCCTAACAAACGCCATAGCTGATGCTGTAGCCATCTTCCAGGGAAGACATCTAACTGCTCCATAAATAGGGTCAAAAGGAGGCTTCATTAACTGTGAGAACTGTATTGAATTCCCAAGAAACAGATGATTCCTGTATCGGAGGAAAGTTCTGAACATCCCTTTTATAAACCCTTTAATAACTCCAGCGGACCAGAGAGATGTTTTTCTCGTAGCTCTATTAAAGTGTGACATTGTTGCCAGATGAACTTTAACTGAATTGTGCGAGAGGCCTGATCATATAAAAGGTCTACAAATAAGGTAATACTTGCTCTGGAGAAGATAAGAATGGAGATATCGTATTTGAGGAGCACCATGAACAGAATCTAGTATACTAAGCCTTGTACTATTTGTAGTATTTGCTCTGGAATTCGCCAAAATACTTTCCCACAGACTTTACAAATATCTAATCGATATAACTCATTGTATTCAGGAGCCAGTTTGCCAAATGTAGACATGTTGAGGTAAGATGGACAACCTGGCCCTTGTTCATGGTTAACAGGTGTGTTTTGATCCAATAGGAGAAGAAGCTCTGCGAACCTAAATTACTGTGGCCACTCTGGGGCTACTAAAACGATAATAGAATGGCTTGTCTCATTTTTTTTATTACACTTGGGACCAGAGGGAGGGGAGAGAATGCATATGCAAATATTCTTTTACATGCCACCTGAAAAGCATTTCCCCATGGCCCTTTCTGAGGGCATCTGTTGGCAAAAAGTTTTAACTTGCGATTGTGACTTGTTGCAAATCAATTAAATCTTGTGTGCCACCAAGCTACACCAAGTTGATTCTGTTGCAGTTCCCATTCGTGGCAGTCCCTGATTATCCTGCTCAAGGAGTCTGTCCCCTGATTGTTTACTCCAGGAACATGTTCCACCTTCAGTGTTATTTTTCGAACCCATTTCTATATCTTCTGAGGTCCTGTTGATAATAGGTGAGATATGGTTCCTCCCCACTTAAATAAAACATTTAGATTGCGTTGCCTGTTCGCACCAGTAATGCAGAATTCTAAATTCTTAGCAGAAAAGACTGAAGTACCAAGGCAACAACTCTGAATTATAACAAGTTGATATGGAGTTTGATAACTATAGGGCTCTTGTAAATGTGTCCCCATTCCACGCAGAGATGCATATATGGATATTTTAAATTATGGGGAAGAACTTAGAAAAGTTAGACTTGAAGATATGTTTTGTTCTCACATCCACCACAGCATGACCTGCTTCATTTTGGGAATCATCTGGAGCATATCTTTAACATATCTGTGAGCGTGTAGTCATTGTAGGCAATTAGAAATGAGGGCAATGAGAGAGGACATCATTCACAAGAATTATTTGAAATTTCAAACTGAACCAGAATTTATTTCTACTAGAAACAGCACTATATTTAATATCTTTTGCATTCTGTCTTTTGTGAGGAACACTTTGCTTGAGACGGTATCCACTGTTGCAACTAAAAATGTTCTTATTTTGGGAGACAGAACAGATTTTTCCTTAGTCAAAATGGGCTCTAGATCCTTGAACAATTGGAAGGCATAACTTTTTGCATCAGCTGATAATGTGAGAAGAAGGATCTTTTATGTGTGTTCCTTCATAAGTAAGCTGCTACAGGGGCCATGCACTTAGTAAAGATGTGTGGTGCGGACTTTATGCCAAATGGAAGAACCCTGAATTGGTAAGGGGCAACCAGACCCCTAGAACATTGAATGTCTTCTATGCTTTTGATGTATCAGGATAATAGGGACCTTTAAGGCCTAGCAATGTCATGAAATCAACACCCCCAATCCTTCAGATTAATTAATTGTAGAATCTCCTGTAACACCACCATCTGAAACCATTGTTTTTTCAGATGTTTGTGTAGCTGCCAAATACCTAAAACTTGTCCTCATTCGCCAGATTTCTTTCTGATCAGGAAACAGGATAAAATTGGAGTAAAAACATTAATTTCCTGATTCAGAGGGACTTTCTCTATAGTCTTCTCTTGCAGTAGCAAAATAATTAACAACGTTAACAAACAAAGATTCTCGTGTGACATCCTTTATGGTGGATTTTGAGGAGGGTTTTGAACGAATTATGAAGTGTGGCCAAAGTGAATTATGTCCAACACCCACAGATCTGGTGTAACAGGTTCCAATTGCCTGAATATTTGGAAAGCCTTCCACCCATCTGTTGTGCAGGAGAAGAGATGACCAGGGCTAAAAACCATCATTGTCTTCTGGCGGACACCTGACCTGATTGTGTTGTACTTTTTCAAATAGCCTGTTGCGAGCAGGCTGCAGGAGGAGGTGGTCTATATGTTAATTGCTGGTATGATTGTCGATAACCCTGCTGGATTTGTGACTATGTCTGATATCTGTATAAATGATAATTTCCTCTATATAAGAGCAACCCTCTTACTCTTGCACCTCGAAATGGCTAATAAGGGTTGATGAAAAACACCTAATAACTAGAGATATGTCTGCCTTTTTGGATTGTAGTATACCATCCACATATTTATCAACATCAGGCCTGAAATAAGTTGTTTTCAGCCATCCATATCTCCTTAATACTGCTGCCCCAGCCAGTGGTCAGAAACTTCTTGTTGCCACATCCATGGGAGGGCCAATTATCTCTGCTGATTTTAATTCTCCTTCCTGAATTATTAGTTTGGCCTAATTTTTCTTGTCTTCTGGTAGTAAATTCACAAATGCTCCCAGGTACGACCACATTTGTCTATCACATCTGCCTAAAATGGCTAATACATTAGAGGTATGAACACAGCCAGCCACCCATGGCTGAAAAACGTTTCCCATTATCGTCTAGGCATCGACCCTCCTCATCAGGTGGGGGTGTACAAGAAGTTGAAAGATTGCCAGATCACCTTTGAGCATCCTCCCTCACTACAAAATCAGGTTTAGGGTGACCTATAAAAAAAGGTGGTAGCACTGTCAGGAGACTTATATTTTTTGCTTATATCAGGGACAATAGCCACCACCGTTGCTGGATTTTGCATTTGTTTCAATCCTTCTGCCCAAATGTGGTCAATTACTGGTATTGCTTTGATTGATTGTCTTGCTGGTTTCTTAAAACTCATAAAGAACAGTCTGTTTCACTGGAATAGGCAAATCAAATCTTTTTGACACCCTTATCAGACAAAATTCACCAATGCCATCAAGTCGTGAATTAGCCATTGGTGGTGTTGGTGGAGTAGATATTGGTGTGACAATTCTCCCACTTTGATGCAGGGTCAGTGGTCGGATCGTTTGTTATTTCACTTTCCGCGGACTCCTTATCATACGAATAATCATCGTAATAGGTAGAAGCTGTCTCACCGAAAGTAAGGTTCCAGAATGCAAACCTGGGCTTCTAACTATCTTAGGAATGTGTGCAGAGATTATGTTTGAAGGAGCAGGTGGAGTATGAGATGGTACAGACTGAGTGGTTGGTTCTGCAAATCTTTTATAATAATCTGTTAGCATCTGTCGCAGATCTGATACAAGGACCTGTGTCATTTGTTCTTAATAATGTTGCTGCTGATGGCCATAAATACTGAACTCTTAATTCCCTGCAAAAGCCTCTATTGATTTCGGTTTTCTGTGATGCCCTCAAAAAGAGAAATCTCGCTGTAAATATGAACTGCCATCCTCGTCAACATCCTGACATTTTACATTGAGCGGAATGGGATTCTAAGCGGTTCCCGATAGGCCCTCATCATCTGAGTCTTCTACATCTAACAAGTGTGCAGTAGAAAAGGCAACATCTTGCAGAGTTGTGTATGTTCTGGCACCATTGGTAACTGAAATACCTTTCTCAGTAGTTATCATTAACTCCTTTGCTCTCGGTAAGGGTGTCGTGGACAGGGACGTGGACAGATCCGCTAAAGCTACCGTTGATGGATGTGTTTTTTTATTAGTCTACAATGCTACTGTTGACGGAACTGTCATTGTAGAAGCCTTTAACTAGTATACTGTGGTCACAGTCAATGTGACTGCAGACAATGTTATTGTTGACATCATTTTTTTTTTCGGCTTTATCAATGGATTCAACATGGCGGTCGTTGATGAACGGTCCCGCGACGCCAATCTTACCTCTAAGAAATGCCTTAAAAGTTGAAGGTTCTGATTTTGTTAAAGAAAAGAATGTTTATTATCTTAAATATTCCTCTTGTCCATAACTGGACTTTTGTCTCTAGGCTTCATGTTATGGCCTTTGTGCACTTTTTTTTATTTTTATTTTTTTTAAGGGTTACCGGGAAGCATCCTTCTCTTTAGTAAATTCCTTTTTTTGAGGGGTCCTGTGGTGAGAAGATGTTTCCGCATCTTCATAAGGCTGATGTTCTTTAGATTTTTTTCTTTTGAAGCCAGAGCAGGGATCTTGCTTCCCTGTTCATCAAGGTCTTAGCTGGAAATGCCAGACTCATTTTACACTACTTAGGGACATGATCAGGATGAATATAGTAAAGTCATTTCTTCTGGGGGTACTCCGAATAATGTTCCACATGGCCTGAAAAGGCTTTTCTTAGAATATTCTGACATCCTGTCAGTCTGAAAATAGATTTTCAAAGCTGGCTTCTTGGGAATATAAATGTTAGATTTGAATCCGATTTGAAGATGTTAAAGTGTGGTCATTATTAAAATGAACTGAACTGGCTAGCAATGTCATGAGATAAAACTGTTATATGTAATGCTTACTTCTAACTGCTTCTAGTGACTCCCACCTCAAAAACTGGGAAGATTAAAGCAAGTGAATATACGAAAGACTAAATATTGGAGAACTAGACCAGATCCTTTGACTGTTGTTCTCCACACTTTAGTTCACATGTCCTAGGATTATTGCCATATTGCCTATTTACCTGATGGAATGTTTCAAACTATGCCCCCATTTCAAGAGGCATAAGTGGCGGAGGCCAAGCTTTTCATTGCCTAGTAACAAAAGGAGAAGGACCCAGACTTCATCTTTATTGAGTGGATCTCCTCACAGTTTTGACAAATTTTTCCAAAAGGAAACCTTTGTAATTGCAATGTTAAATTTTTTATTTAAGTCAGGCCAAAACCAGACTGTAGGAGCAACTGCTGTTTCTGCTAGTTCCAATGTGGCATCATCCCTCCCTCCTATGACCACTGTGACTAGGAAACTAGGTTTTGCCTCTCCATCAAGGGTACTTGGGTTAACGTTGGCTTCAGAAACCTCTCCTTTAATGCTACCTTTAGATGCCCATGGCTGATAGTACAGTCCTTCCCTAGTGAAGGACTGTGCCGTTAAACAGAGCGCAAGCCTCTTTTTCCAACAACTATAATAAGAAATCTGATACTGAAAACATTAAGAAAATAAGTTAAAAGGTCCTTTTAGAAGAGAAAAGCTCAGGCAAGAAATCCAAATCTGGAGCAATACCAGATTTCAGACTAGCTTTTGACTGTGATTCAGGCTGACCATAAAAAAATCCTGGCCTTCTAGTAACCAACCATATGGGATCCAAGGACTATACCCACCTATGCCAAAGAAAGTCAAATAAATAAAATACAGACCAAGATCCCATAAATTCTTGGGTCCCTGTTTAAGGAAATAAGTAGACCATTAGTTATGTTGTGAACCTAAAATTTTACTTAGCATCACGTGGCAGTCTGAAGTGACACCACAGCAACAAATGTTTAACCACGTACCCAACTATGAAAAATAAGTACATTTATGCTTCACTACTTTTAAAGGTTTACCAGCCATCTCTAGTGCATTGAGAGCTTTGTGGATATCTAAGTAGTAGGTAAGCTGCAGCTGCTGCATGTCTGAAATGATGTGGCTTATTGCAGCTCTATGAGTGCATTAATGAACAAGCTACTTACCTTCAGTAAACCTTTATCTAGTAAGAGACTATATCTAGCTGCAAATTCCTTAACTTAAGAGTTACCCCCATGCGTCACGCAGGGTATGAAAGATTTTTCGTGAGCAGTACTCCTGCGCACTGGGAGGTGGCACTGATTGGCTCTGTGTGCTGGCTTTGCCATGCCGGAAGTGAGGTCTGCTGCACCTACATAGGCGCCACCCAGCCGCGGTGACGTCAGTTTCTTTACACAACTTTCCAAGCCAGAAGCGCAAAGCCATGAAGAACGCTGACCACTGGTGTGGAACACTAGGGCCCCCAAATAAACATGAGAAAGGGGGGCAGAAAGAGGATTGACATTTGTGTCGGAACACCAGGCCACAAATGTTTTCAAATGGCAGGTGTATACCGTCTTAGTGGAGGAACACCTGGCTGCAAAGATGACACTGCAGATTTCAAGAGGAAGATCAAAGGATGTCAACAGCTGCTTCCCAATCTCCGCGGAAGAAGGTGAAAACTGGAAAGGATCAGGTGCATAACCCTCCCCTGCTGCAGCAAAAGAAGATCCTCCTGGAAGGGCAGCTTGTCGGAGAATTGATAGGCAAGCTCAGTAGCTTGGTATACCAGACTCTCCTTTCACAATCTGGGGCCACCACGATGATTTGGGCCCAGTTGTTCCTTGTAGGAAAGTGCCACTGTTGGCATGGTAAACTTTTTTTGCCTAGTGTTGACGCCAACTTTGATTGAAAGTGTGCTGGGACCCTACTAACCAGGCCCCAGCACCAGTGTACTATCCCTAAAACTGAACATTTGTTCCCACAATTGGCACAGCCCTGGCACACAGTTAAGTCCCTTGTAAATGGTACCCATGGTACCAAGGGCCCTGTGGCCAGGGAAGGTCTCTAAGGGCTGAAGCATGTATTATGCCACCCTGGGGACCCCTCACTCAGCACATGCACACTGCCTTGTAGCTTGTGTGTGTTGGTGGGGAGAAAAAGACAAAGTTGAAATGGCACCCCTTTCAGGGTCCCCATGCCCACAAATCACTGCCTCTAGTATAGGTAAGTCACCCCTCTAGCAGACCTTACAGCCCTAAGGCAGGGTGCACTATACCACAGGTGAGGGCATAGCTGCATGAGCAATATGCCCCTACAGGGTCTAAGTCCATCCTTAGACATTGTAAGTGAAGTGTAGCCATACTGAGTATATGGTCTGGGAGTTTGTCATTACGAACTCCAGAGCATAATAATGGCTTCACTGAATACTGGGAAGTTTGGTATCAAACTTCTCAGCACTGATGCCAGTGTGGGATTTATTGAAAAATGCACAAAGAAGGCATCTTAAAGATGCCCCCTGTATGTTAGCCCAACTGCTAGTGTAGGACTGACCGGTCTGTGCCTGCCTGCCACTTTCAGACGAGTTTCTGACCACATGGAGTGAGTGCCTTTGTGCACTCTATGGTCAGAAACAAAGCCTGACCTCCCCATGCAGGAACTGTAACACCTGGTGGTGAGCCTCAAGCCTCGGATTACAGTCCCACAGTCCCCCAGGGCACTCCAGCTGTGTAGATGCCCACTCCCTGGACAAAGCCCCACTTTTGTCAGCAAGACCCACTGGAAAATTAGGAAAAACAGGGAGGAGTGACCACCCCAGCCAGGTCCACCCCTAAGGTGTCCAGAGCTGAGGTGACCCCCCTCCCTGCAGAATCCTCCATCTTGGTTTGGGGGACAGGGACCAATAGGGATAGGAAAATGCCCCCCTCTCCAAAGGCAGTAGGCACAAGGAGGGTGTAGCCACCCTCAGGGACAGTAGCCATTGGCTACTGCCCTCTGACTCGAAAACGCCCCTAAATCTAGGATATAAGGGCCTCCCTGAACCCAGCTCACCAGATTCCTGGCCACCTACAAAATGAAGGACTAAGCTAAGCTAAAAAAACCCGCAGAGAAGAGAAGAAGGCAACAAATGACTCTTCCCCAGCCCTACCGGACCGTCTCCTGCTTCAAAAAGCTGCAAAAGAAGAGCAATGCGTTCTGCAGGTCCAGCAACCCCTGACAAGCCTCCCGGAGGACTGCCTGCATCACAGAGGACCAAGAAACTTCTGTGGACAACGGACCTGTCCAACAAGAAAGAAGAAACTGCTCCTAAAGGACTCCCACCTCATTCCAGAAACGTGAGTCTTAAACCACTCTGCACCCGACGCCCACGGCCCCTGTCCAGGTGGGCCCAACTATCCAGAGAGGATCCCCAGGCGATTCCAACCGAATGTCCACCCTGGGCTGACCTCTCCACCCCTCCCCTGACGATGCCTGCAGACAGAACCCTGAGGACACTACTGACCGCGACTGCCGGGGGCAAAAATATGTTACGCCTGGAGAAGCACTGGAGAAGCACTGCACCCGCAGCCCCCAGACTCGAGAGAATCCGACCACCGGTGCAGCAACGACCAGCATGCAGCCTCCTTCCTATCCAGTCAGTGGCTTGCCCATGGAGCCCCCCTGTGCCTTGCCTGCAGCGCCAAAGTGATCCCAGGGGTCCCCTCATGGAGTTCCATTGGGAACCCGACACTCTGTTTGCACCCTTTACCCGGCCACCCCTGTGCGGCTGAGGGTGTGGGATTGGTGCCTACTTGGGGCCCCACCAGTGCTCCTCTAAACCCCCATGGTTTGCCCTCTGACAACGCAGGACCTTACCTTCAAGCAGACTGGAACCAGAATACCCCGTCTCCATAGGGGCCCACGTTATTTTGGCTCTTGTTTGACTTCTGCACCCAACCGGCCCCGTGTTGCCGGTGCTTGGAGTTATCTTGAACCTCCAACGGTGGGCTACTTATACCCCAGAGACTAAACCTGTAAGTTTGTTACTTACCCCAGAAACTGTACTTTACTTTCCTCCCCCATCAACTGTTGAAAATTGCAAGGTCTAGTTTTGCTAGTCAGGCCAAAGGAGAGGACCAGAAATTGGAAATGACTGTGCCAGACCATGGACTGCAGTTAATGCCTTCGGGCAGGCAGGACAGAGATGTGAAAATATGAGTCCTGCAAGTCTAACGCTTCCGGACAGACTCCTGGGTCCAGGGCAGACTTAACCTAAGCCAATTTGAGCAAGTTGAGTTTCTCCTTCTTGAGAAGCCCCCGGTGCTGATCTAAACCTCCCAGGTCTGTGCTCAGAAGTCGCGGGTTCTTAATCTGCAAGCAGGTTCTTTCTGAGTGCATTTGATACATGAAAGTGATACATCCTTGAAACTGTACTTACCTGCATCAAAGATCCTTTTGGTGCTGAAAAAAAAGCAACAAAGTATATTTTTTTATACATAAAACATTGGCCTGGAGTTAGTCATTGAGTGTGTGCCTCATTTTGTGACTGTATGTGTACAACAAAAGCTTAGCACTATCCTCTGATAAGCCTAACTGCTTGACTACACACTACCACAAGAGAGCATTAGTATTAAATCATCTACGTTAGCCTCTGTAAAGCCTCTGGGGAATCCAATGGACGCTGTGCACACTATATCTTACTTTGGTATAGTATATACAGAGCCAGCTTCCTACATCTGGGATTAAAATGGGGATGGTGGTGCCGGTAGCGTCAGCATTAGTACCGGCCAGGGGAGGTCAAGGCCTGGCCATGGGCGGTCAGGGTGGCACAACTGGCCCCACTGGTGCGGTGGCTCGAACCACAGGCTTGGAACCAGCAGGGGCCACTGCCAACTACAAGGGGTCCAAAGGAGAGTGGAAGGGATCGGCCTCCCCAAATATGGTGCACATGGCACTACAAAATCCCTTTAGTTGGGTGGGTGGAGTCGGCCTAACATGCAGACGCTACTGCATCTTGTCAGCCAACGAATGCAGGGAAGTCGAAATACGCGCTGACTTCTATTTCTTCTTGTGTCTAGACTTTAACTAATGTCCTGAAGATTTTGAATGGGCATTCGACCTTCGACTCTGCGACTGATCCTGGGACCTTGACCAGCAGAGTCGCATGACAGGCCACCATCAGCTTGAGGGAGCACTCCCTCAATACTTAAGGGTTCATGGTACAGCAGTCGGAGCATGACTTCGGGTCGTGGTCGAGGCACCACAGGTAAACATGGTGTGGGTCTGTAATGGACATTAGTCAGTGACAGGTGCCACACATAACTTGAAGCCGGCCTTCTTGGAGGACATTCCTGCTACACCAGGACAAAACCCTTGAAATAGAGCCAAATAATTGTTTAAATAGCTTAGTCAAAAAGCAACTGACAGGGTAGCTCTTTACATATCTGCAATGGCTGGAGCAGAAAAAACAGAAGTGACATCAGAGCACCTGTGTGGCACCTATATAGGTGCCAAAGACGTCATTTCCAGTGCGGACTATGACGACGATGCAACCAGAGCCGAACTATGCCACCTACAGTGGTGTACTGCTCATGAAAAATCTGGATCCAGTCTGACGCCTGGGATAATTCTAAGGTAAGGAATCTGCAGCTACATATCTCTATCAGATTATCTAGAACACAATTAGAAACAAAGACAATTTCAAAAACAACATACCAATCTCTAGCATGCATAAACAATACATACTGTATTTTCTTCATCTGTTTCATTTTCTTTGTTGGAATCTGTAAGGTAATCTGTATTTTCCTCCTCTTCTTCTTCCACTTCATCCTCATCGTGTTCTGAACCATCCTGAAATAAAATACCATTTGATTAAACAGCACACAATGCCAGTTTTCTGTTAAAAAGATTAAGTAGTATATGTGGGTTTGTCCATTCAATACATTTCTACAACATTCAACCTATAAAAAAAAAAAAAAAACAAGAGGTCAATATGTTCGTAATGAAAGTTACTTACCTTTGGTAACAATCTTTCTAGTGGATCCTTTACCTACAGACTCCTCGTGATTTGAATGCACAGGTGTCAATCTGAATTTGGAAACTTTTCACTACCTTTCCACAACAGCTGAGGGCAGTGGCTCCACTGCGACGCTGGAAGTGACACCCTCGTGACATCACTGAAGCCATAAGGCAACCCTGTTGGAGCATTGACATATGTTTCCAATTCATTTTTTACACGCTTTTGAGGAAGACCGATGAGAATAACATCATAAATACAGGAGCAGTTAATGTTATGGAAATGGGATCTTATTAACAAGATGTTTGCAGTAGCCAGACATGAACTGGGGACATGGGTGGTTAGTAAGAAATATGCAGGTAAATAGAGTACCAACTGTACTCATCCGAAATATTGTTGCCAAAGAGAACTCTTTCTTTTGATCAATACTTCTCGCTGCAGGTTCCTCACCTTTTGAATAAATTCCCCAAGAAGTATCAGACCAGGAGTTGGGAGTATGGTTGGCTATAGCAAAAATACTGAAGGACAGTGTGTGCAAAGTGCCCTTCCCTCAGAGCTTTCAAATTCAAGCAGTAGTGCTTCACAAAAGTGTGAAGGGATTCCCAAGTTGTCACTCTGCAAATTTCTGCGACTGGTACCCCCTTGCTAGAACAGAGGAAGAAGACTTCACACTAGTCGAATAGGCCCTGATGCCCTCCGGTGGTTCCGCATGGACAAGGGCATAGCACATATATGGATGCACAAGATGATTCAATGGGATAATGTCCTCTTGTATACTGCCTTTACCTTCAGCTTGCCAACATAGTCAATGAACAGCTGGTCATCCAGTCTGAACTCATTTGTCCTGTCCACATAGAAGCTGATAGCTCTGTTGAGTTCTAGTCTGTGAAGACTCTCTTCATCCTTCATGGAAAGAGGCAGAGGAACAAAGGTTAAAAGAGGGATGGACTAACTCATCTGAAAAGGGGACACCGCCTTAGGCAGGAGAGCTGCCCTGGTTCTAGGAACCAGCTTATACGGAAACAAGAAAGTGGAAGGACGCTTGACACTCACCCGCATGTCTGGCTGACATGGTGGCAATTAGAAAAGCTGCTATGAACGTCGGCAGTCGCACTGTGCAAAGGTTTGAATTGGGAACACATCAAAAGCATGTGAACAAGATTTACGCCCTATTGTGGCATAATGAATTCTGACTGAGGTAATTCGTTTGTGAGCCCATTTCAAGAACATTATCACTGTGTGTCAACTGAAGAATGACAGCTCATTGGGAAAACAGAGAAAGGCTGCAAAAAAACAACAAGTAGTGTTTAAACATGCTCAATGCATGCCCTTGCATGGCTAGCTGGAGGGGGAAATGCTGGATTCTCAGATAGACGGGCATGAAGAGGTCTACTGAGTTGCCCATACCATTTTAGAAACCTACTCCATCTACTGGCATATATAATTTTGGTGGACTGTCTGCAGGACATAAGAATAAATCCACCAGTTGGGGAGGCAAAGAAAAGGAATTCAGGATACCCTCATCAATCTTCAAGCAGCTAGGTGGAAGTTGACATGCAAAACCTGCCACTGTGAATGGGGAGGAGGTTTATCCCGTGAGGTGGACAAAGCTGGGGGCACAGGGAGAGGTTCATCAGCTGTGCCCACCGCTGTGCCCACCGCATCCTTCAGGGCCATTCCAGGGCTATCAGAATGACTTGGGCTAATTCAAGGCAGCTCTTCCTCAAGTCCCACCCAATCAAGGGTATTGGTGGGAAGATCTAATGAAGCAGAAAGTTGCACTTCAAGCAAAACACATCCCTCAAAGTTCCCTGCAGCGGATACTGGAGGAGACACTCCTCAGCAGTGAGCACTCGCTAGTGGCAAAGAGATCCAGCAGATGAGTTTCTCTAGACATCGAAAAACGTTGGACAGCCTTGAGATGAAGGCACCACTTCCGATAGGCAAGGTGATGCTGACAGACTGTCCACTTGCACATTGAGTACAATGGCTAGGTGGGTGGCCACCACCCAGATCTGATGGTCCTGAGCCCAACAGCAGACCTGTAGAGCTTAGTGACAGAGAAGGAGCAACCCTAACCCACCCTGCTTGCTGATGTACCACATCGCTTCATATTGACTGCAGTAAAAAGCCTATTTTTACATGATTCCACCCCCCCCCCACCCCAACAACACTTTGTCTGGTTTCTGGTGTAATTTCAAATGAAAGCGCGCTGGGTTATTACTAACCAGGTCCCAGTGCCAGATCTCTTTCCCCCAGAACTGCAGTCGTTTTTTCCCAATTCGCAAAACATTTAGCATCCACTATAAATCCCTAGAAAATGGTACCTCTGATGCCTGGGGTACTAAGGAGGGTCCATAGGGGCTGCAGCACAAATTGTCCCCACCAAGCACATGACCAGCTTCCATTGCAGGCTTCGTGTCCAGTGAAAACATGACATAGCACACAGCATGTGTGCCATGCCCCATAAACACTGCATGCAATATGTGTAAGTCACCCTTCTAACAGGCCTTACAGCCTTAAGGCAGGATGCATTATAATACATGTAAGGGCATATCTACAGGCAAATTTGACCTTGAAAAGGTGTGTGTTGATTCTCAGATAGAGTGAGTGTAGGAAGCTGGCCTGGTGTATGGTGGACACCTATGGCGTTATCACCCTATAGCAGGTCCAGGTATTCCCTTTTAATGAAATGTAGCAAGGGTCTACGAAGCCAGGGCTGTCTGGAGTTAGCTGTCGGCGAGCAGCCAAGAATTATCGAGGAAACATGCAACGCTATGCAATACCACTATAGTCAAACAACAATATCAAACATGAAAGAACCACACTGTTACAAAAATAAAGGTACTTTATTATAGTAACACAAATACTAGAATACTGAATAGGCAATCCCCCAACTGGAGGAGAGTAAACACACTATTATATACACATTAACAATCAGTAAAGAGCATAGAAAGCAATAAGCATTGGCAAAACTATAGGTTAACAGTGAGGGCCCTAGGGGAGGGCAAAACCATACAGTAGAAGGGAGCTGGAGGAACTAGGAACCCAAGAGATGGGTGCCAGGGTGACCTGCAGCGACCAGGAGAGCAGAGGTAAGTACCTGGATTTTCCCCAAAACCAACAGAAGGACTTTGGAAAAGGATTATGCAAGACCCAACCAAGACTGGAAGAACCCAAAGGTGGATCCTGACAGAAGAGGACCTGCAAAGGAAGGGGACGAAGTCCAGTTCACGATGGATTGTCCGCTTGTGGCAGGAGCCCCTACCCACCCTTCTGTGGATGCAGAACCAGAACAATGGTGGATGAAGAAGGTCAGCAGTGCAGCACAGAAGATGAAGTCCCAGAAGTGATGCAAGTGATGTTCCATGTCGGCGGATAAGATACAGTCTGTAAGTGGTGCTGGAAAACTACCAACAAGCCTTGGCAAATAAGAGACAGAGAAGAAGGTTTGCAAGGCTGAAGAGGACCAGCAAGGTCCAGGGGACTCAACCCAAGTAGGGGAGTCCAGGGTGACCGTCAGCAGCTGGGAGAGTCACCAGAAGAGGAGGCAGCCCCCCATTAGGAAACTCACTGGCAGCAGGCACAGGAGTCGCAGAGAGGCCCATTCAGCACACCCAAACAGGAGTCCCACGTCGCTGGAGCAGCATGCAGGAGAGGGGTACTGGGGACCAGGGCTACATGGTGCCGGAAGATCCCTTGAAGCAGAAGCAAACAAGACTTGGTAGCTGCAAGAGTCGCGGTGCACAAGGGTCCTGTACTGCAAGGAGAGACAAGGGCTTACCGTCTCCCAAGTTGGGCAGCTGGCAGAGAGCACCAAGGGGACCACTATAGGCCACCACCTGTGATGCAGGATCCACACAGTTCCAGGGGAAAGTAGATCCACGGTAGCCGGTCATCGTTGCAGTTAGTGCCTGGAGATAGACAGGGGTGACTCCTTTACTCCAAGGAGATTCCTTCTTGCTTCTTGAGCAGGCTAAAGACTTGCCACCCTCCGAGGGTGCACAGCCGGGGAAATGTTGCAGTAGCTGGAAGGGGCCGGAGAAACAATGTTGCAGAGCCTCATCCTCGCTAGTGCTGCAGATTGTCGGTTCCTGGATGGTCCAGTAGCAGTCCCAGTGTCCAGAAGATGAAGTAAACAATGTAGAGGAATCCTGCTGGAATCTTGCACGTCGAATCTGAGGACCCACACAAGAGGGAGACCCCCAATAGCCCAGGATGGGGGACTGGTCACCTAGCAGGGTGACCACATATCATGAGGGGGCTGTGACGTTACCTGACTGACCTGGCCATTCAGATGCTCCTAGGGGGCCTCTGCCTATCTTGGATTCAAGATGGCAGAATCAAGTGGGCCGTGTGGAGGAAGTCTGGGCACCACTCCTGAGTGGTGACTGTAGAATGTTGGCTCTGTATGTCCTATTTCAAAGTAAGAAATAGTGTGCACAGAATCCAAGGTTTCCCCTTCGAGGTAAAATAGTGGCAAAATTAGATAATTCTAATGCTCTATTTTGTGGTAGTGTGGGCAAGCAGTAGACTTATGAGAGGGTAGTGTTAAGCATTTGTTGTACACAAACAGGCAATAAATGAGGAACACACACTCAAAGACAATTCCAGGCCAATAGGTTTTTATATTGAAAAATATATTTTCTTAGTGTATTTTAAGAACCAGAGGTTCAAGATGTACAGTAAACACTTTAAATGTAAGGTACTTCACTTAGATACTTTAGGAACTTTGAATAAAAGCAGTATCATATACAGTCTTTGTAAAAATGGCAATAAGCTATTTTCAAAATGGACACTGAAAAATCAACAGTTCCTGGGGGAGGTAAGTAAAGGTTAGATTAGGACGTAAGTAAAACACTAACAAGTCTCAGTTCTGGGGCACAGGCAGCCCACTGTTGGGGGTTCAAGGCAACCCCAAAGTTACCACACCAGCAGCTCAGGGCCGGTCAGTCACTCTTGCGCTGAAGTTCGGTTCCTTCAGGTCCTGGGGGCTGTGGGTGCAATGTTGGTGCCGGGCGTCGGGTCCCTTGTTACAGGCAGTTGTGGTCAGGGGGGAGTCTCTGGATTCTCTCTGCAAGCGTCGCTGTGGGGGCTCAGGCGGGTCCTCTCTGGTTACTCACGGGCTCGCAGTCGCCGGGGAGTCCTCCCTGAGGTGTCTGTTCTCTGGATCTCAAGCCGGGGACATCGAGTGCAGAGTGTGAAGTCTCACGCTTCCGGCGGGAAACGCGCAGTCTTTGAAAGTTGCTTCTTTGTTGCAAAGAAGTAGCTGGTTTTGAACAGGGCCACTGTTCACGGGCGTTTCTTGGTCCTTTAGTCCAGGGCAGTCCTCTGAGGCTTCAGAGGTCCCCGGTCCCTGTCAGGTGAGTCGCTGGTGCAGGTTTTCGAATTTGGAGACAGGCCGGTAGGGCTGGGGCCAAAGCAGTTGTCGTCTTCCTCCTTCTCTGCAGGCTTGTAGGTCAGCAGTCCTTCTTTCTTCAGGTTGAAGGAATCTGATTTCCTGGGATCTGGGGTGTGTTTAGGTCTGGGAGGGCAGTAGCCAATGGCTACTGTCCTTGGGGGTGGCTACACCCTCTTTGTGCCTCCTCCCTGTGGGGAGGGGGGCACATCCCTAATCCTATTGGTGGAATCCTCCAAACTCAAGATGGAGGATTTCTAAAGGCAGGGGTCACCTCAGGACACCTTAGGGGCAGTCCTGACTGGTCGGTGACTCCTCCTTGTTTTTCTCATTAGCTCCTCCAGCCTTGCCGTCAAATGTGGAGGCAGTGGCCGCAGGGGCGGGCATCTCCACTAGCTGGGATGCCCTGGGGAGCTGTAACAAAAGGGGTGAGCCTTTGAGGCTCACCGCCAGGTGTTACAGTTCCTGCAGGGGGAGGTGAGAAGCACCTCCACCCAGTACAGGCTTTGTCCTGGCCACAGATTGACAAAGGCACTCTCCCCATGTGGCCAGCAACAAGTCTGGTGTGTGGCAGACTGGTAGAAACTGGTCACACTACAATAGAAGTCGAATTGGCATTCAGGGGGCATCTCTAAGATCCCCTCTGGGTGTATGTTACAACAAATTGCACACTGGCATCAGTGTGCATTTATTGTGCTGAAAAGCTTGATAACAAACTTCCCAGTTTTCAGTGTAGCCATTATGGAACTGTGGAGTTCATGTTTGACAAACTCCCAGACCATATACTCGGATGGCTACCCTGCCCTTACAATGTCTAAGGTTTTGCTTAGACACTGTAGGGGCATCGCGCTCATGCACATATGCCCTCAACTGTGGTATAGTGCACCCTGCCTTAGGGCTGTAAGGCCTGCTAGAGGGATGACTTACCTATGCCACAGGCAGTGTGAAGTTGGCATGGCACTCTGAGGGGAGTGCCATGTCGACGTAGTCATTTTCTCCCAACCAGCACACACAAGCTGTGAGGCAATGTGCTGAGTGAGGGGTCCCCAGTTACAAGGGACTTACCTGAGTGCCAGGGTTGTGCCAATTGTGGAGACAAAGGTACAGTTTAGGGAAAGAACACTGGTGCTGGGGCCTGGTTAGCAGGGTCCCAGCACACTTTCAAATCAAAACGTAGCATGAGCAAAGGCAAAAAGTTAGGGGGGGAACCATGCCAAGGAGGCATTTCCTTACAATGATGGACTGTGGAGTGGTCACTCCCCTTTCCTTTGTCTAGTTTTGAGCCACAACAGGGATTGGGGGTCCCTGTACTGGTGCAAACTGGTGTATGCAAGGAGGGCATGAAATGTGCCCTTCAAAAAATACCAGTGTTTTGGTGAGGTTACCCCTCCCAAGTCATGTAACATCTATTTCCATGTGAGAGGGTGTTACCTCCCTCTCCCACAGGAAACCTTAAGTTCTGCCTTCCTCTACCTGAGCTGGTCAAGCAAAAGGAGGGCAGAAACTTGTCTGAAAGGTGGCAGCAGTGCATGCTGGCCGGAAAACCCCAATAGACTGGTAGGAGCAATACTGGGGGTCCTCTAAGGAGTCCCCAGAGTGCATGGAATCATACAACCAATACTACCAACAGTATTGGGGCATGATTCTTACATGTTTGTTACCAAACATGCCCAGGTTCAGAGTTACCATTAGGCAGCTGAGCACAGGTAGTGAGCTGTGTTCATTACACGGTTAAAATGGCTTCCCCGCACTTACAAAGTCCAGTGCAATGGAACTAGAGTTCGTAAGGGCACCTCTGCTCATACAGGGGTGCCCTCACACACAGGTACTTGTACTTGTACCCTGCCCTCTAGACTAGGTGAACCTACCATTTGGGTGACTTACAGTGACCTGGTGCAGTGAGCTGTAGTGAAAGTGTGTATGCACCTTTTCACGCAGGCTGAAATGGCAGGCCTACAGACACAATTTGCATGGGCTCCCATGGGTGGCACAATATATACTGCAGCCCATGGGGAGCACCTGGTGCCTCAATGCCCGGGGTACCCAATTACCATATACTAGTGACATCTTTGGGGGGCACCAGTATGCCAATTGTAGGGTATGCAAAGTCCTAAGCAACCAAACTTTAGAGGGAGAGAGCACAATCACTACGGTCTTGGTTAGCAGGATCCCAGTTAAAACAGTCTAAGCACACAGATAGCAGGCAAAAGGTGGGGGTAACCTTGCCAAAAAGAGGGTACTTTCCTACAATGCAGCTATGCCCTCACCTGTGGTGTAGTGCACCCTGCCTTAGGGCCATAAGGCGGTTAGTGGGTGGCTCTAAGATGCTCTCTCAGTGCATTTTACAATAAATTCAGCACTGGCATCAGTATAGGTTTATTACGTTGAGACGTTTGATACCAAACTTCCCAGTATTCAGTGAAATCATCATGGTGCTGTGGAGTTCGTAATGACAAACTCCCAGACCGTATACTCAGTATGGATACCCTGCACTTACAATATCTAAGACCTGACTTAGACACTGTAGGGGAATAGTGCTCATGCAGCTATGCCCTCACCTGTGGTATAGTGTATCCTGCCTTAGGGCTGTAAGGCCTGCTAGAGGGGTGATTTACCCATACCATAGGCAGTGGTTTGTGGGCATGGCACTCTGAGGGGAGTGCCATGTCAACTTTGCCTTTTCTCCCCAATAGCGCACACAAGCTGCAAAGCAGTGTGCATGAGTGAGGGGTCTCTGAGGGTGGCATAATACATGATGCAGCCCTTAGGGACCTGCCCTGGCCGCAGGGCCTTTGGTACAGGGGTACTGTTTACAAGGGACTTAACTGTGTACCAGGGCTGTGCCAATTGTGGAAACAAAGGTACAGTTTGGACGGGGAATGATTCAAGCATGTGTATCTATGAAAGATTCCAATACTGGAGAACTAAAGTTACAGGTAAGTAACTCATTTTCATACTCCAGTATTGAAACTTTCATAGATTCACATGCTTGAATCAGAGTAGCGAGCAGTATCTATGCACATTGAAACATTGTAGCCATGTATGCCACAGAAAACATGTTAATATACACAACATTTCAAATCAAATTCTGTCCGTTACCCCATGTCCCCCGCCCCCTTCTTCTTTATTTTTTCAAATTATCATAAGGATTGGATCTGAAACTGAAACTATTAGTCATAAAGAATGTGCGTACCTGATATTAGGATGGAGGGATGAAAGAGATGGCTCACCTTCACTGGAAGAGGTTCCTGAGGACTGCTTGACCCACCGCTACCTCTCCTTGAGATAGTGCTTCCAAGCAGTAATGTCTTGTAAACGTATGGCAGCTATTCCACGTCGCTGCTCTACAAATGTCTTGCAGCGGTACCCCTGCAAACAGCGCTGCTGAGGGAGAAACTGCCAGCGTAAAGTGTGCATAGACTGATGCATGCAGTGGCTTGCCCGCTACTTGATGGCAGAAATGAATAGCTAAGGAAATCCATCTAGCTATACTCTGTTTGGAGAGTGGTTGACCTCGCCTGGGTGCAATGTAAGCCACAAACAGCTGATTGGACCCGTGAAAAGTTTTAGTTCTGTCCAAGTAGAATTTAACACATCTTTTAAAGTCTAAAGAGTGCAAAGCTCTCTCTGCAGGAGTTGATGGATATGGAAAAAAGGTTTTCAAAACTAAGGGCTCTTTCAGATGAAAATCCGAAAGGACCTTCAGAATAAAATGCGGTTTAGTTCGTAGGAATAGTCTGTCTTGTTTGATCTGTAAAAACGGCTCTTGCATGGAAAGAACCTGTATCTCACTGACTCGTCTGGCTGATGTGAGGGCCACCAGTAAGGCAACTTTTCAGGAGAGGAATTTCAGAGAAGCTTGATGAATAGGCTCAAACGGGTGCTTCATTAGTTGCGCTAGAACCATATTCAGGTTCCACGAGGGAGAAGGAGGTCTGAATGGAGAAAAAACTCTGAAAAGTCCTTTCAGAAATCGTTTCATTAATGTAGAGGAATACAACGAAGGTGAAGAATCTGAACGCTTGTATGACGCTATTGCTGCCTGGTGCACCTTTATAGAGGAATGCGCACGACCCGATTGCGCTAAATGTAGTAAATAAGGTAATATTTGCTCCGGTGATGAAGAAAGCGGATCAATTTGCTGTTGGTGACACCACAAAGAAAACCTTTTCCAATTAAAAGAGTAAGCCTTATTAGTGCTATCTGTTCTAGCCCTGGACAGAATGTCTGCACTCCTGTGGAATATTTAAATGTGCAAATTCCTGTGCTCAGGAGCCATGCTGACAATCGCATTGACTGAGGATCCAGATGCAATATCTGCCCTTTGTTCATTGTCAGTAAGTGCAGAGATGGTTTCAGCGGGATGTGAGGCTTCACTGAGAGAAGAAGAAGCTCTGCAAACCAATGTTGGCGAGGCTAGTACGGAGCTATTAATATTAGAGTGCACGGTTCTCTCTTCATCTTTGTCAGGACTCTTGGGATCAATGGTATTGGAGGAAAGGCGTAAGCAAAGATGCCTGACCAAGCTACGAAAAACGCATTCGCTGAGGATCCCTTTTGGTGATGCCAGCTTGCAAAGTACTGGCATTTGGCGTTCAACTTGCTGGCAGACAGTTCGATTTTGGGCATTCCCCACTGGGAAAAGATGTGGTCTACTGTGGACTGGTCCAGTTAACATTTGTGACAGCTCGATCTTTGCCTGCTGAGCGAGTCCGCTACCTTGTTCTCTATCTCTGGAAGGTGCACTGCTGTGAGCCTGATGCCTTGCTGCGAGGCCTAGTTCCATATTTTTTTAGCTTCCCTGGAGAGGGTAAGAGATCTTATGCCTCCCTGTTTGTTGAGGTAATGCAACGTAGTGTTGTTTGTTCTTATTACCACCTCTGATCCAGCAATCTTTGGAAGAAAAGCCTGTAAAGCCAGATAAACTGCTCTGAGCTCTAGCAGATCGATGTGCATTGTCCTCGACTCTAGTGGCCACTTGCCACTTACTCAGTATTGCAAAACGACCCCCAACCTTCCAGAGAGGCATCTGTGGTGATGGTCCACAGTGCTGGACGATGGAGAAACAAAAGGCCGACAGACAGATGATGCTTCTCAGACCACCATACCAGAGATTTGACTATTGATGGGGTTATGGTTATCCGATCTTCGAAGTTTCCCGAAATCTGGAGCCATTGTAGAATGAGCTGCTCTTGCAGGGGCCGCATCTTGAGCCTGCAGAGAGGAACTAGAGGTATGCATGATGACATCATGCCCAAAAAAGATTTGAAAAAGCAAACTGAAATGCAGTTTCTTCTCTGTATCGATTTTGCTAGAGTTAATATCTTTTGTTTTCTCTCCACAGTGGGACATGCCATGGTGGACTGAGTGTCCAGATTTGCTCCTAAAAAGGTGATTTTGCGTGATGGTTGGGGGTTTGGATTTCTCCTAGTTCAGAGTCAGACCTAAGCTGCTGAGTAAGAAAACGCACTTTCTTGTTGACCTGCGCGCTCCTGCGTAGGTGTTCGCCTTTATCAGCCAATCGTCTAGATATGGGAATATCAGATTTTTCTCCTCCTGAGAAAGGCTGCAATTGGCGCTAGGCACTTGGTACATATCTTGGGAGCTGACTTTAGGCCAAAAGGGAGGACACGAAATTGAAAATGGTTTCTGGCTACCATGAATTTCAGGTATTGCCTGTGGGTTGGGTGAATGGGGATGTGGAAATATGCATCCTTTAGGTCTAGTGTAGACATAAAATCTCCCTGGTTTAGTCGCAGAAGGACATCCTGTAGGCTTATCATGCGGAAGGGCTGTTTTTTCATGTAGATGTTTAATTCTCTGAGGTCCAGGATCAGCCTCCAGTCCTTCCACTTTTTGCGAATGAGAAAGAACCTGTGTAGGAAGTTGGCTCTGTATATACTATTTTAAAGTAAGAAAGTCCAAGCACAGAGTCCAAGGGTTCCCCCTTAGAGGTAAGATAGTGGCAAAAGTAGATAATTCTAATGCTCTATTTTGTGGTAGTGTGGTCGAGCAGTAGGCTTATCAGATGGTAGTGCTAAGCATTTGTTGTACACACACAGGCAATAAATGAGGAACACACACTCAAAGACTTACTCCAGGCCAATAGGTTTTTATATTGAAAAATATATTTTCTTAGTTTATTTTAAGAACCACAGGTTCAAGATTTACATCAAACACTTTAAATGAAAGGTACTTCACTTAGATACTTTAAAAACTTTGGATGAAAACAATATCATATACAGTCTTTGTAAAAATGGCAATAAGCTATTTTCAAAGTGGACACAGTGCAAAAATCAACAGTTCCTGGGGGAGGTAAGTAAAGGTTAGATTAGGAGGTAAGTAAAACACTTACAAGTCTCAGTCCTGGGGCATAGGCAGCCCACCATTGGGGGTTCAAGGCAATCCCAAAGTTACCACACCAGCAGCTCAGGGCCGGTCAGGTACAGAGGTCAAAGAGGTGCCCAAAACACATAGGAGCCTATGGAGAACAGGTGTGCTCCGGTTCCAGTCTGCCTGCAGGTAAGTACCTGCGTCCTCGGGGGGCAGACCAGGGGGGTTTTGTAGAGCACTGTGGGGGGGACAAAAGTAGGCGCACAAAACACACCCTCAGCGGCACAGGGGCGGCCGGGTTCAGTGTACAAAGCAGGCATCGGGTTTCAGGTAGGAAACAATGGAGGGACCCGGGGGGTCACTCTAGCGGTGCAGGCAGGCACAGGGGGGGCTTCTCAGGACAGCCACCACCTGGGCTAGGCAGAGGGTCGCCTGGGGGTCACTCCTGCACTGAAGTTGGGTTCCTTCAGGTCCTGGGGGCTGCGGGGGCAGTGTTGGTTCCAGGTGTCGGGTCCCTTGTTACAGGCAGTCGTGCTCAGGGGCAGCATCTGGATTCTCTCTGCAGGCGTCGCTGTGGGGGCTGAGGGGGGTCGTCTCTGGTTACTCACGGGCTCGCAGTCGCCAGGCAGTCCTCCCTGAGCTGTTGGTTTTCTGTAGGTCGAGCTGGGAAGGCCGGGTGCAGAGTGTAGAGTCTCACGCTTCCGGCGGGAAAAGTGAAGCCTTTGGAAGTTGCTTCTTTGTTGCAAAGAAGTAACTGGTTTTGAACAGGGCCGCTGTTCACAGGAGTTTCTTGGTCCTGTAGTCCAGGGCAGTCCTCTGAGGCTTCAGAGGTCGCTGGTCCCTGTCGCATGCGTCGCTGGAGCAGGTTTTCGAAGTTGGAGACAGGCCAGTAGGACTGGGGCCAAATCAGTTGTTGTCTTCCTCCTTCTCTGCAGGCTTGTAGGTCAGTAGTCCTTCTTTCTTCAGGTTGCAGGAATCTGATTTCCTGGGTTCAGGGTCGTCCCTAAATACTCAATTTAGGGGAGTGTTTAGGTCTGGGGGGGCAGTAGCCAATGGCTACTGTCCTTGAGGGTGGCTACACCCTCCTGGTGCCTCCTCCCTGAGGGGGTGGGGGGGGCACATCCCTATTCCTATTGGGGGAATACTCCAAAATCAAAATGGAGGATTTCTAAAGGCAGGGGTCACCTCAGCTCAGGACACCTTAGGGGCTGCCCTGACTGGTGGGTGACTCCTTGTTTTTCTCATTACCTCCCCTGGACTTGCCGCCAAAAGTGGGGGCTGTGTCCATGCGGCGGGCATCTCCACTAACTGGAGTGCCCTGGGACATTGTAACACAAAGCTTGAGCCTTTAAGGCTCACTGCTAGGTGTTACAGTTCCTGCAGGGGGGAGGTGTTAAGAATCTCCACCCAGTGCAGGCTTTGTTTCACAAAGGCTCTCACCCCAGGGGGTCAGAAACTTGTCTCTCAGCAGCAGGCTGGCACAGACCAGTCAGTCCTGCATTAAAGGATTGGGTAAAATACATGGGGCATCTCAAAGATGCACCCTGCCTTAGGGCTGTAAAGCCTGCTAGAGGGGTGACTTACCTATGCCACAGGCAGTATTTTGTGTGCATGGCATCCTGAGGGGGATGTCATGTCGACTTTGCCTTTTTCTCCCCACCAACACACACAATCTTCAATGGCAGTGTACATGTGTTAGGTGAGGGGTCCCTTAGGGTGGCACAACACATGCTGCAGCCCTTAGGGACCTTCCCTGGTCACAGGGCCCTTGGTACCACTGGTACCTTTTACAAGGGACCTATCTGTGTGCCAATTGTGGAAACAATGGTACATTTTAGTTGAAAGAATACTGGTGCTGGGGCCTGGTTAGCAGGGTCCCAGCACACTCTAGGCAGAGGGTCGCCTGGGGGGCACACCTGCGTCGAAGTTCGGTTCCTTCAGGTCCTGGGGGCTGCGGGTGCAGTGTTGGTTCTAGGCGTCGGGTCCCTTGATACAGGCAATCGCAGTCAGGGGGAGCCTCTGGATTCTCTCTGCAGGCGTCGCTGTAGGGGATCGGGGGGGTCGTCTCTGGTTACTCACAGGCTCACAGTCGCCGGGGAGTCCTCCCTGAGGTATTGGTTTTCTGTAGATCGAGCCGGGGGCGTCGAGTGCAGAGTGTAGAGTCTCACACTTCCGGCTTGAAACGTGAAGTCCCTGGAAGTTGCTTCTTTGTTGCGAAGAAGTAGCTGGTTTTGAACAGGGCCGTTGTTCATAGGAGTTTCTTGGTCCTGTAGTCCAGGGCAGTTCTCTGAGGCTTCAGAGGTCGCTGGTCCCTGTCGGATGCGTCGCTGGAGCGGGTTTTCGAAGTTGGAGACAGGCCGGTTGGGGCCAAATCAGTTGTCGTCTTCCTCCTTCTCTGCAGGCTTGTAGGTCAGCAGTCCTCCTTTCTTCAGGCTGCAGGAATCTGATTTCCTGGGATCTGGGGAGCCCCTAAATACTGGATTATTATACGTACAATTGTCCTAATCTGTGTCAAAGGAACGCAACACAAGTCTCCTTTCTTGTGGTGATGGCATGTCCTGATGGAGAGGTGGCATTCCGATGGAAGCAGAGCTTGGCCTTGACAGAGGCTACAGTGTTACAGAGTTCTGAGTCAAAGAGCAGAATAGGCACTGCGTCTTACGGCATTGAGAAATTTGGCATAGGCACGGAGGCTCAGGGGATCAGCATGGAGTCGGAATGGGTGCTTGAGGAGGAACAATGGTGGATTTGGAGTGTACAACTGGTGCCAACCTATGGTGGTACCCCAGATGCAGGAGGTCTTGACACTCTGGGGTCTGAAGGGCACCCAGAGCCAGTCTAAGGATCTGAACTCTTCCATCAGCCTCAGTGTCACAGGCGGCTCCAGAATTTCTAGTTGTGCCAGGACAAAACTTCGATGTCGATTGACTTCAGACGCAAGATCAAGAGGCATGACAATACCCTTGCACCTTCTTAAGAGTTTGTATTGGCAAGGGGCTAAATAGAGGCTGTTTTTTGTATTTTTTCTTTGACTTACCCAAAGATTTGGTGTGACGACGACTGACCTTCGGAATGACTTCAGTGCCTTCTGGACAGGAAACAGGACCAGGACCGACGCTTCAAGTTGGACCAGTCATGTAGCAGAGTCTTTCAGTACTTGCCAACATATAGCTTAGCCTTGCGGTCTCATTTGGCAATCCATCTTCTCAAAACTCAGCCACTGCAGGCCTTAAGAGTCGTGCCTTAACCCCAGACACCACAGGTAAACCTGGTGAGGATCCATCACAGATATTTGTTTGGAACAGTCCTGGGTTTGAAATCTGTCGTTTGGGAGGTGACATTTCCCTTGTATATTGACAATGTTTGGGTTGAAACGCTGTCTCAGAAATGAAAGGTAGCTCCAAATCCGTGCCTGGCGATACATTAAGAAAGGAACTGGTGTCAGTGTGCTGTAGTGCCATCTATATAGGCAACGCACATCATTTCTGGAGTGAAAAAGCATCAGTGGGGAACCACATGGCACCACTAACCGGCATGCAGAGGTACTGCTCAAATATTTTCAGATATAGTTTGACACCTGGGGAATATTAAAGTGAGCTATCTGCATTTAGTCTCTGTAAGAGCTCAGCATGCAGGGGTGCTGCTTATGTGCAGCTCCGCACCCTCACCTCCAGGTAGAAAGAAACCTGTATGGAGCCACATGGTGTCACCCAACAGTGTGCAGTAGCACGGTTATTCGAAGATCCGGGTCCAGTCTGGGGAATAATCTACTGGTGAGCAAACTGCAATCAGGATTAAGAAAATGTTTTTTATTGCTGACTGGTCCACTGTAGCAGAGGAGAATCTAAATAAGCAATAATACTTTTCTTAAGTACAACGCTCAACTTTCTACATCTCTTTAAGATGTTTCTTATAGAATAAGCATTTTCTCTCTCTTAACTAAATGATCACATATTTAGATTCATGTCATTAATAAAAATAAAATAAAAAATGCCTTGTAAGAGTTTTCGCTTTTATGAGACAACCTCCACAAACATCAAGAATCTGCTTCTAAGAGATGTAGTTCTTTAATTAAATATATGTCCTAATGCCATTTTCGAACCTAATAAATGATGAACTCTCTATACAGGCAGATTTGGGACTGGAAACTGAAAGAGATTACCTCTGAATGCTATCTAATTATCAGGTGCAGAAACCCCTGCAAGGCTACATTAAGTACTAAAGCAGACTAAGTCAGCCTCATCAAAATGACATCATGGTGAAGAAAAATGCCTCTTGCTCTATGCCACACAACGAAACATCAGTTTAAAGGAATATCACATTCATGAATACAACTAAAGAGATCAACTTACCCATTTTCAGCTACTGTTGAGCATTATTGCCTTTCATGCCCTTTTTCTAGTAGGTTCCTTACTGCAGAATACAAGGCTCCCCATTACATTGTCATCATCATCATCATCATCATGTCAATTATAGCACCATATCCCTTGCAAGGCCTCGTCGTTCTGTGACACAATTGCGTTATTACACAGAGGACACAAAGCACATGCCTATAGCTAGAGCCAAAATGCTCAATCCATACATTGCTAGCCAAGGATATCTGCATATTTAATGCCTAAAGGAGTTTGATGTGTGGTATGGTTACCCATAACCGAAAACTGATGTGAAACAGTAATTCTTCTTGCTTATATTCTGGTGAGAAGTCTGTTAATTCTAACACCTTGCCCTACTGACTGCATAATATGCAGCCAATGCAGTTTAAATGGATGAAGCACTGATATTAGCACTCCATGAATCAATAATTTCTTAGTGTTGAACTTAATTTAAATCACTGCACCAGGTGACAACATGTCGAAATACCAGACAAAGCGCGGTCTGAAAATAACAAATAGTGAGATGAGTGAACGCTAAAAATGAACATGAGAGATAAAAGGGAAGAAAATGAAGCACTGATGATGGGAAAAAAACTGAAGCAAATTCAGAGAGTACAGAGCTCAATAAAAATGCACAAAAATAATTTCAATATGTGAATCAGGTGGAAGGTTATGCCTCAGAGGGTGCCAAGAATCTGCATGCATCTGTGTCAGCTATGTATCTTCAAAATTGATTAATTTATGTTGAAACTTTGTCACACAAATGCATGGCAAAACATGTATTCACCTCTTCCTCCTGTTCATTCATTTCACTTTCATTTCCAGACTGTTCCTCTGTCTCTGCCCCACCATCCTCTTCATCATCATCATCATCATCTTCCAGGTTGACTCCTTCTGACATGGAATGTTTAGAATCTTTGTCGTTAATGAGACCTGAGGAACAAAAACCAGCAAGTATGAACCTCACCAATCGCACAGTCTAAAGCTGCTCTAACATTGGGTACACCATTCAGAGTGCCAGAATTCAAAATATATAAAATCAGGCCCATGAAAATAAAGAAACTCAAGAAAGGAAGGGACAAGTAGGATTAAAAATAAGAAAACTACTGAATATGTATAAGTAACAGGGATTTCAACATATGTTAATAACAGCACATGTGAACTCTATAATTTTGCACAGAATTACTTCTAGATGATTGGACAAACAGCAATACCATATAAGGATATAGCAAAAAGCATGCACCTTGAAGGACTGTTTGTGCTTGAAAAGAGTTTCACTGGTAAAAAGGTCTATCATGCACAGAATTCAAAAAGCATCTTCAGACTCACAGGCGAGACTGGTTTGAAGAGGAAGTTCAAGGGAGGTGTAATGTGAGAAATCTATGGATGGACTCCAATTTAGAAAGCAAGGGTGGTCAAGCCTGTAGGAAGCTGGCTCTGTATACTACATCAAAATGAGATATAGTGTGCACAGAGTCCAGGGGTTCCCCGAGAGGCTTGACAGAGGCAATAATAGATATTATTAATGCTCTATTTGTGGTACTGTGGTCGAGCAGGTAGGCATATCAGAGGGTAGTGTTAAGCCTTTGTTGTACACACACAAGCAATAAGTGAAAACACACACTCAATGACTTAACTCCAGGCCAATAGGCTTTTATAAAGAAAATGAAAATGTCACTTACCCAGTGTACATCTGTTCGTGGCATCAGTCGCAGTAGATTCGCATGTTTTGCAATAGCTCGCCATCTGGTGTTGGGCCGGAGTGTTACAAGTTGTTTTTCTTCGAAGAAGTCTTTCGAGTCACGGGACCGAGTGACTCCTCGTTTTGTCTCCATTGCGCATGGGCGTCGACTCCATCTTCGATTGTTTTTCCCCGCAGAGGGTGAGGTAGGAGTTGAATTGTAGTAATAGTGCCCATGCAATGGAGTGACTAAGTATGCACCTATTTAAGGTTGAGATGATACATATATAAATAATTGAAGGTAACTTCCAAACTGCTACAGGCTCCCGGGGAGGCGGGTGGGCACATGCGAATCTACTGCGACTGATGCCACGAACAGATGTACACTGGGTAAGTGACATTTTCAGTTCGATGGCATCTGTCGCTGTAGATACGAATGTTTTGCATAGACTAGTAAGCAGTTATCTCCCCAAAAGCGGTGGATCAGCCTGTAGGAGTGGAAGTAGTCTGAAATAATGTTCTTAATACGGCTTGACCCACTGTGGCTTGTTGTGCGGATAACACGTCTACACAGTAGTGCTTGGTGAATGTGTGAGGCGTAGACCATGTGGCTGCCTTACATATTTCTTGCATTGGGATGTTTCCTAGAAAGGCCATGGTAGCACCTTTCTTTCTGGTTGAGTGTGCCCTTGGTGTAATGGGCAGCTGTCGTTTAGCTTTAAGGTAGCAGATTTGGATGCATTTAACTATCCATCTGGCTATACCTTGTTTTGATATTGGGTTTCCTGCATGAGGTTTTTGAAATGCAATAAATAGTTGTTTAGTCTTTCTGATGTTTTTTGTTCTGTCAATGTAATACATCAATGCTCTTTTGACATCTAATGTATGTAGTGCCCTTTCAGCTACGGTATCTGGCTGTGGAAAGAACACTGGAAGTTCCACTGTTTGATTTAGATGGAACGGTGAAATAACCTTTGGCAAAAATTTAGGATTGGTCCTTAGGACGACCTTATTCTTGTGTAGTTGTATAAAAGGTTCCTGTATTGTAAACGCCTGAATCTCGCTTACTCTTCTTAGGGAAGTAATGGCGATGAGAAATGCCACCTTCCAGGTTAGGAACTGTATGTCGCAGGAGTGCATGGGTTCAAAAGGTGGACCCATAAGTCTAGTTAGGACAACATTTAGGTTCCATGAAGGAACAGGTGGTGTTCTTGGTGGTATAATTCTCCTAAGGCCCTCCATGAATGCTTTAATGACTGGTATCTTATATAGGGAAGTTGAATAGGTAGTCTGCAGGTATGCAGATATTGCTGCAAGGTGTATTTTAATGGAAGAGAAAGCCAGGTTAGATTTTTGTAAGTGAAGCAAGTAACCCACTACATGTTCTGGAGTTGTGTGTAATGGTTGTATTTGATTAATATGGCAGTAGCAAACAAACCTCTTCCATTTACTTGCATAGCAGTGCCTGGTGGATGGCCTTCTGGCTTGTTTTATGACTTCCATACATTCTTGGGTAAGTTGTAAGTGCCCGAATTCTAGGATTTCAGGAGCCAGTTTGCTAGATTCAGCGATGCTGGATCTGGGTGTCTGATCTTTTGGTTGTGCTGTGTCAACAGATCTGGCCTGTTGGGCAATTTGATGCAGGGTACTACTGATAGGTCTAGCAGCGTTGTGTACCAGGGTTGCCTTGCCCAAGTTGGTGCTATCAATATGAGTTTGAGTTTGTTTTGACTGAGTTTGTTTACCAGGTAAGGAAGGAGAGGGAGAGGAGGAAAAGCGTTAGCAAATATCCCTGACCAGTTCATCCATAGGGCATTGCCTTGGGATTGTTCGTGTGGGTATCTGGATGCGAAGTTTTGGCATTTTGCGTTCTCCCTTGTCGCAAACAAGTCTATCTGAGGTGTTCCCCAGAGTTTGAAATAAGTGTTCAGAATTTGGGGGTGAATTTCCCATTCGTGGACCTGTTGGTGATCTCGAGAGAGATTGTCTGCGAGTTGATTTTGGATCCCTGGTATAAATTGTGCTATTAGGCGAATTTGGTTGTGAATTGCCCAACGCCAAATCTTTTGTGCTAGCAGGCTTAACTGCGTGGAGTGCGTCCCCCCCTGCTTGTTTAGATAATACATTGTTGTCATGTTGTCTGTTTTGACGAGAATGTATTTGTGAACTATTATTGCTTGGAAAGCTTTTAGTGCTTGAAAAACTGCTAGAAGTTCTAGGTGATTTATATGCAGTTTTGTTTGATGTACGTTCCATTGTCCTTGTATGCTGTGTTGATCGAGGTGTGCTCCCCACCCTGTCATGGAAGCATCTGTTGTTATTACGTATTGTGGCACTGGGTCTTGGAAAGGCCGCCCTTTGTTTAAATTTATGTTGTTCCACCACAGAAGCGAGAGGTAAGTTTGGCGGTCTATTAACACCAGATCTAGAAGGTGACCCTGTGCTTGTGACCATTGTGATGCTAGGCACTGTTGTAAGGGCCTCATGTGCAGTCTTGCGTTTGGGACAATGGCTATGCATGAAGACATCATGCCTAGGAGTTGTAGTACCATCTTTGCGTGTATCCTTTGTGTTGGATACATGCGTTGTATGATGGTGTTGAAATTTCGAATTCTTTGTGGACTTGGAGTGGCTACTCCTTTTGATGTGTCTATTATGGCTCCCAGGTATTGTTGTACCTTGCGCGGCAGAATTTTGGATTTTGTGAAATTGACGGTGAACCCTAGTTTGAAGAGGGTTTGTATGATATGATTTGTGTGATTTGAGCACTGTATTAACGAATGGGCCTTGATTAGCCAGTCGTCTAGATATGGGAACACATGTATTTGCTGCCTTCTTATGTGTGCAGCGACTACCGCTAGGCATTTGGTAAAGACTCTTGGTGCGGTTGTTAATCCGAAAGGCAGTACCTTGAATTGGTAATGTATTCCTTTGAATACAAACCTTAGGTATTTCCTGTGCGATGGGTGTATTGGTATATGGAAATAAGCATCCTTGAGGTCTAAAGTTGCCATGTAGTCGTGTAGTTTTAGCAATGGCAATACTTCTTGTAGTGTGACCATGTGAAAGTGGTCTGATTTGATGAAAGTGTTCACTACTCTGAGGTCTAGGATTGGTCTCAGCGTTTTGTCCTTTTTTGGTATCAGAAAGTACAGTGAGTAAACTCCTGTGTTTATTTGTGTGTTTGGCACTAATTCGATTGCATTCTTTTGCAATAGTGCCTGCACTTCTATCTCCAGGAGATTGGAATGGTGTGTTGTCAAATTTTGTGCTTTTGGTGGTATGTTTGGAGGGAATTGTAGAAATTCTATGCAACAACCATGTTGGATAATTGCTAGAACCCAAGTGTCTGTAGTGATCTCCTCCCATGCTTTGTAATAATGACTTATTCTTCCCCCCACTGGTGTTGTGTGGAGGGGGTGAGTGACATGTGAGTCACTGTTTAGTAGTAGGGGTTTTGGGGCTCTGAAATCTTCCTCTATTTCTAGGGAATTGCCCTCCTCTATATTGTCCCCGAAAACCTCCTCTATACTGTCCCTGGTAACTGGACGGTGTTGCTTGTGAGGTGCTGGCTTGTGTGCTCTGACCCCGAAACCCCCCTCGAAAGGGCGTTTTACGGAATGTGCTGTAATTCCCTCTGCTCTGCGGGGAGTAGAGTGCGCCCATGGCTTTGGCAGTGTCCGTATCTTTTTTGAGTTTCTCAATCGCTGTGTCCACTTCTGGACCGAACAGTTCTTTTTCATTAAAAGGCATATTGAGAACTGCTTGTTGAATCTCTGGTTTAAATCCAGACGTTCGGAGCCATGCATGCCTTCTGATAGTTACAGATGTATTAATTGTCAGTGAAGCTGTATCTGCAGCGTCCATGGAGGAGCGGATCTGGTTGTTGGAAATGGTCTGTCCCTCCTCAACCACTTGTTTTGCCCTATTTTGTAAGTCCTTGGGCAGATGTTCAATGAGATGTTGCATCTCGTCCCAGTGGGCTCTGTCATAGCGCGCAAGTAGTGCCTGGGAGTTCGTGATGCGCCACTGGTTTGCAGCTTGTGCTGCGACTCTTTTACCAGCTGCATCGAACTTGCGGCTTTCTTTATCTGGGGGTGGTGCATCTCCAGATGTGTGAGAGTTGGCCCTTTTCCTAGCTGCTCCTACAACGACAGAGTCTGGTGGCAGCTGTGTAGTGATGAAAACCGGGTCTGTAGGAGGCGCCTTATACTTTTTTTCCACCCTTGGTGTGATTGCCCTACTTTTGACCGGCTCCTTAAAGATTTCTTTCGCGTGCCGGAGCATACCAGGGAGCATAGGCAGGCTTTGGTATGAGCTGTGGGTGGAGGAGAGTGTGTTGAATAAAAAATCATCCTCGACCTGTTCTGAGTCGAGGCTTACGTTGTGAAATTGTGCTGCTCTAGCCACCACTTGAGAATACGCGGTGCTGTCTTCTGGTGGAGATGGCTTCGTAGGGTATGCCTCCGGACTGTTATCTGACACTGGGGCGTCGTATAGGTCCCATGCGTCTTGATCTTGGTCACCCTGGCTTATGGTGGTGTGAGCTGGGGAGTGTGATGGAGTTCGTGCTGGTGAGACGTTAATCACGGGCGGAGGAGAGGGTGGTGGGGTAACTCTTTTCACCACTTTTGGTTGTGGTGTCTGTTCAGTTTGGAACTCCAACCTTCTCTTTCTTCTAATGGGGGGAAGGGTGCTTATTTTTCCTGTCCCCTGCTGTATGAAGATACGCTTTTGCGTATGGTCCACATCAGTTGATTGTAGCTCTTCCTCAAACCTATGCTTTTGCATTTGGGAGGTTAGCGAGTGCTCTTCTGTATAAGAGCCTGAAGCTGGGTCGCTTGCAGTTTGTTTCGGTATCAAAACCCTGTCTGCGTGTTTTTTCGGCTCCGAGGTGACTTTTTTCTTTTTCGGGGCCGAAACCTCTCGGCGTCGATCTTCTTCGGTGCCGCTGTCTCGGCGTCGAGCCGTGTCCACATCGGCATCTCGGTGTCGAGGCTTGTCTCCAGCACTTTCTCGGTCCCGAGACGGCTGCGTGCCGGTGTCTCGACCGGAGTCGGACGACCTCGGCACTGTTTGGGCCTTTTTCGGTGCCGACGGTCGGTCACCGAATTTATGGGTGGAGCCATGGCCTGATGGCAGTGGCGTCCCCTGGGCCTTGTAAATCTTTCTCTGTGTGGTTTTCGACGTCTTACTCACGGTTTGTGTATCGTCGAATCCTTCGGAGTCCGATTCTTGGATCGAGAAGGTACCTTCCTCTTCCTCGAACTCTCGGTGGGCTGTCGGCGCGGACGCCATCTGAAGTCTTCTGGCTCGACGGTCTCGGAGTGTCTTTCGGGACCGGAACGCACGACAGGCCTCACAGGTGTCTTCACTGTGCTCAGGTGACAGGCACAGGTTACAGACCAAGTGTTGGTCTGTATAGGGGTATTTATTGTGGCATTTGGGGCAGAAACGGAACGGGGTCCGTTCCATCGGCGTTCTTCAGCACGCGGTCGGGCGGACCAGGCCCCGACGGGGGATCGAAAAACTACCCCGAAGGGCACCGGAGCTCTTCGATCTTCGATGCGGTGTAGAATCCAAGTACGGCGATCCCGAACGCAACAATACCGACGAAAATCTTCCGAAATTAGCTAATTTTCCGTTCCGAAACTCGGAGCGACAGGAACACGTCCGAACCCGATGGCGGAAAAAAAACAATCGAAGATGGAGTCGACGCCCATGCGCAATGGAGACAAAAGGAGGAGTCACTCGGTCCCGTGACTCGAAAGACTTCTTCGAAGAAAAACAACTTGTAACACTCCGGCCCAACACCAGATGGCGAGCTATTGCAAAACATGCGTATCTACAGCGACAGATGCCATCGAACATATTGTTTTGTTAATATATTTTTAGAACCACAACATTCATTTAGCAGGTAAGTACATTAAATGTAAGGTACTTTGCATAGTAATTCTTAGGACTTCGAATAGAATCAATATTCTCCACAGTTTTCTTTAAAATGGCAAAAAGCTATTTTAAAAGTGTACAGTGCAATTATCAACAGTTCATGGGGAAGGTAAGTAAAGTACAGGTTCTGAGGTAAGTACCACACTTACAGGTTCAGTCTCCGGGGCATAGGTAGTCCACCGTTGGGGGTTCAAGGTAACCCCAAACACCCAGCACCAGCAACACAGGGCCGGTCAGGTGCAGAGGTCAAACAGGAGCCAAAATAACATGGGCACCTATGGAGACAAGGGGTGGTCCGGTTCCAGTCTCCTTGCAGGTAAGTAACCGCTTTGTCGGAGGGAGGACTGGGGGGTTTGGAGGAGTAATGGAGGGGCCCCAAGTAGGCACAAAAACCACACCTTCAGCAGCACAGGGGCGGCCAGGTGCAGTGTACAAACAGGGCATCGGGTTCTCAATAGAACTCTATTGAGGGACGCGGGGGTCACTTAGGTGCTGAAGGTAGGGTAGGGTTTGTAGTCCCCTGGAAGCTTTTCAGGGGTTGCTGGTCCTACAGAACGCGTTGCTTCTTTTCTTGTAGCTTTTCGAAGCAGGAGATGGGCCGGTATGGCTGGGGCCGAGTCAGTTGGTGTCTCCTTCTCTTCTCTGCGGGGTTTTCAGCTCAGCAGTCATTCTTCTTTCTAGAGGTTGTCAGGAAATCTGCTGAGCTGGATTCAGGGTTGCCCCTAAATACTAAATTTAGGAGTGTGTTAGGGTCAGAGGGATGGCTAGCAAATGGCTACTAATCCTGAGAGTGGCTACACCCTTTTTGTGCCCACTCTCTATCTGGGGAGGAGGGCACATCTCTATCCCTATTGGTCCTAATGGATGGAGGACTTCTCAAGGAGGGGGTCACTTCAGCTCTGGTCACCTTAGGGGTGGACCTGGCAGAAGGGATGACTCCCCCTTGTTATTCTCATTATCCCTCCGGACTTGCCGCCAATTAGCTGGAGTGCCCTGGGGCACTTCCAACACCAGGCTTGGGCCTTTTGATGCTCACCGCCAGGTGTTACAGTTCCTGCAGGGGGAGGTGTGAAGCACCTCCACCCAGGACAGGCTTTGTTTCTGACCACAGAGTGCACAAACTCACTAACCCCATGTGATCAGAAACTCGTCTGGAAGTGGCAGGCTGGCAGAGACCGGTCAGCCTTGCACTAGCAGTTAGGCTAACATACAGGGGGGCATCTTGAAGATGCCCTCTATGTGCATATTTCAATAAATCCCACACTGGCATCAGTGTGGGTTTATAGTGCTGAGAAGTTTGATTCACAGTAGCCATTATAGTGCTGTGGAGTTCGTTTTTCACAAACTTCCAGACCATATACTTTTTATGGCTACCCTCCACTTACAATGTCTAGGGTTTTTGCTTAGACACTGTAGGGGCATAGTGCTCATGCACATATGCCCTCACCTGTGGTATAGTGGACCCTGCCTTAGGGCTGTAAGGCCTGCTAGAGGGGTGACTTACCTATGCCACAGGCAGTATTTTGTGTGCATGCCATCCTGAGGGGGATGCCATGTCGACTTTGCCTTTTTCTCCCCACCAACACACACAATCTGCAATGGCAGTGTGCATGTTAGGGGAGGGGTCCCTTAGGGTGGCCCAACACATGCTGCAGCCCATAGAGACATTCCCTGATCACAGGGCCCTTCGTACCACTGGTACCTTTTTCAAGGGACTCAACTGTGTGCCAGGGGTGTGCCAATTGTGGAAACAATGGTACATTTTTAAGTGAAAGAACAGTGGTGCTGGGGCCTGGTTAGCAGGGTCCTAGCACACTTCTCAGTCAAGTCAGCATCAGTATCAGGCAAAAAGTGGGGGTAACTGCAACAGGGAGCCATTTCCTTACAGGTACGAACAGTTTTCCTGTAAGGTTCTTTAAAATCGTAAAGAAAATAGTCCTTTTCTTTTGTCAAAATTGGAAACTCAAATGTAAGTGCTGCAGTATTTGTGAAAAGCAGTATCTTCTAGGGGGAAGTCAATTGGTGTTGGAGAAGGAGATGATGGTGCTGGCAATATATTATCATCCCATTCGTCCTGGTGGTCCTAAAGCTCTCCTTCCTCTCGGTCTCCCTCAGATGATGTAGGATGATCTAACTGTGACCTGAAGAGAACGTGGCAGACATGGAGTAAAAAGCAACGGGTGGGAAGATGCTGGAGTTGAAGATGGAGGTGGGACAGAACTGCGCTGAACAGGGTCTGCAGAGGGCAGAAATCTCTTTTTTTTTTTTAGTCTAAGAGCATCATTTGGAAAGCCGTTACCAACGCTGATGGCATACATACCATTTGTTCTTGATATTGGGGTTGTTGCTGTGAATGTAGTTGGTCGAAATACCGCTGCTCATTGTCTTTTCCTTCAACAGAATACTCCTGGCTTTTAACGTGCAATTGTGATGGGCTAATAGCAGCCTCAAAAACACTGTCCTCGTCAGAGTCTTCATCCAGGAGGTAGGAGGGTACTACTGAAGGCTCTTTACTTGGTGATGTGCGAGATGAGGTCATTGATGATGGAAGTGTCTCAAAGTACATTTTTCTTGTCGGCAAGGCTGTTGACGAGGTAAGCACCATCGAAGGGTCCTCGCCTGTGGACATGGGCGCCGTCATCAGTGGTACCATCAACGAGCGGGTCAGTGTCGACGGGGCTGTCATCCTCGACGGGTGCATCATCGTAGAAGGAGGCGTCGACTAAGAAGTAATCTTGAGTGTCGACTAAAACAGGTGTGAAGTAGGCCAAGAATGCTGTCGTCTACGAGGAGGATGTGGCTATGGACACTGCATTAGTGTTCGCAGTATACGCCGTCTTCGCTGCAATCACCACTTTAGCTGATGTGATCGTCAACAACGATTTTCTACTCAACAGTGGAGTCATTGACAAGCTGTCCATCAGCGGAGTCGAAGAAAGCTTTTTAAAAGTATGTTTAATTTGAAGTGGAGGAGATTTTTAAAAGCTTTTGTGAGATTTTGAAGCCTTTACCTCCACTTAAGGTGCAGACTGCAGATTGCACTCCTGAGGAGACTTAGATCTTATGTCTCTGTGGGAATCCTGAGACTTTTTAGAAGCCTTCTTGGGTGTTTCATCAAGAGAGTCAGCAGGAGACAACTCTGTATGTCTCTTAACAGGAGTCTTTTGAGAGGATATAGATGATATCGCTCTCTAATTCAGAGATATGATTGTCTCTTGACTCAAGTCTCTGCAGCCACAGAAGGAATCGCCCATTGTGGCCCTTCAACGTCTTATTAGAAAAAGTGTGACACACCATCCATCATGTGGGATTCTGATCCAGATATGGTCAGTAAATGCAGTCCTTGTGAGGGTCATCTACGTGGAGCTTCTTGTTCCTGTAAGTGCCACAGGGTCTGAAGAACCCATCTGTATGTGTTTCTGATATATTAACACATCAGTTTGACACCAGAAACACAGAATATCAATATCCAGGGTGAATCTGTGAGAAGTTGTTGAAACAAAAAACAAAAATCAGTAGACAATCAGCAAAGATCCTTTGATGGAGTTGTGAGGAAAAAACCGAGCAGAGCTCAGTGGAGACTTCCTAGCACAACGTGTGGTAGAAAGTCTGAGGCACTGGAACTACTCTGAGAAAGGTTCCATAGTGGTGTTGCCTGATCCTCAAGTTTAGTCCTTTTTTGCACAATGACTATAAATGATAGGATACTAAACCAAAAGGCCCAGGTCCTATATATTATGTCCATGTTGACACTATTTTATTTTTTAATGTATCATCTCCATGACCGTGGAATGATTTAAGCATGTGAATCTATGAAAGTTTCAATACAGGAGTAACAAAACCTACTGAGCTATCCACACAAGTACTAATTTAAATAAGGTAGAGGCTACTACTGCAGAGCTTGAGTAGGCAGCTTTACTGTCAGCTCCACTTGCCATTAAAAAGGCTGCTTGTCAATCCTTAAACTGTCGTTTTACTATAGAAAGCTGAGTGCTCACCTAGACTGGAAGTAGACCATAGAACAGGGAGTTTTATGCTTAAGAGACAAAATATGTCCTAAGTTAGATCTGCACTTTCACATTCTTATGCCCACTTATATAGGTGATGTCTCACCCATACTGCGAATCATACATTTACTAATAAAAGGACACAGCTAATGACACTTCCAGTCAGGAGGTGAGAAGACTGCTTATACATTCAAGCACACACCCAGATAGCAGTTATGCCTTCAGCAGTATTGGTTACATACCCTTGTACTCATGTTATTTACATAACTATCTGATGGGACACACAGGGGTACTGATATTCTCCCTCAGAATTGAAGCCTAGCAATGAAAAAACCTTCTCACCCATCTACATAAGTACTACTTTAAATATGGCTCAGGCCTACTACTACACAGTCTTAGTGTGCAGGTTTACTGTCAGCTCGATTTGCCGTTAGAAAGGTTCCTTGACAATCCTTAATTTGTCCTTTTACTACAGCAAATTGAGCCTACAGATAGGCTGTAGTTATGTGGTAGAGCAGGACACTTTCTGGTTATAAGATGAAAGTTTTAGTTACTTAGACATGCATGTCCAGACTGCATTGCTCACTTATATATGCAGTGTCCCACCCATAATGCAACTCACGTAGTGTGAGGAAATGGCTCCCTGTTGCAATTACCCCCCACTTGTTGCCTGATACTGATGCTGACTTGACTGAGACGTGTGCTGGGACCCTGCTAACCAGGCCCCAGTACCGGTGTTCTTTCACCTAAAATGTACCATTGTTCCATCAATTGGCACACCCCTGGCACACAGATAAGTACCTTGTAAGAGGTACCAGTGGTACCAAGGGCCCTGTGATCAGGGAAGGTCCCTAAGGGCTGCAGCATATGTTGTGCCACCCTAAGGGACCCCTCACCTAACACATGCACACTGCCACTGCAGATTGTGTGTGCTGGTGGGGAGAAAAAGGCAAAGTCGACATGCTGCCTGTGGCATAGGTAAGTCACCCCTCTAGCAGTCCTTACAGCCCTAAGGCAGGGTGCACTATACCACAGGTGAGGGCATAGCTGCATGAGCAATATGCCCCTACAGTGTCTAAGTCTATTCTTAGACATTGTAAGTACAGTGTGGCCATAATAAGTATATGGTCTGGGAGTTTGTCAGAAACGAACTCCACAGCTCCATAATGGCTACACTGAATACTGGGAAGTTTGGTATCAAACTTCTCAGAATAGTAAACCCACACTGATGCCAGTGTTGGATTTATTAAACAATGCACACAGAGGGCATCTCAGAGATGCCCTATGTATTTTACCCAATTGTTCAGTGCAGGACTGACTGGCCTGTGCCAGCCTGCTGCTGAGAGATGTGTTTCTGACCCCATGTGGTGAGGGCCTTTGTGCTCTCGGAGGACAGAAACAAAAGCCTGCTCTGGGTGGAGGTGCTTAACACCTCCCCCCAGCAGGAACTGTAACACCTAGCAGTGAGCCTCAAAGGCTAAGGCTTCGTGGCACAATGCCCCAGGGCACTCCAGCTAGTGGAGATGCCCGCCCCCTGGACACAGCCACCACTTTTGGCAGCAAGTCCAGGGGAGATAATGAGAAAAACAAGGAGGAGTCACCCACCAGTCAGGACAGCCCCTAAGGTGCCCCGAGCTGAGGTGACCTCTGCCTTTAGAAATCCCCCATCTTGGTTTTGGAGGATTCCCCCAATAGGATTAGGAATGTGCGCCCCTTCCCTCAGGGAGGAGGCACAAAGAGGGTGTAGCAACAGGGAGCCATTTTCCTACACAATCCCTCTGGGGATTTTTAGGATGTCAGTATTCTCTCTGACCCTATTTATATTGCTGCCACCATGTATGGGTGCTAAGCCCATTTCTCATCTCCCCTTTCTATAGCTAGGAGCTGCTTCTCCAGAGCTAATCTTTTGGCCATCCTTGCTAAAAGGATGTCCTCCTCATTGAGGCTGCCCTCAATGTTCACAGAGGAACTGGACTCCCCAGTGGAAGAACCAGAATCTCAGAGTCTGTGACTTCTAGAGACAGGTCTCCCTAGTTAGGGTAGGAGGGGGGAGTTCTATCTCCAGATCCCCAACTTCTTCCCCATCTGAGGGGAGGTCTTCCCCTTCAGTAGGGTGGTCCCTAGTGTCTTCTACCAAGAGCTCCTGCAGCTTGACCTTGGTAGGGTTGAACCCTCTTTTAATTGGTCTTAACTTACAGAGGGACCTTAGCTCTGCCATCCCTAGATGCAGGTAAAGGGTGAGGCCGAGTTCCATCACCATCTCCTCTGAGTTACTCATTATGTCTCTAGAAATTGTAATTACTCTTTAAGAAACTAAAAACTACTTCTAGTACTTAAATCCTAACTTTTACAAAACCTTTAAACTTAAAAAAGAGATGCTAACAGGAACTTACACAAGGCCCTAGCAAGACTTTTAAAAATGTTGAAAAATAATCAAAATTCAAAAATCAATTTTCTAATGACAATTTTGGAATTTAGTCGTGTGATCAGGTATTGGCTGAGTAGTCCAGCAAATGCAAAGTCTTAGACCCCACCGCTGATCCACCAATGTTGGAAGCTGGCTATGTATATACTATATCAAAATGAGATATAAGCCCTCCTTACAATCCTGGCGGTAAATGCTGCCTAGCGCCATGGTGACGGCCTCCAACATACTGTGACCGCAGCGGTATTCCATGGCATACCATGTGGCTGCCCCATCCCAGGAGTGATGCATCTGTCACTACTGTGAGATCTGATTAGGGAAGGGAGAAGGATCTGCTGTTGACCCAAATCTGGATTCAACAGCCACCACTGCAGGTCTTTCACAGTTACCTCCGAGATCTGAACCATGTCTGAGAGATTCCCCTGCTGCTGTGCCCACTGGAACTTCAGGTCCCACTGCAGAGCCCGCATATGCCATCTGGCATGTTGGACCGGCAGGATGCAGAAGGCCATGAGGCCCAGCAGGCTCAGTCATTCTCACCGAAATCCAGGACAGAGGCTGAAACATAGGTATCATAGACTGAATATCCTGGACTCGCTTTTAGGGAGGATAACCTAGAAACTGCACTGTGTCCACAACAGCTCCGATGAAAGGGAGCGTCTGAGAGGGAGTCAGGTGTGGCTTCGGCAAGTTTATAGTGAACCTCAGTGAATGCAGGAGGTTCGCCGTAGTCTGGAGGTGGGAGACCACTTTCAGGGGTGTGTCCGCCTTCAACAGCCAAGTCATCGAGGTAGGGGAAGACTGGAAACCCTAACCTGCGCAGATGACCTGCAACTACTACCATCACTTTTTTTGAACACCCGAGGGGCCGTGAACTGAAAGTGCTTGTTACCTACCACCAATCATAGTGGGCCGACAGGACGGGAATATGGAAATAGGCGTCCTGCAAGTACAACGCTACTATCCAGTCTCCAGGGTCCAGGGCAGAAAGGACCTGAGCTAGCGTTAACATCTTGAACTTCTCTTTCTTGAGGAAGAGATTGAGGGACCGGAGGTCTAGGATAGGGCGAAGGCCCTTGTCCTTTTTGGGTGCCAGAAAGTAGCTGTAATAGCAACCACGACCTATTTCTGGCACACTGACTCTCTCTATGGCTCCCTTGGCCAGGACAACCTTAACCTCTTTGCGGAGAAGTGCCAGATTATCCTCCGATAGATGTTCGAATGATGGTGGCATGGCTGGAGGAGAGTCCTGAAGGGGAGGGAGTAGCCCCTTTGGACGATCTGTAAAACCCACCTGTTTGTGGTAATGTATTCCCAGTGGGGCAGGTGATGGAGAATCCTGCCACCAATTTGTCCTGGATGTTCCAACGGACTAGGAAGGTTTCCCTCAAAAAGCCAGACATCCACAACCAGGTGTGACGTCTCAATGCCATCGTCGATACAATCGATCTGCCCAATAACTCAGTCGTAGACAGTCCTCAACGTATCATGAAATTGGCTGCGTCTCTCCCATCTGTCATAGTTTGGGAGAGAATGTTCCTGGCCTCTTTCGGAACTTGAGGCAGCACTTGCCCGACTGTAACCCAGAGAGTATAGGAATAGTGGCCCAAAAGGCATGCGGTGTTCACGGAACGCAGCGCTAGACTGGTAGAAGAAAACATCTTCCCCAAATTGTCCACTCTTTTTGATTCCCTGTCCGGGGGAGCGGTAGGGAATTCGCCAGAGGATAATGAAGCCTGCTTGACAAGGCTCTCAGGAGTAGGGTGTTGGGTAAGCAAATTTGGGTCATTCAGCGCAGGCCGATGACGGCGGGCAACCATCCTATTCACAGGAGCCCCTGATGCTGGGTTTAGACCAGGTCCCCAGTAGGACTTCCGTAAGCGCTTTGTTGAAGGAAAGAAAGGGGCTCCGAGTTGGAGGCCCCAGACTTAAGCACTTTGGTCAGGAGGTTAGGCCTTACCTCCACAGAAGGAAGCTCGAGGTTCAAAACCTCAGCAGCCCTTCAGACCACCATAGAATATGACGCTCCCACCTCCATAGCCATGGTACGGGGAGAAAACATGCCAGTGTCAGGGAAGGTGCCCAAATCACTGGCATAACCCAAATCCTGTAACCAGTCCATGTCAGGGTCAAGCTGTTCCTCTAAAGGGTCCAGCAACCCCTCTACACTATCAGTATCACCACAGCAATAGGGTTCAGGATCAACCCTGGGCACAGCAGAGCTCATGGACAAAGAAATCAGCGTTGAACGCAGTGGTTCTGGCTCTGGGTCGGTGGGGATAAGTATATGGTCCAATTGGCACTGGGAGCTTTGACGTCTGGCCCAACGCCGGAGAAGGTCGCGTTGGCACGACCGGCATCTGGACGGGTCTGGAAGCGGATCCCGAGGTGCCCTCCGGAGTCGGGACCGAAGTTGCTGACTTGGACCCCGAGGGGGCCGTCACCGACTCCCCTGGGCCCGAACTCTACTTTAACTGGAAATAACTCACCCACTACCTATGCAGTGCGTGACACACTTGTACCTGGTAGTCAACATACACACCTAATTATTTCTAGAATCTAATTTAATAGCGTTTTCTATAGATCTAAATGTATTTTTTATTTTATTTCTAGATATCTACTTGCATTGACAAAAGAAAAATCAGAATGCCTGAGAAGAGAAAAGAAGAAAGAAATAAAGGAAACAAAAATGTCTGATTCAAACTGACAGCAAAAAGACAAATAAGGTAGAGAATGTGGACAAGAAAAAAGTACAGCTAGCAAGAGCATTAAGGACTCTCTAAAAAAAAGCATGCCTAAAATTGCAAACTGAAATAAAAATGTCCAGTAAAAAAAAGGAGCTCTAAATCAAATGATAAACAGGAAGAACTACATGATTCTAAAATTAGAAAATGTAATGAGGAAAGACAAAATCTGACTGGGAGTCAGAAACAGTTTAAAGAGATAAGAGAAAAAATGTTTCGAACTAGAGTAATGAACAAGTTACTTACATTCAGTAACGTAGTATCTGGTAGAGACTTTATCTAGATGCAGATTCCATACCTTTGAATTTCGCCACCTGTCACAGTGGATCCAGGAACTTTTGCTTGAGCGCGTCATCAGGTGGGTTCGTTCAGTTCCGCGTGGCGGCATTGACACTGGATTATATGTTGCAGTCACCTATATAAGCGCCAGCCAGGAGCGCAGATGTCAGTTACTTTTTTCACAACGTTCCACACCAGGAGCGCAGAGCCATGAAATGAATTGACAATTGTATGTCCAATCTAGGGCCCTGAAAGGGATCACCCTGAACCTAGCCAATGAGTCAGCAGAGCGGGGAAGCATGGTATGGGTGGGTGAAAGGAATGTGTAGACAGATATAGTCTGTACCACATAATGCATATTACCAAAGGAAAGTAACTTGTTCATCTGATGGAGACTTCCAGCTACAGACTCATTACATTTGAATGTATACCCAAACCATATCCTCCAGGCGGTGGGCTGCATTCAAATTTTCTACACTAGAAAGTCCAGCAGGACCGAACGAGCGCAATACCGGTCTGTGCAGACCTCACTGTCTAGGCAGTAGTGTTTCGTCAACGTGCGCAGTAATGCCCAAGTTGCTGCTTGACAAATATCCAGGACTGGAACACCTCGTGCTAACACCGTGGTCGCAGCTTTACCACTAGTGGAATGGGCCCTCAAGACCTCGGGAGCCTGTTTCTTGACCGTGCATAGCATATGTAGAAAAAAGTGCCACTGTAGGCATGGTTACCTCCCCCCACTTTTTGCCTAGTGTTGATGCAAACTTTGATTGAAAGTTGACTGGGACACTGCTAACCAGGCCCCAGCACGTGTGCTATTTCCTCAAAACTGTACCTTAGTTTCCACAATTGGCACAACCATGGCGCACAGTTAAGACTCTTGTAAAACGTACCTACGGTACCAAGGGCCCCCTGTGGCCAAAGAAGGTCCCTAAGGGCTGTAGCATGTATTGTGTCACCCTAGGGGACCCTTCACTAAGCACATACACCCTGCCTAGCAGCTGGTGAGGAGAATAAGACAAAGTCGATATGGCACCCCTCTCAGGGTGCCATGCCCATAAATCACTGCCTGTGGCATAGGTAAGTCACCCCTCTAGCAGGCCTTAAAGCCCTAAGGCAGGGTGCACTATACCACAGGTGAGGGCAAGCTGCATGAGCAATATGCCCCTACAGTGTCTAAGTCCTTTCGTAGACATTGTAGGTGCAGTGTAGCCATATTGAGTTCATGGGCTGGGAGTGTGTCATTACTAACTCCACAGCTCCTTGATGGCTTCACTGAATGATTGGAAATTTGGTATCGAACTTCTCACTTCAATAAACAAGCAATGATGCCAGTGTTGGATTTATTTTACAGTGCACAAAGAGGGCATCTCAGAGATGCCCCCTAAAATTTACCCTTCTCTCTAGTGTGTGGCTGGCCGGTCTATGCTAGCCTGCCACAACCAGACTAGTTTATGTCCCCATGGGGTAAGAGCCTTTGTGCTCTCAGGAGTCAGAGACAAAGCCTGCTCTGGGTGGAGGTGCTTTACATCTCCCCCCTGCAAGAACAGCAACACTTGGTGGTGAGACTCAAAGGCTCTTGTCTGTTGTTTTTCTGCCTCAGGGCACTCCAGGGAGTGGAGATGCCCGCCTTCCCCAGCGGGTCCCACTTTTGGCAGCAGCTCCAGATGGAAAATTATTAAATACCAGAAGTGTCCACCTCAGCTGGGTCCACCCCTACGGTGGCCAGAGCTGACGTGAACCCCTTATGGCAGAAACCTCCATCTTGTCTTGGAGGGTAATAGCCAGTAAGGTTAGGAATGTGCCCCTCCCCACAAAGAGAGTGGGCACAGGAATGGTGTAGCCACCCTCAGGCTACTGTCCTCTGACCCCCCGTAACACCCTTAAATCTAGTATTTACGGGAACCCCTGAACCTTGCTCTTCAGATTCCTAGTGACCAGAAAGGAGTAGGACTGGAGAGTCGCTCCAGCATAGAAGACTGCAGACAAGACTCTTGCTACAGAAAGGTGACGCATCCGGCAGGACAAGTGACTTCTACAAATCCCAAGACGACTACCTAACTACCCAAGGACCAAGGTCTCCTGAGGACATTGGCCCTGACCACAAAGAAACCTCCAAGACGGACTCCAGGCCCTCCTGGATCTGCTAGTCTTGCCCACTCTGCACCAGACAACCACAGCCCAATTCCAGGTGGCTCACCTCCAAGACGGACTCCAGGCCCTCCTGGATCAGTTAGTCCTGCCCACTCTGCACCAGACACCCACAGCCCAATTCCAGGTGGCTCACCAATCCAGAGAAGGTCCTTAGGCGATTAAGACTGAGTCAACCCTGGGTTGACCCCTCTGACCAACATAACACCTGCAGTTTAAATCCAGAGGACCTTCCTGACCAACTCTGGTGAAGATGTCCCGATGCCTAAAGGTACTCCTGCACCTGCAGACCCCAGGCCTTAGAAAACCCAAGCGACGGTCAAGCAATATCCAGTGGGCTCTCTACTTACCTGTCCGGTTGTTTGTCTTCTTTAGCTGACTCTCTGGACCAAGCGTGCAACCTCTTTGTGAACCCCGGGGCTCCTCAACTGATCATTTGATAACCAAACTATGTTTGCACACTGCACCTGGCCACCCCTGTGCCGCTGAGGGTGTGCGTTTGGTGCTGACCTGTTGCCTCCCAAATGCTGTTCTAAACCCCCCACGTTTGTGCCCTGAAGTCGCAGGTACTAACCTGCAAGCTGTTTCTTTCTACGTGCCCCCCGTCTCCATATGATTCCAGTGGGCACCCGACATCAACTTTGACCTCTGCACCCGACCCTATGTTGCTTGTAGTAAATTCCGGTGTCTTCCTAAACTTTGTCCTGTGGACACCCTAACCCCCGAAGACTAGGATCCTAAGGTGAGTATTTACCTGAATATTGTGTTGTTACTTTTCCTCCCCTAGGACTGTATTGCTTTCTATGAGAAATTGCACTATCTACTTTTAAAATTGAAAAGAACTACTTACCTGAAAACTGTTGTATCTGTGAATTCCAAACAAAGTGCATTTGATAAAAATTTTTAACTGTACTTACCTGCAAAAACGATCCTTTTGGTTCTAGAACTAAAGTAACAAAGTATATTTTTCTATACATAAACACTGGCAAGGAGTTAGTCATGGAGTTTGAGTTTAATTTCTTGACTGTGTGTGTGTACCACAAATATTAAACACTACCCTCTGATAAGCCTAACTGCTCGACCACACTACCACAAAAGAGAGCATTAGTATTATCTACTTAAGCCTTTGAAAACCCTCTGGTGATCCACTGGACTCTGTGCACACTACACCTTACTTTAGTATAATACATACAGAGCCAGCTTCTTACATTGGTGGATCAGCGGTGGTGACTACAGCTATGCATTTGCTGGACTACTCAAGGAAAGGCCGGAGGTGAAAAGGTTTACACTTTTACCCCACTTTTTATCACTCTGGTTTTAAAAGGCTCTTTGAAAGTGTCAGTGAAACAAAATGCATAACCTTTAACATAAGTACATTGAGGGTTCCAAACTAGAAAGGTTTTCAACAAGGAAGTCGTCTACCTTGAATTTGGTGTGGGCATCTCTAACTTAGGCTTGGCAGGCAAGTGTCATCTGTGAAAAAACCCAGGCTGGGACTGTTTTTTGCTGTGTCTCCCTGGGATTTCTATATTATAATATTCCCATAGGTCCTTTGTGGCATGTGGGTAGAAAGGGGTTTTGTAGTCCTCTAGTTATTAACTGTCAGAGGTGAGCTGCCTTTAGCACCCAGTCAAATAAGTAGTTACGTAGTTGGGGTTTCTTAGTCCTTGGGCTCCTTCAAATGGATAAATGGAGTCACAAAGAGGAGTTCTTTAAGCTTTGAAATGGAGTGAAAGATGGTTCTCATAATGACAGAAGCAAAAGCCACAGATGTGACGTTCACACAGGGAGAGAGAATCCTCCTGCACGCCAATAATGCTTTGGCTCACAACTGGCTGGATAAAACAATATCTATTGGGCTTGCTGTGGAGGATAGGACGGGGGGGGTTCTAAGGCCAAGTGCTGGTGAGGGAGGTCTCTTTAGAGTAAGGTGCAAAAAAAAAAAAAAAAAAAAAAGGCTACACTGTGCAGAACTTGGTGCCATTTATAGTCAATGCTACTAAGGGCATTAAGCTGCTGGAATCAATAGAACGCTTAGTCAACCAGAGGCGGGTGTCCCAATTTAAAAGTACTAGAAGACACTCCACATATTCAATATGAATCTCTTGCAGGTACGTCAGATTTTTTGTGACCCTTTTGCAGATACAAGGGAAGGCAATTGTGCAAACGAATAGCGGCTCTTTCAAGTTTCCACAGAGGACTTGGTGCAATCACCCTGAATCTGGTGGGTCAGTGATAGCAGCACTGACTATTGCGGAATTCAAAGCAACTTTTGAAAGTGGTCATAAAAAGTAACAAGCATTTGTAATGCAATGTGTCTACCATTTGCTTGAGTTAGAGATATTAGCGTTGTAAATTACTAACTGGACTTTTCTTGGCACAGAAATTGAAAATGATAAGTGAAACAGTTGACATAAGTGAGGTGATTCAAAGCGCCATGGCCAGCATGAGCGTGAAGGAGAGACACAAAAGGAAAAAGACGTTTGTTAACACTCAAACATAAAGGCAAATGTGCAATTATCCATGTAACAGGGTCAATGGCCATGGCGGATAAAACTGCCCCAAAGAAGGGGCAAACATAAAGCATTTATCAATGATAACAAAGGATTTTTGAAAGGCAAGCCCTTGAACGAGTGACAGTGACGGGCGTGCAGAGGCATGGATAAAAGCCCACAGATCAGAGCGCTTGCACAATCAACTTAAAAAGGTTTTGCTGAAGAATGTTCAGTTATTGCTCTTTCCAGATCTGAGTTATGTGACACTGTCCAGGAGGACATTTCTTTCAGTGATATAAAAGAGCCTTGTATAAAGAGGAACTGTGGTGTCAGTGGGCTTTCCTGCATGCTTGAGAGTCTGGCCTCTGGAAAAAACAGTCTGTGTTCCAACAGGTTGATTCAGTCAAGGCGTTTTAAAAGACCTTGCCTACAGATAATGGGTGAGGTTGATTGGGAATACTGTTACAGTTTGGATGTGGAGTATAGTGGGTGAGAGGGGCATGTTGGACATTAATCAGAGACCCCCTCCAAGAGTAATAGGGGGGAAACGTTTATCTTAGTGTACCTATTGTTTAATCATGCAATTCTCTCTTGGTTTCCATCCTAAACTGGGGTTGGATCACTAGGGCCTGCAGAGCTATCAGTCTAGTTTACACTGAAATATACAGGGAGTAGTTTCTTAACTGTTTAAGGAGAGGATGGAAACTCTTAAAATGTTTTTTATCTTTCAAACTGAGTTGAATGAAACAGGCATCAAACTTAAAAACATTGTACATAAGATTACTGTTTAACACAACAGTTAATTCTAAGATATATATTTTACCTAATTTTATCAAAAACTCTTGCTCTAGATCCTGAACCTGTCTCATTGCATCTTCCAGGGAGTTGCAGAGTTTGATCTTTGGCCGCAACAGCTCTAATGTATCGCTGATCATGTAATCAATATCAATGGGAAACGGGTGATCCTTTGTCCAAATCTCTAGAGATTTCTTCCACCATACATATCGCTGAAAAGAAAATGCATAATTCAAACTGTTGGCTTAAACATGTCAAGCATAATATCACTTGAAAAATAACTAAATTGAGGTATAGTTAGTGGTAAATGCATGAGTAACAAAACCAGATTTAACAGCATTCAAAGCTTATAAACTTCAATAATTTAAATCATTAAATGCATAAGAGGTCTCAAAACCTAAATTAGCATGCCCATAGGGGACGCAAACAAGCATATACAAAAATAATCTGTGTGGATTATTTTTTTTTCCAATAAAGTGCCTTAATAAGTGATTTTTTAAAGTGTGGTTGAATGCCCCGGCACGTCCAGACGTGGTAGCCCCGCTTCACTTCTTGGTCAGAACAATGATGATAGGCCCACAGGGGTTGAGACACCAGGAAAAAACAGGATGGTGGATGTGCCACGCGAAGGACTTACCTGCTGACAAAACCAATGAACACTGGAAAGAAAGCAGAAAGCTCCACAACTAACAGTACGATAGTGCAGCAGAAGCAACATCTAAGACAAAAAGTGAAGGTGAGACCCACCCAAAAGCAGCTCCTGTGATACTCCACATACACAAAGTGAGCCACAACTTAAGGGTTATAACACCTGGTGGTGTTGCCAGAATGTCTACCAAACATCAATAAACTAGCAGGATCCGTTGGTGAACTTAGATTAAATGCATTTGTGGCCAACTCGTTCCGTGAGCGGGAAGCCTTGCTGTGAAGGCCCCTAAACCTCCTGGTGCACTGTAGACAGATAAGGTGAAGCAGACCAAGCAGATTACACCTGTCAGGGAGCCATGGGGATAAGGAGATCAAAATGGCACACATGGAGAAGTCAGCCAACACTGATTCAGCCAACCCTCATATGACAGGAGAACTGAGCCTGGATGACAACCTGGAACAAAAGCTGCTGCCATACAGTAGACCCTCAGTGCAATTAAGGCAAAGATCAGTATGGTAATAGTAGATATAATTCTTACACCTGAAGCTCACTGTAAACAAACAGGGTTGGCAACATAGAAACAAAGTTAACCAAATTAACCCTGAAGTAACATATTGTCAAAAGTCCAGAGAGAATATGATAACAGGAGTTTTCGAATCAGGAGAAACAAACTGGTGAGGTGGGACCCCTGAGGGCTAAGAAAAACAACATGTTTTACTTGGAAAAATTGCTAACTAAAAGAGTATTAGAGAGAAAAAATGTCCTGTGGCAATCTTTCAGAGTACTAACCATTATGTGAAATTCAATGGTAGCTCACTTCAATTTAGACTTACAAATACCACTTAATGAGAATATCAACATTTAGTTACAATCAATACAACTGGGCCTCTTTCTTGAGAATGTGATCACATTTTGTCTTTTGTACAACCTTTTTTGTAGGTTTACAATATAATATAGTGCTTTGTGACTAAAGTACAGACAACTTAGTGTATGAAAATGGCGAACAAGTATCTTGTATACATATAAAAACAACTCTGTTGACAATCCCTGGTTCATATAATATTCTAAACAGATGCCTTCTAGAATACTTACGGCCTAGGGGTATCCCTACACTGCCCCCATATGTTTTTATTTGTAACTTTTTTTCCACATAAGGGACTGAGTCCCTGAGTCTCAAAATCCCTGATGTAACATGTTAGAAAGTACCCTGTTTTTGAGATTGGTACCCCACTGTTTGCCTGCAGTCAGTATGTTTTGACTGTTTTCACTGGGATCCTGCTAACCAGGATCCCAGTGATTGTGCTCTCTCCCTCTAAATGTGGTTGCTAAGGTCTTCAGACACCCCACAATTGGCGTACTGGTGCCCCCATATAAGTCCCTAGTATATGGTACCTAGGTACCCAAGGCATTGGGGCACCAGAAGTTCCCCATGGGCTGCAGCATGTATTGTGCCACCCACAGGAGCCCATGCAACATGTGTCTGCAGGCCTGCCATTGCAGCCTGCGTAAAAAGGTGCATGCACCCTATTACTACAGGTCACTGCACCAGGTCCATGTAAATCACCCCTATGGTAGGCCCTCCTAGCCCAGAGGGCAGAGTGCAGGTACCTGTGTCTGAGGTCACCCCTGCATGAGCAGAAGTGCCTCTGAACTCCAGCTCCATTACACTGGACTTTGTCAGTGAGGGGCAGCCATTTTACACATGTAGTAGACACAAGTCACTACCTGTGTCAAGCTACATAATGGTAACTCCGAACCTGAGTTTGTTTGGTATCAAACATGTTTGAATCATACCCCAATACTGTTGGCAGTATTGGTTGTATTATTCCACGCACACTGGGGGCTCCTTAGAGGACCCCCAGCATTGCTCCTGCCAGTCTTCTTGGCTTTTATGGACAGCCCACACTGCTGCCACCCCTCAGACAGGTTTCTGCCCTCCTGCTGCTTAACCAAGCTCAGGCAGAGGAAGGCAGAACAAAGGATTTCCTGTGGGAGTGGGAGGTGGCACCCTCTCTCCCTTGGAAATAGGTGTTACATAGCTTGAGAAGGGTAGCCTCCCCAACCCACCCGTATGCTTTGAAGGGCACATTTGATGCTCTCCTTGGGTAAACCGGTTTGCGCCAGTCCAGGGACCCCCAAGTCCCTGCTCTGGTTAAAAGGAGTGACCACTCCCTTGTCCATCTCCACCCTAAGGGTGGTGCCCAGAGCTCCTGCAGGTGGCCACTTGATTCTGTAATCTTGAATCTAAGGTGGGCAGAGGCCCCTGGAGCATCTCGGTGGCAAGGTCAGGTAGGTAGGTGGTCACCCTGCTAGGTGATCAATCACCCTTCCTGGGCTATTTAGGGTCTCCCTCTTGGGTGGGTCCTCAGATTCAACATGCAAGATTTCAGCAGGACTCCTCTGCATTGTTTACTTAATCTTCTGGCCACTGGGACTGCAACTCGACACTCCAGGAACCGACAAATCTGCAACGACAGCGACGACTCCGCTCTGCAACATTGTTTTTCTGGCTCCTTCAAGCAACTGCAACATTTCCCTGGCTGTGCATTCTCGGAGGGCAACAAGACTCCACCCTGAACAAGAAGTAAGAAGGAATCTCCCTTGGAGTGAAGGAGTCACTTATCTGCATGTGCAGGTACCAACTGCAACAACCTCCAGCTGCATGGATCTTCTCCCCTCCGGAACTGCGTGAATCCTCCATCACAAGAGTAGCCTGAAGTGGCCCCCTTGGTCCTCTCTACCTGCTGTCCAACTTGGGAGACGGTAAGCCCTTGCCTCTCCTTGCAGGACAGTACCCCCTGTGCATCAAGACTCATGCAGCTATCAAGGCTTGTTTGTTCCTCATCCAAGGTATCTTCAGGCTTCGTGTAGCCTCGTCCTCCAGCACTCCTTCCTCCAAAGCACTCCTCCTGCCTGTTGCTCCAGGGACATAGGACTAGTCTTCAGGTAAGCTGTGTGGGCCTCACTGCGACACCTGCGCCTACTGCCAGTGGGTTGCCTGTGGGGGCTGCCCCCTCTTCTTGTGACTCTCCCAGCTGCTGAGGGTCACCCCAGACTCCCCTCCTTGGGTCGAGTCCACTGCACCTCGCTGGTCATCTTCAGCCTTGCAAACCTTCTTCTAGGTCTCTTGCTTTTGCCAAGGCTTGTTGGTGATATCTTAGCACCACTAATCAACTGAATCTCAACCGCCTACGTGGGACATCACTCGCATTGCTTCTGGGAATTCTATTCAGCTCCTGTGCTGCAGTGCTGACCTTCACCCACCGTTGACCTGGTCCTGCATCCATAGAAGGGTGGGTAGTGGATCCTGCCACGACCTGACACTTCATCACAAACTGGACTTGGTCCCCATCCTTTGCAGGTCCTCTTCTGTCAGGATCCACCTTTGGGTTCTTCCAGTCTTGGTTGGGTCATGCACAATCCTTTTCCCAAATCCTCCTGTTGGTTTTGGGGAAACCAAGTACTTACCTCTGCTCTCCTGGTCGAGGGGGTCACTCTGGTACTCACCTCTTGGGGTTCCTAGTTCCTCCAGATCACGTCTACTGATTCCACTTCCTTGGGTGGGGGACTGCCTTTCACATTCCAATTTTTTCGTATATGATTTGGCTCTCCCTTCAGGCTTTCACTATTTGCTATTGCTTTTACCAAAGCCTATTGCTTTCTATGGTATTACTGATTACTAATGTGTTTAAAATAACATGTTTACTTAACTCCAGTTGGGGGATTCACTTCAGTACTCTTGTATTTGTGTTAATATAATAAAGTACCTTTAGTTTTTTAACACTGTTTGGTCCCTTCATGTTTTTAAGTGCTCTGTGATTATAGGGGTATTGCATCCACTTTGCATGCCTCGTAGATAAGTCTTGGCTGCTCATCCACAGCTACCTCTACAGAGCCCTGGCTTCCTAGATACTGCCTACACTTGACTAATAGGGGATAACTGGACCTGGTATAAGGTGACAACACCACAGGGTCTTATCACACACCAGGCTAGCTTCCCACATTACATCTATGCTGATGTGGTGGAAGCCAATGAAATATTAGACTAAGATTTGCAAATCCGCAATGTTTGGATACATCTCTAAAATTTAAACCTTAATTTCTCAAACACCACTGAATATAATTACAACAATATTACAAAAAGCACACTTTCTGGCCTAAGATTTAGCTTTCTGCCAAATTTATTGTAATTCTGTCCAGATGTTTTTCTAATAGCAGTGTCTAATTTTCCTATGGAATACTGCATAGAAAAACTAAGTTCTGGGCCCCACTTTTTGTCAGATGACCCCACAACTTTTCACGAAGAAGCTGGGGTGGATAAGATTTTATTTTGTTAAGATCCAAGATTCATCATTCAGCACTAAAAATATTAGCAAACCAACCAAAAAAGCCATTGTGTATGAAAACATGGCCTGTGTGTGTATGTGCCTCTGTGTGGGCGGATGCACAAAATGCAAGCAGGGAACTCTGGACAGTTCTCAAGTTTAGGCGGGGAGCAGCTTATTTATATGAAGCACTCTACAACACCACTAATTAGGTGAGTGCAATTCATTCTAGGCTAGAAAGAGACAAAGCCTTTTGCCTTTTTTTTGACACCCAAGTCTTTAGGCATAGTATTACCACTGTGCAATTCAATCTGCACTAAAAAATTACAAAAGCCTTTTAACTCTCCAGGCACAGTATTACATGTTTGGATTTTGAAAATACGATCCCAGCCAACCAGGAATGAATAAAAGCAATCCTGACACGTGTTTCACTCTAATAATAGCTCTTCAGAGAGGTAGAAGTTTGCCCAGACATAACAGAGCACTCAGTTTAAGTCAAACCAATACCATTAGAGGCTCAAAGTGACACAAACTGTGCAAAAAAGGAAGCAGGGAACTCTGGGAAGTTCCCAGATTTAGGTGGAGAGCAGCTCCTTTATATAAAGCACCCTAACAGCACCAGAGACACTCAATCTGCTCACCTCAAAGGCCTTGAAAGAGTACTGTCATAAATACATGTGTGTGTGTGTGTGTAAGTGTGTGTGTGTGTGTGTGTGTGTGTGTGTGTGTGTATATATATGGAAAATATCACTTACCCAGTGTACATCTGTTCGTGGCATGAGACGCTGCAGATTCACATGCTTTGCACATCCCGCCATCTAGTGTTGGGCTCGGAGTGTAACAAGTTGTTTTTCTTCAAAGAAGTCTTCCGAGTCACGAGATCAAGGGACTCCTCCCCTTTCGGCTCCATTGAGCATGGGCGTCGACTCCATCTTAGATTGTTTTCTCCGCAGAGGGTGAGGTAGGAATTGCGTATTATAGTAATAGTGCCCATGCAATGGAGTAAACATGTATGTACATAATGTAGTTTAAAGTGATATATTTACAAATTTACAAATGTTCAAGATCAACTTCGAAACGGCTACAGGCTCCCGGGGAGGCGGGTGGGCGCATGTGAATCTGCAGCGTCTCATGCCATGAACAGATGTACTAAGTGACATTTTCCGTTCGATGGCATGTGTAGCTGCAGATACACATGCTTTGCATAGACTAGACTAGTAAGCCGTTATCTCCCCAAAAGCGGTGGTTCAGCCTGTAGGAGTTGAAGTTGTTTGAGTACTGCTTGTCCTACTGTGGCTTTCTGTGCTGTTAACACATCCACGCAGTAGTGCTTGGTAAACATATGAGGCGTAGACCATGTGGCTGCCTTACATATTTCAGTCATTGGAAAGGCCATGGTAGCACCTTTCTTTCTAGTTGAGTGTGCCCTTGGTGTAATAGGCAGTTCTCTTTTTTGCTTTGAGATAACAGGTTTGAATGCATTTAACTATCCATCTAGCAATGCCTTGTTTGGAAATTGGATTTCCTGTATGAGGTTTTTGGAAAGCAACAAATAATTGTTTTGTTTTCCGAATCTGTTTTGTTCTGTCAATGTAGTACATTAACGCTCTTTTGATGTCTAATGTATGTAGTGCTCTCTCAGCTACAGAATCTGGCTGTGGGAAGAACACTGGTAGTTCTACTGTTTGATTCAAGTGGAACGGTGATATGACTTTTGGTAACATTTTTGGATTTGTCCGTAGAACTACTTTATGCTTGTGTATTTGAATAAATGGTTCTTGTATGGTAAATGCTTGGATTTCACTAACTCTTCTTAGAGATGTGATGGCAATTAGAAACGCAACTTACCATGTTAAATATTGCATTTCACATGAGTGCATGGGCTCAAAAGGTGGCCCCATGAGTCCTGTTAAGACAATGTTGAGGTTCCATGAAGGAACTGGTGGTGTTCTTGGTGGTATAATTCTTTTTAGGCCTTCCATAAATGCTTTTATGACTGGTATCCTAAACAGTGAAGTTGAGTGGGTAATTTGCCGGTAAGCTCTAATTGCGGTAAGATGTATCTTAATGGATGAAAAAGCTAGTTTTGACTTTTGCAAATGTAGCAAGTAGCTTACGATGTCTTTAGCAGATGCGTGTAAGGGTTGTATTTGATTAATATGGCAATAATAAACAAACCTTTTCCACTTATTTGCATAGCAATGTCTAGTGGTTGGTTTTCTAGCTTGTTTTATGACTTCCATACATTCCTGTGTAAGGTCTAAGTGTCCGAACTCTAAGACTTCAGGAGCCAAATTGCTAGATTCAGCGATGCTGGATTGGGGTGTCTGATCTGTTGATTGTGTTGAGTTAACAGATCTGGTCTGTTTGGTAGTTTGATATGAGGCACTACTGAGAGGTCTAGTAGTATTGTGTACCAAGGTTGTCTTGCCCAAGTTGGTGCTATTAGTATGAGTGAGTTTGTTTTGACTCAACTTGTTTACTAGATATGGAAGGAGTGGGAGAGGGGGAAAAGCGTATGCAAATATCCCTGACCAACTCATCCATAACGCATTGCCCAGAGACTGATCTTGTGGGTACCTGGATGCGAAGTTTCAGCATTTTGTATTTTCTTTTGTTGTAAACAGGTCTATTTGTGGTGTTCCCCAATTTTGGAAGTAAGTGTGTAGTACTTGGGGGTGAATCTCCCATTCGTGGATCTGTTGGTGATCCCAAGAGAGATTGTCTGCTAATTGATTCTGAATCCCTGGAATGAACTGTGCTATTAGGCGAATGTCGTTGTGTATCGCCCAATGCCATATTTTCTGTGTCAGGAGACACAACTGTGTTGAGTGTGTTCCTCCCTGTTTGTTTAGGTAATACATTGTTGTCATGTTGTCTGTTTTGACAAGAATGTGTTTGTGGCTTATTATTGGTTGAAATGCTTTTAACGCCAGAAATACTGCCAATAGTTCTAAGTGATTTATGTGAAACTGTTTTTGCCGAGAGTCCCATTGTCCCTGAATGCTGTGTTGATTGAGGTGTGCTCCCCACCCTTTCATGGAGGCATCTGTAGTTATTACGTATTGAGGCACTGGGTCTTAAAAAGGCCGCCCTTGGTTTAAATTTATATTGTTCCACCATTGAAGCGAGGTGTATGTTTGGCGGTCTACCAACACTAGATCTAGAAGTTGACCCTGTGCCTGTGTCCATTGTGATGCTAGGCACTGTTGTAAGGGCTGCATGTGCTATCTTGCGTTTGGGACAATGGCTATGCATGAGGACATCATGCCTAGGAGTTTCATTACTATTTTGACTTGTATTCTTTGGTTTGGATACATGACCTGAATTACATTGTGAAATGCTTGTACTCTTTGTGGACTTGGAGTGGCAATCGCTTTTGCTGTGTCGATTGTTGCGCCTAAGTATTGCTGTGTCTGACACGGCTGAAGGTGTGACTGTGTAGTTGACTGAGAAACCTAGTTTGTGTAGGGTTTGTATGACGTACTTTGCGTGTTGTAAACACCGTTCTAGTGTGTTGGTTTTGATTAACCAATCGTCTAGGTACGGGAACACATGTATTTGCTGCCTTCTGATATGCGCAGCGACCACTGCCAGGCATTTTGTAAAAACTATTGGTGCAGTTGTTATTCCGAATGCCAACACCTTGAATTGGTAATGTACCCCTTGGAATACAAATCTTAGGTACTTTCTGTGTGAAGGATGTATTGGTATATGGAAATATGCATCCTTTAGGTCTAGTGTTGTCATGTAGTCTTGTGGTTTGAGCAGTGGGATTACGTCTTGTAATGTCACCATGTAAAAGTGGTCTGATTTATTGTAGGTATTTAATGTTCTGAGATCTAATATAGGTCTCAGTGTTTTGTCCTTTTTGGGTATGAGAAAGTACAGAGAGTAAACTCCTGTCCCTTTCTGTTGAATTGGTACTAATTCTATTGCTCCTTTTTGTAGCAACGCCTGGACCTCTAATCCTAGAAGATCCATGTATTGTTTTGACATATTGTGTGTTTTCGGTGGAACGTTTGGAGGGAATCTGAGAAATTCTATGCAATAACCATGCTGGATAATTGCCAGTACCCAAGTGTCTGTTGTTATCTCCTCCCAAGGTTTGTAAAAATTGCTTAGTCTCCCCCCCACAGGTGTTATGTGTTGGGGATTTGTGACTTGGAAGTCACTGTTTGTTTTGAGGAGTTTTAGGGCTTTGGAACTTCCCTCTATTCTTTTGGAATTGTCCCCCTCTATATTGCCCACGAAAACTTCCCCGCTGATATTGGCTTTGATAAGTGGGCCTTGTTTGTGAGGTTGTGGGTTCTGTTGCTTGTCCTCAAAACCCCCCTCTAAACTGTGTTTTGCGAAATGTGCCTCTGCTCTGTGGGGAGTAGAGTGCGCCCATGGCTTTGGCCATATCAGTGCCTTTTTTAAGTTTTTTGATAGCAGTGTCCACCTCCGGCTCAAACAACTGCTGTCCATTAAAAGGCATATTCAGCACGGCTTGTTGTATTTCTGGCTTGAATCCTGACGTACGCAACCACGCGTGTCTCCTTATTGTTACTGCAGTATTTACTGTCCTTGCAGCTGCATCTGCTGCATCCATTGCTGACCGTAACTGATTATTTGAGATACTTTGTCCTTCCTCCACCACTTGTTGTGCCCTTTTCTGGAACTCTTTGGGTAAGTGTTCTATGAAATGCTGCATTTCGTCCCAATGAGCCCTATCATATCTTGCCAGAAGTGCTTGTGAGTTGGCAATGTGCCATTGGTTTGCTGCTTGTGCTGTAACCCTTTTCCCAGCAGCGTCAAATTTGCGACTCTCCTTGTCTGGAGGTGGTGCATCTCCCGAAGTGTGAGAGTTTGCTCTCTTGCGAGTTGCCCCTACTACCACAGAGTCTGGTGTTAATTGCTGCGTGATATACACAGGGTCTGTAGGCAGTGGTTTGTACTTTTTCTTCACCCTTGGAGTTATGGCCCTGCCCTTCACAGGCCCCTGAAACACCTGTTTGGAGTGTTTTAGCATTCCAGGTAGCATAGGTGAGCTCTGGTATTGGCTATGAGTGGAGGATAATGTATTAAACAAAAAGTCATCCTCAATTGGTTCTGCATGCAAGGTGACATTATGAAATGCCGCTGCCCTTGAGACCACCTGCGTGTAGGATGTACTGTCCTCAGGTGGGGACGGTCTCGCTGGGTAACAGTCTGGGCTGTTATCCGATACTGGCGCATCATAAAGGTCCCATGCGTCGGGATCGTCCTGACTCATTGCAGTATGCGTTGGGGATTGCATCAGTGGTGGAGTGACTACCGGTGATGTGTGCATTGATGGTGGTGGAGATGGTGGCGGAGTTGTCTGTCTTGCCACTTTTGCCTGTGGCTGCTTGTCCTTTTCTTGAAAAGAAGTCTTTTTCATTTTAATTGGAGGAAGAGTGCTTATCCTCCCTGTGTCCTTTTGAATGTGGAGCCTCCTTTGAGTGTAGTCTGGCTCCATTGATTCTAGTTCTTGTCCGAACTTATGTCCTTGCATTTGGGAGGACAATCCCCGTTCCTCTGTGTAGGAACCTGATTTCAGTTCCGAGGCTGGATGTTTCGGAATGGAAACCTTTTCGGTAGCCTTTTTCGGCTCCGACGACACTTTCTTTATTTTCGGCGTCGTGGTCTCTCGGTGCTGACCCATTTGGGTGCCGCTGTCTCGGTGCCGAACTTGCTCGGAGCCGCTGTCTCGGGCTCGAGATTGCTGTGTGCCGGTATCTCGACCGGAGTCGGATGACTTCAAAACAACCGTGCCCTGTTTCGGTGCCGATGATCGGTCACCTATATTACGGGTTAAGCCATGGCCTGTTGGCGGTGGCGTCCCCTGGGCTTTTGTGGTCTTCTCGTGAGTTTTATGTTTCGACGTCTTACTCACGGTTTTAGGCGTTTCTTCTGGATCGAGTTCGTCCGAGTCAGACTCCTGGATGGAGAAGGTTTCCTCTTCCTCCTCCAAATGCCTTTGTCCTGTCGGCGCCGACGCCATTTGCAGTCTTCTGGCTCTTCGGTCTCTTAATGTCTTCCTCGACCGAAACGCTAGACAGGCTTCACAAGTATCTTCTTTGTGTTCTGGAGACAAACACAAGTTACAGACCAGGTGCTGATCTGTATAGGGATACTTGTTGTGACATTTTGGGCAAAAGCGGAATGGGATCCGTTCCATCAGCCTTGAAGAGACACGTGGCCCGGGCCGACCAGGCCCCAACGGGGGATCGAAAAAACGCTGAAGGGCCAACGGAGCTCTTCAAAAGTCGGTGTCGATCTGTAGTAACTAACCCGATACCGAACGCAAACAATACCGTAAACTTTTCCGAGATTCTAACTAACTTTCCGAACCGAAACACCGAGCGAAAAGGAACACGTCCGAACCCGATGGCGGCAAAAAAACAATCTAAGATGGAGTCGACGCCCATGCGCAATGGAGCCGAAAAGGGAGGAGTCCCTCGATCTCGTGACTCGAAAGACTTCTTTGAAGAAAAACAACTTGTAACACTTCGAGCCCAACACTAGATGGCGGGATGTGCAAAGCATGTGTATCTGCAGCTACACATAGGCACCTGGACCGGCACCTGGACCAAGCACTGCACCCACAGCCCCCAGGATCAAAAGGAACCAAACTCCCGTGCAGGAGTGACCATCAGGTGACCAACCCTCTGCCTAGCCCATTTGGTGGCTGGCCCGAGAAGCCCCCATGTGCCCTGCCTGCACCGCTAGAGTGACACCCCCCCCCCTCCCCCCTCCCCCGGGTCCCTCCATTGACTTCTATTGAAAACCCAACTCCTGCTAAGCACGCTGCACCCGGCCGCCCCTGTGCCGCTGATGGTGTGTTTTGTGTGCCTACTTGTGTCCCCCACAGTGCTCTACAAAACCTGCCTGGTCTGCCCTACGAAGACGCACGTACTTACCTGTTGGCAGACTGGAACCCTTGTTCTCCATAGGCGCCTATGTGTTTTGGGCCCTCCTTTGACCTCTGCACCTGCCCCGCCCTGTGTTGCTTGTGTGGTGACTTTGGGGTTGCCTTGAGCCCCCAACGGTAGGCTGCCTATACCCAGGAAAATGAACTTTTAAGTGCCTTACTTGCCTGAAAAAATTACCAATACTTACCTACCCCAGGAACTGTTGATTTTTGCACTGTGTCCACTTTTAAAATAGCTTATTGCCATTTTAACTGAAACTGTGTATGCCACTGCTCTAATTCAAAGTTCCTTACTTACCTATGTGGAGTTCCTTGCATTTTATGTATTTACTTATAATCTTGAATCTTGTGGTTCTAAAATAAATTAAGACAATATATTTTTCTATATAAAAACCTATTGGCCTGGAGTAAGTCTTTGAGTGTGTGTTCCTCATTTATTGCCTGTATGTGTACAACAAATGCTTAACACAACCCTCTGATAAGCCTACTGCTCGAACACACTACCACAAAATAGAACATTAGAATTATCTAATTGTGCCACTATCAACCTCTAAGGGGAACCCTTGGACTCTGTGCACACTATCTCTCACTTTAAGATAGTATGTAGAGAGCCAATTTCCTACAGATGTGGATAAGTATCTGACAGAAGGTAGAACTCAACTAAATAATAAGAAATGCTAAAAAACCATCCAATAGGGAAACAGTAAAGAAAATGAATGAGCAATATTTTTAAATACTTAAGGATTGGAGGGACATGAGTTTGATTGAATGGGATGAATATTTATTCTTAAAATGTGATCATCCGAAGATTCCCATTCTATATCTCCTATCAAAGGTACATAAAGATAAAGCCAATCCACCAGGTAGACCAATAGTGTCAGCTATGGGTTCTCTTTTGGAGAATACATCTAAATATATTGATTATTTTCTTCGTCCATTTGTGGAGACCACTCCTTCGTATGTGAAAGATACAACACATTTTCTGAAAATTATGGTGAATATGCATTGGGAAGATGATTACCTACTGCCAACATGTGACTAGCTTATACACTAGCATTGATCATGAGCTGGGTCTAAGAGCAATTAGACACTATATGCGAGCTAGGTCCAGTTCATTACTATTACATACAGAAATTATATGTGATACAAGTTTATGCATCGGAATGAAAATGTCACTTACCCAGTGTACATCTGTTCGTGGCATCAGTCGCAGTAGATTCGCATGTTTTGCAATAGCTCGCCATCTGGTGTTGGGCCGGAGTGTTACAAGTTGTTTTTCTTCGAAGAAGTCTTTCGAGTCACGGGACCGAGTGACTCCTTCTTTTGTCTCCATTGCGCATGGGCGTCGACTCCATCTTCGATTGTTTTTCCCCGCAGAGGGTGAGGTAGGAGTTGAATTGTAGTAATAGTGCCCATGCAATGGAGTGACTAAGTATGTACCTATTTAAGGTTGAGATGATACATATACAAATAGTTGAAGGTAACTTCCAAACTGCTACAGGCTCCCGGGGAGGCGGGTGGGCACATGCGAATCTACTGCGACTGATGCCACGAACAGATGTACACTGGGTAAGTGACATTTTCAGTTCGATGGCATCTGTCGCTGTAGATACGCATGTTTTGCATAGATTAGTAAGCAGTTATTTCCCCAAAAGCGGTGGATCAGCCTGTAGGAGTGGAAGTAGTTTGAAATAATGTTCTTAATACGGCTTGACCTACTGTGGCTTGTTGTGCAGATAACACGTCTACACAGTAGTGCTTGGTGAATGTGTGAGGCGTAGACCATGTGGCTGCCTTACATATTTCTTGCATTGGGATGTTTCCTAGAAAGGCCATGGTAGCACCCTTCTTTCTGGTTGAGTGTGCCCTTGGTGTAATGGGCAGCTGTCGTTTAGCTTTAAGGTAGCAGATTTGGATGCATTTAACTATCCATCTGGCTATACCTTGCTTTGATATTGGGTTTCCTGCATGAGGTTTTTGAAATGCAATAAATAGTTGTTTAGTCTTTCTGATGTTCTTTGTTCTGTCAATGTAATACATCAATGCTCTTTTGACATCTAATGTATGTAGTGCCCTTTCAGCTACGGTATCTGGCTGTGGAAAGAACACTGGAAGTTCCACTGTTTGATTTAGATGGAACGGTGAAATAACCTTTGGCAAAAATTTAGGATTGGTCCTTAGGACGACCTTATTCTTGTGTAGTTGTATAAAAGGTTCCTGTATTGTAAACGCCTGAATCTCGCTTACTCTTCTTAGGGAAGTAATGGCGATGAGAAATGCCACCTTCCAGGTTAGGAACTGTATTTCGCAGGAGTGCATGGGTTCAAAAGGTGGACCCATAAGTCTAGTTAGGACAACATTTAGGTTCCATGAAGGAACAGGTGGTGTTCTTGGTGGTATAATTCTCCTAAGGCCCTCCATGAATGCTTTAATGACTGGTATCATATATAGGGAAGTTGAATAGGTAGTCTGCAGGTATGCCGATATTGCTGCAAGGTGTATTTTAATGGAAGAGAAAGCCAGGTTAGATTTTTGTAAGTGAAGCAAGTAACCCACTACATGTTCTGGAGTTGTGTGTAATGGTTGTATTTGATTAATATGGCAGTAGCAGACAAACCTCTTCCATTTACTTGCATAGCAGTGCCTGGTGGATGGCCTTCTGGCTTGCTTTATGACTTCCATACATTCTTGGGTAAGTTGTAAGTGCCCGAATTCTAGGATTTCAGGAGCCAGATTGCTAGATTCAGCGATGCTGGATCTGGGTGTCTGATCTTTTGGTTGTGTTGTGTCAACAGATCTGGCCTGTTGGGCAATTTGATGCAGGGTACTACTGATAGGTCTAGCAGCGTTGTGTACCAGGGTTGCCTTGCCCAAGTTGGTGCTATTAATATGAGTTTGAGTTTGTTTTGACTGAGTTTGTTTACCAGGTAAGGAAGGAGAGGGAGAGGAGGAAAAGCGTAAGCAAATATCCATAGCAATAGACATTTGGTAAAGACTCTTGGTGCGGTTGTTAATCCGAAAGGCAGTACCTTGAATTGGTAATGTATTCCTTTGAATACAAACCTTAGGTATTTCCTGTGCGATGGGTGTATTGGTATATGGAAATAAGCATCCTTGAGGTCTAAAGTTGCCATGTAGTCGTGTAGTTTTAGCAATGGTAATACTTCTTGTAGTGTGACCATATGAAAGTGGTCTGATTGGATGAAAGTGTTCACTACTCTGAGGTCTAGGATTGGTCTCAGCGTTTTGTCTTTCTTTGGTATCAGAAAGTACAGTGAGTAAACTCCTGTGTTTATTTGTGTGTTTGGCACTAATTCGATTGCATTCTTTTGCAATAGTGCCTGCACTTCTATCTCCAGGAGATTGGAATGATGTTTTGTCAAATTCTGTGCCTTTGGTGGTATGTTTGGAGGGAATTGTAGAAATTCTATGCAATAACCATGTTGGATAATTGCTAGAACCCAAGTGTCTGTAGTGATTTCCTCCCATGCTTTGTAATAATGACTTATTCTTCCCCCCACTGGTGTTGTGTGGAGGGGGTGAGTGACATGTGAGTCACTGTTTAGTAGTAGGGGTTTTGGGGCTTTGAAATCTTCCTCTATTTCTAGGGAATTGCCCTCCTCTATATTGTCCCCGAAAACCTTCTCTATACTGTCCCTGGTAACTGTGTTTTACGGAATGCCCATGGCTTTGGCAGTGTCCGTGTCTTTTTTGAGTTTCTCAATCGCTGTGTCCACTTCTGGACCGAACAGTTCTTTTTCGTTAAAAGGCATATTGAGAACTGCTTGCTGAATCTCTGGTTTAAATCCAGACGTTCGGAGCCATGCATGCCTTCTGATAGTTACAGATGTATTAATTGTCCGTGCAGCTGTGTCTGCAGCGTCCATGGAGGAGCGGATCTGGTTGTTGGAAATGGTCTGTCCCTCCTCAACCACTTGTTTTGCCCTATTTTGTAGGTCCTTGGGCAGATGTTCAATGAGATGTTGCATCTCATCCCAATGGGCCCTGTCATAGCGCGCAAGTAGTGCCTGGGAGTTCGCGATGCGCCACTGGTTTGCAGCTTGTGCTGCGACTCTCTTACCAGCTGCATCGAACTTGCGGCTTTCTTTATCTGGGGGTGGTGCATCTCCAGATGTGTGGGAGTTGGCCCTTTTCCTAGCTGCTCCTACAACGACAGAGTCTGGTGGCAGCTGTGTAGTGATGAAAACCGGGTCTGTAGGAGGCGCCTTATACTTTTTTTCCACCCTTGGTGTGATTGCCCTACTTTTGACCGGCTCCTTAAAGATTTCTTTTGCGTGCCGGAGCATACCAGGGAGTATAGGCAGGCTTTGGTATGAGCTGTGGGTGGAGGAGAGTGTGTTGAATAAAAAATCATCCTCGACCTGTTCTGAGTGGAGGCTTACATTGTGAAATTGTGCTGCTCTAGCCACCACTTGAGAATACGCGGTGCTGTCCTCTGGTGGAGATGGCTTCGTAGGGTATGCCTCCGGACTGTTATCTGACACTGGGGCGTCGTATAGGTCCCATGCGTCTTGATCTTGGTCACCCTGGCTCATGGTGGTGTGAGCTGGGGAGTGTGATGGAGTTTGTGCTGGTGAGACGTTAATCACAGGCGGAGGAGAGGGTGGTGGGGTAACTCTTTTCACCACTTTCGGTTGTGGTGTCTGTTCAGTTTGGAACTCCAACCTTCTCTTTCTTCTAATAGGGGGAAGGGTGCTTATTTTTCCTGTCCCCTGCTGTATGAAAATACGCTTTTGCGTATGGTCCACATCAGTTGATTGTAGCTCTTCCTCAAACCTATGCTTTTGCATTTGGGAGGTTAGCGAGTGCTCTTCTGTATAAGAGCCTGAAGCTGGGTCGGTCGCAGTTTGTTTCGGGCCCGAAACTTTGTCTGCGTCCCTTTTCGGCTCCGAGGTGACTTTTTTCTTTTTCGGGGCCGAAACCTCTCGGCGCCGATCTTCTTCGGGACCGCTGTCTCGGCGTCGAGCCGTGTTTACACCGGCATCTCGGTGTCGATGCTTGGCTCCAGCACTTTCTCGGTCCCGAGAAGGCTGCGTGCCGGTGTCTCGACCGGAGTCGGACGATCTCGGCACTGTTTGGGCCTTTTTCGGTGCCGACGGTCGGTCACCGAATTTATGGGTGGAGCCATGGCCTGGTGGCAGTGGCGTCCCCTGGGCCTTGTAAATCTTCCTCTGAGTGGTTTTCGACGTCTTACTCACGGTTTGTGTATCGTCGAATCCTTCGGAGTCTGAGTCTTGGATCGAGAAGGTACCTTCCTCTTCTTGTTCCTCGAACTCTCGGTGGGCTGTCGGCCCGGACGCCATCTGAAGTCTTCTGGCTCGACGGTCTCGGAGTGTTTTTCGGGACCGGAACGCACGACAGGCCTCGCAGGTGTCTTCACTGTGCTCAGGTGACAGGCACAGGTTACAGACCAAGTGTTGGTCTGTATAGGGGTATTTATTGTGGCATTTGGGGCAGAAACGGAACGGGGTCCGTTCCATCGGCGTTCTTCAGCACGCGGTCGGGCCGACCAGGCCCCGACGGGGGATCGAAAAAACTACCCCGAAGGGCACCGGAGCTCTTCGATCCTTCGACGCGGTGTTGAATCTAACTACGCCGATCCCGAACGCAACAATACCGACGAAAATCTTCCGAAATTAGCTATCTTTCCGTTCCGAAACTCGGAGCGACAGGAACACGTCTGAACCCGATGGCGGAAAAAAAACAATCGAAGATGGAGTCGACGCCTATGCGCAATGGAGACAAAAGGAGGAGTCACTCGGTCCCGTGACTCGAAAGACTTCTTCGAAGAAAAACAACTTGTAACACTCCGGCCCAACACCAGATGGCGAGCTATTGCAAAACATGCGTATCTACAGCGACAGATGCCATCGAACATAACTTTTTGCTCTTTGACAATCAGATCTACAGACAATTGCAGGGTACAGAAATGGGAACTTATTTTGCCCCTAGCTATACAATCTTATTTTTGGGCTGTTGGGAGGAAGAAATTTCAATTGTGATTAAGGTGTTTGAAGAGAGAGTAATTTTGTGGTGTAGATACATTTGAACCAGAATGATTATAACTTGAAATTTACTGAACAGTATAGCAAAACCAACACTGAATTCTTAGATGTTGAGGTTATGGTCAGAAATGGTGCACTTGTCACGAAATTACATAGAAAATTGACGACAGGTAATAGTTTATTATATGGCCAGAGAGCACATCCCTCTAGTCTGATACAGAGCATCCCCTATGGAGAACGTTTGACAGCTAGACGAATTTTAGTGATACCACAGAGTATCAAGAAGAATGTGAAATTACGTGCAAAAGATTCAAAGAGAGAGGACATGATATGAAAGTCATCAAACAGGCTAAACAAAGTGGACCAGATGAGTAGAGAAAATTTGTTATTCAAATCAGGTGTTGAGGAAGAAAAATTGGAAACAATCAGATTTATTACAACTTATAGCAATCAATCTTATAATGTTAGAAACATCTTGAACAAAAGCTGGCATATTTAGCAGACAGATTCAGTGCTATGCAGATTTATACAGGATACGACTCAGATCACTTAAAAAAAAAAAAAAATCAGATCTTTGAAGGAGGATCTATGTCGCAATTTTGTAGATTTTAGATTGTGATTCTACAATTTTGATGCCCTCTGGATTCTATTGCTGCATGCAATCTAAAGCATGTAGGAATAGTGAGAATTGTAAGAAGATAGAAGTGACGAGTGTTAAGAAGGACTATATCATCAAAGGGCATTTTAATTGTAATACAACATCCTGTGTGTACTGTCCAATATGTCCCTGTCAGAAAATGTATGTGGTTAGTACAATTTACAGTGCCAAGAAGAGGGTACTGGAACATAGAAGAGCTATCAGAAATTATGACACAAAACTATCCGGTGGCTAGGCATTTTTTTGAAACACACTTTGGAAATGAAAATCTACTTCGGTTTGTGGTGATTGATCAGGTAAAACTAAACTGTTGAGGAGGTGACAGAGAAAGAGTTAAGAGTTTTGGAATCAAAATGAAAATGTCACTTACCCAGTGTACATCTGTTCGTGGCATTAGTCGCTGCAGATTCACATGTTTGGCACAGTCCGCTGCCTGGTGTTGGGCTCGGAGTATTACAAGTTGTTTTTCTTCGAAGAAGTCTTTTTGGTCACGGGACCGAAGGACTCCTCCCTCCTCGGCTCCATTGCGCATGGGCGTCGACTCCATCTTAGATTGTTTTCCCCGCAGAGGGTGAGGATGGAGTTGTTTGGTATAAATAGTGCCCATGCAATGGAGTGAATATGTATGTACGTTAAGAGTTTATAATAATTATTTACAAATGTTCAGATGTTTAAGATTTATGATCTACTTCTAAACGGCTACAGGCTTCCCGGGGAGGTGGGAGGGTACATGTGAATCTGCAGCGACTAATGCCACGAACAGATGTACACTGGGTAAGTGACATTTTCAGTTCGATGGCATATGTTGCTGCAGATACACATGTTTGGCATAGACTATAAAGCAGTTACCTCCCCTAAAAGCGGTGGTTTAGCCTGTAGGAGTTGAAGTAGTTTGGAATAATGTTCTTAGTACAGCTTGGCCCACTGTAGCTTGTTGTGCATTTAGTACGTCTACACAGTAGTGTTTAGTAAACGTATGAGGCGTAGACCAGGTTGCAGCCTTACATATTTCGCTCATAGGAATGTTTCCTAGAAAGGCCATTGTAGCACCTTTCTTTCTGGTTGAGTGTGCCTTTGGTGTAATAGGCAATTCTCTTTTGGCTTGAAGATAGCATGTTTGAATACATCTGACTATCCATCTAGCAATGCCTTGTTTAGAGATTGGATTTCCTATGTGTGGTTTTTGAAAAGCTATGAACAGTTGTTTTGTTTTCCTGATTAGCTTTGTTCTGTCAATGTAATACATTAGTGCTCTTTTGATGTCTAATGTATGTAGTGCCCTTTCAGCCACAGAATTTGGTTGTGGGAAGAACACTGGCAATTCTACTGTTTGATTTAAATTGAATGGTGAGATTACCTTTGGCAGAAATTTTGGATTTGTTCTTAGAACTATTTTATTGTTGTGTATTTGAATAAATGGTTCTTGTATGGTAAATGCCTGTATTTCACTTACTCTTCTGAGGGATGTGATTGCAATGAGAAATGCGACCTTCCAGGTTAGATATTGCATTTCACAGGAATGCATGGGTTCGAAAGGTGGACCCATGAGTCTTGTTAAGACGATGTTAAGATTCCATGAAGGAACTGGTGGTGTTCTTGGTGGTATAATTCTTTTTAGCCCTTCCATGAATGCTTTAATAACTGGTATTCTAAATAGAGACGATGAATGAGTAGTTTGTAGGTAAGCAGATATTGCTGCGAGGTGTATTTTTATAGATGAAAAAGCGAGATTTGCTTTTTGCAAATGTAGTAAGTATCCTACTATGTCTTTAGTAGAGGCATGTAATGGTTGTATTTGATTGGCATGGCAGTAGTAAACAAATCTTTTCCACTTAGATGCATAGCAGTGTCTAGTGGAAGGTTTTCTAGCTTGTTTTATGACTTCCATGCATTCTTGTGTGAGGTCTAAGTGTCCGAATTCTAGGATTTCAGGAGCCAAATTGCCAGATTCAATAAAGCTGGGTTTGGATGCCTGATCTGTTGTTTGTGTTGTGTTAACAGATCTGGCCTGTTGGGTAGTTTGACATGCGGTACTAGTGAAAGGTCTAGTAGAGTTGTATACCAAGGTTGTCTTGCCCATGTGGGTGCTATCAGTATGAGTTTGAGTTGGTTTTGACTCAACTTGTTTACTAGATATGGAAGGAGAGGGAGAGGGGGAAAAGCGTACGCAAATATCCCTGACCAACTCATCCATAGAGCATTGCCTTGTGATTCGCGGTGTGGGTACCTGGATGCAAAGTTTTGGCATTTTGAGTTTTGTTTTGTTGCGAACAAATCTATCTGGGGTGTTCCCCAAATTTGAAAGTACTTGTTCAGAACTTGGGGGTGAATTTCCCATTCGTGGACTTGTTGGTGGTCTCGCGAAAGGTTGTCTGCTAGTTGGTTTTGTATTCCTGGAATAAATTGTGCTATTAGGCGAATGTTGTTGTGAATCGCCCACTGCCAAATTTTTTGTGTTAGGAGGCACAATTGTGTTGAGTGTGTTCCTCCTTGTTTGTTTAAATAATACATTGTTGTCATGTTGTCTGTTTTGACAAGAATGTATTTGTGTGTTATTATGGGTTGGAAGGCTTTTAACGCTAGAAATACTGCTAACAGTTCTAGGTAATTGATATGAAATTTTGTTTCGTGTATATCCCATTGTCCTTGAATGCTGTGGTGATTGAGGTGTGCTCCCCACCCTGTCATGGAAGCATCTGTTGTTATAACGTATTGAGGCACTGGGTCCTGAAATGTCCGCCCTTTGTTTAAATTTTTGCTGTTCCACCATAGAAGCGAGAGGTATGTTTGGCGGTCTACCAACACCAGATCTTGAAGTTGACCCTGTGCCTGTGACCATTGTGATGCTAGACACTGTTGTAAGGGTCGCATGTGTAGTCTTGCGTTTGGGACAATGGCTATGCATGATGACATCATGCCTAGAAGTTTTAGCACAAATTTTGCTTGTATCTTTTGGTTTGGAAACATAGCACTTATTACCTTGTGGAATGCCTGCACTCTTTGTGGACTTGGAGTGGCAATTCCTTTTGATGTGTTGATGGTTGCTCCTAGATATTGTTGTGTTTGACACGGTTCTAGGTGTGATTTTGTATAGTTGATGGAAAACCCCAGTTTGTGAAGGGTTTGTATGACAAATGTGGTGTCGTTTGCGCATTTTTTTACTGTGTTGGTCTTGATTAGCCAATCGTCTAGGTAAGGGAACACATGTATCTGTTGTCTCCTGATGTGTGCTGCTACTACTGCTAGACATTTTGTGAACACTCTTGGTGCAGTTGTTATTCCGAATGGCAACACCTTGAATTGGTAATGTATTCCTTTGAATACGAACCGTAGGTACTTTCTGTGAGAAGGGTGTATTGGTATATGAAAGTACGCATCCTTTAGGTCTAATGTGGTCATGTAATCTTGCTGTTTGAGCAGTGGAATGATGTCTTGTAGTGTGACCATGTGAAAATGGTCCGATATGATGTAGGTATTTAGTGTCCTGAGATCTAATATTGGTCTTAATGTTTTGTCTTTTTTTGGAATTAGAAAGTACAGGGAGTAGACTCCTGTGTTTTTTTGTTGTACTGGTACTAACTCTATTGCATCCTTTTGCAGTAGTGCTTGAACTTCTAGTCCTAAAAGTTCTAAATGTTGTGGTGACATTTTGCGTGTTTTGGGGGGGATGTTTGGTGGGAAGTTGTGGAATTCTATGCAATAGCCATGTTGGATTATTGCGAATACCCAATTGTCTGTTGTAATCTGTTGCCAAGATTGGTAGAATTGGCTTAGTCTTCCCCCCACTGGTGTTGAGTGAAGGGGTTGCGTGACTTGAAAGTCACTGTTTAGGTGGAGGTGTTTTTGGAGTCTGGAATCTTCCCCTACTCCTTGGGAATTGACCCCCCCTATATCCCCTGAAACCTCCCCTTTGGAAGGAACCCTGATATGGTGTGGTTCTTGTTTGTTGGCTGGTGGTGTCTGTGGGTTGGCCACGAAACCCCCCTCTAAATGGAGTTTTTCTGAAAGAGCCTCTGCTCTGCGGGGAGTAGAGTGCGCCCATGGCCTTGGCCGTGTGTGTCCTTTTTAAGTTTTTCAATGGCTGTATCCACTTCAGGGCCAAAAAGTTGTTTTTCGTTGAAGGGCATATTAAGGACAGCCTGCTGGATTTCAGGTTTGAAGCCTGAAGTGCGGAGCCAAGCGTGTCTCCTTATGGTGACAGCAGTGTTGACTGTTCTCGCTGCAGTATCGGCTGCGTCCAGTGAAGAGCGGATTTGATTGTTTGAGATCGTTTGTCCCTCTTCAACTATTTGCTGCGCCCTTTTTTGGTATTCTTGGGGAAGATGGTCTACGAGAAGTTGCATCTCATCCCAGTGAGCGCGGTGATATCTGGCCAGCAGCGCTTGAGAATTTGCGATGCGCCACTGGTTGGCTGCCTGTGATGCTACTCTTTTCCCTGCCGCATCAAATTTTCTGCTTTCTTTGTCCGGAGGTGGGGCGTCACCAGATGTATGGGAATTTGCTCTTTTGCGAGCTGCCCCTACTACTACGGAGTCAGGTGGTAACTGCGAAGTAATAAACACTGGATCTGTGGGTGGTGGTTTGTATTTTTTATCCACCCTTGGGGTGATGGCTCTTGATTTTACGGGCTCTTCAAAAATTTGTTTTGCGTGCCGTAACATCCCCGGTAGCATTGGGAGACATTGATATTGGCTATGTGTAGCCGAGAGGGTGTTAAATAAAAAATCATCCTCTATAGGGTCTGAATGCAGTTGGACATTGTGGAATTCTGCAGCCCTAGCCACCAGTTGTGAGTATGAGGTACTGTCCTCTGGCGGTGACGGCTTTGTGGGGTATGAATCTGGATCATTGTCCGGCACTGGGGTGTCGTATAGGTCCCAAGCGTCTTGATCCTGATCATCTTGACTTATGGTAGTTTGCGCTGGTGAGTGCATTTGTGGCGGTGTTTGTGCCGGCGATGCCTGTTGTAGTGGAGAGGGCGGAGGCGTGACTTTTTTGACCACTTTGGCTTGTGGTTGTGCGTCATCCTTGAGGAGACTGATCCTTCTTTTCCTCATTATTGGGGGAAGGGTTGATATCTTCCCTGTGTCTTGCTGGATGTACAGTCTCTTTTGTGTGTAGTCCGATTCTACACTTTGGAGCTCTTGTCCAAATCTGTGCATCTGGCCACTTATTCCTTGTTCCTCTGAGTAGGATGAAGGTGTGGTATTTTTCGGCGCCGAGAGAGAATCTTTTTTCGGTTTCGCCACCGACAGAATTTTTGTTCCTTTCGGCATGGATTCTCGGTGCCGATGTTTTTCGGTGCCGGTATTTTGTCTTTGTCTCTCGGAGCCGCTTTCTCGGCTCCGAGGTTGCTCCATGGCGGTCCCTCGACCGGAGTCGGGTGCTATGGGTGTGCCCTTTTTCGGCGCCTTCGACGGGTCGCCTGTTTTATGGGTCGAGCCATGGCCTGTTGGCAGTGGCGTCCCCTGGGCTTTCGTTTTGTCGATGGTTTTACTTTTCGACGTCTTACTCACAGTTTGTTGCTGTTGTTCGACGTCGGAGTCTCCGGATTCTGATTCCGGAACCGAGAATGTTTCCTCTTCGTCGTCGAAACGTTGTTTTGTCGGCGTGGACGCCATTTGTAGACGCCTGGCTCTTCGGTCCCGGAGTGTTTTTCTGGACCGGAAGGCTCGACAGGCCTCACAGGTATCCTCCTTGTGCTCGGGGGACAAGCACAAGTTACAGACCAAGTGCTGATCTGTATAAGGATACTTACTGTGACATTTTGGGCAGAAACGGAACGGGGTCCGTTCCATCGGCTTCGATGTCGCACGCGGTCGGGCCGACCAGGCCCCGATGGGGGAATCGAAGCTACCCCAAAGTCTTCCGATGATCGGTGTCGATGTACCTAACTATCCCGATACCGAACGGAACAATACCGACGCTTTCTTCCGAGATTCTGACTAACTTTCCGAACCGAAACACGGAGCGAAAAGGAATACGTCCGAACCCGACAGCGGAAAAAAACAATCTAAGATGGAGTCGACGCCCATGCGCAATGGAGCCGAGGAGGGAGGAGTCCTTCGGTCCCGTGACCAAAAAGACTTCTTCGAAGAAAAACAACTTGTAATACTCCGAGCCCAACACCAGGCAGCGGACTGTGCCAAACATGTGTATCTGCAGCAACATATGCCATCGAACTATATAATTACATTTGATACATTCGATCCTCTAGGGCTAAATTCCAGTGAAGAGATGAATATTCACTTAGGATAGTGAATGAAGACTTATAAATACACGAGCTTTTGTAATTTTGAACATTATTTTAACTTTTATTTTTTAAGGTTTATGGGGCATTTGGTGAGTTCAGAGTTGGTTTTATTTATCATGTATAAAGGACAGACTTGATCCAACCTATGATATTAAATGATTTGAAAATCAAGATGAATGATGCTGATGGGGTGATAGTACACTATTAGACTTTGATGTATGAAGTGAAAGCACTATTCACTTCATACATCAGATCCAGTTGCCCACTTGGGCACAATGGGATCATTTTATCTGTAAATATTGGAGGATTATGGAGAATGAATTTTTTTGTGGCAATCGCAGGAAAGCCTTTGGGATTTTGATTTCGTTAGATTTGTATTTAAAAAGAATATATACATGAATAAGATAACTGTGGTTTGCATTGCAAGTTCAATAAATTTAATGAGATAAGGAAGTATCATAAGCTATAGAAATTGGATATATGACACTATAATTTAACTATTTTATTGATTATAATAGAAGGACTGATATAGGAGCTGTTTTGTATATAATTGCAGATTGCAAATGAAGATATTTGGTATATTTTGGCTGACATTAGCAGTGAATACTGGAGTATTATATCATTCCAAGATGGCCACCACTTTGTGACTTTGGGATTTGGGGAACAAGTCAGTTTTTTATGTTTATTGGTTTTATGTATATATGTATTTTTTTCATGCACATACTACATCCTTGATCAAGGCTACGGCCGAAACACGTTGGAGGCAAGTCCGATTTCCAATATAGAACTTTATTGATTATCAGCAGATTGGAGGTGTCCCGGGTTTCTTGTTAGTAGAGGAAGAGTTTTGCATATATATAGTTTCACCAAAAAAAAACACAAAGGTTACAGGGACGTTATAGTTAGGCTCACATTTTAAACGTACAAAACCATACAAATTCCCCTAATGGAGTTATCTCAAGTAACTATAACTCATGCCCTAAGGTAACTGTAACTCGCGCCCCGCCATGCACTGTTTTTATTTTTTGCATATATTATAGTGATATTATCAATGATGTTATCAAAGATGTCATGAGTGCCCGGGAACCCTTCCCCCCCCCCCCCCCCCCAATCCTGCCCTCCGCCCACAGCCTTATTTATTACTCAAGAACTGGGGAGGTGACGGTCCGTCGGCACGGGCGGGACCTGGCCAACACAGGTCTTCATTAAAACAAGTGTAGGAGCCTGCCTTCGCGTTTTTTTTTTTTTTTGTAAGTTTAGCAACAGATTTGTGACTCCGTTGTGAATGTGCAGCAGAAATCCTTTAACAAAGTTTCTATTTTTCAGTGGGGAGGTCCCACTTGGACCCCAGCAACAGAGCTAAGGGGTCAGGATTTCCCTACCCTGGTCTCTTTTCTTATTTTTTTACCTTTTTTTTGGGACTCACGTGAAGCAGAGTCTCTAGATGTCTGCCAACACTTCCTTGTTGAAGTCCTGCCAGTCAACCAGATCTCAGCACGAGATTGGGAAGGTTTGTGGAGCCTTCGCATCCCTATATATACAAATTTGTTTTTCTTTGATATTTCTACTGAACCAATTTAAACCAAGTCACAAGGGAGCGCTCTCTCGACCGAGAGCTAGCTTTCTGTCAAATTTAGTGAAATCCGTCCAATGGTTTGGCCGCTATTCCTGTTCAAATTCCCTATGGAAATTACTGTGGGAAAACACGTTTTGGGACCCTCCCTTTTTCTTGGCACCCGATTGACGGATCACCCCAAAACTCTCCAGACAGCAGCTGACTGAGGGATGCATTTTCTTTTTCTTTTTTAGAAAATGTTGCGAAGATTTGTCAAATGGCACCAAAGATAAAGGCAAGTAAATAAACACTTTTTCTATTGAAACTAGGTCCTAACTACACCTACCTAGTGATGACCACCACTAGGGAATACACACACACACACGTAAACGATAATTGCCTTCTGTAAAACCTTATCTGGTAGACACTACATCTAGCTGCAGATTCCTTACCTTTGATTCTCCACCAGCATCAGAATGCATCAGGGCGATTTTCATGAGCAGCACACCCCTGCGTGCCATTTGACAGTGTCGAACTTCTCCACGTCCGTGATTGGTGGGCGTCCTTCACGCCGGATATGATGTTGTGGGTCCTATACAGGCATCACCCTGGCGCACTGACGTCAGTTTCTTTTTACAAAAAAGCGCAGAGCCATGAAGAACAATTACTACTCATGCGTCAAAACGAAGGCCATGAATGCAGAGTCCCTGCACTATAAATTAGTTCGTAGAGCAGGGAGGATGGGTGGGTCGGAAAGGAATCTGCAACTAGTTATAGGCTATACCAAATAAGGTGATCATGAAGCTAAGCAACTTTTCCATCTGATATAGACATTTAGCTGCTGTTTCCAAACCCCTTAATTGATACGCAAGCAATACCATCTCAGGAGATGGGTTTGCGAACCATGTTCAGGCCAGTGCATAGTAGACCTTAATGCAGAGTATGACTAATCAAGAGATGGTCTGCTTCTACACTGCCCAACCTCTCTTCACACCTGCAGGAAGCTGGCTCTGTAAATACTATATCAAAATGAGATATAGTGTGCACAGAGTCCAGTTGTTCCCAAAGAGGCTTGACAGAGGCAACAATAGATAATACTTATGATCTATTTGTGGTAGTCTGGTCAAGCAGTTAGGCTTGTCAGAGGGTAGTATTAAGCATGTGTTGTACACCCACAAGCAAAAAATGAGAACACACACTCAATGATTTAACTCCAGGCCAATAGGTTTTTCTATAGAAAAATATTATTTTGTTACTTTATTTTAGAACCACAGGATTCAAGTTGCACTTTACATACGTATAGATAGAACTTTGAATTAAAACAGTAATGTACACAGTTTGGCATAAAATGGCAATAAGCTATTTTAAAAGTGGACACTGAAAAATTCAACAGTTCCTGGGGGAGGTAAGTACAGGTTAATTTTTGAGGTAAGTAAAGCACTTACAAGTTCAGTCTCCGGGGCTTAGGCAGCCCACCTTTGGGGGTTCAAGTCAACCCCAAACACCCAACACCAGCAACACAGGGCGGTCAGGTGCAGAGGTCAAAGAGGGGCCCAAATAACATAGGCGCCTATGGAGACTAGGATGCTCCGGTTCCAGTATGCGAGCAGGTAAGTACCTACGTCCTCGCGGAGCAGCGAGGGGGGGGGTTTGTAGAGCACTGTGGGGGGGTCCCAAACAGGCACACAAAATACACCCTCAGCGGCGCTGGGTCAGCCGGGTGCAGTGTGCAACCAAGGCGTCGGGTTTTGTTTTTAAATCAATGGGGGAACCCACCCGGGGGTCACTCAGACGATGCAGGCAGGGCACAAGGGGGCTTCTCGGGCTCGGGCCATCCACCGACTGGGCAAGGGTGAGGGTCGTCTGCTGGTCACTGCTGCATCAGTGGTTTGCTCTTCACGGGCCTGGGGGCTGCAGATGCGGTGCTTCTTCCAGGCGTCGTGTTTCTTTGTTACCGGGCAGTCGCGGTCCGGGGGTCCTCTGGATTCCCTCTGCAGGCGTCGTCATGGGGGTGCAGGGAGGTCAGCTCAGGGTGGACACATCGTTGGAGTTACCTGGGGGTCCTCTCTGTAGCATTGGTTTCTCTGGACACGGGCCAGGGGCGTCAGGTGCACAGTGGTGGGGACTCAGGCTTCTGTAGAGGTAAGAGTCCCTTTAAAGATGGTCTCTTTTTGTTGCTTTGGAAGGGGCCGCTGTCCATGGGAGTTTCTTTGTCCTTTGGAGTTGCAGGGCAGTCCTCTGAGTTGGCAGAGGTCGCTGGGCCCGCAGGATGCGTTGCTGTTGCAGGTTCTTTGAGTCAGGAGACAGGCCGGTAGGGCTGGGGCCAAAGCAGTTGTCGTCATCCTCCTTCTCTGTGGGGTTTTCAGGTCAGCAGTCCTTGTTCTTGTTAGATCGTCAGGAATCTGATATCCTGGGTTCAGGGTCGCCCCTAAATACTAGATTTGGGGGGGTGTTTAGGGCTGGGGGGCAGTAGCCAATGGCTACTGTCCCCGAGGGTGGCTACCCCTTTGGGGAGAGGGACACATCCCTAATCCTACTGGGCTAAATCCACTGAAGCAAGATGGAGGATTTTCTAAGAAGGGGGTCTCATCAGCTCTGGTCACCTTAGGGGTGGACCTGGCTAAGGGGGTGACGACTCCTTGTTTTTCTCATTATCTCCTACAGACTTGCCACCAAATGTTGGGTGTGCATCCGGGAGGCGGGCATCTCCACTAGCCAGAGCGCCCTGGGACATTGTAACACCAGACTTGAGCATTTGAGGCTAACCGCCAAGTGTTACAGTTCCTGCAGGGGGAGGTGTGAAGCACCTTCACCCAGGACAGGCTTTGTTCCTGGTCACAGAGTGCACAAAGGTACTGACCCCATGTGGCCAGAAACTAGTCTGAAAGTGGCAGGCTGGCAGAGACCGGTCAGCCTAGCACTACCAGTTGGGCTGGCATGCAGGTGGCATCTCTAAGATCTCCTCTGTGTGCATTTCTCAATAAATCCCACACTGGCAGCGGTGTGGATTTATTGTGCTGAGACGCTTGATACCAAACTTCCCAGTAATCAGTGTAGCCATTATGGAACTGTGGAGTTTGTGTTTAACAAACTCCCAGACCATATACTCGTTATGGTTACCATCCACCTACAAAGTCTAATAATTGTCTTAGACACTGTTGGCACAGTGCTCATGCTGCTATGCCCCCACCTGTGGTTTAGTGCACCCTGCCTTAGGGCTGTAAGGCCTGCTAGAGCGGTGACTTACCTATGCCACAGGCAGTGGGTTGTGGGCATGGCACTCTGAGGGGGTGCCATGTCGACTCAGTCTTTTTCTCCCCACCAGCACACACAAGCTCTAAGGCAGTGTGCATGTGCCAAGCGAGGGCTCCCCAGGGTGGCATAATACATGCTGCAGCCCTTCAAGACTTTCCCTGGCCATAGGGCCCTTGGTACCAGGGGTACCTTTTACAAAGGACTTATCTGTGTACCAAGGCTGTGCTAATTGTGAAGACAAAGGTACAGTTTTAGTGAAAGAACACTGGTGCTGGGGCCTGGTTAGCAGGGTCCCAGCTCACTTTCAATCAAAGCTGGCATCAACAAAAGGCAAAACGTTAGGGGGTAACCACGCCAGCAGTGACATTTTCCTACATACTGGTATAACTCGTCTCCAGGTGTGATAACAGGCTTATGTCAAACGTCCCCCGATAAAAAAAAAAAAATCTCCCAAATTCATTTGCAACTAAGTGAAAGATACTTTATAATTATATTTCCGTTTAGTGTCAGAAAGAACGAAACAACGGCTATTCTAATGCCCCTGTTGGCCTAAATTAGAAAAGGTGGTCACATAAACAATGTCTTAATCTTCACTAAACATTTAATTGACAGACTAATGAATTCTGAAATGTACAACTCTTTAGAAGGAAACCTAATATAATAGCAAAAAAACATGGCAATTGGTGTAAAGTGTGCAAGAATGAATAATAATCCCTTTATGACGTAGTAAATTAGCAAAAATAAAAAGCAGATTTAGAGAACCAACAAATCTGACTCACTAATTGAACAGGATATATGAAATTTATTTCCCAAATGTTCAGGTTTCTTAAGTATGCACACCATATTTGACTATATTTATAATTACACACATTCAGCTAAATCAGTTAAACATTTTCTTTTACAATAGGAGTCATACCTGAAAATAAACCAGGAAGCAATCTAGTTTTCTTTTGCTGGAACCCCTGTCGAAGTACTGCCCACACGTATCAAGAATAGTGCACACTAGTCTGATTCGGAAAAGGTGATCCGGAGGATCAAGTATGCTAGGTCCGCCGTCAGAATTCACACCAAACGAAATAAATGAGTACAAAGTTCTGAATATAACTGCAGACTCCACCATTCGGTAATTATAAAGTTCACCCAAGAACTTGGCACTACTGATACGTCGCTGGTTAAATTTTGGTTGGTTAACCTAAAAGAAAAAAAAATATCCATCAACTCGAACAAAAATCCACTTGGATACTTTAATCATTAAATGCTATCAAGATTGGAAACATTCAGTGGGATCGACTGCTGCAGATTCTCTCTCTTGAAACAAAACAGTGCTGGGACTGAACAGTCCTCCATTTAGAAAGGGATGTATACCTCTGACGTGAGTGCCCCAACTGTACTGATGTCTGGACCTCTAATGCAGTTATTTTTTGTTGTCATAAGCATACACAGCACAGATCAATTGTGTGTGCCATGACTTTGGCCTGTCGTATGGATTGCAGTCCTCTGGACCTGGAGGAGCACCCGAAGCACTACCCTCACAATGTTGAAAGGTTACTGCCTTCACTAGGAGCTATGCAGCACAAGCACAGTGGTCACCACATACTGTGTAGAGGTCTGTAGAAGTGAAGTACAAGTTACTTACCTTCAGTAACGATATATCTGGTAGAGACATATTCTAGTTGCAGATTCCTTACCTTAGAATTTCCCCTCTGCATCAGACTGGATCCTGAGATTCTTCTTCAAGGAGTAACCTTGTGCGCCAACAGGTGGCATCTGCTGACTCCACGGGCATCAGGGTCACTGTGATGTTTCTTTTCATGACTTTCTCCACCAGTAGCGCGGAGCCATGAAGAACACTGAGAATGGTGCGCCAAAATCAGGGCCCTTAAGGTGAGTTCCCCTTCCTAGAAATCAGTTCGCAGTGTTGAGAGGATGGGTGGGTTGGTAAGGAATATGTAACTAGAATATGTCTCTACTAGATATATTGTTGCCGAAGGTAAGTAACTTGTACATCTGAGAGATTTCTGGTTGCAGATTCCTTACCTTAGAATATATACCGGGGCAATACCATCCCTGGAGGTGGGCTGCGAACTAAGATCACACCAAAAAGTCCTGCAGGGCCAAAGTAGCCGTCTCTGCAGACCTAACTGTCCAGGCAGTAATGCTTGGTGAACATATGCAAAGATCCCCACGCTGCCGCCTGGCAGATAACCAGGAATGAAACTACGCATACTAACAATGTGGTAGCAGCAGTTACTCTGGTAGAATGAGCACACAAACACTCAGGGGATTGCTTTTTCACCAAAGCGTTGCACATTTTGATGCAAAGGACTACCCATCAAGAGATGGTCCTCTTCTGGACCGCCCTTCCTTTCTCTGCATCCACATAACCCACAAAGAGTTGGTCGTCCACCCAGAAATCTTTGGTACGATTTATATAGAACATCAACACTCTTTTTGGATTCAGGAGGTGGAGACCATCCTCCTCATTAAAGGGATGTGGTGGGTGTGTAAAAAGTAAGCAAGGTGATTGGCCTACATGAAAAGGTGTCACCACTTTGGGAAAGAAGCCTTGGTACGAAGAACTACCTTGTCACGATGTACTGCTAGGAACGGTGGCTTTGAAGAAAGAGCCTGGAGCTCACTCACTCTGCGAGCAGAGGTTATGGAAATCAAGAAGGCAATTTTAAGGGTCAAGAGCCGTAGAGGACAGTTGTGGAGCGGCTTTGAAAGGAGCACACATGAGGTATGTGAGGACCAAGTTGAAATCCCACGGGGCATTATGAACTGGATGGGAGGAAATATATGGATGAGTCCTTTGGGAAACCTCCCAACAATGGGAGATTTAAACAGAGAAGGTTGGTCTGGTAGCCTTAAAAAGGCAGAGATGGCAGACAAATAGCCCTTGAGGGTGCCCTGAACACAGCCCTGCTAGGCAAGAGAAAGCATAAAGGAGAACCTCAGAGAGGTGCAGAGAGGGGAGCAACAGACTTCCATATACCATTTTAGTGGAGGGATGGCTGACTGCCAAGATAACATCACAGACTTCTGGCAGAAAGTCGAAAGCTGTCAACTGCCTCCGCTCAATCTCCACGCAAGGAGGAGGAGACTGGACAGGTGCAGGTGAATGACCGTCCCTTGCTGCTGCAAAAGAAGATCCACCTGGAGAGCAGTCTGATCAGAGGATCGAAGGCCATGCTCAATAGCTCGGGATACCAGAATCTTTGTGCTCAGTCAGGAGCCACCAGGATTAATTGGGCCCGGTCATGCCTGATTTTCTTCAGAACTCTGGGCAGAAGTGGTATTGGCAGGAAGGCGTACAGGAGGCCTGAGCTCCACTCGTGACGAAAAGCGTCACCGACTGAGTGCCGCCTTGGAAACTCCAAAGCACAAAACAGCTGACAATGTGTGTTCCCTGCAAAGGCTAACAGACCTAACCAAGGCTCTACCCAATGTTGAAAGAGACCTTGCACCACCTCTGGATGGAGACGCCATCCCTGATCGACTATGCTTTGATGGCTGAGTTCATCTGCTTTAACGTTCAGAGAACCCGCCAGTTGTTGAACCACCAGTGAAATGCCCTGGCGTTCTAGCAATGTCCGGAGGCGAAGATCCTCTTGACAAAGGGTCCACGACCCCAATCCGCCCTGCTAGTTGCAGTACCACATGGTGGTGGTGTTGTCGGTGAACACCTGCACCACTTTCCCTTTCAGAGACGGAAGGAATGCTTTCAATGCAAGTTGGTTCGCCCAGAACTCCAAAAGGTTGAAGTGGAGCCTGGACTTCGCCGGAGACCAGAGGCCTCTGATCTCTGCCTCTCCCAGTGGACAGCCCCATCCCAGGAGTGACCAATCTATCACTACGGTGAGATCTTATTGGGGAGGGGAGAGGGGATTTGCTGTTGAACCAATCTTGATTAGACAACCACCACTGCAGGTCTTTCGCAGTTCCCTCCGAGATCTGGACCATGTCGGAGAGATGGTCCCAAAGAAGAGCCTGCATATGCCATCTGGCATGTTGGACCATAGAATGCAGCAGGCGGCCATGAGACCCAGCAGCCTCAAGGTCATTCTCACCGAAATTCAGGAGAGGCTGAAACATGGGAATCATAGCCCGAATATCCTGGACTCGCTTTTCGAGAAGTTAATCCCGAAAATGCAGGGTGTCCAGAACAGCTCTGATGAAAGGAAACATCTGAAAGGGAGTTAGGTGTGACTTTGGCACATTTATAGTGAACCCCATCGAATGCAGAAGGTTCGCCGTAGTCTGGAGGTGGGAGACGACTTTCTGGGGTGTGTCACTGTTCAACAGCCAGTTGTCAAAGTAGGGGGAAGACTGAAACCCCCTAACCTGCGCAGATGAGCTGCAACCATTACCATTACTTTCTTGAACACCCGAGTAGCTCTGCTTAAGCCAAAGGGAAGCACGGTGAACTGAAAGTGCTCGGGACCTACCACAAATCACAAGTAATGTCTGTGAGCCAGCAGGACAGGAATGTGAAAATAGGTGTCCTGCAAGTCCAACGCTACCATACAGTCTCCATGGTCCACGACAGAAAGGACCTGAGCTAGGGTTAGCATCTTCAACTTCTTCTTGAGGAATAGATTTAGGCACCGGAGATCTAGGATAGGGCGAAGGCCCTTGTCCTTTTTGAGCACCAGAAGCTAGCAGGAATAACAACCACAACTTACTTCTGGCACAGGGACCCTTTGTATGGGCCAAGTGAGGATTGACCTCCTCACGGAGAAGGGCCAAACGATCCTCCGCTAGATGACAGTATGATGATGGCATGGCCGGAGGAGAAGTCTTGAAGGGGAGGGATAGCCCCTCCAATTTGTAACACCCACCTGTCCATGGAAATGGATTCCCAGTGGGGCAGGTGATGGCGGATCCTACTGCCAACTGGTGCTGGATGTTCCAATGGACCAGGAAGGCTTCGAGGCAGAGGATGGGGTGTGGGTGGACAGTGTGGACCGCTGGCTCCCTGATCCACAAGCTCTTGTAATTGTGCGTCCACGCAGAGGCTGTACAGCATGCGGGGGTCGGTGGCTGGATGAAAAGGAACGCAGTTGGGTGTTCCTTCCATAGCCACGAAAGGAGCAAAAAGCGGACTGTGGGGGGTGAGGAGCAGCTACAAGGCCAAGGCACTGAGCTGTAGCCCAGGAATCATTGTAAGGAAATGCCTCCTTGGCATGGTTACCCCCTGACTTTTTGCCTTTGCTGATGCCAAGTTATGATTTGAAAGTGTGCTGAGGTCTGCTAACCAGGCCCCAGCACCAGTGTTCTTTCCCTAACCTGTACCTTTGTTTCCACAACTGGCACACCCTGGCATCCAGGTAAGTCCCTTGTAACTGGTACCTCTGATACCAAGGGCCCTGATGCCAAGGAAGGCCTCTAAGGGCTGCAGCATGTCTTATGCCACCCTGGGGACCCCTCACTCAGCACAGACACACTGCTTGCCAGCTAGTGTGTGCTAGTGGGGATAAAACGACTAAGTCGACATGGCACTCCCCTCAGAGTGCCATGCCAACCTCACACTGCCTATAGGTATAGTTAAGTCACCCCTCTAGCAGGCCTTACAGCCCTGAGGCAGGGTGCACTATACCATAGGTGAGGGCATAAGTGCATGAGCACTATGCCCCTACAGTGTCTAAGCAAAACCTTAGACATTGTAAGTGCAGGGCAGCCATAAGAGTATATGGTCTGGGAGTCTGTCATGCACGAACTCCACAGCACCATAATGGCTACACTGAAAACTGGGAAGTTTGGTATCAAACTTCTCAGCACAATAAATGCACACTGATGCCAGTGTACATTTTATTGTAACATACACCCCAGAGGGCACCTTAGAGGTGCCCCCTGATACCTTAACCGACTAACTGTGTAGGCTGACTAGTTTTAGCAGCCTGCCACACATCAGACATGTTGCTGGCCACATGGGGAGGGTGCCTTTGTCACTCTGTGGCTAGTAACAAAGCCTGTTCTGGGTGGAGGTGCCTCTCACCTCCCCCTGCAGGAACTGTAACACCTGGCGGTGAGCCTCAAAGGCTCACCCCCTTTGTTACAGCACCCCAGGGCACTCCAGCTAGTCGAGTTACCCGCCCCCTCCGGCCACGGCCCCACTTTTGGCGGCAAGGCCGGAGGAGATAATGAGAAAAACAAGGAGGATTCACTGGCCAGTCAGGACAGCCCCTAAGGTGTCCTGAGCTGAGGTGACTCTGATTTTTAGAAATCCTCCATCTTGCAGATGGAGGATTCCCCCAATAGGGATAGGGATGTGCCCCCCTCCCCTCAGGGAGGAGGCACTAAGAGGGTGTAGCCACCCTCAGGGCTAGTAGCCATTGGCTACTAACCCCCCCAGACCTAAACACACCCCTAAATCGAGTATTTAGGGGCTCCCGGAACACAGCAAGATAGATTCCTGCAACCTAGGACGAAGAAGGACTGCTGACCGGAAAAACCAGCAGAGAAGTCGGAGAAACCAACTGCTTTGGCCCCAGCTCTACCGGCCTGTCTCCCCACTTCTAAAGACCCTGCTCCAGCGACGCGTTCCACAGGGTCCAGCAACCTCTGAAGCCTCAGAGGACTACCCTGCATCTAAAAGGACCAAGAACTCCCGAGGACAGCGGCTCTGTTCCCCAAAGTCTGCAACTTTGCAACAAAGAAGCAACTTTGCAACAACACACGTTTCTTGCCGGAAGCGTGAGACTTTGCACTCTGCACCCGACGCCGCCAGCTCGACTTGTGGAGAACAAACACCACACAGAGGACTCCCCAGCGACTACGAGACCGTGAGTAGCCAGAGTTGACCCCTCTGAGCCCCCACAGCGACGCCTGCAGAGGGATCCCGAGGCTCCCACTGACCGCGACTGCCTGCTTCAAAGACCCGACGCCTGGTAAAGACACTGCACCCGCAGCCCCCAGGACCTGAAGGATCCGACCTCCAGTGCAGGAGCGACCCCCAGGTGGCCCTCTCCCTTGCCCAGGTGGTGGCTACCCTGAGGAGCCCCCCCTTGCCGGCCTGCATCGCTGAAGAGACCCCTTGGTCTCCCATTGAATCCTACTGCGAACCCGACGGCAGTTTACACACTGCACCCGGCCGCCCCCGTGCTGCTGAGGGTGTACTTTTTGTGTTGACTTGTGCCCCCCCCCGGTGCCCTACAAAACCCCCCCTGGTCTGCCCTCCGAAGACGCGGGTACCTACCTGCTGGCAGACTGGAACCGGGGCACCCCCTTCTCCATTGAAGCCTATGCGTTTTGGGCACCACTTTGACCTCTGCACCTGACCGGCCCTGAGCTGCTGGTGTAGTAACTTTGGGGTTGCTCTAAACCCCCTACAGTGGGCTACCTTGGACCCAACTTTGAACCCTGTAGGTGGTTTACTTACCTGCAAAACTAACAAACACTTACCTCCCCCAGGAGCTGTTGAAAATTGCACTGTGTCTAGTGTTAAAATAGCTTATTGCCATTTGTGTGAAAACTGTATATGCTATTTTGCTAATTCAAAGTTACTAAAGTTCCTAAGTGAAGTACCTTTCATTTAAAGTATTGTTTGTAAATCTTGAACCTGTGGTACTTAAAATAAACTAAGAAAATATATTTTTCTATATAAAAACCTATTGGCCTGGAATTGTCTTTGAGTGTGTGTTCCCCATTTATTGCCTGTGTGTGTACAACAAATGCTTAACACTACCCTCTGATAAGCCTACTGCTCGACCACACTTCCACAAAATAGAGCATTAGAAATTATCTCTTTTTGCCACTATCTTACCTCTAAGGGGAACCCTTGGACTTTGTGCATGCTATTTCTTACTTTGAAATAGTACATACAGAGCCAACTTCCTACAATCATTAAATAGCTCGAGCGCTGAGTCCGCTTTTTCTCCAAAGAGATGGGCACTGTGCAAAGTACCCTCTTTTTGGCATTGTTACTCCCACTTTTTGCCTCATGTCAGTATGTTTCGACTCTGTTTACTGAGATCCTGCTAACCAGGACCACAGTGACTGTACTCTCTCTAAATTTGGTTGCTGGGACTTCATACACCCCACATTTGGCATACGGTTGTCCCCATATCAGTCCCTATTATGTGGTACCCAAGTAATTGGGGCACCAGGGGTTCCCCATGGGCTGCAGCATGTATTATGCCACCCATGGAAGCTCATGTAAAATGTGTCTGCAGGCCCAACATTTCAGCCTGCGTGAAAAGGTGCATGCATCCTTTCGTTTCAGCTCACTGCACCAGGTCACTGTAAGTACACCCCTCCGGTAGGCCCTCCTAGCCCAGAGGGCAGGGTGCAGGTACTTGTGTGTGAGGGCACCTTTGCATGAGCAAAAGTGCTCCCACGAACTCCAGCTCCATTTTTCTGGACTTTGTGAGTGCAAGAAAGCCATTTCACCTGTGCACCGGACATAGGTCACTCCTTATGTCCAGCTACATAATGCTAACTCCAAACTTGGGCATGTTTTGTATCAGAAATGTTGGAATCATATCCCAATAGTGTTGCCAGTACTGGTTGTATGATTACATTCATTTTGGGGGCTCCTCCGAGGACCCCCAGCATTGCTCCTACCAGCTTTCTGGGGTTTTCGAGGCAGCTCATACTGCTGCCACCACTCAGACAAGTTTCTGCCCTGCTGCTTGACCAGCTCAAGCCCAGAAAGGCAGAACAAAGGATTTCCTTTGGGAGGGGGAGGCAACACCCTCTCCCTTTGGAAATACGTGTCACCTGGCTTTGAAGGGGTAGCCTCCCCAAGCCACTGGTATGCTTTGAAAGGCACATTTGATGTCCTTCTTGCATAAACCAGTCAGCATCTGTTCAGGGACCTGCAGTCTGTGTTCTGACGTGAAACTGGACAATGGAAAGGGGAGTTACCACTCCCCTGTCCATCACCAACCCAGGGGGTGGTGACCAGAGCTCCTCCAGGTGGCCACACTTGATTCTGCCATCATGAATCCAACGTGGGCAGAGGCCTCTCACAGCATCTGAGTGGCCAGGTCAGGCAGGTGATGTCACAGCCCCCCACCCATTCCCCCCTCCTGATAGGTGGTCACCTTGCTAGGTGACCAATGCCCCTTCCAGGGCTATTTAGGTTCTCCCTCTTGGGTGGGTCCTCAGGTCTGACATGCAAGATTCCAGCAGGATTCCTCTGCATTGTTTACTTTTACTTCTGAACACTGGAACCGCATATGGACATCACAGGAACCTACAATCTGCAGCAACAGCGACGACTCTGCTCTGCAGCATTGTTTCTCCAGCTCCTTCCAGAAACTGCAGCATTTCCCGGGCTGTGCATCCTCTGAGGGCAGCAAGTCTTCAGTCTGCATCAAGATGCAAAAAGGAATCTCCCTTGGAGTGAAGGAGTCGCTCAGATGCATCCGCAGGCACCAACTGCAACGCCAACTGGCAGCATGGATCTCCTCTCCTGCAGAGCTGCGTGGATCCTGCATCAAGGGTGGTGGTCTGGAGTGGTCCCCTTGGTCCTCGCTACCAACTTAGGAGACAGTAAGCCCTTACCTCTCCACACAGGACAGTACCCCTGTGCACTTTGTCTCTTGCAGCTACCAAGGCTTGTTGGCATCTCCTCAAAGGTATTGTCAGACTCCGGGTATCCCCAGCCCCCAGCACTCCTCCCTGCCACGCACAGCCCTCTGCGTGCTTCTCCTGCAACGTGGGACTCTTTCCAAGGTGTACTGCGTGGGCCTCACAGCAACTCTTGTGCTTGGTGCATGTGGGTTGCCTGTGGGGTCTGCCCTTTCTTCCTGTGACTGACTCTCCTCAATGACAGCTGAAGGTCATCCGGGACTTCCCTCCATGGGTTGAGTTCCCCTGTACTTTGGTGGTCCGTGGCAGCTCCCCATCTCTTCATCCATGACATTTGCCTTTACCAATGCTTGTTGGTGGTTTTTCCACACAACTGACCTAATGCAATACTCCAGGAACTCTTCAGCTGCTCCACTGCTGACTGTCCACCGTCGACCTGTGCCTGCATCCACAGACGGGTGGATAGTGGCTCCTGCCAGCACCAGACAATCCAATGTGAACTGGACTCGGTACACTTATTTCCCAGGTCTTCCGCTTCCAGGATCCACCTTTGGTTTCTTGCAGTCTTGTCTGAGTCTTGCTTTATCCTCTTCTGAAGTCCTTTGGGTGGGTTAGGGGAGAACCAGGCACTTACCTCTTCTCCTGATCACTGGGGGTTGGGGGGCACTCTGGTACTTACCTTGTGGGTTTCCTAGTTCCTCTAGCTCCCCTCTACCGATTCCACTTCCTTAGGTGGGGGCCCAACTTTCGCATTCCACTTTCTTAGTATATGGTTTGGTCCTCCCCAGGCCTTCAGTATTTTCTATTGCATTTTAGGATGATTCCTGACTGCTACTGTACATCTAATAGTGTAGTTACTTACCTCCAGCTGGAGTATTGCCTATATAGTATTTTAGTATTTGTTTCACTAAAATAAAGTACCTTTATTTTTGTAACACTGTGTGGTTCTTTAATTTGTGTATGTGCTGTGTGACTACAGTGGTATTGCATAAGCTTTGATGTCTCCTAGTTAAGTCTTGGCTGCTGATCCACAGCTGGCTACCTCTAGAGAGACTGGCTTCCTAGACACAGACTACACCTCACTAATAGGGGATACCTGGACCTAGTATAAGATGATAATACCATAGGTAGTCAGCGCACACCAGGCCAGCTTCCTCCAGGTGCCATCAAAGGGCATGTCCATCAAGGATTGCTGGACATCCCATGAAAAGCAAGACGTCCTCAACCAGGTGTGGCGCCTCAAGGCCACTGTCGATACAACCCATCTGCCCAGTGAGTCGGTCATCTCTAAGCCACAATGACGCAGGTGTACTGCTCAAGAAACATCTCTGAACCCAGTCCTGATGCTTGGGGGAAATTATAAGGTAAGTAATCAGCAACTAAATGTCTCTATCAGATGAGGTCTTTTTAAACTGTGTCAATGGAGGTAGGCCTAAAGTGCTGTTCCTGTGTGCTTAACTCACCTTAGGTTTACATCGGTTTGGTGTGTAGCACTACGCAGTGCATTTGTGGTGTACATGTGTTGGGAATATGTGTTCCTGTGAAGGTACCCTACATGGCAGACTCTGGGTTCCATTTTGGGCTCCATGGTAAAACAAGAGAAGGGGGTACAACGTCAAGATACCCTCCCGGGCGATAGTGTACTCTACATACCTGCATAAAATACTAGGTACTGGAATACCCTAGCAGATTTGTGTATTGCTGCAGTTCTGTAAGTTGAATGGGACACACTGGAGAAAGGGAAAGTCAGGCTCTCAACTGCAGCTGAGAGAGAGGTCACAAGGAAGAGGTCTGAGATTGTCTAAGGGAAGAGATCGGGCTGACAAGAGGCTCAAGGAGTAAGGCTGAGTCCCTGGGGTAACCTTTTTATACACATCACTGTGGCTCAAATCAAAGTGTGAACCTTTAGTCACTCGCATGGACTGTGTTGTCAGGCTATCAGATTTGAAGTAACCCCTTCTGTGAGAGACTACTTCTAGGAGAACGAGACAGTAGAGGAGTGGACACTTTAGAAAGCAGTAGGCCTACAACATAAACTTCAATGACGCAGACTCTAACACATCTGGTGTCTGGAAATGGACTATCAGAAGGGGATTATTACCTTGATCCCTGTAAACCAATGACGGTTGCCTGTAAAATATGAATGTTGTACCTCTCCATTTCATACAGTGAGCAGATATCCAGCTTTCTACAGTCAGTAGGGGCTTCAATGAATGGTAGCACTGGCTCAGAGGAAAGTTGCCCAGGCTTAAAGACCTATGTGAGAATTTAGGCTTCACCTCCAGAATAGGAATTTGGAAGTCCTAACCCTCTGCTGCTCATCTATTCTCCACAGTAAAGGACTCACTTTCCTCCGTTGATGGAAATCAATCCAGAATCAGCCCACTTGCTTCCTATAAATTTATAAATGGATTGTCCTCTTCAAAATAAAGGGCCAAGTAATCCCCATCAGCTCCGAAGGATGGATGACTGATCAGAGTCAAGAGTCCAAAAGCTGGCAGGAGCATCCGTGGAATGCTTAGTGGCAGAGCCAGTGTTCTATCTGAATTAGGCGTCTATGGGGACCAGGGTGTGTCCGCATAGACGTAGATTCAGGACATATCCTTTAATCGAGAACAAGGCAATTTCAGCTTGAAAACAAAGACCAGTATTGGTAGAAAGTCTTACTCTGGGGCCATCAGGATAAGTGTGAAAGACAAAAGGGCTGGCATAGAATTTGGTGTTGAAGTAGAAGTCAGTACCAAAGCCGGTGAAGAAGAGATGGAGCAGGGGAAACATCTGCCGGTGGTAACCCTACTGGAGGCCCCCCGAGGATCGTTGAGGCCTGAAGTGCCTGGAAGAAGCACTGCACCTGCAGCCCCCAGGACCGAGATGAACCAACTACCGGTGCAGGAGTTACCAGCTGGTGGCCCTCATCCTAGCACAGTGGGTGGCTGGCCCGAGAAGCACCCCCTGTGCCCTGCCTGCATCGCCAGAGTGACCCCCGGGTCTCTCTATTGATTCCTATCTACAACCTGACTGCTACTTTGCACACTGCACATGGCTGCCCCATAGGCGGCGATGCTATTTGGGCCCTACTTTGACCTCTGCACCTGACCGGCCCTGTGTTGCTGGTGCTGGGTGCTTGGGGTTGACTTGAAACCCCAACTGGGACTGCCTATGTCCAGGAGACTGAACTTGTAAGTGCTTTACTTACCTGAGAAACTAACCAATATTTATCTCCCGCGGGAACTGCTTATTTTTGTAGTGCCCACTTTTAAAATAGCTTATTGCAATTTTTGCCAAATAAATTAAGAAAATATATTTTTCTATATAAAACCTATTGGCCTGGAGTTAAGTCTTTGAGTGTGTGTTCCTCATTTATTGCCTGTGTGTGTACTACAAATGCTTAACAATACCCTCTGATAAGCCTACTGCTCGACCACACTACCACAAAATAGAGCATTAGTATTATCTAATTTTGCCACTATCAACCTCTAAAGGGGAACCCCTGGACTCTGTGCACACTATCTCTCACTGAGATAGTATATACAGAGCCAACTTCCTACAGCAGACAACCACACTCGAGGACCTAAGGTGCCAGATCACTAGATTGAGTTGCTTAGGAGTCTGGATGCCTGATCGGACCTTGGTTCCTGGTGAGATTAACCAGTTTGTTGAAGACATTATAGTGGGGACTGACTGACAGTGCTGAATACCAGGACTATCTGGCTCAGGTGGGGGGCTACGAGAATGACAGTCAGAAATCTGCTGCATCTTCCACACCATGAAAGGAATGAGTGGGAGAGGCAGAAAAGCACAAGGAAATATCCTTGACCAGTTCCTCCTCAGTGTATTAACAGGGACTGTGGGTGTGGACACCTGGATGTGAAGCTTGGGCATTTTACATTTTCGGGGAGGTTAAGACATCTTTTTGCTGGGTGCCCCAGCTCTGGAAGTAGCTACAAAGGACTTCTGGATGGAGTTCCACTTGTGGAATTGTTGGTTCACCCTTCTGAACAAGTTCGCAAGGATGCGGCCCACCCTCTGAAAGTACTCCACCATAAGTTCAATAAGATGATGGAATGCCCAATGTGAAATGGTATGAGCTACAAAGAAGAGGGGGAGAAAATAGACGCAGCCTTGCTTTTGTAGGCAGTATATGGCAGCCATGTGGATTGTCCTGACTAGAACCACTTTGCCCCAAATGACTGTCAGGAAGGCTTTGAGGGCAAGATGGATTTCTAGCCACTCCAAGTAGTTGATGGGATCTCCCTGGCAATATGAGGCTCTAGGAAGCTGTCTCTGTACGTATAATATATCAAAATGAGGTATAGTGTGCAGAGAGCCCAGGGATTCCCCAGAAGCGTACCAGAGGCTAAAGTAGATAATACTAATGCTCTGCATCAAAGGGCATGTCCATCAAACTTGACTGGACATCCCCCGAAAAGCCAGTCAAACGTAGCCAGGCGTGGCGACATAGGGCCACTGTTGATGCAATCGATCTACCCAGACAGTCAGTTGTGTCCAATCCACACCTAATTGTAAACTTGGCTGCATCTCTCCCATCCTTGACAGGCTCGATGAGAGTGTCCCGTATGCCCTCGGGGACCTGGGGCACCACCTGTGCCACTGTATCCCATAAAGTATGGGAAAAACGGCCCTGTAGGCAAGAGGTGTTTACTGATCTCAACGCCAGGTTGCAGGAAGAAAATATTTTCTTCCCAAGCTGATCCAGTCTCTTGGATTCCCTGTCCAGGGGAGCAGAAGGGAAGGCACCACAGGGAGTGGAGGCTTGGACCACCAAGCTTTCCTGGGTGGGGTGTTGGGTGAGGAAACTAGGGTCATTTGGAGCAGGTCTATGGTGGCGGCCGACTGCCCTATTCACAGGAGCCCCTGTGCTGGGTTTGGACCATGTTCACTTAAGGACATCTGTAAGGAAATGCCTCATTGGCATGGTTACCCCCTAACTTTTTGCCTTTGCTGATGCTAAGTTTTGATTGAAAGTCTGCTGGGATCCTACAAACCAGGCCCCAGCACCAGTGCTCTTTCCCTAAACTGTGCCTTTGCTTCCACAATTGGCACAGCCCTGGCACTCTGCTAATTGGTACCCCTGGTACCAAGGGCCCTGATGCCAGGGAAGGTCTCTAAGGGCTGCAGCATGTCTTATGCCACCCTGGGGACCCCTCACTCAGCACATGCACACTGCCTCACAGCTCCCTCAGAGTGCCATGCCAACCTCACACTGCCTGTGGCATAGGTAAGTCACCCCTCTAGCAGGCCTTGCAGCCCTAAGGCAGGGTGCACTATACCACAAGCAAAACCTTAGACATTGTAAGTGCAGGGTAGCCATAAGAGTATATGGTCTGGGAGTTTGTCGAACATGAGCTCCACAGTTCCATAATGGCTACACTGAAAACTGGGAAGTTTGGTATCAAACTTCTCAGCACAATAAATGCACACTGATGCCAGTGAATACCAACCAGTTTCTGCCAGCCTGCCACACACCAGACATGTTGCTGGCCACATGGGGAGAGTGCCTTTGTCACTCTGTGGCCAGGAACAAAGCCTGTACTGGGTGGAGGTGCTTCACACCTCCCCCTGCAGGAATTCTAAGACCTGGCGGTGAGCCTCAAAGGCTCACCCTTTTTGTTACAGTGCCCCAGGGCATCCCAGCTAGTAGAGATGCCCGCCCCTCTGGCCACTGCCCCCTCTTTGGCCAGCAAGGCTGGAGGAGATAATGAGGAAAACAAGGAGGAGTCACTGCCCAGTCAGGGCAGCCCCTAAGGTGTCCTGAGCTGAGGTGACCCCTGCCTTTAGAAATCCTCCATCTTAGTTTTGGAGGATTCCCCCAAAACGATTAGGGATGTGCTTCCCACCTCCCCACAGGGAGGAGGCACAAAGAGGGTGTAGCCACCCTCAAGGACAGTAGCCATTGGCTACTGCCCTCCCAGACCTAAACACACCCCTAAATCTAGTATTTGGGGGCACCCAAGAACCCAGGAAATCAGATTCCTGCAACCTGAAGAAAAAGAAGGACTGCTGACCTATAAGCCTGCAGAGAAGGAGGAAGACAACAACTGATTTGGCCCCAGCCCTACCGGCCTGTCTCCAACTTCGAAAAACTGCTTCAGCAAGGCATCGACAGGGACCAGCGACCTCTGAAGCATCAGAGGACTGCCCTGGACTACAGGACCAGGAAACTCCTGTGAACAGCGGCCCTGTTTAAAATCAGCTACTTCTTTGCAACAAAGAAGCAACTTTCAAGGACTTCACGTTTCCCGCCGGAAGCGTGAGACTTTACACTCTGCACCTGACGCCCCCGGCTCGACCTGCAGAAAACCAACACCTCAGGGAGGACTCCACAGCGACGCCTGCAGAGAGAATCCAGAGGCTCCCCCTGACTGCGACTGCCTGTAACAAGGGACCCGACACCTGGAACCAACACTGCACCCGCAGCCCCAGGACCTGAAGGAACCGAACTTCGGCGCAGGAGTGACCCCCAGGCGACCCTCTGCCTTGCCCAGGTGGTGGCTGTCCCGAGAAGCTCCCCCCCGTGCCTGCCTGCACCGCCAGAGTGACCCCCGGGTCCCTCCATTGATTCCTACCTGAAACCCGACGCCTGCTTTGCACACTGCACCCAGCCGCCCCTGTGCCGCTGAGGGTGTCTTTTGTGTGCCTACTTGTGTGTCCCCCAGTGCTCTACAAAACCCCCTGGTCTGCCCCCGAGGACGCAGGTACTTACCTGCTGGCAGACTGGAACCGGAGCACCCCTGTTCTCCATAAGCGCCTATGTGTTTTGGGCACCTTTTTGGCCTCTGCACCTGACCGGCCCTGAGCTGCTGGTGTGGTAACTTTGGGGTTGCCTTGAACCCCCTACGGTGGGCTGCCTATGCCCCAGGACTGAGACTTATAAGTGTTTTACTTACCTCCTAATCTAACCTTTACTTACCTCCACCAGGAACTGTTGATTTTTGCATTGTGTCCACTTTGAAAATAGCTTATCATTTTTACAAAGACTGTACATGATATTGTTTTCATTCAAAGTTCCTAAAGTATTTAAGTGAAGTACATTACAATTAAAGTATTAACTGTAAATCTTGACCTGTGGTTCTTAAAATAAACTAAGAAAATATATTTTTCAATATAAAAACCAATTGGCCTGGAGTAAGTCTTTGAGTGTGTGTTCCTTATTTATTGCCTGTGTGTGTACAACAAATGCTTAACACTACCCTCTGATAAGCCTATTGCTCGACCACACTACCACAAAATAGAGCATTAGAATTTTCTACTTTTGCCACTATCTTACCTCTAAGGGGAACCCTTGGACTCTGTGCACGCTATTTCTTACTTTGAAATAGTATATACAGAGCCAACTTCCTACACTGGCTGTTCAAAATAAGGCTCAGGCAATGATCTGGGCCTAATCTGCACCGTCTAAGTTGGAGTCGGCGTCGTACGACGTCGCTCAGGATCATCGGGAATGAGGATGGGGCTACCACCAGTGGGTGCGGTGGTGGAGGAAGCATCGATGTCGGACCCGCCACCGGCACCGGAGGAGGTCGACTGTGTGGGACCGGCTCCGGTCTGGATCCGCTATCTGATCCTGGGGTCCCCAAAAGCACAGAGGGTGAAGCTGCGGACCCAAAGTGGCCCCTGCTGACCCCAAAGACCCACCTAAAGGTGCATCCCGCTCAAAAACAAGGCGCATGGCCTCGTAAAACTCCTTTATTTGAGCGGGGGTTGCTCCGGTCTCCGGAAAAGGGTAAGACGCGGAGTCGGCGATGGCTCTGCGGAACCACGCCCGGAACATCTATGTTCCCTAGACGCCTCGTAGGTCGACGGGTGCGGTTAAGTCGAAGACCGCTTGGACTTCTTCTTCTTCTTGTGCCTCTTACCTGAAGGATCAGATGACCTCAAATGCGACTTGGGGATCCGGAAGCGGTGCCGTAACCTCCTCCTACTGCGGGACCTTGATGTCTTCGGAGTCGCACTGACCAAAGATGGTCGCTAGAAGTTTGAGGGATCCCTACCTCAAGGCCTTTGGAGCCACGGCCCGACAGTCAGAACACAAAGTAGAGTTGTGATCCTTCTCCAAATAACAGAGACACACTGTGCAGATCCGTGAATGACATGGTGTGATGACATGCACCACACGGTTTGAATCCAGTGACATGTTTTCAAACAATCAAGACGAAAAACCTCGAAGAAAAAGGGTAGCTCTTTCCGGATCTGCGCTTAACCAGCGCGGAAGAAAAAGAACTGCTGTATGCACGCCGGGGTGGTGCCTATATAGAAGACCATGACATCACAGATGGCTCCAACAACACTGATGCCGCCGCATGGAGCAGGACGACCCACGCTGATCCGAACACCACCACCCAATGGCGCATGCGCAGGGTACTGCTCAGCGCAAAAATTCCGGATTCGAAGCTGATGCCAGAGAATTCTAAGGTAATGAATCTGCAGCTAGAAATCTCTATCAGAGTTACATTTTTTGAATTATTGGCAATAATCTGTTTTAAAAATTAACACTGCAATTTTCAGAAACAGTTCCTGAGGGGAAGAAATGTTAGATCGTTTTACAGGTAAGTAAAACACTTACAGTTTCAGTCTCTGGGTTTTAGGAAGTCCAACGGTTGGGGTTCAAGTAAACCCCTAACACTCACCACCAGCAACAGAGGTCCGGCCGTGTGCAGAGGTCAAAGTTGAGCAAATTTAACATGGGCTCCTATGGAGACAGAGGGTACTCGGAATCAGGTCGGCCAGCAAGTAAGTACCTGCGACTCGGAAGGCAGACCAGGGGGGATTAGAAGAGCAATGGAGGGGCCACAAGTAGGCACCAAACACACAACCTCAGCGGCACAGGGACAGCCGGGTGCAAACAGGACGTCAGGTTTCTATTGCTAGTCTATGAGGGGAGCCTGGGGGGTCACTCAGAGGCTGCAGGGGAGGTTCAGGGGGTGGTCTTGGGCACACTACCGGTCAGACAGGGAGGTTGGTCTCTCCAAGGCCTGGGGGCTGTGGGTGCAGTGTGTTCTTAGACGTTGGATATTTTCATCTGGAGCTTTTCAGTCAGGGGTGCCCTCAGGACTCCCTCTGCAGGCATCATCGTGAGGGGTGGAGAGGTCAACCCAGGGTGGGCACTTGCTTGCAATCGCCTGGGGACCCTCTCTTGCTGGTTGGACCACCTGGACACAGGCCGTGGGCATCAGGTGCACAGGGGTCGAGACTCACGCATCTGGAGAGAGGTGGGAGTTCCTGTTTGTAGGTTTCTTTAGACAAAGCCACTGTCCTCTGGAGTTCTTGGTCCTTTTGGGTGCAGGGCAGTCCTCTGGAGTTGGGAGAAGTTGCTGGGCCCTCTGGACACGCCGCAGGTCTTTTTGCAGGTTTTTTTAAACAGGAGACAGGCCTGTAGGGCTGGGGTCAAAGCAGTTGTCTTCCTTCTTCTCTGCTGGGGGTTTCAGCTTAGCAGTCCTTCCTCTTCTTGTAGGTCGTCAGGAGTCTGGTGAGCTGGGTTCAGGGAAGCCCTTAAATCCTAGATTTAGGAGCATTTTAGGGGTCAGAGGAGAGTAACCAATAGCTACTGTCCCTGAGGGTGGCTACACCCTCCTTGTGCCCACTCCCTTTGGAGGTTGTGAGAATCTGCACTTGTTCCCCTTTAGTCGGAGTCAGAGCTGAGGGACCTAAGCCTAGAGCACAGGGAGTGGCCTTACTCTCCTTAAACCGCTCAAGGGAAGAGCCCGCCTTTGCGCTGAACGACCTACAGCCATTGACTAGAATAAGAAGAGTTGTATGTCAGCTGAAAAGCCAGTGAAATGAATCCTTGTGTGATTTTTCCAAGCACCATGCTAGTGCCAAATGTCATACCCAGTCAGTAAATATCCAGATATGGCAAATTTACAGCATATTGTCTGTCAAAGATCAGAATCTGGAGGGTTTGACTGACATAGTATGAGGCCACTGGCAGGATGACCACCACTCTGTCTCATAGTGCATGCAAATAGCTGTCCTGCAGGCATGTGGTATTCAATGACCTAAGGAGAGGTTGGCAGATTTAACATCTGTTTTGTGAATTTCCCTATCAATTTTGATTCTCTGTTAAGCTAGGGAAAGCACTGGGGGTCAAACGGCTTGTTGATACCTTAATGAAAATACTTTTTGGGTGGGATGCTGTGATAAGAAGTTCGGATCTCCTGAAGCAGGCCTGTGATGTCTTGCTACCTATCTATTGACTGGAGGGCAAGATCCTGGTTTTAACCAGGTAACTATAGTAAAATTCTCATCAAAGGTAAGCAGAGGCTGCTGAGAGGATTGTGCAGGATAAAGGACCTATCAGGAGAGTACTTCTGACTTTAAATGTTGATAGAAGGAGGTCAAGTGTTTCAGCTGCCTTTCAAATTACTTTGGCGAAGGAAGTGGATTCTTCAGTAGTCACAGCAGGATTAGGTGAACAGAGGCCAATGTCTGGGAAGGTGTTTAGACAACTGGCATCCTGGAGACCACCAAAAATATTGCCTTCATTGTATAGATTATCACTAATACCCAATTTATAATATAGAGAATAGTGCACTTCAGAGTTGACATATTGTCAAGGTCTGGGCGGTGGAAAGTGGGTCTCCAAATCAGACAAAACAATCGGTCAGTGATGCTCAGACCGGCACTGATACACACCAGTGACATCTGTCATGGTGCCTAACATGACATCAGGCACTGCACCAAATGTAGGACCATGGCTGGCCTCAGTACCAGATTCGGTGAAGCCAAAGACAGGGTAGGCCTTAAGACAAGGTCAAGGGGAGCAATTAGTATGGAGGATGGATCTGCCAACAGTAAACTGTGGTGAGGCCACCCAACATTCGAGTCCAAAGGTGCTCTAGAAGGATCCAGTGCGGCACCGGAAACTGGGTCCATGATCACCTTTACTCACTGGAACTCAGAGGTTACTTGGGCTTCACAGGGTTCAGAGTGGTGGGAGTGGGAGGTCGGATGAGACCCATACTTTGATTTTTGTATGCTTCTTGTGCGACCTCTTGGTTTACCCGAGCCCTGTGACCTCGATGTTGACCAGTCACAAGAGTGGCCTCTGGAGCACACACTCAACTTCAACAGAGATCATTGTGCTTTCAATTTTTCAACTCCCAGATATTAGAGAAGACACATTTAGCCTCAAAGATGGACAAGAATTCCATCTTTGCGCAATAAAGAGAAAACACAGTCAAGGCACCATAAATGGACAGCTGTCTGTTACAGTCACAACATGGTTTAAAACCTGTAGTTGAGGGGTGGCACTGTCTGTACACTTTAGAAGATATGAGGAAAAAATCTGTGTGTGGAGAATATCCACTTCTCCCCCGGTAGCTGCAAAAAGCTGATCGCCCACCCAAAGATTCTTGATACTAGCCATGTAAAAGCTTGAAGCCCTTTTGGGCTCCAGCCCGTGAAACAACAACTCCTATTACGAGGAGGAGGTGGTAAAGAACACTGGCAAGATGAAGGTTTGCTAACGTGAAACTGAGTTACGACTTTAGAAAAGAAGGGAGCAGAAGTTCCTCACCAAAAGCTTCTCCAGAAAGATGCTGTGGGGCAATTGCACCAACAGAACCTATATTTCAATGATGTGACGAGCTGAAGTGATCACAATGAGAAAAATAGTTGTAATAGAGGTAACAAGCAGCTGTGCATCGGCTCAAAGTGTGGACACAGGAGAAAAGTCAAGCCCATGTTACTTTCCTTCCATGGCATCATAAATGGTTTGGAGGGAACAGCGAGTCAAACCTTTAATAAATCATATCACAGGTGATTTGAGAAGGATGGTTGGTCTGATAAACACCAAAAGCAGGAAAGGGATGTAGAATATCCAACAGTTTTGGCTTGTAAAGAATCTGTCTTGAGGATGCCACAGCATGCCACAAATTTGTCCCAGCACTTGGTATAAAAGAATTTCACAGAGTGGCGCCTGGCAGCAAGAATGACATCCACCACCTCGGCTGGAAGTTCAAACACAGTTGACTGACACTACTCAATCTCCACTCATGGAGGTATAAATTGTGGTGGTTCAGGTGAAGGACTCTGTGCTTCAGCTCCAACAGAAGATCTCACTATCAGTGGTGTGTCCCATCACTCCAGCCAACTCAACAGGGGCAGAGTCTCTTGGCACAGGAACCAGGACCACACTCTGCCTCGCTTGTTGCAGCACCACATGGTAGTGGTGTCCATGAGAACCTGCACTAGCCTCCCCTTGATGGAAAACAGTAAGGCCTTCAATACCTAACTAAAGGCCCAGAACTCCAACAGACTAATATAGAGCTGGGTTTCCAGCTGAGACAAGAGTTATCTAATCTCCACCTCTCCTAGATGACCTACCTAACCCAGCTGCAATGCATCTGTCACCACAGTTAGGTTTAGGTGGTGACAGGCGAAATGGCTGATGCTGGTCCAACTGCATTCAAGCAGCCTCCACAGATGGTCATATGCAGTCTCCAGTGAAAATTGAATTGTATCCATTATGTTTCTTTAATGTAGGCCCCAATAAAACTTCAGACTCCATCACTGCACAATCTGCATATCCACATGGTGTAGTCAAGGAGGATGCGAGAGTCCAGGAATCCTAGAGCTGTTCTCATCAAGATCCAGGACTGAGACTTAAATATAACGATAATAGCATGAATGTTCTGGGCTCGTTGCAATGGAGATTAGGCCCAAAATGTAAAATATCCAGGACAGCACCAATGAAAAATAGCCTCTGCTAAGTAGGCAGGTACAACTCTGGCTTGTTCCAATAGTTTGATCCAAGGTCCAACACGGCCCTCCTGTTGCATAATACCTACATACATGCAATGGGTGGTTCACTAGTTGAGGTTGGGACCTCCTATACCTCAGATTGAAGAATTTGTGAAAGATAAATACGCTAATCCACCCATAATGCCAGGAAAGATAAATACGCAAATCCACCTGTGATGCCAGGAGGTGCGACGTCCTCTAAAGGTGGTCTACGAGTGACTGTGGTGAGCCTACCTTCAAATACCATTACTTTCATAAACACCCAAGTAGCATCCTTTAGTCTTAAGGGGAGCACAGCACACTGAAAATGCTTCTGGCCTACCTTCCTACAGTAGGTAACCTCTGTGGGATTGCAAGATGGGTATATGAAAATATGTGTCCTGCAGGTTCAAGGACATCATCCAGTCGCTCTTGACCAGTGTGAACATTTTGAATTTGTCTTAAGTCATGAATGAATATCTAAAATGGGTTGAAGTACCCCATCCTTGTCTGGCACAAGGAAATAGTGAGATTAGCAACACTACTCTACATCCGAGTCCGGGGCCCTTTTTATCACTCCTTTGGACAGGACAGCTTGCACTTCTTCCAACAGAGTGGACTGGTGTTCCCTCAGATTCACTCTTCTGCAGGGGGGGGGAGATTTGGAAGAACAGGAAGAAAGGGTAGGGGTTCTAGATATTTCTTGGAGACTTAGTGTAGGAAGTTGGCTCTGTATATACTATCTCAAAGTGAGATATAGTGTGCACAGAGTCCAAGGGTTCCCCTTAGAGGTCGATAGTGGCAAAATTAGATAATTCTAATGCTCTAATTTGTGGTAGTGTGGTTGAGTAGTAGGCCTATCAGAGGGCAGTGTTAAGCATTTGTTGTACACACACACAGGAAATAAATGAGGAACACACACTCAGACTTACTCTAGGCCAATAGGTTTTTAAATAGAGAAATATATTTTCTTAATTCATTTTATAACCACAAGATTCAAGATTTGAAGTAAATACATAAAATCCAAGGTACTCCACACAGGTAAGTAAGGAACTTTGAATTAGAGCTGTAACATACCCAGTATAGTTTAAAATGGCAATAATCTATTTTAAAAGTGGACACAGTGCAAAAATCAACAGTTCCTGGGGGAGGTAAGTAAAGCACTTACAAGTTCAGTCTCCTGAGCATAGGCAGCCCACCGTTGGGGTTCAAGGCAACAGAAAAGTCACCGCACCAGCAACATAGTGGTCAGGTACAGAGGTCAAAGGAGGGCCCAAAACACATAGGCGCCTATGGAGAACACAGGTGCTCCGGTTCTGGTCTGCCAACAGGTAAGTACCTGCATCTTCGGAGGGCAGACCAAGGGGGTTTTGTAGAGCACTGTGGGGGGAGGGTACACAAACAGGCACACAAAACACACCGTCAGTGGCACAGGGGCGGCTGGGTGCAGTGTGGTTAGTAGAAATCTGTAGAAATCAATGGAGAGATCTGGGGGTGACTCTAGTGGTGCAGGCAGGGCACACGGGGACTTCTCTGGCCAGCCACCGACTGGGCTAGGCAGAGGGTCGCCTGATGGTCACTACTGCACTGGAGTTCGGTTCCTTTTGGTCCTGGGGGCTGCAGGTGCAGTGCTTGGTGCAGGCATTGGGTTCTTTGTTCCAGGCAGTCACAGTCAGGGGGAGCCTCTGGATCCTCTCTGCATGCGTCGCTGTTGGGGTGCAGGGGGATCGTCTCAGGGAACTCACGAGGTCGCAGTCACCTGGGAGTCCTCTCTGCAGTGTTGATTCTCTGGAGCTTGAGCAAGGGGCGTCTGGTGCAGAGCGAGAAGTCTCACGCTTCCGGCGTGGAGGGAGAGTTCTATGAAGTAGCTAAAAAGTTGCAAAGTTGTTGCTGTTTTTGAACAGTACTGCTGTTCTTGGGAGTTTCTTGGTCCTTCGGGTTCAGGGCAGTCCTCCAAGTCCTCAGAGGTTGCTGGTCCCTGTTGGATGCGTCGCTGTGCAGGTTTTTTGACTCTGAGACAGGCCGGTAGGGCTGGGGCAAAGTCAGTTTTTGTCTCCATCGTCTCTGAAGGGCTTTCAGGTCAGCAGTCCTCCTTTGTGTAGGTTGCAGGAATCTTATTTCCTGGGTTCAGGGTGGCCCCTAAATACTAAATTCAGGGGGGTGTTTAGGTCAGGAGGGCAGTAGCTAATGGCTATTGTCCTGGAGGGTGGCTACACCCTCTTTGTGCCTCCTCCCTGTGGGGAGGGGGGCACATCCCCATTACTATTGGGGAATCCTCCAAAACCAAGATGGAGGATTTCTCAAGGCAGGGCTCACCTCAGCTCAGGCACTTTAGGGGCTGTCCTGACTGGTGGGTGACTCCTCCTTGTTTTTGTCATTATCCTCTCCTGCCTTGCCGCCAAAAGTGGGGGCATTGGCCGGAAGGGCGGGCATTTCCACTAGCTCGGATGCCCTGGGGTGCTGTAACAAAAGGCATGAGCCTTTGAAGCTCACCGGCAGTTCCTGCAGGGGGAGGTGAGAAGCACCTCCACCCAGTGCAGGCTTTGTTTCTCCCCTCAGAGAGCACAAAGGCTCTCACCCTAGGGGGCAGAAACTCATCTCAGTGGCAGGCTGGCACTGACCTGTCAGTCCTGCACTGAAGGATTGGGTAAATTACAGGGGGCATCTTCTAAGTTGCCCTCTGTGTGCATTTTGTAATAAATCCAACACTGGCATCAGTGTGGGTTTATTATTCTGAGAAGTTTGATACCAAACTTCCCAGTAGCCATTATGAAACTGAGGAGTTTGTTTTTGTCAAACTCCCAGAGCATATACTTAATATGGCCACACTGTACTTACAATATCTAAGAATAGACTTAGACACTGTAGGGGCATATTGCTCATGCAGCTATGCCCTCACCTGTGGTATAGTGCACCCTGCCTTAGGGCTGTAAGGCCTGCTAGAGGGGTGACTTACTTATGCCACAGGCAGTATTTTGTGTGCATGGCATCCTGAGGGGGATGCCATGTCGACTTTGCATTTTTCTCCCCACCAACACACAAAAACTGCAATAGAAGTGTACATGTGTTAGGTGAGGGGTCCCTTAGGGTGGCACAGCACATGCTGCAGCCCTTATGGACCTTCCCTGGTCACAGGACCCTTGGTATCACTGGTACCTTTGACAAGGGACTTATCTGTGTGCCAGGGATGTGCCAATTGTGGAACAAAGGTAAATTTTTAAGTGAAAGAACACTGGTGCTGGGGCCTGGTTAGCAGGGTCCCAGCACACTTCTCAGTCAAGTCAGCATCAATATCAGGCAATAAGTGGGTGGTAACTGCAACAGGGAGCCATTTTCCTACACTTGACTTGCAACATCACCTTCTTTTGAGGAGTTTCTTCGCTTGCATGTGTAAGCACGACCTGAGGAGTCGCTGGTGTGGGTGTTGTTGGAGAAAACTACAAAGAATCAGATACTTTTGTTGAAGTAGCAGATTACTACTGGCATGAATTCCTTTGTTGGTTAATATTTCCTAGAATATTCAAAATCTGAAGAATACAGGAATGGTCTTTTTAGGCGATGAAACCAGTCTTCAGTGTGTGTCTGATGTGAATCAGAGGACGGATGTATGGATGTCAAATGAGATGATTCTGTCGGGCCGACTATGTGGTGGTGTTGATGGCGATTCTGGCTGTCTGGACAGTGATTCTGGCTGTCTTGATGTTGAATGTGAATTTTGACATTCATGAAAGACTCTGCCTCAACTGCTCTCAATGCTGAGCTACTGTAATCTCTCAGCGTTGATAGCTAAGTACCTCATATTGACAGCTAGTAATTTTCTACAGTACCTGTAATTGAAATCATGGGTCTCAGCATCAGCATCAAACGAGAATTTGCGTGTGACTTTCTACAGTCTTTGAATCTAACTCTTGAGTAGTCTGTAGAATGTGAAGAGTGCGCAGAGGTAAGTGGCAGAATACTTCCTTGCCCCTCCCGGCATCTTGAGGCTGACTCTTGAAGCCTCTCTTGTAGCCCGAGCAGTCTGATTGTCTGCATGTCCTTCATAGTGATTCTTGACATTTTCTGGCAGTGTTCACAATCTTCTGGACAACTGTCTTCCAGAATGCATACTATGTAGATGCTGTGAGGTTCTCTCTGGGCTTTTTTCTTGCCCCAATAAGGGCACTTCACAAGGATTTAAGGCATTCTGTCAAGAAAAAACTGACAGATTCCTGTAAGAAAATGACAGTCTCTCTAGTCCTAAAGAACATCCTGTAAAGGTAAGATGGCTTTCCAAAAAGGTTTTTGAAAAATAAAGTCAAAAACATTGAGCACAGTGCTCCAGGACCCTGATGACAGGATCTGGAAAAATTCACTGTTAACCCGGTGCCTGATGAGATATTGGAACAAGTGTCAGGCCATTTCTTTAGTTCTTCCCTTAAAAAAAATAAAGTTTGTGGCAGATATCTGTAATCTCTTTATCATATCTATAATGGGAAAATATTTTTAAAAAGAAACAAAAATTAAATATGACCATTTCTACTGAGCCTATTACTCTCAGAACACATGCAATTCTTCATTTGCAAAGAGATCTAGGATCCAGTGAGTGGTATAACAATTCAGTGCGTATGACTATTGACGAGGAACCCCTGGAAAAGAATTATATCATGGTAAACAAAGCTGAAATTGTCTAAAGGACTTTCAGTAACATTTTAAATGTTTTACCTCCATTCCTAGGCGGATATCTTCCAGCACGCCATCAACAACATGAATTCCAACATCCTCTTGGTACAGCACCAACCCAGCCAAAAGGTTAGCTACACAGTGAATGCTATTATATTTCACATTCCAAATGTTGATCATACAGCATATAACATAGTCTTTTACTTCAGGATCATGCCAGGACAACTTTCTCATTTGCCGCAAAACCTAAGGTAGAAAAGATAGTTCATAAAATAAGTATACATCAAATAAAAATGCTATGAAAGCTTAAGTTCAAATGTTACAGTTCGTACATAAAATAGTTGAAAATGAAAAGCAGAACTATAATAAAATAAGAATGCTAAGAGAAAAAGAGAAAAACAAAAGCAACCAAACCACAATCACTTGCTCATCTATATACAAAAGGGACACAGAGATTAAAAGGAAGGAAGATAGAAAGATAAACAGATGAGCAGATAAAGAGATACACAGACAGGGGCAGCTTTTGATGACTGCATGAAACTTGACAAAAAAAAAAGATCATTTACTTTTGCTCCTTCATGCGTTTTGCATGTAAACATCAAGCAGATGCCGAGAAAAAACAGGCTGCCAAAAAGTGTGATTTCCCATAGGAACATTTGCTTTTCAGTACAGGAATAACAAACACAGTTAAATGGAATTATAAAAAAATGGAAAAAAGTTAGAACTTGACACAGTGTGTGCATTTTGTTATCTGGTGTAAATATCTATTAGTTGCTTGAGACATTAGTGTTTAAGAATGTGCTTGGGGATTTATGTCTAGAAAAATATGAACCTTTTCGTACCACCATACTCTAGCGATAGCCAAGATTTAAAACAAAATAAAAAGAAGGCTGGCTCTGATTGACTGCATAAGTTTTCAATCTTCTCAACCATTCTGGGACCATGGTACCCAAAAGGTAAACAAAGTACACATACATTGTGACTGGCTGGCCAAACTGTCAGAGAAAAATGTTGCAACCACCATTACAGGACTCAGGGATTCTGTACCTTTTTGACATGGCAATCCTCACTTTTTGCTCTAGTACGGTTGCTTTTTTGTTGGAAGTGCTCTGAGTCCCTGCTAGCCAGGCTCCCAGTGCCAGTGCTCTTTACCTTAAAAGAAGGTAAATATCTAATTGGAACCCAATCAACAAGGACTTTAGCACACTTGTAAGTCCCTGGTAAATGGTATCCCTGGTACCCAGGACATGGGTACCACAGAGGGTCCCTAAGGGCTGCAGCATGCATAATGCCACCCTAAGGGAGCCACACTCAAACACATGCAGACTGCCACCGAAGAATGTGTGAAATTGTGAAAAACAACACTGCACACACCTATGTACTATATGTAAGTGACCCTACAGCAGGCCTTAGAGCCCTAAGCCAGGGAGCAGTACACTACATACAAGGGCACATCTGCATTTGAAGATGTACCCCTGTGATGCTTAGTTTCATTGATAGACTCTGCAAGTGTTCAGGAGGCCATTTTGAGGACATGCGCTGGGCCCTGGTCATTACGAGTTACCAAGCTACATGATGGCTTCACTGAAAATACTGGTGTTTGGTATCAAACACCTTGTCTTAATAAATCTGTACTGATGACAGTACCAGATTTATTATGACATGCACCTAGTGGGCAGTTTAGAGGTTCCCCCTGAAACCCTACTAGTCCCTTAGTGTGCTAACTGGTACTGACCAGCCTGCCACCACAGACAAGTTTCTGACCCCCTGCAGGTGGAAGCGTGTGCACTCAGAGGCGGGAAACAATGCCTGCTCGACAGGAATGTGATCACACCTCCCCCAGGATCACACCTCGTCCAGGAGGATGGCTAGCAATTCAGCATATCAAAGCCCCTGCCAACTTTGGAATGCTATTATGGCTTCTCCCCAGACCTGGGGAATGCCACCTCCTCCCACAAGGCCCATTTCAAACAAGAGAAGGTAGGAAAATAGATATTCAGGAGGCGTGTTGCACTTCTAAGCTAGTCACAACCCTAAGGTGTACTACCTGAAATACACAGCCAAGGAAGGGTTTCACCATCTTATCTCTTGTGAAACTAGTAACTCTTGGTCAGGAATATGCCCACTCTCCACAGAAAATGGTCATATGGGGTGTAGGTGTAAGTAGCCCATTGGCTACTACCCTACTCTCGTCTTAATACCCCTAAATATAGTATTTAGGGGTCCACCTGACAGCAGGAACACAAGATTATTTTACTGGAAACTAAAGGAAGGACAAAAAACAAAGTCGTCAGAACAGAGGTCCTGCACCAAAATTAGCACCAAAACCTGCCTGGCTGTTTGCACCACAATCACCATGAAGACCGACTCGTCCAGAAGTTAAACATCTTCCCCAAATCTTTGGAGGACTGTTCCACCCTTCAACAACCAAGCAGCATCTCCCCTGGGGTGGAGGAGCCATCCCGCTGCATCTGCAGTCACCAACTGCATTGTCCCGGTACTCCCTCTTGCTAGCCATTGAACCCATTAAGGGAGCTACTCTCCAGGAGGAGGTTGTCGTGGGCCTGGGAGGTCAGCCCCAGAGCTTCAGTAAGTCTTGAGACGCTGACCCCTCCAGGAGCCTTGCAGCACCAATACCCTCGGTACCGGAGTTCTTGCAACTACCAAGGTTTGTTGTATGTCCACTCCAGACACCACTGAGGCCGAACTGCCATCAGGGGACTTTGATATCCACGAGATTATCATTAAAAGTGGCCCTGCCACACTGTTTTCTCCACCTTCCATCTCATCAAACCCAAGTGATAGCCTATAACTGCAATGACCCGCCGCCAGAAAGAAACAGTTCTTTACTCAAGACCCCCAGCCAGGGTACACCGAAACCAACTGTGTCCCTGTGCTCCAGAGACCCGCAAGAGTCAAGCCCCCCTTTGGGTTCTGCTGGACTTGTCACCAAGTCCCCCCTTTCAGCCTTTCTTTTACAGGTCTCCCTTCCATAGATTTCAATGTGTACCGCTTATGGCTACCAATGCGAACAGCACTTCTTTACCCAGGCACACCAGGGTAGGTAAAACCAAATTGCTAGTGATTTCTTGGACCTTGGCCATTAGGCACCTTAAATCCTGGAAGACACCTCCCCAAAAAGCATTTGCAAGTATACCTAAGGTGTCTAAATAGGAAAAAAATATATATATATATGAAAAAATGTTACTTACCCAGTAGACAACTGTTCGTGGCATGTAGTGATGCAGATTCTAATGCTTTGCATAAGTCCGCCATCTAGTGTTGGGCTCGGAGTGGTACAAGTTGTTTTTCTTCGAAGAAGGCTTTCAAGTCACGAGATCGAGTGACTACTCCCTCTCTTGGTGATAGTACGCATGGGCATCAAGTCCTTTGTCAGATTGTTTTCCCCCAAGAGGGTAAAGTAAAGAGTGTAGACACAGATGGAAAATGTCACTTACCCAGTGTACATCTGTTCCTGGCATGTTCCGCTGCAGATTCACATGCTATGCACAGGTCCTGCCATCTAGTGTTGGGCTCGGAGTGTTACAAGTTGTTTTTCTTCGAAGAAGTCTTTTCGAGTCACGGGACCGAGTGACCTCCTTTTCGGCTCCATTGTGCATGGGCATCGACTCCATCCTAGATTGTTTTCCCGCAGAGGGTAAGGTAGGAGTGATAGAGTGTAAAGAGAGAGATGTCCATGCAATGGAGTAGAGATGTATCTACAAAGTTTAAATAAAGGAATGTTTATATACTTATGTACACATTTTAATTATAACTTAAACGGCTACAGGCTCCTGGGGAGGAGGGAGGGCGCGTGTGAATCTGCAGCAGAACATGCCACGAACAGATGTACACTGGGTAAGTGACATTTTCCGTTCAGTGGCATGTGTAGCTTAGATACACATGCTATGCATAGACTACAAAGCAGTAATCCTCCCCTAAGCGATGGTCAGCCTGTAGGAGTTGAAGTTGTCTGAAATAATGTTCTTAGTACAGCCTGCCCTACTGTGGCTTGTTGTGCTGCTAACACATCTACACAGTAATGCTTGGTAAAAGTATGAGGTGTCGACCAAGTGGCTGCCTTACAAATTTCTGTCATTGGTATGTTTCCCAGAAACGCCATTGTTGCTCCCTTTTTTCTAGTGGAGAGTGCCTTTGGAGTAATGAGCAGTTGTCTTTTAGCTTTCAGGTAACAAGTTTGCATACATTTCACTATCCATCTGGCTATGCCTTGTTTGGATATAGAATTACCAGTATGGGGTTTTTGGAATGCGACAAACAACTGTTTAGTTTTACGAAATGATTTTGTTCTGTCGATGTAATACATTAGAGCTCTTTTAATATCTAATATATGCAGTGCTCTTTCTGCCACCAAGTATGGCTATGGGAAGAAGATGGAAGTTCCACTGTTTGGTTTAGATGAAACGGTGAGATTACTTTTGGTAGAAATTTAGGGTTTGTGCTGAGTACAACTTTATATGTGTGTACCTGTATAAAAGATTCTTCAATAGTGAATGCATGTATTTCACTAATTCTTCGTAAAGAAGTGATTGCCACTAGAAATGCTACTTTCCAGGTTAACTGGATCTGACAAGAGTGCATGGGTTCAAAATGGTGGACCCATGAGTCGTGTAAGTACAATGTTAAGATTCCACGAGGGTACTGGTGGAGTTCTTGGAGGTATGATTCGTTTTAGGCCCTCCATGAAGGCTTTAATGACTGGTATTCTAAATAGGGATTTGGTCTGTTTATTTTGCTAATAAGAAGAAATTGCTGTGAGATGTAATTTGATGGATGAAAAAGCTAGGTTTGCTTTTTGTAGGGGGAGTAAATAGCCTACGATGTCTTGTATGGACGCATCTTAAAGGTGTTATGTGTTCTGCTTGAGAGTAGAAAACAAATCTTTTCCATTTGTTAGTATAACACTGCCTGGTGGTAGGTTTCCTTGCCTGTTTAATTACTTCCATACACTCTGGTGGAAGATTTAGATAGCCAAACTCTACGATTTCAGGAGCCAGATTGCTAGATTCAGAATCGCTGGATTGGGGTGTCTGATCTGCTGTTTGTGTTGAGTCAGCAGGTCTGGCCTGTTTGGGAGTGTGACTTGTGGTACTATTGACAGGTCTAGCAGTGTGGTGTACCATAGTTGGCGTGCCCACGTTGGTGCTATAAGTATGAGTTTGTGTTTGTTTTGATGCAGTTTGTTGACCAAAAATGGAATGAGTGGGAGAGGGGGGGGAAAAGCATAAGCAAATATCCCTGACCAGTTGATCTATAGAGCATTGCCCTTGGACTGAGGGTGTGGGTACCTGGATGCGAAGTTTTGGCATTTTGCATTGTGGTTGGTTGCGAACAGGTCTATGTCTGGTGTCCCCCACTGATGAAAGTATTTGTGGAGTTCCTGGGGGTGAATTTCCCACTCATGAGTTTGCTGGTGATCTCGACTGAGGTTGTCTGCTAACTGATTGTGAATCCCTGGAATGTATTGAGCTATCAGGTGAATGTTGTTGTGAATTGCCCAATGCCAAATATTTTGTGCTAGGAGGCAAAGTTGTGATGAGTGGGTTCCTCCTTGTCTAAGTAGTACATTGTTGTCATATTGTCTGTTCTGACAAGAATGTGTTTGTGAGCCAGAAGAGGTTGAAAGGCTCTTAGGGCTAGAGAGACTGCTAGCAGTTCTAAGTGATTTATGTGTAGCTGCTTCTGTTTGCTGTCCCATTGTCCCTGAATATTGTGATTGTTGAGGTGTGCTCCCCATCCAATCATCGATGCATCTGTGAGAATGGCGTGAGGCACAGGGTCTTGAAAAGGCAGCCCTATTTAAATTTGTGGGATTCCACCACTGAAGCGAATAGTGTGTTTGGTGGTCTATCAACACTAGATCTTGGAGATGACCCTGTGCCTACGACCATTGTTTTGCAAGTCACTGTTGTAAGGGCCGCATGTGTAACCGTGCGTTTGGGACAATCGCGATGCATGATGCCATCACGCCTAGGAGTTTCATGACAAAACGGACAGTGTAGTGCTGATTTGGCTGGAGTTTTGGCAACATGGTGTGGAACGATTGCACTCTTTGTGGGCTTGGACTTGGAAGCGCTTTTTGAGTGTAGCTCCTAAATACTGCTGAATTTGCGATGGTTGCAGGTGTGATTTTTGGTAATTTATCGAGAACATTAGTGTGTGTAGGGTATCTATTACATAACGAGTGTGATGTTTACACTGTTTTTGAATGTTTGCCTTTATTAGCCAATCGTTGAGATATGGGAATACATGCATATGTTGTCTCCTTATGTATGCTGCTACTACGGCAAGGCATTTTGTAAAGACTCTGGGGCTGTTGTTATGCCGAAGGGTAATACCTTGAATTGGTAATGTTTTCCTTGTATAACAAACCTGAGGTATTTTCTGTGAGCTGGATGGATGAGTATGTGAAAATACGCATCTTTTAAATCCAGTGTTGACATAAATTCTCCCTGTTGCAGCAATGGGACTACATCTTGTAGTGTCACCATGTGAACGTGTTCTGATTGGATGTAGAGGTTGAGAGTCCTGAGATCTAATATTGGCCTTACCGTTTTGTCTCTCTTGGGAATAAGGAAGTACAGGGAGTAAACCCCTGTTCCTTTTTGATGATGAGGCACTAGTTCTATGGCTTGCTTGAGCAATAGTGCCTGTACCTCTGTTTGTAACATTGCAAGATGTTGCGATTAAAGTTTGTGCGCTTTTGGGGGAATGTCTGGAGGAAATTGTATGAACTCTATGCAGTAACCATGTTGGATAATGGATAGTACCCATATGTCTGTTGTGATGTCTAACCATTGCTCAAACATTTTCAGTCTTACTCCCACAGGGGAAGTGTGTTGAGGGAAGGTGATGACAAAGTCACTGTTTGTTGTTAGTGGCTTGCTTTGAGGATTGGAATTTTCCCCTAGACTTGGGAAATTGTCCTCTGTAGGGTCCCCGAAATTCCCCTCTTTGATACTGTGTTTGGTATGAGGGCTTGGCTTGTGAGGTGGATGGCTCGGAGGGCTGTAGCCTGAAGCCTCCCCTATATTGAGGCTTCCGAAATGAGCCTCTGTATTGGGATGAATAAAGCGCTCCCATCACTTTAGCAGTGTCGGCATCTTTTTTCATTTTATCTGTAGCTGTGTCCACCTGTGTGCCACATAATTGCTATTGGTTAAAAGGCATGTTGAGGACAGCCTGTTGGATTTCAGGTTTAAAACCTGATGATCTGAGCCATGCATGCCGCCTAATGGTGACAGCTGTATTTATAGTCCTTGCGGCTGTATCAGCTGAGTCTAGCGCTGATCTTATCTGGTTGTTTGTTATCGTTTGTCCCTCCTCTACCACCTGCTGAGCTCTCTTTTGGTGTTCCTTAAGGAGATGTTGAATAATGTCCTTCATCTCATCCCGATGAGCCCTATCGTATCTAGCGAGGAGGGCCTGTGAATTAGCTATGCGCCACTGATTGGCTGCTTGTGACGCCACCCTTTTTGCCTGCAGCATCACATTTTTTGCTTTCCTTATCTGAAGGGGATGCATTTCCAGAGGATTGCGAGTTAGCTCTTTTCCTCGCTGCACTGACCACTACTGAATTGGGGGGGCAGCTGTTGTGTGATATACACCGGATCTGAGGGTGGTGGTTTGTACTTTTTTTCTACCCTTGGGGTTATAGCTCTTCCTTTAACCAGCTCCTGGAATATCTGCTGGGCACGTTTGAGCATACCTGGGAGCATGGGTAGGCTTTGGTATGTGGTATGTGTTGAGGACAATGTAATTAATAAAAAGTCATCCTCTAGTGGTTCTGTGTGCATGCTTATGTTGTGGAAAGCTGCTGCCCTAACTAAAACTTGTGTATACGAGGTGCTATCCTCAGGTGGAGAGGGCTTAGATGCGTAGCACTCTGGGCTGTTATCTGATACAGGGTCATCATAAAGATCCCATGGATCTGTGTCCTGATGTGACTGCATTGTGTGTGTAGGAGACACTGCAGTGGGTGTAGCAGGTGGAGAGACAGTTTGTTGAGGAGAGTGAGGAGGAAACTGGTGAGGAGAAAACTGGCGAGGCAGAGATTTCTCTCTTGGCACTCTAGCCGTTGGCTGATCAGTGTCCAAACGTCCATGAAAGGCCAGTTTTCTTTTAATTTTGAGTGGAGGTGCTGTGAGGATCTTGCCAGTGTCCTTGTGGATCTGCATCCTGGCTTGCCTGTCATCGAAATCCTCAATTTGCTGTAGCTCTTCCTCAAATCTATGGCTTTCTTTAAGCTGTTTTGAAAGTCCATGCTCCTCTGTGTAGGACTGTCTTTTTGGCTCCGAAGCCGTTTTCTTCTGCACCGAAGTGATTTTCGGGGTCTTGACTCGATGAGTCGATGCCGTATGGTTTCGGAGCCTGTGTCTCGACTCGAGTCCGAAGACTTCGAAGCGGGTGTGGCCTTTTTCGGTGCCAAAGGTGTTACTTGGTCACCGGTTGATTTTTTACGGGTGGAGCCATGGCCTTCCGGCAGTGGCATCCCCGAGGCCTTATGTTTGGTCTTGGTCTGGGTCAAGGCAAGTGTACTCACATGCTGGCCCGCTGTCGGTGGTCGCTCAACATCGGATTTGTCTGAATCGGAACCTTGAACGGAGATGGCAGTGTGAATCATCTCCTCTTCTTCCGCGTCGAGGCGTTCGGTGCTCTTGGACGCCATCTGTAACCTTCTCGCTCTTCAGTCTCGCATGGTCTTTTTGGAACGGAAGGATCTGCAGGCTTCACAAGTATCCTCTCGGTGATCTGGAGACAAACACAGATTACAGACCCAATGTTGATCTGTGTAGATACTTGACGTGGCACCAAGGGCAGAATCTGAACGGGGTCCGGTCCATGAGGCTTCGAAGCTTCTTGCGGTTGGGCTGACCAGGCCCAAGTTGGGCGCTGGGTGCCCCGAATAGCAACCAAAGATGTGTATCCGCCAGTACCGAGGTGTTGATGCTAGATAGATCGAGAACAATACCAACAAATTTCGATGAATTATACGTTTTTCCGACTCAAACAACCGGAGTGAAGGGTAACACGTCCAAACCCGATGGCGGAAAGAAAACAATCTAAGATGGAGTCGATGCCCATGCACAATGGAGCCGAAACTCGGTCCAGTGACTCAAAAAAACTTTCTTTGAAGAAAAACAACTTGTAACACTCCGAACCCAACACTAGATGACAGGACCGGTGCATAGCATGTGTATTTGCAGCTACAAATGCCACACGTATATGGTGAAGAGAGAATATTTACAAATAAAATACTACAACGGCCACAGGCTTCCAGGAAGGAGGGAGGGCATATGTGAATCTGCAGCACTACATGCCACAAACTGATGTCTACTGGGTAAGTAACATGTTCTATTTGATAGCATGTGTAGCTGCAGATACATTTGCTTTGCATAGACTGCAAAGCAGTCCCTTCTCAAAATAAGCGGTGGCTAGCCTGTAGGAGTTGGAGTAGTTTGAAATAGTGTTTAAAGCACTGCTTGTCCAACGTTAACAGATCCACACAGTAGTGTTTAGTAAATGTGTGCGGGGTAGACCATGTGGCTGCTTTACATACATCTGCCATTGGTATATTTCCTAAGAATGCCATTGAAGCTCAATTATTTCTAGTGGAATGTGCTTTAGGAGTTACAAGCAACTGTCTTTTAGCTTTAAGATAGCAAGTTAGAATACACTTTACTATCCATATAGCTAATCCTTGTTTTCGAATAGGATTACCATTGTGAGCTTGCTGAAAAGCCACAGAGTTGTTTGGGCGTTAAGATTTTTTTTGTTCTATCTATGCAGTACATGAGAGCTTTTAACATCAAGGGTATGAAGAGCTCTTTCAGCAACTGAATCTGGCTGTGCAAAGAAGACTGCAATTCCACTGACTGATTGATATGAAGTGGTGAAACTACTTTAGGTAGGAATTTTGGGTTTGTCCTTGTGAATTTGAAAGAAAGGTTTTTCCAAAGTGAATGCTTGAATTTCACTAACACTTCTTAAAGTACAAGTTACTTACCTTCGGTAATGAAATATCTGGTAGAGACATATTCTAGTTGCAGATTCCTTACCTTAGAATTTTCCCCCAGGCGTCAGACTGGATCCAGAGATTTTTCTTGGAGCAAAACCCTTGCGCGTCAGTAGGTGGCGACGCTTGACTTCACAGGTGTCGTAGGTGTCATGGTCACAGTGATGACATCGGGAGTAGTACATAGACGCCACCCTCACACAGTGACATCAGTTTCTTTTAACGACTTTCCACGCTAGAGCGCAGAGCCACTAAAAACACGGAGATTGGTGCGCCAGAGCTAAGGACCTGAAAGGGGGAATCCCTGTCCCTAGAAATCAGTTTGTAAGCAGGGAGGATGGGTGAGCAGTATGGAATCTGCAACTAGAATATGTCTCTACCAGATATTTAGTTACCAAAGGTAAGAAACTTTTACATCTGATAGAGACTTCTAGTTGCAGATTCCTTATCTTAAAAGAGATACCCAAGCAATGCCATCCTCGGTGGTGGGCTGCGAACCAAGATCATACTATAAAGTCCTGCAGGACCGAACGACCAAAATAGTCAAACTGCCAGCCAGGCGTTGTAAGGAAATGCCTCCTTGGCGTGGTTACCCCCTGGCTTTTTGCTTTTGCTGATGCTAAGTTTTGATTGAAAGTGTGCTGGGACCCTGCTAACCAGGCCCCAGCACCAGTGTTCTTTCCCTAAACTGTACCTTTGCTTCCACAATTGGAACAGCCCTGGCACTCAGATAACTGGAACCCCTGGTACCAAGGGCCCTGATGCCAGGGAAGGTCTCTGAGGGCTGCAGCATGTCTTATGCCACCCTAGGGACCCCTCACTCAGCACATGCACACTGCCTCACAGCTTGTGTGTGCTGGTGGGGAGAAAATGACTAAGTCGACATGACACGCCCCTCAGAGCTCCATGCCAACCTCACACTGCCTGTGGCATAGGTAAGTCACCCCTCTAGCAGGCTTTACAGCCTTGAGGCAGGGTGCACTATACCACAGGTGAGGGTATATGTGGATGAGCACTATGCCCCTACAGTGTCTAAGCAAAACCTTAGACATTACAAGTGCAGGGTAGCCATAAGAGTATATGGTCTGGGAGTCTGTCATACACGAACTCCACAGTTCCATAATGGCTACACTGAAAACTGTGAAGTTTGGTATCACACTTCTCAGCACAATAAATGCACACTGATGCCAGTGTGCAATTTATTGTAACATACACCCCAGAGGGCACCTTAGAGGTGCCCCCTGAAACCTTAACCGACTAACCGTGTAGGCTGACTAGTTTTAGCAGCCTGCCACACACCAGACATGTTGCTGGCCACATGGGGAGAGTGCCTTTGTCACTCTGTGGCTAGTAACAAAGCCTGTTCTGGGTGGAGGTGCCTCTCACCTCCCCCTGCAGGAACTGTAACACCTGGCGGTGAGCCTCAAAGGCTCACCCCCTTTGTTACAGCACCCCAGGGCACTCCAGCTAGTCGAGTTATCCGCCCCCTCCGTCCACGGCCCCACTTTTGGCGGCAAGGCCGGAGGAGATAATGAGAAAAACAAGGAGGAGTCACTGGCCAGTCAGGACAGCCCCTAAGGTGTCCTGAGCTGAGGTGACTCTGACTTTTAGAAATCCTCCATCTTGCAGATGGAGGACTCCCCCAATAGGGATAGGGATGTGCCCCCCCTCCCCTCAGGGAGGAGGCACAAAGAGCTGCCCCCTGAATACCATACCCGACTTCCAGTGTAGGCTAACTAGTTTCTGCCAGCCTGCCACACACCAGACGATTTGCTGACCACATGGGGAGTGCGCGTTTGTCACTCGGTGCCAGGAACAAAGCCTGTACTGGGTTGAGGTGCTTCTCACATACCCCTGCAGGAACTGTAACACCTGGCGGTGAGCCTCAAAGGCTCACCGCCTTTGTTACAGTGCCCCAGGGCATCCCAGCTAGTGGAGATGCCCGCCCCTCCGGCCACTGCCCCCACTTTTAGCGGCAAGGCTGGAGGAGATAATGAGAAAAATAAGGAGGAGCCACCCACCAGTCAGGCAGCCCCTAAGGTGTCCTGAGCTAAGGTGACCCTTACTTTTAGAAATCCTCCATCTTGTGAGTAGAGGATTCCCCCAATACGATTAGGGATGTGCCTCCCCCCCCTCCCCACAGGGAAGAGGCACAAAGAGGGTGTAGCCACCATCAAGGACAGTAGCCATTGGCTACTGCCCCCCCAGACCTAAATACACCCCTAAATTCAGTATTTAGGGGCACCCCAGAACCTAGGAAACTAGATTCCTGCAACCTGAAGAAACAAGAAGGACTGCTGACCTACAAGCCTGCAGAGAAAGAGGAAGACAACTGCTTTGGCCCCAGCCCTACCGGCCTGTCTCCAACTTCGAAAGCCTGCTCCAGCGACGCATCCGACAGGGACCAGCAACCTCTGAAGCCTCAAAGCACTGCCCTGGACTAAAGGACCAAGAAACTCCCGTGAACAGCGGCCCTGTTCAAAACCAGCTACTTCTTTGCAACAAAGAAGCAACTTTCAAAGACTGCACGTTTCCCGCAGGAAGCGTGAGACTTCACACTCTGCACCTGACGGCCCTGGCTCGAGATCCAGAGAACAAACACCTCAGGGAGGACTCCCTGGCGACTGCGAGCCCGTGAGTAACCAGAGACGATCCCTCTGAGCTCGCACAGCAATACCTGCAGAGAGAATCCAGAGGCTCCCCCTGACCGCGATTGCCTGTAACAAGGGACCCGATGCCTGGAACCAACACTGCACCCGCAGCCCCCAGGACCTGAAGGAACCGAACTGCAACGCAGGAGTGACCCCCCCAGACAACCCTCTGCCTTGCCCAGGTGCTGGCTGTCCAGAGAAGCCCCCCCCTGTGCCTGCCTGCACTGCTAGAGTGACCCCAAGGTCCCTCCATTGTTTCCTACCTGAAACCAGACGCCTGCTTTGCACACTGCACCCGGCCTCCCCTGTGCCACTGAGGGTGTGTTGTGTGCCTACTTGTGTCCCCTCCAGTGCTCTACAAAACCCCCCTGGTCTGTCCCCCGAGGACACAGGTACTTACCTGCTGGCAGACTGCTGGTATGGTAACTTTGGGGTTGCCTTGAACCCCAGACGGTGGGCTGCTTATGCCCCAGGACTGAGACTTGTGTTTTACTTACCTCCTAACCTAACCTTTACTTACCTCCCCCAGGAACTGTTGATTTTTGCACTAAGTGTCCACTTTGAAAATAGCTTATTGCCATTTTTACAAAGACTGTACATTATATTGTTTTCATTCAAAGTTCCTAAAGTATCTAAGTGAAGTACCTTACATTTAAAGTGTTTAATGTAAATCCGGAACCTGTGGTTCTTAAAATAAACTAAGAAAATATATTTTTCAATATAAAAACCTATTTTCCTGGAGTCTTCAAGTGTGTGTTCCTCATTTATTGCCTGTGTGTGTGTACAACATATGCTTAACACTACCTTCTGATAAGCCTACTGCTCGACCACACTACCACAAAATAGAGCATTCGAATTATCTACTTTTGCCACTACCTTACCTGTAAGTGGAACCCTTGGACTCTGTGCACACTATTTCTTACTTTGAAATAGTATATACAGAGCCAACTTCCTACACTATCTATATAAACTTTAGTGACAGTATGGTAGCGTTATGCTTGGGTTTTACTCTCCTTGTCATAGTTTTAATCTTATTGTGCTTTATCGTCTCCTAGTTATTGCAATACATGCTTCATTGTCTAAGATGCAGTCACTTCAATAAAACTTTAACAAGCTATACTCTACCTCTGATTGTCCTTGCACACGTGAGGCTAATGTAATTGAGAGAAACGGATGAGATCTGAGTGACCACAATTCCCCTGAGTAGTAATTTATGTCATGAGCCTGGTTGCCCCAATCATCCCTGCTCTTGGGTGAAGATGAGGCACTGCTAGTTAGCCCGAACAAACCTGGATTAGGCCAACAGGTGTCACATGGTGCGGGATGAGACTCAGTCCCCCGCAGTACAGGTGATTCTGCTGCCCGAATCCAGTAGTCTCATTAGGATAATGTGAACCTACGCGAGATGGGGAATCCATGCACACTGTGCACACTATGGCCCTTATTATGACCCTGGCGGTGAGTGATAAAGTGGCGATGATACTCCCAACAGCCTGGCGTTAATTACCGTCAAATTATGACCATGGAGGAGAAAACTCCCATAGACAGCCAATGTACCAAACCAACCAAAAGGGCGTTACCACCACTACGGCGGTAGGAAACAACAGCCAGGTGGAAGACAAAGTACCGCCCACCATATTTTGACCCTGCAATCCGCCAGGATTTCCAGGGCGTTACCAACCGCCATCATAAGCCTGGCAGAAACACAACACAGAAGAGCAAATACTCACCATCGGAGACACAGGGAAGAACGCCGCCGCCATCGAACCGGAACTGCAAGTCTTCCCAATGCTCATCTACGTCATGCTCTACCTGGAACACCAATGATGACGACTGTGACTACAGCCGCTTAGCACACGAGGGAGGGAGGAAAACGAGAGTGACATACACACACACACACACACCATAACACAATCAGCTGCAGACGAAAAACAATGGCACACGATACACAGCACAATAACGCAAGGACAACAAGAACGCAGTAATGAGAATGGAATGATAAAAACAGCTACCAAATGAACCAATTGTATGAAAAACACATATGTAGAAATGTACACAAAGGGCTAATGCCCAGTCCAAAGTACTAAGGGCCCACATGGCCACAGGGCACAGTCCAAGGCCCAACTCAAATCCTGACTTCATCCGGATAGAACTCTGCAGGGGCAACAACTTGCAAGTGTGCAGGCACCTCAGGGGGATGGGGTTGGGGGGCACCTCAGCCGAATACGGGAACAAGTCCACTGCTTCTAGAAGGGGCTCCATGTCCATTTCTCTTTGCTGAGAAGTGCAAGGCCACAGTCTCTCAGGTGGGTGACTTTCCCACTGGTTCTGGAGGGGGATCCATGGCCATTTCTATTTGCTGGGGAGTACAAGGCCACGGTCTCTGGAAAGGGTGACTTTCCCACTGGATCTGGAGTGGGCTCCATGTCCATTTCTCTTTGCTGGGGAATGCAAAGCCACAGTCTCTCAGGTGGGGAACATGGCCACTGCTTCTGGAGGGGGCCCCTTGTACAGAAGTCCCTGGAGGGTGGCCTACATGGCTTCCGTTGGTTGTGATGGCAGCAAGGTGTCATCTGGAGGTGAGGGTTGCGCAGTGTGAGCAGGTGAAGGTGCCTCCTGGGCAGCCTCTGCTGGAGGTGAGGGCTGCACTGTGGTGGCAGTTGGAGGTTCCTCCTGGGCAACCTCTGCTGGAGGTGAGGGCTGCACTTCCTCAGCTGGCGATGAGGGCCCCGTGAGCACTGGTGGTGGCGGTGGTGGTGGTGTCACCCTGACAGCCTCTGCTGGAGGTGAGGGCTGCACTGTGTTGGCAGATGGAGGTGCCTCCTGGGCAGCCTCTGCTGGAGATGAGGGCTGCACCGTGTTTGGCAGGTGGAGGTGCCTCCTGGGCAGCCTCTGCTGGAGGTGAGGGCTGCACCGTTTTGGCAGGTGGAGGTGCCTCCCGGGCAGCCTCTGCTGGAGGTGAGGGCTGCACTTCCTCAGCTGGCGGTGAGGGCCCCTTGACCACTCGTGGTGGTGTCACCCTGACAGCCTCCGCTGGAGTCAAGATGCTGGATCCTTACCCTTCCTGGCAGGGGGTGAGGGCTTCTTCCCCTTCACAGCAGGACGTGCGGGCTCCTTAGCCTTCCTGGCAGGAGTCGAGGGCTTCTTCCCCTTCATGGCAGGAGGTGCAGGCTCCTTCCCCTTCAAGGCAGGAGGTGTGTGATCCTTAACCTTCCTGGCTGGTGGAGTGTGATCTTTCACTGAGTTGTCACCACGACTAGGTGGTGCCACTACTGTCCGCGTGGATTGTTTGGCTGAGGTGCTGGGATCGGTCGTTTGGACACTACTCTTATGGCGGTGGGAGGGGTGTGAACCCTCGCTCTCGGTCCCACTGGTTCCCTCAACGTCGGTGGACTCTGCCTCCAGGGTCCTGTGGGATGCAGCTCCCTCTGTCGCCGGTACACCTGTTACTCCACCAGATGTTGCTAATGCACACATGAACAGGATGACAGAAGAAAAAAGGGGGGAGAGAGAGAGCAAGAAAACACTGGGTCAATTACTGCACCAACACCCACAGTTGGCATACACAGCACCGTCACACACAGGGATCAGGCTACAGCACTATGCATTACACTGCCAGTGATTTGGCTAGATGCCATGGCAAGATGAGGGCCACACGCTGCCAAATGCACCCCTCCTGGGACCCAAAAAGCCCTGACTGACATGGAATGCTAACAAGTTAGGTTACCAGCATTTGCCATACACCCATTACCTTCAAGCTGGATCACGCTGCAATGTCTGGCCTGGCATTAGGGGCACCCACTAACTCACACACACCACCCGGATCTCATGTCACCTGCCAATTATTGTAGTAATGCCCACTGTACTAACCCCCTTGTGGCTGCTGTGATGCCCTCAAGCGCCCATCCAGCTCTGGGTAGGCCACCGCCAGTATGCAGGCCATCAGAGGGGTCAGGTTCTGACCGACACCACTTTCTCATTGGAAGGCCATCCCTAGCTGGGCCTCAACGTCTAAGGTCCTCCCACTGATTTCGACAGTGGGTGCTCCGTCTGTCAAAGCCCCCAGGGTCCGCACGTCCTTGGCGATGGCACACCATAATCTCTTCTTTTGATGGGCGCTGACCATAATACAGACAGGGGGGACACCATTACACATACAATCCAGCCTGCCACACATATGGCCCACCAATCCCGTTTCCATCACCATTGGCACACACATCGGACAGCGCACACCATGTACACCACCACAAGACATCCCCCCCGATGACACAATACTTAACACACATCTCCATGAATGCTTCCCACAAGCATTGTGCCCAAGGTGTACTGACCTGTTGGTTTGGAGGCCCATACAGTAGTCCGTACTGGGATAGGACCCCTTCCCCCAAATGCTCCAACTCCTCAGAAGTGAAGGCAGGGGCCCTTTCCCCGGTCACACGGCCATGGTAGGTTTCAGACACAGGTCACAGCAGCACACGCAGTGTAGGTGTTCTCCTGTCGAAGATCAGGAAACAAGTGAGGAATCAGAGAGAAAATGGCGGTCACGTCCGTGGCGGTCTACACCGTCACCTCCAGGGTAGATCCCTATTGGCCACTGTACTCCATAGAGCCCCATATTATCAAATGAGAAATTGCACTGCGGTGCAAGAGCGCCTTCCGCCATGACGCCCAATGTCAGCGGAGTTACCTCACTTCCACCTGTCCCTACATATAGGACAGGCCGTCGCCATTTCATGGTGGTGGACAATGGCCATATCAACCTTCACTGCGTCACAGCCTAGATTAGCACATACATTGCCATTCCCACACTCCCATCACATAAATGCACTACGTACACTGAGGTTGGGGTTCCATCGTTCAAATTGTGACAGCCTACTCACTCTTGCGTCTCTTAGATACATACTGCTGCGGATAAACAGGAGGAGGAGACATAGCCCTGTGTACAGACCCCTTGTGCACTTGCCTACACTGGAGGACAGGCACATTATACTCACCTATAGACTGGACAGGGCCACAATTACAGAGCTGTGTGCCCAATTGGAGCCTGACCTGATATCTACTATCCGTCATCCGACTGGGATCCCCCCACTTGTGCAAGTGCTATCAGTGCTCTATTTCCTGGCAACTGGTTCTTTTCAAGTGACAGCACGCTTGGCAGCAGGAATGTCACAGCCAATGTTCTCAATCCTGCTGGCAAGAGTTTTGTCTGCTCTGGTGAAACACATGTGCAGCTACATAGCTTTCCCCGAGGTAGAAGATCTGGCCACTGTGAAGGCCAGATTCTATGTAATGGGACATATTCCCAATATTGTTGGGGCCACTGACCGAACACACATTGCGTTAGTTCCTCCCCACCACACCTCACTCACTGAATGTGCAAATGGTGTGCATGGCGGACCAGTAAATCCCCCACGTCAATGCTAAGTATCCTGAGTCGGTGCATGACACCTTTGTTCTGAGGAATAGCAGAATCCCAAATGTGATAGCCCAACTACAGAGGCACAGGGTGTGGCTAATAGGTGAGCCACGGTCCCCACCCACTATATGTTAGTGTATGCCTTCAGGTGTCATCCCCAAATGAGGCTAAATGTTGTCCCTCAATATTTGCAGGTGACTCTGGCTACCCAAACCTATTGTGGCTGCTGACCCCTGTGAGGAATGCCAGGACAGGGGCTGAGGAATTTTATAATGGGGCACATGGGCGAACCCGAAGGACGATCATCGAGAGGACACTCGGGCTCCTGAAGGCCAGGTACAGGTGCCTCCATCAGATAGGTGGATCCCTGTTCTAGTCACCCGGGAAGGTCTGCCAGATAGTAGTGGCTTACTGCATGTTGCACAACCTGGCCCTCAGAAGGCATGTACCTTTTCTGCAGGATGAGGAGAATGGAGAGGACCCTGTGGCAGCAGTGGACCCTGAGGACAGTGAGGATGAGGAGGCAGAGGATGAGGATTAGAATAACCGAACATCAGTTATACGTCAATACTTCCAATGAGACACAGGTGAGACAGTGCAACCGACCAGTTTTCTGTGTGGCTGTAGCATAATGGCATTAACTTCCATTGCATCTCAGTTTACTGTCATCTATGGCTTGTAATTTTACAGATGCTTATGAGATAACCACTGTGTACTGATGTGATGAGTACAGGCAGCTACACATCATTATTTCTATGCTCTCACAGTGTTCAGATCATTTGCACTAGATGTGACTGTTTCCATAAATGCACATGTTCAACACATAAAATACTAGTAAATCAAGTTGTGTTCAAGGGTGTTTATTGTAGTAATATGAAATTGAGGGAAAATCGCAATGGAATGGAGTGATGATGGAGGAAAGTCCAGGGTATTGTTCCAGTCTGTTTGTAGCACAGATGCAGTGTCCAAGGGGCCATTGGGAGGGGAACAAAGGCAGTTCAAAGTGGACAAGTTGACAGTGTGGGACACAAGGGGGACAATCAGGAGAGGCTAATTTCCTGGCGGTGGTCTTGGCAAGTGTCTCTGGCTTCTGTTGGGGTCATAGGGAACGTTTGCGGGGTGGTTCACCTTATACAGGGGGAGGGGTGCTGGTGGCCTGTGTGTCCTGTGGCGGGGCCTCCTGCCCACTAGCTGCAGTGGAAGTGGAGGGCTGGTCAATGGACTGGCTAGTGGTAGGGGCCCGCTGGTGTGCTGTTGCTTCACTCATGATGTTGGCCATGTCTGCCAGCGCCCCTGCTATGGAGATCAAGGTGGTGTTGATGGGCTTCAAGTCCTCCCTGATCCCCTGATACTGTTCCTCCTGCAGCCACCTGTTCTCCTGCACGTTGTCAAGGATCTGGCCCATCGTGTCCTTGTAATGTTGGTAGGCTCCCAGGATCTCGGTGAGTGCCTCCTGGAAAGCCAGTTCCCTGGCCCTGTCTTCCCCCTGGCGCACAGCGGTCCTCCCAGTGTCCCTGTTGGCATGTGCCTCTGTCCCCTGAACAGTGTGCCCACTGCCACTGACCCCAGGTCCCTGATTGTCTTGGGGGCGAGATGTGGCCTGGGGTCCCTCTACAGGTGGGTACACTGCTGACTGACGTGTCCTGGGAACAGAGGTTTGGGTATGCTGGGTGGGTGCTGTGGGGGAGGATCTGTGGTGGACTGTGATTGGGATTGGGTGAGCGACTGTCCTGTGGTCCCTGATGGGCCGGGTTGTTGGTCCAGATCCTTAAGTCTAGAGTTAGTCATCACTGGAGGCATCGTTCTGTCTGGGGACTGGATAGTTGTGGCACCTCCTCTCCGCTGGGATTGGCTGGGGCACCTGTGGGGATGTAAGTGATGTATTATGCTTCATGTCTGTGACATATTGTACATCCCTGGATTCCCCTCTATCGTTGCTGTTGGTTGCCCTGGCACCTTTGTTTGTGTATGTTGATGTATTGTGGGATTCTTAGCTCCCGTATGCTGTGCATGCTTTAGTGATTGGTGTCCATGCAGGGCTGGGAGGGCTGTCCATGTATTGGTATAGCATAAAGGGCTAAGCATTGGGATTAGTCATTTGTGTAGGTGCAGTGTGTGGGAGGGAGTGGAGTGATTGGAGTGAGGGTGAGAGGGTGTGATGGCATGCAGGTATGGGGGATGAGAAGTGTTAAATGTTGACTCACCATTGTCCAGTCCTCCGGCTACTCCAGCAAGTTCCTTAGGATGCAGTAATGGCAAAACTTGCTCCTCCCATGCTGTGAGCCGTTGGGTGAGGAGGCTGGGGTCCACCGCCAGTCCTCTGTATGGCAAACTGGTGCCTTGCTGCCACGGAACATACCTTCCCTCGTAGGTCATTCTACCTCTTCTGGATATCGTCCCTTGTTCTTGGGTGCTGTCCCATAGCGTTGACCCAGTCCACGATTCTCCACCATAACTCAATATTACTGGCAATGGATATTTGCTGTACCTGTGCTCCAAACAGTTGTGGTTCTACCCTGACAGTTTCCTCCACCATGACCCTTAACTCCTCATCAGTGAAACGGGGGTGCCTTTGTGGGGACATAGGTGTGTGTTGGTGAAAGTGTGTTGAGTACTGAGGTGGGGTGTGTGATGTGGGGTGCGTGAGGGATGTATGGGTGTAAGTGGTGTGTGTGTCTAGTTGTCTCTGTGCTGCTCGTGACAATCTCCTGGCAGTAATTGTTGTTTGTAAAGGCTTGTGGGTAATGTGGGTGTGTATTTTATGGTGCTGTGGTTGTGATGTGCGTATGAGTGTCAGGTGTGTGTTTTTAGTATTGGCCAATGTAGTGTTGTTTTGTATGTGGGTGTCCATTCTGAACGTGGCGGTATGTACCGTCAGTGGTTTAAAGCCACTAAATGTCCACTGTGGTGATTCATGGGTCATAATGTGGAGGGCGTTGATCTGTTGGTGTAACGGTATGGGTGTTGGTTCTGCCACTTTAACACTGACCTCTGGTTGACGGATTTGTGTATGTGGCTGTATTCTGTCAGATTGGTGTGTGTGTGTCATAATATGGAGAACGAATATTCGCCACTGTGGCAGTATGTTGCCGGCTGTCACCGTGGGATTTACCGTCAATGTCATAATGAGGGCCTATATCTCATTTTGATATAGTACATACAGAGACAGCGTGCTTCCTCTATTTTCTGTGTGTACAACAAATGCTTTGCACTACCCTGTGATAAGCCTAACTGCTCAACCACACTACCACAAAGAGAACATTAGTATTATATACTTTAGCCTCTGTTAAGCCTCTGGGGAACCCCTGGATTCTGTGCACACTATACCTCACTTTCATATAGTGTATGCAGAGGAAGCTTCCTACATAACTGGATTGCAATGCGATGCCTCTTGTATTGGTTTTGCTCCCAATAAACATACGTTTAAAAAACAAATAGTTAACAGGAAAAAATCTGCGATTAACACTGGCTTCTAGTGAAGACAGTGGGTGCGTTTGAAGCTACAGCACTACACGCTAGGAACGGATGAATCCTCGACAACTAACGTGCTGCTGTAGATCCAGGAGAGCGGCATAGACAGAAAAGCAGTACCAACATAAAGCAGTGGTTACTGCGTATTCAATGCAAATGTTGGAAATAAAGTCCATAAGCCTTTTTGGCCAAATAGTCTATTGGTGGGTCAGTACACCACACACAGTGTTTGATGAACAGGGTGGATCAAGAGACCGCTCTGCAGCTGTATGTTCCCAAAGAAAGCTATGGCGGGTCCCTTTCTTGCCAGTAGAATGTGCACTCAGAGACAGTCAGGATTCTCTTTGTGGTAGCAGGTTTGGATGCACCTGACTATCAACCTGGTTAATGTGGATGGGTATGTGAAATAAGTGCCCTTAAGGTTGAATGCCATAATGTGATTACCTTGTTTGTACAAAGGAAGAATGTCCTGTAGGGTAGTTATAGGAAGCTCTCTTTAGTGCACTAAAATGAAGTACACTGTGCAGAGAGTACAGTGGACCCCCAATTGGTATTGCAGAGGCAAATGTAGATAGAACTAATGCTGTATTTGAGGTAGTGTAGGCGAGCAGTTGGGTTTATCAGAGGGTAGTGTGAAGTATCTGTTGTACTCACAGAGGCAATAAATGAGACACACTCAAAGAATAAATCTGAGACCAAGTTAGAAAAATAATTATTTTTACATGTTTCAAATTCAAGAACTTCGTAATCAGGTAAGTAGACTTTTGAGCATAAATACTATGCAGTTTTAAAAATAGACAGTGTAATTTTAAGAGTTCTCTCAATGTTATCCTATGGAGGAAAACAATGCTCAGCACCCCAGGGTTAACAATGACTTACGAAGCTGACCTCAGGGAGTTAAAATAATTACTGGGCACTGATCAGAACCACACCAACAGGTCACACCTGGAGGCACTGGGGTGGCCAGAGACAGAGGTGCAGTAAGGCGTTGGGTGCCCAATGGTTTCCTAAGTGAGTTTGGTCCTCCTGAAGACAGGCTGCAGGCTCTGGCTAGGAAGACAATCAGGGACAACAAAAAAGTAGGTAATAGACATGGGGTGCCCCTTTGGACCTCTTATCCTGTGCCCAGGGGCAACAGATCAAGGAGTGAGTTTAGGCTTTGGGTTTTCCAGGAGCACTCGCGGCCAGGGGGTCGTGTGTGGTGAGGCTACAGGTGGCGTTGGGGAGTTCAGCAAGGGTGGACCCAGGGTGGTTTCAAGTTCTTAGGAGCCAGGGGACATTGTTAGCACCGGTGACCCACATCAGCTGGGGTCAGGGTCACGGGTGCAGTGGTTACTGTAGCTGTAAAATGTTCTCTCCCCCATAAGCTTGTGGGGGAGGGGGACTGTGTGCAGAGGTTGCAGGCATCTCGGTTGAGTCTAAAATGGACTCGGTCTCTGCTCAGTTAGGGACCCGCCTTGGCACAGTCGGTTGGCTTCATACCAGGTTGTGGATGCCGGGTGCAGTGGTCACTTCTGGTGTAAGGTTTCAGGGTTTCCAGCATTCCTTTCATTGGAGTTTCTTGTTGCAGGGCAAGGCTGGTGCCCACATGAGACCAGAGCCTTTATTAAAGGCTGGCCGAGTTGGCTTCTGGTGCAGGATCCTTTGAGGCCAGCAGGCACACCAGAGAGGCTGGCTCTAGGTCAGCTGTTATTTCTCCTCTTATGCAGGTGCAACATTTCTTTGTCCGGGTCTTCTTAGGTTGTTGAAATCTGAGTTCTAGGGTTCAGATATGCCACCTAAATACTAAATTGAGGGGCGTTACAGGGAGTGCCAAGTAGTAGCCAATGGGCTGACCATCTTTAGGGTGACTACACTCTTCTTATGACCACTTCTGCTTGGAAGTGGGCATAACCCTAATGGCCTAATTCCTTCCAAACAAGATGGAGGAATTTGAAAAGTAGTGTCCACTCCAGCTCATCCACCTTAGGGGTGGGACTGAATGAAGTGGACACTCCTTCTAATTTAACTAATTTTCCAGCCTGTGCTCCCGCCAAAAGCGGGGTCAGGACAGGGGGGTAGGTCATCTCCATCATTTGGAGAGACCTGGTTTGCATTACAAAGGCAACAAGGCCTTTGAAGCTCCCCACCCTGGAATGTCCATCCTGCCTAGGGGAAGAGGTCACACCTGTGCCCAGGGCAGGCTTTTCTCTCAGGCCCTCAATAGCGCTGGGTATCACCTTGGGAGGCCAGAAACACATCTGTGGTGGCTGAACTGGTCAGGACCAGTCAGTCAACACACTAGTAGTCGGTAGGTTTACAGGAGGCACATCTAAGGTGCCCTCTGTGTGAATGTAATAAAAAATCTATCATTACACTGAGATGTTTGATACCAAACATCCCGGGATTCAGAGAAGTCATCATGCAGCTGGAGAACTTGTAATGACCAGTGACCAGAACATGCTTTTAAAAGGGCTTCCCTGTGCATTTGCTATGTCTCAGAACTGACAGGGACAGAGCAGGCACATATCTGCTCATGTATATATGCCCTCACATGTGCCTGGAGACACCCTGCCTTAGGGGTGACTTACACCTTGCACATGCAGTGATAAGGCACCTGGCAAACAGGGGTGTGTGACAGGTTGTGTTTTCAATTTACCCTGCACCAAAACAAGCAGCCTGCAATGGCAGCACTTGCTTGAGTTTTTTGAGGGGTCCCTGAGGGTTGTACAACTAATGCTACAGCCCTCAGGCCTTATGTACCAGGGGTACAATTTACTAGGGACTTACAGGGGTAGCTTAACAGTTTTACAATTATGCAAAACTATGCAGGTTTTGGGAAAGATATTCAGATTATTTTGTTAGTAGTGTCCTTCTTTTCTCTTTTTTCTTTGTCCCTTTTTCATTTTTTTTTTTTTTTTGTTGCTTGCTTTTATGTACCTAAGAACTCTTCCCCACCTATTTGTCCTGTTTTCATTTCTAGGGAAGTGGGTGGGTCGCATGTGAATCCAGAAAACTCTTCAGGCTGCAAAACTACTTGTAGAGGTTTTCCATTTATTTGGGTTAGTTGGGTTGAAATGATGAGCTTGCAAACAAGTGCTGTAGTACTTCTGTCCCACTTGGGCTTCTTGATGCAATTTGGATATCCACACAATAGTTTTTGTCAATGTCTGTGGGGATGCCCATGTTGCTGCTGCTGCGCAGACAGTGTCTATGAGCACATTTGCCATGAACACTAGTGTTGCCCCCTTTTTCCTCATTGAGTGTGATTTTGGTCAGTGAGGTAGGTATTTTTCAGCCGATGTGTAGAATATTTGTATTGTCTGCACAATCCATTGTGCGACAGTCCCCTTTTTGACTGAAGATCCCATACTGGATTTGGCATATGAAACAAAAAGTTGGTTCCCTTTATCGAACTGCTTGGTCACCTCCAGGTATCACATCAGTGCCCTCATTAAATCCAGGGAAGGTAATTTTCGTTCCAATTCTGTTTGTGGGCAACTGGATGGTCTGGTTGACGTGGAATTTGCTCACCGCTTTAGGTAGTAATTGTGGGTTTGTTTTGAGAACTACCTTGTCTTTGTGAGTCTGCATGTATGGTACTTGTATTGTTAGCACTTGAATCTCACTTACTCTTTGTAGTGATGTGATACAAAGGTAGTTTTCAACGTGGGTGTAGGAAGTTGGCTCTGTATGTACTATCTCAAAGTGAGAGATAGTATGCACAGAGTCCAAGGGCTCCCCTCAGAGGCTGACAGCGGCAAAATTAGATTATACTAATGCTCTATTTTGTGGTAAGGTGGTCCAGCAGCAGGCTTATCAGAGGGTATTATTAAGCATTTGTTGTACACACACGGGCAATAAGTGAGAACACACACTCAATGACTTAACTCCAGGCCAATAGGTTTTTATATAGAAAAATATAATTTTCTTAATTTATTTTAGAACCACATGATTCAGAATTCAAATAAAAACAAATTGTAAGGTACTTGGCATAGGTAAATATGGAACTTGGAATTAAAACAGTAATGTACAGTTTTGGCAAAAATGGCAATAAGCTATTTTAAAAGTGAACACAGTGCAAAAATCAACAGTTCCTGGGGAGGTAAGTAATAGTTAGTTTTTCCGGTGAGTAAAGCAATTACAAGTTCAGTCTCCTGGGCATAGGCAGCCCACCGTTGGGGGTTCAAGTCAACCCCTGACACCCAGCTCCAGCAATACAGGGCTGGTCAGGTACAGAGGTCAAATTAGGGCCCAAATAGCATAGGCACCTATGGAGACCAGGGGTGCTCCGGTTCCAGTCTGCTAGCAGTCTGCTCCCCAAGGACCTGAATCCTTGGGGAGCAGACCGGGGGGGGGGGTTTGTAGAGCACTGGGCGAGGTCACAAACAGACAAACAAAATATAACCTCAGCTGCACAGGGGCGGCCGGGTGCAGTGTGCAAAGTAGGTGTCTGGTTTTAGACTGAAATCAATGGAGAGACCCAGGGTCACTCTGGCGATGCAAGTAGGGCACATGAAGGCTTATCGGGCCAGCCACAGACTGGGCAAGGATCAGGGCCGCCTGCTGGTCACTCCGGCAGCAGTAGTAGGTTTCTCTGTCGTCTGGGGGCTGCGGTGCATTGCTTCTTCCAGGCGTCGGGTTCTTTCTTACCGGGCAGTCGCGGTCAGGGGGAGCCTCTGGATTCTCTCTGCAGGGGTTTCTGTGGGGGTGCAGGGAGGTAGTTTCAGGGTGTTCATGTCGTTGGAGTCGCCTGGGGGTCCTCTCTACAGTATTGGTTCTTCTGGACACGAGCCAGGGGCGTCGGCTGGAGTCCCTTTAAAGATAGTTTCTTCGTTGCTGTTTGGACAGAGCCGCTGTCCACAGAAGTTTCTTGGTCCTTTGGTTGCAGGGCAGTCCTCAGAGGTGGTTGGACCTGCTGGATGCATAGCTGTGCAGATTCTTTGAGTCTGGAGACAGGCTGGTAGGGCTCGGGCCAAGTCAGTTGTCGTTTCCGTTGTCTCTGCGGGGCTTTTAGGTAAGCAGTCGTCCTTATTGCAGGTCATCAGGAATCTGGATTCCTGGGTTCAGGGTCGCACCTAAATACTCAATTTAGGGGTGTGTTTAGATCTGGGGGGCAGTAGCAAGTGGCTATTGTCCTTGAGGGTGGCTACACCCTCTTTGTGCCTCCTCCCTGCCGGGGGGTGGGGGGAGCTCACATCCCTAATCCTATTGGGGGGAATCCTCCAAAGCAAGATGGAGGATTTCCTAAGGCAGGGGTCACCTCAGCTCAGGACACCTTAGGGGCTGTCCTGTCTGGAGGGTGACTCCTTGTTTTTTTAATTATCTCCTCCGGACTTGATGCCAAAGTGGGGGCTGTATCCAGGGGGGCGGGCATCTCCACTAGCTGGAGTGCCATGGGCTGCTGTAACACCAGGCTTGAGCCTTTGAGGCTCACCACCAGGTGTTACAGTTCCTGCAGGAGGAGGTGTGAAGCACCTCCATCCAGTACAGGCTCTGTTCCTGGCCACAGAGTGCACAAAGGCACTCACCCCATGGCCAGAAACCCATCTGGATGTGGCAGGCTGGCAGAAACTGGTCAGCCTAGAACTAGTAGTTGGACTGGTATACAGGGGGCATCTTCTAAGCTGCCCTCTGTGTGCATTTCTCAATAAATCCCACACTGGCATCCGTGTGGATTTATTGTGCTGAGATGTTTGATACCAAACTTCCCAGTATTCAGTGTAGCCATTATGGAACTGTGAAGTTCGTGTTTGACAAACTCCCAGACCATATACTCTTTATGGCTAACCTGCACTTACAATGTCTAAGAATCTGATTAGACACTGTAGGGGCATAGTGCTCATGCAACTATGCCCTCACCTGTGGTATAGTGCACCCTGCCTTAGGGCTGTAAGGCCTGCTAGAGGGGTGACTCACCTATGCCACAGGCAGCGGGTTGTGGGCATGGCACTCTGAGGGGAGTGCCATATCGACTTAGTTTTTCTCTCCCCACCAGCACACACAAGCTGTGAGGCAGTGTGCATGTGCTGAGCGAGGGGTCCCCCAGGGTGGCATAATATGCTGCAGCCCTTAGAGACCTTCCCTGGCCACAGAGCCCTTGGTACCAGGGGTACCACTTACAAGGAACTCATCTGTGTGCCAGGGCTGTGCCAATTGTGGAAACAAGGGTATAGTTGAGGGAAAAAATACTGTTGCTGGGGCCTGGTTAGCAGGGTCCCAGCACACCTTCAATCATAACTAGCATCAACAAAAGCCAAAAAGTTAGGGGGTAACCATGCCAACAGTGGCATTTTCCTACAGTGGGAAATTGAAGGAAGTCCAGCTTTATACATTGGTTCAAATTGTTTTGTCATCAGGTGTGACAATACTGTGTTTAAGCTACCCATTGGGGATAGTGCCCTTCTTGGATGGGTGATGCTTTTGGATCCCTCTAGGAACCTCCTTATAACGGGTGCTGTGAAAAAACATTTACATAACTTTCCCGTGGTATAGGCCAACAAAGTGTATCTTGAGAGAAGAGTAGTTGATTTCGCTGTCCAGCAGGTATGTAAGATAGGTTATTACTGTTTCTTGTCTAGATATTGCTTCCAGGGTGTTACTGTCTGTGCACCATAGGTGGTACCTTTTCTATTTTGATGCCACCTTGGTCCTCATCATCATCTGTACCTGGGACAGTTTGAGTAGGCTTGAATACATTGCTTGCCTGGCTCACGGAGGGGCTATTAGTAAGAGGTTCATCCCTGGTTCCCTGGCCTTTTCCAGTACCTTTGGTATTAGGGGAATAGGAGGAAAGGCATAGGCAAATCTCCCTGACCAGTTTAGTGACAGGGCATTCCCCTTTGAATGGTGGTGTGAAACCTGAAGGGAAAGAGTTGGCATTTTTTGTGTTCTGCTGATGGGAACAAGTCGATTGTTGGTGTGCCCCAGATATAGAGGATTGTTTCTACACTCCCTTGTTTTATCTCCCATCTGTGTGAGCTACTTTCCCATCTGCTTAGTCTGTCTGCCTCTATGTTGTCCTTCCCTGGTAGGTGAACTGTTTTTAGGTTGATCCCTTGTGGTATCACCCACTTCCATATTTTTGGGGCAGTTTGCGTAGGGTAAAAGATTGTGTGCCCCTCTGTTTGCTCAGGTAGAAAATTGATTTTGTATTGTCTGTTTGGATTAGTACTGTTTTCCCTGATACTTATGTTTGAAAGGCTTTCAGGGCCTAACACTGTCAATCTCTAGGAAACTATTGTACTTTATCACATCGATCTTTTTCCATTGGCCTCGAATTCTTAAGTTGTCTGTGTTCTCGCCATCACTTATGAGATGTATCTGTTTTGATGGTGACTGAGGGAGCTGCTGTCTTGAAAGGTTTTGTCTTGTATCGTTGCTGGTCGTTTTTTCAGCGTTGCTTGTTCTTTCTCGGACAGCCTTGGGTTTCTTTCCCAGTGGAGGGTTTTTCTTGTCTCGGAGCCCTGTCTTCTTCGGTATCCCTGATCTGGGATCCATGGGACTCTCTTGTTCGCGGCTGGCCATCAATCGTCACTTTATTGGACATTGAAGCTGCTTTATGGTACTTCTTCTCTGGGAATTACCCCTATGAGGATTTTGGTGGTCTCTTTACCTTTCTGGACTTTCTATTGACGTCCTTTCTCGATTTCTTCAGCGGGTCTTTCACAATGCCCCCACCCCCATCCCCCCAACCCCATGTGGGTTGACTCTGCGCCTCTGGCCTTTTGTTCTTCGTCTCTGGATAAGCCTAGTTCCCTTAGCGACTCCTGATGTTTTTGGCCTCTCAGCCCTCGTCTCTGTAGTCTTTCGGCAGGCAGAGGTTGCAGGTTCCGTGCATGTCACGCTGGGCAAATTTGTGATGGCAGTTTGGGCAGAATTTAAATGGAGTGACCCCTACCTTGCTTCATTCTCCTGCCACATGCGGATTCTGATGGCGTACCCAGTCACTGTTCGCTTCCCTTGTTCAGCATTATCTTCTTGAAAATACACCTAGATTCCTCTTTGATTTTTTCCAACGTTGTCTCAAAAAACTTTGGACCTCCTCCTTTAGCTTTCAGTCCCAACGGCAAAGAATCTAAAGATGGCTACTACGCACTGGAACTTACGAGGTGCCGTATGATGTCATGCAGGGGATGGACCAAACACCAAACGACGGTCGATGACGCCCAAAAAAATTAAGGAAAAAGATAATTACAGACCCAACCACTAGATAGCGGAATAATGCACAGTATATGAATCCAGAAAAGGATTCATGCTGCAAAACTGTTTTTACTGTGGAAAGACTGGGTCGTCCCATTGGCGAGCACAGGATTACATGCTTACCTCTCAGCTGTGCTAACTTCTGAATGGAGCGATCAAAGTGAATAGCCCAAGTTATAAAACAACCGTACATTGAGCCAGACTACATTCTCTAGTCTAAGTTAATGTAATAAGTCATGGTGGGCACCTTTTTATAAAATTGTCATCTTGATACCATCAATCTCTTGTGCTTTTAACTATTACATAAGGAATGTGAACCCGAGACAGCTTTTTGCCTTCATAGGGAGTCATGTTAAAGGCTCCCACAAAAGGAGACAAGAGGGGATGGTGATGAAGAGAAGTGTTACCTGACTCCAGCAGGAAGCCACAAGGGTGGTGGCCCAAAAGGCAGGCTTTAAAGCTTTAAAGATGAAGCTGCCTTTTAAGAGCAAAAGGGGAACACTTGGTACAGGGGCAGGCCCATTGTTTAGGCAGACTAACTGGCACCTGAGAAGGAGAGGGGAATCCTATTGTCAAACCGTTTTTTCAGGGATCTGCAGTTAGCATAGCAGACACATTTCTGGGCACGGCTAGGGAGCTCTGGATGCCGAGAGAAGGGTTATGCCATGTTGGCAGTGGGCAGAGTGCTGCATCTTAGGATAGCCAGATGCCACACTTCCTAGGAAGTGATCACCAGAAGGGAGGGAACCTGGTAACCCATTGGCTACTGACTGCACCTACCCTGAGGACAATTACTGAATTAAAATGGGCATTGCTTGAACCCATAACTTTGATCTCATTTGGACAAGAAGGACCGAAGGACTGCCCTGCTGCACCTAGGAACAGGCGTGGGCTGCACCTGCTGATCCTGGTGGAAGCAAAGTAGGGGGGCTCTGCTTACTATGTCCTGCTTGTGAAGAAGTGGTCTCCAAATCCCAGCTGAAGCAAGAGACTCCAAGGACACAGGGCAATAACATCTGCAAGCAAGTTGGTAGCCTAAATCTTCAAGCCACCATTTTTCGTCGCCATGTAGCTCCTGAGACCACCCGGGCTCGCTGGACCCAGGCAAGTTAGAGTGCAGCTAGATCACTGAGAAGACAAGTTAAGCCCAGGAAAGGATTGACTGTGACTGCGATACCAGGCGACTGGCAGTCCATTGGCCACTGGACTTCTGCCAGGACCGAGAGGACTTCAAGGGACGTCAAACATGTGGCCAGAACTGCCTAACCCTTTCCTTGGACTGAGGAGTAGCCACAAGAAGACTTCTGTCAACCGCTTGCATCCACAGCATCCTTGAGCATCTTCAGCCTTCCATCAGGACCACTTCCATAGTAATCTATTGCAGAGGGATAAAACTACCTGGAAACTGACTGGAGACTGCTTCACCTGATGAGCTAATTATTTCTGAGGATCTTGCTAGTCCACTTGACTGGCTCCATACTAGAGTTGTTCGCCTAACGTGACTAAGTGAACTCTTTAGGTGAGGAATCCACAGGTAGGTGTATCCATCAGAAACACCTTTTTGTTGTTGAAAGAGTTTCCAAGAGTCAGATTTGTTGAATTTGCCATTACTTGTTTGTGACGGAGGAAAATGCTTTGATTTACTATACCTCGAAAATTATATTATCATTGGAACCCTCTGGTGGATCTTTTTCATTGCGGTGTTTAAAAATACATAAAAATACAGTCTATTTTTATAAATTGGCGTCAGATTTCTACAGTGTCTCGTTGATTTCTTCTTTAATTATTTGGTGCTGTTTAAATGCTTTAAACTTGTTCCTATGAGTAAGCCATGCTGCTCAGAGCCACAGATTCTCAGGGTTGAGCTAGAGGGTTTAACAAACGAAACCTTCTGGTCCTAAAGGGGTTCATAACAGTAGTATACTGTGACACCGCACAACCACACCATATAATACACCCCATTTCATCACAGATATGAGATACCCTAGTGACACTGTTTCCTTCCCTCTCTTCCTGTACTCCTCTAGGAGTTTTGGCACCAACTTGAATTTCCCGTTCTTGCATTCCATCATATATGGTGAGGAGACCAACAGAGCTGGTTATCCATGTGCCTAGGAACTCTCTTGGCCGCCTCGTTGATCTACTTGCTTTCCACATCAGGCAAAAAGGCATCATGTGCAGCATTTAAAGGGGTTGGGGGCTGGTCTGCAGCAATTTGAACCACCTGAGAGTCTAGGGGAAATTGGGTTTTGAGGTAAAAAGGTCGGAAGGTGAAGATTTGTACTTTTGTCTGACACTTGTACTGACTACCCTACTTGTTACTAGATCTTTAAGGACAGATTGTAGCAAGCCGTTGAGCACTGGAAGAAATTGCAAACATATGCTCGAATTTTGGGAGCATCTCCACGAAGAAGTAATCTTCTTCCTCCATGACATGCATATCCACCTTTTAGAACGCTGCAACCTACTCTGTGACCTGATGGTAGGCCTTACTATCGTCTGGTGGGAATGCTTTGACTGGTTAGTGATGCATTTCAGGGTTGCCAGGGGATCAACATTATTGTTGGAACAGGGATCATCAGAGGGCACTTGGTCCAAGGGCCAGTCTAAAGACTCAAAACAATAATTAAGACTGCCAAGGTCAGAAAAGGGTGTACAGCTGACCCTCAGGTGACTGTCACAGACAGAGGGGCTTGTGTGTGAAAGCAGTGATGGAGGTGTACCTGGTGGAGGGATACTCGTCTATGAAGAGCTCAGGGGAGTAGCCTTCACAAATATCTTCTTGGAGATGGAGTGAATAAATAGCCACTTCCGCACAGTGTAAAGCTCTTAATGAAGCCTCTATAGAAATAGAACCTCTGATTTCTTGGATCTGGCTGCCGAGGACCATTTTGCCATCAATGGAAGCTTCGGAACCGGCTTTGTCAGTGCCTTTGGCAGGTCCTTGGAGTGCAGTGGGATGCTTGCTACGCTTGTGTTTACATCTTGAGGACCTGTGAGGGTTGACACCCTCAGATAAAGCAATTATATACTCCGAAGCCTTGTTCTAGTGCCAAATGGAGCCCAAAGGTGGTGTTCCTTTGTATCCACTCTCGTGGCTCAATACAGGACCACCACAGAAGTCATGCCCTAACTTGACATTAGGTTGTTTGTGCAAGGAAGCATGGTTCTCATGACCGGATAGTGTAATTACAGCCCTGGATATGGCTTTTGGTGCCAGATCGATGTCCTGCACCTCCTGGTAGTATATTGGACTCTAAGTGCCCAACATAGGTCTTGGAGTGTACTGCATGGTTGCAATTTATGGTGGGCCTGCACCTTCGCAGACACCTAAGGAATCTTACCCAAAGGCAAGAAGGAACTCACAGGACTTATCACTGTCTGGGGAACAACAAGTTGCAGGCATTGTGATGGTTAGACCATGGAAACTGGAATTGCACTGAAAGCAAGGTTGGAAGGGTGTACATTCCACCTACCCTTTCCGGGCCACATTCTCTAGTATTGAGGGCCAAAGAAAAGTATCTAGACCCAAAAGGATATGCAGAAGGTTGAGCACTGGTAGATGGTGCTTCAGAGGTATGTGAGAAGAATGAGGAACAAAAGTTTGTTGAGTGGAAGGCTATACTGAAAAGGTAGTGGGCCCGAAAAACAAGCTCAAGGCACTATGAGTCCTGAGCCAGAAGATTTCATGTTCTGTTTTCCCATTTCCCATCCCCATCTCCCATTTCCCATTTCCCATTTCCCATTTCCCATTTTCCCTTTCCATTGTCCATTCCCATCAGAGGAGTAAAGCTCTTACTCTACGTCTGAAGGAGCGAAAAGAAAGAAAATGACACCAGCATGCCCGCAAAGCACCTATATGCAGCCCTGCTCGTCACTTTTGGAGCTTTAAAACACCAGTTCAGTGCCGCACCACACAAACTACCAGTGTGCATGAGTACTGCTTTTGAGTGTCTGGATCCAGTCTGATGATTGGGAGAATATTCATAAGGTGAGGAATCTGTGGTTAAAAGTATTCATCACAGTCACTTTTAAATAGGTTGTCTCCAAGTCTCTTTGAGGTCTTGATTCGGCGATGTCCCAGGCTCAGATGGTGAAATTTCTTCTCATTTCACAGTGCTAATGTAGAAGCCAGAACACGGCTGTACCCAACAGCAGAAAAAACAATCTGAGGTGAGTCTTCGTGGTTTTCAGTGAAGGAATCATGAGTAACCTCAAAACTGAAACATCTTCATGCAAGAAAAACAACGTTCAATATTCAAGACAAAAACATATGACAGGAGTGTGAGCAGCATGTGACCTACAGCATCAGATTCTGCCAACTAGCACTAACTCTGGTGTAATCACGTGTATTTATGGAACAGCGAAGAGATACCCTCTTTCTACCACTTTCTATAATTAACGTAAAAAGGCAAGGCAAAGGACTCAAAGCAACTGAAAGGACTGTAAATCTGCATATATCAAATGCAATGTATTACTTGCAAAACTGAAAATAGTTTCAAGGCATTTTTCTGTACTTTATGCAGCCTCTTTGTCTTCAGTTTGTTGGGCTTACTAACCCTTGGCATCATTCGTTATGGAGCCTCTCCTACATGGTTCTATCATACTTAAACAACCATATAAATCTGGATATGTTACTCAATCTGTAAATATGTGTAATACAACAAAAATAGAATAACGTCCTCCAGACTGTGTATCACTATCATATTCTAATGTTTCAAGCACTTTAAACATCACACCTTGGGTTCTGGCCCTGGTTAAAATCAATCATAATTATAAGCACTCACAGAGGACCTTTAAATTCACAAGCACATGCTAGATTAAATAATGTACTAAACAGATAATTTGTTACACTGAGTCAGGTTTGAGCTGTGTCAAGAATCTGAGGTTTTGTTCTACTGAGTGTGATTTCAAATATCTAAATTAAACAAAACTCCATTTACTTTTTCTCCTGCAGCCAGCAAACAGTCTTAACCTACTAACAACTGCACTGTCTGCATTTTTTCCCAGCCCCTTGGTGTCCGAAAACACCACTTGTCTGTCTCTCTCACCAGAAGGCTGTGTTGCCTTCATCCGGTGTTCTGATGTGTCTCTCTCTCACTCTCTCTCCTTCTTTCTCTCTTTCTCACTCACTTTACCTACTTCCTCTGGTTATTGCTTCTTCTATTTACACAATGGCTGATTTTGTATGCTGGCATAATGACCAATAGCACTTAAAATGTTTACCTTTTCAGTGGTGACCTTTGAAAGATCTTTGTAAAGAAGCTTTCGAATGTACTCTTGTAAGGGTGGGCGCTTCTTTCTCACTGTTTTTTCTGCAGGAGGAGGATTGCAATAATAGTAAGCATTCTCAACCATTGTGACGTAACGTGCATCCAGGTGCATTGCTTGCTTCTTGCGCATCATTTGTTCCTGAAAACAAACATTTTATATATTTATTTCTGCATTTCAAACATGATCCAGCTTATTCTGACTCAATATTTGTTCAACTTATTCCAATATTCAAGGCTAATTGGGTATGATTAGCCCAGGAAAGCGTGTGGAGGGCTGAATAGACCCAACCAGTAGACCTTTTCTTCATACTGGATGCATATAACTATGAACGTTTTAGATATATCTTACTGGTTTCACTCTAGCTTGACAAGCAAAATAGACTATGAAGTTGTGATGCATCTTTCTGACTACTCGACAGCGTGACTGCAAGCTGGTGGTTAGTGACCTTGCTTTGTCCCGTGATTAAAAAGCTGCAATTCAATAATTAAGAGTTACTTAACCGTAATACGAGTTCTATGACAAACATTCACAAACAGTAGAATACGCCACACATGTACGTGATCCCCGGAACACTGTTTTTTTCAAGCGTTTTACAAGCACAAACAAATGCCATAGCTGAAAAAGGCAAAGTTTCTACATATCTTTTTTTCTTTTAAAAAGCAACTCCAATTAGCTGAATTAAAAACATAGTGTAGTTGGCAAAAACAATAGGCTGAGGACAGACCGTGTTACCTTCACTATTCATCTTAAAAGGATTCTAAAGCAGCCAGCCTTCTCTGAGACTCATTGAGGTATTAAGTATTGGTGGAAATGTACTGAAAGTTTAATCATTGACACACTTTTTATGAAGGTATTTCAAAGATATGTGTGGAACGGTTGTTTTTGGATTCAGAGGGAAAACCATAGAACTGACATTATATGTTAGGTAACTGTAACCCACTCTTTGATACCCATAAACAGTAGTACAGAATTGTAGGAAAGTGCCCTCTTCCTTGGCATGGTTACCCCCATTTTCTGCCCATTGTCAGTCTGTTTGACTGTGTACGCTGGGATCCTTCTAACCAGGACCCGTGTGATTGTGCTCTCTCCCTTCTAACTTGGTAACCTCACCATTTTCACCCCACATTTGGCATGCTGGCGCCCTGCCCCCATGTAAGTCCCTAGTATATGGTACCCAGGGCATTCGGGTATCAGGGGATCCCTATGGGCTGCAGCAGTTATTCTGCCACCAATAGGGAGCCCATGCAAAGGGTTCTGCAGGCCTGCCATTGCACTCTGCGTGAAAAAGGTGACTGTATATTATATATGATAGGCCCTCTCAGCGCAGAGGGCAGGGTGCACGTACCAGTGGGTGAGGGCACCCCTGCACAAGCAGAAGTGCCCCCACAAACTCGAGTTCCATTTTATTGGACTTTGTGAGTGCGGGGACGCTATTTTATGGGTGTATTGGACATAGGTTACCACCTATGTCCAGCTACAAAATGTTATCTCCTAACCTGGGCATGTTTGGTATCAAACATGTCAGAGTGGCACCCCAATGCTGTTGCAAATATGATTCCATGCACCCTGGGGGCTCCTTAGAGGACCCCTAGCATTGCTACCACCAATCTTACAGGGTTTTCCTGGAAGCCTATGCTGTTGCCACCCCTGAGGCAGGTTTCTGCACTCCTGCTGCTTGATCTGATGAAGCTCAGGAAGGCAGAACAAAGGATTACCTTAGGCAGAGGGAGGTAACACCCTCTCCTTTTGGAAATAGGTGTGACTGGCTTGGGATGGGTGGCATCCCCAAGCCACTGGAATGTTTTGAAGGCACATTTGGCGCACTCCGTGCATAAACCAGTCCACACTCTGGCACAAAACTGGACAATGGAAAGGGGAGTGACCACCCCTCTGTCCATCACCATCCCAGGGGTGGTGCTCAGGGCTCGTCCGGAAGGTCCCTGGGTTCTGCCATTTTGTTTCCAAGGTTGACGGGGAACTCTGGGAGCATCGGCGTGGCCAGGCAGGTGATGTCAGAGGCACCTCCTGATAGGTGGTCACCTGGCTAGGTGACCAAGCCCACTATTAGGGCTATTTTAGGGTCTTCCTCTGTGGTGGGTCCTCAGATTCGGCTTGCAAGATTCCAGCAGGTCTCCTCTGCAACCTTCTAACCTTCAGTGGGTAGAAGGTCATCTTCTAGCCACTGGAACCACGACTGGGCACTCCAAGAACCGACAATCTGCATCCACGAAGAAGACTCTTCTTGCAACATTGTTTATATGGCTCCTTCCAGCCCATGCAACATTTCCCCAGCTGTGCATCCCTTGAGGGCGGCAAGTCTTCATTCAGCGAGGGAAGGAAGAAGAAATCACCCGTGGAGTGAAGGAGTCACTCCCCTGCATCCGCAGGCATCTTCAGCAACGACGACAGGCTGCGTGGATCTACTCTCCTCCTGAGCTGTGTGGATCCTGCATCACGGTTGGTGGTCCGGAGTTGTCCTCTTGGTCCTCTCTGCCAGCTGTCCAAATTTGGAGGAGGTTAAGTCCTGCCTTCCCAGGCGGGATAGTACTGCGTCTCATGCAGCTGCCAAGGCTTGTTCGCATACCCTCCAAGGGAACTTCAGGCTACATGCAGCTCCAGGCCCTTGGCACTCCTTCCTGCAACTCACAGCCCTCTACGTCATTCTCCTGCGGTGTGTGATCCCTTTTTGTAGTGCTGCGTAGGCTCCTTCTGCGACTTCTGTGTCCCAGTCTTGTGGGGTCCCTGTGGGTGCTGCCTTAGCTCCTGTAGGCTCTCTGTGTTGCTGAGGGTCCCCTCTGACTTTCCGTCCTGGGTTGAGTCCTCCTGGGCCTTGCTGGTACCCTGCAGCTCCACTTTTCCACTATCCATAGATTTGCCTTTGCCAAGGCTTGTTGGTGGAATTCCTGCACCAACACCTGTCTACAATCATCATTCCAGCGTGGAACATCTTATGTATTCCTCAAAAACTCTTACCCGGCTCCAGGGCTGCAGTGTTGATCTGTTGTTCACCACCATCGACCAACTCCTACAAGTACAGATGGGTGGGTAGTAGATCCTACTCCTCCTGGACTCCACTGTGACTTTTGGACTTGGTCCCCTATCTCCACAGGTCATCCACTCCAGGAATCTACCACTGGTTTCTTACAGTCTTGTCTGGGTGTCTTCTTTTCCTCTCTTCCTTCCTTTTGGGTGGTTTGGGGAAATTCCAGGGAGTTACTCCTGCTTAACTGGTTACTGAGGGTACCGTGTTACTTACCTTTGTGTACTCCCCGTAGGGTCACTATTGGTTATTGCAAGTTGCACTGTTTTCTAACCTTTCTGTGACTATTACTGTTTACTAGTGTATATAATTAGTGTATTACTTAGCTCCTATTGGAGGGTTGCCTCTTTAGTATTTTGTGGTAATGTGTGACCACAAATAAAGTACCTTTTATTTTTGTTCAACTGAGTATTTGTTTTCTTTCATGTGTGTAAGTGCTGTGGGACTATAGTGATTTGGCATGAGCTTTGCATGACTTCTAGATAAGCCTTGGCTGCTCATCCACAGCTACCTCTAGAGAGCCTGGCTTCAAGACACTGCCTACACTACACTGATAGGGGATACCTGGGCCCGGTATAAGGTGTAAGTACCTTAGGTAGCCAAAACATACCAGGCTAGCTTCCTACAAGAATACAAAGCTACTACATGGACACCTTGGTGGAGGGTTCCAAAGCTGAAGAAAAGGGGGTGAAAATAAGTCTCCTAGACAAATAAAATATGCATTGAGGTATGACCGACCACAGTATCAGTCATTGAGTCAGAGTCAATACAGTAATGCTTGACAAAAGAGTGCACAGATCTCCACATTGCTACTTTGCATTCTTATAAAGGGAGATATAGCTGCTTTGCCTCACCCCCAAAAGTAGAATGTTCTTTAGGAATACAATAAATGGGTCTGCTCTCCTCCTCATAACATAATTATGGAGAGCACTATATTCCTAGATATGGTTTGCTTACATGAAGTCATGCCTGACCGGATTGACCTAAACAGTTGGCTTGTTTTACTAATGTCTTTCTTTCCGACCAAGTAACATTTTACGGCTAACTCAACATATACAGAATGGTGGGTGTAGGAAGCTAGCCCAGTGTGCAGTGGACACCTATGGTGCTTCAACTTATACTGGGTCAAACTACCCAAATTAGTTAGTGGTACAGTGTCTAGACAGCCACAGCTCACTAGGGTAGGTGTGGTGAGCAGCCAAGACGTATCTAGAAAGCATGTTAAACACTTGCAATACCACAGTAGTCACAGAGTAACTTATCACATATGAAAGGATCCACACAGTGGTGCAAAAATAAAGGTACTTTATTAAAGGCACACCAAACTAGACTACCACTGGTATACCTCCCCCTGCAGAGGTATGAACACACAAAACATACACTAATAAGTACTCAGGAAAAGCATTAATTAGTAAGGGCCCTATAGGAGGGCCAAACCGTATACTAATAAAATGGAATGTTAAAGGGGGTCCTGGATCATAGTGTATGGAGTAGTTAGCCAAGGGTTGGAAAGAGTGTAACCCCAAAAGGTAAGTACCTAGAAGATTCCCAGTGGCAGGGGGCAGAGAGTTAAAATACCTGTTTTTCCCATACTCTTGAACATGGAGACCTTGTGATTGGAGGAATGTAGAAACAGGACCAGACCGGTGGAATCCAACAGTGGATTCTGAGAGAGGTGGACTTGCAAAAGAAGGTGACAGAGCCCAGTCCACGCAGGAGTGTCCAGGTGGGGAAGAAGGCAATGCACGCTCCGGGTCCTCAGTGATGGATGAAGTCCAGCTGCAGGTCCAGGTGATGCAGAGGAGTCTCAGAAGTCACCTACAAGCTGTCCCTCAATGGTTGCTGGATTGCAGATGAGTCATTGCTCAGGAGGATCACCAACAAGCACAGTCAAATGCAAAAGGAGCTGTTGAAGGTTCTGCAGAGCTGTGGAGGACCAGCCAGGTCTTGAGGACTCAACCCTTGTAGAGTCACAAGAAGCAGTCAGAGTCCCAACAAGTAACCCACTGACTGCAGACACAGTCACAGTGAGGGCCAGCCAGCACACGAGGAGTTCCACGTCAATGGAGCTGCAGAAAGGAGACTGTCCTTGCAGAGATAGAGTGCTGGGGGCTCAGGCTACTTGGAGCCTGAAGATCCCTCGGAGCAGGAGTCAACAAGCCTTGGTTGGTGCAGCAGTCGTGCTGCACAGGGGTTCTGTCCCAGTAGCAGAGACAAGGGCTCCCCTTCTCCCACGTTGGACAGAATACAAAAGGAACCAGGGGATCCCTCAAAACCACCACGTGTTGGAGAATCTTCACAGATCCGACGGACAGAAGATCCCACCAGTCAGACATTGTTGCATTATATACCTGTGGATGCAGGGGAGTGACTCCTTCACTTCAAGGGAGATTCCTTCTTGCTTCTTGGTACAGTCGATGTCTTGCCAACCTCCAGAGGATTCACAGCCTTAGAGATGTTGCAAAATGTGGACAGGAGCCACAGAAACAATGTTACAAACAGACGTTTTCTCAGATGATGCAGTCTTGTCGGCTTCCTGTGTAGCCCAGTAGCAGTTACAAATGTCAGGAGCAGAAGATATCTTGCAGAGAATTCCTTCCAGTATCTTGAATGACGAATCCGGGGACCCCACCCTCAAGGGAGTCCCTAAATATCTCAAAAGGAGGGTTTGGTCCCTCTCTGGGGTTTATCACCTATCAGATGGGGTCACTGGTGTGAGCTACCTGGCCTACCCAGTCATATGCTAACAGAGGACCCTGCACACATCTTGTTTCCAAGTTGGCAGAACCAAGTAGCCACCAGGAGGAGCTCTGGGCACCACCCTAGGGGTGGAGATGGACAGGGGAATGGTCACTCCCCTTTCCTTTGTGTGTTTCACGCCAGCGAGGGGACCAGTGGTCCCTGGACCGGATTATGCAAGGAGGGCACCAAATGTGCCCTTCAAAGCAGTCCAGTGGCGCAGGGAGGCTACCCCTCCCCAAACCAGTAACACCTATTTCCAAATTAGAGGAGGTTACACCCCTCTCCTGCAGGAAATCCTTTGTCCTGCTGTCCCCTGCTCAAGCTAGTCAAGCAGTAGGAGGGCAAAATCTTGTGTGGCCCGCAGACCCTAGAAGACTGGAAGGAGCAGAATTGGGGGATCCTCCAAGGAACCCCCAGAGTGCTTGAAATCATGCCATCAATACTGAAATCAGTTTGGGGGTATGATTCTGACATGTTTGATACCAAACATGCCCCTGTTCGGTTTTAGTGGCCAGTACACAGATAAAATAGCTTCCCTGCACTTACGAAGTCCATTGGAACTGGAATTCGTAGGGACACCACTGCTCATTTATGGGTGCTTGGGTGCAACACACACAGGGACCTCCTCCCTGCCCTTTGGGCTGAAAAGCCCTACAATAGGAGTGACTTACAGTGGCCTTGTGTATTGACCATCAGTGAAAGGGTCAATACAGCATTTCACGCAGGCTACAAATGGCAGGCCTGCAGACTCAGCAGCCTTTTGGTCATACCACATCTTCTGGAGCTTTTGGCTGGCCTCAAGGTCTTTGCTTGCCTTTTCCATGTACTCTGCCATCCTTGAACATAGGCCTAGTACATAGTCCACCACATCTTGTTTAGGCTCATGAAGAGGTCTCCCCCCCCGCCTTCTTTCACAAGAGCTAGTGGTCCCCTAACAGGATGGCCAAACAGAAGTTCAAAGGAGGAAAACCCTACTTCCTCCTGAGGCACCTCTCTGTAGGCAAAAAGCAGGCATGGCAGGAGGACATACCATCTCCTTTTGAGTTCTTCAGGGTGCCCCATGATCAAGCCCTTTAATTTGAGTTCTTCAGGGAGCCCCATGATCAAGCCCTTTAATGTCTTGTTGAATCTCTCAACAAGACCATTGGTTTGTGGATGGTATGGTGTGGTGAATTTGTAAGTCACCCCACACTCATTCCACATATGTTTTAGGTAAGCTGACAGGAAGTTGGTACCTCAGTCAGAAACCACCTCCTTAGGAAATGCACTCTGGTAAAAATACCAATGAGTGCCTTGGCTACTGCAGGGGCAGTAGTGGACCTAAGGGGAATTGCTTTAGGGCACCTAGTAGCATGATCCACTACTACTAGGATATACCGATTCCCTGATGCTGTGGGGGGTTTAAGTGGACCCACTATATCCACTCCCACTCTCTCAAAGGGGACCCCCACCACTGGAAGTGGAATGAGGGGGGCCTTTGGATGGCCACCTGTCTTATCACTGGCTTGACAGGGGTCACAGGAGGTGCAAAACTCCTTTACCTTCTGGGACATATTGGGCCAATAGAAATGGTTGACTAACCTCTCCCATGTCTTGGTTTGTCCCAAATGCCCAGCAAGGGGAATTTCATGGGCTAAGGTCAGAATTAACTCCCTAAACTCCTGGGGCACAACTACTCTCCTAGTGGCACCAGGTTTGGGATCTCTTGCCTCAGTGTAAAGGAGTCCATCTTCCCAATAGACCCTGTGTGTTCCACTGACATTTCCTTTTTCTTCCTCAGCTGCTTGCTGTCTTAGGCCTTCAACAGAGGGACAAGTTTCTTGCCCCTTACACAGCTGTTCCCTTGAGGGTCCCCTTGGGCCCAAGAGCACAACCTGATAAGGTTCCAGCTCCATGGGCTCAGTTCCCTCAGAGGATGGAAATTCTTCCTGGGAAGAAATGTTCTGTTTCTTGTGCTGTGTTGAAGCTGGTTCTCCACTCTTCTTTCGTTTTCTCTTGGAAGATTGAGCCATTATTCCAGTCTCCAACACTTCCTTTTCACCCTGAGCCCTGCACTGTGCCCTTGTCTCGACACACACTAGTTCAGGGATACGCAGCATGGCTGCATGGGTTTTGAGTTCTACCTCAGCCCATGCTGAGGACTCCAGGTCATTTCCAAGCAGATATTCTACCGGTATAGCAGAAGAGACTACTACCTGTTTCAGGTCAGTGACCCCTCCCCATTCTGAAGTTACCATTGCCATGGGACGGACGTTAGTCTGATTAACAGTACTGTTGACTGGATGTGTCTGTCCAGCCAGGTATAGTCCTGGTGAAACCAGTTTGTCTGTCACCACTGTAACACTGGCACCTGTATCCCTCAGGGCTTCTACTCTAGTCCTATTAATTAAGATCTGCTGCCTGTATTTTTGCATGTTAGGCGGCCAGGCAGCAAGTGTGGCTAGGTCCACCCCACCCTCTGAGACTAATGTAGCTTCAGCGTGAACCCTGATTTGCTCTGAGCACACTGTTGATCCCACCTGGAGACAGGCTATTCCAGTGCTAACTGGAGTAGTAGTTATTTTGGAACCTTTCTTGGGGCAGGCCTTGTCTCCACTTTGGTGTCCATGCTGAGTACAGATGCAACACCATGCCTTTTTGGGATCAAGGTTTTTACCTTTATACCCAAATGAGGATTGTGACGAGGCTTTGGACCCACCCTCCTGAGCAGGTTTTTGGGGCCCTGTAGAAGACTCTTTACTCTTTCCCTTGGATGTCTCAACACTCTTCCCCTGGGGAGGCTTTGTGACCCCTTTCTTTTGGTCACCCCCTGAGGAAGTCTTGGTCACCCTTGTCTTGACCCAGTGGTCTGCCTTCTTTCCCAATTCTTGGGGAGAAATTGGACCTATGTCTACCAGATGCAAATCCAGTTTATCCCTGAAACAATTACTTAAAAATGTTCTTTCATAAACAAGTTATACAGCCCATCATAATCATTTACACTGCCTTGTATCCAACCATCTAGTGTTTTGACTGAGAAGTCAACAAAATCAACCCAGGTCTGGCTCGAGGATGATTTTTTACCCCCCTGAACCTAATCCTATACTCCTCAGTTGAGAATCCAAAGCCCTCAATCAGGGTAGCCTTCATGAGGTCATAGGATTCTGCATCCTTACAAGAAAGTGTGAGGAGTCTAGCCCTACACTATCCAGTGAACATTTCCCAAAGGAGAGCACCCCAGTGAGAGTTGTTTACTTCTCTGGTTACACAAGCCCTCTCAAAAGCTGTGAACCATTTGGTGATATCATCACCATCTTCATATTTTGTTACAATCCCTTTGGGGATTTTTTAGCATGTCAGTATTTTCTCTGACCCTATTTATGTTGCTACCATTATTGATGGGAGCTAAACACATCTCTGGTCTTTCCTTCTCTATGGCTAGGAGCTGTGTCTCCAAAGCCAATCTTTTGGTCATCCTGGTTAACAGGAGGTCATCTTCATTGAGGCTGCCCTCAATGCCTCCAGGGTTACTGGTCTCCCCTGTGGAAGAACCAGTATCTCTGACTATCACTTGTGAAGTCAGGGTTTGAGGGACCCTGTTCTCCCTAACTAGGACAGGAGGGAGGGAATCATCCTCCTGGTCACTAGCTTCCCCCTCTGTGGGATTATCCTCAGAGGGGTGGTCCTTTGCAAACTGTCAAAAGTGTCTGGAGATTTACTTTGGTAGGGTTGGACACAGTTTGTAGTTTTTTTTATCTTACAGAGAGTCCTTAGCTCTGACATCCCTAGATGCAGGTAAGGGGTGAGGTTGAGTTCCACCACCATCTCATATGTGCTAGACATTATTTCTCTAAAAGTTGGGATAACATTTTAAGAATCTAATAACTATTTCTAGAACTTAAATCCAAACTTTTACAAACTTTTAAACTCTAAAAGAAATGCTAACAGGGACCTACACAAGGCCCTAGTAGGAAAAAAATTAGAAAAATAGCTCAACTGGCAAAAATCAGTTTCTAATGAAAATTTTCGGAATTTAGTTGTGTGATCAGGTATTGGCTGAGTAGTCCAGCAAATGCAAAGTCTTAGATCCCACCGCTGCCACCAAAGTAGGAAGTTGGCTCTGTATGTACTATCTCAAAGTAAGAGATAGTGTGCACAGAGTCCAAGGGTTCCTCTTAGAGGTAAGATAGTGGCAAAATTAGATAATTCTAATGCTCTATTTTATGGTAGTGTGGTCGAGCAGTAGGCTTATCAGAGGGTAGTGTTTAGCATTTGTTGTACACAGACAGGCAATTAAATGAGGAACACACACCCAAAGACTTAACTCCAGGCCAATAGGTTTTTATGTAGAAAAATATATTTTCTTACTTTATTTTAAGAAACACAAGTTCAAGATTTGAAGTAAACACATAAAATGCAAGGTACTACACACAGGTAAGTTAGGAACTTTGAATTAAAGCAATATCATATACAGTCTTTGTAAAAATGGCAATAAGCTATTTTAAAAGTGGACACAGTGCAAAAGTCAACAGTTCCTGGGGGAGGTAAGTAAAGGTTAGATTGTGAGGTAAGTAAAACACTTACAAGTCTCATGTTTGGGGCATAGGCAGCCCACCGTTGGGGGTTCAAGGCAACACCAAAGTTACCACACCAGCAACTCAGGGCCTGTCAGGTGCAGAGGTCAAAGAGGTGCCCAAAACACATAGGTGCCTATGGAGAACAGGGGTGCTACGGTTCCAGTCTGCTAGCAGGTAAGTACCAGTATCATTGGGGGCAGACCAGGGGGGTTTTGTAGAGCACTGGGGGGGGGGGGGGGAGGGACACAAGTAGGCACACAAAACACACCCTCAGCGGCACAGGGGCGGTCGGGTGCAGTATGCAAAGCAGGCGTCGGGTTTTAGATAGGAAACAATGGAAGGACCCGGGGGTCACTCTAGCCATGCAGGCAGGCACAGGGGGGCTTCTCGGAACAGCCACCACCTGGGCTAGGCAGAGGGTCTCCTGGAGGTCTCTCCTGCACTGAGATTTGGTTCCTTCAGGTCCAGGCGTCGGGTCCCTTGCTACAGGCAGTGGCGGTCAGGGGGAGCCTCTGGATTCTCTCTGCACGCGTTGCTGTGAGGGTCCAAGGGGGTCATCTCGGGCTACTCACGGGGTTGCAGTCGCCGGGGAGTCCTCCCTGTGGCGTTTGTTCTCTGGATCTTGAGCCGGGGGCGTCGGGTGCAGAGTATGAAGTCTCATGCTTCCTGTGGGAAGAGTGAGTTCTTTGGAAATTGCTTCTTTGTTGCAAAGATTTTGCCGTTTTTGAGCAGAACCACTGCTCACTGGAGTTTCTTCGTCCTGGGGGTCAGGGCAGTCCTCTGAGGCTTTAGAGGTCGCTGGTCCCTGTTGGATGTGTCGCTGGTTACAGGTTTTCGACTCTGGAGACAGGCCGGTAGGGCTGGGGCCAAAGCAGTTGTCATTGTCTGTCGTCACTGCAGGCTTGTAGGTCAGCAGTCTTTCTTCTTTAGTTCAGGTTGCAGGAATCCGATTTCCTGGGTTCTGGGGTGCCCCTAAATACTAAATGTAGGGGTGTGTTTAGGTCTGGGAGGGCAGTAGCCAATGGCTACTCCCCTGGAGGGTGGCTACACCCTCTTTGTGCCTCCTCCCTGTGGGGAAGGAGGCACATCCCTAATCTTATTGGGGAATCCTCCAAAACTAAGATGGAGAATTTCTAAAGGCAGGGGTCACCTCAGCTCAGAGCCCCTTAGGGGCTGACCTGACTGGTGGGTGACTCCTCCTTGTTTTTCGAATTATCTCCTCCAGCCTTGCTGCTAAAAGTGGGGGCAGTGGCCAGAGCTGGGATGCCCTGGGGCGCTGTAACAAAAGGGGTGAGCCTTTGAGGCTCACCGCCAGGTGTTACAGTTCCTGCAGGGGGAGGTGTGAGGCACCTCCACCCAGTGCAGACTTTGTTCCTGGCCACAGAGTGACAAAGGCACTCTCCCCATGTGGCCAGTAACTTGTCTGGTTTGTGGCAGGCTGGCAGGAACTGGTCAGCCTACACTAGAAGTCGGATTGGTATGCAGGGGGCATGTCTAAGATGCCCTCTGGGTGCATGTTACAATAAATTGCACACTGGCATCAGTGTGCATTTGTTGTGCTGAGATGTTTGATACCAAATATGGAACAGTGGAGTTCGTGGCTACCCTGCACTTACAATGTCTAAGCTTTTGCTTAGACATTGTAGGGGCATAGTGCTCATGCACATATGCCCTCACCTGTGGTATAGTGCAACCTGCCTTAGGGCTATAAGGCCTGCTAAAGTGGTAAATAACCTATGCCACAGGCAGTGTGAGGTTGGCATGGCACTCTGAGGGGAGTGCTATGTCGGCGTAGTCATTTTCTCCCCACCAGCACACACAAGCTGTAGAGCAGTGTGCATACAAGCTGTAGAGCAGTGTGCATGTGCTGAGTGAGGGGTCCCCAGGGTGGCATAAGACATGCTGGAGCCCTTAGAGACCTTCCCTGGCATCAGGGCCCTTGGTACCAGTTATCGGAGTGCCAGGGCTGTGCCAACTGTGGAAGCAAAGGTACAGTTTAGGGAAAGAACACTGGTGCTGGGGCCTGGTTAGCAGGGTCACAGCACACTTTCAATCAAAACTTAGCATCGGCAAAGGCAAAATGTTAGGGAGTAACCATGCCAAGGAGGCATTTCCTTACATACTCTAACACATCCCCCCTCAACCCCCAGGTCTGTGTTAAAAGTTGCACTGTCAGCTTTTGAAATAGAAAATTGCTACTTATTTCTAAATAGTTCCTTTGCTGTAGGAAGCTGGCCTGGTGTGTGGTGGGTACCTATGGTACTTACACCCTATACCAGGTCGGGGTAGCCCCTCTTAGTGAAGTGTAGGCGGTTTCTAGAAGCCATGCTCTCTAGAGGTAGCTGTGGATGAGCAGCCAAGGCTTATCTAGGAGACATGCAAAGCTCATGCAATACCACTGTAGTCACACAGCACTTACACACATGAAAGAAAACACTCAGTTATACGAAAATAAAGGTACTGTATCTTTGGAACAAATCATCACAAAATATTAGACAGGTGACCCACCCTTAGGAAGTAAGTAATACACTAAATATATACACTAGTTATCAGAAACAGCCATAGTAAAGGTTAGAACACATTACAAATAGCAATAACCATTGCTATTGACCTTTGGGGGAGCACAAACTATATAACAGAACAAATGGAATGCGAACAAGGTACCCCCATCTAGGTAAGTGAAATGTGTAGAGGGGAGCTGGGAGTACTAGAAAACCACAGAGTTAAGTAACATAGTACCCCCCCCCCCCCCCAGCAACCAGGAATGCAGGAGTAAAAGTGTCGATTTTCTACAAACTACCTAAAAGGAGGAAAAGAAGAAAAAGAAGACACCCAAAAAAGACTGCAAGAAAACAAGTGGTGGATTCCTGTAGAAAGATGACCTGTGAAGAGAGGGGACCAAGTCCAAGAGTCCAGGAGGAGTAGGAGGTACTACCCACCCAGCTGTGTGAGTTGGTCGACGGTGATGAAGAACAGGTCAGTACTGCAGCCCTGGAGAGGGAGAAGAGTTCCTTATGGAAACAGATGATCTCCCATGCTGGAGTGAAGATTGCAGATAAGTGTTGGTGCACGAATTCCACCAACAACCCTTGGCAAAGGCAAACTCTTGGTTAATGGTAAAGCGGAGCTGCCAGGGACCAGCAAGGCCCAGGAAGACTCAACCCCGGAGGGGAAGTCAGAGGGGACCCTCAGCGTTGCAGAGAGTCCACAGGAGCAGAGGCAGCACCTGCAGGAGTCCCACAGAAGAAGCCCACGCAGCACTACAAAGGAGGATCCTACGGAGAACCACGATGGAGGCTGTGCGTTGCAGGAAGGAGTTCTGGGGTTGGAGCTACACATCGCCTGAAGATTCCTGAAAGAGACGCAGTGCATGGGGGTACTGTCCTGCGTGGGAAGGCAAAGGCTTATCTCCACCAAAGTTGAACAGCTGGCAAGGAGGATTACTCCAGTGTCCACGCAGCTCAAGATGAGGGGCGATCCACGCAGCCGGTCGTTGCTTTCTGTAGGTGCCTGCGGTTGCAAGGGAGGGACCCGTTCACTCCAAGGGAGATTCCTTCTTCTTCTTGTGCAGGCTGAAGACTTGTTGTCTTATGAAGATGAACGGCCGGGGAAATGCTGCAAAGCAGGCAGGAGTCGTGGAAACAAAGTTACAGAAGAGTTTTCTTTGTTGATTGCAGCGTTGTCAGTTCCTGGAGGGTCCAGTCACAGTTCCAGTGTCCAGAAGTCAAAGTGGAGGTTGCAGAGGAATCCTGCTGGAGTCTTGCAAGCTGAATCTGAGGACCCACCCAAGAAAGAGACCCTAAATAGGCCTGAAAGAGGGACTGACTACCTAACCAAGTAAGCACTTATGAGGAGGTGGCTCTGATGTCGCCTGTCTGGCCTGGACACTCAGATGCTCACAGAGTCCACTGCCAACCTTGGAAACAAGATGGCAGGAACCAGGGACCCTCTGAGGGCGCTCTGGGCACCACCCCTGGGGTGGTGATGGACAGGGAGTGACCACTCCCCTTTTTATTGTCCAGTTTCACGCCAGAGCAGGGATTGTGGGTCCCTAAAACGGTGTGGAGTGGTTTATGCATGGAGGACACCGAATGTGCACTTCAAAGCAAACAAGTGGCTTGGAGAGGCTACCCCTCTCAAGCCAGTCATAGCTATTTCCAAAGCGGGAGGGTGTTACCTCCCTCTCCCAAAAGAAATCCTTTGTTCTGCCTTCCTGGGCTTGATCAGATCAAGCAGAAGGAGGGCAGAAACATGTCTGAGGGGTGGGAGCAGCTGGGCTGCACGGAAAACCCTGTAAGACTGGTGGTAGCAATGCTGGGGGTCCTCTAAGGAGCCCCCAGAATGCATGGAATCATACTTTCAATTCTTGCAATAGTATTGGGGTATGATTCCGACATGTTTGATACCTACCAAGCCAGGTTCGGAGTTACCGTTATGTAGCTGGTCATAGGTAGTGACCTATGGTTATATGTTGAAACCACGAGTGCTTCAACCACCCATGGCTCAACAACGAGTTCGGAACAACAACCTCGTTGGTATCAATAATGCCTTCACCACGAATGCCTTTACAACGAATGCCTTTACAACGATTTCTTGTTGTAAAGGCATTCCTGGTAAAGGCATTAGTGATCAGCATGCACGGTTCCAGCATGCGTCCCCCACCCCTAAAAATTACCGTGACCCCCACAACCACCCCACCCCCAAAATTGCCACAACCCCAACCCCCTACCCTAAAACCTAAAGCAGCCCAACCCAACCCACCCCTAAAACATAAACCCTGACCCCGCCCCTAAACCCTAATCATCCCGAGCACCCACCCCACCCGCAAAAACTAAAATTACCCTAGGTCCCCACTAAAACCTAAAGCACCCCAACCCACCCCTTAACCCTAATCACCCCAAGCCCCCCAACCCACCCCTTAACCCTAATCACCCCAAGCCCCCCACCCCACCCCCCAACAGCCCCAGTCCCAGCCCAACTTACCTCCTCCTTCACCGCGTCGACTCCCTTCTTCTGTGCCTTAACCAAGCATGTACGTGGTTCACAAATGCGTGGTTAAGGCCCCTAAAACCAGGAAGTCGTGGAAAACGAAACAGTTGTTTCACTTTTGTTTTCCACTACTTTGTGGTTTAGGAGCCGTTGTTACGGTTGTTTCCCGTGACCTATGTTCAGTGCACGGGTAAAATGGTGTGCCAGCACTCACAAAGTCCAGGAAAATGAATCTGGAGTTTCCGAGGGCACCACTCCGAGTGCAGGGGTGCCCTCACAGACAGGTCCCTGCACCCTGCCCTCTGGGCTGAGAGTGCCCATCATAATGATGACATACAGTGACCTAGTGCAGTGACCTGTAGAGAAAACTGGTGCATGAACCCGCTTCATGCAGGCTGCAATGGCAGGCCTGCAGAATCCTTTGCATGGGCTTCCTATGGGTGGCAGAATAACTGCTGCAGCACAAAGGGATCCCCTGGAACCCAAATTCCCTGAGTACCTAGGTACCACATACTAGGGACTTACATGGGGGGACCAGTATGCCCATTGTGGGAAGAAAAAGGTACATTTTACAGGAGAGCGCGACACTACTGGGGTCCTGGTTAGCAGGATCCGAGTAGACAGTCAAACACACTGACAACAGGCAGAATATGAGGGTAACCATGCCAAGAAAAAGGATACTTTCCTACAACCATATAAAGGGGCAGCTTCCTACATGTACATAAGTCACTCCTAAGGCAAGCCCAGCAAGTCCTTGGGCAGGGTGTTGTGTATTATAAATGGAACATGTGTTTTACATGTTCCAGCGGTAAAAACCTGCTATGGTTCTTTTTACCATGGAGAAGTTAAGTAGCCCCACTTGTTAGTGCAGAATGGCAGGCATAAAAAAAAAAATCATAACATTAAGCTAGACTTGCCTCTGACGTTGAAATTAATATAACTTGTTGAAGTGTGCAACTATTACAAATTTGCCACTTTGATGCCCTAACTTCCCAGTGCTTGTCCAAGGCTGTACATAGAGTTGCTCCTTTAGACAGCTTTCGGCCCTCCAGAGGAGATGTGCAAATGGGTCCCAGGAAACAAGATAGTAGCAGCCTTCATGGGAGGAAGGTGATACCTCTCTCTAGCAGGAAGCCATATGGGTGTAGACCCAAAAGGGGAGCTTCAAAGGCAAAGTTGCATTTGACAAGCAAATGGGACACACTTGGGAAAGGGCCTGCCATATTGTTGAGGTAGACAGGCTGCCACTCAGGAAGGGAGAGGGAAGCCAGTTGCCAACCCGTTTTTCCAGAGGCGTGTGGCCCCCTTGGTAGCCACACTTCTAGGTTAAACTATGGAGCTCTGAGCGCCAAGAGAGAGGTTTTGCCAAGTTGGAAATAGACAGAATGGTACAGCTTGGGAAAACTATATGCCACACTTCACAGTAAGTAGTCATCAGGAGGGAAAGAACCTTGTTGCAAACATTGGCTATCAACCGCGTCCTACCCAGAGGACACTTTCTGAACATAAACACAGCACCCCCTGGTACCTAGAACTCAGTTTTTGATGTACTGGAGAAGAGAACAGAAGGACTACCTGCTGCACCATGAAACCAGTAAAAGTGAGGCTGTGAATACATAGGGGGACAGCCTATAAGTAATCTAGTTCAGTGTTCCTGTAATAAAGTACCTTTATTTTTGCAATACTGTTGGGTTATTTTCATGTGAGATAAATTACTGTGTGACTACTGTGGTATTGCAAGTAATTTACACTCCTAGATAAGACTTGGCTGCTCACCACAGCTACCACTACAGAGCCCTGGCTTACTAGACACTGTTCACTAACTAATGGGGGTTGCATTGACCTGGTATAAGGTACGAACACCATAGGTGTCCACCACACACCAGGCCAGCTTCCTACACTCTGCGCCGCAGCTACCCAGGAATGAGATAAAGTGTTTAACAAACAAAACCTGCTGGTCCAAATGGTGTTGGAAAGAGTCTAGCCCCTACCTAGAATTCACCCCAACAAACTAAAGAGTTCTTGTTATTTGACAAGATCAATAAAATATAGTACAAACCTGGCTCAATCTTATGAATTGTGACCACTTTGAACCCCAAATTTCACTAAATGTTAGGTCACTTGGATTCAGGCATGACACCACCCTCAAGAAATACACTGCCAAAATCAATACCAACTCTCTCTTCTAAAGAAAGACAAAACATTTTTTCCAGAAAGTGACTTTAGAAATGCTGTTCTAGACTCATACTCTTGCATTTGGATAGTAGTAATGGCCTACTTCAAGGTGCCCCCCTCCCCCAATACTGGCATCCCTTAGGGGCATCCAGCATGATGCCCCATGTGTCATCCAGGGCCTGAAGAAATGTAACCACAACATCCCCACCCTGATGGAAACCCAGTGGATCCCCTCCCCAAGGCACACCCAATAATCAAAACCATCTGCAACATTTACAAAGCCATCACAACAAAAAACCCTGCTTGTCTTGCAAATAGGCTCACCATTTCTAAGGGTACTTGGCACAGCCAGGATACCATCAGACTGCCCCAGCAGTACTCCAATTTAGAAAAATATTTGAATACACACCTGTGTAAAGACCACTACACCACAGTGTCCACAAGATCTGGAACAACTTCTGTGTATGCATCAGGACCACCCCCAATGCCTCTCTAAATTAGGCAAGCGTTTATGATTCACTTACATCCCAACAATAGTAAAGCACAATGCATTAACCATCACAACTCAGCTATCTCTCCTATTAAACACAGACTTGTTGCTTGTCTTTCACAATTTACAGCACTGTCACCTTCTGGCTAGGTTCGAGCTATAGAAATTCCATATGCATAGATACACATACAAGATGGTGTTTCTACAATTACACTCACAAATAATGTTATTTTCTTAAAATAAAAGGCACTCACACAAACAAATTTGATGCTGAGTCACTTACCAAAAGAACACTGGTCCTTAAGTGAGAATCAGGTGATCGAAAAAGGAATCTTCCACAAGTTTCAAGCAAGGTGCATGCCATCTCAATATGGTGATGAGAAAAGTCAGACAGGAGCATCTGCATGATATTAGAAAATTAATTATACCTCAAACACTAACATATGCTAATAGTATCCAAATTAGCAAGTTAATTACCTTGGATAATGATCTTTATGGTGGTTACTCTATTTACCTGCAGGCTTCCCCTTTTGAATCCATCCAGGCATCAGAAACTTGAAATAGCTCTCCCACACTAAAAGGTGGCACCACAGCTCCCAGTAACAAGGTGAACGATGGAATGCTTGAATTAGTCTCAAACACTGGCAAACACTCAGGCCGCACTTCACTCTGTGGTTTTCTAGTAATCCCAGCTCCCCTCTACACATTTTTCTTACCTAGTGTATGGTGTGCGCTCCCCCTAGGGTCACTTTTGGTTATTGCTATCTGCACTGTTTTCTAATATTTTCCATGGCTGTTTCTGATTACTAGTGTATATATCTAATGTATTACTTACCTCCTAAGAGTGGGTTACCTGTCTAGTATTTGGTAGTGATTTGTTCCAAAAATAAAGTATCTTTATTTTTGTACAACTGAGTGTTTTTTTCATGTGTGTAAGTGCTGTGTGACTACAGTGGTATTGCATGAGCTTTGCATGTCTCCTAGAGAAGCCTTGGCTGCTCATTCAGAGCTATCGCTAGAGAGCCTGGCTTCTAGACACTGCCTACACTTCACTAAGAGGGGATACCTTGACCTGGTATAAGGTTTAAGTACCATGGGTACCCACCACACACCAGGCCAGCTTCCTACAGCAAAAAAAACTGTTTAGAAGTAAGAAGCAATTTTCTATTTCAAAAGTTGACACTGCAATTTTCAACACAGTCCTGGGGAGGGAGGGGGTGATGTGTTAGCACCAAACACACACCCTCAACGGCACAGGGGCAGCTGGGTTCAGAGAGCAAACAGCGTTGGGCTCACAATGCTTTTAAAATAGGGGGATCCTGGGGGTCACAAAGATGCTGCAGGTTGGGTCCAGGGGGTTGGTTTCAGAAAACCACAACCTGGACAGAAAGGACGGCTGCATTAATGGGTGTTTGGATTTAAAAAAAGTAACTGACAGTGTAGTATGGTAGTGACTTAGCCACCTCTGTTATGTCACGTTCCAGGTGGAACCTGAAGCAGGGACTGAGCAAAAAGACACCTATTAGCAAAGGAATGCTATTTAATGTTTCTAGATCTAGCCTGGTGCTTGGAGGGATTCAAGAGGTTAGTAATCTGTAGATAATGTTATGCAGCACAGTAACGTCTTAATAATATGCTTCACTTTACCGCCAATGGCATGATTTTTTACTCAGATGTGGCATCTTGCTTTACCAAAAGCAATAAATGGAACGAGATCTAAGGTAATTGAGATATAATTCGTATAGTATTTTTTGGTGACATAAGCACAAGCAGATGGGATTTGGTATCTCAAACCACTGAATTGGAGCTGCAATTTCTCCATAACTGTCTCCTTTAATTTCCCACTTTGTAACATCTCAAAGTTGAAATCTCCATTCATTGATCATAAATCCCACCTGTCACCTTTCTGAATGTCCATGTTTCCTATAACTTTCTAGAACATAAGTGGCAAACAATGGTTAGATAGTACAGGATCTGAGGTAGATTTTCAGTGTATCTGCATATAATGTATTTACTTCCAATAAATACAATTAAGTAAATTGTACAGTCGGTTTTAACACTGGAGAATGTATCAGCACCCATGCCGAACACCCCTAGCCTAGACTGTGACATCTGAGTTTCTTCCACACTAATGGCCAAGTAGATGTGCTAATTAAGAAGGAGAAAGTCTAGAAAACACATAGGGTTTCAGTAGGGAAAATACATTTGGACACATAGTAGCAGTTGCCATTTAAACTCATGCTTCTACCATTATGAAACACATTCATAAAATAAACATAAGAACATTTAGGAAGAAAGTAAATATTAGACAAATGCAATTGGATAGGTGGTGGCAGTTTTTATCCAGCTACAGAATGACAACTTTCAGCAACAGACAAACAAATTATACATTTTGTTTTAACAGTTTAAAGTTCACATGTAAGGTTATTCAACCTACTAATACATGAACTATCTGGATTGAAATGTACAAAATAAGTGATTATTTTTAAAACCAGGATAAGAGCCTGGTAATAGTGCAAAACATGCGAAAGAAATTTGCACAAATAAAAGATTTCCTCAATAGCAGAAATAGGTAAAACTAATTACACAGCACACAAAGAATGATCAATCAGGAGGAGCTTTAAATAGTTCTATAAATTGATGTAGAAACAAATCTTCTGAATACGGTGTAGGAAGTTGGCTCTGTATATACTATCTCAAGGTGAGAGATAGTGTGCACAGAGTCCAAGGGTTCCTCTTAGAGGTTGATAGTGACACAATTAAATAATACTAATGCTCTATTTTGTGGTAGTGTGGTCGAGCAGTAGGCTTATCAGAGGGTAGTGTTAAGCATTTGTTGTACACACGCAGGCAATAAATGAGGAACACACACTCAAAGACTTACTCCAGGCCAAAAGTTTTTATATAGAAAAATATATTTCTTAAATTATTTTAGAACCACAAGATTCAAGATTTGAAGTAAATACATAAAATGCAAGGTACTCCACACAGGTAAGTAAGGAACTTTGAATGAAAGCAGTAGTACACACAGTATAGGTTAAAATGGCACTAAGCTATTTAAAAGTGGACACAGTGCAAAAATCAACAGTTCCTGGTGGAGGTAAGTGTGGTTAAGTTTCTGAGGTAAGTAAAGCACTTACAAGTTCAGTTTCCTGGGTATAGGCAGCCCATCGTTAGGGGATCAAAGCAAACCCAAAGTCACTGTACCAGCAACACAGGGCCGGTCAGGTGCAGAGGTCAAAGGAGGGCCCAAAACGCATAGGCGCCTATGGAGAACAGGGGTGCTCTGGTTCCAGTCTGCCAGCAGGTAAGTACCTGCGTCCTCAGGGAGTAGACCAGGGGGGTTTTGTAGAGCACAGGGGGGGGGGGGAACGACACAAACAGGCACACAAAACACACCCTCAGCGGCACAGGGGCAGCCGGGTGCAGTGTGCAAAGTTGGTGTTGGGTTTGCTACAGAAAGCAATGGAGGGACCCGGGGTCACTTAGGCGATGCAGGCAGGGCACAGAGGGGCTTCTTGGGCCAGCCACCAACTGGGCTAGGCAGAAGGTTGCCTGATGGTCACTCCTGCACTGGAGTTCGGTTCCTCTCGGTCCTGGGGGCTGCAGGTACAGTGCTTGGTCCAGACGTCAGGTTCTTTGTTTCAGGCAGTCGCGGTCAGGGGGAGCCTCTGGATCTTCTCTGCAGGTGTCTCTGTGGGGGTGCAGGGGGGTCTTCTCAGGTTACTCACAAGGTCGTAGTTGCCTGGGAGTCCTCTCTGCAGTGTTGGTTCTCTGGAGCTCGAGCCGGGGGCGACGTATGCAGAGGGTGGTCTAACGCTTTTGGTGGGAAGAGTGAGTTCTTTAAAAGTTGCTTCAAAGTTGCAAAAATGTTGCTGTAGGTGAACAGTGCCGCTGTCCTCAGGAGTTTCTTGGTCCTTCAGTTCAGGGCAGTCCTCTGAGCCTTCAGAGGTCGCTGGTCCCTGTCAGATGCGTTGCTGTGCAGGTTCTTTGAGTCTGGAGAAAGGCCGGTAGGGCTGGGGCCAAGTCAGTTGTCATCTCCATCATCTCTGCAGGGCTTTCAGGTCAGTAGTCCTTCTTTGTGTAGGTTGCAGGAATCTGATTTCCTGGGTTCTGGGTCGCCCCTAAATACTAGATTTAGGGGTGTGTTCAGGTTAGGAGGGTATTAGCCAATGGCCACTGTCCTTGAGGGTGGCTACACCCTCTTTGTGCTTCCTCTCTGACGGGAGGGGGGCACATCCCTATTCCTATTGGGGGAATCGTCCAATCTCAAGATGGAGGATTTCTAAAGGCAGGGGTCACCTCAGCTCAGGGCACTTTAGGGGCTGTCCTGACTGGTGGGTGACTCCTCCTTGTTTTTCTCGTTATCCTGCCTTGCTGCCAAAAGTGGGGGCAGTGGACGGGGGGAGGGCATCTCCACTAGCTGGGATGCCCTGAGGTGCTGTAACAAAAGGCATGATCCTTTGAGGTTCACCGCCAAGTGTTACAGTTCCTGCAGGGGGAGGTGACTACAGGCTTTGTTCCTGGCCAGAGAGTAACAAAGGCACTCTCTCCATGTGGCCAGAAACTTGTCTGGTTGAGGCAGGATGGCAGAGACAGGTCAGCATACACTAGAAGTAGGATTGGTATTCAGGGGGCATCTCTAAGATGCCCTCTGGGTGTATGTTACAATAAATTGCACTCGCATCAGTGTGCATTTATTGTGCTGAGAAGTTGGATACCAAACTTCCCAGTTTTCAGTGTACCCATCATGGAACTGTGGAGTTTGTGTTTGATAAACTCCCAGACCATATACTTTTATGGCTACCCTGCACTTACAATGTCTAAGGTTTTGCTTAGACACTGTAGGGGCATAGTGTTCATGCACATATGCCCTCACCTGTGGTATAGTGCACCCTGCCTCAGGGCTGTACGGCCTGCTAGAGGGGTGACTTACCTATGCCACAGGCAGTGTGAGGTTGGCATGGCACTCAGAGGAGTGCCATGCCGACTTAAGTCTTTTTCTCCCCACCAGCACACACAAGCTGTGAGGCAGTGTGCATGTGTTGAGTGAGGGTCCCAAGGGTGGCATAAGACATGCTGGAGCTCTTAGAGACCTTCCCTGGCATCAGGGCCCTTGGTACCAGGGGTACCAGTTACAAGGGACTGCTACTCTTGATCCTCTAGGCATCGACAGCTAAGCTTGTCTACTTCTGCATTCAAAGATCCTGCCAGGTGGTTCACCACCAGGAAGATCCTTTGAAGTTACAACATTTCCAGAGGCTTGGTGCTTCCTAACACATGATCCAGGACCCCACAAAACCATGCTTGTTGCAATAATACATAGCAGTGGCTCGGTCAATAAGCACCTAACCCAGCCTCCCTGTGATGGACAGAACAGAAGCCTTTCAACGCCAAAGACTAAAGGCCTCTGATCCACATCTCCCACATGGCCACCCCAACCAAGAAGGGATGCATCGGTCATCACTATCAACTCCGGTGGGGTAGGGAGAGGTCTACCGCTGACCCTATCGCAATCCAGTAACTATCATTGCAGATGTTTTGCAGTCTCCTCCAAGATTTGGACCTGGCCGGAGAGGTCACATTGATGTTGGGCTAACTAAGACTTTCGTTCTCACTGCAGCGCCCACATATGCCACTTGGCCTGCTTGACCAACAGGATGGAGGAGGCCAACAGTCCCAGTACCCTCGGAGTGGATCTCACTAAAATATAAGATAGAGGGAGAAAGATTGGGATCATAGCCTGAATGTCCTAGACTCTACATTATGGGGGAAAGACACGAAACCCAAGAGTGTCCAGACTAGCTCCATTGAAGGAGAGCATCTGAGGAGCAAGGTGTGACTTTGCCACATTGATAGTGAACCATGAAGATGACAGGAGGTTTGTCGTACTCTAGAGGAAGGTGACGACTGCCTGGGAGGAGCCTGCCTTTAGTAGCCGGTTGTTGAGGTAGGTGAAAACTGGAACACGCTACCTCTGAATGTGTGTTTGTATCACTACCATTATGTTTGTGAATATCTGAGGTGCACTGATGCAACCATAAGGGGGTGACCATAATTTTTTTGGGGGGAATGGCAGCTGAATTTGCTCCTGTTCCACCACAAACTGCAGGTAACGCCAATGGGCATGCAGGACTGCTATGTGGGAATAGGCGTCCGGTCGAACGCAACCATCTAGTTTACAGGGCAACCTAGACCTGGGCTAGCATGAGGGCTTGAATTTTTCCTTCCGAATGAAGGAGTTGAGAGGGTGCAGGTTTAAAATATAACTAAGACCTCAGTCCTTCTTTGGCAGAAAAGAGCAGAAATAGCAACAACAACCTGTCTGTCACAGGCATGCTCTCAATAGGCCCTTTGGCCTAAAAGGCTTGCACTTCCTGCCATTAGACGGACAAATGAACCTCCATCAGTCACTTTGGGGACTGTAGAAGGTGCAACAAAGAGTCAGGGGAAGACAAGGTGTACCCCTTTTGGACTATCTGCTGGGCCCACATGTCCCATGTGACTGTTCCCAACCTGGCAAGAATGGTTATATCCTGCTTTCAATCAGGTATCTTTGCTCCACTAAGGGGTAGCTGCATCAGCTCTACCGTTCCTTTTATGGCTTTGGCAGGGGTACCCTATTCCATGAATCAATTGAACTTCAGCTAGGAGCACAGCGGTTTTGCTGCTATGGAGCAGTGAGGGATGGCAAGTGCCACAGCAGAGGACAGCTGTGCACCTACGGGAGGTTCAACTGTCTCATGGTATGGGGTACCCTGCTGAGACCATGAAACAAACAGTAGGGCTGATGCAGCCGGCAGGGCAGGTAAGCCTCAGGGTGTGCGGTGGCCCTTCTCTCCTTGACTCACTCTAGAGTGGAATCTGCTTTGTCCCAAAACAGGTAAGTACCATATAAGGGCAAGTCAATAAGGGACAATTGGACATTGCCACAAAAATTAGGTGACCACAGCCAGGTATTGCAGGAAAAACCAACGCTGGTGCCAATGGCTCATCTGATAGAATTGTGAACTTGGCCACATCATGACCTTTCTGGATAGCTTGGATTATTAAAGGTCAGAAGTCTTGAGGCACCTAGGAGGACTTGAGCCCCCAAATCCAAAAGAGCATGGTAATAGCACCACCCAGGAGACAGCTGGCATTCACAGATCTGAAGGCCACACAGGTGGATAAAAATACCCTCTTCCCAAAGGTCTCCAATCTTTTGGACTCCCTCTCGGGGGTGGACGGCAGGCAGTCAGGAAGGTATTCAGGTTTATCTGACATGTAGAGTCCTGCACCACTAAGCTTTTAGAGGAGAGCACTGAGAGAAAAATTCAGGATCATCAGTGGTAGGGTGGTGGCTTCTCGCAATTGGCCAACTGACTAGGGGACTAGAGCAAGGTAAGGCCCAAGCCTCCAAAAGGGTTTCTTTAAGCGCCTCATTGAAAGGGAAGAAGGGCTCAGTAGATATATGCCCCAGCTGAAGGACTACTATTAAGATATTGATTCTGAAGTCTAAGTGGGGGAGCTAGACGTCAAGAACTTTGGCAGCCCTATGCATGACTAGGGCGTAAGAAGTCCTCTGCTCAGTTGAAGGACCAGTAAGTGAGAGGAGTGCAGACTCAGGGGAAATATCAGAGCCTCTACCTTCTTTAAGATCATCATACCAATTTTTCTTGTGTCATGATTCCCCAATATCATTCCCTGCATCATAATCATTGTCTGAATCAGCACCAAATAAGAAATGCAACATATGTATCCTTCCTTTGGGGGCTTCAAGTTAAGTAACGGAGGTGGTGTTTTGACGGAAGCAGAGTGTATGCTCTGTCGAAGTAGCATCTGTGCCGACTTAATCAGAGAGCACAAAGGGTACCTCATACTCTAGCACCAATGGGGTCAGCATCTGCGTTGAGACTCCAGTAAGCTGCATTTAATGTGCTGCAGGAAGCAGAGTAGGAAGGGAGCTGGAGGAGGTCCAATGTTCAATTAGAAGAGTCCAACTGGCGCTGAAGGCAAACCCGCCAGCAGTATACCAGATAGAGGGCCTCCCCACTCCTAGGGGCCCGAAAGAGTGTCAAAGATAGAGCATGGCCTCGCGGAACAGGTTTAGACATCGATAGACTTCAGGAGCATGATAAAGAGGCATGGTGACACTCCACACTCCTTCTCACGAGTATGTGAGTAGAAGGAAGGAGCCATTTCCTCCTTGGATGTCCTTTTCTCTTTTTTTTTTTTTTTTTCTTACCTTAAGTCTTTAAGAGTGACTAAAATCAACCTTGGGAATGACTCCTGTGACTTCTTGAATTGGAACGGGACCAGGACCGACCTTTCTACTTGGGGCTATCGTCACAGAGTCTTCTGGTACTTGGCAACATCGTTTCACCTAGCTGTATTGTATGGCCCTCTGATTCATCCGCACCAGTAACTGCAGGCCCTAGACTAGAGTCATTGCTCAACCACAGGCACCACAGGCCAACCTGACATCAGTTTGCAACAGACCCTATATAGTTTAAAAGTAGTAGTTTTGGGAGGTGACATCTCCCATTTACATTAAGTTTTTTTTACGTGAAAAGCGGTCTAAAAGAGACAAGAGGTAGCTACAAATCCATGTCTGGTGCACAGAAAATAAAGAATTGACATCAGCGCACAGGAGTGACATCTACATAGGCCCCACACGTCATTTCCAGAGCAAAACTGTGAGTGCAGAGATGCACAGCACCACCTACCGTACTGCTCAAAAGTTTAAAGATCCAGTTTGACACCTGAGGAATACTCAAAAGATGAGTAGTATGTGGTTAGAATTATCTATCAGAAAAGCAATTCTGCATTACTTGATCGTCTAGATGCATATATACTACTGTTCTGAGCGAACAACTAAGAAATTACAATTTTAATGATTTGCCATTGACAAATTCACGGTTAGTGGCTAAACTAATAGATTTAGCAGCAAAAAACACAAAATTAGCTTATTATATATGAAAGTGGAAAAACATCTGAAATATTTATTGAACATCATTTTTGTAGATTTATCACTACCAATAACCAATTGTGCTCAACGGCTGAATACTATGAGTTTGCATGCCACTAGCATGCATTTAATTAAAAGTGGCTATGCTAATACTTGTTATGTATTCTAAGGCTAACTCATGTAAACTCCTACCTACCTTCAAACAATGAAGGGTGTCGTTTTTTGAAAACATCTTAAACTTTGCAAGTTCTCCAATAAATCTCACAGTTTTGTTCTTCGTCTCAATATTTATCTGGTCCTTTTTCCTCACCTATGTTGACAGAGCAGGAAAGATAATTTTAGAGCTAATATTTAAAATGACAATTTAATTTGTAACAAAAATATATTTCTTTAATATGTATTGCAATATAAGAAAAAAATACTTACCTCTAATTAAGGTTCCCCAGAATTGGAATCTTTCATAGATTCACATGCCTGAATCACTACCCGTCATCAGACTGGGAATCTGCAGCAGTTTAAAATGGCAATATTAAAATGGCTACAGGCCTAAGAGCAATATTATTTTTTTGTTTAAAACTTTATTGACATCACTGAAAAGCTTCAGTCAATCTGGTGAATATACCAGCACTCTAATTCCTAGTAGAAGCCAATATAGCTCGAACTTTTACAGTGAATGACAAAGGGAAAAACCAGTGAGCTTCTGTCTGGAGAGGACGCTGGTTGCATGTTAAACAATGAAAGATATGAAAGCTGGAAAATCTTAGTTACAGGTATGAAATTTACTCCCCTGCAGCATTTCATCCTTCATAGAGTCACATTCTCGAAATAGAACAGCTAGCTATATCATATATAAACAGCGGGTAAGCAGGCTCATCTTATCACAAAAGGAGAAGAATCTTGCCCGACCAAAGGATCTGCTGCTTCATTAACCTTCAAGCAGTGGTGCTCAATTAATATTTGTTTGTTCTTCCATGTCACAGCATGCACACCAGCCAAGAAGGCAGTCGTTGAGGCCATAGGTCTGGAGGAGTGTGTTAGGACTCTTCCTTGAGAAGGTAGATTTGCCTCTTTATAAACAATGATGGTGCAAAGCAGACAGCCATAGTGAATTTCCTTGCTTACAGAGTTGCGGGGGATGCCTCCCCCAGGATGTCAATAAGTGACAAAGATATGTATATATGCTGGGAATGCCACAATTTTCTGCATCTGTGGTAGGATTTGGTAAAAAGATTCCTCAAACCAACAGCTCATTAAGGTGCCTATCCAGTGTACATTTGTCTTTAACTTTGGATTTGGCCACAGGTTCACTTTTTCATTCCAGAATTGGAGAAATGGCTTATTGATCAAGACCACACTGATTTCAAGGAAAGTAAATCATTTTGGAGAACTAGCTCAAATGGACAATCCATGCAACAGCTCTAAACTGTTTTTAGTTTCCACTATAGAGACAGATGGCTTGAAGGGTGGGGGGAGGTGGTGTCTTCTGCTTTGAGCCTGTGGCACCTTTACACCCTGCCACGACTGCAGCCTCCCTTATCCCTGCCACCACTGCGATCTCCTGATCTGCCAGACTGGCCGGTGATGCACCCTCACGAGGGGCAAAGAAGGGGTACCACACATTAGTACTTCTGTATGGCTGCATCAGCACTACTGTGCTACAACTTCTTTTCAGATTCCCAACTGTCCTACTCCTCCCACAAATATCCTGATAACCACCCTACCAGACAAGGTAACTGTCTATCAGCCCTATTCCAACACAAAGACCAAAGAGTTACACAGGGATACTCCCTTCCCAAACCAGCGCTAAGCTTTTACCACCTAAACAGTCTTGTATCACATAAATCATGATGGTGAACAGCAAAACACAGTGTGAAAACTCAATTTAGTGACAGACGTGTGTTCAACAGCTCACAATGGAGAAGCCAGACGGGAGAAAGGACAATCACAGGAAGGGGGAGGGGGCTGTCTCTCAACAATATATGTAAAGCTTCCTCAATTAAATTTGAATAGCGATTGGCTCCATCAAAGCTGTTTTATGTGACATGCATGCAACTTCAACTCAAAACGGCAAGCTCACTTTAAGAATAATGTTTATCAATATTCCAAAGTGGATTAAAAAAAATTCTCACTCTCAGTCCTAGAAAGACTGAATTAATTATTTTCTTTCCCAAATCAAAATAACCTTTCAACAAGGATGTGCTACAGCACCTCCATACGCTGGATTTCACTACCAATCTGATCACTGGATATAAAGCTAGACCTTCCCTTACTATGGTTCCTCGCCTAAATAAAATTGCTGAAAGCGCTAATTTCCGACTCAAAGGCTAAAAAAAAACTGAAACCAATCCTACTACTCATCACAAAAAGGCAATTCATGTTCTGATACTACATGAATTATACTATGGAAAAGCAGCCATTGCAGGGGCTTTCAATCCACCCATAACTCTCGAAAAGCCTCTTTACATGTCAGTCTACTTTCACATCCCCAAAAACGTTAACCAATACTCATGGATCCGTACTGGCTATCTATTGAGGCCAGGTTTAAATTCAAGCTTGGGATGCATAGCTTTCAAAGAAATTCATGCAAAAGCCACTTCTTACTTGACAAAGATTCTCCAGATATTAAGTAGCTGAAGAACTTCAGAATCACCTCCTGGAAACAAATGTATTTTGAACCTCTCACGTTCTACCTCATTCTGTCTCAGGAGAGGAGTCTTCCTGCTAAGACTTCTTAGAAACAATACAACAGTTCCAACCCTACTGGCATTCCAACGTCTATTAAATACTCACCTGTTTAAATTATACCTGAATCAATAAACCCATGTAGTTTCTTCCAGTCCAATCCAAACTGCACCTCAACTTCAGATCTTAGGGAGAGGATGGTTATCCTCACCCTTACTCTGCCCTCACACTTGTCATAATTGAAATGGGGTGTACTACATTGTGTAGTAGTGGAATCTTACCATTAAATACCCATTTAGAACCAGCAGGATTTGTTTGTTAAACACTGTAGCTTAACATTGGGTAGCTGTGGCTCTGTGCAGCAATGATTATACAAAGGAACAAGTGCAAAGCAGTTAAACATCGCCAAACAATTGAAGAAATCAATGCGCCACTCAAGAAATCAGACGCCAATTTATAAAAAAAAGAATGTGTTTCTATGTATTTTTAGACATCACAAGGAAAAAGATCCAATGGAGAGTCTCAGAGATCAAGATTTTCAACGAATAGTAAGAATGCACTTTTTACTCAACAACAAACAAGCACTGGCAAATTTAACGAGTTTGACAGAAAAATATTGATCAAAAACATTTGGCTAGTTGTATTGTGCTCACTTAAAGTTACTCTGGGCGACAAACTCCAACAGGTAGCCAGTCAGGGGGAACAGTTAGGAACAGTTACATCAGCAGGTGAAGCAGCCTTCAGTAAGCTTCACGCACATTAATCATTTGCTGTAGGTTCCTATCGAAGTAGCTTGATGCAAGAGATACAAGGCACTGAATACATTCAAGAATACGGTAGAAGCAATGCAGTCGACAGGGGTCTTCATGTGGTGGCTAACTGGTCCACAGAAAGGATGAGGTGGTCCTGGTCAACGCCCCTCAAAGTGTTATGGCATAAATCCAGTTGCAACCCGACTACCAGTGACCAGGTATTGCAGTCACAGCCAAATCTTTCCCTGGGCAATAATTTGTCCTTTGGGTGAACATGCTGCATTCTGATGGCTCTCCTGAGTTCAGCGGGCTCAGGTGCTAATTTGAGCATGGTCTCTGGTGCTGCACAGTGGGGGTTATTGGTAGTGTTAATATTCTGGGCTACCAGCTTGCCAGAGAAGGCTTCTTCAGCTGCTGTGGCCCTGTGCTGCCAACAGGATGTTAGCAAACTGACACGTAGACTCTGTAGCTTCGGCTGGGTTCAGGAGACTTCTTCCCCACGCGCAGGACACAGCAGGCACAGTTCCTTCTCCTTTGCCAACCACCTGGTGCAGCAGGTGCAGTTCACACTGGTGCATCCTCTCTGCTGGTTCCACAGTGCAGCAGGGCATTCATCCTGCAGTCCCTTCTTCTAGTCCAGTCGAGATCTGAGTTCAAGGTGCCAGGGGTGCCCCCCTTTATGCTCAGAAAATGCTCCCAGGGTAGGATGCGCTTGTAGCCAATGGGTTACCAGGTTCCCTCCCTCCCGATGACCACTACCTGTGAAGTGGAGCATCTCTCCATCCCAAGATGCACCATTATGCCCACATCCAACACGGCAGAACCCCTATCTCGGCAGCCAGAGTTTCCTAGCCCAACCAAGGGGTGTGGCTACGAAGGAGGGTATACACCCATGAAAAACCGGTTTGACAACAGGCTTCCCTATCTTGTCACCAGTGACAGTCTGTATACCTAATCAATAGAGCAGCCCCTCCCTCAAAGGTTACCCCCATTTGCCTTTCAAAGGCATCTTCTACTTTAAAGCTCACCTTTCGAGCCAACATGCATGTGGCTTCCTGCAGGAAGTTGGCTCTCTATATAATGCACTGAAATGAAGTACATTGTGCAGGGAGTCCGATGGATCCCCAACTGGTATTGCAGAGACAAAATTAGATAGTACAAATGCTCTATTTGTGGTAGTGTGGGCGAGCGGTTAGACTTATCAGAGGGTAGTGCTAAGCACGTGCTGTACTCACAGAGGCAATATATCAGACACACTCAAAGAATAAATCCAAGACCAGTTTAGAAAAATAATACTACTTCTTATATACACTTTGAAACCAAGAACTTCGTTACAAGGTAAGTATATTTTTTAGCATACATACTTTTCACTTAGACACAGTGCAATTTTTGAAATCTTCAATGTTAACCTATGGGAGGAAACCAAAGTTCTGCCAACAGAAGGAGTATAGTGACTTACAACACAAATCTCCTGGGTTTAAGATGAGTATAGGGGAAGGTCCAAAGCAGCACCCTCAGTGGTATGACGGCAGCCAGAAGCAAAACAGCAACCCAACAACCCCAGCCCCTGTTTGCAGCCAGCCACCCCGTGCCGCTGAGGGTGCGTGTTTGGTATCTCCTTGGGGACCCCCCAGTACCCATCTAAACCCCCTGGTCTGCCCTTCGACAACACAGGTACTTACCTGTAAGCAGCCCGGAACTGGAGTACCCCCTGTCTCCACAGGGGCCCACTTTATTTTGGCTCTAGTTTGACGTCTGCACCTGACCAGCCCCGTGTTCCTGGTGCTGTGTGTTTGGGGTTATCGTGAACCCCCAGATTCAGCCATGGAGACTGAATCTGTAAGTTGGTTACTTACCTCCAAAACTGTACTGTACTTTCTTCCCCCAGGAACTGTTGAAAATTGCACTGTGTTACTTTTAAAACAGCTTTTTGACATTTTAAAGAAAACTGTGTACATTGTTGATTCCATTCAAATTCCTGATTATAACTATGCAAAGTACCTTTCATTTAATGTACTTACCTGCTAATTTAATCTTGTGGTTCTAGAAACAAATTAAGAAAGAATATTGTTCTATAAAAAATCCTATTGGTCTGGAGTTAAGTCATTGAGTGTGTGTTTTTTCTATTGCTTGTGTATGTACAACAAATGCTTACCACTACCCTCTGATAAGCCTAACTGCTCGACCACACTACCACAAATCGAGCATTAGTATTATCTATTATTGCCCCTGTCAAGCCTCTTGGGGACCCCCTGGACTCCGTGCACACTGTATCTCATTTTGATATAGTATATACAGAGCCTGCTTCCTACAAGGGGCATTACAAAGAGTGGCAAGTGGCAGCCAATGAATTGCCGATCTTTAGGGTGACTACACTCTATTTATGACCACTTCTGATGTGAAGTGGGCATGTCCCTGACCCTAGAGGTCTAATTTCACCCAAAACAAGTTGGAGAAATTTAAAAAGTCATGTCCACTTCAGCTCGTTCACCTTGTGAGTAAACTCCTAATTTACTAAATTCCCCGCCTGACTTTGCGCAAAGAAGGGAGATTAAGACAGGGGGGTTGGTCATCTCCACCATTTTGAGAGTCCGTGGTTGCATTACAAAGGCAATTAGGGCTTTAAAGCTTCCAGCCCTGGAATGTTCATTCTGCCTGGAGGTGTCAAAAACCCCGCACAGTGCTGGCCTCCGAGAGCACTGGCTCTCACCTTAAGGGGTCAGAAACGTGGCTAAGGTGAATGAATTGGTCAGGATCAGTCAGTCAACAAACTAGTAGCTGGTAGGTTTTTAGGGGGGTAGTATTTGTAAATCCAATAATGGCATCAGTATGGGATCACCAATACAAGATGTTTGAAGCATCCCTATTTTCAGTCAATGCATCACGAAGCTGGAGAACTCGTAGTGACAAGGGTCCAGCATGTGGATTTAAAATGTCTTCCCTGGTCACTTACTATGTCGGAGAATTGACAAAGACATAGCAGGGGCATATCTGCTCATACAGATATGAACACACCTATGATATAATGCACCCTACCTTAGGGCTGTAAGGCCTGCCAGAGCAGCGACACATTATATATCACAGGTTGTGTTCTATGTAGTGTTTCCACTTTTGTCTGCACCACGACACGCAGCCTGCAATGGAAGACTGTTTTGCTTGGCAAGGGATCCCTTAGGGAGGCACAATTCGGGCTGCAGCCCTTAATGAACCCTTTAGTACCCCAGGTCCTAGGTACCAGGGGTGCCATTTACTAGGGACTTACTTTGGATGCTAAATGTTTTGCCAATTGAGGAAACGACTGCGCAGTCTAGGGAAAGGATATCTGGCAATGGTGACCAGGTTAGCAGGAACCCAGGGTACTTTCAGTCACAATCACATCAGATACCAGTGGGGGCTAACCATACCAAAAGGTTGCTTCCCCCCCACCCCCCATCAGCAACTGCCTGAGAGAGTACGGCCTGGGCCTCCTCCAGGACCTGTGTCAAAACTTGCACTATTGTATTCACAGTGTGTGGGAGAAAAGGCCCAAAAGGTGTGCAGTGTTCACGGACTGCAATGCTAGGCTGGTGGATGAAAAAATCTTCTTCCCAAGTATGTCCAACCTTTTTGGCTTCCCTATCTGGGGGTGTGGAAGGGAATGCGCCCTGGAAAGCAAAGGCTTGGATAACCAAGCTGTAGGAAGTTGGCTCTGTATATACTATTTCAAAGTAAGAAATAGTGTGCACAGAGTCCAAGGGTTCCCCTTAGAGGTAAGATAGTGGCAAAATTAAATAATTCGAATGCTCTCTTTTGTGGAAGTGAGGTCGAGCAGTAGGCTTATCAGAGGGTAGTGTTAAGCATTTGTTGTACAGACACACAGGCAATAAATGAGGAACACACACTCAAAGACTTACTCCAGGTCAATAGGTTTTTATAGAGAAAGATATATTTTCTTAGTTTATTTTAAGAACCACAGGTTCAAGATTCCCCAAAGTTTTCTTACCCAGAATACCCTGCAAAGCTGAAATGTTGAATAAAAACTCTATTTTTCTCACATTTCTGTCACACAAACTACAGGAATATGCTGGGATCCACAAAATTCCTACCACCCAGTGATTCCTCACCTGTCCTGATAAAAACACTACCGCACTTGAGTGCCTATACCTAGTGCCTGCGTCAGGAATGGATCACCCCAGGGTCAACAGCTGCCTCATGTAGGGACCAACATTGACCATTGTGTGATCTATTCCTGTTGCGGGCACCAACTCTCTGTCACCGAAATGAGATGAAAAAGTGGTTTTTTGGTCACATTTTGAGGTTTGCAAAGGATTCTGGGTAACAGAACCTGGTCAGAGCCCCACAAGTCACCCCATCCTGGATTCCCCTAGGTGTCTAGTTTTAAAAAATGCACTGGTTTGCTAGGTTTCCCCAGTTGCCAGCATAGCTAGAGGCCACAATCCACAATTAGGCACTTTGTAAAAAAACACCTCTGTTTTCTGTGAAAAAATGTGATGTGTCCACGTTGTGTTTTGGGCCATTTCCTTTTGTGGGCGCTAGGCCTACCCCCACAAGTGAGGTACCATTTTTATCGGGAGACTTGGGGGAATGCTGGGTGGAAGGAAATTTGTGGCTCCTCTCAGATTCCAGAACTTTCTGTCACCAAAAAGAGAGGAAAAAGTGTTTTTTTGGTCAAATGTTGAGGTTTGCAAAGGATTCTCGGTACCAGCACCTGGTCAGATCCCCACAAGTCACCCCGTCCTGGATTCCCTAGGTGTCTAGTTTTTAAAAATTCCAAGGTTTGTTAGGTTTCCCTAGGTGCCGGCTGAACTAGAGGCTAAAATCCACAGCTAGGCACTTTGTAAAAAAACAGCTCTGTTTTCTTTAGGAAAATGTGATGTGTCCACGTTGTGTTTTGGGGGATAACCTGTTGCGGGCACTAGGCCTACCCACACAAGTGAGGTACCATTTTTATCGGGAGACTTGGGGGAACGCTGGGTGGAAGGACATTTGTGGCTCTTCTCAGATTCCAGAACTTTCTGTCACCGAAATGTGAGGAAAAGGTGGTTTTTTGGCAAAATGTTGAGGTTTACAAAGGATTCTGGGTAATAGAACCTGGTGAGAGCCCCACAAGTCACCACATCCTGGATTCCCTGAGGTGTCTAGTTTTCAAAAATGCACAGGTTTGGTAGGCTTCCCTAGGTGCCGGCTGAGCTAGAGGCCAAAATCTACAGCTAGGCACTTTGCAAAAAACACGTCAGATTTCAATGTAAAAATGTGATGTGTCCATGTTGCGTTTCCAGTCGTGAGCATTAGGCCTACCCACGCAAGTGAGGTACCCATTGCAAGGTGCACCTCATTTAGTGGCTCTTGGTACCTAGGGATCTTGATGAACCTAAAAGCCCTATATATCCTCGCAACCGGAAGAGTCCAGCACACGTAACGGTATATTGCTTTAAAAAAATCTGACATTGCATGGAAAAGTTACAGAGTAAAACGTGGAGAAAAATGGCTGTTTTTTTCAGCTCACTTTCAATATTTTTTTATTTCAGCTGTTATTTTCTGTAGGAAAACCTTGTAGGATCTACACAAATGACCCCTGGCTGAATTCAGAATTTTGTCTACTTTTCAGAAATGTTTAGCTTTCCGGGATCCAGCATTGGTTTCACACCCATTCCTGTCACTAACTGGAAGGAGGCTGAAAGCACCAAAAATAGTAAAAATGGGGTATTTCCCAGTAAAATGCCAAAATTGTGTTGAAAAATGCGGTTTTCTGATTCAAGTCTGCACGTTCATGAAAGGTGGGAGGATGGTGATTTTAGCACCAGAACCCCTTTGTTGATGCCATTTTCAGGGAAAAAAACACAAGCCTTCTTCGGCAGCCCTTTTTTCCCATTTTGTTGAAAAAAACGAAATTTTCACTGTATTTTGGCTAATTTCTTGGTCTCCTCCAGGGGAAACCACAAACTCTAGGTACCATTAGAATCCCTAGGATGTTGGAAAAAAAGGGCGCAAATTTGGCGTGGATAGCTTATGTGGACAAAAAGGTATGAAGGGCCTAAGCGCAAACTACCCCAAATAGCCCAAAAAGGGGGGTGGGGGTTGGGCCAGCAGCTAAGAGGTTAAAAGTGGACACTGCAAACATCAACAGTTCCTGGGGGAGGTAAGTAAAGGTTAGACTGTGAGGTAAGTAAGACACTTACAAGCCTCAGTTCCTGAGCATAGGCAGCCCACCGTTGGGGGTTCAAGGCAACCCCAAAGTTACCACACCAGCATCTCAGAGCCGGTCAGGTGCAGAGGTCAAAGAGAACAGGGGTGCTCCAGTTCCAGTCTGCCAGCAGGCAACCACCTCCGTCCTCAGGGGGCAGACCAGGGGGGTTTTGTAGAGCACTGGGGGGGGAGGGGGATAAGTAGGAACACAAAACACACCCTCAGTGGCACAGGGGCGGTCGGTGGCAGTGTGCAAAGCAGGCGTCAGGTTTCAGATAGGAAACAATGGCGGTCCCCGGGGGTCAAGCTAGCGGTGCAAACAGGCACAGGGGGGCTTCTCGGGACAGCCACCACCTGGGCTAGGCAGAGGGTCGTCTGGGGGTCACTCTTGCATGAAGGTTCAGTTCCTTCAGGTCCTGGGGGCTGCGGGTGCAGTGCTGGTTCCAGGTGTCGGGCCCCTTGTTACAGGCAGTCGCAGTCGCTGGGTAGTCCTCCCTGTGGTGTTTGTTCTCTGGTTCTCGAGGTGGGGGGGGGAAACGGATGCAGAGTGGGAAGTCTCATGCTTCCGGCAGGAAACGTGAAGTCTTTAGAAGTTGCTTCTTTGTTGCAAATAAGTTGCTGGTGTTGAGCAGGGCTGCTGAGCACGGGAGTTTCTTGGTCCTTTAGTCTAGGGCAGTCCTCTGAGGCTTCAGAGGTCGTTGGTCCCTGTCGGATGCGTCGCTGGTTGCAGAAGTCAGGAAACAGGCCGGTAGGGCTGGCACCAAAGCAGTTGCCGTCGTCCGTCTTCTCTGCAGGCTTGTAGGTCAGCAGTCCTTCTTGTTTCTTCAGGTTGCAGAAATCTCATTTCTTGGGTTCAGGGTCGCCCCGAATACTGAATTTAGGGGTGTGTTTAGGTCAGGAGGGCAGTAGCCAATGGCTACTGTCCTGGAGGGTGGCTACACCATCTTTGTGCCTCCTGGCTGAGGTGAGGGGGGCACATCCCTATTCCTGTTAGGGGAATCCTCCAAAATCAAGATGGAGGATTTCTAAAGGTAGGGGTCACCTCAGCTCAGGACACCTTAGTGGCTGTCCTGATTGGTGGGCAACTCCTCCTTGTTTTTCTCATTATCTCCCCTGGACTTGCCGCCAAAAAGTGGGGGCTGTGTCCAGGGGACGGGCATCTCCACTAGCTGGAGTGCCCTGGAGCATTGTAACACGAAGCCTGAGCCTTTGAAGCTTACTGCTAGGTGTTACCATTCCTGCAGGGGGGAGGTGTTTAGCACCTCCACCTAGAGCAGGCTTTGTTTCTGACCTCAGAGGGCACAAAGGCCCTCACCCCAGGGGGCCAGAAACTCGTCTCTCAGCAGCAGGCTGACACAGATCAGTCAGTCCTGCACTGAAGGATTGGGTAAAATACAGGGGGCATCTCTAAGATGCCCTCTGTGTGCATTTTGTAATAAATCCAAAACTGGCATCAGTGTTAGTTTATCATTCTTAGAAGTTTGATACCAAACTTCCCAGTATTCAGTGTAACCATTATGGAGCTGTAGAGTTCGTTTTGACAAACTCCCAGACCATATACTTAATATGGCCACACTGTACTTACAATGTCTAAGAATAGACTTCGACACTGTAGGGACATATTGCTCATGCAGCTATGCCCTCACCTGTGGTATAGTGCACCCTGCCTCAGGGCTGTAAGGCATGCTAGAGGGGTGACTTACCTATGCCACAGGCAGTATTTTGTGTGCATGGCACCCTGAGGGGGATGCCATGTCGACTTTGCCTTTTTCTCCCCACCAACACACACAATCTGCAATGGCAGTGTCCATGTGTTAGGTGAGGGGTCCCTAAGGGTGGAACAACACATGCTGCAGCCCTAAAAGACCTTCCCTGGCCACAGGGCCCTTGGTACCACCAGTACCTTTTACAAGGGACTTATCTGTGTGCCAGGGGTGTGCCAATTGTGGGAACAATGATACATTTTTTGTGAAAGATCACTGGTGCTGGGGCCTGGTTAGCAGGGTCCCAGAACACTTCTCAGTCTAGTCAGCATCAATAACAGGCAAAAAGTAGAGGGGGGTAACTGCAACAGGGAGCCATTTGCCAACAAAAGCTCTGAGGGGTGGAGTGTTGCGTTAGAAAGCTTGGGTCCCCTGTAGCAGGGTGATGCAGAGAGGAATCATCCTGTTCACATGAGCCCCTGTGCTAGGTTTGGACCAGGTTCCCTTTAGGACATCAGTGAGGGCTTCATTAAAGGTGGAACATTGGTATCTGGCGTGGAAAAAATAATAATTGACTTTGGCGTACTGGGGTGGGGCCGATATAGGATTCATACGTCTAATCTGGAGGGATGGCGCTGACGTTGAATGCTGAGCTGATCAATGCCACCTAACTGCGCGCAGTGGTACTGCTCAGAAAATTCTCCAGATCCAGTCTGAGGCCTGGGGGTAATTCACAGGTAAGGAATCTTCAACTGTAAGTCTCTATCAGATGGTTAGTCCTGACAGTCACCAGAGGCAACTGAGGGTCCAAGACCTCAGCTGCTATTCTCACCACCATGGAATAAGATGCTCCATCCTCAGTAGCCACAGTAGGAGGAGAAAGCATGACATTATCCTGAGAAGTATTCAGTTCTCTGTGTGTATGCCAGTCCATAGGGTCTTGGAGCTGGTATTCTAAAGGGTCAAGCAACGCCTCCCATCCCTCACCATAACCAGTCCTAGCCCATAAGAAAGGGGCTCAGGATGTGACATAGGAGGCAAGGCTCCGCCCATCCGGCTTCGTGTCTGAGTCAGCAATGAGAATGGGGATGACATTGCCCGTGGGTAGGAGCTTTAGCGTCGGGATCGGTCTCGGGGAAGGTTGGGATGGTAGGACCAACATCGGTCTGGATCCATGGGTGACTCTCAGCGCCGAAGCCACCAGCGTGGAAACCAAAAGGGGCACCTTCTGACTCTGTGGGGCCTGAAGGCACACCAGCAGTGTCTGACTGCCAAAAATGAGCTGCAAGGCCTCATAAAACTCCTTGAGTTGGGCAGGTGTCGCTCCAGCATCCATAAACTCAGGAAGGTGTGGTGTGGCGTGCAAGTACCGGCTCCACAGAGCGAGGCCTAGAACGTCAATGCTCCCGCATCTTGTGGGCTGACGGACGAGAATAAGTTGAAGAACGCTTCGACTTGTTAGACTTCTTTTTGTGCCTCAACTTACCCGATCGCCCGAGGATTTTGAGTGGGACGACGATAGAGGACTCAGCGACCGATCCCGACCCCTTCCGCCCGACTTGCACAGAGTCAAGCTCCTTCAGCTTCAAGGACTGACCTCTCAAAGCCTCTGGATGCATGGCCCGACACTCTTAGCAAAACTTCGGGTTGTGGTTGTGCTCTAGGCATCAAAGACGCACAAGGTGCGAATCACTCATGGGCACTATACAATGACAGGAACTAAAGGGCTTAAAACCAATGCTCCTCGATGACATCCTCGATGCATCAGTAGTAAAAAAAAAAAAAAAAAAAACAATCTTCAACAAAAAGAAAATTACTGAGTGGTAGCTCTCTTCAGATCAGCGTTATCTGGCGTGAAAAGAAAAGAACTGACTTCCACGCACTGGGTTGAGGCCTATATGAAGCCCACACATCAAATCCAGCGGGGATGATGTCGACTACAGACACTAGGGCCACCTAACTGCGCACAGAGGTACTGCTCCAAATATTCTCCGGATCCAGTTTGAGGCCTGGGGGAGATTTACAGGTAAGGAATCGGCAACTAGATGTCTCTATCAGATGCAGAGAGTGTTTCACATTTACTGAAAAAATCCTGATTGCAGTTCAGATGGCCGTCATTAAAGAGACACCATTAGCCTAGGGCAAATGCATTTTTGTCATTACCCAGTTCCAGCACTTAAGGCCGCTCCCAAAGTGAGCGTTCCTAATGCTAAAGCATTACATCCACAATAGATACAGTGGGCAACCTCCCTGACCGCCAATGATGCTATGTTTTTGATCCAAAACTACAATTCCAAATATTTGTCCAATATGAACTTGAGTACCCCATGCCCACTAATGTCACGCTTCTAGAACATTGCAAATACATCATTTGCACCAATGGTTCGGAACAACCTGCCACAGATGCTAAACACCAGTACTATGCAGCTTGTGCAGCCATTTATGGAGTCATGAGGGATGGTCAGTTACTCACTCACACCTACATGCAGTCCCTTGGGAACTACACAGTTCAACTTGCTGAGCTCAAAGGACTGTCTGGCACTGGAACATATGAGTCCCAAAGTCCCCACACTAATTGGGTGTGATGCATATTACTTCGTCCACTCCTTCAATGAAAACTTACACTACTGGTGCCTAAGTGGAGTCTGAGATTCCAAAGGATATACCATCAAGCATACAATGCTCTGGAGGAAGGTGGCAGAGCTTAAAGGCCAACTGTCATGGACTCATGTAATACATACAGTGGGACATCAATGTGCTGGAATACATTATATACGGAATTTATTGGCTGATGAAAAGGCCAAATCTGCAGTTGTTACAGCAAAAGAAAAGTACTGCCAACAGTCTGGCGGTACTTTTCCCCATATTAAGTCATTGGCGGTTTGGCTCAAGCCAAACCGCCAATGTGCCACACCGTCTGCAACAGCGGTAACGGCCGCCGGGCTGGAGACTGAAGTTCGGCCTGCAGGATTATGACCCTGCCTACCGCCATGGTTTTCGTGGCAACCGTACCGCCACGAAAACTATGGCAGTAGGCACTATCAGGGACAGGGAATTCCTTCCCTGTCACTGATAGGAGTCTTCCTCCCCCCCCCCCTCCCCTCCCCTCTGCTGGTTCCCCCCACCCCCCCCCACACAACACCCTCCACTCCCCTCCCCTGTCGGAGCGCCCGACTTACCTTTTGTGAGGGGGTTCTCCGGCAGGAGACAGGTCGGGCGCTGCTGCCAGCAGCAGCTTCTGCCAACAGAACACCGCCAGGCCGTATCATGTGTCATGATTCGGTCAGCGGCGGTCTACTGGCATGGCACTGCTGCTGGCAGCAGCGCCACTTTACCGCCATCCGTCGGCATGGCCACAGCCAGATTTCCACCATCCTTCTTGCGGAAATCTGTCTGTGGTCATAATCCGGCGGATGGCTGGTAGCTGCGGCGATGGTCTTTTGGCGGCCGTCGCCACAGCGGTAGGCGTTATATACCACCAATGCTATAATGAGGGCCTATGTCCTTAGTTGTGACATCTATCAACAAATTAAAGGCTCCACCATCAAGCGCCCACACCAGACACCCTTCTTAATGTCAAACAAATCTATGCAGTGCGTGTATCTGGACCACTGCGGTCCCTTAAATTCAGATGGTGCACACAAATATATTCTCCTAGTTGTAGATTCTTGCTCCAGATTCCTTTGGGTGTGGCCACAATGATCGGCTGATGCTAGCACTGCTATCAAAGTTTTGCATGTCTTTATCAGCACCTATCTAGTTGCAGAATTGCCTCTAGGGCTTACAGAGATGGCATTGGAAGGTTGGGTGTAGCAGTGCATTATTCTTCTCCATATCATTCTGAGCGAAATTTGATTGTGGAAAGAAAAAAAAACAAGAATTAAAGCAATCCTAAACAGCTACAGTATTACTTTCAAGTTGTAGATGGATCCATTACCTATACGGAGATCAGAGGGCATTAAAAAGTCTGCCTCGAAGATCATGGGTGGCCGTATCCAATATGAAATCCTATTTGGCATCTCTATGTTCGTACCAGATCTTGATGGTCTCGGCGCAGTGACAGCAAACACATCTTTTGACATAATTGGATATGTCACTGTTTTACAGGAACTATCAACAGTTCTGAGATGAGTGTTCCACAACGCACACCACCAATTTGGGAATGAGGGATTCAACAACTTTCACAGGCTTGATTCTAAAAGTAGGGGATCTATTTCGTGAAAATATACTTGTGGAACAGTGATTCTATCTCCACTGCCTGGCTCTAAAGGCAATGGCTTTGTTTAGATTGATTATTATATAAGACCCAAAAGGAGGAAAAGAAGAAAAAGAAGACACCCAGACAAGACTGCAAGAAAACCAGCGGTGGATTCCTGAAGAAAGAAGACCTGTGGAGAGAGGGGACCAAGTCCAAGAGTCACAGTGGAGCCCATGAGGAGTAGGAGCTACTACCCACCCAGCTGTACTTGCAGGAGTTGGTCGTCGACGATGATGAAGAACAGGTTAGCACTGCCGCCCTGGAGCTGGAAGAGAGTTCCAGATGGATGCAAATGAAGCCCCACAATGAAGTGAAGATTGCAGAGGGGTGTCTGTGCAGGAATTCCACCAACAAGCCTTTGCAAAGGCTGATTCATGGTTAGTGGAAAAGTGGTGCTGCCGGGGACCAGCAAAGCCCAGGAGGACCCAACCCAGGTGGGGGGAGTCAAATGGGACCCTCAGCGCCTCAGAGTCCACAGGTGCAGAGGCAGCACCCACAGGAATCCCACAAGATGAGGATACAGGAGTCGTAGTAGGAGCCCACACAGCACTACAAAAGAGGATCCCATGCCGCAGGAGGCTGTGCTTTGCAGGAAGGAATGCTGGGGCTGGAGCTACACATAGCCTGACGATCCCTTGGAGGAGATGCAAACAAGCCTTGGCAGCTGCAAGAGACGCGGTGCACAGGGGTACTGTCCTGTGTGGGAAGGCAAAGTTAGGACAGCTGGCAGAGAGGACTAAGAGGACTACTCTGAATCACCACTCGTGATGCAGGATCCATGCAGCTCAAGATGATGGGAGAGCCATGCAGGCAGTCGTCTCTTGCCAGGGGAGCTGTGGAAACAAAGTTGCAGAAGAGTCTTCTTTGTTGACTGCAGCACTGTTGCTTCGTGGAGGTTCCAGTCATGATTCCAGTGGCCAGAAGTCGAAGTGGAGGTTGCAGAGGAATCCCGCTGTAGTCTTGCAAGGAAAATCTGAGGACCCACCCAAGAGAGAGACCCTAAATAGCCCTGAAAGGGGGATTGGTCACCTAACCAGGTAAGCACCTGTCAGGAGGGGATTCTGACATCACCTGCCTGGCCTGGCCACTCAGATGCTGCCAGAGTTCACTGCCAACCTTGGAAACAAGATGGCAGAATCCAGGGATCTTCTGGAGCAGCTCTGTGCAACACCCCTGGGGTGTTGATGGACAGGGGAGTGGTCACTCCCCTTTCCATTGTCCAGTTTCGCGCCAGAGCAGTGACTGGGGGTCCCTGAGCCGGTGTGGATTGGTTTATGAATGGAGGGCACCAAATGTGCCCTTCAAAGCAAACCAGTGGCTTGGGGAGTTTACCCATCCTAAGCTAGTCACACCTATTTCCAAAGGGAGAGGGTGTTACCTCCCTCTCCCAAAGGAAATTCTTTGTTCCTCCTCCTTGGGCTTGAGCAGGTAAAGCAGCATGCGGGCAGAAACCTGTCTGAGGGGTGGCAGCAGCTGGGCTGCCAGGAAAACCCTGTAAGACTGGTGGTGGCAATGATGGGGGTCCTCTAAAGAGCCCCCGGAGTGCATGGATTCATACTTCCAATACTTGCAACTGTATTGGGGTATGATTCCGACATGTTTGAGACCAAACAAGCCCAAGTTCGGAGTTACCATTATGTAGCTGGACGAAGGTAGTGACCTATGTCCAGTACACACATTAACAAAGTCTAGGAAAATGGATCTAAAGTTTGTAGGGGCACTTCTGCTGGTTCAGGGGTGCCCTCACATACAGGTACCTGCACCCTGCCCTCTGGGCTGAGAGGGCCTACCATAGGGGTGACTTACAATGAGCTGTTAGAGTGACCTTTGGTGAAAACCGGTGCATGCACCTGTTTCACTCAGGCTGCAATGGCAGGCCTGCAGAACCCTTTGAATAGGCTCCCTATGGGTGGCAGACTAACTGCTGCAGCCCATAGGGATCCGCTGGAATCCTAATGCCCCGGGTACCTAGGCAGCATATACCAGGGACTTACATGGGTGGGGATCAGTATGCCTATTGTGGGAAGAAAAAGGTACATTTTACAGGAGAGAGCAAAACTACTGGGGTCCTGGATAGCAGGATCCCAGTAGACACAGTCAAACACACTGACAACAGGCAGAAAATGGGGGTAACCATGCCAAGAGGATACTTTCCTACATATATTAACATTATAATATCCCCACTTAAAGAGATCTACACACAAAATATACACTAAGCAACAAGCAGAAAAAGCCCAGAAATACGTGCGACCCTATGATGGGGCCCAAACCATATACTAAGAAAGTGGTATAAGAATGGAGGCCAACCAAGGTAAGTGTGTTAGAATCCAAGGGGCTGGAGGTAAGTACCAGAAATCCCACAGGTGCAAGGGTACAGAATTGTTATCGAGCTGGGTGTCCCACAGGCTAACACAAAACCGTCACAGTTGGATTTTTATGGATTCAGGACCCTCCCCAGTGACCTCGAGGAAATCGGTTGGCACAAAAAATTTTGGAGAGTGCCCTCCCCCATGGATACCCTGAAGACCTGGGCACCAACACCGGGGGCACCAGGTGTATTGGGGAGGGAGGGGAGGAGGATAGTGGCATTGGAAACCCTCAGAGTCAGTAGAAGCCTCAGTTGTCCGGTTGCTGTCGCGACCCGTGGACCGGGTCAGTGGAACCAAAAGGTGGATTCCAGACATGAAGAACCTGATAAGGAAGAGGACAGTATCCAGACTACTCGGAAATGTCCAAGTAGGAAATGCCTAAACTCTTGGAGGTGAAGTTCCTGCAGGACAGTGAAGGATGATGTCCAGCAGCGGAGTCCAAGAGACGCAGGAGATCCTCTGGAGTCGCCCATGAGCTGTCTCACATTGGTCACCGGATTGCAGGAGGGTCAGTGGCCCACAGGACCACCAACAAGCCTTGGCAAATGCAATAGTTGCTGCAAGGAAGATTGTAGATTTTTGAGGACCAGCAAGGTCCTAGTTACTCAACCCTTTGAGTGGAGTGAGGGAAGGCCTTCAGGAGGAAGGAAATCCAGTCGGAGTCGGTGAAGCCGCCACGAGTGACCCACTGGCAGTAGGTACAGGGTGTCACAGGGTGTCCCAGGGAGGCCTCAGCCGCACAACAAAACAGAAATCCCACGTTGAAGGAGCTGCAGAGTGGAAGCTGAACTTGGAGTTGCAGAGTGCTGTAGGCTGGGGCTTCTTGGAGCCTTAAGATTTCCCGGAGGAAGAGTCAACAAGCCTTGGCAAGAGCAACAGTTACAGGGGTCATGTTCCAGTGGCTCCAGCAAGGACCCTCCGTCTCCTGAGTTGGTCATAAGACAAGTTGGATCTGGAGAGGACCAAAAAAAACACCACCTATGTTTTACAGTCTTTCAATGCCCTTGGTACAGCAGGATCCATCAGCCAGTTGTCATCTTGAGGTGCCTGTGGATGCAGGGGAGTGACTCCTTCACTACGAGGGAGATTCAATCTAGCTTTTTGAATGCAAACAGAGTTCTTGTGACCCTGGAGAATGCACAGCCACGGATGTTGCAGAAATCTTTCAGGAGCTGGAGAAACAATGTTACAGTGGGAGCCCTCTCAACTGGATTCAGTCTTGTTTATTCTCCAAAACAGACATGTAGTGGTTCCAGAGGCTAGGAGATGTCTTGCATAGAGTTCCTTGATGAGTCTTGCTCAACGAATCTGAAGAACCACCCTCGGGGTAGGGTTTCATTAAGTTTGTCACTATCTGCAGTGACCCACCTATCAGAGGGGGTCAGGAATGTCATTTATCTGGCCTAACCAGCCAGATGCTCCCTGAGGTCTCTGCCTACCTTGTTTCCCAGATAGCAAAATCAACTGGCCAACTGGCAGAGCTCTGTGCACCTCCCTAAGGGAGGAGCTGGACAGGGGTTGGTCACTTCACTCTCCTTTGTGAGGTTTCATGACAGAGCAGGAACCAGGGGTTTCTGCAATGGTGCAACCCAGTTTATACAAGGAGGGCACCAAATGTGCCTTTCAAATCAGTCTGGTGGCGCTTAGAGGCCACCCCATCCCATCCCAGAGACACTCATTCCAAAGGGAGAGGTGGTCACAACTCTACCCTGTAGGAAATCCTTTGTTCTGCCTTCCCCTGCTCGAGTTAGGCTCAGCAGCAGGAAAGCAGAACAGTGTCTGGAGGTCTGCAGCAGAGCAGGCTGGCATGCAGAACCTGCAAGGCGGCATAGGAAGAACAGGGGATCCTCTAAGGAACCCCCAGAGTACATGCTGTCATGCAACTAACAGTAGAATCAGTGGAGTTGCATGATTCCAACATGTTTGATACCAAACATGCCTAGGTTCAGAGAAACCATTATGTAGTTGGACTACTCATGTTGATGTCCACTACAGATCTTAAAATGGCTTTCCCGCACTAGCTAATCCCAGGGAATGATGTCTGGGGTTTGTAAGGGTATCTCTGCTCATGCAGAGGTACCCTCACACTCAGGAACATACACCCTGCCCTTGGGTTGAAGGACATACCAGAGGGGTGACCTACAGTGCCCAAGTGCAGTGACCATGATATAAGGCACACCCTATATCAAAAGTGAAAGGTGCATGCACCATTTCACACAAACTGCAATGGCAGGCCTGTAGACACAGTTTGCATGGGCACCCATGGGTGGTAATACATGCTGCAGCCCATGGGAGACCCCTGGTGTACCAATGCCCTGGGTACCTAAGTACCATATACTAGGGACGTAGCTGGGTGCACTAGTATGTCAATTGTGAGGTGTAAAAGTTTACCACCAACCGGATTTAGAGGAGAGAGCACAGACACTGGAGTCCTGATTAGCATGATCCCAGTGTACTAATATCTAAACACACTGACAACGCTTTTTCTGGTGGATACACCAGCTACCTGTGGATTCCTCACCATATGAATTCTCCCAATGCGCCAGCATTCGACTGACATTTTTCTTCCCAGCTCTCCACGTCAATGAGGACGTCACAATTGCTAGACTTCCATGCGACTCCGTCTGACGTCACTGTGGCAATGAGAGGTCCTCGCCGGCGTGCTGTCAGTTTTCACCATATGTAACGTGCCTTTGAGGCGAACAGGTGACGACTGACATCACATACTCAACATAAATATTTGTAGGAAGTTGGCTCTGTATATTCTATCTCAAAGTAAGAGATAGCATGCACCGGGTCCAAGGGTTCCCCTTATAGGTAAGACAGTGGCAAAATTAGAAAATTCTAATGCTCTATTTTGTGGTAGTGTGTTCGAGCAGTAGGCTTATCAGAGGGAAGTGTTAAGCATTTGTTGTACACACACAGGCAATAAATGAGGAACACTCACTCAAAGACTTAACTCCAGGCCAATGGTTTTTATATAGAAAAATATATTTTCTTAATTTATTTTTAGAACCACAAGTTCAAGATTTGAAGTAAATACATGAAATGCAAGGTACTCCACAAAGGTAAGTTAGGAACTTTGAATCACAGAAATAGCATGCACAGTTTTAGTAAAAATGGCAATAAGCTATTTTAAAAGTGGACACTGCAAAAATCAACAGTTCCTGGGGGAGGTAAGCAATGGTTAGTTTGTCAGGTAAGTAAAGCACTTACAAGTCTAAGTTCCTGGGCAAAGGCAGCCCACCGCTGGGGGTTCAAGGTAACCCCAAAGTTACCACACCAGCAGCTCAGGGATGGTCAGGTGCAGAGGTCACAGAGGTGCACAAAACACAAAGGCGCCTAAGGAGAACAAGGGTGCTCTGGTTCCAGTCTGCCTACAGGTAAGTACCTGCATCTTCGGAGGGCAGACCAGTGGGGTTTTGTAGAGCAGTGGGCGTGACACAAGTGGGCACACAAAACACACCCTAAGCAGCACAGGGGCGGCCGGGTGCAGTGTGCAAAGCAGGCATTGGGTTTTGTATTGCATTCAATGGAAGGACCTGGGGGTCACTCTAGCGGTGCAGGCAGGGCACAGGGGGGCTTCTCGGGCCAGCCACCAACTGTGCTAGGCCGAGGGTCACCTGTGGGTCACTCCTGCACTGAGGTTCGGTTCCTTCTGGTCCTGGGGGCTGCGGGTGCAGTGCTTGGTCCAGGCATCGGGTTCCTTGTTACAGGCAGTCGCGGTAAGGGGGAGACTCTGGATTCTCTCTGCATGTTTCGCTGTGAGGTTTTAGGGGGGTCGTCTCGGGCTACTCACGAGGTCACAGTCGCCTGGGAGTCCTCCCTGTGGGTGCAGAGGGTGAAGTCTCACGCTTCCGGCGGGAAGAGTGAATTCTTTGAAAGTTGCAGAAAAGTTGCAATATTGTTGCTGTTTGTTGAGCAGAGCCACTGCTCACGGGAGTTTCTTGGTCCTTAGGTTCAGGGCAGTCCTCTGAGGTTTCAGAGGTCGCTGCTCCCTGTTGGATGCATTGCTGTTTTTCGAGTCAGGAGACAGGACAGTAGGGCTGGGGCCAAAGCAGTTGTCGCCTTCCGTCGTCTCTGCAGGGCTTTCAGGTCAGCAATCCTTCTTGTTTCAGGTTGCAAGAATCTGATTTCCTGGGTTCTTGGGTGCCCCTAAAACTAAATGTAGGGTTGTGTTTAGGTCTGGGGGGCAGTAGCCAATGGCTACTGTCCTGGAGGGGAGCTACAACCTCTTTGTCCCTCCTCCCTGAGGGGAGGAGGGCACATCCCTAATCCTATTGGGTGAATCCTCCAAATTTAAGATGTAGGATTTCCAAAGGCAGGGGTCACCTCAGCTCAGGACACCTTAGGGGCTGTCATGACTGGTGGGTGACGACTCCTTGTTTTTCTCATTATCTCCTCCAGCCTTGATGCCAAAAGTGGGGGCAGTGGCCGGAGGGGCGGGCATCTCTACTAGCTGGGATGCCCTGTGGCGCTGTAACAAAAGGGGTGGGCCTTTGGGGCTCTCCTGACTGGTGGGTGACTCCTCCTTGTTGGTCCCACTATCCTCTCCTGCCATGCCGCCAAAAGTGGGGGCAGTGCCCGGAGGGGCGGGCATCTCCACTAGCTGGGATGCCCTGGGGTGCTGTAACAAAAGGCATGAGCTTTTGAGGCTCACCGCCAGGTGTTACAGTTCCTGCAGGGGGAGGTGAGAAGCACCTCCACCCAGTATAGGCTTTGTTCCTGGCCACAGAGTGACAAAGGCACTCTCCCCATGTGAGCAGAAACCCGTCTGGTTGTGGCAGGCTGGCAGAAACTGGTCAGCCTGACACTAGAAGTCAGCTGGGTATTCGGGGGGCATCTCGAAGATGCCCTCTGGGTGCATTTTACAATAAATTCCACACTGGCATCAGTGTGCATTTATTGTGCTGAGAAGGTCAATACCAAACTTCCCAGCTTTCAGTGTGTCCATTATGGAACTGTGGAGTTCACGTTTGAAAAACTCCCAGACCATATACTCTTTATGGCTACCCTGCACTTACAATGTGTAAGGTTTTGCTTAGACACTGTAGGGGCATAGTGCTCATGCACATATGCCCTTACCTGTGGTATAGTACACCCTGCCTTAGGGCTGTAATGGCCTGCTAGAGGGGTGACATACCTATGCCACAGGCAGTGTGAGGTTGGCATGGTACCGAGGGGAGTGCCATGTTGACTTAATCATTTTCTTCCCACCAGCATACACAAGCTGTGAGGCAGTGTGCATGTGCTGAGTGAGGGGTCCCCAGGGTGGCATAAGACATGCTGCAGCCCTTAGAGACCTTCCCTGGCATCAGGGCCCTTGGTACCAGGGGTATATGATTTGAGTGCCAGGGCTGTGCCAATTGTGGAAGCAAAGGTACAGTTTAGGGAAAGAACACTGGTGCTGGGGCCTGGTAAGCAGGGTCCCAGCACACTTTCAATCATAATTGGCATCAGCAAAAGGCAAAAAGTCAGGGGGTAACCATGCCAAGGAGGCATTGCCTTACACACCTTAAGTCCCTTCTGCAGTTGAGTTGGGCATTGCAAATCTTAAAGGGGAAGCCTTGGAAGCACGAGAACTTTAGAGTTACTCGCTCCATTCAACCTTACTAGGAAACAGATAATGGCAAAGAAAGAAGCTAGTTATACCATGCTTAATAGAGAAAAAATTAAAAAATGCCTTTTACGGTTGCACGAAGATCATCATCAATGTGGTTAATGCATGGGGTGATATCACTGCCGATATCTACATTCCAGATCACTTAATGTTTGAAACATTTTCCAATCTGCAGATATAATCATTTCATAAAGAGCTATATTCATGAAGTATGCAACTGTATTCCGATTAGAAGCGTATGAGTGGGGAAACATACGTTTTTCTTAGCAGAAGCGAGCGAGTTTTCTGTAAGCCTTTCAATGATTTGTTAACAGGTAGCACTGCACGGCGCATGCAACGTGTTATCTGCTAACTTAGCCTGCTACCTGAAAGGTATTCCCGTCTCTGATTCACCCTGTATTTCTATTGCTTTCGATTGGGTGCTGCTTGATGTTGAATGATCAAGGCTGTTGTGAGATGAGAGCAGGTGTCCCATTTGTGAGTTCTGTTTCTCAAATGGTGACCTTCTGTGCAAATGTCCTTTGCCCGTCCACACATGAGGTAAAATTAGCAAATCTGTTGCCTCACATTGCTGCTACCAATATCGATTTCAACAAGCTAAGCAAACTAAAGGCACTATTGTTTAAAAAAAAAAATGCGACACTGATATTTGCATTCAAAACCTATGACCCTCACGTGGCAAGGTCATCAGCTGAGATACAGTCCCTCTTAAATATTAACTTCCCAATCACTTTGGTGAATTGGAGCCCTATGTTTAATGAAGCTAACCATTAGGATTGTACACTTTTTAAAGGCTGTAGTTTCTGGATTTGCATGCACTTTTCAGACCTTTTTTTGTGATACCATCAGCTACACAGTCACTTTTGTCAAGTGTTTTTGGAGGATTTCCACTAGTCTTCACAACTGTGCCATGAATGCATGATGTAGTATTATGGAGCATCACTACTACAGGATCTTAATAAGTTCTCTTTGGTTCACACCAGTAATCTTCTGTGTGCAACCTGTTTTCTGTTGCTTATGGTGCCCTTTAGAAAATGCAATTGAGGTGTATACTGTTCAGCAACAGGTGCTTTCTACAGACATTAATCTCATGATGTTCACATTGGGAGTTCATTCCCAGAGTTGACCTATGAGATTACGCTTGATCTGTGATGCTTCCTGTAAGTCATCTTTTCAGGACCGATACTCTTGTCTCATAGTGCCTCATCATCTGGCACTACGGGAACACTGCCCCCTCAGCTGCAGCTGAGGCTACGGACCACGTGCTCCTTTGACCTTTTGGATGAGGCCCTGGTGGTAATATCTGCTGAAGAGGGGGGTCCCTCTTGAATTACATCTCCATTGATGTGTTTGACGACCTCATGAAGGATTCTGGTGAATTTTAATTTGGACCTGTTTTTTAATCAAACATTTTTACCCAATTAACAATGTTTTTTAATTCGCTATTTTTCCTAGGACTGTTCTGCTTGTCGACATGCACATCCTAGTGATTTTTGTAGGTTTTATAGCATTTTAGACTATTTTATCTTGTATTACCTTAGGGATTTTTAGAATCTGCACTTCTAGACCAGCAAAGGGAGGGTGCCTTAAGGGCCTTTTAGAACCAGGATTGGGTACCCATGTCCTAGCTTAGTTTCACAGCTCGTGCCTTAGTTTCCATTTATATGCATTTATATTCATATTTTAGCACGCCTACTTTTAGCAACTGTTTTTATATGTTTATCATTTGCTTTTCTAGGAAGTCAGAGTTTGTGCTGCACGTTTAATCTATCGGTACTCTTTGTCCCTGGCTAGGACGCACAGGACATGACATGCACCTCGTTTCCCAGCCCAGGAGTCAGCTTCTATCTCTGAGACATAGCATTACAATAGAGCTGCTGTCTAAACGGAGCACTGGTCATAACAAACTACACTTAGACTTAATGGAGGTAGAGAGCATTCAGGTCATTAGCATCCTGGGACCGACAGCGTCGCTGGTGCTGATTTCTGAGCCTCCTAAGCAGATCGCCATCTGCATCACGGGCATACCTCTGATATTCTATTCGGGTATGGCACTACAGTATTCCTTTAGGTCAGGTCAGGCAAAGGGATACAGCCACTATGCTCTCAGACTTAGACGTAGGGTTTTGGTAGGAACATCTAGACTCTCTAGAAACACACAATATGCTTAGGTTGTTTATCTTGTTCACTCTTGTTGTCATGCTGGTTACTGTGCTGTTTCATCTGCTGAATTATCTCAGGACATGATTTTCATATTCAAATGCGATTACTTCACTAAATACACTGAAATCCATTCCACATTTCGTGTTCCACCTTGGCGTGCATGAGTAACTCAGCGATGATCTGTTTCCACTACTTCCCTGAGAAATCACAGTGTAATGTAGAGGTTGCTGCAATCACCTTTTGCCCGGACAGGTTTGGAGGTCAGGGTGAGGCAGTGTGAGCTAGCCAGGAGGTAGGCAGGCAGCTGCCAAGAGGCATTTCCTGGATTCAGTCTCCCACACTCAGTAGTGATGCCATACTTAACACACAGTCCTATTACCAAAAAGGGAACTACATAACAACTGATCAGGTTTCTGGACGATGTCTTTACTTCAACAGAGTGGACCTTGCCAATGGTGTGGGGTTCACTGCAGACGGTGCCCTTGCTCACAGTATGCTTGTGAACAATGGAGTTTCCTAAATCTTCCTAATACCTATGATGGGAACCAATGCTCATCATCAGTCCACTCATTGACAATGTGGACCAATCACTAGATGAAAGCTTGACTGGGGGATCCCTGGCAGAAATACCAACATGGACAGATGTCTGTTGCATAAGGGTCTGTTGAGTTGCCAGACACCTGTTTCTTGTGTGATTTTTGTCTTAAAAACACTCATCTATGAAATGTGTCATTGAAATCCAACATTCAGAGCCCACAGAGGCCAACCCTCTTTATCAGTGAGACACTTTATGCCAAATATCAAACACATGAGGCTGTCTCAGGAACATGTCCTAACTTGTGGAGATGATATATTCATTTTTATGTGGCTCTTCAGCAAACATTCACACCACACATCTCAAATGGCTAATACAGAAATCTGGAATGTTAAGCCCCAACCATGATCTTAATCAACAAATCCTAAACTTGGCCACCCAGAACAAAAAAGGGCAGAATACACTTATCTTCCATAGCTAATAGAAAAAACAATACAAAAATAAATACATCTGAAAAAAATGGGCAGAGCCAAATGAATTATATGCTACTAGTAGACGTGGTAGAACGTCTGGCAGTTGGTGCCTCTGAAAAGGGTAGTAACTCCAAAAACCTCAACCTCGTTGGCCAGTTGTTTGGGACCCATATTGCGGTGAACTGGCTACAGAAGCCAATAGTTGTTTTCATTGTTATTTAATGTATGCATTTAGCTCTGACCACAAAGAGTTGACAGATTCAAGCATGTGAAACTATGAACGATCTAATGTTGAGAAACCATAACGTTTCTGGCTTTATTTATCAGATATGGGGGAAGTACTGAAAAATAATGCCTACTGGAATGTTTTCTGGCTTAGACTGAGATACCACAAAAAGGAGCCAGTAAGGCACCAGCTTCTTATACTCCTGCATAAGAATGGAGGAAGCTGAGACACAGGCCACTGTCTATGTATCCCTTACACATATCGAAAAGAGCACCAGCTTCAATTGTAAGGCATCAATGCTATCAGGCAACATTCCTGTTGGATGGTAGAGAGCTTCTTGCCCAAACTGTATGCTAGGGCTCTTTCTTGTTTCAGCGATCATCTTCACAGGCATTTTAAAAATTATTTTACTTTAATAAATTTATTTTTATTTCACAGTGAAAAGAGACAAACGTCAGCAGGAGATAAATCCAAAATTAAGCTAAACTTAAAAATTGAAAAAACAAACAAAACGCATATGTAGCACTAAGAAAACAAATCTGCAGTTTGAGCTGGTGAGCAACACACCAATCATATTTAGGAAAAAAAATCCACTTTTAGGGGAAGATAAGAAGTTGGAGGACCCAGAGTAAATTCAAATAGCTAAATGTTTACTTATCTATAGGAGTAGTTTTGCAGCTTGAAGATTTTTAGCTAGCTTCACATGCTGTGCCTCATCCTGACATCTAGTGTATGGATTTGTAACTCCTCTGCCACCCCACTTTTTTTTTTTTTTCTTTCTTTTTTTTTTACTGCTGGGCAGCGTCGAGCATTTGGTGTTCACAATCTTCAGATTCTTTTTGTTTCCCCCTTCTCACTTATATTTTGCAACCATGTCTCATGATGGCTTCCTGTGAGTACTCCTTCACTGCAATGTTATTTTGTTTTTCATGCTCCTTATTTCTGCGTAGGTTGGTATGTCGCATGTGAATTCAGAAAATTCTTCAAGCTCCGAAACTACTCATATGGGCAACAATTTTGTTTATAGTAAAAACTCTATTCTGTATTTGCATGCTGTGAATTGACTATGGAGTGCAAGTGAGGCTCCTGTGATATGAGTGCTTATAGCTCACTAAACACTTCGTAGGGAGGTGATGGCCATTAGGAAGGCCGGCTTGAAGGTAAGGTGTTTGAGGTCAGGTTGGTGCAATGGATCAAAAGAACCATTCATAAGTTACATTAGTAGCTGTAGAAAATGGCTCCCTGTTACAGTTACCCTCCACTTTTTGCCTTATATTCATGCTGACTTGACTAGTAAATATGCTGGGACCCTGCTAACCAGGACCCAGCACCAGTGTTCTTTAAAAATGTACCAGTTTCCACAATTGGCGCACCCATGGCACACAGATAAGTCCCTTGTAAAAGGTACCAGTGGTACCAAGGGCCCTGTGACCTGGGAGGGTCCCTAAGGGCTGCTGCATGTATTATCCCACAATAGGGGACCCCTAACTCCGCACATTCACACTGCCTTGCAGCTTGTGTGGGCTGGTGGGAAAAAAAGCTAAAGTCGACATGGCACCCCACTCAGGGTGCCACGCGAACAAACCACTGCCTCTGGTACAGGAAAGGCACCCCTCTAGTAGGCCTTACAGCCCTAAGGCAGGGTGCACTATACCACAGGTGAGGGCAAAGCTGCCTGAGCAATATACCCCTACAATGTCTAAGTCCATTCTTAGACACTGTAAGTGCAGTTTAGCCATACTGAGTATATGGTCTGGGAGTTTGTCATTACGAACTCCACAGCACCATAATGGATTCACTGAATACTGGGAAGTTTGGTATCAAACCTCTCAGCACAATAAACCTAAAATGATGCCAGTGTGGGGTTTACTAAAAAATGCACACACAGGGCATCTTAGAGATGCCCTCTGTATGTTAGCCAAACTGCTAGTGTAAAGCTGAACACTCTGTGCCAGGCTGCCACTTTCAGACATGTTTTCTGACCACATGGGGTGAGTACCTTTGTGCACTCTGTGGTCACAAACAAAGCCTGTCCTGGGTGGAGGTAATTCACACCTCTCCCCTGCAGGAACTGCAACACCAGGCGGTGAGCCTCAAAGGCTTAAGCCTCAGGTTACAGTGCCCCAGGGCACTCCAACTAGTGGAGATACCCGGCCACGCAAACAAAGCCCCACTTTTGGCAGCAAGTCTGACGGGAAAATTAGGGAAAACAGGGAGGTGTGACAACCCCAGCCAGGATCACCCCTAAGGTGTCCAGATCTGAGTTGACCCCCTACCTGCAGAATCCTCCATTCTGGTTTGGAGGACAGGGACCAATAGGGATAGGAATGTCCCATGCCCCCCCCAAAAAGGGTGTGCACAAGGAGGGTGTAGCCACCCTCCGGGACAGTAGACATTGGTTACTGCTCTGACCCCTAAAATGCCCCTAAATCCTGTTACAAAGAACATGCAAAAAGACCAGTGACGCGTCCAGCGGGCCCAGCGACCTCTGCCAACTCCGGAGGACTGCCCTGCACCCAAAAGGACCAAGAACTCCTGAGGATAGTGGCTATGTCTAAAGAAACCTACAACCAAGGACTCCTACCTCACTCCAGACGCACAAGTCTTGGCCCCTGTGCACCTAACTCCCACGGTCCGTGTCCAGGGGGTCCAACCAGCAAGAGAGGGTCCCTAGGCGATTGCGAGCAAGTGCCCACCCTGGGTTGACCTGTCCACCTCTCCACGATGACGCCTGCAGAGGGAATATTGAGGACCGCCTCCCCCTGACCAAGAAGCTGAAGACGAAGATATCCAACGCCTAAGAACACACTGCATCCGCAGCCCCCAGGCCTTGGAGAATCCAAATCCCGGTGCCTCAATATTCAGCAGGCGGCCCTCCTCCCTATCCGACTAGTGGTGTGCCCGAGACACCCACCTGAACCACGCCTGCAGCCTCCGAGTGACCCCTGGGGTGTCCTCATAGACCAGCATTGGAAACCAGACGTTCGGTTTGCACCTTGCACCCGCCCGCCCCTGTGCTGTTAAGGGTGAGTGTTTGGTGCCTACTTGTGGCCCCTCCAGTGCTCTTCTAATCCCCCCTGGTCTTCCCTTCAAGTCGCGGGTAGTTACCTGCTGGCCGACCTGATTTCGAGTACCCCCTGTCTCCATAGGAGCCCACATTAGATTTGCCCAACTTTGACTTCTGCACCCAGCAGCCCCTGTGTTGCTGGTGGTAGGTGTTTGGGGTTAACTTGAACCCCAACCGGTGGACATCCTAAAACCCAGAGACTGAAACTAAGTGTTGTACTTACCTGTAAAACAATTTTCCCTTTCTTCCCACACGGGAACTGTTTCTGAAAATTGCAGTGTCCAGTTTTAAAACAGATTATTGCCAATAATTCAAAAACTGTATTACTTACCTATTTCAAACAAAGTACTGTTGATATCTGTGTGAAATACGAAACCTTTGAGGTAATTACCTGCAACTTGAATCTTGTGGTCCTAAAAATTCATTAAGAAAATATATTGTTTCAATATTAAAACCATTGGTCGGGAGTTAAGTCATTGAGTGTGTGCTGCTTCTATTTTCTGTGTGTGTGTACAATAAATGCTTTACACTACCCTTTGATAATCCTAACTGCTCGACCACACTAACACAAAAGAGAGCATTAGTATTATCTAATTTAGCCTCTGTTAAGCCTCTAGCGAACCCCTGGACTCTGCACACTATATCTTATCTCATTTTGATATAGTATATACAGAGCCAGCTTCCTACAAAAGGTGTGCCACAACTACGACCATGCACTTCGAGAATACCCTTGGTGCCAATTTTATGCTGAATGGAAGTACCGTGAACTAGTGAAGTGTCCCATCAACCACAAACTTCAGGAATCTTTTGTGATTGCTGTTCACTCGATCATGGAAGTATCAGTCTTTAAGGTCTACTGTTAGCATGTAGTGCTGCGGGCACTGCCACTATGGTGCTCGCAGTGGAGGTGGCGCAAAATTGTGGTTGGTGGTTAGTTAGGGTCCCACCCTTTAAGCTACTTTTCTTCATTGGCACTGTCCCCCTCGGAGGGTTCTCTGAACTGGACACCTACCATCACCTTCACAGTGTTGCTATAATTTTGTCTTTTTTTTAAGCAACTCATACCTCAGTGCTGAAGAGGTTGTCGCCTGTGATTGACATGTTCAGTACTGCTGTATAATTCCTGATTAAGGCTGGAGCTTCTCAGTCATGCAGGTCTCCTTAGTGTAAAACCCCTGTAAAGCTGTATGCTGGCTGTGTCAGCAGCATCTAGGGCTGACTTAAGGGTGGTGCTAGCAATGTTCTTGCATTTCGTCACTACAATCCTTGCTCTACTGCCTTGTCCTAAGTATTGTTGCGGGAGGTGCTGCATGTGATGCTCCATTTCTTACCAATGCTGGTGTTAAAAATGATTTAATAGGACATTTAAGTTGGCTATGTGCCACTGTGCTGCAGCTAATCTCTGCAATCTGCCACAACACCTACATTATCTTACTCTCTCTGTGCTCTGGCATGCTTCTAGCCATGGGTGCTTTCGACCTTGTGCATGATATTGCCACAATGACTCATTTCTCATATTCTACATGAAATATAGTATATCCTTTGACAAGTGAACAGAAACAGGCTTTTTACCGGTTTACCCCCACCTTGTTGCCTCATTTTTTTACTACTAGATACTGTTGTGATGGTTCTGAAAGCCCACAGCCCTACTCAGTGCATATGCTTTGATCCTTAAAATGGTGAATTTTAATTTGCTTGTTCCCAGTAGGCATTGCCCACCTTACTTCTAAGTACCTAGTTTATTGTATCTGGAGTACCCAGGGGCTGTAAGGTGAGGTGTTACCCGCGGACTGCAGCACTAGTTGTGTCAACATGAGCTCTCTAGAGGTAGCTGTGGATGATCAGCCAAGGCTTATCTAGGAGACACTCAAAGCCACTGTAGTCACACAGCACTTACACACAGGAAAGAAAACACTCAGTTGTACGAAAATAAAGGTACTTTATTTTTGGTCACACAATACCACAAAATACTAGAGTCAACCCTCCAATAGGAGCTAAATAATACACTAATTATGTACACTAGTAAACAGTAATAGGCACAGAAAATGTTAGAAAACAGCGCAAATAGTAATAACCATATTGAGGTTTAGGGGGAACCCAAACCACATTCTAAAAAACTGGAATGAATACGAACACAGGAGCTAGGAGTACCAGAAAACCACAGAGTTAAGTAACACAGTAATTACCCCCCCCCCCCGACCAGGAAAGCAGGAGTAAATCACTGGAATTTCCCCAAACCACTCAAAAAGGAAGGAAAAGAAGAAAATAAGGCACCCAGACAAGACTGCAAGAAACCAGCAGTGGATTCCTGGAGAGGAAGACCTGTGGAGAGAGGGGACCAAGTCCAAAAGTCATAGTGCAGTCCAGGAGAAGTAGGAGCTACTAGCCCAGCTGTACTTGCAAGAGTTGGTCGACGGTGAGGAAGAACAGGTAAGCACTGCAGCCCTGGACCCGGAGAACAGTTCCTCAAGAACGTAGAATATGTTCCACGCTGGAAAGAAGATTGCAGACGGGTGTCCGTGCAGGAATTCCATCAACAAGCCTTAGGAATACAAGGACCTACCTCCATCACAGTTGGACAGCTGGCAGGGAGGTCTAAGAGGACTTCTCCGGACCACCACAAATGATGCAGGATCCACACAGCTCAGGATTAGAGAAGATCTACGCAGCTGGTCGTCATTGCAGTAGGTGCCTGCGGATGCAGGGGAGTTACTCCTTCACTCCAAGGGAGATTTGTTCTTCCTTCTCATGCAGTCTGAAGACTTGCTGCCCTCAGAGGATGCACAGCTGGGGAAAATGTTGCAGAAGCTGGAAGGAGCCGTGGAAACAATGTTGCAAGAAGAGTCTTCTTCATGGATGCAGATATTCGGTTCCTGGAGGGTCCAGTTGCGGTTCCAGTGGCTAGAAGTCAAAGTGGAGATCGCAGAGGAGTCCTGCTACAATCTTGCAAGCCGAATCTTAGGACCCACCCAAGAGAAAGACCTTAAATAGCCCTAAGAGTGGTCTTGGTCACCAAGCCTGGTGACCATCCACCAGGAGGTGTCTTTGACGTCACCTGCCTGGCCTGGCCACTCAGAGTTCCCTTCCAACCTTGGAAACAAGAAAGCAGAACCCAGGGACCCTCAGGAGGAGCTCTGAGCACCACCCCTGGGGATGGTAATAGACAGGGGAGTGGTCACTCCCCTTTCCATTGTCCAGTTTCGCACCAGGGCAGGGACTGGGGGCCCCTGAACCGGTGTGGACTGGTTTATGCACGAAGGGCACCAAATGTACCCTTCAAAGCATACCAGTGGCTTGGGAAGGCTACCCCTCCCAAGCCAGTCACACCTATTTTCAAAGGGAGAGAGTATTACCTCTCTCTCCCAAAGGCAATCCTTTGTTCTGCCTTCCTGAGTTTGATCAGATCAAGCAGCAGGAGGGCAGAAACCTGTCTGAGGGGTGGCAGCAGCTTGGGCTGCCAGGAAAACACTAAGACCGGTGGTAGTAATGCTGGGAGTCCTCTAAGGAGCCCCCAGGGAGCATGGAATCATACTTCCAATACTTGCAACAGTATTGGGGTATGATTCCGACATGTTTGATACAAAACATGCCCAGGTTCGGAGTTACCAATGTCCAGTACACGTGTAAAATCGCGCCCCCAGCACTCAAAAAGTCCAGGAAAATTGAACTGGAGTTTGTGGGGGCACCTCTGCTTGTGCAGGGGTGCCCTCACACACAGGTACCTGCACCCTGCCCTCTGGGCTGAGAGGGCCTACCATAGGGGTGGAACTTACAGTGACCTGGTGCACGAACCTGCAGTGAAAACGGGTGCATGCACCTGTTTCACGCAGACGTCAATGGCAGGCCTGCAGAACCCTTTGCATGGGCTCCCTATGGGTGGCAGAATAACTGTTGCAGCCCATAGGGATCCTCTGGTACCCCAATGTCCTGGGTACCATATACTAGGGACTTAATTGGGGGGACCAGTATGCCAAATGTGGGAAATAAAAGGTACAGTTACCAAAATTTACAGGAGAGAGCATAACCACTGGGGTCCTGGTTAGCAGGATCCTAGTGGACACAGTCAAACACACTGACAATAGGCAGATAATGGGGTAACCATGCCACGAAAGAGGGAACTTTCCTACACCTATGTTACCTTGTGTTTTTTTCAGCTCCTTCCTCAATGATTTGTTCTGTGTCTCAGCCTTGATGACTTTCTCGAAGTCTAAGTAATCTCCGTGCTCCAAACTCCATGTCCTTAGCATTCTCATTCGAGAGACCCATGTCTTTCAGGGGTGTCTTTGACTGTGATGTGGAGTAGTATGCCCAGCTTTGTTTTTCCTTTGCCTTCTTTGTCTTGGACGGAACTCCACATAAGATCTACAGCCCTCTGCATAGTGTTGTTTTTCTTTTTTCTTTTGTTTTTTGGAAGACCCAGGTTGAAGTGCGTGTCATTCTGGGTTTGCTGACGTTAGCACTGTAGGCAAAACCTAAAGTGAGTATACTCCATCACATACAATTTTTCACCAACCCTTGTGGTCGATGCAGATTCCAACGCAGATTCTGTCAGTGAAAATCTACTGTGCCTTTCCTTGATGTTGTTGTATCTGATGGTGTTATTTAATTTTTTTGAACTTTTGCTCCAAAAACTCAGTGAAAAGATGTAGTCTCTTTCGAAAATCTTCTGCTCTGCTTCCAGACACAATAGTAGAAAAAAGAATCTGAAGATGTCGACCAAGTCAACAGGCAGGTGACATCAGAAAAAATTCTTGCTGCAAAATTATATCAATGACTGACTGTGGTGGACGTTCATGAAATAGAGAGCTGATAATTACTAAGGAGTATGTGAAATAAAGAATTAAAATCCCTCTAGATTGTAAAGAAACAGTCACTCCAATAGCAGCAAAAATAGTGCTATTGTGCAATTTCACAACTTTAAGTTGGCCAGTGACAAACTAAATGTCCATGCTTATTAGGAAGATTTTGATTTGCATTGTACATTTCACAAGATTCATTCATAGTCCCATTTTCCAGTACTTTACTTATTCTAAAAGTCCACCATGTAAAAGTTACCATTTTCACAAAGATAAGAAAGGGAAAAACATTAAATAAAGACATTTATGCACCAATACATGTTAACGTAGACAGTTGGATGTATGCGTTTCTAAGCCTTATATTAGCATATCCCCAAATAGATTTCAGACTGCATTCTCCTATTAACTTAAAATAAAAATATGTCTCAACTTTATAAAAAGATTTTCAATGCCATGCTGCTGCTTAGTCTAACAATGATCAAGTATCAAATACACATACGTGAAATCTGAAATCCCCTTTCAGCATGGAACAAAGATCCTCTGCTATATCGGACATGCATGGATGCAATGTTGCAACCAATCGTGCATAAAATGGTAGTAAATCCAACCTACAAAGCAATGAAATGCAAGTCAGTCCCAATAAATTTCTAATTTAAGTAACATTCAGCTTTTGTAGAAAATAAAGCATGCATCTCTCCAAATGAACAAGTTACTTACCTTCGGTAACGCTTTTGCTGGTGGATACAGTAGCTATCTGGATTCCGCACCTTATCAATTCCTCACCTTAAGAATTCTCCCAATGCGGCAGCATTCAACAGAATTTTTTTCCCAGATCTCCATGTCGACGAGGACATCACAATTGCGACTCCGTCTGACGTCATCTGAGCCACAAAAAGTATTTGCCGGCGTGCTGACGTCAGTTTCACCATTCTTTTACAGTGCCTTCAACACTAGGGGATTTCTACCTCTCCGTTGTATCTCTACTATATTGAGGGAATTATTTTTGTAGTGCTACTATGTCTCCACCAAAGAAATCCAGGTTTAAACCTGATAGTGAGTGCGGGGCCATATGTCGGTGACGGATCCGCACAAGAACTGCCTCTGGTGTTAAAGTTCAGATCACGACTTGCCAGGTTGCTCATCCTGCCAAAGCATGAACCAGAATGCTCTGTGTAAGGAAATGCCTTCTTGGCATGGTTACCCCCTGACTTTTTGCCTTTTGTTGTTGCCAGTTATGATTTGAAAGTGTGCTGGGACCCGGTTAACCATGCCCCAGCACCATTGTTCTTTCCCTAAACTGTACCTTTGTTCCCACAATTGGCACAGCACTGGCACACAGATAAGTCCTTGTAAATGGTACCCCTGGTACCAAGGGCCCTGATGCCAGGGAAGGTCTCTAAGGGCTGCAGCATGTCTTATGCCACCCTGGGGACCCCTCACTCAGCACAGGCACACTGCCTCACAGCTTGTGTGTGCTGGTGGGGAGAAAATGACTAAGTTGACATGGCACTCACCTCAGAGTGCCATGCCCACCTCTCACTGCCTGTGGCATAGGTAAGTCACCCCTCTAGCAGGCCTTACAGCCCTAAGGTAGGGTGCACTTTACCGCAGGTGAGGGCATATGTGCATGAGCACTATGCCCCTACAGTGTCTAAGCAAAACCTTAGACATTGTTAGTGCATGGTAGCCATAAAGAGTATATGGTCTGGGAGTTTGTCAAACACGAACTTCACAGTTCCATAATGGCTACACTGAAATATGGGAAGTTTGGTATCAAACTTCTCAGCACAATAAATGCACACTGATGCCAGTGTGGGATTTATTGTAAAATACAGCCAGAGGGCATCCTGGAGATGCCCCCTGAATACCAGTCCAACTCCTAGTGCTAGGCTGACCAGTTTCTGCTAGCCTGCCATAATCAGATGAGTTTCTGGCCACATGGGGAGAGTGCCTTTGTCACTCTGTGGCCAGGAACAAAGCCTGTACTGGGCGGAGGTGCTTCTCACCTCCCCCTGCATGAACTGTAGCACCTGGCGGTGAGCCTCAAAAGGTCATGCCTTTTGTTACAGCACCCCAGGGCATCCCAGCTAGTGGAGATGCCCGCCCCTCCGGGCACTGCCCCCACTTTTGGCGGCATGGCAGGAGAGGATAGTGGGACCAACAAGGAGGAGTCACCCACCAGTCAGGACAGCCCCTAAGGTGTCCTGAGCTGAGGTGACCCCTGCCTTTAGAAATCCTCCATCTTGAGTTTGGAGTATCCCCCCAATAAGATTAGGGATGTGCCCCCCCTCCCCTCAGGGAGGAGGCACAAAGAGGGTGTAGCCACCCTCCAGGACAGTAGCCATCAGCTACTGCCCTCCTGACCAAAACACACCCCTACATTTAGTATTTAGGGGCGACCCAGAACCCTGGAAATCAGAGTCCTGCAACCTACACAAAGAAGAAGGCTGACCTGAAAGCCCTGCAGAGACTACAACTGACTTGACCCAAGCCCTACCGGCCTGTCTCCCGACTCAAAGAACCTGCACAGCACCACATTCGACAGGGAGCAACGACCTCTGAGGACTCAGAGGACTGCCCTGAACCCGGAGGACCAAGAAACTCCCGAGAACAGCAGCACTGTTCACCAACAGCAACATTTTTGCAACTTTGAAGCAACTTTTAAAGAACTCACTCTTCCTGCCGGAAGCGTGAGGCTTCACACTCTGCACCTGACGCCCCCGGCTCGAGCTCCAGAGAACCAACACTGCAGAGAGGACTCCCATATGACTGCAATGACGTGAGTAACCGGAGTCAGACCCCCTGCAGAGAGGATCCAGAGGCTCCCACATGACCGCGACTGCCTGGTAACAAGGAACCTGACGCCTGGACCAAGCACTGCACCCTCAGCCCCTAGGACCGAGAGGAACCAACCTCCAGTGCAGGAGTGACGCCCAGGCAGCCATCTCCCTAGCCCAGTCGGTGGCTGGCCCAAGAAGCCCCCCTGTGCCCTGCCTGCATCACCTAAGTGACTCCCGGGTCCCTCCACTGCTTTCAATAGCAAACCCGATGCCAACTTTGCACACTGCACCCGGCCGTCCCTGTGCCACTGAGGGTGTGTTTTGTGTGCTTGTTTGTGTCCCCCTCCTGTCTTCCCCCCCAAGTGCTCTACAAAACCCCCCGGTCTGCTCCCCGAGGATGCAGGTACTTACCTGTTGGCAGACTGGAACCTAAGCACCCCTGTTCTCCATAGGCACCTTGTACCTATGTACCTATGTACCTATGTACCTATGTATTTTGGGCCCTCCTTTTACCTCTGCACCTGACCGGCCCTGTGTTGCTGGTGCTGTGACTTTGGGGTTGCCTTGACAGCCAATGGTGTGCTGCCTATGCCCAGGAGACTGAACTTGTAAGTGCTTTACTTACCTGAGAAACTTAAGCATACTTACCACCCCCAGGAACTGTTGATTTTTGCACTAAGTGTCCACTTTTAATAGCTTATTGCCATTTTAATCTATACTGTGTGTACTACTGCTTTGGTTCAAAGTTTCCTACTTACCTTTGTGGAGTACCTAGCATTTTATGTATTTACTTCAAATCTTGAATCTTGTGGTTCTAAAATAAATTAAGAAAATATATTTTTCTATATAAAAAATTATTGGCCTGGAGTTAATTCTTTGAGTGTGTGTTCCTCAAGTATTGCCTGTGTGTGTACAACAAATCCTTAACACTACCCTCTGATAAGCCTACTGCTCGACCACACTACCACAAAATAGAGCATTAGAATTATCTAATGTTGCCACTATCAACTTCTAAGGGGAACCCTTGGACTCTATGCAAAATATCTCTCACTTTGAGATAGTATATACAGAGCCAGCTTCCTACACTCTCAAAGAGAGCAAGGCAAAGCTCTTTTTCTCAAAGGCTAAGAAGGGTAAAAGAGGTTGGCGAAGTTAGAGGACACGGAACACTTCGTAGCAGAGGTCATAGAGGTCTCATAAGAAGCGACGGCATGAGACATGGCGCTGCTCATCCAGAGATCGGTCGGAGTCTCTGAGTTCGAGGTCACGGCGCAGCACGACTTGGGGAGTCAGCCCTACCGTGACTCCACAATCACCTGAGACATCTCCGGTGCAGACTATGATTGAGATCTTGGAGTCGCCTGTGGGTCCAATGGCTCACTTTTCCCCTGCATCGTCCCCCGGTCAGGACTTTGGGGCTGTAACGACAGATCCATTACAGCCACCACAAGGGGAACAAGAGTATCCTGCCTTTCTAGCGATGGTCCCCTTGGTGCACCTGCTAGCCCCCTGGGTCCGTTGGTTTTGTACGCTGGGTTTGCCGGCGCCGTATAAGCAGGCTGCATTTGTGCCCTTTTTTTTTTTAACCAGTAACACTTTTCGATGGTACAGGCACACCACCTAGGATGTCGCCACCTCTACCCCAGATGACGACGGTGATGTGGAGACGCCCTCGTCGGCGTGGAGAGCTAGGAAAAAAATTCTGGCGAATGCTGGCGCATTGGAAGAAATTATAAGGTGAGGAATCCACAGGTAGATGTATCCATCAGAAGAGGAATATTTTGAAGTTGCACACAGGCATACTTCTTAGATTGCAGCTGATATTTTCTTGCTAACAGTTGAGGTATGTGGAGTATTATCTAGGACTTGTAATGTCTTAAGGTATTGGATCTTAAGCACTTTTACTTAATTGGTAGAATTTGTTACAAAGCAGTAAAAGAAGATTCAGGAAGTGTGCAAAAATAAACATTAACCCAAAGACATTTCAAAGAAAAAGCCCAGGAATCCATGGTAAAACTATCAAGGCAAGCAACTGAACCTCATACTGTTAGCTGTTCATCTACAGATGAAGTTATTAGTCAGACATTCCAATTTTAGTGACAGAGTTACCAGCTACAGAGAGCAAACATCTGTTTTTAAATACATGAACAATGACTGTCATGATCTCTAATTGTTCATCTTCCTCCATAACTGGTTGGGAATTGGATGCAGTCAAGCAAGGGAAAGCAGCTCCAAAATGAAAGCTGCCACTTAACATATCTGAGGCACAAGAATCCCTATGCATTTCTAAACACCTCTCTGCAAAACAAACAATCTTCAAGAAGTGCATAAAAAGCCCTGCCCAACTCCTTCAAAGTTTCAACCCACCACAACAAAGAAATGCAAGACTAAAAACACAAAACATGCCTCCAAAGAAGGAATGTTACCCCAGAGAACTCTTACAAAATGAAGAAGGGAAGTTGGGCAACTATATAGCTTTCTAGCAACAGCTACACATTGAAGCTGGGGGAAACAAAGGGGAGGGTGGCAAATATCTTCAGCTATGTGAACTTCCTCAGCTTATATCTAGATAAGCCTACAGAGGACTAAAAAGTTTGAAAAGAGATAAGAACTTTAAAAATGGGAAAAGAATAACTGGCACTTGGTGGGCTCAGGACAGCCTTTTATAAATCCTTGGAACGGGTCCTCCTTATATTGGCACAGGGAGTACACCAAAGATGACAGTAGTGGACATCACACTCATTTCCGAACTAGGAAGAGGACCAGCTATTGTAAAGGATTAAGGGCCAGATGTAGCAAGCAGTTTTGCCCATTCTGTGTCTATGGGAAAATGATTTTGTACATATGGCCCTAAGTTACTTACCCTGTAAGCATAGGTTAGTGGCATGTAGTGCTTTAAATTCACATGCTCTGCACATTCCTGCCATCAAGGGTTGGGTCCGGAGGGGAGCAAGTTGTTTTCCTTAGAAGAAACATTTTGAGCCATAAGATCGAGTGACTCCTCCTTCTCAGTGATATTGTGCATGGGCATGAATACCTTTGTTGGATTTTCACACAGGCGGGTGAGAAAGGAGTTGAACTGTATGTGTGAAAGAAAAGTGATGTCTATGTAAAGGTAACCTATTTATACATATGTGTACATAAGTAGCATTGATCTGACATAGTTACCCACACTTTTTGCCTGAAGCCAGTGTGTTTAGACAGTACTGCACTGGGTTCCTGCTAATCAGAACCTCAGTGTCTGGACTCTCTCCTCTAACTTTAGTTGCTGGTAAACCTTTACACCCCACAATTGGCATCTTTGTGCACCCATGTAAGCCCCTAGTAAATGGTACCCAGTATACTGGTACACCAGGGGACTCCCCTGGGCTGCATCATGTACTGTGCCACCCACGGGAGCCCATGCAAACTGTCTGCAAGCCTGCCATTGCTGCCTGCGTAAAATGGTGCATGCGCCTTTCACTTCAGATATAAGGCTTGCTTATATCATGGTCTCTACACTTAGACACTTTAAGTCACCCTCTGGTAGGCCCTTCAGCCCAAGGGCAGGGTGCATTTCCTTAAGTGTGAAGGTATCCCTGCATGAGCAGGGTACTCCTATGAACCACAGACTCCATTCCCTTGGCTTTGTAAGTGCAGCTAAGCCATCTTAAGTTATTTAATGGACACTGATCAACACGAGTGGACCAACTACATAATGGCTTCTCCGACCCTGGGCATGTTTGGTATCAAACATGTTGGAATCATGCAACTACACTGATTCCATTACTAGTTGCATGACCCTGTGTACTCTGGAGGTTCCTTAGAGGATCCCCCAGTTCTGCCCGTGCCAACACACTGAGTCTGGCTGCCAGCTCACACTGCTACGAACCCAGACACTGTTCTGCCCTCCTGCTGATGAGCCTAACTCAAGCAGGGGAAGGCAGAACAAAGGTTTTCCTGCAACCTTTCCCTTTGAAATAGATGTCTCCGGGCTGCCGGGGGTGGCCTCGGAGTGCCACCAGACTGCTCTGAAGGGCACATTTGGTGCCCTCCTTGCTTAGTCCGCTTTGCACCCGTTCAGGAACTCCCGGCTCCCACTCTGGCACAAACCTACACAAGAGACAGGGGAGTGGCCACACCGTCAGCTCCTCCCCTAGGGAGGTGCATGAAGCTCTGCCAGGTGGCCGGTTGATTCTGCCAACTTGGAAGCAAGGTGGGCAGAGGCCTCTGGGAGCATCTGACTAGTTAGGCCAGGTATATGAAGTCCCTGACCCCCCCCCCTCCCTCTGATAGGTGGGTTACTACAGAGAGTGACCAACCCCCTTTTAGGGTGACTTAAATGCTCTCCCGAGGGTGGGTCATCAAAGTCGTCGAGCAAGACTCTTCAAGGAGCTCTCTGGAAGACATCTTCTGTTCCTGGCCTCCGGAACAGCTGCTGGTGTGCTTTTGGGATTGAAACAAGAGTGTATCCAGTTGGGAGGGCTCCCACTCCAACACTGTTTCTCCAGCTCCTGCAAGATTTCTGCAACATCAGTAGCTGTGCATCCTCCAGGGTCACAAGGACTCTGCTTGCATCCAAGAAACAAAAAGGAATCTCCCTTGAAATGAAGAATTCACTCCCCTGCATCTGCAGGCACCTCAAGATGACAACGACCGGCTGGTGGGTCCTGCTGTCCTACGGACAACGTAAAGGCTCTGCTCAAAGGAGATGGTTCTGTGGTCCTCTCCGGGTCCAACTTGTCTTCTGACTAACTTGGGAAACAGTGGACCTTTGCTGCAGCCACTGGAACGGAACCCCTGCGAAAGCGACTGTTACGCTTGCCAAGGCTTGTTGGCTTCCCCCCAGAGACGAACCTCGAGCTCCAAAAAGCCCCAACACGCTGCAAGTCCAAGATCCGCTTCCACTCTGCAAATCCTGCGATATGGGACTCCTGTTTTGTTGTGCTGCTGAGGCCTCTCTGTGTCTTGCTGTGCCTGCATCCAGTTGGCCACTCGTGGGGGCTCCTCTGACTCCGGCTGGTTTTCCTTCCTGCTAAAGGCCTACCCTGATTCCCCTCCATGGGTTGAGTCACTAGGACCTTGTTGGTCCTTCAAAACCTGCAATTTCCGTGTGTCAGCTATTTGCATTTGCCAAGGCTTGTTGGAAGTCGTGCTGGCCCTGACCCTCCTGCAATCCGGCAACCGACGTGGGACACCTTGTGGGCGACTCCAAGGATTTCCTGCATTCGCCTGGACTTTGCAGCTGGACTTCTTCCTTCACCGTTCTGCAGGAACTTCACCTCCAAGAGGGTGGGCATTGCGTACCTGCACTGTCTGTACATCTCTGAGTGATCGGGACACTGTCCTCTTTTTTTTCAGGTGCTTCATATCCGGAATCCACCTTCTGGTTCCACCAGCATAGTACACGGGTCACAACAGCAGCTGGAAAATCGAGGATTCCATTCCTTCCAACAAGAGTTTCCGACACCACTTCACCCCTATGCACCTGGGTTCCCTGGTGTAGGTACTCCAGTCTTCTGGATATCAATGGGTGGGGGTACTCTTCAACCTTCTTTGTGCCAACTGGTTCCCTCGTGGTCCACTGGAAAGGGTCCTGAATCCATAAAAATCCAACCAAGCGGTCCTGTGTTAGCCTATGGGACATTCAGCTTGATACCAACTCTGCACCTAGGCACTCATCTGATTTCTAGCGCTTACCTTTGGTGATTTTCTACTCCCACAGCCCCTGGGATCCTAAAACCCTTACCTTGGTTGGGTACATCAATTCTTATACCGCTTTCTTAGTATATGGTTTGCGCACCCACCACCCCGCATAGGGGCCCATCTATTTCTGTGCTTTTTCTGATTGTTGCAAAGTATATATTGTTGCGTGTTGCTATCTTCAGGTGGCAATATACCAATGTTAGTATGGTTTTAGTGTTGTAAACATGAAACATTTATTTATGCAACAACTGGTGCAGTTCTTTCTTGTAAATGGTTGCTGACTGGCTATAGTGGTATTGCAGGTGCTTTACACTCCTCCTAGATAAGATTAAGCTGCTCGCTGCAACAACCCCTAGAAAGCTTTTGCAATCTTGACACCTAACACTATCACTCTCAGCACAGATTGTAAAGAAGTCCCTCCTTAGAAGCGGTGATAGCCTGTGGGAGCTGGAGTAGTCTGAAACATGGTAGGTAGCAGAGCCTGACCTACACTGGCTTGTTGGTGTGCTTAAAGAATAAGTTACTTAACTTCGGTAACGCTTTTTCTGGTGGATACAGTAACTACCTGTGGATTCCTCACCTAAAGAATTCTCCACCTCGCGCCAGCCTCGACGGAAATTTCTTCTAGCTCTGCACATCGACGATGACGTCACAATCGCCCGACTCCACACGACACCGTATGACGTCATCTAGGCAATAAGAAGCCCTCGTCGACGTGCAGACGTCAGTTATCACCATTTTTTACGTGCCATAGAGGCGAACAGGTGAACATTGACCTTAAAGAGAACATAGTCACATCAAATGGAATGAAATCACAACATTTATTACAATAAAGACAAAATTAGGTAACAGCAATAAGTGCTCTATATGAAAGTAAAATATGTGAGACAAGTCCAAACATGTTTTCCTTGAACTAACTAAATTGGTGAAAGAAATGCATATATACATGCCCCACCTATATACATAATAATTCAGGTATATACATATATACAAGACAAGGGATGCTCACCCATGGATTTCACGGTATGACCAGTCAGGCAATGGGGAGGCGGGTCGGACCGTGAGGAATCCACAGGTAGTTACTGTAGCCACCAGAAAAAGCGTTACTGAAGGTAAGTAACTTATTCTTCTGATGGATACACCTACCTGTGGATTCCTCACCTAAAGAATAGAGTCCTAAAGCAGTACTACCTCCGGAGGTGGGTGCCCGAATGGTCAAACCAAGAAATCCTGCAGCACCGAACGAGCAAAATGGCCATCCCTCCTAACCTTTAGAATCCAAACAATAATGATTGACAAAAGTATGGAGGGACGCCCAAGTCGCCGCCCTGCAGATGTCAACCACAGGAACACCCCTAGCCAAAGCCGAAGAAACAGCTTTAGTTCTGGTGGAATGGGCACGAAGCCCCACAGGTGGTTCTTTCTTCGCCAAAGAATAACAAATTTTGATACACAGAATGACCCACCTGGATAGCGTTCTCTTGTGGATTGCTCTACCTTTCCTCTTCCCCACGTATCCAACGAAGAGCTGAACTCCTTTGTCCTGTCGACACAGAAGCTCAGCGCTCCTCGTGGATCCAGCCGGTGGAGCCTCTTCCTCCTTGGATGGATGAGGCGGAGGGTAAAAGGAAGAGAGACTAATAGACTGCCCCAAGTGAAAGGGTATAACAACCTTCGGGAGGAAAGCCGCCTTGGTCCTTAACACCACTTTGTCTCTAAAGAAAGAAAGGTATGGGGACTCTACACTAAGAGCCTGAAGCTCACTGACCCTTCTGGCCGATGTTATGGCCACCAGGAAAACAGTCTTGAGAACTAGCAACCGCAAAGTACAAGAATGCATCGGTTCAAATGGAGACCCCATTAAAAATGTTAATACTAAATTAAGGTCCCACTGAGGCATAACAAATGGTGATGGTGGAAATTTGTTAGTGAGCCCCTTTACAAACCTTAAAACAATAGGAGACTTAAACAAGGAAGGCTGATCAGGAAGGCACAGAAAAGCCGACAGTGCAGATAAATAACCCTTGACTGTGGCAACCGCACAACATTTCTGCGCCAGGAAAAGAGCAAATGACAATATGTCAGACAAACAAGCCTTTAAGGGATCAATTCTGTTCTCTCCACACCAACATACAAATTTAGCCGAACGACTTGCATAAATCGATTTGGTGGAGTGTCGCCTGGCTGATAAAGTAACATCCACCACATCCGGTGGGAGAGAAAAAGCACTCAGATTGCCCCGTTCAATCTCCAGGCATGAAGGTGCAAACTCGGGGGGGGGGGGTGTAGAATCTGCCCCTGCAAGAGGAGGTTCACCCTGTAAGGGAGACTGAGCGGAGGGCACTGAGAGAGTTGGAGAAGGTCTGAATACCACACCCTTCTTGGCCAATCCGGAGCTATTAAGATGACCTGGGCTCGGTCTTGGTGGATCTTCCTCAAAACTCAAGGAATCAAGGGTATGGGAGGAAATGCGTAAAGCAACTGACTCTTCCAGGACATCTGAAACGCGTCCCCCAAAGCTCCTTGCAACTGATACTGGAGGCTGCAAAATAACGGCACTGCACATTCTCCTGAGTTGCAAACAGATCTATCTGCGGATATCCCCACATCTGGAAGATGTACAGAACCAGATCTGGATGAAGACCGAGTTGCGTCGACTGAGAACGTCCGCACGCAAGTTCAGTGCTCCGGCCAAATGATGGGCTACCAAGCAGATCTTGTGTTCCTGAAGCCAGGACCAGAGTCGAAGAGCTTCTCTGCAGAGAAGATACGATCCCACTCCTCCCTGCTTGTTTATATACCACAACCCGGTAGTATTGTCCGTTAAGATCTGGACTGACTGACAGCGAATGGAAGGCCTTGAGAGCCAGACGTACTGCCCGCAATTCCAACAGATTGATGTGAAATCTCTGTTCCACTGGAGACCAAAGGCCTTTGACCTCCAGGTCCCCCAGATGAGCTCCCCACCCTAGAGTGGAAGCATCCGTTACCATTGTGGCCACTGGTGGCGGTAGCGAGAGCGGCCTTCCTTGTGACAGGTTGTCGACCGCTGCCCACCACTGAAGATCCACTGCAGTGTCTCTGGAGATCTTTATCGATTCCTCGAGATCCCCTTTATGCTGAAACCACTGCCTGCAGACGCAACACTGAAGAGCCCTAATGTGCCGGCGTGCATGAGTGACCAGCAGTACGCAAGAAGCAAAGAGACCAAGCAGACGAAGGACGAAGGACCTTGAGGACTGGAACTACCGCTCCATTTCGAAAAACATTCGAATCAGCGCCTGAATGTCCTGAACCCGCTGGGGCGGATGAAAGGCCCGATTCAATGTCGTGTCCAATACTGCCCTTATGAACAGGAGGCGTTGAGAGGGCTCCAGGTGAGATTTGGGCACATTGACTGAAAAACCCAGGTCTTACAACAATTGAGTTGTCGACTAAAGATGACGCAGCACGAGCTCCGGAGTCTTTCATCAACCAATCGTCCAGATAGGGAAACACCGCTATCCCCCTTCTTCAGAGCTCTGCCGCTACCACCGCCATCACCTTTGTGAAGACTCGAGGTGCTGAAGTAAGACCAAACGGGAGGACCGCCAACTGATAATGCTGCGATCCCACCACAAACCGGAGATACTTCCTGTGCGATTTGAGTATCGGAATATGGAAGTAGGCATCCTGCAAATCGACAGACGCCATCCAATCTCCTTCGTTCAACGCCAAAAGAACCTGTGAAAGGGTCAGCTTTCTGAACTTTTCCTGCCTGAGGAACCAATACAAAATCCTCAAGTCCAGAATTGGTCTTAACCGACCATCCTGTTTGGGGATCAGGAAGTATCTTGAATGACAGCCCTGACCCCTCTCCTGCTCGGGAACCAACTCTACTGCGCCTTTTGCCAACAGGGATAACACCTCCTGTTGTAGTAACAGGAGATGGTCTTCCGAACAGAAGGATGGGCGGGGAGTGAAGGGCGGAGGGAACTCCTGAAAGGGAAGAGCATACCCCCTCTTCACAATGTCGATGACCCAAGAATCTATTGTTATAAGCTCCCACACTGGAAGAAATTGGGCAAGTCTCCCCCCTACCGGAGACAAGTGAACAGGGAGTGGTGGAGGACTAAGGTTGCTTTCCCTGCTGCACCCCTCCAGAGGAAGAGGCAGAGTGCTGCTGGGTGGCTCCTCTAGTACGGACTCTGCCCCTGAAGGATCTGTATGGCAGGGAGCTTGCAGATTGTTGTGGTCCTTGGAATCTGCCACGAAAGAAGGAGCCACGTCCAAAACCCCTAAACCTCCTATCAGACCTAAAGGAGGAGGCCGACTGAAGTCCTAACGACCTCGCTGTGGCCCTGCTCTCTTTAAATCGTTCAAGAGTAGAATCTGCCTTTGTCCCAAAGAGTTTTTCACCATCAAAAGGCAGATCCAGGAGAGTCGCCTGCACATCCGTTGAAAAGCCAGACGAACGCAGCCAAGATTGTCGTCTCGAAACTATGGATGTGCCCATAGCTCTTGCCACTGATTCCGAAGTGTCTAACCCAGACTGGATCACCTGGGTCGCCGCCGCCTGAGCGTCCGTCAGCAATTGTAACACTTCCTGTGACAAGTTCAGATGGCCTTTTGCTTCCTCCAAAAGGGCATGAATATAACGTCCCAAAATGCAGGTTGCGTTGGTTGACTTCAAGGCCATACTACATGAAGAAAAGGCCTTTTTGGCAGAATGGTCCATTTTCTTAAATTCCCTGTCTGCAGGGGTTCCGGGGAGCGAGCCAGGAGAGGACCGGGAAGAACAGGAGGCCTGAACTACTAAGCTCTCCGGTGTCGGTGCTTGGAGAGGAAGACAGGGTCACCTGGTGCCGTTCGATAGCGTCGTGCTACTGCCCTGTTGACAGCTGCAGAAGACCCAGGTTGCTTCCAAATGTCTTTGATGGGGTCCAGAAGAGCCTCATTAAAAGGCAAGAGAGGCTCTGCCGTCACAGAAGTTGGATGTAGCACCTCAGTCAAAAGGTTCCTCTTCACCTCCGCAGCCGGAAGATCTAAGAAGTCTGCCGCCTTCCGTATTACTGCATGAAAAGATGTAGCTTCCTCAGTATACTCCCCAGAGGAAGCCAGATCCCACTCAGGGGAAGTATGGATGCCACTCGCAGTATCCAGTCCTTGAAAGTCACCAGAAGGCTCCAAGATTTCACCCTCTTCCAGGTGTTGCCTGCTGTACTCTTCCTCCTCCAGAAGGCGCAAAGCCAGACGTCTGGATCGAAGTCTAGATTCGAGACCCGGCGTCGATAAGGCATCGGCTGACGCCTTAGATCTTTGTTGGCGCTGAACCTCGGATCCATCCTACGCCGGGCCCATCCGGCTCCACAGGAACCTTGACTGTGGGCTGGATCCGAGGCGAATCCATCGGCGCCGTAGCAGGTGTTGCAGGTCTCCTGGGCGACGTCAAGGGCATCGGCGCCGCTTCGGCTGCAGCAGACAAAAATGGCATGAAAGGCGTTGACTTATAAGACGCGGGAACACCCAAATTAAAGGCCAAAGGGCCCGACGGACCTGCTTGTCCTCCACCCGGCGCCATGGTGGAAAAAATGTTAAACATGGCATTCAAAAAAGCCGCAGGATCTGTACCCGGCGCCGGGAAAGCCGGATATTGCTGTTGCACCGGCGCCGGCATAGAAGCCGAAGATGGGCCAGGCAATTCCTGGTTAGGAGAACTCTCTGGTCTCTGAAGAGGCTCTACCTCGAAAACCGACCCAGGTGAAGTCGGAGTCATAGGAGGCGGAGGAGTGGCGGTCGGGCAAATCTCCCACGTCGGATGGCGCCGAGCTGACGGAGATGCCGATCTGGACCTGGACCATCCTTTACTCGATTGGCGCCGGGAGTCTCCATGGCGATGATGAGCCCTCGAAGATCTCGAAGAGGACTCTCTCCGATTACCCCTCTCCTTCTTTTTCTTAGAACGGGCCAAGAATAATTTAGCCTTTCTTTCCTTAAGCGCCTTAGGGTTGATGCGCTGGCAGGAGCCGCATGACTCGACCTCATGGTCGGAACTAAGGCAATTCTCATGGGGATCAATAACCGACATTCGACCCACGCACTGGTTACAAGGCTTAAAACCGGATTTTCTTGGTTGTGACATTGTAACCGTCGATACGCAACTGTAGCTCCCTGTGAGCCTCGAAGAAAAAACGTTACTCAGAGGCACAGAAAAAAGGGAACTGACGTCTGCACGTCGACGAGGGCTTCTTATTGCCTAGATGACGTCATACGGCATCGCGTGGAGTCAGGCGATTGGGACGTCATCGTAGACGTGCAGAGCTAGAAGAAATTTCCGTCAAGGCTGGCGCGAGGGGGAGAATTCTTTAGGTGAGGAATCCACAGGTAGGTGTATCCATCAGAAACAGCCACACAGCAGTGTTTAGTGAAGGTGTGTGGTGTGGACTATGTAGTCTTACAAATGTCAGCTATAGAAATGTTTACAATAAAGGCCATAGGAGCTCCTTTTATATGAGTGGAGTGAGTTCTAGGAGAAACAGGTAAAGGTCTTCTAGCATTGATGTAGCAGGTTTGGATACATTTGACTATCCGCCTGGCTATGCCTGATTTGGATAAGGGGGGTTGCCTTTGTGAGGAAGAAAAAAGGCTACAAAGAGTTGTTTTGTTTTCCTAAAAGTTTTAGTTCAGAAGTGCAGAACTTGAGTGCTCGTTTGACATCTAGGGTGTGAAGAGCTCTCACTGCAAACAAATCTGGTTGTAGGAAGAAAACTGGGAGCTCAATAAACTGGTTGATTTGAAATTGAGAAACCACCTTATGTAAGCATTTAGGATTAGTTCCAAGAAATACTTTGTCCATTTATTTGAAAGACGGGTTCTTCCAAGGTTAATGCCTGGTGCTCACTAACACGTCTGGGTGAAATGATTGCGACTAAGAAAGTCACTTTCCATGAGAGAAATTGAAGTGAGCATGAAGTGGCTCAAAAGAAGGTACCATGAGTCTAGTTACTACGATGTAAAGATTCCACGAGGAGGCTCAGGGTACCCAAGGTGGAATGACTCATCTGAGTCCCTCCATGAAAGCCTTAATAACTAGAATTCTGAATAGTGAGATATGTTGTCTATTTTGGAGATATGCAGCTACTGCTGAGAGTTGCAAGCAAATGGAAATTTAAGTAGATTTACTTTCTGCAAATAAAGAAGATTGCAAAAAATGTCTTGTACCAAAGCTTTTGTTGAATCAATGTGTTTGGGTTGGCAGTAGCAAACAAAAGGTTTCCATTTTTTGCAGCATAACAAGCTGTAGTATGTGGTCTGTGTGCTTCCCTGATAATGTCTATGCATTCTGCAGACAAACCAAGGTAGCCAAACTCTAAGACATTTTGTCCTTGCAGATGCATTGCGACCACTGTCAAGCATTTTGTATATACCCCAGAAGGGGAAGTCACCTCGAACAATAATGTTTGCCTGCAATGACGAATCTTAAGTATTTGCGAAGTGCAGGGCAGATTGCAATGTGAAAGTAGGCGTCCTTTAGATCTAGAGCTGACATAAAGTCACCTTGTTGCAGAAGCGGAATGACATCCTGAAGAGTGACCATGTGAAAGTGTTCTTATAGGATGTACTTGTTTAAAGACTGGAAACCCAGGACTGGTCTGAGAGAACCGTGCTTTTTGGGGATCATAAAGTATAGAGAGTATACTACTACACCTAATTGTTGTAAGGGAATTGGTTCCATGAACCCTTGGAGAAGAAGGACTTTTTGCTTGAGAAATGAGGTGTTCTTGTGATAACCTGTGGCTGCGAGGGGGAAAGCTGGGGTGTGCTAACGAGCTCCAGACAATAGCCATGTTGACTAACAGCAAGAACCCATTAGTGAAGGTTCCCCAACCCCCCCCCGATGGAAAGAAAGTGTTGGGAGTCTTCCCCTGAAATGTGCTGGATGGTCGGGGGACAAATGTAAGCACTCACTGTTTGGCACTGGAGGTGGATCCACGTGTAGCGGCACTCTTCCCTCTCCCTGTTATTTGTCCCCCTGTAGGAGCCTCTGAAGTAGCCTCTACCTCTAGAGGACTAAGGCTGCTTGTTTTGAGATATGGAAGCCTCTCTGTAGAGGAGGATTTGTACATTTCCCAGTACCCTAGGTGTTGAAAAGAACCTCTTTGTAAGGCGCCCATGGCCTTGGAGGTGTCAGTGTCCATCATTTTGTCAAGTGTTGTATCCACTTACCGTCCAAACAGGTGCTCCTTGTCAAAGGACATGTTTAAGACTGCCTGTTGGACCTCTGGCTTGAAGCCGTAACACTGAAGCTAAGCATGCCTTCTCAAGAGGATACTGGTGTTGATCCCTGTGGGTGCTGTTTCGGCTGCATCAAGGGTGCACCAGACAAAGTTGTTTGTGATAATTAAGCCCTCTGAGACAATTTGTTGTCCCTGTTTATGGTGCTCTCAAGAGAGGTATTGCAGTAATTCCTTCACCTCATCCCAATGTGCGCGATAGTATCAGGCCAAAAAGGCTTGAGAACTGTCAATGAGCCAACAATTTGCAGCTTCTGTCGCCATCCTCTTTTCTGCAGCCTCAATTATGTTACTGGGGGAGGAGAGACACCAATGGCTTGACTATCAGCCTGCTATGGGTGGTAGTGGCACTACAGAGTCACGTGGCACTAGTGCTCTGATATAAAGGGGATCTGAAGGGGCCACCTTCTTATCCAACTGAGATGTGAAAACTCTATAGAGCGTATAGGTCCTTTAAATGTTTCCTCTGGATATCGGACAAATTAGGGAGCATCGGAAGATATTGCGGGCCCGATGCATGGAGGAGAAAGTATTGAAAAATAAGTTATGCTCTACGGGCTCTTTGAAAGCTCTACGTGTTGGAATTCTCTGCCTTGAAGCTACCTGCTGATATGAGGTAGTGTCCTCAGGAGGGGAGGGGCAAGCAAGATAAACATCCAGGTCATTAGGCGCTATGGGGTCAGGATCATAAGAATCCCATGGATCAGTATCATCAGGTAGACCCTCCAATCCCCCAGTGTAAGACTGCAGTGACCCTTGGGATGAATCATCCCCCTGAATAGGTGATTGAGGTGAAGAGTGGTGAGGGGAAGGAGGTGGAGTTGATGAAAGTGGTGGAGGAAGAAGCAGAAGTAGTGGAGAAATACGGCGGGCCAGACAGGTACCCTTATCCTTTGTCCTCCTCTTTGGAGGGACAGGAATGTCCAAGGTCTCCTCAGATGTCAATTTTGTCTTTGGAAGCACAGGAGAGGAAGGTGTCATTACATCCCTGTAATATAAATTAAATGTAAAGTGTAGGGAAATGCCTCCCTTGGCATGGTTATCCCCTAACTTTTTGCCTTTTGTTGATGCCAGTTGTAGGAAGTTGGCTCTGTATGTACTATTTCAAAGTAAGAAATAGCATGCACATAGTCCAAGGGTTCCCCTTAGAGGTAAGATAGTTGCAAAAAGAGATAATTCTAATGCTCTATTTTGTGGTAGTGTGGTCGAGCAGTAGGCTTATCAGAGGGTACTGTTAAGCATTTGTTGTACACACACAGGCAATAAATGAGGAACACACACTCAGAGACAATTCCAGGCCAATAGATTTTTGTATAGAAAAATATATTTTCTTAGTTTATTTTAAGAACCACAGGTTCAAGATTTACAAGTAATACTTCAAATGAAAGGTATTTCAAGTAGGAACTTTAGGAACTTTGAATTAGAAAAATAGCATATACAGTTTTCACACAAATGCCAATAAGCTATTTTAAAACTGGACACAGTACAATTTTCAACAGTTCCTGGGGGACGGAAGTGTTTGTTAGTTTTTGCAGGTAAGTAAATCTCCTACGGGGTTCAAGTTTGGGTTGAAGGTAGCCCACCGTTGGGGGTTCAGAGCAACCCCAAAGTTACCACACCAGCAGCTCAGGGCCGGTCAGGTGCAGAGGTCAAAGTGGTGCCCAAAACGCATAGACTTCAAAGGAGAAGGGGGTGCCCCGGTTCCAGTCTGCCAGCAGGTAAGTACCCGTGTCTTCGGAGGGCAGACCAGGGGGGTTTTGTAGGGCACTGGGGGGGGACACAAGTCCACACAGAAAGTACACCCTCAGCAGCACGGGGCGGCCGGGTGCAGTGTGCACACAAGCGTCAGGTTCGCAATAGGAATCAATGGGAGACCAAGGGGTCTCTTCAGCGATGCAGGCAGGCGAGGGGAGGGGGGGGGGGTTAGCTCCTCGGGGTAGCCACCACCTGGGCAAGGGAGAGGGCCACCTGGGGGTCGCTCCTGCACTGGAGGTCGGATCCTTCAGGCCCTGGGGACTGCGGGTGCAGTGTCTTTAACAGGCGTCAGGTCTTTGAAGCGGCAGTCGCGGTCAGGGGGAACCTCAGGATTCCCTCTGCAGGCGTCGCTGTGGGGGCTCAGGGGGGTCAACTCTGGCTACTCACGGTCTCGTAGTCGCCGGGGAGTCGTCCCTGTGGTGTGTGTTCTCCACAAGTCGAGCCAGGGGCGTCGGGTGCACAGTGCAAAGTCTCACGCTTCCGGCGGAAAACGTGTGTTCTTTCAAAGTTGCTTCTTTGTTGCAAAGTCGCAGTCTTTGGGGAACAGAGCCGCTGTCCTCAGGAGTTCTTGGTCCTTCTAGATGCAGGGTAGTCCTCTGAGGCTTCAGAGGTTGCTGGACCCTGTGGAACGCGTCGCTGGAGCAGTGTCTTTAGAAGTGGGGGAGAGAGGCCGGTAGAGCTAGGGCCAAAGCAGTTGGTGTCTCCGTCTTCTCTGCAGGTTTTCAGTTCAGCAGTCCTCTTCTTCTTAGGTTGCAGGAATCTGAGTTCCTAGGTTCTGGGGAGCCCCTAAATACTGAATTTAGGGGTGTGTTTAGGTCTGGGGGGGTTAGTAGCCAATGGCTACTAGCCCTGAGGGTGGCTACACCCTCATTGTGCCTCCTCCCTGAGGGGAGGGGGGCACATCCCTAATCCTATTGGGGGAACCCTCCATCTGTAAGATGGAGGATTTCTAAAAGTTAGAGTCACCTCAGCTCAGGACACCTTAGGGACTGTCCTGACTGGCCAGTGACGACTCCTTGTTTTTCTGATTATCTCCTCCGGCCTTGCCGCCAAAAGTGGGGCCGTGGCCGGAGGGGGCGGGCAACTCCACTAGCTGGAGTGCCCGGGGGTGCTGTAAAAAAGGGGGTGAGCCTTTGAGGCTCACTGCCAGGTGTTACAGTTCCTGCAGGGGAAGTTGAGAAGCACCTACACCCACTACAGGCTTTGTTACTAGCCACAGAGTGACAAAGGCACTCTCCCCATGTGGCCAGCAACATGTCTGGTGTGTGGCAGGCTGCTAAAACTAGTCAGCCTACACGAAGTCGGTTAAGGTTTCAGGGTGCACCTCTAAGGTGCCCTCTGGGGTGTATGTTACAATAAAATGTACACTGGCATCAGTGTGCATTTATTGTGCTGAGAATTTTGATACCATACTTCACAGTTTTCAGTGTAGCCATTATGGTGCTGTGGAGTTCATGCATGACAGACTCCCAGACCATATACTCTTATGGCTACCCTGCACTTACAATGTCTAAGGTTTTGCTTAGACACTGTAGGGGCATAGTGCTCATGCACTTATGCCCTCACCTATGGTATAGTGCACCCTGCCTTAGGGCTGTAAGGCCTGCTAGAGGGGTGACTTATCTATACCTATAGGCAGTGTGAGGTTGGCATGGCACCCTGAGGGGAGTGCCATGTCGACTTAGTCACTTTATCCCCACCAGCACACACAAGCTAGCAAGCAGTGTGTCTGTGCTGAGTGAGGGGGTCCCCAGGGTGACATAAGGCATGCTGCAGCCCTTAGAGACCTTCCCTGGCATCAGAGCCCTTGGTACCAAAGGTACCAGTTACAAGGGACTTACCTGGATGCCAGGGTGTGCCAATTGTGGAAGACAAAGGTACAGGTTAGGGAAAGAACACTGGTGCTGGGGCCTGGTTAGCAGACCTCAGCAAACTTTCAAATCATAACTTGGCATCAGCAAAGGCAAAAAGTCAGGGGGTTACACCCCCCCCCCAAACGAAAGAGGATGAGACTAACCTTTCCCAAGAGAGTCTTCATTTTCTAAGTGGAAGAACCTGGAAAGGCCATCTGCATTGGCAGTCCCAGGTCTGTGTTCCACTATAAAGTCCATTCCCTGTAGGGAGATGGACCACCTCAACAGTTTTGGATTTTCACCTTTCATTTGCATCAGCTATCTGAGAGGTCTGTGGTCAGTCTGAACTACAAAGTGAGTACCAAAGAGGTATGGTCTCAGCTTCTTCAGGGACCAAACCACAACAAAGGCCTCCCTCTCAATGGCACTCCAACGCTGCTCCCTGGGGAGTAACCTCCTGCTAATGAAAGCAACAGGCTGGTCAAGGCCATCATCATTTGTTTGGGACAAAACTGCCTGTATCCCATGTTCAGAGGCATCAGTCTGCACAATGAACTGCTTGGAGTAATCTGGAGCTTTGAGAACTGGTGCTGTGCACATTGCTTGTTTCAGGGTGTCAAAGGCCTGTTGGCATTCTACAGTCCAGTTTACCTTCTTGGGCATTTTCTTGGAGGTAAGTTCTGTGAGGGCTGTCACCATATATCCATATCCCTTCACAAACCTCCTGTAGTACCCAGTCAAGCCAAGGAATGCCCCGACTTGAGTCTGGGTTTTTGGAGCTGCCCAGTCCAGAATAGTCTGGATCTTAGGCTAGAGTGGCTGAACTTGGCCTCCACCTACAAGGTGTCCCAAGTAAACCACAGTTCCCTGCCCTATCTGGCATTTGGATGCCTTGACAGAGAGGCCTGCTGCTTGCAGAGCCTTCAAAACCTTCTTCAGGTGGACCAGGTGATCCTGCCAGCTGGAGCTAAAGACAGCAATATCGTCAAGATAAGCTGCGCTAAAGGACTCCAAGCCAGCAAGGACTTGATTCACCAACCTTTGGAAGGTGGCAGGGGCATTCTTTAAACCAAAGGGCATAACAGTAAACTGATAATGCCCATCAGGTGTGGAAAATGCTGTCTTTTCTTTTGCTCCTGGTGCCATTCTGATTTGCCAGTACCCTGCTGTCAAGTCAAAGGTACTTAAGTATTTGGCAGACCTAGTTTGTCAATTAATTCATCTGCCCTTGGAATGGGATGGGCATCTGTCTTGGTGACAGAATTAAGTCCTCTATAGTCCACACCAAACCTCATCTCTCTCTTTCCATCTTTGGTGTGAGGTTTGGGGACTAGGACCACTGGGCTAGCCCAGGGGCTGTCAGAGTGCTCAATGACTCCCAATTTCAGCATCTTGTGGACTTCCACTTTGATGCTTTCCTTAAGTTGGTCAGACTGTCTGAAAATGTTGTTTTTGACAGGCATGCTGTCTCCTGTGTCCACATCATGGGTACACAGGTGTGCCGGACCAGGGGTTAGGGAAAAGAGCTCAGCAAACTGTTGCAGGAACTTCCTACAGTCAGATTGCTGTTGGCCAGAGAGGGTGTCTGAATAGGTCACTCCATCTACTGAACCATCTTTAGGGTCTGTGGAGAGGAGATCAGGGAGAGGTTCACTCTCAGCTTCCTGATCTTCATCTGTTACCATCAACAGATTCACATCTGCCCTGTCATGGAAGAGTTTGAGGTGGTTCACATGGATCACCCTTTTGGGGGTCCTGCTAGTTCCTAGGTCTACCAGGTAGGTGACCTGACTCTTCTTTTCTAGTACTGGGTAAGGGCCACTCCATCTGTCCTGAAGTGCCCTGGGAGCCACAGGCTCCAGAACCCAGACTTTCTGCCCTGGCTGAAATTCAACCATAGCAGCCCTTTGGTCATATCAAAAGTTCTAGAGCTGTTGGCTGGCCTCAAGGTTTTTACTTGCCTTTTCCATATACTCTGCCATCCTTGAACGTAGGCCTAGTACATAGTCCACTATACAGGGAGTGCAGAATTATTAGGCAAATGAGTATTTTGACCACATCATCCTCTTTATGCATGTTGTCTTACTCCAAGCTGTATAGGCTCGAAAGCCTACTACCAATTAAGCATATTAGGTGATGTGCATCTCTGTAATGAGAAGGGGTGTGGTCTAATGACATCAACACCCTATATCAGGTGTGCATAATTATTAGGCAACTTCCTTTCCTTTGGCAAAATGGGTCAAAAGAAGGACTTGACAGGCTCAGAAAAGTCAAAAATAGTGAGATATCTTGCAGAGGGATGCAGCACTCTTAAAATTGCAAAGCTTCTGAAGCGTGATCATCGAACAATCAAGCGTTTCATTCAAAATAGTCAACAGGGTCGCAAGAAGCGTGTGGAAAAACCAAGGCGCAAAATAACTGCCCATGAACTGAGAAAAGTCAAGCGTGCAGCTGCCACGATGCCACTTGCCACCAGTTTGGCCATATTTCAGAGCTGCAACATCACTGGAGTGCCCAAAAGCACAAGGTGTGCAATACTCAGAGACATGGCCAAGGTAAGAAAGGCTGAAAGACGACCACCACTGAACAAGACACACAAGCTGAAACGTCAAGACTGGGCCAAGAAATATCTCAAGACTGATTTTTCTAAGGTTTTATGGACTGATGAAATGAGAGTGAGTCTTGATGGGCCAGATGGATGGGCCCGTGGCTGGATTGGTAAAGGGCAGAGAGCTCCAGTCCGACTCAGACGCCAGCAAGGTGGAGGTGGAGTACTGGTTTGGGCTGGTATCATCAAAGATGAGCTTGTGGGGCCTTTTCGGGTTGAGGATGGAGTCAAGCTCAACTCCCAGTCCTACTGCCAGTTCCTGGAAGACACCTTCTTCAAGCAGTGGTACAGGAAGAAGTCTGCATCCTTCAAGAAAAACATGATTTTCATGCAGGACAATGCTCCATCACACGCGTCCAAGTACTCCACAGCGTGGCTGGCAAGAAAGGGTATAAAAGAAGGAAATCTAATGACATGGCCTCCTTGTTCACCTGATCTGAACACCATTGAGAACCTGTGGTCCATCATCAAATGTGAGATTTACAAGGAGGGAAAACAGTACACCTCTCTGAACAGTGTCTGGGAGGCTGTGGTTGCTGCTGCACGCAATGTTGACTAGGACCACTGGGCTAGCCCAGGGGCTGTCAGAGTGCTCAATGACTCCCAATTTCAGCATCTTGTGGACTTCCACTTTGATGCTTTCCTTAAGTTGGTCAGACTGTCTGAAAATGTTGTTTTTGACAGGCATGCTGTCTCCTGTGTCCACATCATGGGTACACAGGTGTGCCGGACCAGGGGTTAGGGAAAAGAGCTCAGCAAACTGTTGCAGGAACTTCCTTCAGTCAGATTGCTGTTGGCCAGAGAGGGTGTCTGAATAGGTCACTCCATCTACTGAACCATCTTTAGGGTCTGTGGAGAGGAGATCAGGGAGAGGTTCACTCTCAGCTTCCTGATCTTCATCTGTTACCATCAACAGATTCACATCTGCCCTGTCATGGAAGAGTTTGAGGTGGTTCACATGGATCACCCTTTTGGGGGTCCTGCTAGTTCCTAGGTCTACCAGGTAGGTGACCTGACTCTTCTTTTCTAGTACTGGGTAAGGGCCACTCCATCTGTCCTGAAGTGCCCTGGGAGCCACAGGCTCCAGAACCCAGACTTTCTGCCCTGGCTGAAATTCAACCATAGCAGCCCTTTGGTCATATCAAAAGTTCTAGAGCTGTTGGCTGGCCTCAAGGTTTTTACTTGCCTTTTCCATATACTCTGCCATCCTTGAACGTAGGCCTAGTACATAGTCCACTATACAGGGAGTGCAGAATTATTAGGCAAATGAGTATTTTGACCACATCATCCTCTTTATGCATGTTGTCTTACTCCAAGCTGTATAGGCTCGAAAGCCTACTACCAATTAAGCATATTAGGTGATGTGCATCTCTGTAATGAGAAGGGGTGTGGTCTAATGACATCAACACCCTATATCAGGTGTGCATAATTATTAGGCAACTTCCTTTCCTTTGGCAAAATGGGTCAAAAGAAGGACTTGACAGGCTCAGAAAAGTCAAAAATAGTGAGATATCTTGCAGAGGGATGCAGCACTCTTAAAATTGCAAAGCTTCTGAAGCGTGATCATCGAACAATCAAGCGTTTCATTCACAATAGTCAACAGGGTCGCAAGAAGCGTGTGGAAAAACCAAGGCGCAAAATAACTGCCCATGAACTGAGAAAAGTCAAGCGTGCAGCTGCCACGATGCCACTTGCCACCAGTTTGGCCATATTTCAGAGCTGCAACATCACTGGAGTGCCCAAAAGCACAAGGTGTGCAATACTCAGAGACATGGCCAAGGTAAGAAAGGCTGAAAGACGACCACCACTGAACAAGACACACAAGCTGAAACGTCAAGACTGGGCCAAGAAATATCTCAAGACTGATTTTTCTAAGGTTTTATGGACTGATGAAATGAGAGTGAGTCTTGATGGGCCAGATGGATGGGCCCGTGGCTGGATTGGTAAAGGGCAGAGAGCTCCAGTCCGACTCAGACGCCAGCAAGGTGGAGGTGGAGTACTGGTTTGGGCTGGTATCATCAAAGATGAGCTTGTGGGGCCTTTTCGGGTTGAGGATGGAGTCAAGCTCAACTCCCAGTCCTACTGCCAGTTCCTGGAAGACACCTTCTTCAAGCAGTGGTACAGGAAGAAGTCTGCATCCTTCAAGAAAAACATGATTTTCATGCAGGACAATGCTCCATCACACGCGTCCAAGTACTCCACAGCGTGGCTGGCAAGAAAGGGTATAAAAGAAGGAAATCTAATGACATGGCCTCCTTGTTCACCTGATCTGAACACCATTGAGAACCTGTGGTCCATCATCAAATGTGAGATTTACAAGGAGGGAAAACAGTACACCTCTCTGAACAGTGTCTGGGAGGCTGTGGTTGCTGCTGCACGCAATGTTGATGGTGAACAGATCAAAACACTGACAGAATCCATGGATGGCAGGCTTTTGAGTGTCCTTCCAAAGAAAGGTGGCTATATTGGTCACTGATTTGTTTTTGTTTTGTTTTTGAATGTCAGAAATGTATATTTGTGAATGTTGAGATGTTATATTGGTTTCACTGGTAATAATAAATAATTGAAATGGGTATATATTTTTTTTTGTTAAGTTGCCTAATAATTATGCACAGTAATAGTCACCTGCACACACAGATATCCCCCTAACATAGCTAAAACTAAAAACAAACTAAAAACTACTTCCAAAAATATTCAGCTTTGATATTGATGAGTTTTTTGGGTTCATTGAGAACATGGTTGTTGTTCAATAATAAAATTAATCCTCAAAAATACAACTTGCCTAATAATTCTGCACTCCCTGTATCTTGCTTAGGCTCATGAAGAGGTCTCTCCTAGCCTTCTGTCACAAGAGCTAGTGGTCCCCTTACAGGATGGCCAAACAGAAGTTCAAAGGGGGAAAACCCTACTCCCTTCTGAGGCACCTCTCTGTAGGCGAAAAGCAGACATGGCAAGAGGACATCCCATCTCCTTTTGAGTTTTTCAGGGAGCCCCATGATCATGCCTTTCAATGTCTTGTTAAACCTTTCAACAAGACCATTGGTTTGTGGATGGTATGGGGTGGTGAATTTGTAAGTCACCCCACACTTATTCCACATATGTTTCAGGTATGCTGACATAAAGTTGGTACCTCTGTCGGACACCACCTCCTTAGGAAATCCCACTCTGGTAAAAATACCAATGAGTGCCTTGGCTATTGCAGGGGCAGTAGTCGACCTAAGGGGAATTGCTTCAGGGTATCTAGTAGCATGATCCACTACTACTAGTATGTATTTGTTCCCTGAGGCTGTGAGAGGTTCAAGTGGACCCACTATGTCCACACCCACTCTTTCAAAGGGGACCCCCACCACTGGAAGTGGAATGAGAGGGGCCTTTGGGTGCCCACCTGTCTTACCACTGGCTTGACAGGTGGTACAGGAGACACAAAACTCCTTGACCTTCTGGGACATGTTGGGCCAATAGAAGTGGTTGACTAATCTCTCCAACGTCTTGGTCTGTCCCAAATGCCCAGCAAGAGGAATGTGGTCGAGCAGTAGGCTTATCAGAGGGTAGTGTTAAGCATTTGTTGTACACACACAGGCAATAAATGAAGAACACACACTCGAAGACTTACTCCAGGCCAATAGGTATTTATATTGAAAAATATATTTTCTTAGTTTATTTAAAGAACCAAAGGTTCAAGATTTACATGAAACACTTTAAATGTAAGGTACTTTAGGAACTTTGAATGAAAACAATATCATGTACAGTCTTTGTAAAAATGGCAATAAGCTATTTTCAAAGTGGACAGTCCAAGAATCAACAGTTCCTGGGGGAGGTAAGTAAATGTTACATTAGGAGGTAAGTAAAACACTTACAAGTCTCAAGTTTGGGGCATAGGCAGCCCACCGTTGGGGGTTCAAGGCAACACCAAAGTTACCACACCAGCAGCACAGGGCCGGTCAGGTGCAGAGGTCAAAGAGGTGCCCAAAACACATAAGCGCCTATGGAGAACAGGGGTGCTCCGGTTCCAGTCTGCCAGCAGGTAAGTACTTGCGTCCTCGGGGGGCAGACCAGAGGGGGTTTTGTAGAGCACCAGGGGGGGGGCACACAAAGTACACAATCAGCGGCACAGGAGCGGCCGGGTGCAGTGAGCAAAGCAGGCGTCGGGTTTTAGGTTGAAAACAATGGAGAGACCCAGGGGTCACTCTAGCCTTGCAGGCAGGCACAGGGGAGCTTCTCGATACAGCCACCACCTAGGCTAGGCAGAGGATCGCCTGGGGGTTGCTCTTGCACTGAAGTTCGGTTCCTTCAGGTCCTGAGGGTTGCGGGTGCAGTGTTGGTTCCAGGCGTTGGGTCCCTGGTTACAGGCAGTCGCGGTCAGGGGGAGCCTCTGGATTCTGTCTGCAGGCGCCGCTGAGGGGGCTCTGGGGGGTCATCTCTGGTTACTCACGGGCTCGTAGTCATCGGGGAGTCCTCCCTGAGGTGTTGGTTCACTGAATCTCGAGCCGGGGGCGTCGGGTGCAGAGTGAGAAGTCTCACGCTTCCGGCGGGAAACGTGAAGTCTTTGGAAGTTGCTTCTTTGTTGCAAAGAAGTAGCTGGTTTTGAGCAGGGCCGCTGCTCCCGGGTGTTTCTTGGTCCTTTAGTCCAGGGCAGTCCTCTGAGGCTTCAGAGGTCGCTGTCCCTGTCGGATGCGTCGCTGGTTGCAGGCCGGTAGGGCTGGGGCCAAAGCAATTGTCGTCTTCCTCCTTCTCTGCAGGCTTGTAGGTCAGTAGTCCTTCTTTCTTCAGGTTGCAGGAATCCAATTTCCTAGGATCTGGGATGCCCCTAAATACTGAATTTAGGGGTGTGTTTAGGTCTGGGAGGGCAGTAGCCAATGGTACCTTGAGGTCTGTCAATTCCGAACGCCACAGTTCCATAATGGCTACACTGAAATCTGGGAAGTTTGGTATCAAACTTTTCAGCACAATAAATGCACACTGATGCCAGTGTGGGATTTATTGTAAAATACACCCAGAGGGAAGATCTTAGAGATGCCCCCTGAATACCAGTCTGACTCCTAGTGCTAGGCTGACCAATTTCTGCCAGCCTGCCACAACCAGACGAGTTTCTGGCCACATGGGGAGAGTGACTTTGTCAATATGTGGCCAGGAACATAGCCTGTGCTGGGTGGAGGTGCTTCTCACCTCCCCCTGCAGGAACTGTAACACCTGTCAGTGAGCCTCAAAGGCTTATGCCTTTGGTTACAGCAGCCCAGGGCATCCCAGCTAGTGGAGATGCCCACCCCTCCGGCCACTGCTTCTCCCGGGCTCACTAACTGAGCATGTGAGAGGGGCCTCTAGTGCCCATGTCAGGCTGGACACAAATGCTGCCGTCTAATCCGACATGCGCATTGCTAGTTTCAAAACTCAGTAAGTGATTGTGGGGCAACTGTGCAAGGCAGATGAACCATTGTTAAGTCAGTGGTTGCCGATTCTTTTTGAGCCACTGCCACCTTCCCGCAGCTGAAATAAACTGACCAGTGCAGCCACGCTAAATATACTTCATAATTGTCTTTCTTCTCATTTATCACTTTTCTGTATAGATTAGATTACTGACACTTAAATATAGATCTGCATACATGAATACAAGCAGAACACTTCAAATGATCAACTAAAATGGCTGTCAACAGTCATGTCAATTACAAACACTTTCCTACCTTTGTCTAGGCACTATGAAAAGTGCTCGTACCAACTTCCTTCGATTAGCTTTTGTGTTCATGTTCATACAGAAATCCATTGCTGCCTAGAATGAAAAGACAGCATTGAAAAAAAACAATATTCTTAGCCAGGCACCAAATCACAAAGACTATACTACTCATAATGGTTAATCTTTTGTCTAAGCAGCACCATGTGGCACAAAAACAGTAGGGAACTTGGGTAATCAGTAAGAAAATAGGTCTAGCTTTTGTAGAAAAGTGGAAGATTACACAAAGAACAGAACAAGGAATTTAGATTTATGTGCATGCTTCAATTTTTATATTTTAACCAATATACAAAAACCACACACTCTTGCAGAGACGACACCTGTATTGGGCATACTCATATTTTAGTATTTCCGGTTACTAAGAACAGTTACCAATACAGTTGATCATTTTCTTTCTTTAACAGAAGAGCATTTTAAGTGTGTTTTACAGTGTAATAAATGTAATACCAGCCCCTATGTCCAACTACTTTAAAAGAAATCTCCTGGGCATGAGAAATTGGGAAGGGCTGCAATATTTGGGCTGTTTTGGCTGCTACCCATGGAACCCTAGCAACTCTGGCCATGTGTTAAAACTATACGTTAAGTGGAACTCAGGATGGTATCTTTTCCTGATCTGTCAGGAGAATTTCTTCTCCAGAATAACCTGTCAATCTCAAAACTATCCTAACTGGGCTGGATGAGAATTTTACAAACATAACCTGGCGGAGCTAAATGACTATTGGAAGGCGACTGCCACATCCAATATGCTACTATATGTTCAGCTACCTAGATTTCTGACTATTTTGCAAAACGTCCCCTTCTGGGCCTCGGAATAATCCTTCAAACAAAATAGATGTTATGAGTAGGCAGGATAACTGTGCTATTTTTATGCGGCAATTCATGACGACCAGCCACCACACCAAAAGGACTGAAAAAGAAAAAAAGAGAGAGAGATGGAGAGAGAAAGAGAAAAAACAAGAGTACTCATTCTTTTTCTATCCTCATGCAAAATCTTGTGCTCGTTATAGCTGTATCAGAATCAAGCTCATCTTGATTAATGGAAAGAAAAACTTTAATGCTCCACAAATTACACACTAATCAAAAATATTAAGGTGATAAAAGGATTCCTTTCCAAGACTAAGTGTGCTGTAATTTCAGATGATCCATGCAGGCTCATCAGCACATTACAGAAGCATCTGTTACATATATTTGATAGGTAGATCCTAATACTACTACGAGAAGGCTTTGTGGTTGGCATAACCAAAGAAAGAAATTCAGTGTTGCTGTAATCAATGCTGGTCCCTCTTTGCAGCTGTGTTTCAACTGGTTCCACTGGCATTAAATATATTAATATGATGGATGGATGCTTAGACCAGTCTGCAACACTGTGAAAAGGCATGACCCCAATGCGTTCACATAAGGCACATTTGATGAGCTGCAGGAAGGGGCACCATTTAAAGAGATCAGTATTTCTATGGAACTGAAAATAGTCTGGCCTTTAAATAAAGTACTTGTTATTCAGAGGTCTATAATTGCACCCATATTACGAATGCACTATACTGGAGTAGGCATGGCATGATTATGTTCATGTGAGGAGCCACAACACTAAGAATGATAGGCTGTTTTAAAATCAAACAACGCTTTTCACCAAGATGATCCTTTTATTAGCTTATCACCCAAGTAAAAATAAACACAGATTTTCATTTATCTCCAATGTGACACCACTACAGCTGTGCATTTTCGGAATGTTCAGGTAGAAGAAGTTAAGTTGAACTGAAGTATTTTGTACTGATGGCAATTGTTATCCACCACAAGCCCCAGAAACACCTGATAGTTTGGAATGATGGGAATGTGCCTTTAGGCGAATGATGCAAATCCTAGATGACTGATTTAGGTGTGGGAAAATACGACGGAGAAAGCACCCTGCATTTTTTATTTCTGATGAATTGGTTTGCCATTTTAAGATAGTTTAAGAGTCTGAACTCGTACTTCGGGCTCCTTTTCTGAGCCAGAAAGTAATAGGAGCATAGTCTAAATATTTTCTGATGGTGAAAGACCAACCACAGTACATTCTTTCACAGTGAAGTGTTCATGGTTTCTTTTAAGCCTTCCTGATGGTTGTGATAATTATTTGTTTAGTGGTATGATTGGAGATCGTTTTCAACCTTAATGTATTGCCACTTTGTGCATCATTCAGTATCAATCTGTCTCTTGTAATTTCGTGCCACACCACAAAAAGTCTAAAATTATTACCCCCTCCTGAAGTGCATAAGAGAGGAGAGAGAAGACAAATGTTTTGTTCCTGCTGCTGCAGAGGTTTCCTTCTACTATGGAGGGTTACTGACGACTCCCTCTTGCTGGTTTTTAACACTGATAAGGCTACTTTCACTGAGGCTGATGATTCTGCTACAGTTTGGCTTGAACCTTCTGTTGGAAGTACCAATGATTCTGCCCTTTAATAACGCATGTGATACTCTTTCTTCTTCTCCAGTCTTAAAGTCCTTAGGCCGGGATGTTGAATTCCTATCGCTCGGGACATATTGTTTGGGGTCAAGGGCAACGAGTTTTCATGTTTATTTTGTCCTTGGGACAAGCAGACGCAACCCCTACAGCACAAACCCTTTGGTTGACAGTTTACAGAGAAGGGAACTGTCTGCAGTTGAGGTAAGAAAATAAGTTACTTACTTGTAACTGTCGATCTCCAGTATTGGAATCTTTCATAGATTCACATACTTGAATCATTCCCCGTCGTCGAGATGGGAGTCCCGGTACAATTTTCACAAGTAATGTTAAAACATATTGAAGAGAAAAAGGCCCTAGGCCTCTTCAATTTCATAGTCTATCAGAGTCATTTTGTGAAAAGGACCAAACCTGATCCTCCACCAATTAGGCGACCGCACCCTTCAGAACCTCCTGAGAGAAGCTCTAGCACCTCAGATTTTCCAAGCACAAGTGCTTATATTATGTTGAATATATGTATAAATAGAAAGAAAGAGGTGAAGTGAGCTTCTCCGGGGAGGCGGGTGGGTCGCATGTGAATCTATGAAAGATTCCAATACTGGAGAACTACAGTTACAGGTAAGTAACTTAGGGCCAGATGTAGCAAAATTGCAAATTGCGACTCGCAATTTGCGAGTCCTTCCGACTCGCAAATTGCAAGTCGCAATTTGCAATGCAGAACGGTGTCTCAGACACCATCTGCGAGTCGCTATGGGGTCGCAAAGACCCACCTCATTAATATTAATGAGGTGGGTCGCAAATTGCGGCCTCATAGCGACTATGGGCACTCGCAAACATGGAGGCCTGCTGTCGTCAGCAGACCTCCATGTTCGTGACTGCTTATAAATAAAGCATTTTTTTTTTTTTTTTTAAAGTGTAGCCCGTTTAACTTAAAGGAAAACGAGCTGCACTTAAAAAAAAATCTGAAACCTTTAGTTTCGGTATTTATTCAGGGCAGGTAGTGGTCACTTGGACCACTACCTGCACTGAAAAAATAATTTGTGGTCCATTCACAAAGGGGAAGGGGTCCCATGGGGACCCTTTCCAATTTGCGAGTGGGTTACCATCCACTTCACGTGGATGGTAACTGCGACACCATTTGCGACTGCATATGCGGTCGCAAATGGTATTGCATACCACTGCGAATCGCAAATATGAACGGAACACCCCTTCCTATTTGCGATTTGGAAATGCATTTTGCGAGTCGGTCCTGACTCGCAAAATGCATTTCTGCATCGGAAACTGAGATTTGCGACTCGCAAACGGCATTTTTTGCCGTTTGCGACTCGCAAATCGTTTCCTACATCTGGCCCTTATTTTCTTACTCCAGTATTGGAACTTTCATAGATTCACATGCTTGAATCAGAGTAGAAAGCAATAACTATGCACATTGTAAAATGACAATATCTTTAATAAACAAAATATCTTGAACCACAAAACCTTCTTATCATCATGCATAAATTGATGAAGTATATACGTATACTGACATATGTCTCTATATATACATATATATATATATATACATATTTATATATATATAAATAAATATATCTATCTACTTATCTCTAATATATAAACAGATATACCTGTGAAGATACATGATGAAATTAGAAGAACAAAACAGTAATAGAAATTATCATAAGACACTACTGCAATATGATCAATGTCTGAAAACCTGCTTACTTATGTGATTGTGATAGCGTTCTCTTATCCTTACATACATTTTTTTTTTTTTAATGTAAACAATGTGCATACCTGTTCTAGGATGGAGGGATGTAGGAGAAAATGGCTCACCTTCACCTGAAGAGATTCCTGAGAACCGTCTGGCCCACTGCTACCTCTCCGTGCGAGAGGGACTCCAAGCAGTAGTGCTTAATGAAGGTATGACAGCTCTTCCATGTCGCTGCCCTACATATGTCTTGTAGTGGCACTCCGGCAAACAGTGCCGCTGAGATTTTTCTCGTCGAGTGAGCATGCACAGATGATTGCAAAGGTTTGCCCGCTGCCTGATGGCAAAAGCGAATAGCAGAGGCGATCCATCTAGAAATACTCTGCTTGGATAGCGGGCACCCCTTCCTAGGAGCACTGTACGCCACAAATAGCTGATTAGAGCGCCAAAAAGAGTTAGTCCTGTCCAAATAAAATTGAACACATCTTTTCACGTCTAAAGAGTGTAATGCCCTCTCCGCCGGAGTAGATGGATGGGGGAAAAAAGACTTGAAGACTACAGGTTCGTTCATGTGAAAGTCTGACGGAACCTTGGGAATAAAATGTGGGTTAGTGCGCATTAATAGTCTATCATGTTTAAGCTGCAGGAATGGCTCTTGGATGGACAGCGCTTGCACCTCACTGACCCGCCTAGCTGATGTAAGAGCTATCAATAAGGCAACCTTCCACGACAAGTATTTGAGGGAAGCACGGTGGATCGGTTCAAATGGATGCTTCATCAGTTGTGCCAAAACAATATTCAGATTCCACGAAGGAGGTGGTGGTCTGAAAGGAGGGTAAACCCTGAAAAGCCCCTTTAGAAATCTCTTAATCAGCAGAGAAGAGAAGAGCAAGGGTGTGTCATATGAACGTCTGTATGCAGCTATAGCTGCTAGATGAACTTTAATGGACGAGTGTGCTAGGCCAGATTGAGCTAACTGTAAGAGATACAGCAATATTTCTTCTGGTGGTGAGAGTAGAGGGTCGATTCGACGCTGATGACACCAGGCAGAGAATCTTTTCCATTTACACTGATACGTCTTGTTAGTGCTATCCGCTCTGGCCTTCGACAAAATATCCCTGCAGTCCTGCGGGATGTTCAAATGCGCAAACTCTCTGTGGTGAGGCGCCATGCTGATAACCGCATTGACTGCGGATCGGGGTGCCAAACCTGGCCGTTGTTCATTGTTAGTAAATGAGGTAACGGCTCCAGTGGAATATGAGGTTTGACTGACAGAATGAGGAGCTCCGTGAACCAATGTTGGCGCGGCCAGTACGGGGCCATCAGTATGAGAGTGCACGGTTCTGTTTACTTCTTCGTGAGGACCCTTGGGATCAACGGAATGGGAGGAAAGGGTTAAGCAAAGATGTCTGACCAGATATTGAAAACGCATTCCCCCAAGATCCCTTTTGGTGATGCCAACTTGCTAAGAAGCGGCATTTGGCGTTATCCTTCTTGGCAAACAGATCCACTGTTGGTGTTCCCCACTGGGAACAAATCTGGTTCAGTACTGTCTGGTCTAGCTCCCACTCGTGACAGTCCGATTTCTGCCTGCTGAGTGCATCTGCTGCCTTGTTGTATATTCCCGGCAAGTGTACAGCTGATAGTGTGATGCCTTGCTGCAAGGCCCAGTTCCAGATCGCTTGGGCTTCCCTGGAGAGGGTGAGAGATCTTGTACCTCCTTGTTTGTTGAGATAGTGCATCGTAGTGGTGTTGTCCGTTCTTATCACCAGTCGTGATCTTGAGATTCTTGTGAGAAACGCTTGTAAGGCGAGGTGCACTGCCCTGAGTTCTAGCCAATTGATATGCATTGATGCCAGATGGGTTGGCCATTTGCCACTTATTTTCAGGTCCTGTAATACTGCGCCCCAGCCTTCCAGTGAGGCATCCGTTGTTATGGTACACGGGGCTGGCTGTTGAAGAAACGAGAGGCCGATTGACAGATGATGCTTTTGAGACCACCATTTGAGAGTTTTGATCATTATCGGAGTTATTTGCATCTGGTCTTCGAAAGTGCCTGATACTTGGAGCCATTGACAGTTTAGCTGCTCCTGCAAGGGGCGCATCTTTAGCCGACACAGAGGGATCAGAGGTATGCATGAAGACATCATGCCGAACAGTGATTTGAAGAGACGGACAGTAACCTTTCGTCTTCTCTGTATGGAACTCCCTAGGGTCAGTAATCTTTGTTGTCTCTCTAACGTGGGACATGCCATGCCGGATTCTGTGTTCAGTTTTGCTCCCAGAAAAGTAATACTGAGTACTGGTAGAGGGTTGGACTTCTCCCAGTTGATTGTGAATCCGAGATTGGTAAGTAAGGAAATGCACTTTCTTGTTGACTTGTGTGCTCCTGTGTAAGTCTTTGCCTTTATTAACCAGTCGTCTAAGTATGGAAAAACCTGGTGCTTTCTTCTACTGAGAAAGGCTGAGACTGGTGCTAGGCATTTGGTAAATATTCTTGGGGCTGATTGGAGTCCGAAGGGAAGGACGCAATATTGATAATGGCTCCCGGCTACGGTGAATCTCAAATACTTTCTGTGGGCAGGGTGGATGGGTATGTGGAAGTATGCGTCTTTGAGGTCTAGTGATGACATAAAATCTCTTTGATTGAGACGCAGAAGGACGTCTTGCAGGCTGATCATTCGAAACGATTACTTTTTTAGGTATACATTTAGTTGCCTTAAATCGAGGATCGGTCTCCAATCCTTCCACTTTTTTCGAATGATGAAGAACCTGGAATAAAATCCTGTTCCTAGTTGAGGCCGAGGCACCTTCTCTATAGCTCCCTTGAGAAGCAGCTTGTCGACTTCTTCTTTGAGTTGCTGAGGATATCTTGAAGGAGTCCTGCGGGGAGGGTTGGAGGGAGGTATCTGGATAAATTCTAAAGTATGTCCCCGTTCCACTAATTGTAGGACCCACTTGTCTGACGTAATGGTTTGCCATTGACTGAGGAATAAGGAAATTCTCTTGCCCAGGGTGACAGGAGGAGGACTGAGCATAGCCGGCGCCTCAAAAACATCAGGTTCTACGAGCTGAATCTTTGGCCGGGCGGGTTGAACGTCCACGGCCTGCCGGTCTACTATAGGCTGGTTGAGTCGGTTGCCTTTGGAAGTAGTATGGACGATATTGTTGTGAAGATGATGGATAGGAAGAATATCTCTGTTGTTGATATCCCCCTCTGTAAGAGGGTTGGCCACGCCCCCTAGGACGAAAGGACGATCTTCGATATTGCAGGGTCCCTAATGACCTTGCCGTGTCTGTTTTGATTGACTGTAGGGCTTCATCCACATGTTTCCCAAATAGCGCTTGGCCATCAAAGGGTAAGTCTAGGATTTTATTCTGGACTTATGGGTGAAATGAGGTGGCTTTAAGCCAGCCCTGTCTTCTTAATACAGCAGCACCTGCAAGCTGTCTGAAAGCAGTGGTCGCTATATCCATTGCACAGTCTACAAGCTCTGCAGACGTGCGTTGACCTTCTTGTACAGTCTTATTTGCCTCCGATATTGCGTCTTCTGGCAGTTGATTAATAAAAAGTGCAATATCCGCCCAAAGCTGTCTGTCGTATCGAGACAAAATAGCCAAGGAGTTGGCAGCTCTAAGCACTAGGCTGGCCATAGACGAAAATCTTTTCCCTATGTTGTCTAGCCGCCTACTCTCCTTGTCTGGGGATGCGGAAATCGGGGCAGAAGGATTTTTTTGATCTTCTTTGAGCTGCCTGAGCTACTACTGAATCCGGAGGAGGATGTCCTGTCAAGCATGTTGGTGCATCATCAGGAGCTTTGTATTTCTTATCCAGATGTGGCAAAACTGCTGTGACTGTTGCCGGATTATTCATGACTTTAAGGCCCTCTTCCCACAGGTAGTTCACCATCGGGATAGAGCGCACAGACTTTTGAAAGGGCTCTTTAAAATCATATAGGAAACAGTCTGTTTGCTTCGTAGGTAGGGGTAAAGCAAAACGCTTGGCTGCCCTCTCTAGGAGATTGTGAAAACCTCCAATGTCTTCAGGTGGGGATTCCACCTTCGAATGAGAAGGAGAAGATGGAGCAGGAATAATGTACTCGTCCCACTCTGAGTGAGTGTCTATGAGCTCTCCTTCTTCCTGATCTCCTTCTGAGATGTCGGTGTCTTGGGGAATTGTCATGTCCGGAGTGGCCACATCTGTGAGATGCAAAGACGTTGGTCTTCGATGTGGAGTAGAAACACCAGAAATAAGCGATGGAGGAGGCTGTTCTCCTTGTGGAGGAAACCTTCTGTTGTAATCTACTAACATCGCTGTAAGGCCAGTAAGCAGGTCGGAAGGAATATACGCTCCCTGCTGATGCTCCGAGTAAGCCTGGGGATCATAAGCTTCCTCATATTCCTCCTCTTCCTGGTATTTTAAATTCAATTCAGAAGGACTGCGGGCTGTTCCAAAAGGCCTGTCTTCATCTGAATCTTCATCTCCCTCCAAAAGATGTACTGGCACCAGGGAGAATACCTTACTAAGTGATTTGGGGTTGGAGTTAACGTTTCTCCTCTTTTTTGATGTTTTTCACTCGTCGACGGTGTCAACGTGTAAATCGACTTTGTCATGGACGGTGCCGTCGACACTGGACGCACAGTTATTTTAATAGCAGAAAGCTTCGCCGACGAGTCTACCATTGACGAAGTCGTCGACGACGGTAGGGCTGACACTGACATCAGCGCCGTCGACGATGGTAGGGCTGACACTGACATCAGCGCCGTCGACGATGACGTGGTGTAGACGGCCGTCAACGCTGATGTCGTTGTTGCAGTTCTCGTCGACGGTGGTGTACTTGTTCTCGTCGACGATGTCGCGACGGAGTCGTTGACGATGGAAATCCCGAAGTAGCTGTTATCGTCGGCAATGCGCCCACCGACGGTGCCGTCGACGGGGAATCCGTCGACGAGGCCTTTTTTCCAGTCACAGAGGATGGCTTTTTGAAAGGCACAGATGGTGGAACAGGTGAAGATTTCCTGTGCCTCTCAGAACTGGAAGAATGTCTTTTCCCCTCTTTACTTCAGAGTTTAGTTGGGGAAGAAGATGGACTGCGATCCTTATAAGACCCTGAAGCAGTCTTTTTGAGGGCTTTTCTTGAGATTTGTGAGGGAGATCTAGAGCGTGATCTTGCCCTTTTAGCTGATCTCTTAGATGTTGATGATTCCTCACTCTCAGAACCAGAAACTGGATCCTTCCTATGTTTTAGTTTCTGCAGCCATATTAATAATCTGCCTTCTCTAACTTTTAAGGTCTTAGAAGAAAAAGTATGGCAAATCTTACAGTCTTTGGGTGAATGATCTGGGTACAGGCAGTAAATGCAGTCTTGATGAGGGTCTTCAGAAGGAAGTCTTTTCTTCCCACAAGTCTTGCAGTCTCTGAAGAGACTCTTCTTTTCCTTGTCAGACATAGCTGAAAAATAGCTGACAAACCCAAATAAATGAGTTTCTCTGAGAGAAAAAGAGCTGAATAAAGGTGTGAAGACAGAGCAGAGCTCTGAGGAGACTCCCTAGCACGACGTGCGGTAGAAAATCTGAGGTGCTAGATCTTCTCTCAGGAGGTTCTGAAGGGTGCTGTCGCCTGATTGGTGGAGGATCAGGTTTGGTCCTTTTCACAAAATGACTCTGATAGACTATGAAATTGAAGAGGCCTAGGGCCTTTTTCTCTTCAATATGTTTTAACATTACTTGTGAAAATTGTAGCGGGACTCCCATCTCGACGACCGGGAATGATTCAAGCATGTGAATCTATGAAAGTTCCAATACTGGAGTAATACGTGTGTCCATAGGTTAAAGCGGACAAAACTTGTATTTATGGTTCATTAATAAAAAGCCTTAGTCATTAGGGTGAGCGCTGTAAATAAACGTTCTAAGGTCACACTGCACCACTTACAATGATTCCAGTTAAAAAAAAAAAAAAGTGTACACACATTTGAAAAGTTTAATATGAGGCCAAGTATAATGCTCCCAGATGCAAATGTTTGCTGAAGCTTGTAAGCAACAGTGATGATTACTTGCTTTCAAATTAAAATGTTCAGAAAAAAATCCAAGTAGGAAAAAACTTTTTGCTACTATGAAATGTTAGGTGCCATTTCTTTGAAGCGTCATTTAGTAAAATGTGTTGATGCAAGTTAGTATTTCCAAAAATATTCCTAATGGAAAATCAGTGTAATCATTTTCAACAAGATTATGGGAAGCATGAAAATAAACAAGTACTGGCAAAGCCAATTGATCTGAGATATTGTGTGAGTGTTTTTGATTTTGTCAATGTGTTTCTTGTTTTGACGTGGCTTTTGTAACACTTCATTGTTGTGGGAGCTGCAAGGCCCTCACCATTTTAACAAACACTGGCAAAAAGAAAACAAATGGGTTTTGTTCTCAGAAAGCACACGTTGCCACCAGTGGTGTACAAAGGCCCCTCAGCCCCCCTTCCAGGGGGCTCCCTCAGCACAGCACCAACCCTGAGTGAGTTGAGGGGGCGGGGGGTTGGGCCTCTGTATTCTTTGCGGGGGGCCTCCAGTTTCATTATGCCACTGAATGCCGCAGTACTTCCTGGCACTGAACAAAACTACTTTATGTGCCAATATGCTCCTTGTGGAAGACCAGAATGCGATCACTCACAGTGAAGCCAGCCAACAGATAGAGAGAGAAATACAAGTTTAATAAAAACAAAATGTCTTTGTTAACAGCAGACCTAATTAGGGACCTCATTCTTAAAGTCACTAAAGTGCACCCGTAGTATAGGTCTTTCAATTAGTGGCTTCCATAAATTCACAAGAACTTACAGATGTAAATCAGGAAATCGTACTCCTAGAAAATATGTGTGAACTGTATTTTAGCATGAGTAAATAAGCATGTATAGATTTGCTCATGTGAAAAACTGTTGAGTGTTTATAAGTTCACTTTCTCTCCAAACACCTTTTACACAACCCTTGAAAAATGTCTACTTCTGCCATTGTCAGGAGTACATTTCTAACCTTTCTCATTATGGGAAAAGATTAGAGAAGACCTGGTAAAAATCCTTAAAATATGCAAGTTAGTAGGTTTGCAGACTCAAATGTATTCCAGCCCTGGAACTATTGCTTACTGCTTCCTACAGCCCCAGTATGTAGAGCTGCAGAAAGGTGGCAAAATAAGGAAATTGCAATAGTAGGGATTGAAGGAAATGTATTTCTAAGATTCTTATTATTTTGGTCTTGTTTTACAAAGATACATATTTTCTATTTTTCTTAAAACTGGTGTGGTGTCCTTTTGTAGTGTTTTCACTTATTACTGTTGTAGGAAAATGGGTTTGTGTTGCAGTTACCCCCCACTTTTTTGCCTGCTACTGATGCTGACTTGACTGAGGAGTGACCTGGGGCCCTGCTAACAAGGCCCCAGCACCAGTGTTCTTTCACTAAAAAATGTACTATTGTTTCCACAATTGGCACAACCCTGGCACACAGATAAGTCCCTTGTAAAAGGTACCAGTGGTACCAAAGGCCCCGTGACCAGGGAAGGTCCCTATTGGCTGCAGCATGTGTTGTGCCACCCCTCACCAAACACAGGCACACTCCCCTTGCAGATTGTGTGTTGGTGGGGAGAAAAAGGCAAAATCGACATGGCATCCCCCTCAGGATGCCATGCACACAAAATACTGCCTGTGTCATAGGTAGGTCACCCCTCTAGCAGGCCTTACAGCCCTAAGGCAGGGTGCACTCTACCACAGGTGAGGGCATAGCTGCATGAGCAATATGTCCCTACAGTGTCTAAGTCCATTCTTAGACATTGTAAGTACAGTTTGGCCTTATTAAGTATATGGTCTGGGAGTTTGTCAAAAACAAACTCCACAGCTCCATAATGGCTACACTGAATACTGGGAAGTTTGGTATCTAACTTCTCAGAATAATAAACCCACACTGATGCCAGTGTTGGATTTATTACAAAATGCACACAGAGGGCATCTTAGAGATGCCCCCTGTAATTTTCCCAATTCTCCAGTGCAGGACTGACTGGTCAGTGCCAGCCTGCCACTGAGACGAGTTTCTGCCCCCCTGGGGTGAGAGCCTTTGTTCCCTCTGAGGACGGAAACAAAGCCTGCACTGGCTCACCACAAGGCATCCCAGCTAGTGGAAATGCCCGCCCCTCTGGACACAGCCCCCACTTTTGGCGGAAAGTCCAAAGGAGATAATGAGAAAAACAAGGAGGAGTCACCCACCAGTTGGTTTTGGAGGCTTCCCCCAATAGGATTAGAGATGTGCCCCTTCCCCTCAGGGAGGAGGCACAATGAGGGTGTAGCCACCCTCTAGGACAGTAACCATTGGCTACTGCCCTCCTGACCTAAACACACCCCTAAATTCAGTATTTAGGGGTGACCCAGAACCCAGGAAATCAGATTCCTGCAACCTGACCTGAAACAAGAACGACTGCTGACCTGAAAACCCTGCAGAGACGACGGAAGACGACAACTGCTTTGGCCCCAGCTCTACCGGCCTGTCTCCTGACTCGAAAAACTGCAACAGCGACGCATCCAACAGGGACCAGCGACCTCTGAAGCCTCAGAGGACTGCCCTGAACCCAAGGACAAACAAACTCCTGTGAGCAGCGGCTCTGCTAAAAAAAAACAGCAACAATATTGTAACTTTTCTGCAACTTTCAAAGACTTCACTATTCCCGCCAGAAGCGTGAGACTTCACACTCTGCAACAGATGCCCCCGGCTCAAGCTCCACAGAACCAACACCACAGGGAGGACTCCCAGACAACTGCGACCTCGTGAATAGCCTGAGGCGACCCCCCTGGACCCCCACAGTGACGCATGCAGAGAGAATCCAGAGGCTCCCCCTGACCACGACTGCCTGTAACAAGGAACCCAATGCCTGGACCAAACACTGCACCAGCAGCCCCCAGGACCAGAAGGAACCGAACCTCAGTGCAGGAGTGACCCCCAGGTGACCCTCTGCCTAGCCCAGGTGGTGGTTGGCCTGAGAAGCCCCATGTGCCCTGCCTGCACCGCTTTAGTGACCCCCTGGTCCCTCCATTGAATCTAATACAAAACCCGATGCCAGCTTTGCACACTGCACCCGGCCGCCCCACGCCACTGAGGGTGTGTTTTGTGTGCCTACTTGTGTCCCCCCCAGTGCTCTACAAAACCCCCCTTGGCTGCCCTCCGAGGACGTGGGTACTTACCTGCTGGCAGACTGGAACCGGAGCACCCCTGTTCTTCATAGGCGCCTATGTGTTTTAGGCTCCTCTTTGACCTCTGCAGCTGACCGGCCCTGTGCTGCTGGTGTGGTAACTTTGGGGTTGCCTTGAACCCCCAACGGTGGGCTGCCTATGCCCAGGAACTGAGACTTGTAAGTGTTTTATTTACCTGAAAAACTAACCATTACTTACCTCCTGCAGGACTTGTTGATTTTTGCACTGTGTCCACTTTTAAAATAGCTTATTGCCATTTTAACAAAAACTGTATATGTTATTGCTCTAATTCAAAGTTTCTAACTTACCTTTGTGCGGTACCTTGCATTTTATGTATTTACTTCAAATCTTGAACTTGTGGTTCTAAAAATAAAGAAAATATATTTTTCTATATAAAAACTATTGGCCTAGAGTTAAGTCTGAGTGTGTGTTCCTCATGTATTGCCTGTGTGTGTACAACAAATGCTTAACACTACCCTCTGATAAGCCTACTGTGCGACCACACTACCACAAAATAGAGCATTAGAATTAACTAATTGTGCCACTATCTTACCTCTAAGGAGTAGTCTTGGACTCCGTGCACACTATCTCTTACTTTGAGATAGTATATACAGAGCCAACTTCCTACAACTGTGTGTTATGTGCAAATGCCTGACAAGTTGCTTCTGCGATAAGCCTGACTGCTTGTGCTATGCTACCAAGGGGGTGAGCAGGCGTTATCTGAGCGGGTATCTCCCTTATCCTGATTGGAGTGAGGGTCTCTACTTGGACAGGGAGCAAACCCACTGACATCTAGAGACCCCATTTCTAACAGAGAGGGTGTCACCTCCCTCTCCCAAAGGAAACCCTTTGTTCTGCTTTCCTGGGCTTGAGCTGTTCAAAAAGTCAGAGACAGAAACCTGTTTGAGGGGCACCAGCAGCTTGGGCTGCCCGGAACACCCCAGGAGACTGGTAGGAGCAATTCTGGGGATCCTCTAAGGAACTCCCAGAGTGCATGGAATCATACTTTCAATACTGGCAACAGTACTGGGGTATGATTCCGACATGTTTGATACCAAACATGCCCAGGTTCGGAGTTACCATTATGTAGCTGGACATCGGTAGTGATCTATCTCCAGAACACGCATAAAATGGCATCCCCGTACTCACGAAGTCCATGAAAATGGTACGGGAGTTCCTGGGGGCACCTCTGCTAGTGCAGGGGTGCATTCACACACAGGAACTTACACACTACCATCTGGGCTAGGAGGGCCTGCCATTGGGGTGACCTACAGTGACCTAGTGCAGTGACCTATTGTAGAAACCTGGTTCTGTATATACTATATCAAATATGACATAGTGTGCAGAGTTCAGGGGTTCCCCAGAGGCTTAAAAGAGGCTAAAGTAGATAATACTGATGCTCTCTTTTGTGGTAGTGTGGTCGCGCAGTTAGACTTATCAGAGGGTAGTGCAAATCATTTGTTGTAAACACACAGACAATAGAAGAAGCACACACTCAATGACTTCACTCCAGACCAATGGTTTTGATATAGCAAAATATATTTTCTTAATTTATTTCTAGTGCATCTAGAACCACAAGATTCAAGTTGTAGTTAAGTACTTCAACAGATTTAATTTCACATATTTATCAATAATAATGTTTGAAATCGATAAGTTACACAGTTTTAGAAATATTGGCAATTATCTGTTTAAAACGTTGACAGTGCAATTTTCAGAAACAGTTCCAGGGGGGAAGAAAAGTTATATGATTTACAGCTAAGTACTTGACTTACAGTTCCAGTCTCCGGGGGTTAGGAAGTCCACAGGTTGGGGTTCAAATTAACCCCAAACATCCACCACCAGCAACACGGGGCCAGCGGGGTGCAGAGGTCAAAGTCGAGATAAATTAAACATGGACTCCTATGGAAGCTGGGGGCACTTGGTTTCAGATCTACTTGCAGGTTAGTTCCCACGTCTTTGGAGGGCAGACCTGGAGGGGATTTGAGGAGCACCGGGGGGGGGGGGGCACAGTAGGTTCCAAACACACACCCTCAGCACACAGGGGCGGCCAGAAGCAGGGTGCAAAGAAAGCATCGGGCTCCTAATGCTTTCCTATGAGGCTACCCCGAGGATCACTTAGATGCTGCAGGCTGGGTCCAGGGATATGGTTCATGAAAACCACAGGCTGGACAAGTAGGAGGGCCGCCTGTTGAACGTTGCTGCACTGATGGTGGGGTTCTCCAAGGTCTGGGGGCTGAAGGTGCAGTGTGCCTTTAGGCATCTGATATCTTCAGCCGGAGCTTTCGCGGTCAGGTGAGTCCTCTGGATTAATACCGCAGGCGTCGTCATGAGGGGCACGAGAGGTCAACCAAAGGTGGGTACTTGTTCGGAATTGCCTGGGGATCCTCTAAAGCTGGTTGAGCCACCTGGACACAGGCCATGGGCGTGGGGTGCAGTGTGGTCGCCCGATGCCCACAAATCCCGGGGCTCTGGAGTCCGTACTGTAGTTTCTTTCCGGACAGACCCGCTGTCCACAGGAGTTCTTGGTCTTCTGTAATGCACTGCAGTACTCTGGAGCTTGGCAGAGGTCGCTAGTCCCACTGGATGTGTCACTTTCTTGTTGCAGGTTCTTTGAAGCAAGAGACAGGCGGGTAGGGCTGGGGACAAGCCAGTTTTTGTCTTCCTTCTTCTCTGCTGGGGTTTCAGCTTAGCAGTCCTTCTTCTGACATCGCCAGGAATGTGACGTTCTGGGTTCATGGTGATGCCATATGCAGGGGGGAAAAAAACAGATGCTTTCTTCTGCAGCACTTTTTCCCATTTTTAAACCAAAAAAATAAAGGTTAGCTGTATTTTGACAAATTTCTTGGTCTCCTTCAGGGAAACCCACACACACTGTACCTTTACAATCCTCAGAATGTTGGGGAAAAAAGGATTCAAATTTGTCGTGGATAACTTATGTGCATAAAAAGGTATGCACAAACTACCCTCAATTAGCCAAAAAAGGGCTCACCACTTGAGAGTGAAGGGTTAGGGGGAGGACTGGGGGTGGGGGGTGTATGGTGGGGTCAGTGTGTGTAATGGGCCCAGCAGCTAATGGGTTAAATCCTGGGTTTAGAGGCGTTACAGCTCAGAATGCATTAGCCAATGGCTACTGTCCCTGAGGGTGGCTACACCCCCTCTTGTGCCCACTCCCTTTGGCTAATCAGGAGGAAGTGCTAAGCTCTCCTACTCTCCAAGAGGCTACCACTGTTCAGATATCATTGCACAAAGTATGAACAGAGGATATAATAAAGGAGCCAGGAAGGAGGTACGGCTGCATGTGAAATGAAATATACCAATGCAGAAGAACTGCAATTAGGGGCAAGTAACAAAGACTTTTTTTCGGCGCTGGACCATTCATATATTCATATACTTGAGTCAGAATAGTAAGCAGCAAATATCAGTTCTAACAAAACGGGAAGCAGGCTCACCTTCAAAAAAGTATTCTGGAGGACTGACTGCTGCACTACTGAAACAGCAGCTTTATTCACATGCAGGCAGTAGTGCATCAAGAACGTGTGCCTGGTTTTCCAGGTAAGCACATAATAGATGTCTTGAAAAGGCACGGGAGCGCAGAGTACAGCAACTGTCACCATGCTCCTTGTGTAACAGACCCTCCCTCTTCCTTGGAGCAGGTACTTCACTGTGCTGTGGCAGGAGGTGAAGCAGGCTCACAGCCAACGTGCTATTCCCTGCTTCGACAGGGGTTGATTCCTTCCTTTCTGGCCAAAAGACAGGTGGTCCGATAAATGTAGGTCCTTTGTTTTATCCCTATACATTCTAATGCATCTGCATACATCTAGAAAATCTAAATTGATCTTTCTGCTGAGGCTGTCAGGCTTGTGAAGAATGATCACAGCATGACAAGTTCATTCAGATTGAAGGCATTGGGGACTTTAGGAATGCATTTAAGGATGGTCTGTAAAATGATTTTGTCCTCTGTAAATCAGAGGAAAGGTTCATTCTCAGTAAAGGCAAGCATCTCTCCTATTCTCCTTTCCTTTTGTAGATTGATAGAGTGGTGATGGACAGGGGAGTAGTCACTCCCCTTTCCTTTGTCCTGTTTGGCACCAGAGCTGGAACCAGGGAGGTCCCTCAGCTGGTGCAAACCGGTTTATACAAGGGCAGCAAATTTGCCCTTCAAAGCAAAACGATGGCTTGGAAAGGCTAGCCCTCACAAGCCTTGTAACACCTATTTCCAAAGGAGAGGGTGTTGCCTCCTACCACAGGAAATAGTTAGTTCTGCCTTCCCCTGCTTGAACTGGTCAAGCAGCAGGAGGGTAGAAACCTGTCTGAGGTGTAGCAGCAGTGCGGGCTGCCTGAAAAACCCTGGAAGACTGGCAGGAGCAATACTGGGGAATCATACCCCAATACTGGCAACAGTATTGGGGTATGATTCCGTCTTGTTTGCTATCAAAAATGCCCAGGTTCGGAGTTACCATTATGTAGCTGGACATAGTTAGTGAGCTGTGCCCAATACACTGGTAAAATGGCATCCCCACACTTACAAAGTCCAGTGCAATGGAACTGGAGTTTGTAGGGGCACCTCTGCTCATGTAAGGGTGCCCTTACACAAAGTGACTTGCACCCTGCCCTCTGGGCTAGGAGGGCCTTCTACAGGGGTGACTTCCAGTGACCTGGTGCAGCGACCTGTGGTGAAAGGGTGCATGGACCTTTTCATGCAGGCTGCAATGGCCAGCCTGCAGACACATTTTGAATGACCGCCCATGGGTGGCCAATACATGCTGCAGCCCATGGGGAACCCCTGATGCCCCAATGCCCTAGGTACCTAAGTACCACATGCTAGGGACTTTTAAAGGGGCACCAATATGCCAACTGTGGGGTGTGCAAAGAACTCGGCAACCAAATTTAAAGGGAGAGCACAATCACTGGGGTCCTGGTTATCAGGATCCTAGTGAAAACAATCAAGTATACTTATAGCAGGCAAAAAGTGGGGGTAACCATGCCAAAAAGAGGTTACTTTCCTACACTGTTCTGTTATATTTACCTATATTAACATCTTATCTGGATGAGACTATCTAGCTACAGATTTCTTATCTTAGAATATTTACCATGAATGGACTGGATCTGGAAATTCTTGATCAGTACCCCTGCACTCCTCCGGTAGGTGGTGCTGAACAGCTCCACTTCTTCTTTATCTGCACCAGGTGTGACATGCGCAGTGCTAATGTAGGTGCCACTCAGTAGGTAGACTGCAGTTCGTGATCTTTTCCGTCCTAGGAGCATGAAGCCATGTTAAAAGGAATTTGACCAGTGTACAGATTCTTATGGGCTACAAGGCCCTGGTTCGGTGGAAAAGTCCAGTTCACAAATAGGGAGTATATGAAGCTCCCTCCCAAGACATCAGCAACAACCTCGCTACCTTCCTCCACCAAACAATGCAGGCCATTTACTAAGGCTTCAAGAACCAAAACCTGCCTGCACAGCCCACAACTACCACCACGGACCCAGCACCACACCAGATCCTGAACTCCTAGACCCCCATCACCAAAGAGGACACGCAGAGACTCATGAACTCCATCCACTCAGGAGCAACCTCGGATTCATGCCCTCACCACATCTTCAACCTGTCCAGCTCCACCATAGCACCTGAGGTCTGCCGAACTATCAACTGATCCTTCGAGACCGCCACCTTCCGATCAGACTGGAAGCACGCAGAGATCAACCGGCTACTCCAGAACTTCACCGCTGACCCAAGAGAGCTGAAAAACTACAGAACCATCTCTGGTCCCTTTCCCAGCAAAAGTAACAGAAAAGCCCTCAACCACAAACTCACCTAATTCCTCGAGACACACCAAATACTAGACCCATCCCAATCATTCAGGAGCACCACAGCACTTCTAGCAGCCACCAACATACGTGCCATACTAGACCACGGAGGAAAAGCCACACTCCTCCTTTTAGACCTCTCTGCCACATTCAACACCGTCTCCCACTCCACTCTCTGCGCCAGACTCCACGATCCCAGCATCCGTAATAAGGCACTAGAATGGATCAGGTCCTTCCCAACCGGAAGAACACAGTGTGTCAGACTACCACTGTTCACATCAGAAACCAAAGATACATACTGCGGAGTGCCCCCAAGGATCGTCACTCAGCCCGACGCTTTTCCACATCTATATGGTCCCGCTAGCCAAGATCATCAAACAACACGGGCTAAACATCGTATGCTACATTGACAATACCCAACTGATCCTCTCCCTTTCTGAAGACCTTAGAAAGGTCAAGAGAAATTTCCACAATGGGATGAGAGCAGTTGCCGCCTGGATGGAAGCCATCTGCCTCAATTTCAACTCTGACAAGAATAAGATTCTCGCAATCGGCTCCACCCATTCTGTCTGGAACGACTCCTGGTGGCCTACGGCACTAGGCAACGCCCCCGTGGGCCACACAAACAATCTGGGCATCATCCTGGACTCCTCTCTATCCAGGAGCCGCCAAGCCAACAACATCTCGTCGTCATGGTTCCACACCCTTCTACTCCTTCAAAAGATCTTCAAGGGGATTCCCTCCGACACAAGGAAGACAGTCACCCACACACTCATCACTAGCAAACTGGACTACAGGCAACACACTATGCTGGCACGCCAAGAAACTGGAATCAAAACTACAAAGAATCCAAAATGCAGCAGCCAGACTCATCCTGGACATCCCACAACACAGGTATATCTACTCCTACCTCAGAGACCTACACTGGCTCCCAGTCAACAAGCACATCAGTTACAATCTACTGATCCACACCTGCAAGGCACTACACAACCTAGGACCGGCATACCTCAACCAGTGCCTTGTCTTCTGAGTACCCAACAGACAACTCCAATCTTCCCAGCTCGCCCTCACAGCTGTTCCTAAGATCTGAAAAAGAACAGCAGAAGGAAGATCTTTCTCCTACCTCTCAAACTGAAACAGACCGCATCACTGAAGCAATTCAGGAAGGACCTCAAGACCTGGCTTTTCCATTGAGCAGCACGCCTACAAACAGCTCCTTGAGACCCTACGAGTGATTAGCAGTGGTTTAAAAATTACTGATTGATTACCAGGGGTAAGTAACTTCATCTGATAAACTTCTAGGCCCATGTTGCTTATCTTATAATAGATACTAAAGCAAAACCACCCGATAGTGTACCTAGAACAGGCTTAGCCAAAAAAAAGTACTGAAGGACCGAAAGGGCAAAGTGCCTGTCATGAAAGACCTGACTGTCAAGGCAATAGTGTTTGGCACTCATGGGCAAGGGTGCCCATGTAGGAGCCTAACAGATGTCCAGGACAGGAACTCCACATGCTAACACAGTGAAAACATAGCTGTAGCTCTGGTGGAATGAGCCCTCAGGGTTGCATCTTCACTAATGCATAGTAAATCTTTATGCAGAGTACAATCTACCTGGAGATAGTCCAGTAAACCCTATAAAGTGATCATTGTCCACCTAGTATCATTTGGGGCAAACAATATAAAAGGATAAGTGCCCTCTTACTGTCCAGCCGGTGGAGCCTTCTTCCTCCTTGAAGGTATGAGATGGAGCAAAGGAAGTCATCAGCATGATGTTTTGGCTGACGTGAAACGGTGTCTTCACCTTTGGAGAAAAAGAGGCTCAAGTTTGGAGAACCAGCTTATGTGGGAAGAAGCTGGGATATGGAGGGTGAACAGAAAGTCTGTATCTCGCTGACCATTCTGGCTGATGAGATGACCATCGAAAAGACTGCCATGACCATCAAGAGCTGTAGAGGGAAGCTATGCTTAGATTCAAAAGGGGACAATATCACTTAGGTAAAAACTAAATTAGAGTCCGAAAGTTTGGGTGAACACCTGCACTTTAGTCAATCTGTTTCTCAGCACACCAAGCCATAAACGTCCCAACAGCAAGGCCCGCCAAGATAACCTCACAGAATTTGGGAAGAAGAACGAAGACCTTTAAATGTGGCCGCTCAATCTCCACGGATGAAGGTGTTAAAGGAGCAGGTTCCAGTGCAGGATCCAGCCATGTTGCTGTGACAAGAGATCCTCCCAAATAGGCAGCCTCATTAGAGGACCGATCTTCATGCTCAGGAGGTCGGGATACCATACTCTCCTCGCCCAATGTAGAGCCACGTGGATGATGTGGGCCAGGTCGAATCAATCTTCTTAAAAACTCAGAAGACGTATTTACAGCAAGGCGTGTAGGAGTCCCATATTCAAGCCTAGTCGGAATGAATCTGCAAGCAAGAGCTGCTTTGGAAACTCCAGTGCGCACAAGTGCTGTATTGAGAGTTCTCCTTGGTAGCAAACAGATCTAGTCAAGGTTCTCCCCAGTCCTGGAAGAGACCTTTAGCCACCTTCAGGAGCAGACGTCATTTGTGATCCATAAGACATCAATGGCTGAGTTTGTCCGTCCTGGAGTTTAGAGACCCTGCTAGGTGCTGCACAACCAGGAAAATGGCCCAATGTTTCGTCAAGAAGCAGAACCTCCTGGCACAGGCTCAGAACCAAACTACACCCTCAAAAAAAACACATGGTGCTAGTTTTCTCTGTAAGCGTTTGGATGGAGAGCAGGAAAACTTCCAAGGGCAAGTGAATCACCTCAGATTCAAAAGATTGATATGGAGGCAAGTCTCCACCGGAGACCAATATCCTCTGATCTCCACCACCCAAGATAGCCGCCCCGACTGGAAGCAATGCATCAGTCATCACTATCAGAGCTGGATGGGAAGATAGAATGGTCTGCAAATGACCCAACTGCAGTCTCCTTCATAACCTGGACCAGGTAGGAGGCTTGCCCTCGTGTTGTCAGTCTCACTGAAATCAAAGACTGAGGTTTAAACAGCGGAATCACAGCCTGAATATTCTGGACCCTTCGGAGTATAGGTGAGGAATCTCGCTATGTCCAGAATGTCAGGTGTGTAGCACTACTGACATCCACAGATATGCCTAACCCACCACCATCACATCTGTGAAAATCCAAAGGGCAATGGCAGGACCAGAGTGGAGAACAACAAACTGGAAATGCTCCTGTCTCACCGTGAACCACAGATAACTCCGATGGGCTTGTAGGACAGGGACATGAAAATAGGCATCCTGCAGGTCCAGCACTAACATCTAGTCTCCAAAGTCTACCGCAGACAGGACCTGAGCAAATGAGAGCATCTTAAGTTTCTCCTTCCTCAGGAAAGACTTGAGGGCGCAGATCTAAGATACAGTGGAGGCATCTATCCTTATTTGGCACCAGAACAAAGCTGAAAATGCAACCACAACCTAGTTCTGATGCTGCCACCCTCTCGATGACTTCTTTGGCCAAAAGAGCCTGTACTTCCTGTTTCAATATGGATAGGAGCTCCATCATCGGACAACTTGGAGCACCACTTGACTGAAGTTATGGCATGCTATTGGGGTAGGTGAAGCCTTATCCTGACTCCAACAGGGAGCCCCTGTTGATATGAGGGCATACTAAAAGGATATGGAGGCTGCAGCTGTTGGACTGGCGTATTGTGCACATCTCTGGACTTGGCTCGCACAGGACTTGTCACGATCTACAGCCACAAAAAGGCTGGGAAGCCTCGAACTTGGTGGCTCTATTGGAAAGGATGCAGTAGAGAGCCCATATTGTAACCAAGGAAGGAGCTCAACAATGAGTGTTGCTGGCATGGAGCCATTTCGAGCCCCAACAAATGGGTGGTGACCCAACTTTCCTTGAAGCACTCAATCTCAAATGTTTGTACGGGATACCTAGACATCCCCAAAAACCAAGTTCATTTTAGTCAGGCATGGCAGAGCAAGGGCCCTGCTCGGTGATTCGTTCTTGTTTAGCCCACATCTGATACCTGCCATCGGCAATAGCCTGGTTCAGAATGACGGAGGTCTTCAAAACCACAGGCAGCACATGTGCAACCAAATAACACACAGTGTGATGATATCAGCCCAAGAGGCCCGGAGTGTTAACTAACTAAAGTGCAAGGCTGGCGGAAGAGAAAATCCTCTATCCGATGATCTTCAGCGTCTTAGATTTCGAGTCCGGTGGGTTGGTATGGAATGGGCCAGGACTCACTTTGGATGTGGAGGCCTGCGCTACCAGAATCCACTGGGTGGGGTGCTGTGTGGGGAAAGCTGGGTTCCCAGGAGCAGGGAGATGGAGACATGCAATCATCCAGTAAAGGGGGCTTGGCCCAGCCCCAGGCGTGGACTTCAGAGAGGATCTCACTGAAGGGCAAAAGTAGTTGTGTGGGATACCAATGGATGAAGCACCTCCATCAAGGCATTGGTGTTGATTTCCACAAGGGCAGCTGGAGGTCAAAGTCCTTATCCACCCACATCACCACCATAGTCAAAAATGGCCCTTCTGCCGCAGCCACACTAGGAGGCAGTGCCTAGTGAGTTTTCCAGGTTTGTTTGTCTTGGGTTTGTTTATGTTTTTGGGACTTACTTGACAGCAAACAACACCTTGGGCCTTCCACATGGCCAGGACCTGGAGCTAAGTGGAGCAGGTAGATTTTACATCACATTCCATATGGAAAATGTTACTTACCCTGTAATCATCTGTTCATGGAAGGCAGTGCTATAGATTCCCATACTGTGCATTTTCCTGCCATCTAGTGTTGGGCCTGGATGTGTGCAAGTTGTTTTTCGCAGAAGTCTTTCGAGTCATAGGTACTGTGACTTTTCCTCTTCGCAATAATGCGCATGATCATAGACTCCAATGTTCGATTATTTTTCCGCATGGCAGGTGAGGATGTAATGTGAAGGGAAGCGATATAGCAAAAGATGTCCATACATAAGAGGGAAGAGAGAAAGTAAGGGACACTGAATGGCCACAGGCGTCTGGAGAGCAGAGTAGGTGCATGTGAATCTACAACACTACATACCATGAACAGACTTACAGGGTAAGTGACATTTTCCATTCGAGGAATGTGAGGTTGTAGATACACATGCTGAACATAGACTGTAAAGCAGTCCTCCAAAATAGCGGTGACTAGCCTTTTAATGTTTAAGTGGATCGAAAAAGTATACAGAGAACTGCCTAGCCAACATTAGCTTGTTGAGAGGCTAGGACACCCACACGGTAATGTTTTGTGAAAGTGTGTGGTGTGAACCATGTAGCTGCTTTGCATATATCAGCTATAGGGATATTCCCCAGGAAGGCCATAAAGGTTCCTTTCTTTCAAGGAGAGTGTTCTTTAGGAGTGGGTAGAGTTCTCTTGGCTTTCACATAGCATGTCTGGATGCATGTAACTATCCATCGGGCCATGCCAGACTTGGATACAGCATTCCCTTTGTGGGGTTCGATTATAGCAACACAATGTTGTTGTATTCTTCTAAATAGTTTGGTTCTATCCAAGTAGTACAGGAGGGCTCGTTTTACATCTATGGTATGGGCAGCCCTTTCCGCCATTGAATCAGCTTGTGGGGGAAAAAAAAAACGGAAAGTCAGTAGACTGATTAAGGCACAACCTTAGGGAGGAATTTGGGGTTGGTGTGGAGGACAACCCTATCCCCATGTACTTGGAATAAATGTTCTTCCAGGGTTAATGCCTCAAGCTCACTGGCACGGTGATAGCCTTGTAGAAGTCCCCAACAAGCTTTGTGTGGTAAGGGGGAAGAAGAGGCAAGTCTGGGTTTGGTGGTGGGTGTAGCTCTTTTTTGGGGAGCTACCCTTGTCTCGGCCTCTGGAATTGCTGCCCCCTATAGGACCCTCTAAAATAACCCCTGGAAGAGCAACTGGCCCTGGGTGTGCCGATAGAACGTGTAGATTTAAGGGGAGCTGGTACTTGAACCTCCATGGTAAGGGGTGCAATGCCCCCATTGCCTTGGCTGTCTCTGTATATTTTTGATTTTTTCTAAAGCTTGGTCCACTTGTTGACCACTGAGGTGCTCACAATCAAAGGGCATGTTCAGCAGGTTCTGCTGAACATCGGCGTAAAGCCAAAGATAAGGAGCCATGTGTGTCTGCGTAGCAGAATGCTAGAATTTACCCCTCTGACAGCGGTGTTGGCTGCAGCTATGGCACAGCAAATAGAAGTGCAAGTAGGATTCTTGTCCCCCCCTGAAAAATGTGGGAAAAGTCAATGTTTGAAGGTAGAGTCTCCCCTAATGGAGGTCTCTCTAGCCCTATCCTGGTCGACATGGTTACCTCTGTATACTACACACCTATAGTCCATAATGCCCTGGTGGTATTATTGTTGCTGCTCTTGTAAGGTGTGTGGTGCTCACTCAGGGGAAGTGGTCTTGGTTCCGCATCTGTATTGCTGCTTACTAAAACCATCCGTGTCAGATGGTTTTTTTCCTCGCAACTCATAAACCTTGAACTTGAAGAGATCAAACAGTAGAGGTTGATGAGATGCTCCTGGACTTTTTGTTTGAAGCTAAATATACAAAGACAAACGTTACAGAGAAATATGATGGAGGTGTCTATTCCTCTAGCAGCTGTGTCAGGATCATTAAGGATGCAGCGTATGGTGGCGCTAGAAATACTTTCCCTTAATGCCACTATTTCCTCACTCCTTTACCTAAGCTGGTCAGGAAGATGTTGAGTGAGTTCCTCCATCTCCTCCCAATTAGACCTGTCAATGAGAGGTGGCAGATGAAATTAGCAAACCACTAGTGGTAGTCCCGAGTGCTACCCTCATTCCCTGCTGAGCCAACACACTTGCTTTCTTTATCTGGGGGCGGGGAGTCCCCAGTGGTTTGCAAACACGCTCTTTAATGAGCAGTATGCACCATCAGATTCTGAAAGAACATGACCCTAAATGTATGGGGGACTGGATGGAGAGGTAATACATTTCTTAACTACACAGGGCATAAAAACTCTGGCCTTCAACAGTCTCTTGTGCACTTAGGCTTTAACCATACTCACATGTCTGAGAGTGGTCTTTGTGCCTCAGCTGTGGTTGAGGACCTCTTCTCTTCATCAGCCTAATATGCACTGGAATTGATGTTTCTGGGCTAGGTTGCAGAACAGGGACTCCAAAAGACTAAACATCCTCTTCCTCCTTCGTGCAGAGGGGATATGGTTTCAGGGCTTTTTCAGGTGACTGTCTCTGTATCCTGATCTGCGCCAAGTGCATGTTCCTGCTGGAAACGCAGGGCAGTTTTGCATGGAAATGTGAGACAGGAAGCACTCTCAGTATCTTTATGATCCAGGGGAGACAGAGGTTGTAAGAGTTATGGTGGTAGGCGCATAGATACTTAGTGTGGCCTCAAGTGAATTTTGTGAATGTAGTGTGTTCCACCACCTAAATGCATCAACATTATTCATTGTCCTGGCCGGGAAACTAAAAGCACCCAGGCGAGAGGGGTGTGGGTGCCTTGAATATTGGGGACACAATGTTGTAAGGCAGTCTTCAAAGTGGGTTGCTGTGGAGGAAAAACAGTTAAAAGAAACAGTTGCTAGAGAAGTCTTTTGCTGAGGAGGGAGTGGAAAGTTGAATGGCAAGGTCCCAACGAACCAACATGAGCACACATCGAATTCAGGGGCCAGGTGGAACAAATCCGAGCCAGATGGGGGAGAAAAATAACCCAAGGAGTTGATGCCCATAAGCTATAGCTGCTAAGTGAGGAGTCACTAAACCTCCCATAACGCTAAACACTTCATCAAACAAAAACAACTTGCAACATCCTAGCCCAACACTACATGGCAGGATAATGCAGAGCTTGTATATCTACAACCACAATTGCTACTAACATATCATGTTCTGACTAGTTTTACCTTTCTAATATAAATACTGGTCAAGGTTCATTTAAATTTTGTTGCCCCTTTATTGAGCATATTGTAAAAGGCTTTAATGTCATAATTCGCTGATAAAACCACTGCTGGAAGGGCACCTCTCAAGGTGGAAGAATGTTTAATGGGATTAGAGTTTGAATAGTAGCGGTGTCACAGCTGATGTATACGTTTGGAGAGACGCGAAAGACTGTGTGAGAAAAACAAGTTACTTTAGCGCCTTATCTGGCAGAAACTATCTAGCTGATGGCTTCTTACCACTCTAGGTATTTGCCTCCATAGAGAAACATCTTTGAAATTCCAACGCACAGAACTGCTTATATTCCATGTTCTTGGTAGTGGCAGAAAGATCGAATCAAAGCTCCCCACATGCGTGGAAGATGTAGGAAAGTACCCTCTTTTTCCCCATGGTTACCCCCACTTTTTGCCTACTGTCAGTATGTTTTGACTGGTTTCACTGGGATCCTGCTACCCAGGACCCCAGTGATTGTGCTCTCTCCCTCTGAATTTGGTTACTTAGGGCTTTGGACACCTTACAATTGGACTACTGCCCCCCCATGTAAGTCCCTAGCATATGGTTCCAGGGTATCCCTATGGGCTGCAGCAGTTATTCTGCCACCCGCAGGGAGCCCGTGCAAAGGGTTCTGAAGGCCTGCCATTGCAGCCTGTGTGAAACAGGTGCATGCACCCTTTCACACCAGGTCACTGTAAGTCACCCTATGATAGCCCCCCCCCCCCTCCCCAGCCCAGTGAGCAGGGTGCAGGTCCCTGTGTGTGAGTGCACCCCTACATGAGCAGTGGTACCCCTACAAACTCCAGCTCCATTACAGTGGATTTCATAAGTGCAGGGAAGTAATTTTGCCCGTGTACTGGACACAGGTCACCACCTGTGTTCAGCTATATAATGGTAACCCTGAACCTGGGTATGTTTTGTAACAAACATGTTGGAATCATACCACAATCCTGTTGCCAATATTGGTTGTATAATTCCATGCACTCTGAGGTCTCCTTAGAGGACCCCCAGCATTGCTCCTACTAGTCTTATGGGGGTTTCCGGGCTGCCTGCTCTGCTACCACTCCTCATACGGGTTTCTGCCCTCCTGCTGCTTGACGAGCTCAAGCAGAACAAAGAATTTCCTGTGGGAGAGGGAGGCAACACCCTCTCCCAATGGAAATATGTGTGACATGGCTTGAGAGGGGTAGCCTCTCCAAGCCACTGGTATGTTTTGAAGGGCACATTTGGTGCCCTCCTTGAATAAACCAGTTTGCACCACACCACGGACTCCTGGTCCCTGCTCTGGCACACAACTGGACAATGGAAAGGGGAGTGACCACTACCCTGTCCATCACCACCCCAGGGGGGCTCTTCCAGCTGCCCACTTGAGTCTGCCATCTTGAATCCAAGGTGGGCAGAGGCCCCTAGGAGCATCTGAGTGGCCAGGTCAGGTAGGTGACTTCACAGCCGACTCCTGATAGGTGGTCACCCTGCTAGGTGACCAATCCCCCTTCCTGGGCTATTAAGGTTCTCTCTCTTGGGTGGGTACTCAGATTCGACATGCAAGATTCCAGCAGGACTCCTCTGAATCATTTACTTCATCTTCTGACCACTGGGACTGCAACTGGACCCTCCAGGAACAGACAATCTGCAACTTCAGTAACAAATCTGCTCTGCAACATTGTTTTTCTGACTCCTTCCAGCTACTGCAACATTTCCCCAGCTGTGCATCTTTTGAGAGCGACAAGTCTTCAGCATAAGAAGTAAGAAGGAATCTCCCTTGGAGTGAAGGTGTCACTCCCCTACATCCGCAGGCTCCAACTGCAACGTTGACCGGCTATGTGGATCTTCTCTCCTCCAGAGCTGCGTGGATACTGCATCACAGATGGTGGTCTGGAGTGGTCCTCTTGGTCACTCTACAGGTTGCCCAACTTGGGAGATGGTAAGCCTTTGCCTCTCTTTGCAGGACAGTATCCCTGAGCACCGCAAATCTTGCAGTTACCAAGGCTTGTTTGTTTCTACTCTAAGGTATCTTCAGGCTTTTTGTTACCCCGGCCCCCAACACTTCTTCCTACAATGCACATTTTCCTGCCTGCTGCTTTGGCGACGTGGGACACTTCTTCAGTTGTGCTAAGTGAGCCTCACTGCAACTCCTGTGCCTGCTGCCCATGGGTCGCCTGTTGGGGCTGCCTCCTCTTCTTGTGACTCTCCCAGTTGCTGAGGGTCACCTTGGACTCCGATCTGTGAGTCGAGTCCCCTGGGCCTTGTTGGTCCTCTTCAGCCTTGCAAAATCTTCTTCTCAGACTCTTGAATTTACCAAGGCTTGTTGGTGGTTTTCCAGCACCACTGACCGACTGCATCACGGCCGACGACGTGGGGCATCACTTGCTCACTTCTGCATTTCCACTTCAAGTCCTGTGCTGTACTGCTGACTTTCTTTGTCATCAACATCGTCCTGCATCCACAGAAGTGTGGGTAGTGGCTCCTGCCACAACCGGACACTACATCACAAACTGAACTTGGTTCCCTTCCTTTGTAGATCCTCTTCAGTCAAAATCCACCTTTGGGATCTTCCACTCTTGTCTGGGTCTTGCACAATCGTTTTCCAAATTCCTCTTGTTGGTTTTGGGGTAAACCAGGTACTTACCTCTGCTCTCCTGGTCGCTTGGAGTCACTCTGGTACACCCCTCTTGGGGTTCCTAGTTCCTCCAGCTCCCTTCTACTCATTCCACTTTCTTGGGTGGAGGACTGCCGTTCACATTCTACTGTTTTAGTATATGGTTTAGCCGTCCCTTAGGGCCCTCACTGTTTGCTATTACATTTACCAATGCCTATTTCTTTCTATGCTATTTACCGATTGCTAATGTGTGTATATTAGTGTGTTTACTTACTCCTAGTTGGGGTATTGCCTATACAGTATTTTAGTATTTGTGTTATTATAATAAAGTACCTTTATTTATTTTTTTAACACTGTGTGGTTCTTTCATGTGTGCAAGTGCTGTGGGACTGCATAATCTTTGCACGTCTCCTGGATAAGTCATGGCTGCTCATTCACAGCGACCTTTAGAGAGACCTGGCTTCCTAGACACTGCCTACACTTCATTAACAGGGGATACCTGGACCTGGTATAAGGTGATAACACCATACGTGCTCACCACACACCAGGCCAGATTCTTACAAAGATGGCATCAGCATGGACGCTCCAGGAACAGATGTGGATCTGGAGCCCGTGTGGGAACCAGGAAAGGTCAAGTGACGGGTTCAGAGGATTCAATTGACGCAGAGGGCGTTCTCAGGATCCACATGTGTGCCAGAGGAAGTTGTAAATTATCTGCGGTATCAGAGCATGGCCTCATGGAACTCTTTGAACTGTTTTGGTGTTACAGACAACCCTGGAAACTCAGATTGTGCCGGGATAAACTGCAGTATCGGCTGACTTAAGGAGCAAGATCTAGAAGAAAGGGACACCCTTGCACCTTTTCCGAAGTACGAGAGTGGACGGAATGAGTAGAGTCCTGCAATGACTTTTTCTTTTTTCTCTTTGACTTACCCGAAAGTTTGGAGCTTATTGACGATCGACCTTAAGATCAACTCCAGTGACTCCTGGACCAGGATCGAACAACCCTTGGACTTAAGCCAGTCACACCATGAAGTATTGCGGTGATGTTGACGTAGAGTATCATTTCACGATCCTGCCTGGTCCTTGGGTTAATCAAAGCAGTCCCTGGAGTCGCAGCTCAACCCCTGTCTCTCTACCCCAGGCACAGCGTGCACACCTGTTGTGATTTGTCACAGTCCTTTGCTTGCAACAGTCCACTAAGGATTTAAAACCTGTTATTTTCGGAGGTTACATTTCCAGTGCGCAGAGTGACAATTTTGAGGTAAAGGGTCTCAACAGAAACTAGAGGTAGCCCTGGATCCAAGTTTAGTAACGTTACAATTCCCTTGCACACTGTGATTTCTTGAGTTAAAAGGTTTCAAAAGAGATTAGAGGTAGCGCAGGATCACTGTCTGATGGCGTGGAAAGAAAGGAACTGATGTCAGCAAGCAGGGGTGGCACCTTCATGGGCCCTACATGTCATTTTCGAAGAGAACTGGAAACTGCGTCAATGTAGAGTCGCAAGGAGGCACCTACCGGCAGCCGACGGTACTAATGGAAAGTTTCTGGATCCACTTTGATGCCTGGGGATCATTCAAAGGGGGAGGAGCCTGAAGTTAGAAGTCTCTATCAGAAATCACCAATTATATATAAACTTCACAAAAAACAGCTACTAGATAAATAATTATGTTTTTGTTTTAAGACTTATCGAGGAGAAAGTGAAAGGCAAGGGAATCATGCTATAACAGACATTAGTGGAGAGCAATGCAGAGCGTTACGTGGTTAAAGAGAAATATATGCCTTGGCTCCAGAAAGATGCAATGTAGGTGAAAGTTCACGAGAAAGAGTTTACATAAGCAGAGTCCATTCTCATTGTTAACTGAGACGGGGTTCAGAAAATGTTAGACAAAGGTGACTTTAGTTTAAAGCATACAGAATCAGATAACAAGTCTTGGAAAAAAAAAGTAATAAAAATAAACACAATCTGAGGGAAAAAAGGATCGCGATGGAGCACCTGGCCACCAGCCTCCAAGCAACAATGGGTCTATGGAGGTTCCTGTAGGAGAGACCACCCATGTGGTCTCCCTTTATGCAGACAACGCCCTAATATAATTTTGTCGGTCCACCTATTCCATAGCCATACTTCTGCAGGGGATGCAGAAGTTCGGAGAAATCTCTGGGCTGTGGATTAACCCCTCAAAGCCCCGACTCTATCCGATGGGCTCCTTGGTGGGCACTTCTCTGGAGGATCTCCCATCGGTGGGTCTCCCCTGGCAAGTTCAGGTTGTTCTATATCTGGAGATCCGCCTGGAACCTACGGAGAAGGCCTCTCTGGAACATAACATCGGGAGGGTGGTCCGGGATCTCCGGGCCTCTGTATGCTTCTGGAGCACCCTGCCACTGTCCCTTATGTGGAAATTAGCTATTGCTAAAATGATATTGCTCCCTAGATCCCTCTATACCCTACATGGTAATTTTTTCACGAACCCACACCGCTATTTCAAGATGCTTGATAGCAATCTTCTATGGGTGGGCAAATGTAAACGGCTGAGCCTGTCTAAAATGACCATAGAGGGATAGAGGTCAAAAGGATGGAGGTTGTCAAACATTGGGAGATCTTTACCCTGGGTGACACTTCATTCTATTTTGAGACACAATGGATTCCTTTAACCTCAGCCCAGGCCAATTTTAAAAAAAGCAAAAAACAAAATTTCTGCCACAACAATGGAGAGATGGCGCACATTCCCCTGCCCAAAAAAAAGACCAGAAAACCCCCCACAAATCAGTTACAAGTTTAAAGGACACGGTGATGTGATGTTTATGTGAACATATATTATTAACTCATGTATTCTTTGACCTGTTATTGGCATTTTTAGACAATTGTGTATGTCATCACTTTTTTCAACTATATAAGCAGCTGCCTGAAAGCAGTACATGGAGATCAGCTTTTTCAGCTCCACAGAGGTGACTGATCTCCCGGCTGCAATAACTCAACCTACTTTTGCCCTGCCAAGTGAAGTCTTGTCTTTTTATTCCAGTTTCCTCCAAATAGACTGTGAAAATTAAAATTCATGCTTCACTTCACCTTATCAATAAGATCTCGATTGACACAGTTTGGCAACTGCTGAATGAAAGAATCTACTATAAGCTTCAAATGTGACCCAGTGCTGGCTTCTTCATCCTCTTGCTCTAGAAACAAAAAAAGTAAAAACAAATAGTTCAAGTTAAACAAAAAAACGTAATCAAGCCCTAAGACTAGACTAGACTTGTACAATACGGCACAGCCACATCAATCAGGCTAGTTGACCTGTATGTTTTAATAAGGAATAAGCTACCTACCTGTAACTGTAGTACTCAAGTATTGGAATCTTTCATCGATTCACATTGTAGGAGGCTGGCCCAGTGTGTGGTGGACACCTATGGTGTTACACCTTATACTGGGCCCAGCAACACTTGTTAGATAATGTTACAGTGTCTAGGTAGCTAGGGCTCTCTAACGGTAGCTGTGGTGAGCATCCTAGACTTATCTAGGATGAGTGTGAAGAATTTGCAATACCGCAGTATTCACACAGTAACTGATCACACATGTAAGAAATCATACAGTGTTGCAAAAATAAAGGTAATTTATTACAGGAACACCTAACTCAATTACTATAGGCAAACCCCCTACTGGAGGTAAGTACACACAAAATATACACATCTAACTATTAGGAAATAGCAAATAATATATAAGGGGGCCAAATCACATACTAAACGTACTCTGGTGGGGGACCCATTCTCGCATTCCACTTTTTTAGTATGTGATTTGGCCCCCTTATATATTATTTTCTATTTCCTAATAGTTAGCCCATCTTGTTTTGAAGATGGTAGAATCAAGTGGCCACCTGAAGGAGCACTGGGCACCACTCCTGGGATGGTGATGGACAGGGGAGAGGTCACTCCCTTTTCCTTTGTACATTTTTGCACCAGAGCAGGGACTGGGGGTCACTGGACTGGTGCAAACTGGGTTATGTAAGGTGGGCACCAAATGTGCCTTTGAAAGCAAACCGGTGGCATGGGGAGGCTACTCATCCCCAGCCTTGTGACACCTATTTCCAAGGGAGAGGAGGTTGCACACCCCTCTCCAACAGGAAATTCTTTGTTCTGCCTTCCCGCGCTTGAGCTGGTGAAGCAGCAGGAGGGCAGAGTCATGTCTGAGGGGCTGCAGCAGCGTGGGCTGCTCACAAGCCCTGGAAGACTGGTAGGACAAATATTGGGGGGGGTCCTCTAAGGAGCCCCAAGAGTGCATGGAATCATGCCATCAATACTTGTACCAGTATTGGGTATGATTCTCACATGTTTGATACCAAACATGCCTAGGTTTGGAGACACCATTATGTAGCTGGACCACACCTGTAGCCAGTACATGGGTAAAATGGCTTCCCCACTCTTATGAAGTCCAGTGCATTGGAACTGTTGTTCATAGGGCACCTCTGCTTATGCAGGGGTGTCCTCACACACAGGATCCACACCTTTCCCTTTGGGTTGAAAGAGCCTACCATTGGGGTGACTTACAGTGATGCGAGTAATCACTGCTTCTAAAAATGCGAACAGAGCACATGGTCATCAAAAGCTTTTTGGCAGCCTGGTCTCACCGAATTAAGTTGGGCAGGGGCCCCTCCAGCTCCCGGAAAAATCAGGGAGGTGTGGAGACGGCCCAGGTCCAGGTTCTACCACAGAGCGAGGCCTCAAATGCAAATGTTCCCACTTCTCGTCAGCGGACAGACGTGGAGAAGTCAAAGACCTCTTCGACAACTTCTTGTGGTGGGACCTACCCGAGTGGCCCGACGACTTGGAGTGCGACGAAGATGTCTGACTCCACAACCGCTCCTAGGACCTTCTTCGTGACCAGGACCTCGATTGTCGTAGCGTCACACACGCCAAGCAGCCAGAAGCTTGAGGAATCTCTCCCGCAAGGCCTTCAGGATCATGGTACGGCAGTCAGAACAGACCTTGGGGTCATGTTCGCGCTCAAGGCACCAAAGACATACAAGATGCTGGTTTGTTCTCGACATTGGATAATGACAGGCACCGCAGGGCTTGATACAGGCCTCCTTCGATGACCATCCTGCCACACCAGGCGGAAAACCTCAAAAAGCACTCGCCAAAACGTCAAAAAACTGACTAGGGCTAGCTCTTCTCCAGATCTGCGCGGGCTGGCTCGGAAAGAAAAGAACTGGCGTCAGCGCATCTGGGTGAACACCTATATAACCACTGCAAAGTTTAGTTCTGGCTCAGACAACACCATACGGAGCAGAACAACGCCATCTACAACTTTCTTTTTTTTTTACATGGAACATAGGCCTTAAAGAGGCTTTTCATGGGGACGACTCCTTATTTCCCAGTTACAAACCAGATCCAGGACTAAGAGAAGTTTAAAACCAGGTCAAACAGGGTAAAAATGAAGTTAAAATAGTCGAAACACAAGAGAAAGAAGACATACATGTCTGCACATTCAACATAACTCAGACTTCCTTTCTGCCACAATGTGTGGTAGTAAGAGCTAGAGACATCTGGGAAAGGTGGCATCTGATTCACCCTGGGCTCACTAACAACAGTTTGATTCTTTTCCCAATGAGGGGAAGGGTGCAACAACAGCGACACTTTTCAAAGCCTTTTAGATGCTCTCATACAGCTGTTAAAAGTAGCTGTGTTATTCCCACACCAACAACAGGGAATAAATTAAGTTTGTGAATGTATTATAGTTGCAATGTTGGAGAAAATGTAAGAATCTCAGACAAAGAGAAGCTGTTCCAACATTTTTAGATACACCAAAAAATAGGAGCCTTCCCCTTTTAGAGGCCAAAGGCAGCTCTGGTGTCTTTTATAAATTAAGTCCATCATGTCTTCCATTTTGCTTACACAAATATAGTGATCAAGAAAAAAAATACCAATACGGATTCCAAGCCTTCATAACAAGATAGAAGGGTCCCGAACCTAACAATTAACTAGACCCAACAGCAGAGGTTTCTAAGCCTTGGTTCTGATTCACAAATTCAAAAATGCAAGTCAGAGTCAATTCAAAAGCTAGTTCAGATTAACAAGCTGGGGGCTAACACCAAGGGCCTAATGGCAATATCACCATATAAGGCTTGCTACTGGGAAAGAGGAGAAAACCATGCACCCAAAATGACAACCAAGACGTAATTTTAGATATAAACAGGCTTCCTTACGTTGAAAGTAGTGACCCTATTCACATATGGGCTGTACTGGCAGTAAACTAACCAGGTCATGTAAAAGTAAAATTTAATTTTGCAGCAGGTTTTGGAAGAATGTTTAGTACTAAATTTACCTTGGTGAAGACAAAGAGTAACAAATTAAAAAAACTTTTTGCCTCCCTTAAGCTCTGCTGCTGCTGCTTTGTTTTTGCACAAAGAGAGCCGTCCCTCTATTATCCAGGAGAGAGCAGGAAAGGCTTTAGGCTGGATTGACACAGGGAAGGCAGGGACAGACAAGAAGCAAACAGTCATCAAAAGTTATGGGTTTTAGGAGTAGATCTCGGAGGAAGTTTAATTACGCTGGTGAAAGTCATGTAATACACAAATGATAGAAGACACATAGTTTCCAAAATTTCTAGAAATTTCACACTATGCAATTTTTTCACCCTGCAAGATACTAGTTTGTGCGGAAAATACCACGCCAACAGAAAGTTTTTGTTCAAACCTGTCTCCTGCTGGTATTTGTAAGACTGCTTTTAACCTAAGTGGGCCCGCGTATGACAAAATTCCTAAGAGATGGCTGAAAACTACACTTCAAGCTAAAAGAGTAATTTTGCACCACTGTTATATATTATGCACAATTTATTTAGAAAAATTATGCAACTTTGTCCACACTTAAAGAGTGTGAGAGACAGTTTTTGATGATTTCGAGTGCAGCAGTCTCCCAGAAACATAAGCTACACAATGACCCACTGTCTGCAACTGTAGATAATGAAATCCCATTAAAACAAGAGCTAATCACCGAGCCTATGAGCATCTCCTCCTGTAAGAAGGCTGATACAGATCTAAAATAAAAAATAATCTGATTATGCAACAGTCTGTTTGAGGGTGAGAAAATCAGAAGCTGAATTGGGCAAAAGATATCAAGTGTCCCCTAAAAATACATAAAAAGAATGTGTTTACACCGCCTGTCGAAGATGACAAAGCAATAAACTAAGGAAATATACATAAAGAGCACATACGTGTAGGCACAAAGATTATGTTTTACCTTGTTCATCAAGAAGTTTTTTGGTAAGGTCTTCAGCTTCATCTACTTCTAATTCCAAGGCATCATCGTTAATATCCAGAGTCTCAAGTTCCAATTCCAACTCCTCAGTTGCAACTTCCTTATCATTAATGTCTTTTAAATCTGCTGAAAAAAGTTGGAGTGTTCAGTAAATATACTTGTACTAAGCAACCACAAAGTAGAAAATGCATGGTTTTGGGGGTGGAGGTAGGGGTGGGGTGAAGACGACGAAATACTTCACCACAGGTTTTGACAAAATGTTCACAAGTAAATATTATTGTGGCAAGGAATTAAGTTAATGCAAGGGAGAGAGCTTGAGGGGATGCGAGTGTATGCCAATTTTAACCCTCATAATTCAGCAATTATACTAACAGAATGAAAGCTGGTTGTGTAGGTAGGATCCGTACCATTTCCCCTTTTTGTGGTGGACTGGCCCACTCAGCCTTTTTTTTTTATAACAGTGGATGTTTTAAGTTGATGGTCTGCAAGTATAGTTCATAATCTCACATGATCACTAATCTTTGCTATTAATGGTTATTAGAACGATGGCATATGGGCAAAAAAACTAAACTGGGGTTTACGTACGGATTGTTTCATTCAGAAGATTAATCAAATAGGACTCATTTTTTATTTCGACTAATAGGGTGTGTAATGTCCTTATTTCTCCAACATGATGAATGGCTAAAGAGGCAAGAGATCACTTCTAGCTGCTGAATGAGATTTCAAACAGAACTTCAAGGAGCACCACAGGGATGATTTATGATTTTGTTTCCTTTGTTTCATAAGCTACACTTATTTTGATGAACACAAATCACTGTAAAGTGGATTAATTTGGTATAATCATTAGGAGTACTGTGAGGAGGCATGATTGTTAAATTGTGCTTTAAGATGATTGAGTAGGTGCAATTCTGTTAATGAAACTTATTAGAATGGTTTATTTTTATACTAATTTGGTCTGCATTTACTCCTTCACAGTATTTTCAGCAGATGCTAATTTCCCTCTATCGTCACAGGAACATGGTGGCATATCTGTATCTCTAATTAACAGCACATCCACAGAAATCAATTATGTATTATAATCACTAACTAAGCAATACTTTTGACTTAAGACTCAACCTTTTCCTACTCAGTTACTTGCTGTATCCTGTCATATGCTAACATGTATCTGTTCAGCTGCAAGCAGACATTCAGTTTCTAATGCTGGAGCACGAATACATTCCAAGCTTGGTTATGGAAACTCCTATTCTAGAGGCAACCTGCATTCCCAAGTCATGGAGCTACAGCAGCTAGTTTTCAGATTTAGAAATTTGAAATATGCCTCTGATCTTACCATACCATTCGCCGGCTCCTACCGGAAGACTACTACAACCCCAGATACTAAACGGTTCACTAGAACATAATGAAACAAGGACTACTGCCAATCGATAAAATTCTGACCCCTAACGTGATCTACTGAACAAAAAATTTACTTGAGAATATAACAGACATCAAGACAGAATTAGGAGATATCAAAATAAAAAAAAACCCACCTCTTGAATCATCTTTGTTGGAGTCTTTGATTTGAGTACCTTTTTCATTATCTTTAAACAAAATAGCAGGGACAAAAGCCTTTAAATCCACCATGTTCTCATAGAAATTGCGAGCATCTTCATCTTCCCATATACCTCCTTCCAGTTCACACTCTCCAGGTTTCCCAGGGGTGAAAATGTCAATGCCAGGTCCATGGTCTGGAAATACACAGTATTTACTAGAATGTTGTAACTTCACTATAAGTTTCAATTTTATCTCAAAACATTTATGCATACACAATAGCACAAAATGCTATGGAACAATCATATCAGTGCTGAGGTTCTGTGAAACCAGAAACATGTACAAGATGAAAGAAAAAAAGAAACATAGGATTTTTTCAAGTTTACGTTTATGATTATCCAGAATAAGATCCTCATTACAAGTAAGGCAGAGTGGCATATGCGTCACAATCATGAAACACCATTTTCATAGGACACAGCCAGGGAGTCGGTACCAATGTTAGGGTCGGGAGCTTTAAGTAATCCTATTTCTGGTAAAATGCTTTTTGAGAGACCTGGCTACCAAGACAATGCTGGTAAATGTATATTTAACTATATATTTAACTGCAGTTATATTTAAGGGAGATATCTCACTATATATCCAATCTTTGCACTGAACATTTTACAAAATAACTGTGAGAAAATATGCCACTCTACAAGCCCATTTTGGGTTTTAACATGGGAGGGTGCATGGTTTTCAAAAGTTTGAAGACCACTGCCCTAAGGTAATCACTTAAACAAGGGTAGTATATACTCTGTATTCTGATATTTTCAGCTTAAAATGTGACATATAATCTGTCAAATTTGAGTTAACCCACTGAAATCAGCATGTTTTCCCTCTTTTTATGGGCCTTTTCTTAGAATAAATTGTGCTAGTTTTGAACAGACAGAATTTAGTTCGTGAAATTGGCCAGGTTGTGATAATTCTCACACACCTACTAATTCTTATCACTGTGCAACCTAAAGCTTTATGTGGAGAGTGTGGCTGATGTGGAGAATTCGAAGGAAAAGAAAATGGAAGATAAGTTTAGAGTGGAAACAATGGGTTCTCACTGTGAAAACAAAAATTCTTTGCAAAGATGGCTTGGGTTGAGTGGTGATGCGTGGAATGGAGAAGGGGGAAAGAATAGGCTGAGAGAAGAATACAGAAGTTTCTCCATTACAATCATTTAAACAGAGAAAACATATAAAATTATTTATAGTGAGCAAATATTTGGTGTCCTTTTTAAATCTAGTTTTAATTTGTTAGGGGTAGATTTTTTTAAAGAAAAAACATAGTACTAAAATGGAAAATGTCACTTACCCAGTGTACATCTGTTTGTGGCATGTATTGCTGCAGATTCACTGCAGATTCATTGTTTCCGCAATCTAGTGTTGGGCTTGGAGTGTTACAAGTTGTTTTTCTTCAAAGAAGTCTTTTTGGAGTCACGGGATCGAGTGACTCCCCCTCTCGGTCATACTACGCAGGGGCATCGACCCCGTTGTTCGACTGTTTTCCCACAAAAGCGTGTGGAAAGGAGTGATAGAGTGTCAGAATATAAATGTTCTATAAAAAATAGTAAGTAAAAATAGATGGCTATGCAAATGTAAATGTATACACATATGTATAAATAAGAAAACTGCAACGGCTACAGGCTTCGGGGGAGGAGGGAGGGTGCATGTGAATCTGCAGCACTACATGCCACGAACAGATGTACACTGGGTAAGTGACATTTTCCGTTCAATGGCATGTGTATCTGCAGATACACATGCTATGCAAAGACTGCAAAGCAGTTACTCTCCCCAAACAATGCGGTGGCTAGCCTGTAGGAATTGGAGTTGTTTGAAATAATGTTCTTAAGACAGCTTGACCAACATTGGCCTGTTGCTTTGAAAATACATCTACACAGTAATGCTTTGTAAATGTATGTGGTGTAGACCATGTCGCAAGCTTTGCATATGTCTGCAATTGGTATGTTTCCTAAAAATGCCATAGATGCACCTCATAGTGGAATGAGCTTTAGGTGGGATTAAAAGTTGTCTTTTTGCCTTAATGTAACATGTTTGAATACATTTAACAATCCATCTAGCTAATCCTTGTTCAGAGCTAGGATTACCTGTATGTGGTTGTTGAAAGGCAAATAAAAGCTGTGTAGTTTCCCTAAATTCTTTTGTTCTATCCACATAATACATTAGAGCTCTTTTAAGGTCAAGAGTGTGAAGGGCTCTTTCTGGCTGTGGGAAGAAGACTGGCAATTCCACTGTTTGGTTTATGTGAATTGGTGATACAACCTTTGGCAGAAATGTTGGATTAGTTCTAAGTACAACTTTATGTTTGTGTACTTGGAAAACAGGTTCCTCAAGAGTGAATGTCATTATTTCACTAACTCTTATTGATGTAATTGCTACTAGGAAAGGGACATTGCAGGTAAAAAATTGTATCTCTCAGGAATGCATGGGTTCAAAAGTTGGGCCCATTATTCTTGTGAGTACAATATTCAGATTCCAAGCAGGAACAGGTGGTGTTCTAGGTGGAATAAAATGTTTTACTCCTTCCATGAAGGCTTTGATAACTGGGACTCTAAAGAGAGGTATGTTGTATAGTCTGCAAATATGCTGATATTGCAGTAAGATGAATTTTAATAGATGAGAAAGTTAAATTTGACTTCTGTAAATGAAGTAGATAGCATACAATATCTTGTATTGATGCTGAAAGCGGGTCAGTATTTTTAGATTGACAGTAATAAACGAATCATTTCCATTTGTTATCATAGCATTGTCTAGTTTTAGGCTTGCTTGCTTGAGAACTTTCATGCATTCTAAAGGGAGTTGCAAGTATCCAAATTCTATGATTTCAGGAGTCAAATCGCTAAGTTGAGAGCACTGGGATTTGGGTGTCTGATTTGTCCTTTCTTTTGTGTTAGCAAATCCAGTCTGTTTGGAAGTTTTTAGTGAGGTACTACTGACAGGTCTAGGAGTGTTGTGTACCAATGCTGTTGTGCCCAAGTGGGGGTGATGAGTATCATGGTGAGAGAGGTCTGACACAGTTTTTTGACCAGAAATGGAAGTAGTGGGAGAGGGGGGAAAAGCGTAACCAAATACCCCTGACCAGTTGATCAATAGATCATTGCCCATGGACAGAGGGTGTGGGTGTCTGGATTCGAAGTTTGGGAATTTTGCATTTTCGCTTGTTGCAAATAGATCTATTTCTGGTGTCTCCTACTTTTGAAAGTACTGGTGAAGTACCTGAGAGTGAATCTCCAATTCGTGTATCTGTTGATGTGTTCTGCTTAGGAGATCCGCTAGCTGATTGTGTATTCCTGGGATGTATTCTGCTAGTAGATGAATATGATTGTGAATTGTCCATTTCCATATAGTTTGGGCTAGAAGGGACAGTTGAGATAAATCTGTCCAGCCTTGTTTCTTTAGGTAATATGGTCGTCATATTGCTTGTTTTTATCAAGACAGTCTTGTGTTTGAGAAGTGGTTGAAGGGCAAGGAACACAGCTAATAATTCTAATTGGTTTATGTGATAATTTAGCTGTTTTGCATCCCAATCCCCTTGAATGGTAAGGTTGTTGAGATGAGCTCCCCAACCTATCATTGATGCATCTGTTGTTATTGTGGTCTGAGGCACAGAGTCTTAAAATGACCGCCCCTTCATTAAATAGCTGAGATTCCACCATTGAAGGGATCTGTGTGTTTGTCGGTCTAACACTAGATCTTGCAATTGACCCTGTGCTTGAGACCATTGCTGTGAGAGGCACTGTTGTAGTGTTCTCATGTTTAGTCTTGCATGAGGTACTATTGCTATGCAGGATGTCATCATTCCCAATAGTTTCATGATAAATCTTACAGTATATTGTTGATTTGGCTGCATTTGTGGTATGAGATTTTGTAAAGCTTGTATCCTTTGTGTATTATGATAGGCTAAGAATTTTTGCATATTGGGAATAGCACCTAGGTAAAGTTGTACCTGTGCTGGACGAAGATGGGATCTTTGGTAGTTGAGAGTGAACCCTAATGTATGTAAGGTTTTTATTGTGTATTGAGTGTGCTGTTGACATTGTATAAAATTGCTTGATTTTATTAGCCAATCGTCTAGACAAAGAAAGACATGTATGTGTTGTCTTATTAGGTACGCTGCTAATACCGCTAAACATTTTGTGAATACTCTTGGAGCTGTTATGCCGAATGGCATAACTTAGAATTGGTAATGTTTTCCCGCTATCACAAACCTTAGGTATTTTCTGTGAGATGGATGGGTATATGGAAATACGCATCTTTGAGATCTAATGCAGTCATGTAATCTTGTTTTTGTAGTAGTGGAATGACGTCCTGCAGAGTTACCATGTGAAAGTGTTCTGATAGGATATATAAATTTAGTGGTCTGAGATCTAGAATGGGTCTGAGAGTGCCATCCTTTTTGGGAATGAGGAAGTATAGTGAGCATACCCCTGTTTCTTGTTGAGATTTGGGGACTAATTCTATTGCCGTTGTGTTCTGGGGACAACCTGTGATAACTTGGAGGAATGTTTAGAGGGGTAGAAATCAATTCTAGGCAATAACCATTGCGGATAATTGAAAGTACCCATTGGTCTGTGGTGATATTTTGCCATTGGGAGTGGAAGTGTTGCAGTCTGCCCCCCACTGATGTGTCGGGTTGTGGCATGGTTAATAAGTCACTGTTTTTATGGGGTAGTGACATGTTTTGAGGCCTGGAATTTCCCACTGGCTCTAAAGCGTTGGCCTCTATAAGAGCCTCTAAAACCCCTCTCTGGTACTGCTGCTGTTGCCCTTGTTTAGGCTGGGAGGTAGAAGCCTCTGTAGATTGTGGCTTCAATCCTCCTCTAAATTGCTGCTTACGAAAGGAGCCTCTGCAAGGTGTTGTATATAAGGCTCCCATTGCTTTAGCAGTGTTAGAGTCCTTCTTGAGTTTTTCTATTGTGGTGTCAACCTCAGGACCAAACAGTTTATCAAAAGGCATATTCAGTCCTGCCTGCTGTATTTCTGGCTTGAATCCAGAGGTACGTAACCATGCGTGTCTACGTATGGTGACATCAGTATTTACACTTCTAGCTGCTTTATCTGCGGCATCAAGGGCAGACCGTATCTGTTTATTACTTATGGCCTGACCTTCCTCGACAATATGCTGAGCCCTTTTTTGATGCTCTTTTGGCAGGTGTTGTAATAGCTTCTGCATCTTGTCCCAGTGGGCTCTGTCATTCCTTGCTAACAAGGCTTGTGAGTTTGCAGTTAGCCATTGGTTTGCTGCTTGTGTAGCTATCCTCTTGTCAGCAGCATCGAATTTCCTACTTTCTTTGTCAGGGGAGGGGCATCCCCTGACGACTGACTATTTGCCCTTTTTCTGGCGGCACTGACAACCACTGAGTCTCTAGGTACCTGCTGGGTAATATAAGCAGGGTCTGTAGGTGAAGGCTTATATTTCTCATCAATGTGTGGTGTTAAAACACTAGCTTTAACCGGCTCACTGAATATCTCATCTGCATGTTTAATCATGCCAGGCAGCATTGGGAGGCACTGGTAATGTGACTACATTAAGGATAAGGTATTAAAAAGGAAATCCTCTTTCAAAGGCTCACTGTGCATAAGTACCCAGTGGAACGCTGCTGCCCTAGAAATGACCTGCGTGTATGCAGTAGTGTCTTCCGGTGGGGAAGGTTTAGAAGGATATAAGTCTGGGTCATTAGCAGGTATGGGATCTGGATCATACAGATCCCAAGGATCAACCGTATCACCATGAGAATAAGTTTGTGAGTTGGTGATGGCAAAGGTGGTGGTCTAGTGGGTGGTGGTTAAAAAGAAAGTTGTGGTGAATGAGGGGGAGAAGTATGCAGAGGTAATGGCTTCTCCTTCAGTTTTAAATTATTTTCTGGTGGTGGAACAGTACCTATATGTTCCTGAAAAGCCAACTTTCTTTTAGTCTGTGGAGGAGGTGCAGTAATTATTCTGCCAGTCTCTTTATGGATAGGGATCCTTGATTGTCTCTCATCCATGATTTAGAGAAAGGGTTGAATTTCTGTGTCCTCAGAAATATATTCTGATGGTTTTGAGGACTGTTCATCATATGGCTTGGAGCTCTGCTTAAGATGGCTCGAAAGTCCTTGTTCTTCTGAATAAGAAGACTTTTTCGGCTCCGAAGTTGGCAATTTTTTCAGGCCTGAAAATACAGCCGGTTGTTTCTGCTCCGAGACAAGACGTCGAGGCTTCGACTCTGAAGTGTGTGGACGCCGATTCAGTTCGGAAGTTGAGCTTTTGATGGACTTGTTCGACTGCGGTATCAAAGTAGGTATGTGTAAGGAAATGCCTCCTTGGCATGGTTACCCCCTGACTTTTTGCCTTTGCTGATGCCAAGTTATGATTTGAAAGTGTGCTGAGGACTGCTAACCAGGCCCCAGCACCAGTGTTCTTTCCCTAACCTGTACCTTTGTTTCCACAACTGGCACACCCTGGCATCCAGGTAAGTCCCTTGTAACTGGTACCCCTGGTACCCAGGGCCCTGATGCCAGGGAAGGTCTCTAAGGGCTGCAGCATGTCTTATGCCACCCTGGAGACCCCTCACTCAGCACAGACACACTGCTTGCCAGCTTGTGTGTGCTGGTGGGGAGAAAATGACTAAGTCGACATGGCACTCCCCTCAGGGTGCCATGCCAACCTCACACTGCCTATGGCATAGATAAGTCATCCCTCTAGCAGGCCTTACAGCCCTAAGGCAGGGTGCACTATACCATAGGTGAGGGCATAGGTGCATGAGCACTATGCCCCTACAGTGTCTAAGCAAAACCTTAGACATTGTAAGTGCAGGGTAGCCATCAGAGTATATGGTCTGGGAGTCTGTCAAACACGAACTCCACAGCACCATAATGGCTACACTAAAAACTGGGAAGTTTGGTATCAAACTTCTCAGCACAATAAATGCACACTGATGCCAGTGTACATTTTATTGTAAAATACACCCCAGAGGGCATCTTAGAGATGCCCCCTGAAACCATACCCGACTTCCAGTGTGGGATGACTAGTTTAAGCAGCCTGCCACACACCAGACATGTTGCTGGCCACATGGGGAGAGTGCCTTTGTCACTCCGTGGCTAGTAACAAAGCCTGTACTGGGTGGAGGTGCTTCACACCTCCCCCTGCAGGAACTGTAACACCTGGCGGTGAGCCTCAAAGGCTCACCCCCTTTGTTACAGCACCCCAGGGCACTCCAGCTAGTGGAGTTGCCCGCCCCCTCTGGCCACAGCCCCACTTTTGGCGGCAAGGCCAGAGGAGATAATGAGAAAAACAAGGAGTCGTCACTGGCCAGTCAGGACAGCCCCTAAGGTGTCCTGAGGTGAGGTGACTCTGACTTTTAGAAATCCTCCATTTAGCAGATGGAGGATTCCCCCAATAGGATTAGGGATGTGCCCCCCTCCCCTCAGGGAGGAGGCACAAAGAGGGTGTAGCCACCTCAGGGCTAGTAGCCATTGGCTACTAACCCCCCAGACCTAAACACACCCCTAAATCGAGTATTTAGGGGCTCCCAGAACCTAAGTAATTAGATTCCTGCAACCTGAAGACGAAGAAGGACTGCTGACCTGAAGCCCTGCAGAGAAGGCGGAGACACCAACTGCTTTGGTCCCAGTCCTACCGGCCTGTCTCCCCACTTAAAGAAAAACTGCAACAGCGACGCATTCCCCAGGGTCCAGCGACCTCTGAAGCCTCAGAGGACTACCCTGCATTTAAAAGGACCAAGAACTCCCGAGGACAGTGGCTCTGCTCCAAAGAAACTAAAACTTTGCAACAAAGAAACAACTTTTAAAGGACTGCACGTTTCCCGCAGGAAGCGTGAGACTTTCCACTCTGCACCCGACGCCCCCAGCTCGACCTGCGGAGAAACAACACTACAGGGAGGACTCCACGGCGACTGCGACCCTGTGAGTAGCCAAAGTTGACCCCCCTAACCCCCCTCCCCCCAGCGACGCCTGCAGAGGGAATCCAGAGGCTCCCCCTGACCGCGATTGCCTGCTTCTAAGAACCCGACGCCTGGTACAGACACTGCACCCGCAGCCCCCAGGACCTGAAGGATCCGACCTCCAGTGCAGAAGCGACCCCCAGGTGGCCCTCCTGCTAGTATATAATTCTAGAGGGTGGTTGACGCCATCACAGGTAGCTTGCTTGGTGAGCATGAGATGGGAAAATTCAAACCTGTGCAAGCTAAGCTCTTGTTTGACACCAGACACTCCAGGAGGGCTCCCTCATCCAAGAGAGCAGGGTCAGCACAAGAATCCACAGCAGGTAATGAAAATCCAGATTTGAAAACGCTTATTCTTCATATGCAGAAGAGCATTGCATCAACAAATAAACTCTATTTGCATACCTCACAAGTAGACCAAATGACAACTATGCTTAACAAACAATTTACTTACCTTCAGTACGAATTATCTGGTAAAGACATAATCTAGTTGCAGATTCCTTAGATTTTCCCCCCAGGCTCCACACTGGATCCAGAGACTTATCTTCAAGCAGTACCCTTGCACGTCGTCAGTCGACTTTGTGTGCGCCGCCTGTGTCATGCTCGCTGTGAGGACGTTGCAGTCATCTATAGGTGCCACCCCAGCATGCTGCATCAAGTTTTTTTAAAAGACTTTCCACACCAGTAGCGCAGAGCCATGAAGAACACTGACATTGGTGTTCCAGAGCTAGGGCGCTGAAAAGGGAGTCCCTGTCCCTAGAAATCAGTTTGAAAAGCGGGGAGGAGGATGGGTGGGTCAGTAAGGAATCTGCAACTAGAATATGTCTCTACCAGATAATTTGTTAACTAAAGGTAAGTAACTTGTTCATCTGATAAAGACTTTTAGTTGCAGATTCCTTACCTTCGAATAGATACTAAACCAATACCATCCTCGGCAGTGGGCTGCAAACCAAGATCAAACTAGAAAGTCCTGTAGGACTGAATGGCCAAAGTAGCTGTCTCTGCAGATCTGACCGTCCAGGCAGTAATGCTTTGTCACTCTGTTGGTATAAGCATGCAAACCCTCAGGGGGTTGTCTCTTTGCCAAAGTGCAGCACATCATAACGCACAGGACAATCCATCAAGAGATGGTCTGCTTCTGCACAGCCCGTCCCTCTTCGCACCCACATAACCTACAAAGATTTGATTGTCCACGCAGAAAATCTTTTGTATCATTGAAGCAGAACACCAACACTCTGCTTGGATCCTGACTGTGGAGTTTTGCATCTTCATGAGAAGTATATAGGGGTGCGTAAAAAGTAGGCAAAGTGATGTGACAGATTGGCCTATAAGAAAGGGCGTGACCACTTTAAGGAGGAAAGAGGCCCTGGTACAAGGCACCACTTTGTCAGGATATAAAGATAGAAATGGTGGCTTAGAAGAAAGAGCTTGTAGCTTATTCACTTTGCTGGCAGAGGTGATGCAATAAGGAAAGCAGATTTCAAGGTGAGGCGACGCACAGGACAATTAAGTAGTGGCTCAAAAGGAGCACACATAAGTTATGCAAGTACCAGGCTCAAATCCCACTGGGGCATTATGAACGGCTTAGGTGGAAACATGTGGGTGAAACCCTTAAGAAACCTTCCAACAATGGGAAATTTGTATAAGGAGGGTTGATTTGGCAGTCTGTGAAAGGCAGAGATGCCAGACAGGTATCCTTCAAGGGTGCCCGAAGCAGAGCCCTGCTGGGCAAGAGAGAGGATGCACAGTAGAACCTCAGATAGATGCACAGAAAGGGGATCCACAGACTTTCCTGTACACCATGCCACAAATTAATTCCAACAACAGCCATATACCATTTTGGAGGAGGGACGCCTAGCTGCCAAGATAACATTGCAGACTTCGGGCGGAAGGTTGAAAGCTGTCAACTGCCGCCACTCGATCTCCATGCAAAGAGACAGAGACTGGAGAGGTTCGGTGGAGAACTGTCCCTGCTGTTGCAACAGAAGATACACCCGAAGCGGCAGCCTGATTGGAGGATTGATGGCCATGCTCAGAAGCTCGGGATACCATACTCTTTGGTTAGTAGCAACCAAATGTAGAGGAGAGAGCATAATCACTGGGGTCCTGGTTAGCAGGATCTCAGTGAACACAGTCAAACACACTGACAACAGGCAGAAAATTGGGGTAACAATGCCAAGAAAGAAGGCACTTTCCTACACCCTGCATGAGCAGGGTACCCCTGCAGACCCAGGGCCAGTTCTGGGACTCTAAGTGTGGGGAAGCCATCTTAAGGTATGTAGTGGACACTGGTCTACACGACTGGTCCAACTACATAATGGCTACTCCGAACCTAGGCATGTCTGTTATCACAAAAGTTGGAATCATGCAACTACACTAATTCCATTGTTAGCAGAATGATGCCATGTACTCTGGGGGTCCCCTAGGGGATCCCCCAGTTCTGTCTGTGCAGCCTTACGGATTCCAGCTACCAGCCCATGCTGCTGCTGACCCCAGACACGATTCTGTCCTCCTCCTGATGAGCCAGGCTCAGGCCGGAGGAGCAGAACAAAGGATTTCCTGCAAGGGAGGGGTGTAACCACCTCTCCTTGTGTATTAGGTGTCTAAGGGCTGAGATGGGGTGGCCTCTGAGCACCACCAACCTGCTTCGAAGGGGAGAATTGGTGCCCTCCCCATACATAATCCAGTTTGCACCAGTTCAGGCACCCCTAGATCCCCCTCGGGCACTAAACTACACAAAGGACAGGGAAGTAAACCCCAGGCAGGTGCCCATAGCTCTGGTAGGCGGCCACTTGATTCTGCCATCCTGAAAAAAATCATGTGCAGAGCCCCCTGACAGCATCTAGGCGGTTAGGTCAGGTAGGAGACATCCCTGACCCCCTCACATCCAAGGCTGTGCATCCTCCTGGCTCACAAGGACTTTGTTTGCACCAGGAAAGACAAAGGAATCTCCATTGGAGCGAAGGAGTCACTGTCCTGCAACCGCAGGCACCTCAAGGCATTGTTGACCGGTTGTTGGGGTCTGCTGTCTCTGGATACCCGTAGATCCTGCTTCACAGGTGGTGAGTCTGTGGCCTCCTTCGGGTTCTGCTTGTCTTCTATCCAAGTTAGGAGACTGTAGGCCCTTGCTCCTGCCACTGGACTGGCACCCCTGTGCACCTCGACTATTGCAAAGCTAAAGCTTGTTCGAGCCTTCCACCAGGAAATCTTCCACCTCCAAGAAGCCTCGGACTTCAGCACTCTGCACACCGAAGATCAGCTCCTGTCCTGTAGCTCATGGGACTCCTGTTTTGATGAGCTGGCAAGGCCTCCTTGTGCTTCTCTGTGTCCGGCGCCTATGGGTCACTTGTGGGGGCTCAGCTGACTTCTGTTAGCCTTCCTGTGTGCTGAGGGCCAGCTCTGACTCACCCGCCTGGGTAGAGTCTCCTGGACCTTGCTTATCCCCATAACGTTGCAAACCTCTCCTTTGTGCTTATTTGTACTGCCCAGTGCTTGTTGGTGACCTGGCTGGTCACTGACCCTCCTGTAATCCAGCCATCGTCAAGGGACATCTTGTAGGTGACTCCTGGGATCTTCATCGACTCCTGGACCCCACAGCTGGACTACTTCTTCCACCGACTTGAAGGAATCTCCTCTTCAGGAGGGCAGGCATTGCCACCTGGGCACCTAATTGGGTGCTGGACTCTGTCCTCTTCCTCTGCAGGACCTCCACGCCTGGAAACCGTCCTTGAGTTTTAACAGCCTGGTCTGCAGGTCGTGACAGCAGCTCGGCAATCCAAGGCATCCACAGTCTTTAGAGAGAGTCCATTCTCCCCTCTGCATTCAGGTCCCTGGGGTAGGTACTCCTGTCTTCTGGGTATCCTGGGGTAGGGGCACTCTCCATCCATTCTGTTGCCTTCTGGTTTCCTCGGGGTCCGCTGGGAAGGATCCTAAATTCCAGAAACTTCAACCACTACACTGTGTTAATCTATGGGAGAACTGAGTGGATAACTGACTTACTCCTGGTTGATGAGGTCACCTACTGTACTTACCTCTGGTGTTCCTAACTGGCCCCAGGCCCTAGCTAATCACCACTTTTACTTTCGCTGGAGTCCCACTTTCATATTCCACTTTTTTAGAATATAGTTTGACCCTCCTCTAAGGCCCTATATATTTCTATTTATTTTATGTGTACAATTGTATGTGATATCTCCAGAGGGAGCTATACCAATGTTAGGTCAGACCTAGTGCTGTAATAAAGTATCCTTTATTTTTGCAACACTTGTGTGGTTCTTTCTTGTGACTAAGTTATTATCTGACTACTGTGGTATTGCAAGGACTTTACATTCCTCCTAGATAAGCTTTAGCTGCTCGCCTCAGAGAGATTCTGCTATCCAGACACTAGGGGTTGCCTGGACTCAGTATATGGTGCCACACCATAAGTGTACATCATAAACTGAGCCAGCCTCCTACAGTGGAGGGAGCAGTGGGATAAGGCACTTACATTGCTTTTCCACTTGGTCATCAATGACTTCTCAAAAGAAATATCAACACTAATCACTGGTTACACACTGCACTGGTAACTGCAGGAAATCCTAAGCTTTTTGCCTGTATAGTCAGGGGTTTAGCATAGCCCTTTCTCCAAGCCTTTTAAAAAATGTGAGAGACTTAAGAGTAGGTAAGTGTAGCACACATACTACTCTTGCACCATGTCTACAATCGAGGGAGCTGCTCAGACTCAGGAGTCTAGGTATGAGGGCCTAATATTCAAGGAACTCAGGGCCCTCTGTACAGCTAGAAAACTTAATACAGCAAAAAACCCTAACAAAACAATTCTCCTGAACCTCCTTATGCAGGATGACACACAGATTCCTGATAGGGATAAAGAATTAGATGATGAGGGTGAACTCCCAGTGTTGAAAAAGGTGGTACCAGGTATTTCTTCTGACCACACTGGGCAGGACAATGAGGGTGCTGGGGAAAATCTAGACACTGCAGGGAGTTATATTGGTAGCACAAGAGAATATCCTAGAAGTAGGACACATTTACTCCCCCAGTGTTAGAAAAGAGTCCCCAAGAGGAGTGAATCTGCCTCATCCTCAGATTCCCCTGCCTCAGGTCCTGCTGTGGGCTCCATCCACTCTAGCTCTGATGAGGTACCCGTATATAGAGGGTTCCGTTTGCTGAGACTTGAGCATGCCAAGCTCAAGTTGAAACAACAGCAGCTGGCTCTACAGAGAAAGAGGTCCTAGAAATGGAGCAGGAGAGAAAGAATTTGGGGTTAGAACCTCATAGTGGCAGCATAAGAGGACAGGGTCAGGGAAGATTCCTTTGATTCTCTCCCCCACCCCTTTTAAGGGTGGGGATGACATGCACAAGTGGTTGACTGCTTTAGAAAGGGTCTGTAAGGTACAGAGGGTTCCTCAGATGCAGTGGGCAGCTATCATGTGGCTCTCCTTTGCAGGCAAAAGCAGAGATAAACTGTTGACTGTAAGGGAGGAAGATGCAGATAACTACCAGGTCTTGAAGGAGGCTATCACTGATGGGTCTGGGCTCACAACTGAGTACAGAATAAAGTTTTAAAAAAATCAGGAGTACTCCCAAGACTGAGTAGATTTTGTGGACTGTGCAGTTAAGGCTCTGGAAGGCTGGTTACATGGTGATAACATGCATTACTATGAAGGGCTGCACAATCTTATGAGAGAGCACATCCTCAATAACTGAGTTTAAGAAACTGAATCAGTATCTGGTGGACTCCTTCTTCTGGTCACCCCCACTGAGTTTTCTTACCCTGGTACAAACCAGTTTGTCTGCCTTCTTTCCCAATTCTAGGGAGAGGTCAGATCGAAGAGTTCTTCTAAAAAACAGTAGAAAGATGGAGAGAAAATACTAACCACAAGAAAGAGTATTCATCAGACCCACAAAATTCCTGTGAGAGTGGGACCAAATACATTTCCTCCTCCTCCAAAAAGAACCTTGGTGCATTTCCTGTAAAGAAAGAGGCCATAGGACACGTGACGGCACCTGTCCTAAGAAAAGCACCACAGGTACTACCACTCCATCTAATCCCCCTAGCAATGGCACTGGCGTCGTACTTCAACCAAGGCTGTAGCTGGGTTCACCTTGGGGAGTGCAGTGGGCTCCGGCCTGGTCAGAGATACCAATGAGGCTGTCTTGGTATCAGAGGGTGGAACTGGCCTTGCCACTCTGGCTGCCAGACCTCCTAATATGAGGAAATAGGGACAGCAAAAACAACAAGTGATGGACGGAATGCTGAACATTGTCAAACACTCACCCCCAGTCATAGATCTGGGTTTAATCCATCGTTCTTTTGCTCACCATGCCACCCCAGTTTGGACCCAGCCATATGCAAATCAGTCTGGACCCTGTTCCTCATGGGAACAGTCCAGACCGAACTGCCAAGCCAGGTCCTCACTGGACCGGAAACAAGCATCCTGGGACCGGTTTCGGGGTTTCACCCCTCATCAGCCAGGCTAGCTTGAATCCAGTGGCATGGGAAGCACGGGACCCACGTCTGGGCATACCCTTCCCACTTAGGGCGACAAAGCAAAAACAACAAGTGATGGACGGAATGCTGAACATTGTCAAACACTCACCCCCAGTCATAGATCTGGGTTTAATCCATCGTTCTTTTGCTCACCATGCCACCCCAGTTTGGACCCAGCCATATGCAAATCAGTCTGGACCATGTTCCTCATGGGAACAGTCCAGACCGAACTGCCAAGCCAGGTCCTCACTGGACCGGAAACAAGAATTCTGGAATTTTTTTTCGGTTTCAGGGTTACACCCTTCATCAGCCAGGCTACCTTGAATCCAGTGGCACAGTGAGCAAGGGACCCACGTCTGGGCATACCCTTCCCACTTAGGGGAACTTTAGCAACACAAAAGGGACAGCATCACCTCAAAAAATGGTATGGACGTAGAAGCTTACAGGGACACAGGTGCTAGTGTCACTATGGTGACTGAAAAATTGGTGTCCCCCTGAACAAATCCTACTTGGTCAAGGTTACCAAGTTACCAACGCAGACAACATCAGTAAGTGCCACCCCATGGCAGTTGTCAACTTTAGCTGGGGGGGAAGAGGGTGTTACTGGTCCTAAAAGAATTGTAGTCTCCTCTTCCATTCCTGTTCATTGTCTGATGGGCAATAATTTGGAGACCTCAGCCTGGGCTGAAGTGGAGCTGCAGACCCCTACAGCAATGCTAGGTATCCCTGCCAATGTCTTTGTGACAACAAGGGCCAGGAAACAGGGAGAATCAGGTGCACTGGAGCCTGAAAGTTATCTCCCAAGAAGAGAGGTACGAAGGGTAAAAACGTATCCCTTACCCAGGACTTCAGTAAGGATCAGTCTCCTCAGGGAAATGATCTCACTCCCTTAATTCCACCACCACTGGTTGGGGTTCCCTTTGAAAGGGTAGGGATTGCTATTCTTGGCCCCCTTGAACGTCCAACTGCATCTGGGAACAAATTTATTTTGGTAGTAGTGAACCATGCCACCAAGTGCTAGGAGGCCATTCACCTTAGGTCTACTTTATCTCCTGCAATGACCAAGGCCCTCCCTGGGAATCTTTTCCACGGCGGGCTTTCCCAAGGATGTTGTAGCCGACAGCGGTGCAAACTTCATGTCTTGATACCTCAAAGCCATGTGGAAGGAATGTGTTGTAACCTATGAATTCACCCCTCCTTTTCATCCACAAGGAAATGGGTAAGTTGAGAGATTCAACAAAACCCTACAGGTAGGTTCCTCAGAAAGGAATGAGCTACAGTCCATTTTAACTTCGGTTTTGACAGCCAGTTAGGGGTCCTCTTGCTTCTGTAAGGGAGGGCTAGGAGCAACCTCTCAGGCCCCCTAAACAAGGTATAGTTGACTATGTGCTAAGCCTGCAGTCACACTTGGCAGAGTACATGAAGAAGGCTTCCAAAACCCTCGAGACAAGAGTTTTAAAACCTCTGTCATGACTAAAAGGCTGTACAGACTGTTTACCAGCCAGGACAGGAAGTGTGGGTCTTAGAGCCTGTGGCCCCAAGAGCACTCCACGACAATTGGAGTTGCCCCCACACAATCCTAGAACAGAAAGGTGAGTGTAGGAAGCTGGCTCTCTATATACTATACCAAAATGAGGTATGGCGTGGGCAGCGTCCATGGGTTCCCTAGATACTTAACAAAGGCTCTCTTTTGGGGTAGTGTGGTCGAGAAGTTAGACATATCAGAAAGTAGTGTACACACAGTCAACAAATGAGGCACTCTCTCAATGATTAACTCCAAGCCAATTGCTTTATATAGCAAAAATATATTTTGTTACTTTATTACTAGAACCAGGAGATCTTTGTTGCAAGTACGTACAGTTGTAATTAAGTATCAAGCATGTGTCAAATGTACTTATTTTAGGTTTTGCAGCTAAAGTAGTTTATATGTAAGTAACAATTTTCAATTTCAGAAGATGACAGTGCACTTTTACATAGGTGTCAGTAAAGCTGGGGGGGGGGGGGAGTGAGTGAGGTGTTAGCACAGTTAACAGGTAAGTACACAACTAATGATTCCAGTCTGCGGATAGGACGTCCACAGGTCAAAGTTTAGGCTGACCCCAAATGTGCACCCCCAGCAACACGGGCCGGCTGGGTGCAGAGGCCAAAGTTTGTGTCGGGTTTCAATGGAATCCTACGAGGACTGGGGGTGCTCGGTAGAAAGCAGATTGCAGATCAGGACACAGGCCTGGGGGGGATTAGGTCAGCACCAAAGGCGGGGTAGGGGGGCACAGGTTTGCACCAAACACACACCAACAGCGGCACTGGGTGCAAACACAGTGCTGGGCAGTCAATGCTTTTTAAATCGGGGGACACCGAGAGTCACAAAAGATGCTGCAGACTGGGTCCAGGGGTTGGTTCCGGGAAACCAAAGGCTGAACAGGCAGGAGAGACACCCACAGGACGTTGCGGGTCGGATCCACCAAGGCCAGTGGGCTGCAGGTGGAGGGGTTTTCTTGGACATCAAGAATCTTCGTAGAATCTGGTCATGGTCAGGGGGGTCCTCTGGATTCAGGCTGCAGGCGTCGTCATGTCGTCCAGAAGTGGTCAACCCAGGATTCACTCAAGGTCAAAACTGCCTGGGGACCTTCTCTGGACAGGTGGGCTACATGAACTCGGGGCATGGGCGACGGGTGCAGAGTGGGCAGGGCTTGCAGATCCGGGGCAGTTCTGGAGTCCTTTTTGAAGGTTTCTTCTGGACAGGACCGCTGTCCTATGGAGATTGTGGTCTTCTGCTGGGCAGGCAGTCCTCTGAGGGATTATAGAGGTCAATGAACCTGCAAGATGCATCGCCTTTTTGGTGCAGTAGTCCTTGAAGCTGCAGACAGGCCAGTAAGACTGGGGCCAAGTCAGTCGTCATCTGAAGTCTTCTCTGCTGGGGTCGGCTTAGCAGTCCTCCTTTCTTGAGGTCACCAGGAATCTGGTGAGTAAGGTTCAGGGGTGCCCCTAAATACTAGATTTAGGGCCGTTACAGGGGTCAGAGGGCAGTAGCCAATGGTTACTGTCCCTGAGGGTGGCTACACCCTTCCTGTGCAACACAAAAGGATGATGGATTGAGTGCTGAACAATGCAAACACTCACCCCCAGTCACAGATCTGGGTTTAATCCATTGTTCTTTTGCTCACCATGCCACCCCAGTTTGGATCCAGCCATATGCAAATCAATGTATATGGCTGGGTCACAACTAGGGTGACGTGGCGAGCAAAATAACGATGGATTAAACCCAGATCTGTGACTGGGGGTGAGTGCTAGAAAAGTTTCAACACTCCATCAATTATTTTATTTTGTTTTGTGATGTTGCTTTGTGCGCCCTAAGCAGCAGGGGTATGCCCAGACGTGGGTCCCTTGCTCGCTGCGCCACTGGATTCACGCTAGCCTGGCTGATGAAGGGTGATACCCTGAAACTGGTCCCAGGATGCTTGTTTCCTCTCCAGGGAGGGCCTGGCAAGTTCAGGCTGGCCTGTTCCCCATGGGGAACAGGGTCAAGACTGATTTGTATATGGCTGGGTCCAAACTGGGGTGACATGGCGAGCAAAATAACGATGGATTAAACCAAGATCTGTGACTTGGGGTGAGTGTTTGTAAAGTTTCAACACTCCATCCATCATTTTATTTTGTGATGTTGCTTTGGGTGCCCTAAGCAGCAGGGGTATGCCCAGACATGGGCCCCTTGCTCGCTGCTCCACTGGATTCAAGCTAGCCTGGCTGATGAAGGGTGATACTCTGAAACCGGTCCCAGGATTCTTATTTCCTGTCCAGGGAGAACCCGGCCTAGGAGTTAGGGCTGGACTGTTCCCATGGGAACAGGGTCAAGACTGGTTTGTATATGGCTGGGTCCAAACTGGGGTGACGTGGCGAGCAAAATAACGATGGATTAAACCCAGATCTGTGACTGGGGGTGAGTGTTTGAATAGTTTCAACACTCGGTCCATAATTTAATTTTGTTTTGTGATGTTACACCCTTCCTGTGCCCACTCCCTTTGGGGGAGAGGAGAACATTCCTATTCCTATTGGTTCCTTTAATCCAAACCAAGATGGAGGATTTTGCAAGGAGGGGGTCATTTCAGCTCTGGAAACCCTAGGGGTGGTCCTAGCTTGAATGGGCCCTTCCTCTACACCTACTGCCAAAAGTGGAGGCTGATGGGGTGGGGGGTATCTCCACAAGCTGGAGTGCCCTGGTGCACTGAACAGGAGGCCTGAGCCCTTGAGTCTCACCACCAAGTGTTAGAGTTCCTGTACAGGGAAGGTGTGAAGCACCTCCACCCAGGGCAGGAGTTTGTAATGACTATCTCCCAGCCCATGTACTCAAGATGGCCACACTTCACTTACAATGTCTAAGAATGGACTTAGACATTGTAGGGGCATATTGCTCATGCAGCTATGGCCCCACCTGTGATATAGTGCACCCTGTCATAGGGCTGTAACGTCTCCTAGACGGGTGACTTACCTATGCCACAGGCAGTGGTTTGTGGGCATGGAACCCTGAGAGGGATGCCATGTCGACTTTACCTTTTCCTCCCCACCAACACACACAATCTTCAATGGCAGTGTGCAGTCGAGTATGAGAAGGTAATAAATAAGGTGGTCACGTGCCTTACTCCCAAAGTCAGGAATTTTAATATTGGTCACTCTAAAAAATAAAGCTAGGAAGCATGAAACAAATAACTGGTTTGAGAAAGAATGTAAGATATTAAAGTGCAATATTAGGAAACTGGAAAGGTACCAAAGGCGTGTAAGAAATGTAGTTGGGGGACAACAGCTTTATAGTTTAAAAAAGGAACTTAGAATTTTGGTAGCACAAAAGAAAAGGGCATCAAAAGCAAAAATGTTGGGATGTGATGTTAAAAACTATAGAATCTAACACTGTTAGGAAATTATGGAGATTAATTCAGTGTGGGACCGGTATTTCTAAAAAGCGGACCCTGGGACAAGTGGGAGAGGATGTGTGGGTAAAATCTTTAGAAGAGACATATAAATCATGATGTTTTGGTAGAGCAGAGTAACACCAACTTTAGTATTGAGAAGGAAACAAAGATGGGTTTACTAAGTTAGTAATTAAGGAAACCATCAACAGGATAAAACTCACAAGAGCGGCTGGCAATAATAATGTGCAGTTGTAATAAAAACTAATATTGCTTGGTGGACCAGGCTGTTTCACTCGGTCTTCCGGGAAATCCTGGCAACGGGAAGATTTACGGAGAGTTGGAAAGGGGCTGTGATCAAACCAATCCACAAAAAATGTGTTTATTAGCTTATGGGAAACTATAGGCAAATTAACTTGCAGGACATAGGTGTTAAGATTTTTTCCAAGGTAATATTGAAGGTGACTAAGGAGTGGGCTGATGTAAATTCTATCATACCTCTGGAGCAAGTTAGTTTTAAGTAGAGTCACTCGACCATTGATCACGGTTTTAGTTTGTGGGCCATTAAAAAGAAATCTATAGAGCAGGGGACACTTTATTGCTGTTTTGTTGATTTTAGCTTGGCGTTCGATTCGGTTTATCAGGTACTTCTGTGAGAGGTATTAAAGGGATATGGAATACCAAAAGATTTTCTTTTAATTCCCAAGGAACTGTACAAGGACAACTGGGCCCTAGTGGAGCTGGATAGTGCAAGCCCACTTCCGAGGAAAATCAGCTTAAGAAATGGCCTCAGGCAAGGATGTGTCCTGGCCCCTACTTTGTTTTCTCTGTTTCTTGCCGATTTACCTGAAGTCTTACGTTTGCCAAATGCTTTCAGTCCCAAAATGAATGGCAGAAATATTAGTTGTCTTTTGTATGCGGACGATTTGGTGATTTTTGATCAGACAGGAATTGGATTACAACGGAAACTGATTTAGGGATTATTGCATAAGGAAAAAAATTAAAAATAATACGGAAAAAATTAAAGCGCTCAAAATAGGGAAGCAAGGGAAGAGTAGGAGTTTAACAATTAATAATACAAAAATAGAGAGAGTGAGTAAATATAAATATCTAGGAGTCTAGGTTGGAAGGACCATCTCGCCTCCTCGCAAGATAAAGCACTGGTGTCAAACGCTGGCCTAAGGAGATTCGATAAATGATAAGAGGGGCCCTCTCTCTGACACGTATTACAAGCCTATCAAGCTGTGGTAAGACCTCAATCATTGTATGGCGCAGAGGTGATGGGTATAGGTGGTAAGAAGAGATGCCGCAAGCGATTAGAATAGAGACAGGTTTATTAGGGTGGATACAAACCGCTTGTGCAGAGATGTCAAAATTCTGGATAAGAATTGATGACATAGAAATATCGAAAATCTCCCAGTTATGTAAAAAGGAGATACTGCTAAGTGAATTAACTTGGGCACAGGGGGTTAGAGGAAAAATTCTGGCATGTGCCAAGTTACTAAATATAAAGGTAACAAGGTGGAATTGATGAGATGGGTGTGAGCAAAGCAGAGTTTAAAAGTCTATTATTAAAACAGGCCTCCGGGGCTGAGGATCTCTTGTACGTCAGTAATAAAAGATCCACTTCTCATTTGCTAAATTCCTGGGAGAATGCTGGAATCTTCCCCTATTTGGAAAAGATTCCAAAGATTAAGATGTGTCACAGCATATTAAGGTTTTGATGTGGAATACATTTAGTTTTTATGTCAGGCAACCTGGGAGGTCTGCAAAATGAACAGAAAATTTGTCAATGTGGTCTTAATGGAAAAATGAATTCAGTCCATATCCTGATTGATTGTTTGTGGTTCTTACCCATACGGAAAATGTACTTAAAACCTATTTTTTAAAATATGGTATTAGAGAAACAGGACAAGCTATCAACATTTTAATGGACATGAGATTTTTAGATGTGACATTCGCTGGATCGATTTTTAATCACGGATACAACACTGAGAGATAATAATGTGGGTTAATTACTAGGTTGAGGAAGAACAATTACCTTCTATAGTAGGGTGGATTTATATGGTTAGGACATGTTTTATTATATTTATGATCTAGTGTTTAATTGCACACAGTGGAATTTTTATGTGATTAGGTTTTTTATTAATGTTTAAAAGGCTACGGCCTAAATAAACACGTTTTTGTGCTGTTAAATTTGTTCTAAGGATATTTAGTGCACACCACGAAAACATCTGCTGTGCAGTAATTGGTCTTATTAGATGCTATGGAAATACAAGAAAAGATATTGATTTCTTATTTATAACAGACAGTGACCTGGTGATAGCTTTTATTCCTTACCCTGAAAACCAGAATATGTCAAAGAATAGCATGACTGTTTTAGTTGATCTATGACTGTTTTAATTGATTATGAATTATTGAAAAGTTTTATCATCTCAGATTTTCAGTGTTAAGTATTACTTTTTGCTTATAGTTGGTCAATGCACTTTGATATAAATTCTTGTGTACCTTTATGGCATTATTGCCAAATAAAGTAATTTATTTTTGACTAACTGACCTTCCCTGGTCACAAAGCCCTTGGTACCACTGGTATCTTTTATAAGGGAATTAGCTGTGTTCCAATTACGTAAATAATGGTACAGTTTAGGGAAACAACACTGGTGCTGGTGCCTGGTTAGCAGGATTCCAACACTCACTCAGTCAAGTTAGCATCAATGGCAGGCAAAAAGTGTGTGTGTGTGTGTGTGTTGGGGGGGGGGGGGGGTCGAGTGGTAGGCATGCAAAAAGGGGCTTTTTCCTACAGTGAGGTCATCTACTTAGTTGATCTAGGCATTCCAAGAAGCCCGCAAAGGTTGCTCCATGTGAATCGCCTAAAGCCTTACTATGAAGTGCTAACATGAGGTTCTTCATGGCCACTGATGAGGGGCAGGAACCAGAGAGTGACCCTCTCCTTGTCCTCCTCTCAAACAACCCTGTTGATGGTTCACTAGATAGAGTAGACTTTGCAGATTGCCTCTCTGAACAGCAAATGGCTAACTGAAGACAGGGTCTTAGCCAGTTTGCTGAATTTTCCTCCCAGACCCCTGGTCAAATCATCTGATGTGTCAATGATGTGGACACAGGTGATAGCCTACCTGTTAAATGCAAACTCTACAGGCAGGCTGACCATGCCAGAGATTACATCAGGGCAGAAGTCCAAAAGATGTCGGATTTGGGGGTAATTGAACCTTCAGACAGCACCTGGGCTAGTCCAGTGGTCCTTGTACCAAAACCTCTTTCCCAGGGTGGAAAGAGAGAGATGAGGTTTTGTATAGACTACAAGAGGCCTCAAAGCAGTCATAAAAGGCTGATGCCCGTCTAATTCTCTGCCCTCAGCCAAGCATCTCTGCACATTTGACCTGACAGCAGGCTATTGACAGATCAAGCAAACTGATGCTGCCAAGCCTAAGACAACATTTTCCACTCCTGGTGGACGCTATCACTTTCCTTGGATATCCTTTGGTTAGAAAAATGCACCTGCCACATTCCAAAAGCCGGTGAATCAAGCTCTGGCAGGCCTGGAAGACGTTTAGTGCAGCAAGTCTATGTGATATTGCTGTCTTTAGTTCCACTTGGCAGGATCACCTGGTTCACCTCAGGAGAGTGCTTGAGGCTTTGAAAAAGGAAGGCCTCACTGTCAAGGCAACAAAATGCCGAAGAGCTGACGTCAGTTTTACCCATTTCTGACAGGTGACCACCAACATTACAAGCACAACATGTGCAAACTCAATACAAACATATTATATATATTTATATATATATATATATATATATATACACACACACACACACACACACATATATAAATATACATTTCAAATATAGAATTATCTAGAAATACATATATACAATATATACAACCAATTCCATTCTTGCCATAACGAGACAGGCAGCAGGGAGGAGGGTGGGACCGTCAGAATTTTGAACTTCTCCTGTATGAGGTATCTGTTCATAATTCTCAGGTCTATGATTGGCGTTAAACGACCATCCTCTCTGGGGATCAGGAAATATCTTGAATAACATCCCTAAACTCTTTCCTGCTCCGGGACCAATGCCACTGCACCCTTTAAGGGCAGATTTTGTACCTCCTGCTGAGGCAGTAGCAGGTGATCTTCTGAACAAAAAGTATGCTGGGGAGGGAGGGGAAGGGGAAACTCCTGAAAGGGAAGGGCATACCCATTTCCTACAATGCTCAGCACCCACGAGTCTGATGTTATTAACTCCCACTCTTGAAGAAAATGAATTAACCTTTTCCCTGCCGGCAAAACAGGTTGCTGAAAGGGGTGGCGGGAGAACTAGGGCTGCTTCCCTGACAGATTCCCAATGGAAGATGAAGAGGAGGAAGACTGCTGGGTGGCACCACCCTACCTACCTCTGTAGGACCTGTAGAAGGGGTTGGCAGATTAGTGACCCTGCAACTGCTGCCTCCAATGAAAGAAGGAGCTACGGCCAACCCTAAACCTATGAAAAGGTCTATAGGTCAAGTAGAGTGATTGAAGACCTGGAGACTTAGCAGTGGCTTTGCTATAATTAAACCTTTCAAGTCAAGAGTCAACTTTAAAAAAAGAGAAATTTGACTCATGGAACAAGAGGTCCATTATGTTGGATTGTACATCCAGAGAAAACCCCGATCCTCTAAACAAAGCATGCCTTCTACTGGCTACTGATGTTCCCAAGGCTCTGGCAACCGAGTCTGCTATATCTAGGCCGGATTGAAAAACCTACCTAGCCATTCCTTGACTATCGTGCAATAAGTCTTTAAAATGTTCCTGCAGATCCTGTGGCACCTCTGTCCCCGAATCCATTAAAGCATAGATATACCAGCCCGACACGCATGTAGCATTAACTGACTTCAATGCCATACTACACAAAAAGATCTTCTTTGCAGATTGTTCCTTGTGTTTTGATTCCCTATCCACCGGAGTTGTAGAGAAGGAACCAGGAGCTGCTTTTGAAGGACAAGGAGCCCGGACCACCAGACCTTCAGGTGAAGGATGCTGAGTAAGACATTGCGTCTCACCTGGCGCAGCTCTTTATCTCCTGGCAATCACCTTCATCACAGCTGGAGCAGTGACAGGTTTGTGCTACAGTTCCAAGACCGGCTCTGTCAAAGCGTCAATAAAAGGAAGCAAAGGCTCCGGAATAAGAGATGTTAAGAACTTCAGTCAGAATGTTTAATTTTAACTCCGGAGTGGGAAATAGCAATTCCAAGAATTCAGCTGCCTTCCTTATCACCCCCTGGTAAACGAACAAGTTACTTACCTTCGGTAACGCTTTTTCTGGTGGTTAGAGTAGCTACCTGTGGACTCCTCACCTTATGAATTCTCCCAATGTGGCAGCATTCAATGGAAATTTTCGTCCTAGCTCCCCACGTCGATGAGGACGTCAGAACTGCACAGCTCCGCACGCGACTCCGTCTGACGTCATCATGGCAATAAATAGTCCTGGCCAGCGTGCTTACGTCAGTTTCACCATTTTTTAGGTGAATACAGTTCTCAGAAGAATAATATATAATAATTCAAATACAAATATAAACTACAATATTTGTTTATATAGAAAACACCAAAAACATATATATACATTTAGAATAACAAACAAAATCTTGGTATCACCAGACAGGCAACGGGGAGGCGGTGTGACTGTGAGGAATCCACAGGCAGCTACTGTATTCACCAGAACAAAAGTGTTACCAAAGGCAAGTAACTTGTTCTTCTGGTGGATACAACTACCTGTGGATAACTCACCTTATGAATAGAGTCCCAAAGCAGTCCCGCACTCGGAGGATGTTGCCTGGTCGGTCACACCAAGAAATCCTGCAACACAGAATGTGCAAAATGGCCGTCCCTCCCTCCTAACTTCCGAATCCAAGCAATAATGATTTGCGAAAGTGTAGAGGGAAGCCCAAGTTGCTGTCTTACAAATATCCACAACTGTCACACCTCTAGCTAAGGCCAAAGTGGAAGACTTAACCCTGGTGTAATGGGCCTCAAAACCCTCAGGCTGAACCTTCTTTGCCAGTGAATAACAAATCTTTATGCAAAGAATGACCCAACTGGAAAGGGTTCTCTTGTGGACGGCTTTGCCCTTATTCTTGCCCACATATCCAACGAAGAGTTGATCATCAATACTCAAAGCTCTTCTTGGACCTAGGCGATTAAGTCTTTCGTCCTCCTTTGAAGGATGGAGAGAAGGGTAAAAGGAAGGCAGTGTTACAGATTGCCCGATATGAAAGTGAGTAACAATCTTGGGAAGGAAAGCCGCCCTGGTTATCAGCACCACATTGTCAGCATGAAAGGAGGTAAAAGGAGGTTTGACACTAACAGCCTGGTGGTCACTCACACGCCTAGAATATGTGGTGGCTGTAAGAATTTTTTTTTTTTTTTTTTAAACTAAAAATCTCAACCGGCAAGAATGCATAAGCTCAAACAGTGAACCCATTAGAGAAGTAAGAACCAAATTCAAATCCTACTGAGGCATGAGAAACGGAGTGGGAGGAAACTTGTTAGTCAGGCCTCTCTACTGCAGGAGACTTGAATAAGGAAGGTTGATCAGGAAGGCACAGAAAGGCCGACAACGCCGATAAATAACCCTTCACAGTCGCAATTGCACAACCCTTCTGTGCCAAGGAAAGAGCAAAAAGCAAAACATCAGACAAATGGGACTTTAAAGGGATCAATTTGCCGCTCTACACACCAAACAACAAATTTAGACCATCTGTTGGCATAGACAGTTTTGGTGGAGTGTCGCATGGCCGATAAGATGACATCCACCACTTCTGGAGGGACAGAAAAAGAACTCAGATTGCCCCGTTCAATCTCCAGGCATGTAGGTGCAGACTCTAGAGGTGGGGGTGTAGAACCTGCACCTGCGACTGTGAGAGGAGGTCTGCCCTGTGAGGGAGACGGAGCTGAGGGCACAGTGAGAGTTGAAGAAGGTCTGAGTACCACACCCTTCTTGGCCAATCTGGAACTATTAAAATGACTTGGGCCCGATATTGACGAATCTTCCTCAGAACCAAGGAATCAAGGGTAACTTGGGAAACTCGTAAAGTAACTGGTCACACCAAGACATCTGAAATGTGTCCCCCAATGCTTCTTCCACCAGATAATGGAGGCTGCAGAACGACGGGCAGTGCACGTTCTCCCGAGTGGCAAACAGGTCTATCTGTGGAAAACCTCACATCCGGGAAATGTAAAGAACCTGGTCTGGATGGAGACGCCACTCGTGATCTGCCGAGAAATGCCGACAGACTGTCCACACGTACGTTGAGAACTCCGGCCAGATGGTTTGTTACTACGCAAATTGGATAGTCGGATGTGCCCAGGACCAGAGACGCAGAGCCTCTCTGCAGAGAAGATACAACCCCACTCCTCCCTGCTTGTTGATGTACCACATCGCGGTAGTGTTGTCCGTCAAGACTTGACCTGACTGATAGCAAAGGGTCGGGAGGAAGGCCTTGAGAGCCAGACATATTGCAGGTAACTAACAGATTGATGTGAAACATCTGTTCCACCGGAGCCCAACGACCTTTGATCTCCAGGTCCCCCAGATGAGCTCCCCACCCTAGTGTGGAAGCATCCGTTATGACCGTGGCCACCGGAGGTGGTAGACAAAACAGCCTTCCTTGGGAAAGGTTGCCGTCCACCGCCCACCATCGTAGTTCCGGTGCAGCATCTCTGGAGAGCATTAACCACTCTATGAGATCCCCCTTTGTGTTGAAACCACTGCTTGCGGAGGCACCACTGGAGAGCCCTCAGGTGCCAACATGCATGAGTGACCAACAGAATGCAAGAAGCGAACATACGAGCAGACGTAGGACCTTGAGGACCGGAACAGCCGTTCCATTCTGAAACATTGGAATCAACACCTGAATGTCCTGAATCCGTTGAGGCGGAGGATAGGCCTGATTAAATGTGGTATCCAGTACTGGCCCTATGAACAGGAGGTGCTGAGAAGGCTCCAGATGAGACTTGGGCATGTTTATCGTAAAGCCCGGGTTGAAAAACAATTGTGTTGTCATTTGCAAGTGATGCAGCACAAGCTCTGGGGACTTGGCTTTTATTAGTTAATTGTCCAGGTAAGGGAATACTGAATTCCCTTCCTTCTGAGATCTGCTGCAACCACCGCCATCACCTTCGTGAAGTCCCGAGGTGTGGAAGTAAGACCAAAAGTAGGGACTGCAAACTGGTAGTGTTGCGACCCTACCACGAACCGGAGATGCTGCCTGTGCGACTTCAGAATGGGGATATGAAAATAAGCATCCCCCAAGTCGACAGACACCATCCAGTCTTCCTTGTTCAATGCCAGAAGCACCTGTGCTAGAGTCAGCATTTTGAATTTCTCCTGTTTGAGGAACCAATTCAAAATCCTCAGGTCCTGGATAGGCCTCAATCGACCATCTTTCTTGGGAATTAGGAAATATCTCGAATAGCATCCCTGACCCCTTTCCTGCTCTGGAACCAACTCCACTGCACCCTTTAACAAAAGGACTTGCACCTCCTGCTGAAGCAACAGGAGATGATCTTCCCAACAAAACGAATGACAGGGAGGGATGGGAGGGGAAACTCCCAAAAAGGAAGGGCATAACCTTTTCCACAATATTTAGTACCCAAGAATCCGATGTGACTCCCACTCATAGAGAAAATGAAATATCCTGCCTCCTACAGGAGAAGCATGATCCAAGATGGATAGAAAACTAGGGCTGCTTTTCTTGTTGGGTTCCCCCAGAGGAAGAGGATGAGGCAGGATGCTGCTGGGCGGTCCTTGTGTCCTAACCCTCCCTCGCCCGTTAAAAGATCTATAGAGAGGGTTGGCAGGCTGTTGAGTGCTGGACTGTGGCCTTCCATGATAAGAGAATCCACGGCCAAACCCTCTAAACCTCCGAAAGGACCTAAAGGGTGTAGATGCTGACGTAGCCCCAAGAATCTTGCAGTAGCCCTGCTGTCTTTAAAACGTTCAAAAGCAGAGTCGGCCTTGGACCCAAACAACTTTTCGCCAGCAAACGGAACGTCCAACAAAGTTGTTTGGATGTCCATGGAAAAGCCAGAAGTCCAAAGCTACGCATGCCTCCTGGTTGCCACCGAAGTGCCCATTGTCCTGGCCACTGAATCCGCTGTATTCAGACCTGACTGGATAATCTGTTTGGCCGCTGCTTGAGTGTCAAGATATTTGTCTTAACTTCTGAAGCTGGTAACGGAAGTTCCAAAAATTCAGCAGCCTTCCTTATGACAGTGTGATAGCATGCGGTCTCCTCTGTAAATTCACCCGGGGATGAAATATCCCACTCAGGGGAGGTATCCAGTCCACTTGCAGAGTCCAGACCCTGGAACTCCCCTATAGGCTCAGGAATCTCTCCTTCCTCTAACAACTGTTGCTGGTATTCCTCCTCCTCCAAGAGCCTGAAGGCTCTCCTCCTTGATCTCAATCTGGCCTCCAATCTCGGCGTCCACAGAGTTAGACGTCGCCGATGCCGGCTTTAAGACAGATGGACGCGTTGGTGGAGATACACTGCGTCCCAACCGGGACCCATCCGGCGCCGGTACTGACTCCATCAGCGCCGGCAGCACCATCATCTGAGGAGACGAAGTCATTGGCACCGAACCAGCACCCCAAGCCGGATAGAAGGGCACAAACGGAGCTTGAACGGCGCCGGGGAAACCAAAGAGAACACTGATGGACCTGTGGGTCCAGCCGGTGCACCAGCAGAGGCCATAGCCTTGTTGAAAATACTAAACATAGCATTAAGGCAAGCCGCTGGATCCGCTCCCAGAGTCGGGAAGGCAGGAAACCTCTGTTTATTTTGAGGCACTTGGATCGGATCTGAAACGTGCGTCACTGGCTCCTGAGCCAACACGGGTGAAAAGTGAGTCGGAGGACTCACCGGGGAAAAGATGGCCTCAATAAGTGATGGTGCTGAAAAAGCCTGTGGACTTTGTGGCTGGGGAGTAATAGTTCGACTGACCTCCCAAGCCGTACGATATTGTCTCGGAGGGGAGAGAGACCGAGACAGATCTCTGGAAGAACGGCGTTGAGAATCGTACTGTGCCACTTTTTATAGGATCTCAAGGACTTGTGAGAAGAAGAGTCCCTCGCCTTAGATCTTCGATGACCCTTGTGACCCCCCCCCCCTTAGCTTTTGTTAAGAGGAGCTTAGCCTTGCTTTCTTTTAAGGCCTTTGGGTTCATCCTCTGGCAAGACATGCACCCCTCCACGTCGTGGTCTGAACTTATACACCACAAGCAGTCTTCATGAGGGTCTGTGACTGACATACGACCCCCCACACTCATGACAAGGCTTCAAACCTGATTTCTTTGGCGGAGACATTGTAACAAGTACAACAAGACAATGTTTGAAACAGTAGCTATTCCAGAGCCAAGAAAAAAACATTAGCGTCGAAGGTGCGGAAAAAAGGGAACTGACATCAGCACGCCGGCGAGTACTTCTTATTGCCACAATGATGTCAGATGGAGTTGCGTGCGGAGCTGTGCAATTGTGACGTCCTCGTAGACGTGGGGAGCTAGGAAGAAAATTTCTGTTGAATGCTGGCGCATTGGGAGAATTCATAAGGTGAGAAATCCACAGGTAGTTGTAACCATCAGAAAGTTACTTCTGGAGGAGGAGTACTCCCAGGCGACACCACACTCCAGAGAGGTATCCAATCCACTAGCCACCTCAATACCTTTAAAACCTTGAGAAGGCAAAGGAATTTCTCCTTCCTCAAGTTCTTGCTGTTCCTCATAATATTGTTGCTCTTACAAAAGCCTCAAGGCTTCTCTTCTAGATCTCAATCTAGATTCCAGTCCAGGTGTCGATAACGCCTGCACCTAAGTCGAAGATGTCTTTCTCTGCGCCGGTGAAGTCGAACACGGTGCCGGGATGTCATCCTGAAGACGAGTAGAGTGACTCAACGCCGGACAAGACTTATGAGACGTTTGTATCGGCACAGCCATCATCTCCGATGGAGTTGGAGCCATTGGCATAAAAGCAAGAAAGAAGCACGATTATTTGCCACCCGAAGTCCTCCAAGACTACTGACCAAAGGACCAGTGGGGCCAGTGGGGCCCGCAGGCACACCAGCAGGGGCCATAGCTCTATTAAAAATGTTATACATAGTATTTAAATAGGCAGACAAATCTATTCCCGTAGTCTGCAAAAACAGATAGTCCTGCTGAGGCTGAACCTGACTTGAATCCTGATTCTCAATCTCCTGATCCCTTGGTGTAACAGAAGAGAATCAAGCAGGACTAGCAGGCAACGCTGAAATCTCCACCAAATATGGTGTTGGCGATATCTCAGGCAACTTTGGCTGAAGAGGTGATAAGGTAGGACTAACTTCCCATGTTGAACCAGCTTTGAGGCATAGAAGCCAGAAACAAAGATCCCGGACTGGCATCCCGAGGGGAACGACGCTGTGAACTAGGACAACAACGCTTCTTATGTGACTTCGAGGACCTGTGTGACAAAGACTCCTCTCAATGTCTTGATCTTCTATAACCACACTTCCCTGTTTTAGCTTTTGACAGGAACAGTTTAGCTTCTCTTTCCTTTAGTGCCTTTGAGTTCATTCTCTGGCAAGAAGACCATCCCCCAACGTCGTGGTTGGAACTCAGACACCAAATGCAATTTTTATGCGGGCCAGTGACTGACATTTGACCTCCACACTCTCTAAAGCCCAACTTCTTCAGCGGTGACTTGTAACACAATGAAAACTTCAACAAAGAAGCTACCGTGAAAAAGTGTAACAAACAGGAGAGATAGAAAAAAATGTTAGCGTTGAAGGTGCGGAAAAACAGGGAACTGATGTCAGCACGCCGGTGAGGACTTCTTATGGCTCAGATGATGTCAGACTGAGTCACGTGCGGAGCCATGCTATTCGGACGTCGACATGGTAGCTAGAAAGAAAAGATTTCTGCCAAAATCTAGCACACTGGGAGTATTCAAAAGGTGAGGAATCCACAGGTAGATGTATCCATCAGAATGGGTATTACAGAATATTTGGCAACTGGTAAGGCTCTATAGCAATTGTGCCACTTTGGGTGTGTGTTAGGTGCTGACCTGTAGTCCTCCCAGTGCCCTTTTAAACCCCCCAGGTCTGTGCCCTGAGGTTGCAGGTACTTACCTGCAAGCTGTTTCTTCCTAAGTGCCCCCAGCCTCCATAGGATTCCATTGGCCGCCAGCACCAACTTTGACCACTGCACCCAACCGACCCTGTGTTGCTGATGGAACACTCTTGGTGCATTCCAAATCTTTGCCCTGTGGACCCCCTAGTCCTCAAAGACTGGGACTGTAAGTCTAGTACTTACCTCCATTGCTTTCTATGAGAAACTGCACTGCCTACTTTTGAAATTGCAAAGTATCACTTACCTGTCAACTGTTTTACCTGTGAATTCTAAACTAAGTGCATTTGATACGTGAAAGTGATACATTCTTGGAACTACTTACCTCCAACAAAGATCCTCTTGGCTCTAGAAATAAAGTAACAAAGTAGATTTTTTGATACATAAAACATTGGCCTGGAGTTAGTCATCGAGTGTGTGCCTCATTTCTTGACTGTGTGTGTAAAACAAATGTACAGCACTACCCTCTGAGAAGCCTAACTGCTCGACCACACTACCACAAAAGAGAGCATTCGTATTATCTACTTTGGCCTCTGTAAAGCCTGAAGGGATCCGCTGGACTCCATGCGCACTATACCTTACTTTGGTAAGGCCTGAACTCCACTCGTGACAAAAGGCGTTGCATAGTGATAGCCGTCTTGGAAACCCCAACGCACAATACTGCTGACATTGCGCGGTCTCTGCGGAGGCGAAGAGATCTTACCAAAGCTCTCCCCACTGCTGAAAGAGTCCTTGTGCCACCTCCGGATGAAGATACCTTTCGTGATCCGCTAAGCATCGCCGGCTGAGTTCATCCGCCCTGGCGTTCAGAGAACATACCAGGTGTTGAACCACCAGGGTTATGCCCTGATGTTCCAGCCATGTCCAGAGACGTAGAGTCTCTTGACAAAGAGTCCACAACCCCACACTACCCTGCTTGTTGCAGTACCACATCGCGGTAGTGTTGTCCGTGAACACCTGCACTACCTTCCCTTTCACAACAGGGAGAAATGCCTTTAATTCTAGTCGGATTGCCCAAAGCTCCAACAAGTTGATATGGATCCCGGATTCCGTCAGAGACCAGAGACCCCCTGAGTTCCACCTCTCCCAGATGGCCGCCCCATCCCAGAAGTGACGCATCTCTCACTACTGTGAGATCTGGTTGGGGAAGGGAGAGGAGTCTGCCTTTGACCCAATCGCAGGTCTCTAACCACCACTGCAGATCCTTTGCAGTTCCCTTTGAGATCTGAACCACGTCAGTAAGATTTCCCTGATGCTGTGCCCACTGGAACTTCAGCTCCCACTGCATAGCACTCATATGACATCTGCCATGCTTGACCAATAGGATGCAGGAAACCATGAGTCCCAACAGCCTCAGAGTCTGTCTCACCGAAATCCAGGATAGAGGCCAAAACATCGGTATCAAAACCTGAATATCCTGGACTCGCTGCTCGGGAGGATAGGCCTGAAACTGCACAGTGTCCAGAACATCTCAGATGAAAGTGAACTCCTGAGAGAGAGTCAAGTGTGACTTCTGCACATTTATAGTGAATCCCCAGCGAATGCAGGAGGTTCGCCATCTGGAGGTGGGTAACGAGAGCCTGGGGCGTCGGAGCCTTCAGCAGTCAATCGTCTAGGTAGAGGAAGACTGAAATCCCTAACCTGCGCAGATGAGCTACAGAAAGGGAGCATGGTAAACTGAAAGTGCTTGTGGCTCACCATCAACCGCAAGTAACACCTGTAGGCGGGCAGGAGGGGGATGTGAAAATACGCATCGTGGAAGTCAAAAGCTACCATCCAGTCTCCTTGGTCTAGGGCAGACAAGACATGAGCAAGAATGAGCATCTTGAATTTCTCCTTTTTGAGGACGAGATTGACGTCCCTTAAATCCAGGTAGGGCGAAGGCCCTTGTTCTTTTTGGGAATCAGAAAGTAGCGGGAATAACAAACACCACCTACTTCTTACATTGGGACACTTTCTATAGCTCCCTTGACCAAGAGAGCTGTAACTTCCTTCCGGAGCAAAACCAAATGATCCTCCATCAGCCGTTCTTTTATCAAGGGATATGGGAGTGAAAGACTGGAAGTGGAGGGAATGGCCCTTCCGTATGATCTGCAAGACCCATTTGTCAGATGTGACTGATTGCCAGTGAGGGAGATGAAACTGAATCCTCCCTCCAACTGGACGGACATGGTCTTGCAGAACCACACTAGGAGGGCGTGTACGCTGTGGAGGGGGGCTGTGTGGTGGCCGACCTCTGGCCACACCCTCTGGGTCTGACGGTACCACAACCTCGTCCTCGCACGGGATGTTGTGAAGCCGGAGGTCGGAGGCCAACTTGTAGCTGGCGTGGTACCACGCCCCTTCTGAAGCCTCGGAGGGGACGGAAGACAGACTGCAGACGAGCTGGCGCAGAGAGGCTCAAGCTCAGAGTCTGCCTTCTCACCAAAAAGGCAAGAGCCATCTGTAGGAAGTTGGCTCTGTATATACTATCTCAAAGTGAGAGATAGTGTGCACAGAGTTCAAGGGTTCCCCTTAGAGGTTCACAGTGGCAAAATTAGATAATGGCTCTATTTTCTGGTAGTGTGGTCAAGCAGTAGGCTTATCAGAGGGTAGTGTTAAGCATTTGTTGTACACACACGGGCAATAAATGAGGAACACACACTCAAAAGACTTATTCCAGGCCAATGGGTTTTTATATAGAAAAATATATTTTCTTAATTTATTTTTAGAACCACAAGATTCAAATTTGAGGTAAGTACATAAAATGCAAGGTACTTTACACAGGTAAGTATAGAACTTTGATTAGTAGTACACACAGTTCTGGTTAAAACGGCAATAAGCTATTTTAAAAGTGGACAGTGCAAAAATCAACAGTTCCTGAGGAGGTACGTTTTGGTTAGTTTCTCAGGTAAGTAAAGCAGTTATACAGTCACTCTCCTGGGCATAGGCAGCCCACCGTTGGGGGTTCAAGGCAACCTCAAAGCCACAGCACCAGCAACACAGGGCCAGTCAGCTGCATAGATCAAAGGAGGGCCCAAAGCACATAGGCACCTATGAAGAACAGGGGTGCTCCAGTCCTAGTTTGCTTAAGTACCTGCGCCCTCGGGGAGCAGACCAGGGGGGTTTTGTAGAGCCCTTGTTTGGGGGGTGGGGGGATACAAGCACACAAAACACACCCTCAGCGGCACAGGGGCGGTTGGGTGCAGTGTGCAAAGTAGGTGTCTGGTTTGCTGTAGAAATCAATTGAGGGACCCGGGGGTCTCTCAGGCGAACCAGGAAGGGCACAGGGGGTCTTCTCGAGCCAACCACTAACTGGTCTAGGACGAGGGCCGCCTGCTGGTCACTCCTGTACTGGCAGGTGGTTCAGCTCGGTCCTGGGGGCTGTGGGTGCAGTGCTTGGTCCAGGCGTCAGGCTCCTTTGTTACCAGGCAGTCGCAGTCAGGGGGATCCTCTAGATCCTCTATGCAGATGTCGTCGTTGGGGGTGCAGGGAGGTCCACTCAGGGTATCCAAGTCATTGGAGTCGCCTGGGAGTCCTCTCTGCGGTGTTGGTTTCTCCAAAGTCAAGCCGGGGCGTAGGTGCAGAGTGTGAAGACTCACGCTTCTGAGGGGAAGTGAGAGTCTCTTTAAAGTTACTTCTTTGTTGCAATTTTGTTGCTGTTTCTGAACAAAGCCGCTGTCCTCAGGAGGTTCTTGTTCCTTTAGGGGCAGGTTAGTCCTCTGAGTCCTCAGAGGTCGCTGGTCCCGCTGGGTGCGTCGCTGTGCAGGTTCTTTGCGTCTGGAGACAGCCCAGTGGGGCTGGGGCCAAGTCAGTTGGTGTCTTTGTCATCTCTGCGGGGCTTTCAGGTCAGCAGTCCTTCTTCTTGTTGTAGGTTGCAGGAATCTGATTTCCTGGGTTCACAGGGATGCCCTTAAATACTGAATTTAGGGGTGTTTTAGGTCTGGGGGGCAGGAGCCAATGGCTACTGTCCTTGAGGGTGGCTACACCCTCCTTGTGCCTCCTCCCCGAGGGGAGGGGGCAAAACTCCTATTCCTATTGGGGGAATCCTCCAAAACCAAGATGGAGGATTTCTAAAGGCAGGTGTCACCTCAGTTCAGTGCACCTTAGGGGCCGTCTTGACTGGTAGGTGACTCCTCCTTGTTTTTCTCATTATCTCCTCCGGACTTGCCGCCAAAAGTGGAGTCTGTGTCCGAAGATCCATCCTGCCTTAGGGCTGTAAGGCCTGCTAGAGGGGTGACTTACCTATGCAACAGGCAGTGGGATGTGGACATGGCACCCTAAGGGGAGTGCCATGTTGACTTAGTCATTTTCTCCCCACCAGCACACACAAGAAGTGAGGCAGTGTGCATGTGCTTAGTGCCAGGGCTGTGCCAATTGTGGGAACAAAAGTACAGTTTAGGGAAAGAACACTGGTGCTGGGGCCTGGTTAGCAGGATCCCAGCACACTTTCAATCAAAACTAGCATCACCAAAAGGCAAAACGTTAGGGGGTAACCATGCCAAGGAAGGCATTTCCTTACACCATCAAAAGGCATGTCCATCAAACTCGACTGGACATCTCCTGAAAAGCCATTAGAACGTAGCCAGACGTGGCGACGAAGGGCCACTGTTGATGCAATCGCTCTACCCAGCGAGTCAGTCGTGTCCATGCCACACCTGATAGTAAATTTGGCTGCATCTCTCCCTTCCTTGACAGCCTGGGTGAGAGTGTCCCGTACGCCCTCCAGGACATGGGGCAGCACCTGTGCACCGTGTCCCATAAAGAATAGGAAAAATGGCCCATTAGGCAAGAGGTGTTTACTGACCTTAATGCCAGGCTGGAGGAAGAAAACAACTTCTTTCCAAGTTGGTCCAGCCTCTTGGATTCCCTATCCGGAGGGGCAGAAGGGAAGGCACCATGGAAGTGGAGGCTTGAACCATCAAGCTCTCCGGGGTGGGGTGTTGGGTGAGGAAACTAGGGTCATTTGGAGCAGGTCTATGGCGGCGGCAGACCGTCCTTTTCACAGGAGCCCCTGTGCTGGGTTTGGACCATGTTCCCAGAAGGACATCCGTTAGGGCTTCATTGAAGGGCAACATTGGCTCCAATGTAGTCACCCCCGGCTGAAGCACCTCCGTCAGGAGATTCGTCCTAACTGGCACCGTAGGAGAAATATCCAGTCCACTGGCATCCCCTAGATCCTCATAGATCCTGTTCATGCTCCAGTTCACACTCTAATAACGGGTCCTCAGGCTCCCCCCCACTCATCTCCTGTACCTGGCTGTTTAGAATAAGGATCAGACAATGATCTGGGCCTAATCGGCGCCGTCGTCTCAGATCATCCGGAATAAGGATGGGGCTACCACCACCAGCTATTGGATCCCGGGGTCCCTAACCACTTCCCAGTCAGGCTGGTAATGGAGGTTCCCATCTCACAACAGCGGTTTCTCATGGTGATTATTACCCTCAGTACTACCAGACACTGTTTAAGGAGGAAGTTAAATTAGAGCTCACTGCTTACTTTCAGACTAACGACTACTCAGTGAACTTAATGAGTACTCCCTGGAAAGCCTTTAAGCTCTACATACCTGGTATCTGTATGGATAAACAACAGTCTGCTAAGAGCACTACGGGATCGATTAGATATGCGTGAACAAGAAATAAGGGCACTAGAGATGGAGTATATGAGACATAACTCCGCTCAGGTACTGGCGGGTATAAGGACTAAACTATCTGAGTAACAAGAGACAGCAGAATAAGGAGCAAAACATTTGTAGAGACATGCAAGAGCATGGATGTACAAAGAGGAGGAGAGACGAGGTAGAACTCTTGCAGTGTTGGGGTGCAACACTTGGACACCTCAAGATAAAGAGCAGATTTTGGGGACAGAAGAAACCAAACTATACAGGGCAGAGCACATACTGTCAGAATTCACCAAATACTAGTCTCAGCTGTACTCCTCATGAGTTACTCCTTCTAAGGACGTTAACACAGAATACTATAACTACATTGCACTTGCTTGGATAAATAACGCTTACCAACAATTCTTAGATGCCCCCATCACACTTGAGTAGATCACCACTGCAAGGCACCTGGAAAAGATGGCCTCCCTATGAAGACTCATAAAACACTCCTGCCTCTGGCTTCGAGTAATCTACTCGCCCACTCGCTATGGCAAATCAGATTTTATCATGGCGAGCTATGTTTAAGTGTTTACTGGGCCAGTCTGGCGAGAGAGCTCGAGCTGGCAAAGAACAAATGTTTTATTCATTCAGAAAGTGAAAGAGCAAAATATTAAATTTAAATCATTTTATTTAGTTACATTTGTTGTGCAAAGACAGAGGTCAAATGTCAGCTCATGTCTTACAAACTGCTGCTTATTTTATACAGGAGATCAGTGTTTACTTTTCTTTCTCTGGCTGCAAAGGTACAGGATTTTGTCAAGTTAACTGCGTGACAATAGTGCTTGGCACACAACATATAAACAGCTTGTAAATGAGTTCTACACATATTTTATAATATATTTCAAAAGTTAGTAAAGTACCTTTTCTGTAATTCTGAAGTGAGATGGAAACAAAGATTTTAGTAGGATCAAAGCAAAATCAAAATACTTTATTTTATAATACGTAAATCATTAAAGTTTTCTGCAATGTATTTTGTATGCTATAAAACGTTATCATTAAATCTGCATGCAAGTGGGAAACGCTGTGGCTCTTTTAAAGGAAAAAACCTGTTTGTAAATGACAGTGCGCTTTCACATCAAGCTTTAGTAATATATTTATTAAAAGTGAAAGTATAGTTTTTAAACATGAACTGAGAAACATTCCTACCTCTAAACTGAGGACAATGAAATTAGTGAACTTAGAGGCATGTCAGAGTTCATATGTACCTAGATGTGGGCTAGATTTTTATTATACAATGAGCAAATGTTTAGTCTACTAAACTAAACAACAAAGATTTTTGTAAAGCAGAAAGAATGAAATCATATTTGAAGATGCGCTTGTTTGTGATAATGAGGAAAAAGGTGGCTAGCTGATTCTTGCCTAGAATCACACAATGATATGATTTTATAAGTCAAGTGCATTACAGTTAGGTCAAGTAAATTATTCAAGTCACTAGACCTGCAAGTCTGGTAAAATGTCTGATTTTTCGAGGTCGGCACTTGCTGGCACTGTAGATATATAATAAGGCAATGACAACGGGCATTGTCCCCCATCACTAAGGGAGACCGTGAGCATTGCTTCCCTGAAACAGGACAAACCATCTAAGCAGTGTGAGTGTTATAGACTGCTATATCTCATCAGCATCAACAGCAAGAACTTTGTTAAAATGTTTGCAAATATATTAATACTCCTACCCCATGACCTCGTCCTACTGGACCAATGGGGGTTCATACCAGGTAGATCAACCACTAAATCTGAGGACTCTATTCTTATGCATCAGTTAAACCCAGATTTAAAGGCCATGTCTGCCTTTATAGAGGGCACTAAGGCCCTCAATTCCCTCAAACGGCCATTCTGTTTGCAGTGTTGAGAAGAATAGTACTACCAGTGAGTTTTTATAAAAATGGATTTCATTCCAGAGGTACCCTGCCAAGGCTGCCCCTTGTTCCCTCTCCTTTGTGCTACAGCGTTGGAACTCTATCAAATCCGAACATTGTGGAGTGATGTCCAAAATGTACGATCTTGTCCACAAATAGAAGAGCCTCCCACTTTTGGAGATGATTATTTGGCTCGGATTGTTCAACTCATTCATAATTTCCCTGTACCATTTACCCAATTTTTTTTATTTTTTAAAGAGGTTTGAGATTTGAGTTGCAGGTAAGCAACCTAGGATAATGGGAGATTCGAACACAGCTGTATTAACAAAGAGGCTAGCTGCTCAAGATCAAGCTCTATTATACATTTGCTGACGCCCAATATGCCTAATATTGCCTGCATTCAACTTCACATATAGACCACTTATGGCTGTAGAAAGAGATGTGGCCGACCCAACTCTTCGAAGTGCCAAGATCGGCCAGTTCCCTCAATGCTGCCACTCAAAGATTGCCCCCCCATACTAAGCACAAAGGGAGGGATTTTGGGAAAGATTACTATGCCAGATACTGTATGACACGGAACAATCACCTGTTCAATACCTGCTACATCAGCTTACGATTAACTAAATATTTTTTCGGCAGCTGAGGAACTAGAATCTCTATAATGCTGGTGATATATTTATAAGAAGTCATGTTATAGACATGTAGCATGTTATGGAGCAATGTGAAAGGTCTATGGCAGACATGTTTGCATGTCCCAAACTGCAGGCATTATGCTGTGCTAGATAACCATAATTACCAGCAGAATATAAAGCGTGTAAGGCCTTAATATTGGTCACTACATTTACTTCCAACAAACATATTGTAATTAATTTATACATTACTATGCAGACAAAAGGGAGAGCAATAGTACCTATGGTAAAGCTGCAATGGGAGATGGTATTGGGCTGCACCTTCAATGATGAAGAATAGATGTTCTGCTGTACCTAGACCGGACTCTTCACTCTTAACACTTGATTAAGACTAATGCACTTCAGATTTGTGCACCAAATTTACAGTATGCCTGCAAGATAGGTTAGAAAGATTGACTACTGATTCACAATGTGTACAATGCAAGGAACCAGAATCTGATTTTGTCCATTGAGCTAGGAGTTGCCCTCATAGTGTAATATTGGAGTGGTATATTCAGTCAAATTCGAGAGACAACAGACATAGTAATCTCTCAATCACCTATGCTGGCATTATTGGGGTGTACTGTATACATGCCATTTCATTTGCACCAATTCATAGCTATCGCTTTACTACTAGAAAAGAAGACAGTTGCATGTACTTGGGGGAGGAATACATTGCCCACCATTACAGCGTAGATACTTGATATGGTATACTTTAACAGGCAACTTCAATAATATTAGTCTGTGATCCCCAGAGCAAGCAGTTATGGGGGGTCCATTGCAATTATAGTTACTGAGCAATAATACACTGATTTAAAGTTTTTATAAACGTTGTAGTTTAATGCACTGTATATCTCCGGGAAATGTGTTGCTGTTAACAATTTGCTTAAACTCTGTATTGGCAATGGAAGCTTAATCTAGATATGTAGTATTGTGCATACCCTCTCTAACAGACCTTACATTCGGACTCCTGCTTGAACCTTACTGTGTGGGCCTGGTTCCACTAAAGAGGCAATATTATAACTAGCAGCAAATGTTTCCATTCCCCTGCCAGCCGTCAACTGTTTCACTTGATAAATGAATGTTATGGATTTAACTGGAAAGAGTTGAATAATCAGGCCATACTCCATCAATCTTAAAATGTCTGCATTATACTACCATGGGAACAAACAGGTTTCCAAAGATCCCTGATCACCAGAGGACATCTTCAGGGTTCCATATGGTCTCCTATCAGCTTCAGCCTCTACATGAAGCCTTTTGGAACTCTAATTGCAGATAACAGCATCCATATTCACTAATATACCAATGATGCCCAACTCTATTTGAAAGCCTCCAATGCTCAGACATCCAATGCCTCATATACTGCATGCATATCATCAAAACCGGGACATCCAGCGTCTACCTTATTTGTCAGGAACAACAAGATAGAAATACTACAAACTTGTCTCAAGGACTAGAGCCTTGACGTCTTCGAACCTCATGCACCGAATGCCAAGCTACTTAGATTTACCCTGGACAACAACCTCATCCTCAAACAATACATTGGTAAATTAAAAAAAGATGGTCTGTTATTAGCACTCTCACCTAAAGAAAGTGAAACAGTTTTTTTTCCAGAAGGCAACTTCAAAACTGCTGTTCAAGCCCTTGTACTCTTGCATCTGGATGTTGGTATTACCCTGCTCCATGATCTCCCAGACTCTACACTGACACCCTATAGGGGCATCCTATAAGCAACAGCAGGCCTCATCCAGGTGCAAGAAAAAATATGATCACATCACCCCCAGGCTGATGAATTGTAATTGGCTCTCCTTGCCGGCCTGCACCACCTTCAAATCCAGCTGCATCATTTACTTAAGACTTCAAGACCAGCACCTACAGACAGGACATAGACCGCAGACTAAGAAGTGCATTAAAAATAAAAAATTAGCAAGCCCTGGTCATCTATGCACCCACAATCTGGAACCACATTTCCATATCCATCAGGACCGCCTCAATGCAGCTCTAAATGAGAAAATACATGAAAATTCACCTCTTTAAAGACTACTCAAGGCATCAATCATCCACCATCTAACTCCCTCTCCTATAATTCACTGTCTCTGACACTATACAGGGCAGCACCATCTATTGACTAGGTTCAGACAATAGAAAGATGACCGACAAACATATAGAACTTCTACATTTGAACCATTTATTATCTAAATAAAGTGTAGAACTATTCCTTACAAAAATGTTTCAGTGAGAATGTACCAAATAATTAACGTTTAGAACTCTTACGTTTTTGCCTCACATCATGAGTACAATCACATTATCCTACATAGATAAAAAGACTCTCGAAGGAAAGGAATTATCTGTCGTTCTTTATAATTTACATCATACTAGAACTTATTCTCAACTATCTTGAAACAACAAAAAAAATAAAAAAATAAAAATACATGGTCATATTGCCTTATGATACTTATCAGCAATTCCTCAATCAGCCTTTTAGGAATTTGAGGTTTAAAGCAAGAATAAACATTATGTTTGGAGCTATTTTGGGGTATCAGATAATGGTCTAATTAGTCTTATCAATACTGTACAATATGGTCACCTTTCGATATAGTCACAAAGGGGAGGGAGCACACTGCCTCTCATCTCATGAAACCTTTGATTTAGTTTCACGTTTCTATGTATGATGAATGAGGTCAAACAAAGGTCATTTCAGTGGTTAACGAAGGGAGTTTGAGGCAACTGCATGTTGAAATGAAGAGATAAAACTACCGTTAGGAAGAACTGATAAGGAAAAAATAAAGGTAGGCAGTCATAATGGTTTTTGAAGTAACAATATACATCCACTGAAAGCTAGTCCACTGCACAGGGGGAAGGCAGAAAGTCCTCAATGTCAGTTATAGAAACCCTATAGAGTTGTTGCTCTTCGTTGCTGGGCAACGCTCCAGCCCAGGCCAGCCCACCGGAACCATAAAGGACGCGCCCCTCGTGGGACACGGTTGTTGCTCTTCGTTGCTGGGCAACGCTCCAGGCCAGCCCACCGGAACCATAAAGGACGCGCCCCGTGCAGGACTCGCACAGGACGTGCCCGGGCCAAGACTGGCCCGTCTACGCCCGTCTTCGGCTGATTGAGGTTGGGCTGGGCCCACTCTCTTACTTCGTGGACCTAATTATTATGTAAGTTTAAACCACTAATTTTTCTCTGTTTGGCCTTGTGTTAGCAGCAATTTTACTGGCAACATGGGGAAGAGGAAAGCTGTTGACTCCTTGGACCCATTGTCTGATCGAAAAAAACTGAAGAAACAACCTCTCAAACTAGCTACCAAAACTAAAGAAAATACTCAAACCTTTTGAGGAGATTGATCAGCTATTTGAAGAGGTGGAGGCGATTTTGAAATGCACAGTGAGCAACAAAGGTCCCCCACCTTCAAAAATCGCTTCAGCTCACCCTGGAGGGATTCAAGACTTTAAAAAAAAAAAAAAAAAAGGACGAACGATCAAGTGCCATCCCCAGTTTTGGTCAATAGCAGAGTGGTTTCACCAATAAACCATACCATTACTTCCTTCCCCCACCAAGGTTTAGCGACTACGGTTAGTGATCATTTATCCAGACATGGGTCCTACCAAGCAGTAGAAGAGGGAAGCACACTTATCCCAGTTATTCCTTTGAGCCCTGTGGTAAAAGTGATTCCAAATATAGCTTGCAGAAACCGGTTTGAGGTCCTGGTTGTGGTGAACGAAACACCGAGGGCCCGTGAACCCTCTCCAGCTGACCATAACAAAGAGAAATCTCCCTGTACCCTCGCTCCCACTTCTCTTTCTCCTATGGTGCATTCCTCTACTGAGCCCAATAAATTCCTCAATCTTCATGGGAATTGAGGAAGTTAGGTCCCTGGTGTTACAATTGGCTAAAGTCTTGCAGGAAAAGCCAGCATGTGGATGCAAATGCTACTTAAGAGATGGAGGGGCAAAAGGTGATCATACAGTACCTGACTCAAATTTAACCATCTGGTCCGTACAAGGGGGCCAAGACATAGATCAACAAAAGCCAATGGCATTCAGGGCGGGCCCTGATGTGAATACAATATGCCCTGCCGATATTCTCACACAAAAGCAAACAGGTACAAAAAATGTATCTGCTGAGGGGGCCAACATGACAAATTACCCCGCCACCAACAGCCACCCCCCAGCTCTCTTAAACTATTTGCCAATTAGGAGGCATAAAGCAACTGATATCTTTCCACGCAAGGGGGCTTGCGCTCCCTCCAGTGTTAGCAGGTTACCTGCTCCGTCATCTTCCTTTGGTCCCAATTGCGATACTCCCTCTCAGAAAGTCCCTTGTGGCTCAGTGACAGTGCCAAATGCCCAAGGCATCAAATTCGGGCCAACTACCCTCTTTCTGAAATAAGTCCAGAAGCTGATACCAGGGCTTATTGAGGACCACGAGTCAATGGTCAATAAGGTTACTCACTGGCTACGATACCAACGGAACTGACTATCGGTCATATGTTCAGACATCCACAAAGTCAAACCGTGGAGCCCCCCGGGGCTGAAGCACGATGTAATTTCAATCGAGTTTCATGATAGAACTTTGGTCGAGAGCCTTATTTCATTTAATGAACGTACCCGCTTTTATATGGATCAAAGAAAGGGATGTATAACTTTAGAGTCCGTACTAGAGGATGGAGTTCAGGTTTTAGTCAAAAGCCATTCCTGCTGCAATGTTGCACTTGAACAACCAGGGGGGTGGCAATTCCAATGAGATCAACCCTGTATGACTGGCTACAGCTCAGGAAGTAACCCTAGGGGATAACCTAGTGGAACCATTCTTGACAGATTCCGAGGAGATTATTACTAATGAGACAATCCTGGAGAAGACCTACCTCCAGACACCTAGTGCCGTCTCCGATAGGAAAGGTTTATCAATAATGACATGGAACTTAGCCGGCCTTGGGAGGAAATTAGATGATACTGATTGGTGTGTATACATAAACTCCCAAGACATATGCCTTTTTCAAGAAACATGGGCTGAGGAGAAGATCATCATAGATGGGTTTCTTTCCTTTAATTTGGCAGCACAACCATCTACAAAGGCAACAGGGCGAGCTAAAGGGGGTCTCTTGATGCTATTAAACAAAAAAGTGCAATGTGAACACAAGATTCTAACATTTGATTGTCTAGACTTGATGGGGTTACAAATTACGTTTCAATAGAGTTTTGATTTAATTCTTATCAACTGTACCTCGAGAGGTAGAATCTCACGATTTTAAATCAGTTGCTTGACTTTTTAGATACTCTACAACCAACATCACATTTGATAATAGCAGGGGACGTAAATTGTACATTTGAACCTTCTGTATTACTAAAAGGCCTAACAGAGGACGAAGACCAAACATGGGGAATTGCACAGTTGTCCAGTGATCACTTTTGCCCTAATTCTTGTGTAGCCTCCCAGCTGGCCTCTCTTTGTTTGAAGCATGGCCTTAGGGCCTGCAATGGACGTATGCCTTCCGATTTGGATACTGCTCCCACCTTCAAACGAGGCACATCCACTAGTGTAATAGACTATTTTTTAGTGGATGTAAGATTGTGGCCCCTGTTGAGAGATATGAAGGTGGATGTAAGAAGCGAAAGTGACCATCATCCTTTGCTACTTTCCATTTCAGGGGATGTCTTTGGTAGAACTTTAAATAACCAAGTTACTATAGTCCCCACTCCTATCTTGAACACTTGGTCCACGAAGGTCAGGTGGCCGAAGGTGCAGTCGAATCCTTATTTGTTGTGCAAGATTTATTCCGTTTTTATTGACAATCTGGCTCCATATTATAACTGTGATTTTAATGTTATCCCACTTTTATCCATACACGAAAATATGGTCACTAGATTGCAAAGCATCTTTTACAGGAAGGTTGGAGTAAGACAGCTAGGAGGCACCTCGGCTAATAATTCATGGTTTGACGAATCCTGCTACAAGGCCAAGACAGGATTAAAAAATGTCATAATTAAAGGGAACTCCGGGGAGATACAATTAGCTAGACGCACCTATAAGGAATCCATCTTTTGAGCCAAAAAATCTTGGGAAGAAACAATCTGGCAGGAGCTGTTGGTTGCCACACAATCCAACAACAACAAGTTGTTTTGGGAGCTGTTGAACAAGAGAGGGAAAGAGGGTAGAACTAGCCCAAGAAATCATATACAACCAGAAAAATGGGTTGAACACTTCTCATGCCCTTATGATAAAATTGATAATCCTGAGACCCCCGCTAGCAGGGAAATGGGGCAAGATCTACCCTCCATCTTGGATGTGACCCCCAGTCTTGTTCCTACAGAAGGGGATGCACAGATTTCTGAGGGCCCCACCTGTTTTTCCATGGAAGAAACTGCTGAGGCTATCCGCTCACTAAAATCTGGAAAAGCACCAGGTCCAGATAAAATTCCGGGGGATCTCTATATATCTGAGCCAGCTATCTGGACCTGGTATATCAATGCACTTTCCAATAAAATCACTGAAGGGGGGAAGATCCCTATGACATGGAAGGGTGCTGAAATCATTCCCATCCACAAAAAGGGTAATGTAAACCTCCCAACTAATTATAGGCCGATCAGCCTCATAGACAATCTTCAAAAGATCTTTGCCAAACAACTTCTAGGTAGATTGACTAACTGGGCCACTGACCAACAGATCCTCTCTCCACTCCAAGCAGGGTTTCGATTTAGGATTAGCACAGTGGATCAGGTCTTTAGGCTGGCCGTGCTGTACTGGAAATATACAGCTCTTGCAAAGCAACCTTTATACATCGCCTTTGTTGACTTGAGATCAGCCTTCGACCTGGTTCCAAGGGAGAAGTTATGGGAGGTGCTATACAGAATAGGGACCCCAGCTAATATAATTCAACTTTTTAAGAGATTGTACAAAGAGACCTATGCGCAAGTGAGATGGTGCAACCTAGGCGAACTAACAGATAATATCACTATAAACAGAGGTGTTCGCCAGGGCTGTGTGCTGGCACTGTTTTTATTTTCTATTTTTATCAATGAGGTGGTACAGGTTTTAATGGCATGCCAGAACGATGCAACAACCCTGTGCGCTCAGAAAATCCCGATTCTTCTGTTTGCAGATGATTCCCTTCTTATTTCTAAATCTCCAATGGGCCTACAAATTCTTATTAATAGATTTAGTTCCTTCTGCCACGAGTACGGCCTACAGCTGAACCACAAGAAAACTAAGCTAATGGCACTCCGTTCTGGAGCGCAGAAGAAATGTACTATTAGTCTGGAAGGCGACCTCTTGGACAAGGTCAGCTCCATCGATTACTTGGGTGTGAGGATCACTGATAATATGCATTGGGCAGATCAGGTTAACAAAAGTGCTGCCCGCTTGCAACATGACGCAGCATCCATCCTTCATTTTTTTCGGGGTACAACAGCAAAAACTGTCTCCCCAGCAATAAAGATCTATATTGCCAGAGCACAGGGAGCTGCTGTCTATAAAGCAGAGGTCTGGGGCTTCTCTGACTGCAATAGGTTAACTACTGAAGAGAATAGTTTTGCGAGGGCTTTATGTGCCTGCCCTCCTAGTACTCCGCTGATTACATTGTTTTTAGATCTGGGCCTGAGACGGATAGCAGACCTAATTATCCTAAGACCACTCCTTTATTGGGTTAGGCTATGGACTGTACTTGAACTGGATGTTTACAAGTCCTCTCTTTTAGACCTGCTAAAATGCCCCAACTCAACTCCTATTCCCTGGGTAAAACATGTTTCGAGATGGTTTAACAACTTGGGCCTTGGAGATTTTTGGGAAAAACCACACAAACTTGAGAAAGCTCATTCCAAAGTGCTGAAACGCGTATACTGGTCTTATGTATGGAATTATTACATTATTCACAGATCCCATGGCTATCTAACAAATCTTTTTTTAGATCTTAAATGGTATCCGCAATTTGAACCACATTTAGACACTATACCCGATATCTTAGGCAAAAGTTTATATGCCAGATTCCGCTTCGGGTCGTTGCCATTGAAGTCTTTGATGTGTAGATGGGGTACAAAAACAGTAACTGATATATGTCCTGTATGCGGCATAACATCTGAAACAGTCGAACATTTTATGTTTTTTTGCCCAGCATATTCTTCTCCCAGGTCAAAGTGGATTTGTAACATGTGCCGGGAACTGGGGATTAGAGATTGCGCCTCTGCTTTGAGGGTCTTAAAAAAGTAATCATTCTAAGGTTTTAATACATGCCGTTAGCAAGTATTTGCTAGCAGCATGGCGCATACGTAACTCTGCTATCAGCAATGAGTTTTAAACACGAGCGGATAAGTCTTTATTGTGTATTGCTTGTATGGGTTTTATTGAATTACATTTTATACCTTTCTGATTTTATATTTATTATTGTATGTTGCTTTGATGATCTATTTGATCGAACAAAACTTGTGTCAAACAAACAAACCCTATAAGAACTTTTTGGAACAGCTTTGAAACCCACTCCTCAGGAGGTATGTAGTGGACACAAGAGCCTAAGTCAGCTTACCAACCTCTTTGAAGAGACAGAGTTTATCTAGGCTTTGGGTGACCAGGGACACAGTGACAACTCCCACCAGATGCCACCTTCTTTCTAGTCACAACCTTCCATCTTGATTTTCTTGGGTTTGAAGCCCTCATGATGTCCTCCATCATTCTGAACAGCCAACGGAGCTCCTCCTCCTAATCTTGTCATTAGGTTCAATTGAGCTTAGGCTACCATGAGGTTGCTGCCTAGTCACTGGTTGGTGGTTGTGTTCTACTCTTGAGCTATAGGATAACTCCGTAGGCTGTTAAATTCTAACCAATGTGGGGTTCTCAATATGACAACCCCATCAACAGTGACAACCTCTGAATATGGCCTGCTACATATAACAGGAAAAAATGAGCAGTCTCAGAAGGACCTTACTAATAGATCAGCAATGACTGAGGCTAAAACAGATCCGACCACCTCCAAAAGCTAACTTGTAGTCCAGAGCTTGCCCAGATGAAAAGAGGAATATACAATTCCTCTGAAGAGAAGGGATCCAAATATTACCCTACCAGTTCAAAATTACCCCTCAAACTTTTCAATGGTCAACTGTCGCCAAAGGATTTTCTCCAGACTAAGAGCAAATCCACAATGCATTATGCTAGTATAAAATAATATGTGCACTAGCACAGTCATTCAAGAAGATACACTTCCTGGTCTTTAGCGGCTGTCTGAAAACCAGTGAAGTGAAATACAGACGAACAAGTTACTTACCTTCAGTAACGCTTTTTCTGGTGGATACACTAACTACCTGTGGATTCCTCACCTTATGAATGCGATCCTTGCGCCAGCATCCTGCGGAAAGGCTTCTTCCTAGCTGTCTACGTCGACGAGGACGTCATAATGGCACGGCTCCGCGTGACTCCGTCTGACGTCAACGTGCCAATAAGAGGTCCTCGTCGGCGTACTGACGTCAGTTTAATTTCATTTTTTCGTGCTCCTAAAGCAAACAGGAGTAAACCGACCATGAAAATTGATAATATAGAAAGATATATGCACACAAAAACCTTGTCCATTTAAATCATCCATTCTTATTGAGAGTTTAAATACATGAATATACAAAAATATATAGAGAAATATCACTATATACATATAAATATATACGCATTTATATACATACAAATATATATATAAATAAAAGAATAAATATTAAACCAAAGACTGCAAGATAACTGTGTAATCAGGCAGGCAACGGGGAGGCGGGAGGGACCGTGAGGAATCCACAGGTAGTTAGTGTATCCACCAGAAAAAGCGTTACCGAAGGTAAGTAACTTGTTCTTCTGATGGATACAACTACCTGTGGATTCCTCACCTTATGAATAGAGTCCCAAGCAGTACCGCACTCGGTGGTGGGTGCCCGCCTGATTACACTAAGAAATCCTGCAATACTGAGCGAGCAAAATGACCGTCCCTCCTCATCTCAGTCTAAACAGTAATGTTTTACGGAAGTATGGAGGGACGCCCAAGTTGCCGCTTTACATATATCTATCAATGGAACTCCCCTCGCCAGAGCCGAGGATGCAGATTTAGCTCTAGTAGAGTGGGCCCCGATACCTTCAGGAGGGACCTTTTTTGCCAAAGAGTAACAGATCTTGATACACAAGATGACCCACCTGGAGAGTGTCCTTTTCTGTACCGCTCTGCCCTTTTGCTGACCAGCATATCATCTAAACGAAAGTCCTTAGTCCTTTCGAGGTAAAAACTCAGGGCCCTCTTAGGGTCGAACCTTTGGAGTCTCTCTTCTTCTTTAGACGGGTGGGGAGGAGGGTAAAACGCAGGAAGAGTGATATTTTGCCCTATATGAAATGGGGTGACAACTTTCGGTAGAAAAGCAGCCCTGGTTTTTAGAACCGCTTTATCAGGGAAAAACATAGTGAAAGGAGGCTTAACGGAAAGCGCCTGAAGCTCTCCAATCCTCCTGGCAGAAGTAATTGTGATTAAGAAAACAGTCTTGAAGGCTAAATATCTCAATGGGCATGAATGCATGGGCTCAAAAGGCGAACCCATTAAGAATGTTAAGACAAGATTTAAGTCCCACTGAGGCATGTGAAAAGGAGTAGGAGGAAAGCTATTCACCAAACCCTTAAGGAACCTATGTACTATGGGAGACTTGAATAAAGATGGCTGGTCCGGAAGGCAAAGAAACGCCGACAGAGCTGCTAAATAACCCTTAACTGTAGCTATAGCACAGCCTTTCTTCGCCAAACTAAGAACAAACAAAGTACATCTGAAAGATGGGCCTTTAAAGGATCTTTTTGGTTCTCTCCACAACACAGCACAAATTTTGCCCACCTTCCGGCATAAATAGATTTAGTGGAGTGTGGCCTGGACGATAGTATAACATCCACTACATCCGGTGGGAGAGAAAAGGAACTCAGGTTGCCCCGTTCAATCTCCAGGCATGAAGTTGCAGGCTCTGGAGGTGGGGGTGTAAAACCTGCCCCTGCGATTGAGAGAGGAGATCTGCCCTGAGCGGGAGACGGAGCGGAGGGCACTGAGAGAGTCGAAGTAGTTCTGTATACCATACCCTTCTCGGCCAGTCCTGTGCCACCAATATGACTTGGGCCCGGTCTTGACGAACCTTCCTCAAAACCCGAGGAATAAAGGGCATGGGGGGAAACGCGTAAAGCAACTGGCCGCTCCAGGACATCTGAAACGAGTCCCCCAACGCCCCTTGCATCGGATACTGGAGGCTGCCGAATAACGGGCAATGCGCGTTCTCCCGAGTGGCAAATAAATCCACCTGAGGAGTACCCCGCATCTCGAAGATGTGGAGGACTAGATCCGGATGGAGACGCCACTCGTGATCTAATGAGAAGTGACGACTGAGAACGTCCGCACGTACATTCAACACCCCGGCCAAATGATTTGCCATCAAGCAAATCTGATGGTCCTGAGCCCAGGACCAGAGTCAGAGGGCTTCTCGGCAAAGAAGATATGACCCCACTCCTCCCTGCTTGTTTATATACCACATCGCTGTAGTGTTGTCAGTCAGGATCTGAACTGACTGACCGCGAAGGGAAGGGAGGAAGGCCTTGAGCGCCAAACGTACCGCCCGCAATTCCAACAGATTGATATGCAACATCTGTTCTGCTGGAGACCAACGACCCTTGATCTCCAGGTCCCCCAGATGAGCTCCCCACCCTAGAGTGGAAGCATCCGAAATCACTGTGGCCACTGGTGGAGGCAGTGAAAACGGTTTTCTTTGGGAAAGGTTGCCGTCCTCTGCCCACCAAAGAAGATCCGCTACAGCGTCCCTGGAGATCTTTATTGAATCCCTGAGATCCCCCTTGTGCTGGAACCACGGTCTGCAGAGGCACCACTGAAGAGCCCTCATATGCCAGCAAACATGAGTGACCAACAGAATGCAAGAAGCAAACAGACCTAGCAGGCGTAAGACCTTGAGGACTGGAACTGCTGCTCCACTTTGAAACAAAGGAATCAGCGCCTGAATGTCCCGTAACCGCTGAGGCGGTGGTAGGCCCAAAACTTTGTTGTATCCTGTACTGCCCCTATGAACAGGAGGCGTTGAGAGGGCTCCAGGTGAGATTTGGGTACGTTCACCGAAAAGCCCAGATCGAACAACAACTGCGTCGTCATTCGCAGATGAGACAACACAATCACTGGAGACTTGGCTTTGATCAACCAATCGTCCAGGTAGGGAAAAACCGCTACCTCCCTCTTTCTGAGATGTGCTGCAACAACTGCCATCACCTTTGTGAAGACCCGGGGTGCTGAAGTAAGTCCAAAGGGAAGGACCGCAAACTGGTAATGCTGCGAACCGACCACAAAACGGAGATACTTCCTGTGCAACTTGATTATGGGAACACGAAAGTACGCGTCCTGCAAGTCAACAGACACCATCCAGTCTCATTCGTTCAACGCCAATAGCACCTGCGCTAGGGTCAGCATTTTGAATTTTTCCTGCTTGAGGAACAAATTCAAAATCCTCAAGTCTAGGATCGTCCGCAACCGACCGTCCACCTTGGGAATCAGGAAATATCTTGAATAACACCCCTGACCCCTTTCCTGCAACGGTACCAACTCTATAGCGCCCTTTGCCAACATGGTTACAACCTCCTGTTGCAACAACAGAAGATGGTCTTCTGAACAAAAGGAGGGACGGGGGGGGGGTGGAGGAGGAAACTCCTGAAAGGGGAGAGCATAGCCCTTTTCCACAATTCCTAGCACCCACAAGTCTGTTGTAATTGACCTCCATTGCTGTAGAAAAAGACTCAATCTTCCCCCTACAGGAGAAGTATGACTGATAAAGTGGGGAAAACTAGGGCTCCATAGGTCTATAATAGGCTCTGTCAAAGCCTCATTAAAAGGCAGCAAAGGGTCAGCACTGGAGGAAGATGGATGAAGAACCTCTGTGAGCAGGTTAGTCTTTACTTCTTCCGTGGACAAAGGCAAATCCAGGTAATCAGCTGCCTTCCTCACCACAGCATGGAAGGAGGCGGCCTCCTCAGTAAACTCCCCCAGAGAAGCAATGTCCCACTCCGGGGAAGTATCCAAACCACTTGCAGTGGCAAGCCCCTGGAAGTCATCAGAAGGCTCTATCTCACCTTCCTCAAGCCTTCTGTATTCCTCTTCCTCCAGAAGCCTCAACGCCTTCCTTTGAGATCTAAGATGAGTTTCCAGAGCCGGCGTCGACAAGGACTCCATTGACGCCGACGATCTCAGACCCTGATCCGGTTCAGGAAGGCTCCTAGATTCAACTGGCGTCAGAGCCGGCGTGGCCCAAAGTCGGCAGATGACCTCCTCGAAGCCGAATGAACGGAAGGAGATGGAGCCGGTCTGGATGAGGCCATCAATGACGCCGGATGGCGCAGGGAAGGAGTCGGATGAGAAGCCGACTGATCCACGGTCCCAGGCGAAGGACTCCTGCCAGGGAAAACCCCCAGCGCCGGACCACCAGGCTCTATAGGGCAGAAGGGCATGAATGGAGCAGCCCTGTACGACGCCGGTGAGCCCAAATTGAATGCCAATGGCCCCGTGGGACCCGCCGGTGCACCAGCAGGGGCCATGGATTGAAAAACAGCATACATCGCATTCAAAAATGCAGCCGGATCCGTCCCTGGAGTCGGGAAAGCCGGGTACTGCTGTGCAGATGTCTGGTGAACATCAGAATCCCTCGGCGCCGGTGAAAAGTGAGGACTACCTTGAGTGACCTCATAGACTGAAGGCGCCGGTGACAACCCCGGACTCTCCGGCTGAGGCGTGACAGTAGGACTCATCTCCCACGTTTTCTGGTGCCGTGACGAACCCTGACCTCGACCTCGAATGACTCCTCTCCGAACAGCGCCGAGAGTCATGACGGCGCCAAGAGTCATGATGATGCCGCTTCTTATGTTTTTTAGGAGAAGTATGGGAGGAAACCTTCTTGTGATCCTTCTTCTTTGCCTTGGCCAAGAAGAGCTTCGCCTCGCGTTCTTTCAGAGCTTTCGGATTCATGCTCTGGCACGAAGAACAACCTTCCACATCATGTTCGGAACTTAAACACCAAATACAGTCCGAATGGGGGTCGGTCACTGACATCCGACCCCCGCATTCCCTACACGGCTTAAAACCGGACTTCTTCGGAGGCGACATTGTAACTTCGAGAAATCGTTACAGTTACCAACGGGCCGGGAAGAAAAACCGTTGCCGTTGAAGCACGGAAAAAGGAAAAACTGACGTCAGTACGCCGACGAGGACCTCTTATTGGCACGTTGACGTCAGATGGAGTCACGCGGAGCCGTGCCATTATGACGTCCTCGTCGACGTAGACAGCTAGGAAGAAGACTTTCCGTTGGATGCTGGCGCAAGGATCGAATTCGTAAGGTGAGGAATCCACAGGTAGTTGTATCCATCAGAAATACATATATTATTTTTTTACAGGAAAAAAAACCTTCAACATAAAGTGGATTATCAATTAAATTACTGAATATAAAACAATTTTTCGAAAACAGCTGTAAATAAAAAAAAAATAAAGATTAAGTGCAAGAGGCCCACGCTTCTGGACCATGACTGTTACTGCACGTGGATCACTTGGATGATGTAGAAGGCTGTTGCCACCAAAGGTCTGTGTAATACTTCTAGTTAATGTAATGTCTGACTCTCCACTTGTTTTTTTTGCTTTCAGAAGTAAGATATTAGGAAACTGAAAACTATCTGATCCAGTTAAGGGCTTTGAACTATTTTATAAGAATTTTGTTTTTGAAATCATTTGATCTGGGCTCTCATCCATGGGTGTAGAAATTCAGTGCCTAGACGTCTTACTGGTTATCTTAAGATGAAGATAAATGAGATACAAAAAATACATACATATTCTAAGTAGTATTATGCTATAATGTACTGTCATTTAATATTACTAAAATATGTTTCTTACCTTCTGGTGCAGGTTTGTCCTGTGGAAGTTCAGGCATGTTTTCATCTAAAAGATCCGCAAGAGACTGTGAATTAGTCAACATTTTCTGATAGGAAGTAGCAAACTCTTCAAATTGCTTGTGTCGATCTTCACTCAGTTCACCTTTTGAGTGCAGGATACGTCTAAGAAGTAAGACAACAATAAGGAAAAATGAAATAATACTTCTCTCTAAAAACAGAACAATTAACTTGACCTGTATTTATGAATTGTTCACTGAAACACAACATAACACAAACAATCAAGTTAATTCAACTTTAAAACTACAGGCACAAGTCAGAGTGTAATACCGTTCCAATAAGTGTTGCTATTTAGAAAGCCCAATGATTTGACATTTTTGGGGAATGCCAACACACAGCAGACACCATATTATCCTAGCAATGTTATTTCTTTCTCTCTACGTATGGCCCGATATTAAAGAAGAAACACAAACTTTTATATAGAATCAGCTCAACTTCAGCAAAATTTTGAGTGGTTCACAAGGCAGACGCTAATTTCTGCTATTCACAGCTTTCTGACTTCCCATTAAAACCTTTGGTTTTCCACTTACCCTTGGCTGACTGCAGTGACAAGAGGAAGAACAGAGGAACAGATGACTCAAGTACCTTGTTTTCTCATGGTGTGACATTTGAGGGGTAGACGCTTTGGAGTCTGAGATGCCCTATGAGCTTCTGTAATACTGTAGATGTTTGATTTGATTTGTATTTGTAGAGCACTCTAATGCCCTCAGGCATCTAGACGCTATATCTGATGATGTGCTTAAGGAGTACTCTCACGGCATAAACAAACGGGCAAAGGTGAAGTTCTGAGCATCTGACAAGCATGAATAAGGCAAACAATGATCAACCCAGAATCTGCAGCACACTGGCATACATAACTGCATCATGTAATGCATGGGAATATGCTTGTATGTAAACCACAGACGGTTGCACTGGAAACAAAATAGCATTAAATGAAGCCTACCTTGATGGTATTTAGTCCACCATAAATGTGTGAATAAGTTACGTGTGCTTGTAAAGTGCACTATCACCCACCAGGGTATGATGGTGCTAAGCACAGCCATGCCCGGGTTAGGTTTGTTAATTGAAAAGCCAGGTGTTCAACTTCTTGCAGAATTCAAGAAGGAAGGAGGACTCTCTGATGTGGAGCAGGAGGCCGTTCCATGCCTTAAGAGAGATGTAAAAGAATGCCCATCCTCTTGACCTGGTTCTATTTATGATTGGGATTTGAGCATATAGGAGTCCTGCAGAATGGAGATGTTTGGGTAGTTGGTGGGAGGCGATGCAACTGTTTAGGTAGGTGTAGCCTAAGTTGTGTAGTGCTTTAATGTGTGTGTGAGGAGTTTGAAATGAGTACATGTAGTGTGATACAAGTTGTGTGTGTGAGGTTGAGGATGAGTTTGGCTGTCAAGTTCTGGTGGTTTGTAGTCATCTAGTGAGTTTCTTAGTGACCTCAGCATAGATGTTGCTCTCATAGCCCAACCTGCTGGTAACTAGGGCATGAGTGGCAATTTTTCTATTGTTGCTTGGGAGAAATTTTAAGACCTCTATCAGAATCTTCAGGGTGTAGAAGAAGGATGCAGGGACGGGTTTGACTTTTGCGGTCATGTCCAGTTTGGGATCAATAATTATTCTGAGGTTACTAGCATGGGTGTGAGCTTTAGGAGTTCTGCCGGCTATGAGTTGGTGTCCCATGGTGAGCTGTTCTTGCCCAAGATCACTACTTCTCTCTTGTCTGTGTTGGCCTTGAGACAGCTGTTTTTCATCTACATAGCAACTTGTTTCTTCTGTTAAAGATCTCGTCCAAGAGGGAGACTTGCGTGCTGTCGGATTAGGACAGGATGTTCATGTTGTATGCATGGCTGAAGTTAGTCAGAGTGATCGTCAATACGCTGAAGAGGGTGGGGCTGAGCAATGGCTCGAGGCATTCTGCAGATGAGCTTTCAAACTTCTGAGAAAAAAGGTGCCAGGCTGACAGCTTGTGTTCTATCCATTAAGGAGCAGCTGCAGGGAAGACTGGGTCCTTGGATGCCAATCTTGTGCAAGCGCCTGAAGAGGATGGGGTTCAGACCTTATGAAATACTACAGAGAGCTCCATGAGAATGAGAGTTGTTGTGTCTCTGTCAAGGATCATGTGGATGTCAACTGCGGTGGCAATAAGTGCTGTTTCAGTACTGTGGTTGGGCCTGAATCTGGACTGTGTGACATTGCAGAGCTGGTGGTTGCTGAGGTTACTACATCATTTAACAATCACTAATGCACAGCCCTGCACATTACAGGGGGGGGGGGTGGCAGATAAATCATCAAAACAAATGTATGATCTAATCCAGAAAGCTTAAAAATACTACACAGCCTAGGTAAGGAAAAACTGAACCGTGATTATGGTAGAGACTTAATCGATTAAAGGTCCACAACATTTAACACGCCTAAAGAACGAGTTACTTACCTTCGGTAACGACTTTTCTGGTGGATACATTAGCTACCTGTGGATTCCTCACCTGATGAATACTCCCATGGCGCCAGCATTTGACGGAAATCTTCTTACTAGTCTCTGCACGTCGACGAGGACGTCACTTTAGCCCACGCGACGCCGTCTGACGTCATACAGGCAATAAGAAGTCCTCGCCGACGTGCCGATGACAGTACCAACATTTTTTACGTGCATGAGAATAATAATAATAACCCAATGCAATGAAAGAGCAAAGCAACATCTCTTAATATTGTAAATCACACAACATTGCAATAAAATAGCTATAGATTTAATATAACTTTTTTTTTTTTTTTTTTTTTTTTTTTTAAACAAATAAATATATTTATACATACGAACCATGTATATACCCAATATATATATAGATTTATATATAAATATACACATATATACAAATATCATACATGCAAAATGTATTGCAACTTTGAATACCAAAAGGAGCACACTCAAGGATTGCTTGGAGAGACCAAAAAGGCAACGGGGAGGCGGGTGGGACCGTGAGGAATCCACAGGTAGCTAATGTATCCACCAGAAAAGTCGTTACCGAAGGTAAGTAACTCGTTCTTCTGATGGATACAACTACCTGTGGATTCCTCACCTGATGAATAGAGTCCCAAAGCAGTACCACGCCCGGCGGTGGGTGCCTAAATGGTCAAACCAAGAAATCCTGCAGCACTGACCGTGCAAAATGACCGTCCCTTCTGACCTCAGAGTCCAAACAGTAATGTTTCACAAAAGTGTGAAGGGACGACCAAGTTGCGGCCTTGCAGATGTCAACCACAGGAACACCCCTGGCCAAGGCCGAAGAGGCCGACTTAGCTCTGGTGGAGTGAGCTCTAATGCCCTCAGGCGGATCCTTCTTTGCCAAAGAGTAACAGATTTTAATGCAAAGAACAACCCACCTGGAGAGTGTTCTCTTGTGGACTGCCTTTCCTCTCCTCTTGCCCACGTATCCGACAAACAGCTGATCCTCCAGCCTGATATCCTTCATTCTGTCGATATAGAAGCTCAACGCCCTTTTTGGGTCCAGGCGATGTAGTCTTTCTTCCTCCTTTGAAGGATGAGGCGGAGGATAAAACGTGGACAAAGTGATTGTCTGAGCCAAATGGAAGGGTGAAACAACCTTCGGAAGGAAAGCAGCCTTGGTCCTCAACACCACCTTATCCCCATAAAACGTTATATAAGGGGGTTTAACCGATAAGGCCTGCAACTCACTCACTCTCCTTGCAGATGTTATAGCTACCAGGAATACTGTTTTAATAACCAAATACCTTAAGGGGCAAGAATGCATAGGCTCAAAAGGGGACCCCATAAGGAAAGTCAGGACCAAGGACAAATCCCATTGAGGCATAACGAATGGTTTTGGAGGATATTGATTCAGAAGACCTTTCAAGAATCTGAGAACAATAGGGGATTTAAATAACGATGGTTGGTCTGGAAGACAAATGAAGGCTGACAAGGCCGACAAATAACCCTTAATGGTAGCTACTGCACAACCTTTCTGCGCTAGAGACAGTGCAAAAGACAAAACATGTGACAGATGAGCATGTAAGGGATCCATCTGTCTCTCTCCACACCACATAACAAATTTAGACCACCTATTAGCGTAGATAGATTTAGTGGAGTGTCGCCTGGCCGCTAAGATAACATCCACTACATCAGGCGGGAGAGAGAAGGAACTCAGGTTGCCCCGTTCAATCTCCAAGCATGTAGGTGCAGACTCTGGAGGTTGGGGTGTAAAACCTGCCCCTGCGACTGCGAGAGGAGGTCTGCCCTGAGAGGGAGACGGAGCGGAGGGCACAGTGAGAGTTGGAGAAGGTCGGAGTACCATACCCTCCTTGGCCAATCCGGAGCTATTAAGATGACTTGGGCCCGGTCTTGGCGAATTTTCCTCAATACTCGAGGAATCAAGGGTATGGGGGGAAACGCGTAAAGCAACTGGTCGCACCAGGTTATCTGAAACGCGTCTCCCAACGCTCCCTGCATCGGATACTGGAGGCTGCAGAATAACGGGCAATGCGCGTTCTCCCGAGTGGCAAACAGATCTATCCGAGGAAACCCCCACATCTGGAAGATTAAACAGACTTGATCTGGATGGAGACGCCACTCGTGGTCTGCCGAGAATTGGCGACTGAGACTGTCCGCACGTACATTCAAGACCCCGGCCAGATGATTTGCCACCAAGCAAATCTGATGGTCCTTTGCCCAGGACCATAGCCGAAGAGCTTCTCTGCAGAGAAGGTACGACCCTACTCCTCCCTGTTTGTTTATGTACCACATCGTGGTAGTATTGTCCGTCAGGACCTGTACCGACTGACCACGAAGGGATGGGAGGAAGGCCTTGAGAGCCAAACGTACAGCCCGTAACTCCAACAGATTGATATGAAACACCTGTTCCTCTGGAGACCAAAGCCCTTTGATCTCCAGATCCCCCAGATGAGCTCCCCATCCTAGGGTGGAGGCATCCGTTATTACCGTGGCCACTGGTGGCGACTGCGCGAACGGCTTCCCCTGTGAAAGATTGTTGCCCGCAATCCACCACTTCAATTCCACAGCAGCATCTCTGGAGATCTTGACAGTACCTTCTAAATCTCCCTTGTGTTGAGACCACTGCCTTCGGAGGCACCACTGAAGAGCCCTCATGTGCCAGCGAGCATGCGTGACCAACAGAATGCAGGAGGCGAACAGACCGAGCAGACGAAGGACCTTGAGGACTGGAACTACCGCTCCATTTCGAAACATTGGAACCAATTCCTGAATATCTTGAATCCGCTGAGGCGGAGGAAAGGCTCGACTCAATGTTGTATCCAGTACTGCCCCTATGAACAGGAGGCGCTGAGAGGGCTCCAGGTGAGATTTGGGCACGTTCACCGAAAAGCCCAGGTCGAACAACAACTGGGTTGTTGACTGCAGATGATGCGACACAAGCTCCGGGGACTTGGCTTTGATCAACCAGTCGTCCAAGTAAGGGAATACTGCTATCCCCCTCCTTCTGAGCTCCGCCGCAACCACTGACATCACCTTTGTGAAGACTCGAGGTGCTGAAGTAAGACCAAACGGGAGGACCGCAAACTGATAATGCTGCGACCCTACCACAAACCGGAGATACTTCCTGTGCGACTTGAGTATCGGGATATGAAAGTAAGCATCCTGCAAGTCGACAGACACCATCCAATCTTCCTTGTTCAACGCCAAAAGCACCTGTGCTAGGGTCAGCATCTTGAACTTTTCCTGTTTGAGGAACCAATTCAAGATCCTCAGATCCAGGATTGGTCTCAACTGACCATCCTTTTTGGGAATCAGGAAGTATCTTGAGTAACAACCTCGACCCTTTTCCTGCTCTGGGACCAACTCTACCGCGTCCTTTGAAAGGAGGACTTGAACCTCCTGTTCTAGCAACAGGAGGTGTTCTTCTGAACAATAAGATGGGCGGGGCGGGATGAGGGGCGGGAACTCCCGAAAGGGAAGGGCGTAGCCTTTTCCCACAATGCCGAGAACCCAAGTGTCCGTTGTGATAGACTTCCACTTGTGGAGAAAACGCTGTAATCTTCCCCCTACAGGAGAGGAGTGAGTGGGAGACGGTGGAAGCCTAAGGCTGCTTCCCCTGCTGCACCCCTCCAGAGGACGAGGAAGAGGCAGAGTGCTGTTGAGAGGCTCCTCTGGTACGGACCCCACCCCTCCCCCTCCCTCTAAATGACCTATAGGGGAGGGAAGAGGCGGGTTGCTGGAACCTCCCCCGAAAGGAAGAGGAATAAGAGCCACGCCCAAATCCCCGAAACCTCCTGAAAACTCTAGAAGAGGCAGAGGAAGAAGGAGCTTGCAGTCCTAACGATTTGGCTGTGGCTCTGCTCTCCTTAAATCGTTCCAAGGCTGAATCTGCCTTGGCTCCAAACAGTCTGTCCCCATCAAACGGGAGGTCCAGCAGGGTCGACTGCACATCCGCAGAGAACCCTGAGTTTCGGAGCCAGGCCTGTCTTCTTGCCACCACAGCCGTGCCCATCGCCCTGGCCACCGAGTCGGTCGTGTCCAGCCCAGACTGGATAATCTGGGTCGCGGCAGCCTGTGCGTCCGAGACCACATCCAAAAGACCCTGGGGAAGCTCCGTGAATGAAGACGAAATATCATCCATCAGCGCATGGATGTACCTCCCCAGAATGCACGTGGCGTTGGTGGCCTTCAACGCCAAACTGCATGACGAAAATATTTTCTTGGACTGCGCATCCAGTTTCTTGGAGTCTCTGTCTCCAGGCACCGTCGGGAAGGAACCAGGCGCTGACTTTGAGGAACAGGAGGCTTGCACCACCAAGCTCTCCGGCGTAGGGTGTCTAGAGAGAAAGCCAGGGTCAGATGGTGCAGCTCGATACCTCCTGGCCACAGCCCTATGAACGGCCGAGGAAGACACCGGCTTCTTCCACACCTCCAACACCGGATCCAGCAAAGCCTCATTAAATGGCAAGAGAGGCTCAGCTGCAGCAGAGGCCGGATGCAATACCTCTGTCAGCAAATTCTGCTTTGCCTCTGCCACCGGCAAAGGCAGGTCCAAAAAGCTCGCTGCCTTCCTCACCACAGCATGAAAGGAAGCAGCCTCCTCCGTATATTCCCCTGGAGATGAAAGGTCCCACTCAGGGGAAGTGTCCAGCCCACTGGCTGTATCCAGACCATGCAGTCCGTCTCCAGAGTCCTCAATCTCTCCCTCCTCTAGGACTCGCTGGTACTCTTGCTCTTCTAAAAGACGGAGAGCACGCCTCCTCGAATGAAGTCTCTCCTCGATACGCGGAGTCGACATGGCCTCCGCCGACGTCGAAGAACGGCGCCGATCTCCAGAAGCATCTGACGCCGCGTCCGGCGCCACAGGCAGCTTCGGCGCCGAGGCAGGAGCCGATGGACCAACCGGAGTCACAGGGCAAAATCCTGACTTCGACGGAGGGGCAACCTCCGGGGCCGAAACATCCGAAGCCACCGGAGCGGCCACCGACGCCGGCACCGGCGCCGAGCCCACATTCCCAAAAGGGAGAAAGGGCATAAAGGGTGCCGGCCGAAGAGGCGCAGGATCACCCAACGAAAAGGCCAAGGGCCCCGAAGGACCAGCCGGAGCAGCTCCTGGAGCCATCTGCTGAAAGATGGTATACATCGCATTAAGAAACGCGGTACTATCGGCTCCAGGAGTGGGAAAAGCCGGATACTGGGGTGCCTGGATCGAGGGCGACCCCGACGCCGGCCTCGACGTCTGCGACGCCGGAGAAAACACAAGAGGCTGCACCACCTCAATCACTGACGCCTGACCAGGTGAAGTCGGTGACGCCGGAGAGGGCAACGGCGTCGATGGATGCGGCGTGACCGTGGGGCTGACCTCCCAAGTCCTCCGACGCCGAGCCGAAGGTGACCTCGAACGAGACTCCTTGCTGGAGTGGCGTCGTGAGTCTCTACGGCGCCGGGAGTCTCGATGACGCCGGTGAGACCTTGGCGAAGAAGACTTCTTATGATGTTTCTCCTTCTTCTTTGACTTTGCCATGAATAACTTGGCCTCGCGCTCTTTGAGGGCCTTCGGATTCATGTGTTGACATGAATCGCAAGTCGAGACGTCGTGGTCGGAGCTCAAACACCATAGACAGTCGGAGTGAGGATCTGTAACTGACATCTTGCCCCCACACTCTCGACAGGGCTTGAAACCCGACTTCCTCTGAGACATTGTTACCGCAGAGAAGACTACGCAGCAGACAATACACTGTAACCACGAAGGTAACAGTAACTCCCTCGAAGATAACCGTTTCGAATGCACGGAAAAAAGGGAACTGTCATCGGCACGTCGGCGAGGACTTCTTATTGCCTGTATGACGTCAGACGGCGTCGCGTGGGCTAAAGTGACGTCCTCGTCGACGTGCAGAGACTAGTAAGAAGATTTCCGTCAAATGCTGGCGCCATGGGAGTATTCATCAGGTGAGGAATCCACAGGTAGTTGTATCCATCAGAAACAAGAGGTCTATCAAAAGGAAAAGGTGCAGTCCAGGCACAGCTCTCTCCCTCACCATACCGCAAAGCTAGTCTGATATATACTTTCAATTTCTGACACAGATTAGTAGAAAGAAGGTGGCAACAAGCCTGAGACTAGCCGAATAAAGCAAACTAAAAATTCAGGCAAGTAAATTCCAGAGCTTCAGTCCCCTGTTCAATTGTGCCTTGTCATTTATTCAACTGTAGCGTGGGTATCCATCATGTGGGCCCCTAACTCTATGCAACATTTATCCATGTTTCCACAGGGAAAATCATTTTCTCTCTGGCAAAAGCACTTTACCAATACCTTCATATAGTATGGATATGTTCTTCTTCCCTTCCCACAAGAATAAAGGGATTTATTCAAGCCCTCAATTGGAGGGATTGTGAAGTTCTTGGTGGGAAATCTTGTTGTTAAAACTCTGTGAATGGCCTCAAACCGATTGTGGACCTTCACAAAGTGCTGTGGTTCAACATGCCATAAACTGTTCACTCCCCTCCATTTACACAGATTTGACCTCCAACATAATGTGACACTGTGGTGCAGTAATATTTAGGACAATGTATAATTACTAGTACATCATTTTCTTGATTCCTAGCAGATATTTACCCAACATTTGCACTAAGATTTACAAGCACAAACATTTGTCAATGAAGTCTTCTGTTTATGCTCTAAAACAATATTTTCCCCACTTAATAAAGTTAGCATGGTGTGCACTTTGTACTTTGTGAGATCCTCAAGCCAACCATTTTCTCAATGTTGTCGAACTTTGAGAGTACACCACAGAATACATTTAGTCTTTAGTTCTAGCTTTGCTTTCAAAGTGTGACTGTCATCCTGCAGTCTCTGTTCTGACATACACTAAGTGTCACAGTCTGGACGGGTGTGGTGGATACTCATATCCCACCCTAGACATCTTTTTATTAAGATGTATCTTCACTTTCAAAGTAGGATTACCTCCCTTCATGGACTCTACATGTTGTTAACTTTCCTAGGCTGCTTTTTGTGGGGATATCATTGTTCTATCATGGCTGCCCTTTTACTCTATATGGTCTCTCACCTTGGTTTTACTCTCACGCAAGGATTGCACCACTCTGAGGAATTCTTATGGCATGTTTTCTGTGAGAACCACTACCCCATTTTCTGAAAATTTTGCTGAGCTCTTATATTATAACTTTCACTTCTATTTTACATTCCAGCCACAGGTTTGTATGTTGTGCGTTCCCTGAGCTTCACAGTCTGGAACATGTGTGACGCAATGCTATGGGTCAGCCATAGCAGTTCTGTCCCCAGTTCTTTCTTTGATCCCTACTACTAGCTGGTAAATATGGGATCCCTAAGAATCCCAAGCTACATATCCTGTCACTGAGCTGTGGCTGACCACTAAAATATTAAATCCAAGTTCATTTTGTGCGCTAGCTGAGATCCATTTTAAAAATGTGCATGTATGTTGATGCAATGCGGAAGTTGATGATAGACTTTCAAACACCGGTGTCATCTTTGTTCTATTAGCATAAGGAGTTTCATATTTTGTGCTGAAATCCTCAGACATTTCAGTGGAAGGCCATTTCTTGGTGCTGAAAGAAAAGACAATAGGAAGTTGGACGTGCAGAGAGTCCAATGGATCCCCAATTGGTTTGCTGAGACAAAAGTAGATAGGACTAATGCTCTATTTTGTGGTAGTGTGGGCAAGCAGTTGGGCTTATCAGAGGGTAGTATTTTGCAACTGTTGTACCCACAAGGCAATAAATGAGACACACACAAAGAATAAATCCGAGACCAATTTAGAGACAAATAACACTTCTTTTTATATATACTTTGAACACAAGAACTTCGTAACCAGAAAATAACTTAGTTTCAAAAAATCAATAAGTAGTGCAATTCTCAGAGTTCTTCAAAGTTAACCTATGGAGGAAAACAATGTTCAGCTTACAAAAGATTACCAACAACTCACAAGGCCATTCTCAGAAAATTAAAATAAGCACTGGGTACTGATCAGAACCACACCAGCAGGTCACTCCGGGCAGCACTGGGGCAGCAAGGTGCAAGGGTGCATTAAGGTGTCAGGTGCCCAATAGTTTCCAATGGGAGTTTGGTCCTCGTGAAGACAGCCTGCAGGCTCTGGCTAGGAAACTAGTCAGGGATAATGCAACAGGTAGGTTGTAGGCGTGGGATGCTCGGGACGTAGGTGCACCTTTGGTCCTTTTCTCAATGGGCAACGGATGCAGGGGTGTCCCCAGCCATGAGGTTTCCTCGTCCGGGAGCACTGGCGGTCAGGGGTACTGCATGCTGAGGTGCAGATGTCATCGGGGAGTCCAGCGAGGGGAAAACAGGGTGGACTCGAGCTTAGGGAAGCTGGAGTACGCTGCTGGTACCAGTGAAACACCTCAGATGGGTCAGGGGCAACAGGTGCAGTGGTTGTTGGAGATATGGGGCTTTCGCTCATCACAAGACTGCAGGAGAGGAGGCCTGCGAGCAGGGGCTGCATGCGACTTGGGGGAGTCCAAGACGGGCGAGACCACACTGGACTTGGACTTTGGACAGCTAGGGAACCATGCTAGCACCACTGATTGGCTTCACCTCAGGTTGTGGACATCAAATGCAGACGTCACTTCAGTTCTCTGGTTTTTGCTGTTCTGAAGGCTGCAGAGTCCTTTCTTAAGACATTGTTGTAAAGCAGAGCCACTGCTCATGGGAGCCTTGACCCTTTATATAAGGCAGGCAGTCCTCCTGGGTATAATGGTGGCTCAGCTGCAGAACAAGCCGTCTTTTTGGGCACAGTCTGACGAAGTCAGCAGGCAGGCAAGAGGGGCTGATTCTAAGTCAGCTGCTTCTTCTTTTCCTCTCCTGCAAGTGCAACTCTTCTTTGTCCATTGCTTCTTAGGTCATCAGGATCTGAGTTCTAGGGACCAGAGGTACCACATGCATACACAATTTAGGGACGTTACAGGGACTACCCGGCGATAGCCAATGGGCTACCCACCTTAAGGGTGACTACACCTTTTGTACGACCACTTCCGCTGGGATGTGGGCATAACCCTATCTCTAGTGGCCTAGTTCCTTCCAAACAAGATGGAGGAATTTAAAAATTAGTATACATTTCAACTTGACCACCTTAGGGGTGGGACAGGCATGAAGTAGCCACACCAACTAATCTGCCTAATGCTACGGCCTGTGCTGCAGTCAGAAGTGGGGTCAGGACAGGGGGTCTGTTATCTCATCCATCAGGCGAGACCTGGGTCACATTACAAAGAAGACTGGGCCCTTCAAGCTTCCCGCCCTGAAATGTCCATCCTGCCTGGGTGAGGTGATAACACCTCCGCCCAGTGCAGACTTTTGCCTCCGGCCCTCAAGAGTGCTGGCTCTTGCCTTGGAGGGGGGGGCATAGAAACGACACAATGGCGGTTGAAGTGGTCAGGACAAGTCAGTCAACTTATTAGTAGCTGGTAGGTTTTCAGGGGGCAACTCCAAGGTGCCCTTTGGGTGCAGTTATTAATAAATCCCCCACTGGCATCAGTAAGGGTTTATTAACCTGAGAAGTTTGATACCAAACATCCCTATATTCAGAGAAGCTATTGTGTAGCTGGGAAACTCATAGTGACCACTGTCCAGCACATGCCTTTAAAATAGCTTCCCTGGCCACTTACTATGTCTGAGAATCGACAAAGACATAGTAGGGGCATATCAGCTTGTGCAGATATGCCCTCACTTGTAATTTAATGCACTCTTCCTTAGGGCTGTAAGGCCTGCCAGAGGGCTGACTTACATATATTGCATACAGTATTTAACTGATATGGCACACAGGCTATGTGTCACGTTATGATTTGCAATGGCACCCTGTCATGTACTTGGTAAGGGGTCCATTAGGAAGGCACAATTTGTGCTGCAGCAGCAGCCCTTAGCAACCCTCATTAATACCTTAGGCCCTTTGCGCCAGTGGTACCATTTACTAGCACTTAGAGTGGATGCAAAAGGTTTTGCCAAAAAGGGAAAAACGACTGCACATTCCTGTGGGAAAGAGAACTGCCACTGTGGCCCTCGTTAGCAGGAACCCAGTGCACTTTCAGTCGAAATTACAACAGAAACCAGGCAAAAAGTGGGAGGTGACCATGTCAAAAGAAGCACTCTCCTACAAAGACCAAACCATTTAGTCTACAGCAATGTCCGAGTCTCATACCGTGATGAGCTCCATGTTGTATAATTAGTGACAACACCACATGCCTCACTTTTTTCACTGATGTTGTGCCCAGACAGGTAACCTCAGCCCATATTCAAACTCCAACTTGGTCCTTGTTCACATCCTATTATTCCTCCCCATTGATAAGCAGTGGTGTGTGGTCTCAGAGATCCTCTGCTACAATTTTTCTAAATTATGCTTAGAATGATGTGATGCCTTGGCAGCTGATACTTAACTCTATTTATTATCCAGTTTTGCCCTTTGATTCATGAGGTAATTACTCTTTGGTGAGTTTTATGGTTTATATTTGTTGAGTGATCCACTCCTCAATCTGTGTGGTTTCTTCTGGTCTCTTGCAGCCAAAGTTCTCCCATTTGCTTCTTTCCCATTAACTTCTTTTCAAGTGCCTTTTCTTCAATGTGCATTGCATATATCTAGGCCACCCAGGGGTAACCAAAATGCCCAACTGTTTCACCTTGCAGATGGGTATTGTGCAGACATTGTGCTTTTATAATACCAATTATGTAATGAATGTTACACTGCAAAACGCTACTTTCTCACTAACTGTACGAAGCTGGTGGGTACCCAAGGTACTTACACCTTCTACCAGGTCCAGGTATCTTATCATAAGGATTGGATCTGAAACCGAAAATATTAGTCATAAACAATGTGCATACCTGCTATTAGGATGGAGGGATGAAACAGATGGCTCACCTTCACCGGAAGAGGTTCCTGAGGACTGCTTGACCCACCGCTACCTCTCCTTGAGATAGTGCTTCCAAGCAGTAATGTCTTGTAAACGTATGGCAGCTATTCCACGTCGCTGCTCTACAAATGTCTTGCAGCGGTACCCCCGCAAACAGCGCTGCTGAGGAAGAGACTGACCGCGTAGTGTGTGCACAGACCAATGAATGTAGTGGCCTGCCGGCTGCTTGATGGCAGAAAAGAATAGCTGAGGAGATCCATCTAGCTATACTCCGTTTGGAGAGCGGGTGACCACCTGGGTGCACTGTCACCACAAACAGCTGATTGGACCTGTAAAAAGTTTTACTTCTGTCCAAAGAGAATTTAACACATCTTTTAATGTCTAAAGAATGCAAAGCTCTCTCAGCAGGAGTCGATGGATGTGGAACAAAGGTTTTGAAAAACAAGGGCTCGTTCAGATGAAAATCTGAAGGGACCTTCGGAATAAAATGCGGGTTAGTTTGTAAGAGTAGTCTGTCTTGTTTGATCTGTAAAAACGGATCTTGTATGGAAACAGCCTGTATCTCACTGACTCGTCTGGCTGATGTGAGGGCCACCAGTAGGGCAACTTTCCAGGAGAGGAATTTCAGAGAAGCTCGATGAATCAGCTCAAACGGGTGCTTCATTAGTTGCGCTAGAACGATATTCAAGTTCCACGATGGAGGAGGAGGTCTGAATGGAGGAAAAACTCTGAAAAGTCCTTTCAGAAACAGTTTCATTACTCTAGAGGAATACAACGAAGGTGAAGAGTCTGAACGCCTGTTGCTATTGCTGCCAGGTGCACCTTTAAACAGGAATGCGCAAGACCTATTTGCGCTTAATGTAGAAAGTAAGGTAATATTTGCTCCGGTGAAGAGGAAAGCGGATCAATTTGCTGTTGGTGACACCACAAACAAAACCTTTTCCACTTACAAGAGTAAGCCTTATTAGTGCTAGCTGCTCTAGCCTTGGACAGAATGTCTCTTCACTCTTGTGGAATATTTAAATGTGCAATTCCCTGTGCTCAGGAGCCATGCTGACAATCCCATCGACTGAAGATCCAGATGCAATATCTGCCATTTGTTCATTGTCAGTAAGTGCAGAGATGGTTTCAGCGGGATGTGAGGCTTCACTGAGAGAAGAAAAAGCTCTGCAAACCAATGTTGGCAAAGCCAGTACGGAGCTATTAATATTAGAGTGCACAGTTCTCTCTTCATCTTTGTCAGGACCCTTGGTCAATGGCATTGGAGGAAAGGCGTAAGCAAAGATTACTGACCAAGCTATGGAAAACGCATTCCCCCATGATCCCTTTTGGTGATGCCAGCTTGCGAAGTACTGCCATTTGGCATTCAACTTGCTGGCTAACAGGTCGATTTTGGGCATTTCCCACTGGGAAAATATGTGGTCTACTGTGGACTGGTCCAGTTCCCATTCGTGGCAGCTCAATCTTTGCCTGCTGAGTGAGTCTGCTACCTTGGTCTCTCTTCCTGGAAGGTGCACCGCTGTGAGCCTGATGCTTTGCTGCGAGGCCCAGTTCCATATTTTTTGAGCTTCCGTGGAGAGGGTAAGCGATCTTGTGCCTCCCGGTTTGTTGAGGTAATGCATCGTAGTGGTGTTGTCTATTCTTATTGCCACCTCTGATCCAGCAATCTTTGGAAGAAAAGCCTGTAAAGCCCGATAAACTGCTCTGAGCTCCAGCAGATTGATGTGCATTGTCCTCAACTCTAGTGGCCACTTACTATAAGGTCTTGCAAAACGGCCCCCCAACCTTCCAGAGAGGCGTCTATGGTGGTAGTCCACAGTGCTGGACAATGGAGAAACGAAAGGCCGACAGACAGATGATGCTTCTGAGACCACCATACTAGAGCTTTGACTATTGCTGGGGTTATGGTTATCTGATCTTCGAAGTTTCCTGAAATCTGGAGCCATTGTAGATTGAGCTGCTCTTGCAGGGGCAGTATCTGAGCCTGCAGAGAGGAACTAGAGGTATGCATGATGACATCATGCCCAATAAAGATTTGAAAAGGCAAACTGAAATGCAGTTTCTTCTCTGTATCGACTTTGCTAGAGTTAATAACTTCTGATGTCTCTCCATAGTGGGACATGCCATGGTGGACTGAGTGTCCAGATTTGCTCCTAAAAAGGTGATTTTGTGTGATGGTAGGGGTTTGGATTTCTCCCATTTGATAGTGAGGCCTAAGCTGTTGAGTAAGGAAACGCACTTTCTTGTTGACCTGCGCGCTCCTGCGTAGGTGTTTGCCTTTATCAGCTAATCGTCTAGATATGGGAATATCAGATGTTTTCTCCTCCTGAGGAAGGCTGCAATGGGCGCTAGGCACTTGGTAAATATCCTGGGAGCTGACTTTAGGCCAAAAGGGCACGAAATTGAAAATGGCTTCCGGCTACCATGAATCTCAGGTATTGTCTGTGGGTTGGGTGAATGGGGATGTGGAAATATGCATCCTTTAGGTCTAGTGTAGACATAAAATCTCCCTGGTTTAGTCGCAAAAGGACATCCTGTAGGCTGATCATGCAGAAGGACTGTTTTTTCAAGTAGATGTTTAATTCTCTGAGGTCAAGGATCGGCTCCAGTCCTTCCACTTTTTGCGAATGAGAAAGAACCTGGAATAAAAACCCCTTCCTCGCTGTGATAGAGGTACTTTCTCTATTGCTGCTTTGAGGAGCATCCTGTTGATCTCCGTCTGGAGCTGTTCTACATACCTTGATGGAGTTCTGCGAGGAGGATTTAGAGGAGGCATTTGGACAAACTGCAAAGTGTGGCTCTGTTTCACTAATTGTAGAACCCACTTACCTGATGTGATGACCTGCCATTGCACAGGGGTGTGGAATTTGTTAAAATATCTACTTGTCCAGGGGACAGGTTGCTTCTCAAATCTACTTGTCCTGTAAAAAGATCTACTTGTCCCTTTGGTGCCATGTAGTGTGGCGACAAATTATGGCAGCAATTAATAGCCTCTCTGATTATGCCAGGGCTACTACCATAGTAGGGCTTGAAATCTTGGAGTTTCAATCCCTACTGTAGCAATTTCCTTATTTTGCCACCTTTCTGCAGATCTGCATACTGGGGCTGGAGGAAGCAGTAAGCAATAGTTCCAGGGCTGGAATGCCTTTGAGTCTGCAAACCTACTAACCTGCATGTTTTAAAGATTTTTACCAGCTTCTCTCTAATATTTTCCCATAATAAGAAAGGTTGGACATTTACTCCTGACAATGGCAGAATTAGAACTTCTTCCAGGGTTGGGAAGAAAGTGGCTGGAGGGAAAATGAACTTGCAAATGCTCAATAGATTTTCACATGAGCAAATCTACACATCGTATTTACCCACGCTAAAATACAGTTCACAAATATTTTATAGGGGTACGACATATACCATGGGTGCACTTTTGTGACTTTCTTTAAGAATTTGGGGCCACAAGTAGGTAGGTTCAGATTTGTGACCTGCAAATTGCGAGTCGCAAATCCGAATGTAGGATGGTGTCCTTGACACCATCTGTGATTCGCAAGGGCTTCGCAAATGCCCACATCATGAATAATCATGAGGTGGGTCGCAATTTGCGACCCCCGCACGAATGGTGGCCTGCTGGAGACAGCAGACCACCATGTCTGTGACTGCTTTTCAATAAAGCAGTTTTTTTTGTAATGCAGCCCGTTTTCCTTAAAGGAAAACGAGATGCATAACAAAAACGAAAAATGAAACGTTTTCGTTTCATTTTTTTAGAGCAGGCAGTGGTCCACAGGACCACTGCTTGCTCTGAAAAAATGTTTACAGTGACATTCACAATGGGAAAGGGGTCCCATGGGGATCCCTTCCCTTTTGCGAAAGTGTTAGCACCCATTTGAAATGGGTGCAAACTGCGATTGGTTTGCGCCCGCGTTCGCGGTCACAAAACAATCCTACATTGCACTGCGAGTTGCAATTAGGAAGGGAACACCCCTTACTAATTGCGAGTCGCAAACCCGTTTTGTGATTCGGTAACCAGGTTACTGAATCGCAAAACTGGGTTTGTGCATCGCAATGTGCTTTTTGCACGTCGCAAACAGCGAAAGTCGCTGTTTGCGACATGCAAAAAGCTACCTACATGTGGGTCTTGGTCCCTAATTAGGTCTGGTGTTAACAAAGACATTTTGTTTTTATTAAACTTCTATTTCTCTCTCTTTCGGCTGGCTTTACTGTGAGTGATCGCATTCTGCTCTTCCACAAGGAGCATATTGCCACACAAAGTAGTTTTGTTCAGTGTCAGGAACTACAGTGGCAATCAGTGACGTAACGAAACTGGAGGGTGCCCCTTTGCAAAGAACATGGAGGAGCCCCCTCTCCAGACTCACTCAGGGCAGGTGCTGTGCTGACGGGGCCCCCTGGAGGGCGGCTGCGGGGCCTTTGTTATGCCGCTGGTGGCAACGTGTGCTTTAAGAGTTCAAAAACTTTTTGGGGGGGTTTTGCCAATGTTTGTTACAATGTTGAGGGCCTGGTAGCTCCCACAACAATAAAGTGTTACAAAAGCCAATGTCAAAACAAGACACGCATTGATGAAACTAAAAGACTTATAAAAATATGTCAGATCAGTTGGCTTTGTCAGTGTTTGTTTATTTTCATGCTTCCCATAATCGTGTTGAAAATGGTTACACTGATTTTCCATTAGAAATATTTTTGGGAAATACTAGCATGCATCAACACATTTTACTAAATGACACTTCATTTGAATATAATCAGAGAGCATTCTGGGAGCATTATACTTAGCCTAAACTTTTCAAACATGTGTGTACATGTTTTTTTTTTTTGTACTGGAACCAACGTCAGTAGTGAAGTGTGACCTTAAAACATTTATTTACAACATTTATTTACAGCACGCACCCTAATAATGAAGGCTTTCAAATAATGAACCATAAATACAAGTTCAAACAGCATTATCTTTTGGAAACACATTACCTCAACTGCAGAGAGTTTAACTCTCTGTAAACAGGCAGCCAAAGGGTTTGTGCTGCAGGGGGCTGGGCCTACTTGTCCCAAGGACAAAGTAAACATAAAAACTTGTTGCCCTTGACCCCAAACAAGAGGTCCCGGACGTCGGGCGATAGGAATTCCACATCCCTGATTGCATGAAAAACAGGGATATATTTCCGCCACAAACCAGAGGGGGAGGGTCTGATGCAGCCGCAGCCTTGGGTGTATCAGGCTCTGCGAGCAGAGTCCTTATCAGGGCGAGTTGAACGTCCCCTGGAGCCAGATCTGCCGTAAGCCACTTGTGGCGGTTGCCTTTGTGGGTAATATTGACGGAACTGCTGAGAGGAGGAAGGATACGTTGTGTATCTTTATTGCTGGTAGCCTCCACTATATGAAGGCAGTCCACGTCCTCTGGCTCAAAAGGAAAGTTTCCGATACTGGACAGTTCCCAATGATTTTGCCGTATCCGTGTCGGATTTAATAGATTGTTGTAGGAAAATGGCTCCCTGTTGCAGTTACCCCTCACTTTTTGCCTGATATTGATGCTGACTTGACAGAGAAGTGTGCTGGGACACTGCTAACCAGGCACCAGCACCAGTGTTCTTTCACTAAAAATGTACCATTGTTTCCACAATTGGCACACAGATAAGTCCCTTGTAAAAGGTACCAGTGGTACCAAGGGCCCTGTGACCAGGGAAGGTCCCTAAGGGCTGCAGCATGTGTTGTACCACCCTAAGGGACCCCTTACCTAACACATGCACACTTCCATTACAGATTGTGTGAGTTGGTGGGGAGAAAAAGGCAAAGTCGACATGGCATCCCCCTCAGGATGCCATGCTCACAAAATACTGCCTGTGGCATAGATAAGTCACCCCTCTAGCAGGCCTTACAGCCCTAAGGTAGGGTGCACTATACCACAGGTGAGGGCATAGCTGCATGAGCAATATGCCCCTACAGTGTCTAAGTCTATTCTTAGACATTGTAAGTAGAGGGTGGCCATATTAAGTATATGGTCTGGGAGTTTGTCAAAACAAACTCCACAGCTCCATAATTGGCTGCACTGATAACTGGGAAGTTTGTTTTCAAACTTCTCAGAATAATAAACCCACACTGATGCCAGTGTTGGATTTATTACAAAATGCACACACACAGGGCATCTTAGAAGATGCCCCCTGTAATTTACCCAATCCTTCAGTGCAGGACTGACTGGTCAGTGCCAGCCTGCCACTGAGACGAGTTTCTGCCCCCCTGGGGCGAGAGCCTTTGTGCTCTATGAGGACAGAAACAAAGCCTGCACTGGGTGGAGGTGCTTAAAACCTCCCCCCACTGCAGGAACTGTAACACCTACCAGTGAGCCTCAAAGCCTCAGGCTTCGTGTTACAAAGCCCCAGGGCACTCCAGCTAGTGGAGATGCCTGCCCCCTGGACACAGCACCCAATTTTGGCGGCAAGTCCAGGGGAGATAATGAGAAAAACAAGGAGGAGTCACCTACTAGTCAGGACAGCCCCTAAGGTGCCCTGAGATGAGGTGACCCCTGCCTTTAGAAATCCTCCATCTTGGTTTTGGAGGCTTTCCCAAATAGGAATAGGGATGTGCCCTCCTCCCCTCAGGGAGGAGGCACAATCAGGGTGTAGCCACCCTCCAGGACAGTAGCCATTGGCTACTGCCCCCCCGACCTAAACACACCCCTAAATTTAGTATTTAGGGGCACCCGGGAACCCAGGAAATCAGATTCCTGCAACCTGAACTAAAAAGGACTGCTGACCTTCAAGCCTGCAGAGACGACGGACGACGACGACTGCTTTGGCCCCAGCCCTACCGGCCGGTCTCCTGACTCGAAAACCTGCACCCGGCGACGCATCCAACAGGGACCAGCAACCTCTGAAGCCTCAGAGGACTGCCCTGACCCCCAGGACCAAGAAACTCCCGTAAGCAGCGGCTCTGCTCAAAAACAGCAACATCTTTGCAACAAAGAAGCAACTTCCAAAGAATTTCACTCTTCCCGCCAGAAGCGTGAGACTTCATACTCTGCACCCGACGCCCCTGGCTCGAGATCCAGAGAACCAACACCACAGGGAGGACTCCTCGGCGACTGCGACCCTGTGAGTAGCCCAAGACGTCCCCTTGTACCCCCACAGCGGCGCCTGCAGAGAGAATCCAGAGGCTCCCCCTGACCGCGACTGCCTGTAACAAGGGACCAGACGCCTGGAACAAGCACTGCACCTGCAGCCCCCAGGATGTGAAGGAACCGAACCTCGGTGCAGGAGTGATCCCCAGGCAACCCTCTGCCTAGCCCTGGTGGTGTCTGTCCCAAGAAGCCCCCCTGTGCCTACCTGAACCTCTCGAGTGACCCCTAGTCCCTCCATTGAAGCCTATTCAAAACCTGACGCCTGCTTTGCACACTGCACCTGGCTGCCCCTGTGCCGCTGAGGGTGTGTTTTGTGCGCCTACTTGTGTCTCCCCCAGTGCTCTACAAAACCCCACTGGTCTGCCCCCCGGGGACGCAGGTACTTACTGGAAGACTGGAACCGGAGCACCCCTCTTCTACATAGGCACCTATGTGTTTTGGGCACCACTTTGACCTCTGCACCTGACCGGCCCGGAAGTGCTGGTGTGGTAACTTTAGGGTTGCCTTGAACCCCCAACGGTGGGCTGTCTAAGCCCAGGAACTGAGACTTGTAAGTGTCTTACTTACCTCACAATCTAACCAATACTTACCTCCCCCAGGAACTGTTGATTGTTGCACTGTCTACTTTTAAAACAGCTTATTGTCATTTTAACAAAGACTGTATATGATATTGCTCAAATTCAAAGTTCCTAACTTACCTGTGTGGAGTACCTTGCAATTCATGTATGTACTTCAAATCCTGAACTTGTGGTTCTTAAAATAAACTAAGAATAGATATTTTTCAATATAAAAACCTATTGGCCTGGAATCAGTCTTTGAGTGGGTGTTCCTCATTTATTGCCTGTGTGTGTACAACAAATGCTTAACACTACCCTCTGATAAGCCTACTGCTCGACCACACTACCACAAAATAGAGCATTAGAATTATCTAATTTTGCCACTATCTTACCTCTAAGGGGAACCCTTGGACTCTGTGCGCAATATTTCTCACTTTGAAATAGTATATTCAGAGCCACCTTCCTAAAATTGTAGTGCCTTATCAATATGTTTTCCAAACAAGGCTTGGCCATCGAAAGGAAGGTCTAAAACTTTATTCTGGACGTCAGGTCGGAAGGACGTAGCTCTTAGCCAGCCTTGCTCCTGAAGGACAGCCGGACCTGCAAGCTGACAAAACACAGTTGTGGCTATATCCATTAAACAGACTATCAGTTCCACTGATGTACGCACTCCCTCATGTAATGTCTTCTTCGCCTCTGATTTAACATCCTCCGGCAACTGGTCTATATGCGGGGTGATGTCTGCCCATAGTTGTCTGTCATATCTGGCTAACACTGCCAGGAAGTTAGCCGCTCTTATAACGAGGCTAGCATTGACGAGAACCTCTTTCCAATATTGTTCAACCGTCTACCCTCTGTGTCCGGAGGTGCGGAAATTGGAGCAGAGGGATTTTTTTACCTTCTCTGTGCCGCCTGAGCAACCACTGAGTCTGGATGAGGGTGAACAGTTAGACATGCTGGAACATCCTTGTATTTCTTGTCTAGCCGGGGAAGCACCGCCTTGACCGTAGCAGTATTGTGCATAACTTTCAACCCCTATTTCCATAAGAAGTCGACTAAAGGTATAGAGCGCACAGATTTCTGTAACGGCTCTTTAAAATCATATAAGAAGCAATCTGTTTGCTTGGACGGCATTGGCGGAGCAAATCGTTTAGCCGTTCTCTCCAGGAGATTATGGAACCCCCCGTTGTCATCTGGAGGGGAATCCACCTTCAACTGAGGAGAAAGAGGAGCAGGAATAATATATTCGTCCCACTCCGAGAGCCAAGGAGCTCCACTTCTTCTTGATCACCTTCCGAAACCATCATTGTCCTGCGGTATGGTCATATCCGGCATGGCCACATTCTCCAGTGGCAAAGAGGTTGGCCTCTGACTTGGAGTGGTAACCCCTGAAACGCGCGACTGAGGAGGTTGCTGTCCTTGAGGCTTACTGTAGTCAGCCAGCATTGCTCTGAGATCAGAAAGCAAAGAGGTTGGTATGTATGCTCTCTCCTGATATGGTTGATCTCCTCCATAGTACTGTGGGTCATAGGTTTCGCCAAATTCATCATCGTCCTCTTAATATTTGACATTTAAATTGGGAGGGGCTATGTGCTGTTCCAAATGGACCCTCGTCGTTTGACTCTCCATCCCCCTCCAGCAGGTGTACTGGCATGAGAGGGGTTACCTTACTAGGTGAGGTATGCTTTGGGTTAAGCTTTTCCTGTTTTTTCTGCTGTTTTTCCCTCGTCTACGGTGTCGTAGACAGCGCAGATATAGCTTTCATCGACAGAGGAGTCATTGACGACGAACGCATGGAGATCTTAATCGCCGACAGCCTTACTGAAGTTTCTACCGTCGAAGAGGCCGTCGACAATGGCAATGCGGACACCATTGTCACTGCCGTCGAGAATGATGAGGTTTAGATCGTCGACGCTGTGACATTTGTCGTCGACGATGTCCTAGTCAAAACTGCTGTTGATGCTGAAACGGTGGAAGTCGTCGTCGACGGTGAAAAAGCACTCACCGACACCCTCGTCGACGATGAATCCGTCGTCGATGCTACAGTCATTGCCCCAGTAGCAGATGAGGGCCTTTTGAAAGGCGCAGATGAGGGCCTTTTGAAAGGCACAGATGGCGGTACAGAGGATGACTTCTTGTGCCTTTCAGAGCTGCTGAATCCTCTATCCTTTAGAGTTTTAGAAGGAAAGGTACAACAAATCTTACAGTCCTTGGCTGAGTGGTCCGGATAGAGGCAGTATATGCAATCCTGATGAGGGTCTTCAGAGTGTAGTCTCTTTTTACCACAGGTCTTGCAAGCTCTGAATAAACCCTTCTTTTCCTTGTCAGACATGCAGTAGGCCTCACCCACAATCAGTCAAAACAAATTTTAGCAGAGAAAAAACTGCGTGAAGAAAGAGCAGAGCTCCGAGGAGACTCCCTAGCACGACGTTCAGTAGAAAATCTGAGGTACTGGAGCTTCTCTCATGAGGGTTCTAGAAGGTGGTGTTGTCTGATTGGGGGGAGGCTCAAGTTTGGTCCTTTTACATAAAAATGACTCCGATAGACTGTTAAATTAAGAGGCCTAGGGCCCTTAGATTAGATCTATTTCAACACTACTTAGTTAAATGTACCGGGGGCTCCCTTCTCGACAACGGGGAATGATTCAAGCATGTGAATTTATGAAAGTTCCAATACTGGATTATTTAAAGCTGTCAAAGCAACAATGTCCAGCTCACAGTACATCATTAAATAATAGCTGTAGGATATAACACTCAAAAGGACACTAATAATAAATGATTGAAGAAATTTGTAATTTGATGGCTCCGTCCTCTTGCAAAGTAGAAAGATTTTAGCATAGATGTTCCTATCACTGGAAATGATTTCTGAGAGGTTGTTCTCGGAGGAGGAGCCCTAAATTTCCCCAATTACATTTGAGAAGTATATTGTTCCCTTCCAGGGATGTGGCGGTGGCCAAACTGAGCATGTTTACTTTACTGACGTGAAAACTGGTGTGCGTCCCAAATGAGCATTTCAACATTTAAACAAATCTGCAGACTAAACAAGTGCCACATCCCTTGCATGATGTCCCATTTTTCAGACAAAGATCTACCAGCCACTGTGGTTGAAAAGAGGTGCCATCAATGTATTACGCATTATTCAGCAACCCATGCCGAACTTTTGTGAAACATATCTACACAATACCCTCCGACTTTTTTCTTAATTTTGCATTTATGCACAGCTTCTCATGCACAGAGTTGGAAGCAGCCACCAATTATGCTGATGTAGCTAAAAATATGAAGATGGATTCAGGGTAGATGTGGTGAGTTAAAATTGACCCTTCTTGGTGAATTGGTTCAATTCCGGAATGGCTCTAGTGTTTCCCTTGCAATACTATGCAATCAATTCATTCTACAGTTGGGATGTAAAGACAGACCTTACTAGTTGCTCCCACCACCCTAATTCAAGAAACAAATTAATTAATAATTTATGATGGTTTCGATCAAAGATACATTGCAAAACCCCAAAACATATTAGCACTACTTTTGCTATATCTTAGCTTAATTATTTTCTTGCTCTTCACAGTCACAAAGCAAGAACAACAAAGTTTACCTGTTTTGCCTCTCAATATTCTGCAGCTCACGGTGGTCTCTTTTCAAATGCTTGGTCAAAGATGTAAAATACTCCTTCAGAAGATTTTGGAAAGGCTGCTGCTTCTCGGGGCTTATTATCTCACTAGGAGGAAAATTAAGGTCAAACTTCTCTGCTGCATTCTTGACCTTCCTGGGCAACAAACCAGCAATGTCATCTCCACAGTGACGACAAAAACTTATCACTACAGAAACATGTGCATGAGATTCCCGATCAGCATTAATAATGTTTTTGAGCTGTTCATAAATTAATGACAGACCTTCTTTATCTGTAAAAATGGCCACTATTGTAAGCTCTGCAATAAAACGCAAATCAGTTCTTAATTTGGTAATGTTAGGCATCTTCTCCTCTTTTCTGGCTTCAAAATGTTTTTTCCAAACCTGGAGAAGGGAAGGGGAAAAATCTGCATATCGCTGGTGGAAGAGAGAACACAAGTGCACAGCACAGTTCACATCAGAAATTTTCAACTTTGCCTCTACAATAGAAGCAACAGCTTCAGCAATGTACTTGCTCAAATTAAGGCCACTGAAATCATGGGACAATGATTCCCTCTGCTGCTCGGTGATTGTTTTTAACTTTTTGACAAAAGCAGTGTTCTTCTTCAGACTAGAATCTAGTCTGCTAAAGAAACTTTCCTCTGGGCGGTTGTCAGGTGCATTCTGGTTTTTACTACGCAGGTCCTTTCTTGCCTGATGTCGCTCCCAAGCTTCTTGATGAAGCTGATGAGCCTCATCCTTCTCCCTATGAAACAAAAACAAAAAAAAAACATTAATTGATATAGAACAAAATAAGCAAAGTATGAATAGAGAACAGCATATTTGAAAAAGAGAAGCTTGACATAAGCTCATTTATTTTATGTGCATAATTAATAGTTTCTGAAAGACAATGTTCAGTAGGATTGGAGGTATGGTAATTGTAATAGACAAATGATACATTATGAGCTACTTGAACAGTGCACAGCTGTCAGAAAGATGTTTTAGGAGCCAACACGTTAAAGCAGCATCCACCTAGACATAGATAGCACACTTTAGGGAGTTGCAACAATAGTCGCTAGATCTGAAAGATATGGAGGGATGGAATGCATGAACACTTTCTCTCAGATAGTCAGGGCTTCTGTTATAATACTTGCTGAAGGTTGATAAACATATGAAATGGATGAATTGGCACACTGGGAGCCAATTAGGATTCCTCAAATTTGGAGATATAGATTCATGTTTTTGTTGAAAAGATCATAGGAATGGGGGTTGAAAGACGTTAGGGCAAGACTTCCCTTTACAACATAAAGCATTTACACTGCCAAATTAAAAGACTGTAAGGTAAGGAGGAAGTGAGGTAGAGGATGTCAACAAATCTATATAATTAAGTTTAAGTCATGTGCAGGGCACTCTCAAATGCACCAGAAAGACCTCAGGAGAAAATCAATTGATTTTGATTTGTAAATAAAGCAATTTGTGGATATTAACCATTTTAAACAAAGCTTTTTCAAACATGGTAGGTTCATTTCAAGAGTGAGTATTTGCGAACTACTCTGGATCCCCAGGCAGTCAGCTAAATACATCTGTAATAGAGTTAATTAGGTCAGTCCTTTAAGATATAATACATGCCTAACTTTCCTGAGGTAAAATATTGAAAAGCAACAAACCCATTGATGAGGACCCCTCTGCCGAGTATGAGGTAATTGAGCCCTACAAACTATATGCCTAATGTCATGGCTGCCTATTCCAACGTAAGTGCTATAAACTAAAGTGATGCAACAGCTTGAACTCGCAACAACATATCACACACAAGGTGTGCAAAATACAAAAATACCCTTCTAGTATATCCAAAGAAGAAATATTTTCTTTCAGGATGAAATCCATCACTCACTCTAAGTTGTCATGTTGCTTCATAGGTCTCCTCCTCACTTAAGCCAGATGTAAGCTCCAATGTTGGATACAACCTTAAATAGGAAAGCAATTTTGGCTCTGTGTGCCCCCTAGTCTGTCATGCTAATAGAGGATAAATAGTGGCATCTCAGTTTGAAATCTCAGTTATGAGCTTATTTTTTTCTTTTTTTTTGTTATAAACAAAGCTATAGGACGCAGATGATATGCGTGTATCTTTTCATTTATTTAATGGGATCCTTCCTGTAATGGACACATTCTTTTCCTTTGAAGACTATATTGCATTCTCCTTTCTAAGCTTATGTGCCAATGGTTCAATAGTTAAATAACAGTGGGGATAGCAGACAGCCCTGCTTCGTGCCCCTTGTTATTTTATACTCCGGTGTTAACCTGCCATATATAAGAATTCTAGCTGAGGGCTTCTTATAGATGAACTGAACTACCCTGCAGAATGTATTTTTCAAGTTATTGTGTTCTAGTGTGTTTCAAGTAGGACCTTTAGTAGTATCCAACGTCAGGACATTAAGAGGGACCTCAAAATTAGTGGCAAGCTCTATTGAACCTATTAACCCATGAGTAAACTTGCCTAAGTATCTTACCCTGGATGGCGCCCAGGACGGACACCTAAGACAGGAGCCCTGTCTCAGCCTCTTACCATCCGCACAGAAGATCCTGCTTCCTCACAGCTCGAGCCCCCGGGCTGTCGAGCAATCCTCCGGAGCCGCCAAATGAGCACTGGAGGTGAGGCTTGCGTGAGGGCTTGATTAGGCCAGCTGGGCCCCAGAGATCGCCGAGCCAATGATTTCCTGCACGGCTGGCTGGCCTCCATCCCAGTGACGTTAAGGCTGGGGCGCCGGCAACAGATCATCGTCACGGCCAGAGGGGGAGGATGGACCCTCATCAGGGACGTTATGGACCGCTACACGAAGGTACTGACACCCCACACTCCCAGCCCTGGAGTCTTTGGAGGTGCCAAATAATGCGGCCCTTCTGGCTGCCATTCAATCTTCTTGTGAGGCCCTGGAGCACGAGTGGGGGAAGTAAGATCGGAGGTCTCCCTCCTTCACCAAGACCTACGGAATTTGTCTGAATTGGAGGGGAGCTGCAGCCGGTCCACTAGGCAGAGAGATAGAAGAGATGATCCTGCTTTAATTTCAATAATGACTGAGGCGGGAGTGGGCACAGAGTCGGAAGCTGCGTCTCCCCATCTCTTGGCAGTGGCCATCAGCCACCTGGAGACAGAGGAGAAGGCTCCGGAAGCCAGTGGTGGTGCCGAGACTGCTGAGGCAGCAACTTAATACAAGGCCATAGGAGGATGAATAGGTTTTTCTTTCATTGATCCTCACCTTAAGTGGTGAAGAGGAGGAGCTGATCTTGCCGTGATATCCAATTTCAGACATGTTGGGTTGTTGAAGCTTGAAAGCTGTGATTTGAAGGGATAGGGTGTGAGCTACAGACCTCTCAACTCCCGATGAGACGCTGTTTAAGGTTTTGGGCTCACAGGGGTTCATGGGAGGAGGGGGGAGAGTTATAGGTTTTGAAAGAGTTTGATTCTGGGGGGTTAATGGGAAGGGTTAAAAAGATACAGACACAGACATGCAGCAGGACTTTACTGAGGTGGTGTCAGGCTATGGGTGACCCGAGGGCTTTCGTGGGGATTGTAGAGAAACGGACTACTCCCCTCTATTATATTCGACAGATGAATCCACATGGCTACTATGAGTTATCCAGAGCCCCCCCAGGACAGCCCTCAGGGCCTTGTCGGTCTTATCATGGAACATTAACGGATTAGGAGATAAGGTTAAGAGGGGACTGGTGTCTCAGTATATAAAGAGGCTGTAAGGAAATGCCTCCTTGGCATGGTTGCCCCCTGACTTTTTGCCTTTGCTGATGCTATGTTTACAATTGAAAGTGTGCTGAGGCCTGCTAACCAGGCCCCAGCACCAGTGTTCTTTCCCTAACCTGTACTTTTGTATCCACAATTGGCAGACCCTGGCATCCAGATAAGTCCCTTGTAACTGGTACTTCTAGTACCAAGGGCCCTGATGCCAAGGAAGGTCTCTAAGGGCTGCAGCATGTCTTATGCCACCCTGGAGACCTCTCACTCAGCACAGACACACTGCTTGCCAGCTTGTGTGTGCTAGTGAGGACAAAACGAGTAAGTCGACATGGCACTCCCCTCAGGGTGCCATGCCAGCCTCTCACTGCCTATGCAGTATAGGTAAGACACCCCTCTAGCAGGCCTTACAGCCCTAAGGCAGGGTGCACTATACCATAGGTGAGGGTACCAGTGCATGAGCATGGTACCCCTACAGTGTCTAAACAAAACCTTAGACATTGTAAGTGCAGGGTAGCCATAAGAGTATATGGTCTGGGAGTTTGTCAAACACGAACTCCACAGCACCATAATGGCTACACTGAAAACTGGGAAGTTTGGTATCAAACTTCTCAGCACAATAAATGCACACTGATGCCAGTGTACATTTTATTGCAAAATACACCCCAGAGGGCACCTTAGAGGTGCCCCCTGAAACTTAACCGACTGTCTGTGTAGGCTGACTAGTTCCAGCAGCCTGCCACACCAGAGACATGTTGCTGGCCCCATGGGGAGAGTGCCTTTGTCACTCTGAGGCCAGTAACAAAGCCTGCACTGGGTGGAGATGCTAACACCTCCCCCAGGCAGGAGCTGTGACACCTGGCGGTGAGCCTCAAAGGCTCACCCCTTTGTCACAGCCCAGCAGGGCACTCCAGCTTAGTGGAGTTGCCCGCCCCCTCCGGCCACGGCCCCCACCTTTGGCGGCAAGGCTGGAGGGAACAAAGAAAGCAACAAGGAGGAGTCACTGGCCAGTCAGGACAGCCCCTAAGGTGTCTTGAGCTGAAGTGACTAACTTTTAGAAATCCTCCATCTTGCAGATGGAGGATTCCCCCAATAGGGTTAGGATTGTGACCCCCTCCCCTTGGGAGGAGGCACAAAGAGGGTGTACCCAACCTCAGGGCTAGTAGCCATTGGCTACTAACCCCCCAGACCTAAACACGCCCTTAAATTTAGTATTTAAGGGCTACCCTGAACCCTAGAAAATGAGATTCCTGCAAACTACAAGAAGAAGGACTGCCTAGCTGAAAACCCCTGCAGAGGAAGACCAGAAGACGACAACTTCCTTGGCTCCAGAAACTCACCGGCCTGTCTCCTGCCTTCCAAAGATCCTGCTCCAGCGACGCCTTCCAAAGGGACCAGCGACCTCGACATCCTCTGAGGACTGCCCCTGCTTCGAAAAGACAAGAAACTCCCGAGGACAGCGGACCTGCTCCAAGAAAGGCTGCAACTTTGTTTCCAGCAGCTTTGAAAGAACCCTGCAAGCTCCCCGCAAGAAGCGTGAGACTTGCAACACTGCACCCGGAGACCCCGACTCGGCTGGTGGAGATCCAACACCTCAGGAGGGACCCCAGGACTACTCTGATACTGTGAGTACCAAAACCTGTCCCCCCTGAGCCCCCACAGCGCCGCCTGCAGAGGGAATCCCGAGGCTTCCCCTGACCGCGACTCTTTGAATCCAAAGTCCCGACTGTAGGAAAGTACCATCTTGCCTGGCATGTTACCCCCATTTTTCACTGTATATATGTTGTTTTAGTTGTATGTGTCACTGGGACCCTGGTAACCCAGGGCCCCAGTGCTCATAAGTGTGCCTGTATGTGTTACCTGTGTAGTGACTAACTGTCTCACTGAGGCTCTGCTAATCAGAACCTCAGTGGTTATGCTCTCTCATTTCTTTCCAAATTGTCACTGACAGGCTAGTGACCATTTTTACCAATTTACATTGGCTTACTGGAACACCCTTATAATCCCCTAGTATATGGTACTGAGGTACCCAGGGTATTTGGGTTCCAGGAGATCCCTATGGGCTGCAGCATTTCTTTTGCCACCCATAGGGAGCTCTGACAATTCTTACACAGGCCTGCCACTGCAGCCTGAGTGAAATAACGTCCACGTTATTTCACAGCCATTTTACACTGCACTTAAGTAACTTATAAGTCACCTATATGTCTAACCTTTACCTGGTAAAGGTTAGGTGCAAAGTTACTTAGTGTGAGGGCACCCTGGCACTAGCCAAGGTGCCCCCACATTGTTCAGAGCCAATTCACTGAACTTTGTGAGTGCGGGGACACCATTACACGCGTGCACTACATATAGGTCACTACCTATATGTAGCTTCACCATGGTAACTCCGAATATGGCCATGTAACATGTCTATGATCATGGAATTGCCCCCTCTATGCCATCCTGGCATTGTTGGTACAATTCCATGATCCCAGTGGTCTGTAGCACAGACCCTGGTACTGCCAGACTGCCCTTCCTGGGGTTTCTCTGCAGCTGCTGCTGCTGCCAACCCCTCAGACAGGCAGCTGCCCTCCTGGGGTCCAGCCAGGCCTGGCCCAGGATGGCAGAACAAAGAACTTCCTCTGAGAGAGGGTGTGACACCCTCTCCCTTTGGAAAATGGTGTAAAGGCAGGGGAGGAGTAGCCTCCCCCAGCCTCTGGAAATGCTTTGTTGGGCACAGATGTGCCCAATTCTGCATAAGCCAGTCTACACCGGTTCAGGGACCCCTTAGCCCCTGCTCTGGCGCGAAACTGGACAAAGGAAAGGGGAGTGACCACTCCCCTGACCTGCACCTCCCCTGGGAGGTGTCCAGAGCTCCTCCAGTGTGCTCCAGACCTCTGCCATCTTGGAAACAGAGGTGCTGCTGGCCCACTGGACTGCTCTGAGTGGCCAGTGCCACCAGGTGACGTCAGAGACTCCTTGTGATAGGCTCCTTCAGGTGTTAGTAGCCTTTCCTCTCTCCTAGGTAGCCAAACCCTCTTTTCTGGCTATTTAGGGTCTCTGTCTCTGGGGAAACTTTAGATAACGAATGCATGAGCTCAGCCGAGTTCCTCTGCATCTCCCTCTTCACCTTCTGATAAGGAATCGACCGCTGACCGCGCTGGAAGCCTGCAAACCTGCAACATAGTAGCAAAGACGACTACTGCAACTCTGTAACGCTGATCCTGCCGCCTTCTCGACTGTTTTCCTGCTTGTGCATGCTGTGGGGGTAGTCTGCCTCCTCTCTGCACCAGAAGCTCCGAAGAAATCTCCCGTGGGTCGACGGAATCTTCCCCCTGCAACCGCAGGCACCAAAAAGCTGCATCTCCGGTCCCTTGGGTCTCCTCTCAGCACGACGAGCGAGGTCCCTCGAATCCAGCGACACCGTCCAAGTGACCCCCACAGTCCAGTGACTCTTCAGCCCAAGTTTGGTGGAGGTAAGTCCTTGCCTCACCTCGCTGGGCTGTATTGCTAGGAACCGCAACTTTGCAAGCTTCTCCGGCCCCTGTGCACTTCCGGCGGCAATCCTGTGTGCACAGCCAAGCCTGGGTCCACGGCACTCTAACCTGCATTGCACGACTTTCTAAGTTGGTCTCCGGCGACGTGGGACTCCTTTGTGCAACTTCGGCGAGCACCGTTTCACGCATCCTCGTAGTGCCTGTTTCTGGCACTTCTCCGGGTGCTACCTGCTTCAGTGAGGGCTCTTTGTCTTGCTCGACGTCCCCTCTCTCTGCAGGTCCAATTTGCGACCTCCTGGTCCCTCCTGGGCCCCAGCAGCGTCCAAAAACGCCAAACGCACGATTTGCGTGTAGCAAGGCTTGTTGGCGTCCATCCGGCGGGAAAACACTTCTGCACGACTCTCCAAGGCGTGGGGGATCCATCCTCCAAAGGGGAAGCCTCTAGCCCTTGTCGTTCCTGCAGTATTCACAGTTCTTCAGCCTAGTAAGAGCTTCTTTGCACCAACCGCTGGCATTTCTTGGGCATCTGCCCATCTCCGAGCTGCTTGTGACTTTTGGACTTGGTCCCCTTGTTCCACAGGTACCCTCAGTCAGGAATCCATCGTTGTTGCATTGCTGATTTGTGTTTTCTTTGCATTTTCCCTCTAACACGACTATTTTGTCCTTAGGGGAACTTTAGTGCACTTTGCACTTACTTTTCAGGGTCTTGGGGAGGGTTATTTTTCTAACTCTCACTATTTTCTAATAGTCCCAGCGACCCTCTACAAGGTCACATAGGTTTGGGGTCCATTCGTGGTTCGCATTCCACTTCTGGAGTATATGGTTTGTGTTGCCCCTATCCCTATGTTTCCCCATTGCATCCTATTGTAACTATACCTTGTTTGCACTGTTTTCTAAGACTATACTGCATATTTTTGCTATTGTGTATATATATCTTGTGTATATTTCCTATCCTCTCACTGAGGGTACTCTCTAAGATACTTTGGCATATTGTCATAAAAATAAAGTACCTTTATTTTTAGTATAACTGTGTATTGTGTTTTCTTACGATATTGTGCATATGACACTAAGTGGTACTGTAGTAGCTTCACACGTCTCCTAGTTCAGCCTGAGCTGCTTTGCTAAGCTACCATTATCTATCAGCCTAAGCTGCTAGACACCCTATACACTAATAAGGGATAACTGGGCCTGGTGCAAGGTGCAAGTACCCCTTGGTACTCACTACAAGCCAGTCCAGCCTCCTACATTGGTTGTGCAGCGGTGGGATAAGTGCTTTGAGACTACTTACCACTCTTGTCATTGTACTTTTCATAAGAGAAAAATATACAAAACAAGGTCAGTGTATATACACATAGCCAAAAAGTTTTGCATTTCCTCTTTTCACTCTTTTCTAAGTGCTGAAAAGTACTTCTAAACTTTCAAAAAGTTCTTAAAAGTTTAAAAAGTTTTTTCTGTCTTTCCAAAAAGTTCTGAAAACTTTTTTCTCTTTGTCTATCACTTTAACTCTCTCTAAAAATGTCTGGCACAGGCCAAAAAGTTGAACTGTCCAAACTTGCATATGATCACCTTAGCTGGAAAGGAGCAAGGAGTCTCTGCATAGAGAGAGGTTTGAGTGTAGGGAAGAATCCTTCCTTAGAACTGTTAATTAATATGCTTAGAGTACAGGATAAGGCCATAAGTGCCCAATCTGTAGAAAAAGTAGCTAATGGTTCTCAATCTGATCCAGGGACTCCCCCAGGAAAAGGTTCAGGAAAGAAACTTCTCAGCCTGCCCATTACTAGACAGTCTAGCATAGTTGGTACAGAGGTTGAATCACATCATACTGATGATGTGCTCTCACATTATACTGGTAGCCAAGCTGTTAGGGTGCCCTCTGTAAGGGACAGGTCTCCTTCTGTTCATTCCCATCATACCTCTGTATCTAGAAATGTCCCTCCCACCCACCCTGATGACAGATTGTTGGAAAGGGAGCTCAATAGATTGAGAGTGGAGCAAACCAGACTGAAGCTCAAGAAGCAACAGCTGGATTTGGATAGACAGTCTTTAGAAATAGAGAGGGAAAGACAGAAGATGGGTTTAGATACCCATGGTGGCAGCAGCAGTATTCCCCATAGTCATCCTGCAAAAGAGCATGATTCCAGGAATCTGCATAAGATAGTTCCCCCTTACAAGGAGGGGGATGACATTAACAAGTGGTTTGCTGCACTTGAGAGGGCCTGTGCTGTACAGGATGTCCCTCAAAAGCAGTGGGCTGCTATCCTATGGCTATCATTTACTGGAAAAGGTAGGGATAGGCTCCTTACTGTAAAAGAAAATGATGCTAACAATTTCCAAGTTCTTAAGAATGCACTCCTGGATGGTTATGGCTTAACCACTGAACAGTACAGGATAAAGTTCAGAGATACCAAAAAGGAGTCTTCACAAGACTGGGTTGATTTCATTGACCAGGCAGTGAAGGCCTTGGAGGGGTGGTTACATGGCAGTAAAGTTACTGATTATGACAGCCTGTATAACTTGATCCTGAGAGAGCATATTCTTAATAATTGTGTGTCTGATTTGTTGCACCAGTACTTGGTGGACTCTGATCTGACCTCTCCCCAAGAATTGGGAAAGAAGGCAGACAAATGGGTCAGAACAAGAGTGAACAGAAAAGTTCATACAGGGGGTGACAAAGATGGCAACAAAAAGAAGGATGGTAAGTCTTCTGACAAGGGTGGGGACAAATCTAAAAATGAGTCTTCATCAGGCCCACAAAAACACTCTGGTGGGGGTGGTGGGCCCAAATCCTCCTTTAATCAGAACAAGGAAAAGAAACCATGGTGCTATTTATGTAAAATAAAAGGCCATTGGACAACAGATCCCAGTTGTCCAAAGAAAGGCACCACTGCTCCTACCACTACAACCCCTACTGCTACACCTAGTGTCCCTACTAATAGCAGTGGTGGTGGGAGCAAACCTACTAATAGCCAATCCAAGGGAGTAGCTGGGCTCACTTTTGGTAATTTAGTTGGGGTTGGTCTGATTAGGGAGACCACAGAGGCTACTTTAGTCTCTGAAGGGGCTATTGACTTAGCCACTTTGGTTGCTTGCCCCCATAACTTGGAGAAGTACAAGCAACTAACCCTAATAAATGGTGTTGAGGTCCAGGCCTACAGGGACACAGGTGCCAGTGTCACAATGGTGATTGAGAAACTGGTGCACCCTGAACAACACATACTTGGACACCAGTACCAAGTAACCGATGCTCACAACATAACACAAAGCCACCCCATGGCTGTTGTAAATCTCAACTGGGGGGGGGTATCTGGTCCAAAGAAAGTTGTGGTAGCTTCAGATTTACCTGTAGACTGTCTATTAGGGAACGATTTGGAGACATCAGCTTGGTCAGATGTGGAGTTGGAGGCCCATGCAGCAATGCTGGGCATCCCAGGGCATATTTTTGCTTTGACAAGGGCTCAAGCCAAAAAGCAAAAAGGACAGGGAAGCTTGGATCCTGGAACAATGGACCAAGTGCTCCCTAAAGCTAGGGCTAGTAGAAGCAAACCACTTCCTACTATCCCTCCCTCTACAGTGGATTCTACTTCCGAGGAAGAAGAATTCCCTCCCTGTGCAGAACCTACACCAGAGGAGCTGGAAGCAGACACTGCTGAGCTTTTGGGTGAAGGGGGGCCTGCCAGAGAGGAGCTGAGTGTGGCACAGCAAACCTGTCCCACATTAGAGGGTCTCAGACTGCAAGCTGTCAAACAGGCTAATGGGGATGTCAGTGACTCACACAGAGTTTACTGGGAGGACAACCTCTTGTACACTGAGAATAGGGATCCTAAACCTGGAGCTGCCAGGAGATTAGTGATTCCTCAGGAGTACAGAAAGTTCCTCCTAACACTGGCACATGACATTCCCTTAGCTGGGCACCTGGGTCAAATGAAAACTTGGGACAGATTGGTACCACTGTTTCATTGGCCTAGGATGTCTGAGGACACAAAAGAATTTTGTAAGTCCTGTGAAACCTGTCAAGCCAGTGGAAAGACAGGTGGCACTCCAAAGGCACCCCTTATCCCACTGCCTGTGGTTGGGGTTCCCTTTGAAAGGGTAGGGGTTGACATAGTTGGCCCCCTTGACCCTCCTACTGCTTCAGGCAATAGGTTTATCTTGGTGGTAGTGGACCATGCCACAAGATATCCTGAAGCTATTCCTTTAAGGACCACTACAGCTCCTGCAGTGGCAAAGGCCCTCCTGGGAATATTTTCCAGGGTGGGCTTCCCAAAGGAAGTAGTATCAGACAGGGGAAGCAATTTCATGTCTGCATACTTAAAGGCCATGTGGAAGGAGTGTGGTGTAACTTACAAGTTCACAACACCCTATCATCCACAAACAAATGGACTGGTGGAGAGATTTAATAAAACTCTCAAAGGCATGATTATGGGACTCCCTGAAAAACTCCGCAGGAGATGGGATATCCTTCTACCATGCCTCCTTTTTGCCTACAGGGAGGTACCCCAGAAAGGAGTGGGCTTCAGCCCCTTTGAACTTCTTTTTGGACACCCTGTTAGGGGTCCACTCACACTTGTAAAGGAGGGTTGGGAACAACCTTTAAAAGCTCCTAAACAGGATATTGTGGATTATGTACTTGGCCTCAGATCAAGGATGGCTGAGTACATGAAAAAGGCCAGTAAAAACCTTTAGGCCAGCCAAGAGCTCCAGAAGCAATGGCATGATCAGAAGGCTGTTTTGGTTCAGTACCAACCAGGGCAGAAAGTGTGGGTCTTGGAGCCTGTGGCCCCAAGAGCACTCCAAGATAAATGGAGTGGACCCCACACAATTGTTGAAAAGAAGGGTGAAGTCACCTACTTGGTTGACTTAGGCACTGCCAGGAGTCCCCTTAGGGTGCTCCATGTCAACCGCCTGAAACCCTACTATGACAGGGCTGATCTCACCCTGCTCATGGCAACAGATGAGGGACAGGAAGAAGACAGTGATCCTCTACCTGATCTCTTCTCTTCCACAGAACAAGATGCTCTTGTGGAAGGTGTAGTTTTGGCTGATTGTCTTACTGCTGAGCAGAAAGATAATTGCATAAATCTCCTAGGACAATTTTCAGAACTCTTCTCCATTGTGCCAGGCACCACTTCTTGGTGTGAGCACACTATAGATACTGGAGACAGTTTACCTGTCAAAAGTAAGATCTATAGGCAGCCTGACCATGTCAGGGACTGCATAAAGCAAGAAGTTCAGAAGATGTTGGAACTAGGAGTGGTTGAGCACTCTGACAGTCCATGGGCTTCTCCTGTGGTACTGGTACCAAAACCCAATTCTAAAGATGGAAAGAAGGAAATGAGGTTTTGTGTAGACTATAGAGGTCTCAACTTGGTAACCAAAACAGATGCTCACCCTATACCCAGGGCAGATGAGCTAATAGATACACTGGCATCTGCCAAGTATCTAAGCACTTTTGATTTGACTGCAGGGTATTGGCAGATCAAAATGTCAGAAGATGCTAAACCTAAGACTGCATTTTCTACCATTGGAGGACATTACCAGTTTACTGTAATGCCTTTTGGTTTGAAAAATGCACCTGCCACTTTTCAGAGGTTGGTGAACACAGTCCTGCAAGGGCTGGAAGCTTTCAGTGCAGCATATTTGGATGATATAGCTGTCTTTAGCTCCAGCTGGGATGATCACCTGGTCCACCTTTGGAAAGTTTTGGAGGCCCTGCAAAAGGCAGGCCTCACTATCAAGGCTTCAAAGTGCCAGATAGGGCAGGGTAAGGTGGTTTATCTGGGACACCTTGTTGGTGGGGAACAGATTGCACCACTTCAGGGGAAAATCCAAACTATTATTGATTGGATTCCCCCTACCACTCAGACTCAGGTGAGAGCCTTCCTAGGCCTCACTGGGTATTACAGGAGGTTCATTAAGAACTATGGCTCCATTGCAGCCCCTCTTAATGACCTCACATCCAAGAAAATGCCTAAAAAGGTATTATGGACAGCAAACTGTCAGAAAGCTTTTGAGGAGCTGAAGCAGGCCATGTGCTCTGCACCTGTCCTGAAAAGCCCTTGTTACTCTAAAAAATTCTATGTCCAAACTGATGCATCTGAATTAGGAGTAGGGGCAGTCCTATCACAACTTAATTCTGAGGGCCAGGATCAACCTGTTGCTTTTATTAGTAGAAGGTTGACCCCTAGAGAAAAGCGTTGGTCTGCCATTGAGAGGGAGGCCTTTGCTGTGGTCTGGGCTCTGAAGAAGTTGAGGCCATACCTGTTTGGCACTCACTTCATTGTTCAGACAGACCACAAACCTCTACTTTGGCTAAAACAAATGAAAGGTGAAAATCCTAAATTGTTGAGGTGGTCCATATCCCTACAGGGAATGGACTATACAGTGGAACATAGACCTGGGAGTAGCCACTCCAATGCAGATGGACTCTCCAGATATTTCCACTTAGACAATGAAGACTCATCAGGTAATGGCTAGTCTTATTGTCCTTCGTTTGGGGGGGGGTTGTGTAGGAAAGTACCATCTTGCCTGGCATGTTACCCCCATTTTTCACTGTATATATGTTGTTTTAGTTGTATGTGTCACTGGGACCCTGGTAACCCAGGGCCCCAGTGCTCATAAGTGTGCCTGTATGTGTTACCTGTGTAGTGACTAACTGTCTCACTGAGGCTCTGCTAATCAGAACCTCAGTGGTTATGCTCTCTCATTTCTTTCCAAATTGTCACTGACAGGCTAGTGACCATTTTTACCAATTTACATTGGCTTACTGGAACACCCTTATAATCCCCTAGTATATGGTACTGAGGTACCCAGGGTATTTGGGTTCCAGGAGATCCCTATGGGCTGCAGCATTTCTTTTGCCACCCATAGGGAGCTCTGACAATTCTTACACAGGCCTGCCACTGCAGCCTGAGTGAAATAACGTCCACGTTATTTCACAGCCATTTTACACTGCACTTAAGTAACTTATAAGTCACCTATATGTCTAACCTTTACCTGGTAAAGGTTAGGTGCAAAGTTACTTAGTGTGAGGGCACCCTGGCACTAGCCAAGGTGCCCCCACATTGTTCAGAGCCAATTCACTGAACTTTGTGAGTGCGGGGACACCATTACACGCGTGCACTACATATAGGTCACTACCTATATGTAGCTTCACCATGGTAACTCCGAATATGGCCATGTAACATGTCTATGATCATGGAATTGCCCCCTCTATGCCATCCTGGCATTGTTGGTACAATTCCATGATCCCAGTGGTCTGTAGCACAGACCCTGGTACTGCCAGACTGCCCTTCCTGGGGTTTCTCTGCAGCTGCTGCTGCTGCCAACCCCTCAGACAGGCAGCTGCCCTCCTGGGGTCCAGCCAGGCCTGGCCCAGGATGGCAGAACAAAGAACTTCCTCTGAGAGAGGGTGTGACACCCTCTCCCTTTGGAAAATGGTGTGAAGGCAGGGGAGGAGTAGCCTCCCCCAGCCTCTGGAAATGCTTTGTTGGGCACAGATGTGCCCAATTCTGCATAAGCCAGTCTACACCGGTTCAGGGACCCCTTAGCCCCTGCTCTGGCGCGAAACTGGACAAAGGAAAGGGGAGTGACCACTCCCCTGACCTGCACCTCCCCTGGGAGGTGTCCAGAGCTCCTCCAGTGTGCTCCAGACCTCTGCCATCTTGGAAACAGAGGTGCTGCTGGCCCACTGGACTGCTCTGAGTGGCCAGTGCCACCAGGTGACGTCAGAGACTCCTTGTGATAGGCTCCTTCAGGTGTTAGTAGCCTTTCCTCTCTCCTAGGTAGCCAAACCCTCTTTTCTGGCTATTTAGGGTCTCTGTCTCTGGGGAAACTTTAGATAACGAATGCATGAGCTCAGCCGAGTTCCTCTGCATCTCCCTCTTCACCTTCTGATAAGGAATCGACCGCTGACCGCGCTGGAAGCCTGCAAACCTGCAACATAGTAGCAAAGACGACTACTGCAACTCTGTAACGCTGATCCTGCCGCCTTCTCGACTGTTTTCCTGCTTGTGCATGCTGTGGGGGTAGTCTGCCTCCTCTCTGCACCAGAAGCTCCGAAGAAATCTCCCGTGGGTCGACGGAATCTTCCCCCTGCAACCGCAGGCACCAAAAAGCTGCATCTCCGGTCCCTTGGGTCTCCTCTCAGCACGACGAGCGAGGTCCCTCGAATCCAGCAACACCGTCCAAGTGACCCCCACAGTCCAGTGACTCTTCAGCCCAAGTTTGGTGGAGGTAAGTCCTTGCCTCACCTCGCTGGGCTGTATTGCTGGGAACCGCAACTTTGCAAGCTTCTCCGGCCCCTGTGCACTTCCGGCGGAAATCCTGTGTGCACAGCCAAGCCTGGGTCCACGGCACTCTAACCTGCATTGCACGACTTTCTAAGTTGGTCTCCGGCGACGTGGGACTCCTTTGTGCAACTTCGGCGAGCACCGTTTCACGCATCCTCGTAGTGCCTGTTTCTGGCACTTCTCCGGGTGCTACCTGCTTCAGTGAGGGCTCTTTGTCTTGCTCGACGTCCCCTCTCTCTGCAGGTCCAATTTGCGACCTCCTGGTCCCTCCTGGGCCCCAGCAGCGTCCAAAAACGCCAAACGCACGATTTGCGTGTAGCAAGGCTTGTTGGCGTCCATCCGGCGGGAAAACACTTCTGCACGACTCTCCAAGGCGTGGGGGATCCATCCTCCAAAGGGGAAGCCTCTAGCCCTTGTCGTTCCTGCAGTATTCACAGTTCTTCAGCCTAGTAAGAGCTTCTTTGCACCAACCGCTGGCATTTCTTGGGCATCTGCCCATCTCCGAGCTGCTTGTGACTTTTGGACTTGGTCCCCTTGTTCCACAGGTACCCTCAGTCAGGAATCCATCGTTGTTGCATTGCTGATTTGTGTTTTCTTTGCATTTTCCCTCTAACACGACTATTTTGTCCTTAGGGGAACTTTAGTGCACTTTGCACTTACTTTTCAGGGTCTTGGGGAGGGTTATTTTTCTAACTCTCACTATTTTCTAATAGTCCCAGCGACCCTCTACAAGATCACATAGGTTTGGGGTCCATTCGTGGTTCGCATTCCACTTCTGGAGTATATGGTTTGTGTTGCCCCTATCCCTATGTTTCCCCATTGCATCCTATTGTAACTATACCTTGTTTGCACTGTTTTCTAAGACTATACTGCATATTTTTGCTATTGTGTATATATATCTTGTGTATATTTCCTATCCTCTCACTGAGGGTACACTCTAAGATACTTTGGCATATTGTCATAAAAATAAAGTACCTTTATTTTTAGTATAACTGTGTATTGTGTTTTCTTATGATATTGTGCATATGACACTAAGTGGTACTGTAGTAGCTTCACACGTCTCCTAGTTCAGCCTGAGCTGCTTTGCTAAGCTACCATTATCTATCAGCCTAAGCTGCTAGACACCCTATACACTAATAAGGGATAACTGGGCCTGGTGCAAGGTGCAAGTACCCCTTGGTACTCACTACAAGCCAGTCCAGCCTCCTACATTGGTTGTGCAGCGGTGGGATAAGTGCTTTGAGACTACTTACCACTCTTGTCATTGTACTTTTCATAAGAGAAAAATATACAAAACAAGGTCAGTGTATATACACATAGCCAAAAAGTTTTGCATTTCCTCTTTTCACTCTTTTCTAAGTGCTGAAAAGTACTTCTAAACTTTCAAAAAGTTCTTAAAAGTTTAAAAAGTTTTTTCTGTCTTTCCAAAAAGTTCTGAAAACTTTTTTCTCTTTGTCTATCACTTTAACTCTCTCTAAAAATGTCTGGCACAGGCCAAAAAGTTGAACTGTCCAAACTTGCATATGATCACCTTAGCTGGAAAGGAGCAAGGAGTCTCTGCATAGAGAGAGGTTTGAGTGTAGGGAAGAATCCTTCCTTAGAACTGTTAATTAATATGCTTAGAGTACAGGATAAGGCCATAAGTGCCCAATCTGTAGAAAAAGTAGCTAATGGTTCTCAATCTGATCCAGGGACTCCCCCAGGAAAAGGTTCAGGAAAGAAACTTCTCAGCCTGCCCATTACTAGACAGTCTAGCATAGTTGGTACAGAGGTTGAATCACATCATACTGATGATGTGCTCTCACATTATACTGGTAGCCAAGCTGTTAGGGTGCCCTCTGTAAGGGACAGGTCTCCTTCTGTTCATTCCCATCATACCTCTGTATCTAGAAATGTCCCTCCCACCCACCCTGATGACAGATTGTTGGAAAGGGAGCTCAATAGATTGAGAGTGGAGCAAACCAGACTGAAGCTCAAGAAGCAACAGCTGGATTTGGATAGACAGTCTTTAGAAATAGAGAGGGAAAGACAGAAGATGGGTTTAGATACCCATGGTGGCAGCAGCAGTATTCCCCATAGTCATCCTGCAAAAGAGCATGATTCCAGGAATCTGCATAAGATAGTTCCCCCTTACAAGGAGGGGGATGACATTAACAAGTGGTTTGCTGCACTTGAGAGGGCCTGTGCTGTACAGGATGTCCCTCAAAAGCAGTGGGCTGCTATCCTATGGCTATCATTTACTGGAAAAGGTAGGGATAGGCTCCTTACTGTAAAAGAAAATGATGCTAACAATTTCCAAGTTCTTAAGAATGCACTCCTGGATGGTTATGGCTTAACCACTGAACAGTACAGGATAAAGTTCAGAGATACCAAAAAGGAGTCTTCACAAGACTGGGTTGATTTCATTGACCAGGCAGTGAAGGCCTTGGAGGGGTGGTTACATGGCAGTAAAGTTACTGATTATGACAGCCTGTATAACTTGATCCTGAGAGAGCATATTCTTAATAATTGTGTGTCTGATTTGTTGCACCAGTACTTGGTGGACTCTGATCTGACCTCTCCCCAAGAATTGGGAAAGAAGGCAGACAAATGGGTCAGAACAAGAGTGAACAGAAAAGTTCATACAGGGGGTGACAAAGATGGCAACAAAAAGAAGGATGGTAAGTCTTCTGACAAGGGTGGGGACAAATCTAAAAATGAGTCTTCATCAGGCCCACAAAAACACTCTGGTGGGGGTGGTGGGCCCAAATCCTCCTTTAATCAGAACAAGGAAAAGAAACCATGGTGCTATTTATGTAAAATAAAAGGCCATTGGACAACAGATCCCAGTTGTCCAAAGAAAGGCACCACTGCTCCTACCACTACAACCCCTACTGCTACACCTAGTGTCCCTACTAATAGCAGTGGTGGTGGGAGCAAACCTACTAATAGCCAATCCAAGGGAGTAGCTGGGCTCACTTTTGGTAATTTAGTTGGGGTTGGTCTGATTAGGGAGACCACAGAGGCTACTTTAGTCTCTGAAGGGGCTATTGACTTAGCCACTTTGGTTGCTTGCCCCCATAACTTGGAGAAGTACAAGCAACTAACCCTAATAAATGGTGTTGAGGTCCAGGCCTACAGGGACACAGGTGCCAGTGTCACAATGGTGATTGAGAAACTGGTGCACCCTGAACAACACATACTTGGACACCAGTACCAAGTAACCGATGCTCACAACATAACACAAAGCCACCCCATGGCTGTTGTAAATCTCAACTGGGGGGGGGGTATCTGGTCCAAAGAAAGTTGTGGTAGCTTCAGATTTACCTGTAGACTGTCTATTAGGGAACGATTTGGAGACATCAGCTTGGTCAGATGTGGAGTTGGAGGCCCATGCAGCAATGCTGGGCATCCCAGGGCATATTTTTGCTTTGACAAGGGCTCAAGCCAAAAAGCAAAAAGGACAGGGAAGCTTGGATCCTGGAACAATGGACCAAGTGCTCCCTAAAGCTAGGGCTAGTAGAAGCAAACCACTTCCTACTATCCCTCCCTCTACAGTGGATTCTACTTCTGAGGAAGAAGAATTCCCTCCCTGTGCAGAACCTACAACAGAGGAGCTGGAAGCAGACACTGCTGAGCTTTTGGGTGAAGGGGGGCCTGCCAGAGAGGAGCTGAGTGTGGCACAGCAAACCTGTCCCACATTAGAGGGTCTCAGACAGCAAGCTGTCAAACAGGCTAATGGGGATGTCAGTGACTCACACAGAGTTTACTGGGAGGACAACCTCTTGTACACTGAGAATAGGGATCCTAAACCTGGAGCTGCCAGGAGATTAGTGATTCCTCAGGAGTACAGAAAGTTCCTCCTAACACTGGCACATGACATTCCCTTAGCTGGGCACCTGGGTCAAATGAAAACTTGGGACAGATTGGTACCACTGTTTCATTGGCCTAGGATGTCTGAGGACACAAAAGAATTTTGTAAGTCCTGTGAAACCTGTCAAGCCAGTGGCAAGACAGGTGGCACTCCAAAGGCACCCCTTATCCCACTGCCTGTGGTTGGGGTTCCCTTTGAAAGGGTAGGGGTTGACATAGTTGGCCCCCTTGACCCTCCTACTGCTTCAGGCAATAGGTTTATCTTGGTGGTAGTGGACCATGCCACAAGATATCCTGAAGCTATTCCTTTAAGGACCACTACAGCTCCTGCAGTGGCAAAGGCCCTCCTGGGAATATTTTCCAGGGTGGGCTTCCCAAAGGAAGTAGTATCAGACAGGGGAAGCAATTCCATGTCTGCATACTTAAAGGCCATGTGGAAGGAGTGTGGTGTAACTTACAAGTTCACAACACCCTATCATCCACAAACAAATGGACTGGTGGAGAGATTTAATAAAACTCTCAAAGGCATGATTATGGGACTCCCTGAAAAACTCCGCAGGAGATGGGATATCCTTCTACCATGCCTCCTTTTTGCCTACAGGGAGGTACCCCAGAAAGGAGTGGGCTTCAGCCCCTTTGAACTTCTTTTTGGACACCCTGTTAGGGGTCCACTCACACTTGTAAAGGAGGGTTGGGAACAACCTTTAAAAGCTCCTAAACAGGATATTGTGGATTATGTACTTGGCCTCAGATCAAGGATGGCTGAGTACATGAAAAAGGCCAGTAAAAACCTTCAGGCCAGCCAAGAGCTCCAGAAGCAATGGCATGATCAGAAGGCTGTTTTGGTTCAGTACCAACCAGGGCAGAAAGTGTGGGTCTTGGAGCCTGTGGCCCCAAGAGCACTCCAAGATAAATGGAGTGGACCCCACACAATTGTTGAAAAGAAGGGTGAAGTCACCTACTTGGTTGACTTAGGCACTGCCAGGAGTCCCCTTAGGGTGCTCCATGTCAACCGCCTGAAACCCTACTATGACAGGGCTGATCTCACCCTGCTCATGGCAACAGATGAGGGACAGGAAGAAGACAGTGATCCTCTACCTGATCTCTTCTCTTCCACAGAACAAGATGCTCTTGTGGAAGGTGTAGTTTTGGCTGATTGTCTTACTGCTGAGCAGAAAGATAATTGCATAAATCTCCTAGGACAATTTTCAAAACTCTTCTCCATTGTGCCAGGCACCACTTCTTGGTGTGAGCACACTATAGATACTGGAGACAGTTTACCTGTCAAAAGTAAGATCTATAGGCAGCCTGACCATGTCAGGGACTGCATAAAGCAAGAAGTTCAGAAGATGTTGGAACTAGGAGTGGTTGAGCACTCTGACAGTCCATGGGCTTCTCCTGTGGTACTGGTACCAAAACCCAATTCTAAAGATGGAAAGAAGGAAATGAGGTTTTGTGTAGACTATAGAGGTCTCAACTTGGTAACCAAAACAGATGCTCACCCTATACCCAGGGCAGATGAGCTAATAGATACACTGGCATCTGCCAAGTATCTAAGCACTTTTGATTTGACTGCAGGGTATTGGCAGATCAAAATGTCAGAAGATGCTAAACCTAAGACTGCATTTTCTACCATTGGAGGACATTACCAGTTTACTGTAATGCCTTTTGGTTTGAAAAATGCACCTGCCACTTTTCAGAGGTTGGTGAACACAGTCCTGCAAGGGCTGGAAGCTTTCAGTGCAGCATATTTGGATGATATAGCTGTCTTTAGCTCCAGCTGGGATGATCACCTGGTCCACCTTTGGAAAGTTTTGGAGGCCCTGCAAAAGGCAGGCCTCACTATCAAGGCTTCAAAGTGCCAGATAGGGCAGGGTAAGGTGATTTATCTGGGACACCTTGTTGGTGGGGAACAGATTGCACCACTTCAGGGGAAAATCCAAACTATTATTGATTGGATTCCCCCTACCACTCAGACTCAGGTGAGAGCCTTCCTAGGCCTCACTGGGTATTACAGGAGGTTCATTAAGAACTATGGCTCCATTGCAGCCCCTCTTAATGACCTCACATCCAAGAAAATGCCTAAAAAGGTATTATGGACAGCAAACTGTCAGAAAGCTTTTGAGGAGCTGAAGCAGGCCATGTGCTCTGCACCTGTCCTGAAAAGCCCTTGTTACTCTAAAAAATTCTATGTCCAAACTGATGCATCTGAATTAGGAGTAGGGGCAGTCCTATCACAACTTAATTCTGAGGGCCAGGATCAACCTGTTGCTTTTATTAGTAGAAGGTTGACCCCTAGAGAAAAGCGTTGGTCTGCCATTGAGAGGGAGGCCTTTGCTGTGGTCTGGGCTCTGAAGAAGTTGAGGCCATACCTGTTTGGCACTCACTTCATTGTTCAGACAGACCACAAACCTCTACTTTGGCTAAAACAAATGAAAGGTGAAAATCCTAAATTGTTGAGGTGGTCCATATCCCTACAGGGAATGGACTATACAGTGGAACATAGACCTGGGAGTAGCCACTCCAATGCAGATGGACTCTCCAGATATTTCCACTTAGACAATGAAGACTCATCAGGTAATGGCTAGTCTTATTGTCCTTCGTTTGGGGGGGGGGGTTGTGTAGGAAAGTACCATCTTGCCTGGCATGTTACCCCCATTTTTCACTGTATATATGTTGTTTTAGTTGTATGTGTCACTGGGACCCTGGTAACCCAGGGCCCCAGTGCTCATAAGTGTGCCTGTATGTGTTACCTGTGTAGTGACTAACTGTCTCACTGAGGCTCTGCTAATCAGAACCTCAGTGGTTATGCTCTCTCATTTCTTTCCAAATTGTCACTGACAGGCTAGTGACCATTTTTACCAATTTACATTGGCTTACTGGAACACCCTTATAATCCCCTAGTATATGGTACTGAGGTACCCAGGGTATTTGGGTTCCAGGAGATCCCTATGGGCTGCAGCATTTCTTTTGCCACCCATAGGGAGCTCTGACAATTCTTTCACAGGCCTGCCACTGCAGCCTGAGTGAAATAACGTCCACGTTATTTCACAGCCATTTTACACTGCACTTAAGTAACTTATAAGTCACCTATATGTCTAACCTTTACCTGGTAAAGGTTAGGTGCAAAGTTACTTAGTGTGAGGGCACCCTGGCACTAGCCAAGGTGCCCCCACATTGTTCAGAGCCAATTCACTGAACTTTGTGAGTGCGGGGACACCATTACACGCGTGCACTACATATAGGTCACTACCTATATGTAGCTTCACCATGGTAACTCCGAATATGCCCATGTAACATGTCTATGATCATGGAATTGCCCCCTCTATGCCATCCTGGCATTGTTGGTACAATTCCATGATCCCAGTGGTCTGTAGCACAGACCCTGGTACTGCCAGACTGCCCTTCCTGGGGTTTCTCTGCAGCTGCTGCCAACCCCTCAGACAGGCAGCTGCCCTCCTGGGGTCCAGCCAGGCCTGGCCCAGGATGGCAGAACAAAGAACTTCCTCTGAGAGAGGGTGTGACACCCTCTCCCTTTGGAAAATGGTGTGAAGGCAGGGGAGGAGTAGCCTCCCCCAGCCTCTGGAAATGCTTTGTTGGGCACAGATGTGCCCAATTCTGCATAAGCCAGTCTACACCGGTTCAGGGACCCCTTAGCCCCTGCTCTGGCGCGAAACTGGACAAAGGAAAGGGGAGTGACCACTCCCCTGACCTGCACCTCCCCTGGGAGGTGTCCAGAGCTCCTCCAGTGTGCTCCAGACCTCTGCCATCTTGGAAACAGAGGTGCTGCTGGCCCACTGGACTGCTCTGAGTGGCCAGTGCCACCAGGTGACGTCAGAGACTCCTTGTGATAGGCTCCTTCAGGTGTTAGTAGCCTTTCCTCTCTCCTAGGTAGCCAAACCCTCTTTTCTGGCTATTTAGGGTCTCTGTCTCTGGGGAAACTTTAGATAACGAATGCATGAGCTCAGCCGAGTTCCTCTGCATCTCCCTCTTCACCTTCTGATAAGGAATCGACCGCTGACCGCGCTGGAAGCCTGCAAACCTGCAACATAGTAGCAAAGACGACTACTGCAACTCTGTAACGCTGATCCTGCCGCCTTCTCGACTGTTTTCCTGCTTGTGCATGCTGTGGGGGTAGTCTGCCTCCTCTCTGCACCAGAAGCTCCGAAGAAATCTCCCGTGGGTCGACGGAATCTTCCCCCTGCAACCGCAGGCACCAAAAAGCTGCATCTCCGGTCCCTTGGGTCTCCTCTCAGCACGACGAGCGAGGTCCCTCGAATCCAGCGACACCGTCCAAGTGACCCCCACAGTCCAGTGACTCTTCAGCCCAAGTTTGGTGGAGGTAAGTCCTTGCCTCACCTCGCTGGGCTGTATTGCTGGGAACCGCGACTTTGCAAGCTTCTCCGGCCCCTGTGCACTTCCGGCGGAAATCCTGTGTGCACAGCCAAGCCTGGGTCCACGGCACTCTAACCTGCATTGCACGACTTTCTAAGTTGGTCTCCGGCGACGTGGGACTCCTTTGTGCAACTTCGGCGAGCACCGTTTCACGCATCCTCGTAGTGCCTGTTTCTGGCACTTCTCCGGGTGCTACCTGCTTCAGTGAGGGCTCTTTGTCTTGCTCGACGTCCCCTCTCTCTGCAGGTCCAATTTGCGACCTCCTGGTCCCTCCTGGGCCCCAGCAGCGTCCAAAAACGCCAAACGCACGATTTGCGTGTAGCAAGGCTTGTTGGCGTCCATCCGGCGGGAAAACACTTCTGCACGACTCTCCAAGGCGTGGGGGATCCATCCTCCAAAGGGGAAGCCTCTAGCCCTTGTCGTTCCTGCAGTATTCACAGTTCTTCAGCCTAGTAAGAGCTTCTTTGCACCAACCGCTGGCATTTCTTGGGCATCTGCCCATCTCCGAGCTGCTTGTGACTTTTGGACTTGGTCCCCTTGTTCCACAGGTACCCTCAGTCAGGAATCCATCGTTGTTGCATTGCTGATTTGTGTTTTCTTTGCATTTTCCCTCTAACACGACTATTTTGTCCTTAGGGGAACTTTAGTGCACTTTGCACTTACTTTTCAGGGTCTTGGGGAGGGTTATTTTTCTAACTCTCACTATTTTCTAATAGTCCCAGCGACCCTCTACAAGGTCACATAGGTTTGGGGTCCATTCGTGGTTCGCATTCCACTTCTTGAGTATATGGTTTGTGTTGCCCCTATCCCTATGTTTCCCCATTGCATCCTATTGTAACTATACCTTGTTTGCACTGTTTTCTAAGACTATACTGCATATTTTTGCTATTGTGTATATATATCTTGTGTATATTTCCTATCCTCTCACTGAGGGTACACTCTAAGATACTTTGGCATATTGTCATAAAAATAAAGTACCTTTATTTTTAGTATAACTGTGTATTGTGTTTTCTTATGATATTGTGCATATGACACTAAGTGGTACTGTAGTAGCTTCACACGTCTCCTAGTTCAGCCTGAGCTGCTTTGCTAAGCTACCATTATCTATCAGCCTAAGCTGCTAGACACCCTATACACTAATAAGGGATAACTGGGCCTGGTGCAAGGTGCAAGTACCCCTTGGTACTCACTACAAGCCAGTCCAGCCTCCTACACCGACGCCTGGGAAAGACCCTGCACCCGCAGCCCCCAGGACCTGAAGGACCGGACTTTCACTGGAGAAGTGACCCCCAGGAGTCCCTCTCCCTTGCCCAAGTGGAGGTTTCCCCGAGGAATCCCCCCCTTGCCTGCCTGCAGCACTGAAGAGATCCCGAGATCTCTCATAGACTAACATTGCGAACCCGACGCTTGTTTCTACACTGCACCCGGCCGCCCCCGCGCTGCTGAGGGTGAAATTTCTGTGTGGGCTTGTGTCCCCCCCGGTGCCCTACAAAACCCCCCTGGTCTGCCCTCCGAAGACGCGGGTACTTACCTGCAAGCAGACCGGAACCGGGGCACCCCCTTCTCTCCATTCTAGCCTATGTGTTTTGGGCACCACTTTGAACTCTGCACCTGACCGGCCCTGAGCTGCTGGTGTGGTGACTTTGGGGTTGCTCTGAACCCCCAACGGTGGGCTACCTTGGACCAAGAACTGAACCCTGTAAGTGTCTTACTTACCTGGTAAAACCTAACAAAAACTTACCTCCCCTAGGAACTGTGAAAATTGCACTAAGTGTCCACTTTTAAAACAGCTATTTGTCAATAACTTGAAAAGTATACATGCAATTGTTATGATTTAAAGTTCCTAAAGTACTTACCTGCAATACCTTTCGAATGAGATATTACCTGTAGAATTTGAACCTGTGGTTCTTAAAATAAACTAAGAAAAGATATTTTTCTATACAAAACCTATTGGCTGGATTTGTCTCTGAGTGTGTGTACCTCATTTATTGTCTATGTGTATGTACAACAAATGCTTAACACTACTCCTTGGATAAGCCTACTGCTCGACCACACTACCACAAAATAGAGCATTAGTATTATCTATTTTTACCACTATTTTACCTCTAAGGGGAACCCTTGGACTCTGTGCATGCTATTCCTTACTTTGAAATAGCACATACAGAGCCAACTTCCTACATTGGTGGATCAGCGGTGGGGTACAAGACTTTGCATTTGCTGGACTACTCAGCCAATACCTGATCACACGACAAATTCCAAAATTGTCATTAGAAATTGATTTTTGCAATTTGAAAAGTTTTCTAAATTCTTAAAAGACCTGCTAGGGCCTTGTGTTAGATCCTGTTTAGCATTTCTTTAAGAGTTTAAAAGTTTGTAAAAGTTTGAATTAGATTCTAGAACCAGTTGTAGATTCTTAAAAAGTATTCCAACTTTTAGAAGCAAAATGTCTAGCACAGATGCGACTGTGGTGGAACTCGACACCACACCTTACCTCCATCTTAAGATGAGGGAGCTAAGGTCACTCTGTAAAATAAAGAAAATAACAATGGGCCCCAAACCTACCAAAATACAGCTCCAGGAGCTTTTGGCAGAGTTTGAAAAGGCCAACCCCTCTGAGGGTGGCAACTCAGAGGAAGAGGATAGTGACCAGGAGGAAAATTCCCCCCTACCAGTCCTATCTAGGGAGAACAGGGTCCCTCAAACCCTGACTCCAAAAATAATAGTCAGAGATGCTGGTTCCCTCACAGGAGAGACCAACACCTCTGAAATCACTGAGGATAGCCCCAGTGAAGAGGACATCCAGTTAGCCAGGATGGCCAAAAGATTGGCTTTGGAAAGACAGATCCTAGCCATAGAGAGGGAAAGACAAGAGATGGGCCTAGGACCCATCAATGGTGGCAGCAACATAAATAGGGTCAGAGATTCTCCTGACATGTTGAAAATCCCTAAAGGGATTGTAACTAAATATGAAGATGGTGATGACATCACCAAATGGTTCACAGCTTTTGAGAGGGCTTGTGTAACCAGAAAAGTGAACAGATCTCACTGGGGTGCTCTCCTTTGGGAAATGTTCACAGGAAAGTGTAGGGATAGACTCCTCACACTCTCTGGACAAGATGCAGAATCTTATGACCTCATGAAGGGTACCCTGATTGAGGGCTTTGGATTCTCCACTGAGGAGTATAGGATTAGATTCAGGGGGGCTCAAAAATCCTCGAGCCAGACCTGGGTTGACTTTGTAGACTACTCAGTGAAAACACTAGATGGTTGGATTCAAGGCAGTGGTGTAAGTAATTATGATGGGCTGTACAATTTATTTGTGAAAGAACACCTGTTAAGTAATTGTTTCAATGATAAACTGCATCAGCATCTGGTAGACCTAGGACCAATTTCTCCCCAAGAATTGGGAAAGAAGGCGGACCATTGGGTCAAGACAAGGGTGTCCAAGACTTCAACAGGGGGTGACCAAAAGAAAGGGGTCACAAAGACTCCCCAGGGGAAGGGTGATGAGACAACCAAAACTAAAAATAGTAAAGAGTCTTCTACAGGCCCCCAAAAACCTGCACAGGAGGGTGGGCCCAGAGCCTCTTCACAAAACAATGGGTACAAGGGTAAAAACTTTGATCCCAAAAAGGCCTGGTGTCATAGCTGTAAACAGCATGGACACCAAACTGGAGACAAGGCCTGTCCCAAGAAAGGTTCCACTCCAAACTCCCATCCAGGTAACACTGGTATGGCTAGTCTCCAAGTGGGATCAACAGTGTGCCCAGAGCAAATCAGGGTCCACACTGAAGCTACTCTAGTTTCTGAGGGTGGGGTGGATTTAGCCACACTAGCTGTCTGGCCGCCTAACATGCAAAAATACAGACAGCAACTCTTAATTAATGGGACTAGAATAGAGGGCCTGAGGGATACAGGTGCCAGTGTCACCATGGTGACAGAGAAACTGGTTTCCCCTGGCCAATACCTGACTGGAAAAACTTACACAGTCACCAACGCTGACAATCAGAGAAAAGTACATCCCATGGCAATGGTTACTTTAGAATGGGGAGGGGTCAATGGCCTGAAACAGGTGGTGGTCTCCTCAAATATCCCAGTGGACTGTCTGCTTGGAAATGACCTGGAGTCCTCAGCCTGGGCTGAGGTAGAACTAAAAACCCATGCAGCAATGCTGGGTATCCCTGAACTGGTGTGTGTGAAAACAAGAGCACAATGCAAGGCACAGGGTGAAAAAGTAGAGCTGGAGTCTGGAAAAATGGCCCAGCCTACCAAGAGAACAGGAAAGTCAGTTGGGAAACCAACTGCAACACAGCAAAAGAAAGGGAACCTCTCTTCTCAGGAAGGAGTTCTGCCCTCTGAGGGAACTGAGCCTTTGGAGCTTGAACCTTATCAGGATGAGCTCTTAGGCCCAGGGGGACCCTCAAGGGAGGAGCTGTGTAGGGGACAAGAAACCTGTCCCTCTCTTGAAGGCCTTAGGCAGCAAGCTGCTGAAGAGTCCAAGGGCAAGAAAAATGGAACACATAGGGTCTATTGGGAAGATGGACTCCTGTACACTGAGGCCAGAGACCCCAAACCTGGTGCCACTAGGAGAGTGGTAGTGCCTCAGCTGTTCAGAGAGTTCATCCTAACATTGGCCCATGACATTCCCCTTGCTGGACATTTGGGACAAACCAAGACGTGGGAGAGGTTAGTCAACCACTTCTACTGGCCCAATATGTCCAACATGGTTAAGGAGTTTTGCCTCTCCTGCCCCACCTGTCAAGCCAGTGGTAAGACAGGTGGGCACCCAAAGGCCCCCCTCATTCCACTTCCAGTGGTGGGGGTCCCCTTTGAAAGAGTGGGTGTGGACATAGTTGGTCATCTGGAACCTCCCACAGCCTCAGGAAATATGTATATCCTGGTAGTAGTGGATCATGCTACCAGGTATCCTGAAGCTATTCCCCTTAGGTCGACTACTGCCCCTGCGGTAGCCAAGGCCCTCATTGGTATCTTTACCAGAGTGGGTTTCCCTAAGGAGGTGGTGTCTGACAGAGGTACCAACTTCATGTCAGCCTACCTAAAACACATGTGGAATGAGTGTGGAGTGACTTATAAATTCCCTACACCTTACCATCCACAAACTAATGGCTTGGTTGAGAGATTCAACAAGACATTAAAAGGCATGATCATGGGGCTCCCAGAAAAACTCAAAAGGAGATGGGATGTCCTCTTGCCATGTCTGCTTTTCGCTTACAGAGAGGTGCCACAGAAGGGAGAAGGATTCTCACCCTTTGAACTTCTGTTTGGTCATCCTGTAAGGGGACCACTTGCTCTTGTTAAAGAAGGCTGGGAGAGTCCTCTCCATGAGCCTAAACAAGACATAGTGGACTATGTACTTGGCCTTCGCTCTAGAATGGCAGAGTACATGGAAAAGGCAACCAAAAACCTTGAGGCCAGCCAACAGCTCCAGAAGTTTTGGTATGACCAAAAGGCTGCACTGGTTGAGTTCCAACCAGGGCAGAAAGTCTGGGTTCTGGAGCCTGTGGCTCCCAGGGCACTCCAGGACAAATGGAGTGGCCCTTACCCAGTGCTAGAAAGGAAGAGTCAGGTCACCTACTTGGTGGACCTGGGCACAAGCAGGAGCCCCAAGAGGGTGATCCATGTGAACCGCCTTAAACTCTTCCATGACAGGGCTGATGTGAATCTGTTGATGGTAACAGATGAGGATCAGGAGGCAGAGAGTGAACCTCTCCCTGATCTTCTGTCATCAGACCCAAAAGATGGCACAGTAGATGGAGTGATCTACTCAGACACCCTCTCTGGCCAACAGCAAGCTGATTGTAGGAGAGTCCTACAACAGTTTCCTGAACTCTTCTCCTTAACCCCTGGTCAGACACACCTGTGTACCCATGATGTGGACACAGGAGACAGCATGCCTGTCAAAAACAAAATCTTTAGACAGTCTGACCATGTTAAGGAAAGCATCAAGGTGGAAGTCCACAAGATGCTGGAATTGGGAGTAATTGAGCGCTCTGACAGCCCCTGGGCTAGCCCAGTGGTCTTAGTCCCCAAACCTCACACCAAAGATGGAAAGAAAGAGATGAGGTTTTGTGTGGACTACAGAGGGCTCAATTCTGTCACCAAGACAGATGCTCATCCAATTCCAAGAGCTGATGAGCTCATAGACAAATTAGGTGCTGCCAAATTCTTAAGTACCTTTGACTTGACAGCAGGGTACTGGCAAATAAAAATGGCACCTGGAGCAAAAGAGAAAACAGCATTCTCCACACCTGATGGGCATTACCAGTTTACTGTTATGCCCTTTGGTTTAAAGAATGCCCCTGCCACCTTCCAAAGTTTGGTGAATCAAGTCCTTGCTGGCTTGGAGTCCTTTAGCACAGCTTATCTTGATGATATTGCTGTCTTTAGCTCCACCTGGCAGGATCACCTGGTCCACCTGAAGAAGGTTTTGAAGGCTCTGCAATCTGCAGGCCTCTCTATCAAGGCATCCAAATGCCAGATAGGGCAGGGAACTGTGGTTTACTTGGGCCACCTTGTAGGTGGAGGCCAAGTTCAGCCACTCCAACCCAAGATCCAGACTATTCTGGACTGGGTAGCTCCAAAAACCCAGACTCAAGTCAGGGCATTCCTTGGCTTGACTGGGTATTACAGGAGGTTTGTGAAGGGATATGGATCCATTGTGACAGCCCTCACTGAACTCACCTCCAAGAAAATGCCCAAGAAAGTGAACTGGACTGTGGAATGCCAACAGGCCTTTGACACCCTGAAACAGGCAATGTGCTCAGCACCAGTTCTAAAAGCTCCAGATTATTCTAAGCAGTTCATTGTGCAGACTGATGCCTCTGAACATGGGATAGGGGCAGTTTTGTCCCAAACAAATGATGATGGCCTTGACCAGCCTGTTGCTTTCATTAGCAGGAGGTTACTCCCCAGGGAGCAGCGTTGGAGTGCCATTGAGAGGGAGGCCTTTGCTGTGGTTTGGTCCCTGAAGAAGCTGAGACCATACCTCTTTGGGACTCACTTCCTAGTTCAAACTGACCACAGACCTCTCAAATGGCTGATGCAAATGAAAGGTGAAAATCCTAAACTGTTGAGGTGGTCCATCTCCCTACAGGGAATGGACTTTATAGTGGAACACAGACCTGGGACTGCCCATGCCAATGCAGATGGCCTTTCCAGGTTCTTCCACTTAGAAAATGAAGACTCTCTTGGGAAAGTTTAGTCTCATCCTCTTTCGTTTGGGGGGGGGGTTGTGTAAGGAAATGCCTCCTTGGCATGGTTGCCCCCTGACTTTTTGCCTTTGCTGATGCTATGTTTACAATTGAAAGTGTGCTGAGGCCTGCTAACCAGGCCCCAGCACCAGTGTTCTTTCCCTAACCTGTACTTTTGTATCCACAATTGGCAGACCCTGGCATCCAGATAAGTCCCTTGTAACTGGTACTTCTAGTACCAAGGGCCCTGATGCCAAGGAAGGTCTCTAAGGGCTGCAGCATGTCTTATGCCACCCTGGAGACCTCTCACTCAGCACAGACACACTGCTTGCCAGCTTGTGTGTGCTAGTGAGGACAAAACGAGTAAGTCGACATGGCACTCCCCTCAGGGTGCCATGCCAGCCTCTCACTGCCTATGCAGTATAGGTAAGACACCCCTCTAGCAGGCCTTACAGCCCTAAGGCAGGGTGCACTATACCATAGGTGAGGGTACCAGTGCATGAGCATGGTACCCCTACAGTGTCTAAACAAAACCTTAGACATTGTAAGTGCAGGGTAGCCATAAGAGTATATGGTCTGGGAGTTTGTCAAACACGAACTCCACAGCACCATAATGGCTACACTGAAAACTGGGAAGTTTGGTATCAAACTTCTCAGCACAATAAATGCACACTGATGCCAGTGTACATTTTATTGCAAAATACACCCCAGAGGGCACCTTAGAGGTGCCCCCTGAAACTTAACCGACTGTCTGTGTAGGCTGACTAGTTCCAGCAGCCTGCCACACCAGAGACATGTTGCTGGTCCCATGGGGAGAGTGCCTTTGTCACTCTGAGGCCAGTAACAAAGCCTGCACTGGGTGGAGATGCTAACACCTCCCCCAGGCAGGAGCTGACACACCTGGCGGTGAGCCTCAAAGGCTCACCCCTTTGTCACAGCCCAGCAGGGCACTCCAGCTTAGTGGAGTTGCCCGCCCCCTCCGGCCACGGCCCCCACTTTTGGCGGCAAGGCTGGAGGGAACAAAGAAAGCAACAAGGAGGAGTCACTGGCCAGTCAGGACAGCCCCTAAGGTGTCTTGAGCTGAAGTGACTCTAACTTTTAGAAATCCTCCATCTTGCAGATGGAGGATTCCCCCAATAGGGTTAGGATTGTGACCCCCTCCCCTTGGGAGGAGGCACAAAGAGGGTGTACCCACCCTCAGGGCTAGTAGCCATTGGCTACTAACCCCCCAGACCTAAACACGCCCTTAAATTTAGTATTTAAGGGCTACCCTGAACCCTAGAAAATGAGATTCCTGCAAACTACAAGAAGAAGGACTGCCTAGCTGAAAACCCCTGCAGAGGAAGACCAGAAGACGACAACTGCCTTGGCTCCAGAAACTCACCGGCCTGTCTCCTGCCTTCCAAAGATCCTGCTCCAGCGACGCCTTCCAAAGGGACCAGCGACCTCGACATCCTCTGAGGACTGCCCCTGCTTCGAAAAGACAAGAAACTCCTGAGGACAGCGGACCTGCTCCAAGAAAGGCTGCAACTTTGTTTCCAGCAGCTTTGAAAGAACCCTGCAAGCTCCCCGCAAGAAGCGTGAGACTTGCAACACTGCACCCGGCGACCCCGACTCGGCTGGTGGAGATCCAACACCTCAGGAGGGACCCCAGGACTACTCTGATACTGTGAGTACCAAAACCTGTCCCCCCTGAGCCCCCACAGCGCCGCCTGCAGAGGGAATCCCGAGGCTTCCCCTGACCGCGACTCTTTGAATCCAAAGTCCCGACGCCTGGGAAAGACCCTGCACCCGCAGCCCCCAGGACCTGAAGGACCGGACTTTCACTGGAGAAGTGACCCCCAGGAGTCCCTCTCCCTTGCCCAAGTGGAGGTTTCCCCGAGGAATCCCCCCCTTGCCTGCCTGCAGCGCTGAAGAGATCCCGAGATCTCTCATAGACTAACATTGCGAACCCGACGCTTGTTTCTACACTGCACCCGGCCGCCCCCGCGCTGCTGAGGGTGAAATTTCTGTGTGGGCTTGTGTCCCCCCCGGTGCCCTACAAAACCCCCCTGGTCTGCCCTCCGAAGACGCGGGTACTTACCTGCAAGCAGACCGGAACCGGGGCACCCCCTTCTCTCCATTCTAGCCTATGTGTTTTGGGCACCACTTTGAACTCTGCACCTGACCGGCCCTGAGCTGCTGGTGTGGTGACTTTGGGGTTGCTCTGAACCCCCAACGGTGGGCTACCTTGGACCAAGAACTGAACCCTGTAAGTGTCTTACTTACCTGGTAAAACCTAACAAAAACTTACCTCCCCTAGGAACTGTGAAAATTGCACTAAGTGTCCACTTTTAAAACAGCTATTTGTCAATAACTTGAAAAGTATACATGCAATTGTTATGATTTAAAGTTCCTAAAGTACTTACCTGCAATACCTTTCGAATGAGATATTACCTGTAGAATTTGAACCTGTGGTTCTTAAAATAAACTAAGAAAAGATATTTTTCTATACAAAAACCTATTGGCTGGATTTGTCTCTGAGTGTGTGTACCTCATTTATTGTCTATGTGTATGTACAACAAATGCTTAACACTACTCCTTGGATAAGCCTACTGCTCGACCACACTACCACAAAATAGAGCATTAGTATTATCTATTTTTACCACTATTTTACCTCTAAGGGGAACCCTTGGACTCTGTGCATGCTATTCCTTACTTTGAAATAGCACATACAGAGCCAACTTCCTACAGAGGCTGTGACTGGATACAGTGCTCCTCCAGGAGACGCACCTCAAAGGTACTAAGTGTACATTTTTGGGCAGGGGGACTTATGTCACATTGGTGCATGTGGGCATCACTTCAGGCTCGATAGGAGTGCCGATCTTAGTTTGTGGGTCACCTCCCCTTCAGGCCTACAAGGCAGGGGGTGGACCCGGCAGGTAGATATGTGGGGGTGCAGTGGTCCTGTGGGGAACAAGAGCTGTTTCTCCTGAGTGTCTATGCACCACCCCGACTCCAGTCCCCGATGTTAGTGAAACTAGCGTAGATACTCCTGGGGACAGAGACTGAGCTGCATGTGGTAGGTGGTGACTTTAATGATGTGATGGCCTTTGAGGTGGATAGATTGGGGGGTGACTGAGAGCAGTACTTCCCCCCACACCGCTAAGCCGCTTTGTCACAGCCCTGGGACCCTCTGACTTGTGGTGGAGGGCTCACATTTTTACACTGGTGGGAGAGGTGGGATCAGTTACACAAGCAGATTATTTGGCCCGGGTTTGTCCGATCATAAACCCTCACTAGTTAGGTTTGGGAAATGTAGAGAGGGACAGCGTAGATGACTAGAGGCTTGGGAGTTACAGGACAAGGAAGTGTCACATGAGCTGCGGGTGGATACTGAGCTCTATTTTTGTTAGAATATGGGATCGGTCGAGTCTCCGGTAGTGCTTTGGGTAGCTGACAAGACACTGCTACGACACAGTGCCCAAAACCTGGTGGCACAGAAGAGGAAGAAAGAATCACAAACCTTGAGTACATACGAGCACCAGCTCGAGGATCTGGGAGAGGCAGTGGGATGAGAACTGATCCCCCTAGGCCTTTTGCCAGCTAGAACTCAAAAGGGCTGAGTATAGGGCGGTGGCAGAAAAGGAGGCAAGGGCCAGGCTTCATAATGCCCAATATAGGCTATACGTTACAGGGGACAAAGCAGGAAAACTCCTGGCTTGGCTTGGGAAAAAGGAAATGGAAGCCAGCTATATAGACAAGATAGTGACCCCGAAGTGGGAAAGGGCAATATCTACCAAAGACATAGCGGGGGCCCTCGCTGAATAATACCAGAAGTTATAGGCAGCACGACCGTTACCGGATGAACAGCAGATTAGGCGCTACCTACAAGGCCTTGAAGTCACGGTCTTAGATGCAGGGGCTGGGGAGGTGCTGGAAGGGGAGATTACCTAGGAAGAGATTAAAGCAGCCACCACGAAGCTCTCTTCTGGGAAGGTCCTGGGTCCAAACAGGTTTCCAGCAGAGCTATACAAGCGATACAATGACATTCTGGCCCCTCAATTACTGGATATGTTCCAAGAAGTGACAGCCCAAGAGGACCACCCCCTAGATATGCGACTGGCAGAAATAGTGGTAATTCATAGGGAGGGGAGATTTAGGACTTCCTGCGCATCCTACAGACCAATCTCCCTCCTAAATTTAAAGTTGAAAATTCTAGCCATGGTTTTAGCGATACGATTGATGGGAGTTATCACTCCTCTGGTTCATAGAGGCAAATCTGGCTTCATGCCGGGACGCTCCACGAGATATAATCTAAGGCATACCCATAATTGGATACATACTATATTAAGGCGCCCGGACCTCCATTTGTTCCTGGCGCTCAATGCCAAAAAGGCATTTGATGCGGTACATTGGCCCTTCATGGACAGTACTTTGGAGAGATCTGGCATTGGCCCAAGACATCGAGAGTGGGTGGGATTGCTCTATTGCAGTCCAGTGGCTGAAGTGAGAGTAAATGGAGCTCTTTCCTCAGAGCTCCCAATTGCGAGGGGGGACTAGACAGGGATGCCCCTTGTCCCCTTTGTTGTTTGCCCTCCCGATTGATATGTACCATGTACGTAATCTAGAGAAGATGGCAAGAGCCTGTCAAACGGATCTGGAGCATTGGGAGGGTCTTTCACTAACCCTGATGGGGTGGGTGGCTATGTTTAAAATTATCCCTCTACCAAAGATACTCTTTGTTCTGCAAAACACGTATTACCATGCCCCATTAGACAGTCTTTCAATCCCTGGCATGTGATATACAGCTCTTTCTTTGGGAAAAGAAGCACCCTCATATTGCTCTCAGAACGTTGCAAAGAAATCAGTATAATGAGGGGTTACCTCTGTCAGACATAGAAGTATACTACTGGGCAGCTCACCTGAAAAATATTAAAGGTATGGCTGTACGCACCGAGGGACCACCCCACATATAAGTTGCAAAGACTACAATGGGAGAGGAAAACATGCCTCCAATACATGTATGGAGGAAAGAGAATGAAGAACTTGTTTCTGGCCACCCAAGCGGCAATTAGAGCATGGATTAAAACCACTTAAGTATTGGGATGGCTACGCAGGCCCACTAAGATGACTCCCCTCTGGGAGGGAACCTGGCTGCTAGAAATCAATAAGCTGACAGGCTTTGAGGCTTGGGAGCGGGTAGACATTTCCAAGATTGGGAATGTGACAGACAGAGGAAACCTTAAGTCTTATGACTCACTTAGTGCTGCCTGTGAGCTTGGTCCAAAACAGCAGTTTCAGTATACCCGACTGAGGCTTGCCTGAAGGGCGTTAGGTCTTTCTGGGGATACTATACCTGACTACTCCCAGATAGAAGGCAGACTGCTGACAGAGAATATACACTCCAAAGCGATTTCCACGGTGTAGAAGACTATTATTAATAATATGCCTGACACTCTAAGTTGCGCCAGACAATGGGAAATTGATATAGGGGAAGAAAATTAGTTACTTACCTGTAACTGTGGTTCTCCAATATTGGTATCTTTCATAGATTCACATGCTTGAATCATCCCCGTCGTCGAGGTGGGAGCCTCACGGTAACCTGAAATACATATAGCAGTACATATTAAACACTAGGCCTCAATGGCCTCCTTGGGTTCTTTTATAGTCTATCCTTGTCGTTTTGCAAAAAGACCCAAAGTTTAAACTCAGCCAATGAAAAAACATAAGACATGAAACAGACTAATCTTGATTAATATATGAAAAAAAAGTTGTTTACCTTACTCTGGATGTGGAGGTGGGATGATCCATGAGGCTCACCTTGGCGAAACAAGTGCCTCAAGACTGTTTGGCCCACTGCTGTGTCCATGGTATTCGCCTCCTCAAGACAATAGTGCCTCGTGAAGGTGTGCTGGCTGGACCATGTAGCTGCTCTGCAGATTTGCTGTAGGGGTACTCCAGCAAAGAGGGCAGCCGATGCCGCTACTGCCCTAGTCGTGTGGGTCCATACATTACTGTGGAGAGGCTTACCAGCTTTGGTATGACAGAAATGTATGGCTAGGCCAATCCACCTAGCTATAGTTTGTTTGGATACTGCAAGTCCCTTCCTTGCGCTTCCGAAGGCTACGAATAACTGGTCCGACCTGCGTATGCTCTGGGTCTTTTGCAGGTAAAACTTCAGACATCTTTTAACGTCCAGAGAATGCAGTGCTCTTTCTGCCACTCTCTGTGGATTATGAAAGAAAGTCTTCAAAACAACTGGTTCATTTAGATGGAAAGTTTAAGGCACCTTCGGAATGTACTTGGGATTTGTTCTTAAAATCACGCTAGTAGTGGTGAACTGAAGAAAAGGCTCTTTAATCGTGAATGCCTGTATGTCACTCACTCTTAGCTGAGGTAAGAGCAAGCAACAGCACCGTCTTCCATGCAATGAATTTTAACTCCGCTCTATGAATAGGCTCAAAAGGAGGCTTCAAGAGCTGCCCCAGGACCACGTTCAAAGACCACAACGGTGGAGGTTTTTGCACTGGCGGAAAAGTACGAAACAGCCCCTTAAGAAACTGTTTCACAATTCTGGTGGAACACAATGAAACCGCTTCCTGAGATATGCAGTATCTTGAAATTGCCACCACGTGCACGCGGATAGAAGCGTATGAGTGTCCAGACTTTGCCAGGTGCAACAAGTACGGTAATACCTGTTCTGGAGGCGAAGAGATCGGGTGCATTCCTTCAGCCGCGCACCACAGACAAAAACACTTCCATTTTAGTCTGTAGGTCTTGTTGGTAGTATCCGCTCTAGCCCTGGCTAGAATCTTTCAGCATTAAGAAGAGATATTTACTTTGGAGTACTCATGGAAGTCAGGAGCCAGGCCGATAAGTGGAGATGACGGGTCCGGATGTCTGACTTGGCCCTGGTGCATCGTTAATAGGGCTGGTTTCCGTTTGAGTAGCACATGTGGTCGTTCCGAGGGGAATGAGAAGCTCCATGAACCACACCTGTCTGGGCCATCTCGGTGCTATTAACAGGATGCGACAACCCTCCACTTTCATTTTCCTGAGGACCCTCGGTATGAGTGGGATCAGAGGAAAAGCATAAGCATAAATGCCTGACCATCTTATCGAAAACGCATTCCCCCACGACCCTCTTTGGGGAAGCCAGCTTGCGTACTAAGGGCATTTTTTGTTCTTGAATGTGGCAAACAGATCGATGTTTGGTTTGCCCCATAATTGGAATATTTGATCCAGAACCTCCTGATCCAGTTCCCACTCATGGTAGGGAATTATTGTCCTGCTCAGTGTGTCCGCTAGCACATTGTTGTCTCCTGCAACATGTTCTGCCTTCAGAGAAATGTTGTGCTCTCTGGCCCATTTCCATATGTTTTGAGCCTGCCGTGAGAGCTGTAGAGACTTCGTGCCACCTTGTTTGTTTAGGTAAAACATGCAAGTGTTATCGTCCATTCTGATCAAAACGTCTGAACCCTGAATCCTTGGTTGGAAAGCTTTTAGGGCAAAATCTATCGCTTTGAGCTCCAGGTGATTGATGTGGAGCTGTCTGTCCTTCGGGGTCCAGGACCCACTGATGCGAAGATCCTGAAGGTGGGCACCCCACCCTTCAAGGGAAGCATCCATTGTCACTACATAGCGAGGCACCTGGTGCAGAAACGTGAGACCGCTGGATAAATTTGTTGGTGTTGCCCACCAATCCAAGGCTACTCTCATTTTCGATGTGGTGAGAATCTTGTCTTCGAAAGACCCCTGAAGCTGATGCCATTGCAAATCCAGTTGCTCTTGCAGTGGCCGCATTTGTAACCTGCAGTCCGGAACCAGTGGGATGCATGATGAGATCATTCCCAGCAAAGATTTGTAAATGCGAACTGAAACGCACTTTTTTGCCGAGAGGTTGCGGGCTCACCTGCTGAGCTTGAACTGTCTTTCCTGCGACGGATACACTTTGCCTTGGATAGTTTCCAGCATTGCCCCTAAAAAGTTCAATGTTTGCGTTGGATGAGGATGTGATTTCTGGTAGTTGACCGTAAGTCCCAGATCGCCGAACAACTGGAGGCAGAGAGATAAGTGACGCACCACCTGTTGTTTCGATGGGGAAACACCTGTACGCCCGACTGCCGCATATGAGCCGCCACTAGAGCCAGCATCTTTGTAAAAATTCTGGGGGCTGATTTTAAACCGAAAGGAAGGACCCGAAACTGTAGGTGCATACCTGCTACCTTGAACCTGAGGAATTTTCGGTGGTTGCGGTGTATTGGAACATGAAAATATGCATCTTGGAGGTCTAGGGATGCCATATGATCTCCGGTATTCAGGAGGCGCAAGATGTCCTGCAATGTCACCATCCGGAACAACTGTTTTCTCAAAAATTAGTTTAGCAACCGTAAGGCCAGAATGGGGTGCCAGTCTCCGGAGGGTTTCTTCACTAGAAAGAAGCGTGAGTAGATACCCCTGTTCCTGTGAGGAGCAGGGACCAGCTCTATTGCTCCCTTGCGTAGCATCACTTGTACTTCCTTGAGAAGTTGGGCTACTCGCGGAGGTAGAGGGCCCGACGGCAGGACGTTCGGTGGTTTCTGAATGAATTCCAGAGTATGTACTCTGGCTACTACGTCCAACACCCATTTGTCTGATGTTATGGCCTTCCAACGAAGGAAATGAGAAAAGTGATGCGACCCCCGACCTTGAATCCCCTGGCAGTGTAGGAAGCTAGTATGGCTAGCTGGTCATTTGTTCCTGGCGGTGTCTCTTCCTCTTGGCGCTGATCTTCCTTTCGCTGGGTGCCAATATGCTGCGGCAGGCAGCAACCGGTAATGCAGTTGATGCTGGCCGTATTGTTGTCTGGGTCCCGACGAAGAGGACTGATACTGGGGTCTATGTTGCTGAAACCCCCCTTGAAAGGAGTAATTTCCCCTGCCTCTTGCCCCCACGAAAGGGCTGCCTGCGGTAATGCAAGGTACCAAGCGATCTTGCCGTATCTGTATCCGTCTTTATGGATTGCAGAATGTCCTCCACATGCTTTCCAAATAAACTCTCTCCATCAAACAGCATATCGAGAATGCGGCTCTGAACTTCTGGGCAGAACGAGGTAGACTTGAGCCACCCCTGCCTACGCAAGACCACTGCTCCTGCGATTTGGCGGAATCCTGTTAGGGAAATGTCAATGGCGCAGTCAATGATTTCCGCTGCAACCCACTCCCCTTCTTGCAGTACTTTCCTTGCTTCCACCTTGACATCCCCAGGTAATAATGCACTTAAGCTGACATGTCAGCCCACATCTCTCTGTCATACCTCCCCAGAATGGCTAAGGAGTTGGCTACCTTCACTGTGATCGCCGCCACCGAGGAGAACTTTTTCCCAATATTATCTAACCTCCTTCCATCCTTGTCAGGAAGCGCTGCAATTGGTGCCGAAGGGTTCTTTGACCTGCGCTGTGCAGCTTGTGATATCACCGAGTCCGGCTTCGGCTGCGATATTAAACAGGCTGGAGTGTTGTCCAGGGCCTTGTATTTCTTTTCTAGCTTAGGCATCTGCGAAGGCACTGTGGCTAGGTTCTTCATAGCCTTCAATCCCTCTTGCCAGAGGAAGTCCACTATTGGTATTGCCCTTATAGATTTTCTCGATGGCTCCTTGAAATCGTATAGGAAACAATCTGTCTCTTGGGACACAAGAGGTAATTCAAACCTCTTGGCTGCTCTCTCCATTAGATTGTGGAAACCCCCAATGTCCTACGGGGGCGAGTCAACTGGTGCTGCTGGCAGAGGAGACGGTGTAGAAATGAGGTAGTCATCCCACTCACTAGGGGCTGCCTCAGAAATTTCTACTTCCTCTCTCTCTTCATCTGATGAGATGTGTTCCTCCTGTGGCGGTGGCACGAATGGGACACTTCCTTGCAGCGTTCCTGGAGGACTAGGAAACAGGGCCTGTATAGGTGTCCGTGGACCGTACGGTCTAGATGGGGTTGCCGGCGTTTATGGTGGAAATCGTCGATAGTAGTCCTTAAACACACTCTGCAGATTTGATACTAGAGACCTAGGCATGGGGAATGACGGTTCCGGTTCACCTGCCGGGTATGAAGAGCCCTCTTGATACATCGTTGAAGAATAGAAGAGCTGCTGCTGTTCTTCCTCCTCCTTATCTAAGTCCTGGCACTTTACGTGCAGCTGAGATGGGCTACTGGCTGCACTGAACAGACCTTCATCCTGGGAATAGTTATCATCCAATAGATTCTGCAGTGGATATGGCAGGACTTTACTTGGAGATGTATGGCTTGGAAGGATTGAAGATGTCCTTTCCCCCATGGAGATAAAAGAAAGAGGGAGGAATCTTGAGGACTCCTGCTGTGCCTCCAAATCTGCAGTAGAGGACATGGTCAGTGGCTGAGTGGACAGAACCTCCATCCCTGCAGCTGACATTTCAGCATTCATCATCGAGGGTTGTCTCGTGGACGGTACAGGTTTGCTCGTCGACGTTGTCTATGTCTTTCTCGCCGACAGAAGCTTCGTCGACGGTAATGCTGCCGCCGATGGATAAACTACCTCGGCTCCCACCGTCGACGATGTCTTCGGCGACGATGCCTTCTTGAATATCTTAGCTGTTATGATCGTCGTCGACGACAGTGGTGAGGATGTCATAATCATTGGCGACACAGCCGTCGTAAACGTGGATGTCATCGTCGTCGCTGTGACCGTCGACGACTGACCTTTTTTGGTGATATCAGATGTAGGCCTTACCGGATCACTTGTTGGCGACAGTGACAGAGAGGCACTTTTTGCTGGTGCCTTTTTTGTCACAGGTGTTGTAGGCTCTGAACGAACCTTTTTCAAGAATTTCGCCTGTGTTCTGAGGCGGCAGTGGAAGGCTCTTGGTGCCCCTGCTTTTCTATAGACTTATGCTTCGTCTTTTTTACCATCTTTCTTGGTGGTTCCTCAGGCAGTTCTTCTTTTGCTCCATGACGCTTGAGGGAGCGAGATGGTGCTTCACCTTCATCTCAGGATGGGTTTTTCATAGCTTTCTGCCTCTGGAGCCACAACAGAAGCCTACCCTCACGGTCCTTGAGGGTTTTCTGACTAAAGGTGCAACAGATTTTACAGTCTCTCACCTTGTGGTCAGGATGGAGGCAGTAAATACATTTCTTGTGGGGGTCCTCCACATGAAGTCTCTTCTTCCCACAACTGCCACAATCTCTAAACAGACCTTTCTTAGCCTGCTGAGACAAGCTAGAATCGCAAAAGTGAAATTTCCCGAGAGAAATAATTCCTGTCAGAAAAGTATACTGAGCAGAGCTCAGGGAGACTCCCTTTACACGACGTGCGGTAGAAAATCTGAGGGAGAGAGCCTCTGTTGGGAGTGTTCTAGAGGGTGTCGACACCTGATTGGCTGAGTTTCAACTTTGGGTCTTTTTGCAAAATGACAAGGATAGACTATAAAAGAACCCAAGGAGGCCCTTGAGGCCTAGTGTGTAAAATATACTGCTATATGTATTTCAGGGGTGCAATTTAGGAACCACCTCTTGGATTCAAGCCTGTCAATAAGTTTCATTCTAAAATTACAGCTACATGGTTCAACAGGTGAGCTGTTAAATGCTTAATCTCCTGGATATCCTCACTTACAGACTGACTTACTGAAAATAGTCAATTCTGGATGAAAGCTCATACTTTTTTTTTTTACTGTACAATGTATACCCCTGGTCCTTCACCGCCCTTATTCTCCAAATTTATCACAAAATCTCAGCTGTTTGATCATTTTGGGGATGTACTAGCCCTACTGTTGACGGATCTGTTCAGGTTATCATTTATAATTGTGTTGAAGTCCCCTGCCATGATGATAGGAGAGGATAATTCTAATACATTTAATAATATCTTGTTAAAGGATTCAATGTCCTCCACATTAGCACCACAATCCCCTACTAAGGTGTACCTACTGTCAGGAAGTTCTACCGCATCTAGCCCTCTTATCTGCCTCACTCTCTTTTATAGTAGCCTCCATCTGTTTATCAGAATAGCCACCCCTTTAATGTAGCAATTGTAGTCTTTACAGACCACCTACTGAACCCACTATTGGGTACTAAACAATGTAAACGTTCTTCTCCTGTTTCCTGTATAATAATAATCTCAGCTGGTCAGTCACTTAAGAACTGTAGTATTCTTGCTGGTCACCTTTCTGTGCAAAGCTCATTTACATTCCGGGAGAGAATTTGCACTAGCACTACCTTGCTCCCTCTACTTTTTTTAATCAATTTTATTTGCATTTATCCACATCACATGCATACACAACATCAATTCCAGAATCTATCATACAAGAAAAGCAGTGATCCCATTGCAGGACTAAAGTTTACATCACATTATAAAGACAACAGCTGGAGTCTTGGTCCCTGTTACAAATATGAAAAAAACCAAAAAGAAACATGCTAACTTAAGAGGTCATGCAGCAACATCCGAGTTCACAACGTTATTACTAGTGCTGGCATAATCCTTTCCACCAGAGATGTATTCAATTCTCACCAGAGCTTTACGTAATATACAGAAATAGGTTAGTCAGCATTACATCTACACAGAGGAGTAACAGTACTTGAGATGTGGGGTGTTATTACATTCTTTACGATCAAATGTGGGCAAACAGACAATAAGTAGTGCAATTGAGAAATTGCTACGTTGTGAATCCTTAAGAGATTCCACAATACGCCAAGCACTATCTTCAGTACTAACAATCCAGATCATCACTATATTCTTGCAGGTCTATCAATAGTGTCTCCCAACCCGCCACTATAGAGCGTTTACACAATCCACAGGCTTCCTCTGCCATGCTCCCTTGATAACCCAAGTGCAACCTGTTATGTAGTTAGACGGAACAATGATCTAGTGAACTACTGAAGATGACGTTTGGGGACTTTTTTTCAATATTTCTCTTTTTTCCCCTTGATGTTCCCTTTTACCCCCAGCTTTCTTTTAGCAGTGGATAGCAGATTTTGGGTACATGTTAAGTTATGTATCAAATCCATCAAAACATTGAAATAATGGCGTGGAATTTAGAGGGGGAGAATCCACTGACATAAAGGGACATGAAATACCTTGGAATTAAAGTCACACAAGATCCACACAGGGTTGAAAAAGGGGTTCACAGACAAGTAAATCGTCAATGACCTGGTCCCAGTTACCGCTAACAACTGCTGGAAGAACTAATTTGGTAAAAATGACCATTTACCCAAAATGTAGGTTTCTTTTAACATAACTGCACTGCATTTAAAAAATAAAATAAAGAGAGTGGTTGAAAAACTGCAAGAAATCCAAAGGGAGCAAGGATCTGCTGAAAGAAGCTTAGTAGAGACTAGAAAGAAAGGGGTCTCATTGCCGGACTTTCGGCTTTGTACATGGGCTTTTCAGCTAAAAAAAAAAAAAAAAAGGTAGGATTTTATTAAACAACCCAGCTGGTCCAGGAATTTGCTGCCTGTTTAAGGCAATGTCGAAAAATGTAAGAGGGGGTAAATCTCACTTCTTGTTTAAGTTTAAGGACATGTAATTTTACAAGAAAGTGACATTAAAAGTCTTGCAGGTGATGGTCTTTCTCTGATCTCAGATAAGACAGGCTATGAAGCTCCCATATTAAAGTAGGTTTGTGCCTGTCTGGGAATCTCCAGGTACTCCTTCTCAACTGGGATGAATTAAAGTGGGTGGCCCAGGGGAACATCTCCAGCCTTAGGTTTCTCCATTTAAAAAGCAGGTCCCAAGTCTTGACTGCTAAGGATGGAAACACTAACGAGCTGGAAGAACAACTGGTAAAAGTGACCTTAAGGAAGAACGAGGTCTCACTGTGATACTGGCTGATATTGGATATTAAGGATGAGGACTCTGAACTGCCTGAAGAGTTATAGGGAAGAAACTTGCTGAGACTGTAGATCAAAGACTTAGGGCACGTAACCATGTATGTAATTTATAGCACTGTAAAACCTGCCTATTTAAGAAGGAACCATTTATTCTCCACTCACAGAGTGTTTTGGACACCTAAAAAGATTAGAAGCTGAAGAAAAAAGGACTCTACATACTGTATGAAGTGCAGTTTAGAAAAGGCGGATAGTCATTTATTTATGGAGTGCCCCAGGATACAGCAATATTGGGAATAGGTGGGTAACACAATAAGAGATACCCTCCAAGTAGATATCAAGCTAAGCCTTGAATTAATTATTTTTAGGAGCATGTATCAAACCATGAAGCTGAAGAATGCCAATAGTAAACTGTTGTTCTATCTGATACTGCTGGCAAGGAGAGAAATTTGTAGAAAATGGTTATCTAAGATATCACCTATAAAATCAGAGCGGCTTGATTCTACAATGCACATTTTAAGGATGGACAAATATGCTACTTCTGCAAATTTGAGACAAGTCCACCTCTGATGACTTTGAAAGGGGTAGAGTGAATTAGGACAAGGTTAAGAGCCACAGACGAACGTCGGTGTAGAAGTCCAATGATTACACCAGACCTGGACCTTGGAAACTCCGGTTGGAACAAATTATTTATTAAAGGTCGCTATAAACATCCCAGGCTCAGTAAAATCAAGGTTCCCTGAAAGGATAAGACGGAAGAACAAGGAGACCTGGGGTTGACAGCTGGAGGTGAACGAGGTCAAAGAGGACATTAAAAAAATAAAATAAAATATAACCTACTTCATTTGAAGAGCTGCCTCTTCTTGCTGTCGTTTTTGCTCCTCTTCTTGAATCTTTCTTTCTTCCTCTTCAATTTTTATCTTCTCCTCCTCCTCCTTTCTCTTTTGCTCTTCCTCTGCCTTTACCTTTTCCTCCTCTTTCCTCTTACGCTCCTTCTCATCTTTTTTCCGCTTATCTTCCTCTAGTTTTTTCTTTTTGTCGTCAACTGCCTTCAGACTCTCTCGTTTGGAGCCAAGCTTAAAATCATCTTTGGCTTTCTCTCTAGAGCTTGTCAACCTTCTTTCAGTGCAGTCTTTATCTTTGTTGTTCAAGGAGTCTTTGTCCTCCATGCCTGTTATCCTTTTGTGCTCAGCTGGCATAATGTTGCATAGGCAAGCCTAGAAAGAAAAGTAGACACTGTATTAACACATTGAGAGCATTCATATATGTTGCTTGCTACCTAATCTAACATTTCTCTATGTTTTGCATACATTTAGAATATTTTAAACAGACCATTCTTCTGGGCTGTGCATTTCACAAGGCTAAAACGTTTGCCAATATTTATTAGAAACGGAAAAGGGTACAGCTATAGGAAACGGAAACCTATAAATGAGGTTATAATAAAAGAATTAGGTAAAACTAATTTGCTACAACTAAGTGATGCAAATACATCTCCACAGCAATGCAGAATGTCCCATTCCTGTTATAAAGAATACCAGACATGCCATCCCTGAACAGGTGTGCAGAGTGAATGCTAAGGACTCTCATTGTATACTAGTGACTACTCGGAGCAGGCGACTCCAATTCTTACGCAGGTTGTCTCAGTAAGGAGCCCCCTTCTATTATTTCCGTGGCAGGAGCCCTGAACCACTTCAGAATTATCTCAGGGAGTACCTGCACATTCTGAAACATCTTATAATCTGTGAGTCCTTATTCTCAAATCCACACCTTGAATATTCTTTTTGTAGTTTTCAGTTTGCTGTCGAACTTCATCCTTGATACCTGTAGGCATGTTTTCCTAGAGCTTACTAACAGGTGTTTCACATTTCATCTGTCCTGAAGAGAGACACAAGACGTTTCAAAATGGTATGAAACATCCTCAACAATGTGACATTACTAGATCCCAGGCTAACATTTTTTAACCCTTCTAGTGTGCGTCAGCAAGCAGCCAATGTCAGCACTACCTCCCCAATGCTGCCATCGGCCATCAGCAGACACTGGAGAGGCTTTTAAGTAATCTCCCGGGGAAGTACTGGGGCTTATGTTTCTTCCCTAAATGTGAGGGTCAAATCATAATCACTTCCGCTTAAGCCTCCACCTCTCCCTCAGTCCTCTGTGCAGCTGCACGTCATATGGCAGGCCGACGTCAGAAAAAAATATATAAACCACTGAGTGCCATTATTGCCTACATCTTAAGCAGGGTGTCTCAAAAAGGAGCCTCCTTCTATTATTTCCATGGCAGGACCCCAAACCACTTCATAATTATCTCAGAGAGCACCTGGACATTTTGAAACAACTTAAAATCTGTGGATCCTTATTTTCAAACCCATTCACTGAAAGTTTTTTTTTCTGTTTTCAGTTTGCTGTTGAACTTTGTTCTTGATACTTGTAGGCATGTTTCCCTACAGCTTGTCAACAGGTGTCCCACATTTTGTCTGTCTTGAAGAGAGACATGAGACATTTCAATATGGTATTAAACATCCTCAACAATGTAACACATATTAGATCCCAGGCTAACATTTAACCCTTCTATAGTGTGAGTGTCAGCGGGCGGCCAATGGCAGCACTACCTCCCCAATGCTGCCATCAGCAGACACTGGGGAGCCTTTGAAGTAATTTCCAGTGGAAGCACTGGGGCTTGTTATTTTTTTTCCCTAAATGTGACGGTCAAAGCAGAATCACTTCTGCGTAAGTTGCCACCTCTCAGTCGGTCCATCTGCGGCAGCTGCAAGTCATATGGCATGTTGACATCACAAATAAAAATATAAACCAGTGGGCGTCATTATTGCCTACTGGTTTTACTTAACTGTCCTTCCCCTAAACTAATCACTTTGAGAGAAGAACAGCTGGGTAATGGAGAAGATCCCCCTTTCAAGGTAGCTTCCCCCCTCGTGGATCCCTGCTTGGGGAAACCCTGAGCAAAAGTCCACTCCACTAGACATTATTTGGTGAAGAGGGAGCAGCCACTTGGGAAGCAAGGGCAATTGATCCCCACATTCTGACCACCACTAACCCCTCAGTGGTTCAGAAAGGTCACTAGACATCAGAGATTTTTCATACAAATGATTAAGTGGTGGAGGTGGGGCATCATCACGGAGCCCTGCCTCATCCAAAAGGGGGAGGGGAGTAATAAAGCTTTTATACCACTGCCAAGAAGAAATAATCTTCTTGAATTTTCATGCCACTGGCTATCTATATCGCAGAAGGCCTGCTACTAGGTCTAAATCAATTTTTAGGGGTATGCTTTTTTGCATGAATTTCATAATGTGCAATCAACAGGGTATTACATATTTATATTTAATCATGATGTGTGCAACTAATAACTTTTCACATTGACAATGTAGGCACAAAGCTGTTAAAACAATACCTAGTTTACAGAATTTGGTGTGAATTTAATATGATTTGTGCCCTATCATAAATCTAGTTTGGGTTAGGGTTGAGGTAACATTGGTTATAAATACACATTTCCAGATTCTAGGTCTTTGATTATATGTGATAGGTGGGCAACTTGCTGAGACTTGTTCATCGTTTCATTCACCGTAGGTTTCACAAATAATATTCGAGTCTATGTTTTCAAATCCATTACTGGACACTTGCAGTAAGACATGTCAGCAGTCTAAGACAACCTAAATTTGATAGGATGAAAATGATAATGGTACTAATAAAGACTTAAAGATAGTTCTTGCTTTAATAAGCTGTTAACCTCTGATACCCCTGTCTTACACCAGTCCTTACAACTTAAATAAGATCCCAACTACTTTAATTTTCCTACTTCATCACAGCGAGAGGAGATTGGATTTTGAGATTAGTATCCATTTTTTGTCAAGCTGTAGTAAGGTCTGTATAGTATGTTTTGTGTTATCTTCGGAGTGTTAAACATAAGACTGAAAACTGGGATGACAGGTGACATTTGTATTGAGACTAGGAGTTAATTTTCAATGAATAAACAGCTGTGAAGGTCTACAACAGACAATGAACAATAAGTAGTCATGTATCATACAAGAATGCATTTCTTAGAGGGAAACAATGGGTCACATTCACCCATCTAGGATTCTGATCTAATCACAGTTTTCAATTGCAATTATAGTTTTTTGCCCTCCACACAAGTTTGAAAAATGCTACATCAATTGACTTGAGGATATCGCTGGGCGACTCCAATGGAGAGCGTATTTAATATATAGTTGATAATATGAGTCACCATAATTTTTACCCTCTCTAGTTGCCCCCACCAGCCAATGTGTTTGGCATACCAGGACTTCAGTAGAGATTCAGTTGTTTCCACTTTTTGATTTTGTCTGGCATTCTGATATATATTCTAGTTAAACTAACTCTTTAGGCAGAAGGGTTGCCATCAAACACACTTTTCTATCATATACAAAGGACTCAAATTCAGTGAGTAAACATTGATTTAGCCTTTTTTAGTGAGTTACCCAACTGCTAGTATGTATCTACAGAGGATGTCCAAAAAGACAGAGCCTGTACAATGAGCCTTGGAGGGTAACATCAGCCGCAGCACACCACACTCCTATTACATACACCTGTCAGTTTACCATTGGTCCCATTAACACCTTATCTGCTGGGCATCCTCTTACCCCCAGTGCTGAGCCCTTTTTTGGATATTTGGGGTAGTTCTCACTTAGGCCTTCATAACTTTTTATCCACATAAGCTATCCACGACAAATTTGTGTCCTTCTTTTCCAACATCCTGGGGATTCTAAAGGTACTCAGAGTTTGTGTGTTCCCCTGGAGGAAACCAAGAAATTAGATAAAAAAACAGCGATCATTCTGTTTTTCTTTAAAAGAAAAAAGGGGGGGGGAAAGGCTGCCGAAGAAGGCTTGTGGTTTTTTCCCCTGAAAATGGCATCAAAAAAGGGTTTGTGGTGCTAAAATCACCATCTTCCCAGCTTTCAGGAACAGGCAGACTTGAATCAGAAAACGACATTTCTCAACACAATTTTGGTATTTTATTGGGACATACCCCATTTTTACTTTTTTTTGTGCTTTCAGCCTCCTTCCAGTTAGTGACAGGAAAAGGTGTGAAACCAATGCTGGATCCCGGACAGCTAAACATTTCTGAAACGTAGACAAAATTCTGAATTCAGAAAGGGGACATTTGTGTAGATCCTACAAGGTTTTCCTACAGCAAATAGCAGCTGAAATAAAAAAATATTGAAATTGAGCTGAAAAAACAGCCATTTGTCTCCATTACTCTGTAACCTTTTCCTGTGATGTCAGATTTTTGAAAGCAATATACCGCTACGTCTGCTGGACTCTTCTGGTTGCGGGGATATATAGGGCTTGTAGGTTCATCAAGATCCCTAGGTACCCAGAGCCAATAAATGAGCTGCACCTTGCAATGGGTTTTCATTCTATGGCAGGTATACAGCAATTCATTTGCTGAAATATAAAGAGTGAAAAATAGGTATCAGGAAAACCTTTGTATTTCCAAAATGGTCACACGACAAGGTGTTGAGAAGCAGTGGTTATTTGCACATCTCTGATTTCCGGGGTGCCCATACTAGCATGTGAATTACAGGATATTTCTTAAATAGACGTCTTTTTTACATACTGGCTTACATTTGGAAGGAAAACATGTAGAGAAAGACAAGGGGCAATAACACTTGTTCTGCTATTCTGTGTTCCCCCAAGTCTCCCGATACAAATGGTACCTCACTTGCGTGGGTAGGTCTAATGCCCGCGACAGGAAACGCAATATGGACACATCAAATTTTAACATTGAATACTGATGCGTTTTTTGGAAAGTGCCTAGCTATGGATTTTGGCCTCTAGGTCAGCCGGCACCTAAGGAAACCTACCAAACCTGTGCATTTTTTTTTTAACTTGACACCTAGGGGAATCCAAGGTGGGGTGGACTTGTGGGGCTCTCACCAGGTTCTGTTACCCAGAATCCTTTGCAAACCTCAAAATTTGGCCAACCAAAACACTTTTTCCTCACATTTCGGTGACAGAAAGCTCTGGAATCTGAGAGGAGCCACAAATTTCATTTCACCCACCGTTCCCCCAAGTCTCCCGATAAAAACAGTACCTCACTTGTGTGGGTAGGCCTAGTGTCTGCAACAGGAAGTGCCCCAAAACACAACGTGGACCCATCACATTTTCCCAAAGAAAACAGAGCTGTTTTTTGCAAAGTGCCTAGCTGTGGATTTTGGCCTCTAGCTCAGCCGGCACTTAGGGAAACCTACCAAACCTGTGCATTTTTAAAAACCTGACACCTAGGGGAATCCAAGATGGGGTGACTTGGGGGCTCTCGCCAGGTTCTGTTACCCAGAATCCCTTGCAAACCTCCAACTTTGGACAAAAAAGCACTACTGAATTCCCCCCATGCGTAGCATTCAACAGAAACTTTTCTCTAGCTCTGCACGTCGGTGAGGACGTCACAATTGCCGACTCCACGCAGCTGCGCCTGACATCATTGTGGCAATAAGAGGCCCTCACCGGCGTGCTGACCTCAGTTTACGACATTTTTGACGTGGCTTTGAGACGAATAGAAAAACATCGACAAACTAAACACTCCATGATCATAAGCAATAAACCTTTATAGAGAACCTTTATATAAACCTTTATAGTCTATAGTAAAAGGTGCATACCATCATGAACCAGTTTGAAAACTTGCAAATAACCAGAAATGCAACTATGAATGTATGTACATATTTACAAATATATAAATTAAGACACTGAAGTGCACACCCAAGGCGATCCCGGTATGACCAGACGGACAACGGGGAGGGATTGTGAGGAATCCACAGGTAGCTAGTGTATCCACCAGAAAAAGCATTACCGAAGGTAAGTAACTTGCTCTTCTGATGCATACAACTACCTGTGGATTCCTCACCTAATGAATAGAGTCCCAAAGCAGTACCACCTCGGAGGAGGGTTTCTGTCTGGTCACACCAGGAACTCCTGCAGCACAGACTGCGCAAAATGGCCATCCCTCCACACTCCAAATCCACACAATAATGCTTTACAAAGGTGTGGAGGGAAGACCAAGTTGCGGCCTTACAAATGTCCGCCACCGGAACACCTCTGGCCAGAGCCGATGAAGTCGACTTGGCCCTGGTGAAATGGGCCCTGATCCCCTCAGGAGGATCCTTCTTCGCCAATGAGTAACATATTTTAATACAAAGAACGACCCACCTGGAGAGCGTTCGCTTGTGGACGGCCTTCCCCTTCCTCTTCTCCACGTATCCAATTAAGAGTTGGTAATCCAAGCGAAACTCTCTCATCCTGTCAATATAAAAGCCGAGAGCCCACCCGGGGTCCAGACGATGGAATCTTTCCTCCTCCTTATATGGATGTGGAGGAGGGTAGAACGTCGAGAGAGTGATGGATTGTCCCAAGTGAAACGGAGACACTACCTTGGGGAGGAAAGCCGCCCTGGTCCTCAAAACCACATTGTCTTTAAAAAAAGTTGTAAATGGCGGATGAACAGAAAGGGCCTGGAGCTCACTTACACGTCTAGCCGACGTAATGGCCGTCAGAAACACCGTTTTTAAAATCAAATACCTCAAGGGACAAGAATGAAGAGGCTCAAAGGGAGAGCCCATCAAGAAAGTCAACACCAGATTTAAGTCCCACTGTGGCATCATAAAAGGAGTGGGAGGAAACCTATTAGTAAGCCCCTTCAAAAATCTTAATACCAAAGGAGATTTGAACAGAGAGGGTTGATCAGGAAGACATAAGAAGGCCGAAAGGGCCGAAAGATAGCCTTGAACAGTGGCCACAGCACAACCACGCTGTGCCAACGACAAAGCAAATAACAATATATCTGATAGATGGGCACCTCAGGGATAAATTTTTTGCTCTCCACACCAATTACCAAATTTAGCCCACCTACTAGCATAGACCGATTTGGTGGAGTGTCGCCTGGCCGACAAAAGAACGTCCACCACCTCTGGCTGGAGAGAGAAAACACTCAGGTTGCCCCGTTCAATCTCCAGGCATGAAGGTGCAGGGTCTGGAGGTGGGGGTGTAGAACCTGCTCCTGCGACTGCGAGAGGAGGTCTGCCCTGAGAGGGAGACGGAGTGGAGGGCACAGCGAGAGTTGGAGTAGGTCTGCATACCACACCCTTCGTGGCCAATCAGGAGCTATTAGAATGACTTGGGCCCGGTCTTGGCGAATCTTCCTTAAAACCAGAGGAATCAAGGGTATGGGGGGGAAACACGTAAAGCAACTGGTCGCACCAGGACATCTGAAACGCATCTCCCAACGCGCCTTGCATCGCATACTGAAGGCTGCAGAATGACTGACAGTGCGTGTTCTCCCGACTGGCAAACAGGTCTAGTCAGGGAAAACCCTACATCCGAAAGATGTAAAGAACCAGATCCGGATGCAGATGCCACTCGTCTGAGAAGAACCGACTGAGACTGTCCGCCAGCACGTTTTGAACCCTAGCCAGATGGTTTGCTATTACGCAAAGCCTATGGTCCAGAGCCCAGGACAAGAGTCGCAGAGCCTCTCTGCAAAGAAGGTACGACCCTACACCTCCATGCTTGTTGATATACCACATCGCAGTCGTGTTGTCCTTTAGAACTTGAACCGACTGACCGCGAAGGGAAGGGAAGGGAAGGAAGGAAGGCCTTGAGGGCCAGACAAATCGCCTGCAGTTCCAGCAGATTGGTATGAAACATCTGCTCTACTGGAGACCAACGTCCCTTGATCTCCAGATCCCCCAGATGAACTCCCCACCCCAAAGTGGAGGCATCCGTTATCACCGTGGTCACCGGAGGAGGCAGCGAAAACGGCTTTCCTTGAGAGAGATTGCCGTCCGCAGCCCACCATCGGAGATCCGCTGCAGTGTCTCTGGAGATCCTTATTGACTCCCCAAGATCTCCTCCTTGCTGAAACCACTGCCTGCGGAGGCACCACTGAAGAGCCCTCATGTGCCAGCGTGCATGAGTGACCAACAGAATGCAAGAAGCGAACAGGCCGAGCAGACGAAGGAACTTGAGGACTGGAACTACTACTCCTTCTTGAAACATCGGAATCAACGCCTGAATGTACTGGATCCGCTGTGGCGGAGGAAAGGCCCGATTCAATGTAGTGTCTAGTACTGCCCCTATGAACAGGAGGCGTTGAGAGGGCTCTAGGTGAGATTTGGGTACATTTATTGAAAAACCCAGACTGAACAACAACTGGGTTGCCATCTGCAGATGATGCAACACAAGCCCCGGAGACTCTGCTTTTATCAACCAATCGTCCAAGTTAGGGAATACTGCTATCCCTTTCCTCCTGAGGTCTGCTGCAATAACCGCCATCACCTTCGTGAAGACCCGAGGTGCGGAAGTAAGACCAAAAGGAAGGACCGCAAACTGGTAGTGCTGCGATCCTACCACAAACCGGAGATACTTCCTGTGCGACTTGAGAATGGGAATGTGGAAAAAGGCATCCTGCAATTCAAATCAAAATCAAATCATTAACATTAATTAATATAAAGCGCGCTACTCACCGTGCGGGTCTCAAGGCGCTAGGGGGGAAAGGGGGGGTTATCGCTGCTCGAACAGCCAAGTCTTTAGGAGTCTCCGGAAAGCGGAGTGGTCCTGGGTGGTCCTGAGGCTGGTGGGGAGGGAGTTCCAGGTCTTGGCCGCCAGGAAGGAGAAAGATCTCCCACCCGCCGTGGAGCGGCGGGTGCGAGGGACGGCAGCAAGTGCGAGGCCAGCGGAGCAGAGGGGGCGGGTGGGGACGTAGAAGCTGAGGCGTCTGTTGAGGTATTCCGGTCCCTTGTTGTGGAGGGCTTTGTGTGCGTGGGTGAAAAGACGGAAGGTGATCCTTTTGCTGACTGGGAGCCAATGCAGGTGTCTCAGGTGTGCGGAGATGTGGCTGTTGCGGGGTACGTCGAGGATGAGGCGGGCCGAGGCGTTTTGGATGCGTTGCAGGCGGTTTTGGAGTTTGGCGGTGGTCCCGGCGTAGAGGGTGTTGCCGTAGTCCAGGCGACTCGTGACAAGGGCGTGGGTCACGCTTTTTCTGGTGTCGGCGGGGATCCAGCGGAAGATCTTGCGGAGCATGCGGAGAGTGAGGAAGCAGGCGGAGGACACGGCGTTGACTTGCTTGGTCATGGTGAGAAGAGGGTCCAAGATGAAGCCGAGGTCTGCGGGGGTCGGTGTGGTGCCGAGGGCCGTGGGCCACCAGGAGTCGTCCCAGGCGGACGGGGTGTTGCCGAGGATGAGGACTTCCGTTTTTTCAGAGTTCAGCTTTAGGCGGCTGAGCCTCATCCAATCTGCGACGTCCTTCATACCCTCTTGTAGGTTGGTCTTGGCGCTGGCGGGGTCCTTGGTGAGGGAGAGTACAAGTTGGGTGTCGTCGGCGTAGGAGGTGATGATGATGTCGTGCTTGCGTACGATGTCGGCGAGGGGGCTCATGTAGACATTGAAGAGTGTCGGGCTGAGCGATGAGCCTTGAGGTACGCCGCAGATGATCTTGGTGGGTTCTGAGCGAAACGGAGGGAGGTAAAACTCTTTGGGAGCGGTTAGCGAGGAAGGAGGCGATCCAGTCCAGGGCCTGGCCTTGGATCCCGGTGGAGCGTAGGCGGGTGATTAGGGTGCGGTGACAGACGGTGTCAAAGGCAGCCGAGAGGTCGAGGAGAATGAGGGCGACTGTTTCACCGTTGACCGTTCGACCAACACCATCCAATCCTCCTTGTTCAACGCCATAAGCACCTGTGCTAGAGTCAGCATTTTTAATTTCTCCTGTTTGAGGAACCAATTGGGAGTCAGAAAGTACCTGGAATAGCATCCCTGACCCCACTCTTGCTCTGGAACCAATTCCACTGCGCCCTTCAGCAATAGGGACAGAACCTCCTGTTCTAGCAACAGGAGATGATCTTCTGAACAAAAGGATGGACGGGGAGGGAAGGGAGGGGGAATCTCCCGAAAGGGAAGAGCATAGCCTTTTCTCACCACACTGATGACCCAGGAATCTGATGTTATGGACTCCCACATGGGAAGAAAAAGAGAAAGCCACCCCCCTACCGGAGAGACATGGGAGACGATGGCGAGAGGACTAGGGCTGCTTTCCTTGTGGCAACCCTCCTGAGGAAGAGGAAGGGTGCTGCTGCTGGGTGGCCCTTCTAGTGTGGACCCTACCCCGCCCCCTAAATGATCGATAAGGGAGGCTGGAAGACTGCTGTCCTGGCTGCTGTGATCTCCCACAAAAGGAAATTTGCCTTCCAAAAACTTGCAGCCGCCTAAATGATCGAAATGGGGTTGAAGCAGCCTGCAGACCCAACGACCTAGCAGTGGCCCTACATTCCTTAAAGCGCTCTAGCGCAGAGTCCGCTTTAGATCCAAACAGTTTCGCCCCATCAAAAGGCAAATCCAACAACGTGGCCTGAACATCCGAAGAAAATCCAGAAGTGCGCAACCACGCAAGGCGCCTGGTGGCAACAGAGCTCCCCATGGCTCTTGCAACAGAGTCCGTGGTATCCAGCCCTGACTGAATGACGTGCGTAGCCGCCGCCTGGGCATCCGAGAGTAGGCCATGCAAGTCCTGGGGCATGTCTGGTAGAACTGTCTTCGCCGCATCCATTATAGCATGTATGTACTTGCCAAGAATACAGGTAGCATTGGCAGATTTTAACGCCATGCTACACGACGAAAACACTTTCTTGGCTGACTGTTCCATGCGCTTGGATTCTCAGTCAGATGGAACTTCTGGAAAAGAACCAGGGGCAGACCGCGAAGAACAGGATGCCTGCACGACCAGACTCTCTGGAGAAGGATGTTTAGACAAAAACTCAGGGTCCCCCGGTGCAGACCTATAACGTCTGGCCACTGACCTACTGACAGCCGAAGAGGTCACATACTTCTTCCACACCTCTTCTATTGGTTCCATAAGAGCCTCATTAAATGGTAAAAGAGGATCCACCATGGATGTAGCAGGGTGCAGAACTTACGTCAACAGGCTGGTTTTAACCTGAGCTGTAGGTAAGGGAAGTTCCCCAAAAATTGCAACCTTCCTAATGACTGAGTTAAAGGTGGCTGCCTCCTCCGTATACTCCCCTGGGGAGGCAGGATCCCATTCTGGGGAAGTATCCAGCCCGCTCGCTGTATTCAATCCTGGGAACTCACTCTGGGGATCAGCAATCCCCCCTCCTCAAGGAATTGATGCCGGTATTCCCTTTCCTCCAGCAACCTGAGGGCCTTCCGTCTATATCTTAACTTGTCGACATGGAGTGCAATGACGTCGGTGTATGGCGCCAAGAAGGCGTCATGACAGGATCTCCAGATTCTCCCGACGCCGCAGATGGATCCACCGGCGCCATGGACAAAGGCCCTGCATCTGACGATGCCATCCGGCCTCGAGGCTCCATCTTCTCCAACAACGGCGTCGAAGGTCTCTCCCTCGTCATCGATGGCTGCGCCGCCGGCATAGGCGCATGGTTAGAGTCTCCTGCCGGATAGAATGGCATAAACAGTGTCTGCCTGTACGGAGCCGGAACGCCGAAATTGAATGTCAGGGGACCGGTGGGGCCAGCTGGCGCACCACCTCCTGGAGCCATATTTTGGAATATGGTAAACATGGCGATGAGAAATGCCGCCGGATACGTCCCCGGAGCTGGGAACGTAGGATAGCCCTGAGGAGCTGGGGCCGGCGCCGGGCTGGACTCTTGCGCGCCTGGATGCCCCGGAGAAGCCTGATGACTTTGAGGCTTCACAACCTCGAAGACTGATGGCGCCGGGGACATCTGTGGAGTCACTGGCTGTGGGGACACCGTTGGACTCACTTCCCAAGACTTACTGCGCCCAGTCGACGGAGACCTCGACTCCTGGACCGACGCCGAGAGTCACGGTGACACCGTTTCTTATGAGTCGACTTCCCTGAAGACGAACCATGGTGCTGCTTCCTCTCCTTCTTCGACTTGGCTAAAAATAGCTTAGCCTCACGCTCCTTCAAAGCCTTTGGATTCACCTTCTGACATGACCCACATTCCTGGACGTCATGATCCGAACTGAAGCACCAAAGGCAGTCGTTGTGAGGATCAGTCACCAACATCTGACCTCCGCACTCTCTGCAGGGCTTAAAACCCGACTTCTTTGGAGCCGACATCGAGAAAAAACACAAAGTATCCCTGCGGAAGAGCGAACGATACAGGTAGCTAGAAAAGTAACCGTTATCGAAGGCACGGAAAAAAGGGAACGGACGTCAGCACGCCAGCGAGGGCCTCTTATTGCCACGATGACGTCAGGCGCAGCCGCATGGAGTCGGGCAATTGTGACGTCCTCGGCGACGTGCAGAGCTAGAGAAAAGTTTCCGTTGAATGCTACGCATGGGGAGAATTCATTAGGTGAGGAATCCACAGGTAGTTGTATCCATCAGAAACACTTTTTCCTCACATTTCGGTGATAGAAAGTTCTGGAATCTGGGAGGAGCCACAATTTTCCTTCCACCCAGCATTCCCCCACGTCTCGCAAATAAAAATGGTACCTCACTTGTGTGGGTGGGCCTAGTGCCCGCAACAGGAATATATCACACAACGGTCAATGTTGGTCCTTACATGAGGATGCCATCTCTTCTACTGGCAGAACTGTTGCTCTAACACACTAGCCTACGTAGACAATAACAAAAGTGTGTGTGTGAGAGAGAGAGAGAGAGAGAGAGAGAGAGAGAGAGAGAGAGAGAGAGAGAGAGAGAGAGAGAGAGAGAGAGAGAGAGAGAGAGAGAGAGAGAGAGAGAGAGAGAGAGAGAGAGAGAGAGAGATGCAATCTGCACAAGACACTAAAAAAAAGACACTATTACTTCACCGTGTCACATACCAAGGTCATAGTCTTTAGCACCTCTAACGCCCAGTTCAACAATCATTATTGGTGCTCCCACGACCTCCTCCCCGGATTAACTCACTACTCCCAAGCAAAAGTGCCCTTTATCTCTCCACCGCCCCACCTGCATATACATTTCATTTGTATTATAGTGCAGGTAATGGCTGACTTTACTAATGTACTCAGCAGAAATCCCTTGTGTCTAGTGGGGTTTCCTGGCCCTCGATCGCAACTGTGTTTAAAAGGGGAGAGTCTCCCCTTTCAAACAAGGCTTTCCCGAACGTCGGGAATGCCGTTTGGGGCTTGCAACTGCTTCCTGCTCCGATGGAGAAAACAATAAGAAGCGGATGGAGGGAGACACAGAAGATCTTCCGTGTCTCCCGTGGTATTTTTTTAACCCCCTCCCTGGTGTCAGCCACTAGTCGTGACCCGCATCAGGGAGGTAGTGTGGGCGCACTAAAGAGGTTAGGCACCAATAACTATCACTGTTGTCTTACTGCTGACACAGGACCATGTTCATTTTTAGAATCTGTTCACCAAATTTAAACTTAACCAGCACTTAACACAGAAAGGTCCACAAAAATGTATCAGACATTTCTATGTGCAGCACTACAGCTGCAGTTGGAGAAACAAGTAGTTAAGCCTTTTTCAACAACATGGTGATAAAACCTTTTCGTTACTGCTCAAGAATCTACCTCTCAAAAATCATGTCTGAGCAGAGTGGATGATATTTAATGGTACTGATTCTAATCTACTTCTCGGAATGTTTACACAGATATTGCAGTGTTTTTTAGTTTAAAAATGCTCCAAAATGATTAGGCATGTTGAGGGCCCTTGTGCTCTTAGCAGGATTACATTAGGCTCCACCCCAATTGCTTCTCCTGTGATTGAGAAATGTTAGAAAATCTCATGCAGTGGGGGCAACAGCTTTCCTCTGCATATACTGTAAACCTAAGCAGGGTATCTATCCAGTTGTGGAGAATAAACACAATACATGTCAAAACCAGACAACACAAAAATAGCTTAACAGACCAACATTGGTATGAATTCTATATCACAATTCTAGTATGTAGGTTCTCACTTAGTGCAGACGTGACACGCAGCTCCCTCACAAAAATATCTCTATATTTAGAAGAAGCACTTGAGAACACCACCTCATTTGCCTCGTTTGGCTTTTTGTTTGGTAATTACTTACTAGTAATTTAGAGGGTTTGTGTGGGCTGCCCAGCTGTTTTAGAAACAATTCTATAACGAAGGGCCATCCCGGGTTACAACAATATGAAAGTTGAGGAGAGGACTGCATCAACAGTGGTAAGCTGTATCTCTCTTGCATCTAAAAGAAAGCCTACATTTGTGCACATTTTTAATTTGTGAGCAACATAGTCATGTTATTCAGACAGCAAAGAAAAAAACAAGCTAACTGCTCAAAAAGAATCACCTAAAACCCCCTCTGAATGTGCATATTGTGTGCTGACACAAGGGTCTAGTCAGACAGCTAGAGTTTTCAGTAGACAACATTAAGAAATAAATGTTCAAGGGTGACAGACGAATAGCACCATGTTTTTATGGTATGCTAAAGCATCCAAAAAGCACCATGTCCTAAAAATATAAATTAGCATTCAAAATATTGTGTGAGCAAAGTAAATACATCAAAGAACACACACTGAATTTCAATAACAAGCTGAACTCCATGCTGCATCTGCAGTCTAACTAAAATAAAACTACTTGATGCCACATCACCAAAATCTAATGGGAACCCAAATGGCACAAAGTAACTATCCATGATGTGACATGCTCTTGATAGACAGCCCTAAGGAAAATCAAACTAAGAAAAAACGCTAATGAAAGCTATTGGCTTCAAAGGGCAGACTCAAAGTTCATATGCTCTGTGTATTTCTCACTGTATTTTTGAAGAATGTATTACATTATATCTTCCAGACATCTAAGGTAATCTATAGCAAGAACAGGGAGACAGAGGGAGCCCTAACAGGCATTTTAAAACAAAGCAACTATCTAAAAATCAAACCTGAATAGATTGTTACCCAAAACCCTACCTCTAAGAATGCTGTCAAACCACTTCCCACTAGTCTATGGACCTGCCTCCTTACTAGACTGACAGTCCCAGAATACACTCTTGCCATTTTTACCTCATACTCTAGCATCTCCACTTTGCATTCTATGTTAGACACTAAGGACACTACTATCTTCAGAGTTCCAGCATCTATGGGTTCGATCTTCAAGGTCTTGTGATGCTGATTCTGTGAAGAACACAGATCCAGGGCCTCCAGACTGTGCTCTACTTTAGGCATATGGCCTATGATCTCTACAAAGACCATGTACAAGGCATCTATCATCCCTGTAGGAAAGACATTGTTTTTGGCATGGCTACCCCCACTTTGTGCCTGCTATCAGTATGCTTTGGCTGTTTTCAGGGGGATCCTGCAAACCAGGACACCAGTGATTGTGCTCTCTCCCTCTAAATTTGGTTGCTTAGGACTTTTGCACAACCCACAACTGACATACTGGTGCCCCCATATTAGTCCCTAGTATACGTTACCTAGGTACCCAGGACATTGGGGGCACCAGGTGTTCCCATTGGGCTGCAGAATGTATTGTGCCACCTATGAGAGCCCATGCAAAATGCGTTTGCAGGCCTGCCATTGCAGCCTGCGTGAAAAAATGTATGCACCCTTTCACCACAGGTCACTGCACCAGGTCAGTATAAGTCACCCCTATGGTAGGCCCTTCTAGCCCACAGGGCAGGGTGCAGGTACCTGTGTGACTGCACCCCTGCATGAGCAGAGGTGCCCCTACAAACTCCAGCTCCATTACACTGGACTTTGTATGTGCGGGGAAGCCATTTGGACCCGTGTATTGGACCCAGGTACAGTGGTATGCTTTGAAGGGAACATTTGGTGCCCTCCTTGCATAAACCAGTTTGCACCAGTCCAGGGACCCCCAGTCCCTGCTCTAGTGCGAAACTGGACAAAGGAAAGGATAGTGACCACTCTGCTGTCCATCACCACCCACCGCATCTGGGGTGGGGCCCAGAGCTCCTTCTGCCATCTTGAATCAAAGGTGGGCAGAGGCACCTGGGAGCATCTGCGTGGCCAGGTCATGTAGGTGAAGTAAGAGCTCCCTCCTGATAGGTGGTCAGGCTGCTAGATGACCAATACCCCTTCCTGGGCTATTTAGAGTCTCCCTCTTGGGTGGTTCCTCAGATTCAACGTGCAAGAATCCAGCCAGCAGTACTCCTCTGCAAGCCGTGCAAGCAGTACTCCTCTGCATTGTTTAGTTCATCTTCTGGCCACTGGGACTGCAACTGGACACTCCAGGAACTGACAATCTGCAACTACGGCAACAACTTCGTTCTGCAATATTGTTTCTCCAGCTCCTTCCAGCAACTACAACATTTCCACAACATCATCTGCATCCTCTGAGGTCAGCGAGTCTTCAGACAGCACAAGTAAGAAGCAATCTCCCTTGGATTGAAGGAGACACTCCGATGCATCTGCAGGCACCAACTGCAACAACGACCAGCTGTTTTGATCTGCTCTTCTCCAGAACTGCATGGATCCTTCATCACAGGTGGTGGTCTGGAAAGGTCCCCTTGGTCCTCTACACCAGCTGTCCAACTTGGGAGACGGAAAGCCTTTGTCTCTCCTTGCACAATAATACCCCTGTGCACTGCGATTCTTGCAGCTACCAAGGCTTGTTTGCTCCTCCGCCAAGGGATCTTCAGGCTCAGTGTAAACCTGGCCCCCAGCACTTCTTCCTGCCAAGAACAGGCTCCTACCTGCTGCTCCAGTGACGTGGGACTTCTCTTCAGACGTGCTGCATGGGCCTCACTGCGATGTGCTGTGTCTGTTGCCAGTGGGTTGCCTGTGGGGGCTACCTCCTCTTCCCGTGACTTTCCTAACTGCTGATGGTCACCCCGGACTCCCCTACTTGGGTTGAGTCCCCTGGGCCTTGCTGGTCCTCTTCAGCCGTGCAAAACTTCTTCTCCATCTCTTGCATTTGCTAAGGCTGGTTTTCCAGCACCACTAACTGACTGCATCTCGACCGCTGATGTGGGACACCACTTGCATCACTTCTGGGACTTCTCTTAATCTCCAGTGCTGCACTGCTGACCTTCGTCCACCGTCGATCTGGTCCTGGACCCACAGAAGAGTGGGTAGTGGCTCCTGCCACAACTGGACACTCCAACATGAACTGGAATTGGTCCCCTTCCTTTACAGGTCCTCTTCTGTCAGGATCCACCTTTGGGTTCTTCCAGTCTTGGGTGGGTCTTGCATAATCCTTTTCCAAAGTCCTCCTCTTGATTTGGGGGGACCCAGGCACTTACTTCTCCTGGTCGCTGGGGGTCACTCTGGTACTCACCTCTTGGGGTTCCTAGTTCCTCCAGCTCTCTTCTACTGATTCCACATTCTTGGTGTGGGACTGCCTTTTACATTCCACTTTTTTAGTATATGGTGTAGCCCTCTCTGTTTACCTATACTTTTGCCAATGCTTATTGCTTTCTATGATCTTTACTGATTGCTAATGTGTATATAATAGTGTGTTTACTTACCACCAGTTGGGGGATTGCCTATTCAGTATTCTAGTATTTGTGTTACTATAATAAATTAGCTTTATTTTTTTTTAACACTGCGTGGTCCTTTCATGTGCGATAGTGTTGTGTGACTATAGTGGTATTGTGTAATCTTTACATGTCTCCCAGATAAGTCTTGGCTTCTCAACCACAGCTACCTATAGAGAGCCCTGGCTTCCTAGACACTGCCTACACTTCATTAACAGGGGGATACCTGGATCTGGTATAGGGTGATAACACCACAGGTGTCCAACACACACCAGTCAGCTTACTACAATCCCTTCATTTTATTTTGTGGAGACCTACATGGGGAGCAAATTGGGTGATGAAGTGTCCATTTACCTTCTCACTTAGTTTTCTTTGGAGGCTGCCTGCTCTCCAGAGCAAATTATCCACCAAGGCCCATTGCCAAGGTCAGCTTTAGCACCACAGGAGATCTTTCAGCTGCCTTCTTTCGTCCAACACCTGTAGACTCACACTCTGTGACAGGGTTCACCCAGGTCATCTGTTCAACTGTCACACAAGTCTCCAGCAGCTAGTTCCCAATGCATCTGGTTCAATGCAGACAGTCTTCTCCATCTGCATTTGTAATTTGTCTCCACATTCATCCCCACAGGCTGCCCACTCAGGGCTGGATCCCTGTTTGCAGTTGGGAGCTAGATGAAAACATGTACATCGTCAGCTCTGGTATTTGTGGCAGCTAGGAACCAAGTAAACCCACTCATGGGAAAGCTGCCCCATGTATAGTACCCTACAACCACTATCAGAACTGCCTAAGAGCTCCAGGGAAGATGTACAAAACCAAAGATGTAGGTGCACTAGAACGTCAAATAAAAGTGGTCATCTTGGAGCACGACAATTTCTGTTTCTATAACCTGTTTTTGTAACAGTAGGCGATTAGAAACTTCAAACACTTGACAGCAAACAGAAAGGTAAACACCTAGGCGTGACCAAGCACTTGCATAACTCATTGCCAGAGCATCAAGCTGCATAAGGAATGGAATTCACAATAACAAACTGACGAGAAAAATGACTGACTTAGGAGTACAACAAGCAATGTTAAATATTATGGCTGGGTGAAAGGATGGGCAGTGAAATTAGCTAAGAGAAAGGAAGTTTAAATACATTCAGTGTAATCTTACGTTTCAATAAAGCCTTCTTTCCTTTCAGACCAAATTCATCTCCACACTCATCTCTCTCGTTCAGCCAAAGGCAAAGTCAGCACTTCAACATACAGTACATGGGGCCATTTTTCCTCTCATACCACTAAAAAGACTTGTCATATTGAAACAGCAGGCGGCAATCACAAAAGCAAACCAAAAACAGGACATTTAGAGGTAATACAAACACGCACAGAAACAATGACACATTTGCTGAACCTTTAACTTTACACAACTATTTTGGTATCTATTTTCAACTTATGTACTTTAACTGAAATTTACTAAATCATTTGGTTGTTAACCTTCTTTCAGATATCTGCTGTGTAGTAAAGGATTTCGAAAAAATGTTTAAGTTGTGTGACTTGTCTGTTGGCATCTGCTGCATGAAGCATTATGAAAGGATCTCAGACATCAACTTCAGTAGCATACTCTTAGGGTTCCATCCTTGTGACAAAGAAAAAAGACAATTTGAGCTGAGAACAAATAACATACTATGAGGACGTACAGGTGTTCAATGATTCATTGTTTTCTAAAATCCATTTTCTCCAAGAAGCTTTCTACAGAAGGGGTGGTGAGTGGGACAACATTGTTACAGGAACGCAGTTGCATTTTCCTCGTCTCTACTGTTAAAAACACATTTCGGCAATATATTTATGAGACTCTTCACTTTTAAGACACAGTTGCTCTTCAGTTACATTAAACACTACTGGCCAAAGCTACATTCGACATTCAACTCCTCCCACACAAATCTACATTTCAATGGCTAGCAGACTGATTTTATCACAAAAGCAGAGGCCATCATTACGCATTAACATCCTTCAATGCACAACATCACAAAAATCACACATAAACAGTCTTTGAACGGAATCAAATTCTTCTTTTAATTGCTGCTCCATTACAAATAAGTGGCCCTTTACCCTGATCTTTTAATAACTGTATATTATTAGTTTATGGTTCTCCAATTTATGGAGATTTGTTTTGTTGTGGGGTAGTTTTGAGAGATAGGTAGTTTAGTTTTAAAAAATAAGAAGAAAATGTATTTAATATTGGTGCATTGTTCAATTAATTTGTTATTTTAAACGGCTTGGACGGCATTCTCTAAGGGCTAAATTAGTAAACATATAGGTAATAGGAAGAATTAAATAGACTCAACATTACTCGCAAGATAAAACCTTAGTTTTATAAATGAATTCCTTATCTGTCTCTTGATCCCCAGCATCATTCAAATGCAAGGACAACACACAACTTCTCCTTCAAGTGCAGGGGTGATCAAATGTAGTCCTGCTTTCGTGTTTTTCACCGGCAGCATGTCGCGAGCTGCAGAGTAAGATGCTTGTGAAGCTCTGACTCTGCATTGCAGTTAGGAGAGGCGCCCTGGGCACCCCAAAAGATTTGAGGAGCCATCTTTGTTTGGTTTACTTTGCAAAGATCATTTAGCATTGTACGGTGGAGGTTTTACCACTTATCATCAGTTGACAGTTGTGTCAGCTGCGATCAGGAGTTTTCTTGAGGAGGTTAATTACAAGGGCTTGAGCTTTTGTGTTGTTGTTTTGGATCACTGTTGGTGTTTTTATTGGAAATCTTTCATATTCAGTGAGTTTTCAAAGAAAGTGACAGGTACAGAGCTTGAGACTGTGGTTGTCCCTGAAGGAAAAATTTAAGTAGAAATAATTAAACTGATTCAAAACGAGTGGAGGAGTTGTAGTCAGGAAATTTCAGAAAAAGTTATAGAGAAAAAGAAAAGAGCAGGATCAGACAATCTATATTGGTCTTTTTCTGAGGGTGATGCTGACGAAGTTGAAAAACAAGGTAAGAGAAAGACGAAAAACAAATCTTTTATGTGAAGGACAGAAAAGCAAGAGAGCAATGGTTGGTCATCGCACAACAAAGGATAAATGAGGCACAATGCCTATGAGGCACAAAAGGTAATGAGAAAGGTGTCCTAAGCGACATAAAAGAGAGGCGTCCTAAGCAGTGCAATGGATTAGGGATGTCAAGATGATGAGTTTATGAATCGGGATTTTGTGAAGAAGGAAGCAGACATTTTGGATGAATAAGTTATTAGATATACAAAATGATGGTGATTGTGTTATCAATGACCAGATCTGTCTCACTATTTATTTGGATTCTGAATTTACCTTTGTGTGTAAAATGGGTCGAGATCCTCGAAACAACCTTGAGAGGTCACTCAAACAGTGGCAAGAAAAACTCTTGGATGTGGTGGGTCCGTTAGCTCGGATCCTTGAAATGGCGGAGGAGGCTTATATTAATGAAACTCCAGTGGATGGAGTAAGAAAGCTCTGGTCTTTTGAGGGAATGCAAACATAAGACATATTGCAGAAAGAAGGAAGGCTGGGTTGTTTAAGATAAACCCTAAGTTAGGTGATTAAGCAGTAAAGGAGACAAGTGAAAACCCAAAGTGCTTGGAAAGAACATATGGAGCTTCAGCAAATAAGTGTCAACATTAACAGCTTTGGATAAGGCCCAATACAATATGGGGAGAATGTTTAGCAGTAGTGTTTCTTAGAAGGGCTGGCAGAAGGGAACTTTCTCTTGGCATTATGTCCGGAGAGGAGGAAGAGGTTATCAGGCAAGTGCAGGAGACAATGTTTATCCTAAGAGAGGGAGATTTCAAAGAGGCCAAAGGAATAAGACCCAAGGACAAGAACTAACAGGCTTTCAAGGCGAGTATAGGGCCTACTTTTGGTTCTTTCCCAGAAAAACCAGGAGGTCAGTTAAGACATTTAAAAAAAGAATGGGAATTGATTACAAGGAATCCTTGGCTGGTAGAGACAATTCAAGGATACAAGATGGAGTTCATAGAAACTCCATGTCAATACAAACATCTGAGAGAATTGATGAAGAGCAAGGAACAGAGGGTTGTAGTAGAGAAGGAAATAGCAAGCTTGCTAGAAAAGAATGCAATTGTGAAACATTGAAGATATAGTTTATTTAAGAACTGTGTTCTTAGGAGAGGAAAAGGAAAAAGGATGGAGGCCAGTCATACATTTGAGAGAGATGAACAGGTTTCTGGTTTACAGACACTTCAAGATGGAGGTTATTCATCTCTTAAGTGAGATGCTGGTGAGGAAAGATTGGTTAGTAAATATTTATCTGAAAGATGCTTTCCGATTCGGAATAGTGAAGTAAACAGTCCGCCATATGTTTAGTTATTTTGACAAGGACAAGTTTATCAATTCTGTTTCCTTCCTTGTGGTCTCTCCACCTTCTTGTTATTTCACCAAGGTGTTGAGAGGAGTGGTACCTTCTCTATGGGAGAGAGGTACAAGTTACTTACCTTTGGTAACGAAATATCTGGTAGAGAGATATTCTAGTTGCACATTACTTACCTTAGAATTTCCCCCAGGCGTTAGAGTGGATCCGGAGATTTTTCTTTGAGCAATACCCTTGCGTGTCGGTAGGTGGCGATGGTCGACTCTGCGGGGGTCATTGGCGTCATAGACACCGTGATGATGTCAGGAGTAGTACATAGACGCCGCCTTAGCGCAATGACGTCAGTTTCTTTTAACGACTTTCCACGCCAAAGCCCAGAGCCTCTAAGAACACAGATTGGTGCGCCAGAGCTGAGGGCCTGAAGGTGAATCCCTGTCCCTACAAATCAGGTCGCAAGCGGGGAGGATGGGTGGGTCGGTAAGGAATCTGCAACTAGAATATGTCTCTACCAGATATTTTGTTACCGAAGATAAGTAAATTGTACATCTGATAGAGACTTCTAGTTGCAGATTTCTTAGCTTAGAAAAGATACCCAAGCAATGCCATCCTCGTCGGTGAGTTACGAACCAAGATCATACTAGAAAGTCCTGCAGGAACGAACGACCAAAGTAGCCGTCCCGATGGACCGGACTCTCCAGGCAGTAGTGTTTAGCAAACGTGTGCAGGGACGCTCACATAGCTGACTGGCAGATATCCAGGACAGGAATTCAGCGTGCTAACGCAGTGGAAGCAGCAGTCGCTCTTTTGGAGTGAGCATGAAAGTCCTCAGGAGCTTGCTTCTTGGCCAAAGCGTAGCACCTCTTGATGCAAAGAAGTACCCATTGAGGGTATCCACTCGGAAATCTTTAGTAAGATTAAGATAAAACGTCAATGCTCTTTTTGGGTCCAGACGGTGTAGTCTCTCCTCCTAATGGGAAGGATGTGGGGGTGCATAAAAAGTAGGCAGGGTAATGGGGTGGCCTACATGAAAAGGCATAACCACCTTGGGAAGGAAGGAAGCCTTAGTGCTCAACACCACTTTGTCAGGATGCACAGACAAGAATGGAGGTTTGGATGAAAGGGCCTGAAGCTCACTCACCCTGCGAGCAGAAGTGATGGCAACAAGAAAGACAGTTTTGAAGGTGAGGAGGCATAAGGGACAATTGTGTATTGGCTCAAAGGGAGAACACATTAAATAAGTAAGGACAAGATTGAGGTCCCACTGAGGCATGATCAATGGAGTGGGAGGAAATAAATGGGTGAGACCTTTTTGGAATCTACTTACAATAGGAGATTTAAAGAGTGAGGGCTGATCAGGTAATCTAAGAAAGGCCGAAATGGCAGATAAACACCCTTTAAGGGTGCCCAAAGCAGAGCCCTGCTGGGCCAAGGAAAGAATGAACAAAAGAACCTCAGATAGAGGGGCAGAGAGGGGATCAATGGATTTGTTGGCGCACCATGCCACAAATTTATGCCAACAACAGGGGTATACCGTTTTGGTGGAGGGACACCTGGTTACCAAGATAACATCACAGACTTCGGGTGGAAGATCAAAAGTCGTCAACTGGCACCGCTCAATCTCCACGCATGAAGGTGGGGACTGGACAGGTTCAGGTAGAGAACCAAACCCTGTTACTGCGACTGAAGATCCGCCCGAAGAGGTAGTCTGCGTGGAGGATCGATGGCCATACTCAATAGCTCTGGATACCATACTCTCCGTGCCCAGTCCGGAGCCACCAAGATGACTCGGCCCGGTCGTTTCTGATCTTCTTGAGAACTCTGGGCAAAAGTGATATAGGCAGAAAGGCGTAAAGGAGGCCAGAGTTCCACTCGAGACGAAACGCGTCTCTGAGCGAGTGCCACCTTGGAAACTCCAGCGCGCAAAACAGCTGTCATTGCACGCTCTCCACGGAGGCGAAGAGATCTAACCAAGGCTCTCCCCACTGCTGAAAGAGACCTTTCCCTACCTTCGGATGGAGACGCCATTCGTGATTGGCTGTGCATCGATGGCTGAGTTTGTCTGCTCTGGCGTTGAAAGAACTCACCAGATGTTGAACCACCAGGGTAATGCCTCATGTTCCAGCCATGTCCAGAGACATAGTGCTTCCTGACAAAGGGTCCAGGACCCTACTCCGCCCTGTTTGTTGCAGTACCACATGGCGGAAATATTGTCCATGAGCACCTGCACTACCTTCCCTTTGAGAGAGGGAAGAAATGCTTTCAACGCAAGCCTGATCGCCCGGAGCTCCAGAAGATTGATATGGAGCCCAGACTCCGACAGAGACCAGAGGCCTCTGACCTCCGCCTCTCCCATTTGGCCGCCCCAACCGAAGAGCGACGCATCTGTCGCTATAGATAGATCTGGGTGGGGAAGGGAGAGGGATCTACCATGGACCCAATGCAGATTTGAAAGCCACCACTGCAGGTCTTTCGCAGCCCCCTCAGCGATCTGGACCATGTTGGAGAGATACCCCTGATGCTGCGCCCACTGGAACTTCAAGTCCCACGGCAGAGCCCGCATATGCCATCTGACATGTGTCACTTGCAGGAGGCCAGGAGGCCACGAGGCCCAGCAGCCTCTGAGTCAGTCTCACCGAAACCCAAGACAGAAGCTGAAAGATCAGAATCATAGCCCGAATATCTTGGACTCGCTTTTCAGGAGGATAAGCCCGAAACTGCACTGTGTCCAGAACAGCTACAATGAAAGGGAGCGTCTGAGAAGGAGTCTGGTGTGACTTGGGCACATTTATAGTGAACCCCAGCATGTGCAGGAGGCTCGCCGTAGTCTGAAGGTGGGAGACGACTTTCTGTGGTGAGTTGGCCTTCAACAGCCAGTCGTCGAGGTAGGGGAAGACTGAGAGCCCTAACCTGCGCAGATGAGCTGCACCCACCGCCATCACTTTTGTTAACACCTGAGGGGCGCTGGTAAGGCCGAAGGACAGTACGGTAAACTGATAGTGCTCGTGACCTACCACGAATCATAGGTAACGTCTGTCAGCAGGCAGGATGGTGATGCGGAAATAAGCGTCCTGCAAGTCCAATGCTACCATCCAGCCTCCTGGGTCTAAGGCAGACAGAACCTGAGCCAGGGTGAGCATTCTGAATTTCTCCTTCATGATGAAGTACTTACGATCCCAAAGGTCTAGGATAGGACGTAAGTCCTTATCCTTTTTCGGCACCAGAAAGTAGCGGGAATAACAACCACGACCCAGTCCTGGCACAGGGACCTTCTCTATAGCTCCCTTGGCCAAGAGAGCCACGACTTCCTGGCGGAGAAGTGTCAAATGTTCCTTCGGGAGTTGGCTGAGTGATGGAGGCGTGGTCGGTGGGAAGATTCGAAAGGGAGGGAGTAGCCCTTTCAACGGTCTGCAAAACCCACCTGTCTGTAGTGATGAATTCCCAGAGAAGCAGGTGATGGCGAATCCTGCAGCCAACTGGATGGGAGTGAGGGGACAGACTAGGAGGGTTTGGAGGGTGCAGAGGAGGGCTGGGCAGAGCTCTGGTTCCATGTCCCACATCCACGTGGGATACCGCGTCCTGGCCACGCAGGGGCTGAACAGCATGGATTGCACGGTGGCTGGAGGGGGGACTCGACAGGGAGCCCCTTCCGTGGCCACAAAAGGGGTGAAAAGCGGACTGCTGGGGGCGAGGTGCAGTGGAAAGACCAAGGGACCGAGCCGTAGCCCGGGAATCATTACATCCCCAAAGCCGTGTCCGCTTTGTCTCCTAAGAGACGGGAGGCATCAAAGGGCATGTGCATGAGAGACTGTTGGACATCGTCCGAAAAACCAGAAGTACGCAACCAGGCATGGCATCTCAAGGCCACCATCGTAACAACCGATCTGCCAAGAGAGTTGGTCGTGTCCAGCCTACATCGGATCGTGAACTTCGCCACATCTCTCCCATCGTTGACAGCTTGGGAGACAATAGCACGGGCCTCCGCTGGTATCTGCGGCAGAACTTGCGCAACCATTTCCCACAAAGAGTGGGTATAGTGGCCCAAAAGGCATGAGGTATTCACAGACCACAGCGTGAGACTGGAGGAAGAAAACAACTTCAACCCAAATTGCTCCAGCCTTTTCGATTCCCGATCTTGGGGTGCAGAACGGAATGCACCTGAGGAAGAGGAAACCTGGATGACAAGACTCTCAGGCATAGGGTGTTGGGACAGAAATTTAGGGTCGTTCGGGGCGGGCCGATGGCAGCGTGCGATAGTGGGCCGATGGCAGTGTGCAATAGTCCTATTCACAAGGAGCCCCCGTGTTAGGTACCACTCCTCACAGCGACTACGACGCGAAGGAGTCGACAGACGCCACCTACCGAAAGGCAAGTGTATTGCTCAAAGAAAAATCTCTGGATCCAGTCTGACGTCTAGGGGAAATTCAAAGGTAAGAAATCTGCAACTAGAAGTCTCTATCAGATGAGTACGATTTATCATCCATTTGGCAGACATGCTGATAATGACTCAATGGAAAAGCTTCTTCTGACAGGGAATCTGTTGTAAAAAAATTATTATAATTTTTTTTTTTATCTACAAGGACAATTCAGTTTTGATTCCTTCTCAGAAATTAGAGTGTCTGGGTTTTACAATAGACACAGTGAATGTGGTATTGCTTTTACAGGAGAAGAAGGTAAAGAAGATACAGAAGGAAGTTTGTTGTGTGTTAAGAAAGGATTGTTTGATATTAAGGGAACTACCAAGATTAATAGGTCTGTTGCCCTCTTAAATTCAGGCAGTTTTTACATGTCTTTTGTATTATTGTGCCTTGCAAAGAGTAAAAGAAAATATATTTGGATTCAGAAGCGAGGATGGTGTTTATTTGGTGATTGCAAAACCTGGACACCTGGAATGGGCACTCAATTTTTAGATGTGCACTAGATTTGGATGCAAGTCTTTCAGGTTGGTTGTTTATGGTCAGTGATGCAAAGAAGTATTTATATCAATTGTTTAAAAATAACGGCAGTTCTTTATGCGCTCCTGAGTTTCAAAGATGTTTTGAAGGGCAGCAGTGCTTCTGAAAATGAACAATGTTTCTGCAGTGACTTATATAAATCAGTTAGAGGGTTGTTGATTCCGTGGTTTTTCAGATTTGGCAAAAGAGATTTGGATATTTTGTATAGAGCACAAGATCAATCTGAAAGTGGAATATATACCTGGGAAGCTGGTCGGATTTCTAGATATTTGAGGGATTTAACAGATTGGATGCTTTGTCAAGAAATCTTTCAGAAGATGGACTTTGTATGGGGTCCTTTGGGAATAGACTTGTTTGCAAGGAGGTTAACATTTCAGGTGTTGGAAGAATTACAGTTGGTTACCAGACCCAGGAGCATTTGCAGTAGATGCTTTTCAGCAGAGCTAGAAAGGGTGGAAGACCTATGCATTCCCAGCGTTTGCAATGATTCAGAGGGTTCTGCAGAAAGTGAGGAGAGGGGAATGTCCTTTGGTGTTAGTAACTTCATTTTGAGTGTCTCAGGTATGGTTTCCAATGTTGTTGGAAATGGCTTGGGAAATTACATTTTATTTCCCTTCAAGAGAGGGCCTTCTGAAAGGCGTGGAGGTGGAAAAACATCCAACAGTGCTTTCGGGGGTTTTGAACCTTCTTGATTTGAAAGTGTCAGGAGATCTTCAGGTGTGTCAAGTCTGTCGACAAAGGCTGAAGAGCTGCTGAAGGAGTCATGGGCTCTGTGGACTAGAAGTAGACACAAGGGGATTGAAACAAATGGGTATGTTTGTGCATGGAAAGGGTTTGGATCTGTAAAAGCAGTAGTGAATTTCTTGACTGAGCAATTTGAGAAGGGTATGCCTTACATAACAATGAATTGTTATAGATCAGCAATATCTGCAGGACACAGTCAAGTAGATGAACGTAGTGTGAGAAATAATGTTTTGGTTTGTAGAGTGAAGAAAAGTATTAGATTGAGGAGACCGGCTATGGTGATCAAATGTTGTGGGACGTAAACAGGGTGTTGTCTATATTTATATATTTACCAAGCATTAAGTATTTCAATCGTAACCTCCCCTGATTCCGTGCTCGTGCCCGCCCGCACCTGTTGGTGCCACGCAGGAAAGTTTGAGCTGGGGGCTGGGGAGGTCCAGGGTTTACAGAGGAGGGATTGCAGGGCCAGATCATCAGAATCAGGCCACGCATGACGGCCTCATGATGGCTTGCAAAATCGTTATTTTTTTGTGTTGCTCCATTCTCTGCCCAATCGTTGCTGTGCCCTGTCTGCTCATGGAGATGGGCAGGCTTTGGGTGTTCAGTAGAGTGGTGGGGGGAGTGGTGGAGGCACACCTGGACCCCTAGGAGTTCTGGGGTTTGGGGTCAAGCTTAAATCCACCAGTTATATTGGAGGATCATTATTGGAGCTACATCAATAGTGGCCAGTATGCTCATATCCCCGTCACGTATTCTGCATGTGTGGGTGGAGGCAGCGGTGACAGCAAGACCAGGGGAGGAGGTAAGTGCCACTGCTGCTTGCTGTTTTGCACTGGCTACTAAAAGTCTTCCAATTGCTGTGTTCGTTGTGGTCGCGTTTTCTGACTTATTTGCTGATTTGTAGTCCTATAGTAGACCTGTAGTCATTTGCATTCTTCTCCTCGGCTTTAGTGCTCTTAAGTACTTAGGAGGCTGCTCCCTCCTGACTTTTCAATTCTTAAATTTCAATTTCTATTTTCACGAGAGTCGCTGTATCAAAATTTATCTCACTACTTATTGGGAGGCATCCTAGGGTGGCAAGTGATTTGTTATTGCCAGCTGGTTTGCTGGGGATCGGCATCAGCTGGGAGATCATGGTTAAGCACAAATGCACAAGGGAGCATCTGGACATCCTAAGACAACATCTTATAAATCTGATGCTCCAGAGGGCGATTGGGGTGGTCGCCACAGAAATTGAGATGACTGAGAGGAGACTTTCTATGGGTCCCCAAGAAATGATGCGCTCATCACCAAGAGAGGGCGATTTCATCCTGACGCTGAGTGGCAATGCCCCCAGAGGGTCTGGAAGTGCTGCGTTAGCGTCCTGTATGTCTAGCGTGCATGGTGTAACCCCTGATCAAACTGCCTCTAATCAAATATCAAATGGTCTGGCTCTACCACAGAATCCGGGGGGGTTTGTTAGACAATCACCAGGAGGGGAGCACCAGCAAGCTGTCAAACGCATATAAAGTTTTGTTTGGCGAAAGCAAGGCACCAAGAGCACCACCGCCAACCCTATCAAATCCCCACTCATCTCTTATTCGCCTGCAAATTGTGCAGCTGATATTGCATATAATGTAAGGCCATGCTGGACGACTCTTGATAGAAGAACTGGTGGGTAGGGTCGAAGAGGTTTTGAAATCGGAACTTACACCCTTTTTGGCTCGGTTGACAGCAACTGATCAATCTCTTAAGGACATTACTAAGCCTCTACCATTGTTACCACCACTCAGCCCACCCAGATCACTCAGTCTGCTCAGTCAACTCAGTCTCAGACCACTCCGATCTTACAGATCTCACAGGCTGCTAGCAATAATGACAGCACCTCTTCACAGACGTCGGATGAAGCTGTGCATGATAAGGGGCATGAAACGGAGGTAAAAACAGTCAGCGTGATAGATCCAGCGCCAACTCATCAACTGGGGGATAATGGGAGGGCACCCTTTCGAGAGAGCAGGAACCTCCCTTTTATCAATCTACACCTGCGTCATGCCCTTATGTAGCAGTTTTGACAGGAGTTCCGGGCTTGGGCGAGGAACAGATAGAATCACATGACAATCTGAACTTTCCTACCTCCCTGGCACATAACATACTCCCTACGCGTAGAGTACGGTGGATCAGAAGGAGCAGAAAGGTTTGCCCGGGGGACTGTGTTATAGTTATTTTTAAAGATCCCAGGTTGGTCCAAAAGTTGCTGGCCCCTCTAAGAATTTATGTGAAGGTCATACTAATATCAATCTTCTTTTAGGCTACTTTTATAAACCACCACATAGCCTAGGCAGGGCCAGGCAGTCTCTCTCACCAGTACAACTCTCATTGCGCCCTTGTTTTTTTTAGATACCAGTGCCCCACAGACAGTTGGGCCATACAAGGTTCCTGTGTCTAACTGTTTAATGTCCTTGATGAGGTTGATTGACTTATTAAGAAGGCATCTTTCTGGTGCTCCAACAGAAATAAGAATGACATGGATGGCCTCCTTAATGGCCAGTTTTTAAAAATGGGGGTGGTAGTGGTCTGGCCTTCTGTTAATCAAGAGAGTTTGACCACATGTTGGAAGGGGTGGATGGTACAGTGATCTTAGAGGCTGGTAATAGTCTGGGCCCTTGCACAATGAGGCCCCTTTACACAGATTACTTGAACCAAGGGGGCACTACGAATCCTGGGAAAATCCCCCCCCCTCCCTTTTCTTCACGGGCCAATGTGACCCTACACAAACATTCGGCATAGTATAGATCTGGAGAGGTAATTGGAGATTCTAAATAACCGGTCAAAGGGGGTGACAGTAGCAACTTGGAACAGTGCAGGCACCCGTCGTAAGTTAAAGAACCCAGGCTGGCAAAAGCTGGTTACGTCTTTATATATTTTCTGTGTTCAAGAAATAGGGATGTTAGATCCCTTTTATATAGACTGTTATACATCTCTGTTTCAACCTGCTCTTGCTTCTCTGTCAGGAAGAGCACGTGGCAACTTGTGTTGCTGTCAAAATTCCAAATGTACATGTTGCCCACAAATGGACTTCACCACAGTTTAGGGATTTTGTGGTCAGATCAATGTAACATTTTGTCGATAAAAGTTTAAAATAATTTTCTCTACCATTAAGTAGAAAAAGGGATGAATGATTTTGGTTAATTTTTAAACACTTTCTATGCCTCTCAGGAGAAAAATATAATCTTAATACGGGTATGGGATTTTAATATTACTCTGGGCTCTATCGGAGATAATCATTTTTACGATTTTCTACTGGATGACTGTGAGGGTAGGGCTCATCTTAAACATACTAAGCTGGGGGCCATTTTGAACACGCTAATATTGAAATGTGACCTTACAATTCTTGGCTAGGCCCAATTAAATAATACTGAGCAGATCCCAACGTTCACGGGGGCTTATAGGGAGTACCATAAATTTTATATTAATATCTACAGCTGCTGTGTCCCTAGCTTTGCACTTTAAGATAGTGACAAACTGCCTTTATGACCATAACCCCATAAGCTTCACCTATGAGTAAAAAATGTACAAAAGCCCTGCATTGGCGTCATGCAACATAGGTCTCTCCAAGCATAAAGGGCTCTGGATTAAATGGGCAAACGTTGATCCTGTTAGCTTTACCGAGAAAACCGTCCATGATAACAGAGAGTCCATCTCTGCATGCCTGAATTAGGATCATACTGATAGGATTTTAAATTCCAATAAGACAACTAAGCGAAGCAATTTCTGATGGTTTAGTGATTCATAATCCCCAGCCTAGGATCTCTCTGCATCGTTGGTTTAACGCCACTTGTTTGACGGCGCACAAGCATTTAAAGGCGGTGCTCAAATTGTCTCCACGTAACCCTGTGGATGTTAAAAATGCTAGGCATGATTACCAGTCTGCTGTGGAGTAAAGAAGAGGTCAAGGGTAGGTCGCTCCCCCTGCCGCTGCAGCTCCTCCAAGTTCCCGAGTTCCTGTGTTCCTGAGACCCACCTAACTGTAAGTACCCCCCTCCTCCCAGCCCCTCGCCCTGCCCCGCGCCACTCACCTTCTCTCCTGCTCCTGCTTCTTTTCCTCCTCTCTGTCTCTTCCTCCTCGCTCCCCCTCTGCAATCTTCTTCTGTGTTCTTCTGTTCTTCTCTTCTGTTCTTCTGTTCTTCCCTTCTGTTCTTCTGTGTTCTTCCGGTCTTCTGTGTTCTTCTTCTCTGTTCTTCTCGGTGCTTCTGTGTTCTTCCTCTCGGTTCTTCTCTGTTCTTCTCTGTTCTTCTCTGTTCTTCTCTGTTCTTCCGATCTTCTGTTCTTCTGTCCTCTGTTCTTCTGTTCTTCTGTTCTTCTATTCTTCTGTTCTTCTGTCTTCTGTTCTTCTGTTCTTCTGTCTTCTGCTCTTCTGTCTTCTGTTCTCCTGTCTTCGGCTCTTCTACCTCCTCCGTCTTCTTCACCCGAGCCTGCCCTCCTGCTCCTTCCTCATCCCCCTCCCTCACTCGCCTCCCCCTCTCTCACCCCTAGCTAACCCGTTCGCTATCTACCTCCCTCACTCCTCCTATCTTCCTATCTCTCTAGCTCCCTATCTCACTATCTAACTCCCCCACTCTCCACCTCCTCCTACCTACCTATCTGTCTATCTATCTATTTCCCTATCTATCGACTTCTCTATCTATTTTCTCTATCTATTTCTCTATCTCTCCCCCCTCCCGCCACCCCCTCTACTACCTATCTCCCTATCCTCTCACTCTACCTCTCTCCCTCACCCACCTCTACAACCCCCCCTCCCCTATCTTCACAACCCTACTCCTATCTCTCTCCCTAATCTCCAAACCTCCTAACACTCACCCTCCTCCACCCTAAACCCCCTCCCCAGCTCCTCTCACTCTACCTGTCCCCCCCCTCCCTCGCGCTTTCCCGCCGCGACCTCCTGCACGCCCCCGCCCCCCAGCTCCCATTCGCCCCCAGCTGACCCCTCCCCCCCCCTCCTACCTCTTATGGCGGCCGCTGCGCGACTGCGCAGCGGGCGCGCGCAGCGGGCACGGCGCTGGCGCGCCAGAGGCGCGCCAGAGGCAAGCCCGTCTGCGCCCGTCCGCGCCTGGCCCGCGCCCAGCGCCACGACCCCTGGTCCCCAGCTCCCCCAAGCCCCGCTGATCCGCTACGACCCCACCACCCTCCACGCCCTCAACCCAGGGTGCTCCAAAACCTGCTTCCTAGCTCACCCCAAACGCACCCATGGACCCTTCGCCTGCAACTCCTGCAAACGCATCTTCCAACACGCAACTACCACGACCACAAGCCCACGCGCCATCAACCACCTCAAGTGCATCCTGATCAACGCTCGTTCCGTCCACAAGCACGCCGTTGAACTTTGGGACCTCCTGGACTCCACAGCCCCGGACGTCGCCTTCATCACGGAGACATGGATGAACGCCTCCTCTGCTCCAGACATCGCTACCGCCATCCCCGAAGGCTACAAGATCTCCAGAAAAGACCGCACCAACCAAGTAGGAGGAGGTGTCGCCATCATCTTCAAAGACTCCATCAGCGTCACCACCTCCACCGAAGACCCCCCCCTCGCCGCTGAACACCTGCATTTTCAGATTCGCACCGACCCAAGGACCACCCTCAGAGGATCCCTCGTCTACCGTCCTCCCGGACCTCGCGCCTCTTTCAGCGACGCCATCGCCGACTTCATCTCCCCGCACGCCCTCGCCTCACCGGACTACATCCTCCTAGGCGACCTCAACTTCCATCTGGAACAAAACAACGACCCCAACACCACCACCCTGCTCGACAACCTCGCCAACCTCGGCCTCAAACAACTGGTGAACACCGACACCCACATCGCCGGACACACGCTCGACCCTATCTTCTCCGCCAGCAAACACGTCTTCTTCAGCCACACCTCTGCCCTACACTGGACCGACCACAGCTGCGTCCACTTCACATTCCGACGCGAGACCTCCCACCTCCGCACTCAACCCACCCCTCGTCGACAGTGGAACAAGATCCCTGAAGAGCAACTCTTCTCCGCTCTCGCCGCCAACCAACCCACCCTCACCACCGACCCCAACGACGCAGCTCTCAACCTCACAAACTGGATCTCCAACTGCGCTGACAACCTTGCTCCCCTCAAACGCACGCATCGACAGACCAACACCAAAAAACCTCTCTGGTTCTCTGACACCCTCAAAGAATCAAAGAAAACTTGTCGTGCCCTTGAGAAGGCCTGGCGCAAGGACCACACCGCGGACAACATGACCGCCCTCAAGAACGCTACACGCGAACACCACCACCTGATCCGCACTGCCAAAAGGAACTTTTTCACCGACAGACTAGACAAAAACAGCCACAACAGCAGAGAACTCTTCAGCATCGTCAAAGAGTTCTCCAACCCCAGCGCCAGCGCCAACGCCGTCACGCCCTCACAGGATTTGTGCGAATCCCTCGCCACTTTCTTCCATCGCAAGATCAGCGACCTCCACGACAGCTTCGGACACCAGACCCAACCATACACCACTGAACCCGCTTCCCCGGACATCACCCTCAACAACTGGACCCACATCAACACGGAAGAAACCAAATCCATCATGAACTCTATCCACTCCGGCGCCCCTTCGGACCCCTGCCCGCACTTCATCTTTAACAAAGCAGACGACATCATCGCCCCGCACCTCCAGACCGTCATCAACTCTTCTTTTTCTTCTGCTACCTTCCCCGAATGCTGGAAGCACGCTGAAGTCAACGCCCTACTAAAGAAACCTACGGCTGACCCAAGCGACCTGAAAAACTTCCGCCCCATCTCTCTTCTACCTTTCCCAGCCAAGGTAATAGAAAAGACCGTCAACAAACAGCTGACCACCTTCCTGGAAGACAACAACCTGCTCGACCCTTCACAAACCGGATTCCGAACCAACCACAGCACGGAAACCGCCCTCATCTCAGTCACAGACGACATCAGAACCCTGATGGACAACGGTGAAACAGTCGCCCTCATTCTCCTCGACCTCTCGGCTGCCTTTGACACCGTCTGTCACCGCACCCTAATCACCCGCCTACGCTCCACCGGGATCCAAGGCCAGGCCCTGGACTGGATCGCATCCTTCCTCGCTAACCGCTCCCAAAGAGTTTACCTCCCTCCGTTTCGCTCAGAACCCACCAAGATCATCTGCGGCGTACCTCAAGGCTCATCGCTCAGCCCGACACTCTTCAATGTCTACATGAGCCCCCTCGCCGACATCGTACGCAAGCACGACATCATCATCACCTCCTACGCCGACGACACCCAACTTGTACTCTCCCTCACCAAGGACCCCGCCAGCGCCAAGACCAACCTACAAGAGGGTATGAAGGACGTCGCAGATTGGATGAGGCTCAGCCGCCTAAAGCTGAACTCTGAAAAAACGGAAGTCCTCATCCTCGGCAACACCCCGTCCGCCTGGGACGACTCCTGGTGGCCCACGGCCCTCGGCACCGCACCGACCCCCGCAGACCACGCCCGCAACCTCGGCTTCATCTTGGACCCTCTTCTCACCATGACCAAGCAAGTCAACGCCGTGTCCTCCGCCTGCTTCCTCACTCTCCGCATGCTCCGCAAGATCTTCCGCTGGATCCCCGCCGACACCAGAAAAACCGTGACCCACGCCCTTGTCACGAGTCGCCTGGACTACGGCAACACCCTCTACGCCGGGACCACCGCCAAACTCCAAAACCGCCTGCAACGCATCCAAAACGCCTCGGCCCGCCTCATCCTCGACGTACCCCGCAACAGCCACATCTCCGCACACCTGAGACACCTGCATTGGCTCCCAGTCAGCAAAAGGATCACCTTCCGTCTTCTCACCCACGCACACAAAGCCCTCCACAACAAGGGACCGGAATACCTCAACAGACGCCTCAGCTTCTACGTCCCCACCCGCCCCCTCCGCTCTGCTGGCCTCGCACTTGCTGCCGTCCCTCGCACCCGCCGCTCCACAGCGGGTGGGAGATCTTTCTCCTTCCTGGCGGCCAAGACCTGGAACTCCCTCCCCACCAGCCTCAGGACCACCCAGGACCACTCCGCTTTCCGGAGACTCCTAAAGACTTGGCTGTTCGAGCAGCGATAACCCCCCCTTTCCCCCCTAGCGCCTTGAGACCCGCACGGGTGAGTAGCGCGCTTTATAAATGTTAATGATTTGATTTGATTTAAGAGTAAAGACCTGGGAAGAGCTGGCCCTACCCTCATTATTCAGGGATAGTGCAAGGTTTTGGGCTGTTATAATTCATCCTTACTTTTCTGAGTGGGACATGCCCATACTGGAAGCTATAATCCCAGAGGTCCAGTAGGTGACACATTTCAAGGGTGAAAGCTGCCTGCCCCTAAATGAAGCCTCTAATCATTCCCTTCAGCCAGAGCCAGTCTCAGCACCTATTGACTTTCTCATAAAAGTTAGTGAGGTATGTTTTACACTTGATTAATCTACCTCTGGGAAAACCCCAGGCCCAGATTGGGTCCCAATTGATATTTTGTAAATCAAATACAGATTTATGGGCCTCAGTTTTGACAAATGTCGTAAGAAGTTCTGTGGTGGGGGAAATCCCCGACTCATGGAAAACGACTGTCCTTGTCCCCATTTTCAAAAAGGAAGATATATTGTGCCCAGCCTGCTATGGGACAATATCTTTAAATGCAACAGCAAAAATCCTGGGAAGAGTGATCCTCGTCCTACTCAAGACATGGGCTGAAGAAAATGAGGTTTTAACACCCAAACAGTACAGGTTCAGGCCAGGCATTGGGACTGTGGAACAAATATTACATTTAAGCTGATTAACAGCAAATATGTGAGGGCAAAAAGGGGTGCCATTTATATGGCATTTATTGACCAGGCAAGAACCTCTGATCTGGTTAATAGGGAAAAACTGTGGGGGATCAAGCTGACAATGGGAGTGGATTCAAATTTGCTCATTTAATTGAGACGCCTGCACCAAGATCTTAAAGTATCGGTCTGATAGACAAGGGGAATTATCGTCTCCAATAAAGTCCATGAGAGGCGTCAGACAGGGTTACATTTTAGCCCCTATTTTGTTCTTAATAAATATTAATGGTATCACAGAACATTTATAAAGGGCTGGCGTGGATGTTCCTAAGGAGGGGGGTTATTCTGTGCCAATTGGTTTGGACCTGAAAGTTAAGCATCTTAAATTGTATACCATGACCTGTGGGCCTTTACGCACAAAATATATGCACTTTAGAATGGGGGGCGGGGGGGCACTATTTTAAAACGAAAAAGGATTTAAAGTTATTTAGGTGTTGTTTTTAGTTCATCCTTAAGGTGGAAATCACACACTCTTGCAAAAGCCCAACAGCTGGAAAGGAATGTGGAGGGCATCTTTTGATGCGCCACAAACCTCTGGCAGAGACAATTGCCCTGTATAAAGCCAAATGTATTGTTGCATCTATCTATCTATCTATCTATGGGGCAGAGGTTTGGGGATACCAAAAATCAGATAATCTCCAACATATTGAGAATGCCTTTAACCGCAGGTTGCTTTCAGTACCAAAAAATACAGCAACTTTTATAAGCCATGATGAATTGGACCTTCCCTATATAGACGATCAAATGAAAAAAATCTCACCACTTCTATTGTGGATAGTGTTGGCAAAATCCAGAAGCAGCATTAGTCAGAGCCTGTATCTCTGAAACCGTGGTTGATGAATCGGACTTTCAGAAAATAGGTTTAATAGATTGTTTCAACTCCCCTACACATCGAATGCAAAGTCAATTGTGAAATCTATATATACAATCCGTAGTGGGAAGGAGAGGTTAAGAGGTGCTTTGGATATGAAAACTGTTGACTATTATTTGCGGATTGTCACTGTTAAATCTCTTCAACTAAATTTGGGAGGGAATGCATATTTTAGATTTAATTTGATTAATTTTAATGTGGCTTTCCCGTTAGTGTGTTTGGCAGCGGCAGTTACCTCCATGTCAATGTGATTATGCCACCAAACAATGTACTTATAACTTCATTTTATTTTGCCCACTTTAAGTAGGTGCAAGAAGTACCTTTCTGACTCCATTGATGAGTCAGGTGGAGTTTAGGCAATATTATTCTGGAATTTTTCCAAAAAGTAACTAAGATTGATTTGTGCCAAGCTGTGTTAAAATTTTGTTAAGAGTGCAATCCGAATCAGAGACCGTATGAGCCTGTTCATTTAGATTTTAATGTAAAAAAGCAGTAACTCTTTCCTGATTCTCTGGAATTTTACTGACTGTGATTTTGTATGTTTTGTAATGTGTTATTTTGCTTTTTATAGCTTTTTGCCAAAATAAAGTAATTGTGACTTACTGGCTGAATCTCAAAAGATGGTCTATGAAATTAGCTTTGTTGTTATGTTCAATATCTGCGGCAGGATATCCGATGTGAAGTTTTAAAGGTAACAGTTTTAAACCCCTTTGGGGTAACATTTCAGATTACAAACAGGACTAAAATTATGCCTGAAACATTTTTTTTTTACCCACAATTTTAATCATATAAAAATCTCTGTGGGGTAAATTGCACGAAGGGCTATGAGTCTGGAACTCAGAAGTTTAGATCTGATGTAGTGAATCAACTGTTGATTTCTTTGGTGAAATTGTATAAGTCTGTAAGCCCAGCTATCACTACTAAATGGTTTAAGTGGTCGATGCATGAAGAAGGTATTGATTTGCAGAGATTTACAGCTCACTCTATGAGAAGAGGTATGGCCAGTAAGATGTTTTGGAGTGGCAGTAGATTAGAGGAATTTTGAAAGCTGGTGATTGGATGAATGCTTCTACTTTTGCAGGTCATTATTGTAAACCAATTGTATGTATGTCCAATGTGGCGCTGGAAAGCTACCAACATGCATGGTAACTTCCTGTCTTGCAATGAAGTAGCAATTCTCCAAGTGTAATGAAAAGAGGATCTAGATTTCACTAAGGACATGGAGGCTTTACCCTACCCTCACTCACATTCTTTATTTATTTAAAAGATATATGGATGCATAAAAAAAGATTTTCATGAGTTATCCATTCAGATAGGTATAGGAACGCATTAACAAGATATTTTATAAGGGTTTTTTATAAGTGGAATATGGCTGTGTCCTATTTGGCAGCCGAGTTTGGGTGCTGATATTAACTATGAAAAACGTGGATTCGCAATTAAAGGAGGAAATGGATTCAGTTCAGAGGCTGTTTATATGGTTGAGGAGTCTAATTCTGGAATGTTATTTGTGATGTTTTGTATTCTTTAAAGTGCTGCTGCTTGGAATGGCATTAAAAGATGTTAATGCATAATGCTAACTTTTGTGTTTTTAATGAAATCTAGATTCTCTTTTCATTATATTTGGAGAATCGCCATTCTCTCCCACTCATTCGTTGCATCCTCTGAAGTCAAACTATTAGGTCTGGTTCTTTTCCAGCGAACTTTGCTGAAAGGACCTTCTACTTTTGACTCCACTGCAAGTCACACTTGTCAATCACATTATCTGTGGAGGATCTACAGTAGCACTCACCATTGACCGCGTTCCCCTTATTAACAAAAATATATTGTTGTTTTTTTATTTAACAATCTTTCGACATCACTATTTCTCTGGACATTAGATGTGCTACGGAAAGCAATTTTATGAGCAATAATGCATACATTTGTAGAACAGTCAAAGCAAGTAAAACAGTCTTAACTAGAAGGTGTTTTACATTGTCTATGCAAATATTAATGACTGTATATTTCGATTTCAGATAAGCAAGTTACTTGGGGTTATTTTAAATTGGGTCACGGCACAAAATCAACTCATGCTGGGCAGTATAACAGCACTTTGTCCCAGCACCTACCAGAATCTTGACTGGTGCCTCACAGTCACTATTTCTACTGTCACCCACCTTTTGATCTCGTAGCCATACCTTGACTCTTGGGGCCCCAGTTGGGCCTCCATATTAAAGCAATTTCTCTTCCACCTATTATGTGGGTCAGATGGATACATTTATTATCTGCTTTTAGTGATTTAGACCAGTCAGAGAACCAAGCAAACATCACATGTGCTGAACCCAGGTAACTCCCTCTGTCTGCCTCACTGAATCTACAGGGAATAATGGACCCAAGAAATCCTAAATAGCCTGCCCCCTAACCCCTGATTATGGCATGGGAGAAACAAGAATGGACATTCATGCCTGAAATAAGTACATGGGAAAATAGACCACCTCACAATCAGGCTTGGCTAAATCACAGCAACCACACAGATGGGGAAGACTGCAGGGTTTCAACACTGGAAAAAATACCAGGAACTAAATAAAACTGTGAACTGCATGGAAAAAAGGACATGGCTAAAATCAGTGCAAACAATGAAGACCAAGAATCAAGCTCAAGACATAACATTCAGATAAATGGGCTGGTAGAAACAAAAGACGTTAGTAAGCAAGACATTGTTAACGGAGAAACTACTTTGCAACTTGTTGGGCCGATCCAACTTCTCTGATCTGTTCATAGCTCAGCACACAGACACTGGGCCCTTGGTCCGTGACCACCTCCAGGTGACAATCCAAGACCAATGATTGTAGGTCTCCTGAACTTCAGAGACCGCAGGGTGGCACTGAGGATTCCAGGGAGAAGGTACGACTGTAGTAGCATAGCTCCCTGATCTTACTTTTCTGAATTTCACTGTCATCATTTAGGAACTCAGATGTTCACTCTCAGAAGGAAAAAAACTTACTAAGCCCTCTAAATATTAATTATTCCCTGCTTCACCTTGCAAAACTTCAACTTGAACACTGCAAGCGCTCAATGCTTTCCACGTACCCAAAAGAGGTCAAGGCCTTCATAAAGACCAAGATGGGTAAGGGGCAGCAACAACAACAACTGGCATACAGTCCACCACCCATCAGATGAATCGGAAACCAACTCTGCCAAGCAGCTGAGTGACGCTAAATAAAGAACACTCCCAATTAAGAAGCAGATAGGGAACAAAATACACAATAACCTACTACACTTTTAGCCCTATGCCAGGTCACTCCCTACAATAATGTTAAATCTTAAGCATGGCCCTTGTACTATCATTGTTCCTAACATTCGTTCCCCTCACCTATGGCACATGGGACATCAAGTCTTTTCAGGAAGACTATATGGCCCAAGATTGTTATCTGTACTTAAATGCACTTATGTTATGCAATTTCACTATTCGCCTTTTGAGAGGCTGGAGTGGAGATTGCTGGTTTCTCCCCCTGGTGTAGACTACTTGGGATTTTCTAGATGGTCTTTGTGGTGCTATGGGGTTTATTCATTGAGAGTTGGGGGTACTCAGAATTGGTGGTGGAAGGGCATAAGGAACATCAAGGGGCTTTTGTTGCGGTTTGCAGAGATCTACAATCAGCACCTTGCGTTGCGAGTATGGCAGTTAGCCGCAAGATTTAGCCTCAATGAACACCTCTAGAAGAGGTTGAGAAAGAAGAGCAGAAAATGTGGCATAATATTCATTGGGAAGATCATCTGCACCAGGGGTCTTGTCCGGGCTATGGCCACTCTAATCTCTTCCAAGTTAATGGGCTCCTCTGACTCAGCCCTCTGAACCGAGGATAAAAGAGGCATGGGAAGGCCCTCCAGGAAGCAGTCCAACTGTCCAGGGGTCGGGCCTCAACCATGCAGTATACTGTGCAATAGTAATACTAAAATGAGTCGTCAATTTCGGCTTGCGTGGAGGCCATGGGAACATTATCACGTCTGATGGCACCAATCGGGGAGCCAGGCAATGACCCTCACTACCACCTTCTGTGCATCCCACTCTGCTGCATGCAGGGGAGTGGATTCTCTATTATGGTCACAGTTCTGTCTGATGCAGGCAGATAAGCCCCGAACAGCACGGGAGGGGTGGGGAGGCCTAATAGTGCTTCCGAATGAAGGCGTCAGGTAGGAACCACTATCTGCAGCAGGCAATATCCTAAATAGTATATGCCAAGTATTCCAACCTGTGGATGGAGCAGCAAAACCAGCTGGTCAGTCCCAAGGATCCAGTCAATCCTAATATGGTGATCATGAACCGGGGAGTAGTAAGAATACTCCTGGTCCGTTGGGTGACCAAGATGCCATAGGTCAGAGAGGTGCCTATGCCTTATTCAGGTATAGAAGTGTCATGTCATTCATACACCATTCACACCCCAAGAGGTTGGTGGAAGGGAAACAGATCCGTCCTAGTCCACATCTGGTACAGTTAAAATCCCCACCCCAACTGCATGGTACCGCTGGGTCCTGGAAGAGCGCAGGAGTGTGCACATCTAAGAATTCTGATTGACTGAAATTGGGGGCATAGATCCCTACAAGTGTCAGGGTAGAGCCTTCCAGGAGTCACTCCAGTACCACACACCTACCCCCATCATCTACACTAAGCCTCACCGTTACAAAAGGGACCCCTTTGATATCCAGCCCAACACCCCACGGGCAAACGCCAAGAAGGAGGTGCCATTTACCTGGCCCCGCCAATCCACCTCAATTTTCTGGATCTCCGGGGCCGTAAGGTGAGTCTCCTGTAGCATGGCAATGTGTATGTGTGTACAGCGACGCTTAAGATATCAGGAAGGTGGAATTCCAACAGCCAGACACCCAGTACATATTGTTTGGGGTCCAGGACAAAAAATGTTCATGTTTGTTTTGTCCCTGGGACAAGTAGGCCCAACCCACTGCAGCATACACCCTTTGGCTGCCAGGTTACAGTACTACATTATGGAACATGGAAGGGAAGTGTCTGCAGTTGAGGTAATATTGGTGTCCATATATCACTGCAGTTCCAACTTGTATTTGTGGTTCATTAATGCAAAGCCTTTATTATTAGGGTGACCCCTCTAAATAAAAGTTTTAAGCACGGACTGCCCTACTGACCGCGATTCCAGTAAAAAAAAAAAAAAAAAAAAAAAAGAAAATGTGTACACGTATGTAAAGTTTAACAATATGAGGCTACGTATAATGCTTCCAGAATGCGGACTGATTTTATGCAAATATTTGCAGAACCTTAAATGTAACACTGATGATCCATCACTTTAAAACTAAAATGTTCACACAAAAAAAATGTAAACAGGGAAAAAAAAAATTGCTAAATCACTGTGAAATTTTACATATAATTTCTTTGAAGAATCATTTATTAAAATGTGTTAATGCATGCTAGCGCTTCCAAGAATATTCACAATGGAAACATAAGTATAACCAGTTTCAATAAGATTATAGCAAACATGAAAATAGGAACACAATGGCAAAGCCAGTATGTCAGGCACTGGTGGCCAGTCTTTTGGTTTTGTCAATCTGTGTCTTTTTTGGGATGACTTTTGTAACACTTCATTGTTGCGGGCACTACCGGGCCCTCACCATTGTAACAAACATTGGTTAAAGGCAAAATAATATTTTGGTCTCAAACAGCACACACTGGCACAGTAGTTCCAGGCACTGAGCAAAACTACTTTGTGTACAGATATGCTCCTTGTCAAAGAGCATATTGTTATCACTCACAGTGAATACAGCCAACAGATGGATAGAGAGAGACAGAACTTTAACAAAAACTAGCGGCCCAATTTGTAAAGTGCAGATTTGCGTATTTCATAAATTCGCAAGAATTTACATAAGTAGCCCAGGAAATCGTACTCCAGAAAATATTTATGAACTGTATTTTGGCGCAAACAAATATGCAAGTGTAGATTTGATCATGCGAAAATCTGTTAAGCGTTTACAATTTCATTTTTCCCTTCAACCACTTTTTCCCCATTCCTGGAAGAAGTCAATTTACTAACTTTCTCAGTATGGGAAAAGATTAGAGAAGAGATTGTGGAAACACCTAAAGCATATAAGTTAGTAGGTTTGCACAGACTCAAAAGGGCATTCCACCCACCCCTGGAAATATTGCTTACCGCTACCTCCAGCCCCAGTATGCAGATCTGCAGAAAGGTGGCAAAATAAGGAAACTGCTAGTATTCAAGTCTTTTCAATAGTATTAGCCCTGGCATAATCTAAGAGGCTATTATCAGAGCTATAAAATAATGTGACTGCTGCAATTTTTTGTCGCCGCTAAATAGCGCAACCAGAAAAAGTAGATTTTTTTTTTTTTGACAGGACAAGAAGATTTATTAAACAATCTGTCCCAGGGACAAGGAGATATCTCATTAAATTCCCCACCCCTGGATATGCATGGATTTGATAGCACTCGGTAGGGATCGCCATACCGCCCACATTCCTGGTTACTACAGTTTAGTGTGGGGTAATGTCATGAGTACGTGTAGCCATGATGGCTATCGGAACTGCGTGCAACAGGTGACGGACAGGGTGTCCCAGGCGATCCCCACACCCCATGCAATGAAGTGTGATTGTAAGTACTGTTCCTCTCCCTCCCACTAGAACACCCTCCACCCACACATCTATATACAAAGGCTTCGCATAAACCAGCGTAAATTAACAATCATAACTACGCAAAAACATTACCCCAGGTCACGTGACAATGAAGTCTCCAAACAAATACCCCAACGCAAAAACCAAATATTAGAAAAACCATATAACAGGAAAAAGTGCCCATTTGGAAGTCTTTCATATAAGCATGGAAGTCCCAGTGTTCATCACCCTCATAGTTGAGGCCCTATGGTATCTAACCCACAAAATCTAACAGCTTACCTTGGAGGTGTCCCCTCATCTCAGCAGTCCAAAGGCATGAATACATACATGATGGAGCCCACGTGGTGAAAGATGTCTGCGGGACGCGTGGCAAAACAGCATTGGGGGCCTTATAATAGTCCAAGGCACACGTTCAAAGTAAAAAAAAAAGTATTTGTCAATCTTTGTTGTGTTCTCCAATTTCATCTGGCTTTATTTCGTATTGGTTTATTTCATGCTTGTCAAATGCTCCTCCAATCACTACAATACAGTTCCTCACAGGTTCAGCCACCTTTTCAGCCAACAAGTGTTTTGTCACATGAAAACAGTCACTAAGACTTCATCAGGCTAAAAAGTAATACAGACAACTGCCATTGTAAGCTCCGTATACAGTCTCGATTTACAAATACCTTCGCCAAATTTGTGTTAAAAAAAATCCGGAAAATTAAAAATATAAATGCACGTGGAAACCCTAAAGGACCCATGAAACATGTATTCGTCATACAGGGAGTGCAGAATTATTAGGCCAATGAGTATTTTGACCACATCATCCTCTTCATGCATGTTGTCTTACTCCAAGCTGTATAGGCTCGAAAGCCTACTACCAATTAAGCATATTAGGTGATGTGCATCTCTGTAATGAGAAGGGGTGTGGTCTAATGACATCAACACCCTATATCAGGTGTGCATAATTATTAGGCAACTTCCTTTCCTTTGGCAAAATGGGTCAAAAGAAGGACTTGACAGGCTCAGAAAAGTCAAAAATAGAGAGATATCTTGCAGAGGGATGCAGCACTCTTAAAATTGCAAAGCTTCTGAAGCGTGATCATCGAACAATCAAGCGTTTCATTCAAAATAGTCAACAGGGTCGCAAGAAGCGTGTGGAAAAACCAAGGCGCAAAATAACTGCCCATGAACTGAGAAAAGTCAAGCGTGCAGCTGCCACGATGCCACTTGCCACCAGTTTGGCCATATTTCAGAGCTGCAACATCACTGGAGTGCCCAAAAGCACAAGGTGTGCAATACTCAGAGACATGGCCAAGGTAAGAAAGGCTGAAAGACGACCACCACTGAACAAGACACACAAGCTGAAACGTCAAGACTGGGCCAAGAAATATCTCAAGACTGATTTTTCTAAGGTTTTATGGACTGATGAAATGAGAGTGAGTCTTGATGGGCCAGATGGATGGGCCCGTGGCTGGATTGGTAAAGGGCAGAGAGCTCCAGTCCGACTCAGACGCCAGCAAGGTGGAGGTGGAGTACTGGTTTGGGCTGGTATCATCAAAGATGAGCTTGTGGGGCCTTTTCGGGTTGAGGATGGAGTCAAGCTCAACTCCCAGTCCTACTGCCAGTTCCTGGAAGACACCTTCTTCAAGCAGTGGTACAGGAAGAAGTCTGCATCCTTCAAGAAAAACATGATTTTCATGCAGGACAATGCTCCATCACACGCGTCCAAGTACTCCACAGCGTGGCTGGCAAGAAAGGGTATAAAAGAAGGAAATCTAATGACATGGCCTCCTTGTTCACCTGATCTGAACCCCATTGAGAACCTGTGGTCCATCATCAAATGTGAGATTTACAAGGAGGGAAAACAGTACACCTCTCTGAACAGAGTCTGGGAGGCTGTGGTTGCTGCTGCACGCAATGTTGATGGTGAACAGATCAAAACACTGACAGAATCCATGGATGGCAGGCTTTTGAGTGTCCTTGCAAAGAAAGGTGGCTATATTGGTCACAGATTTTTTGTTGTTTTGTTTTTGAATGTCAGAAATGTATATTTGTGAATGTTGAGATGTTATATTGGTTTCACTGGTAATAATAAATAATTGAAATGGGTATATATTTGTTTTTTGTTAAGTTGCCTAATAATTATGCACAGTAATAGTCACCTGCACACACAGATATCCCCCTAACATAGCTAAAACTAAAAACAAACTAAAAACTACTTCCAAAAATATTCAGCTTTGATATTTATGAGTTTTTTGGGTTCATTGAGAACATGGTTGTTGTTCAATAATAAAATTAATCCTCAAAAATACAACTTGCCTAATAATTCTGCACTCCCTGTATCATAAAAAGTCATCAATATCATGCCAAGATGCATTAGTTACTCTGAAAAGAGGAAAGACCTGGGTAAGTGAGTGTTTATTCTAAAAAAGTGAATGCCCTAATGTGCTGGCCATATCCACGATGAGTGACGAGCAAAGAATCCTCCCCCAGTGCACAAAAATATAATCCAAAAAGTATGTCCTGTGAACTGTAACCTGCCTATAATGTATATCCTCGAAATCACCAATCAAAATTCGTAGGAGACCAAAGGTGTTGTCTGAAATTTTCTATTTTGGAACCAAAGAATTAAAGAAGAGTGGTAGTGCCTAGGAGTTGAGCTAAAGACAGAATGAACTTCCTAATGATATTCCACTTGCTGGCATTTGGTTTGGGACAAACCAAGACTTGGGAGAGGTTAGTCAACCATTTCTATTGGCCCAACATGTCCCAGAAAGTAAAGTAGTTTTGTGTCTCCTGTGCCACCTGTCAAGCCAATGGTAAGACTGGTGGACACCCAAAGGCCCCCCTCATTCCACTTTCAGTGCTGGGGGTCCCCTTTGAAAGAGTGGGTGTGGACATAGTGGGTCCACTTGAACCTCCCACAGCATCAGGGAACCAGTATATCCTAGTGGTAGTGGATCATGCCACTAGGTACCCTGAAGCGATTCCCCTTAGGTCCACTACTGCCCCTGCAGTAGCTAAAGCACTCATAGGTATCTTTACCAGAGTGGGATTTCCTAAGGAGGTGGTGTCTGACAGGGGTACCAACTTCATGTCAGCATACCTGAAACACATGTGGAATGAGTGTGGGGTGACTTACAAATTCACCAAACCATACCATCCACAAACCAATGGTCTTGTAGAAAGATTTAACAAGACATTGAAAGGCATGATCCTGGGGCTCCCTGAAAAGCTCAAAAGGAGATGGGATGTCCTCTTGCCATGTCTGCTTTTCGCCTACAGAGAGGTGCCTCAGAAGGGAGTAGGGTTTTCCCCCTTTGAACTTCTGTTTGGCAATCCTGTAAGGGGACCACTAGCTCTTGTAAAACAAGGCTGGGAGAGACCTCTTCATGAGCCTAAACAAGATATAGTGGACTATGTACTAGGCCTACGTTCCAGGATGTCAGAGTACATGGAAAAGGCAAGTAAAAACAAAACCTTGAGGCCAGCCAACAACTCTAGAAGATGTAGTATGACCAAAAGGCTGCTATGGTTGAGTTTCGGCCAGGGCAGAAAGTCTGGGTTCTGGAGCCTGTGGCTCCAGAGGGCACTTCAGGACAGATGGAGTAGCCCTTACCCAGTGCTAGAGAGAAAGAGTCAGGTCACCTACCTGGTAGACCTAGGCACTAGCAGGACCCCCAAAAGGGTGATCCATGTGAACCGCCTAAAACTCTTTCATGACAGGGCAGATGTGAATCTGCTGATGGTTATAGATGAGGACCAGGAAGCTGAGTGTGAACCTCTCCCTGATCTCCTCTCCACTGACCCTAAAGATGGCTCAGTAGATGGAGAGATCTATTCAGACACCCTCTCTGGCCAACAGCAATCTGACTGTAGGAAAGTCTTACAACAGTTTGCTGAGCTCTTATCCCTAACCCCTGGTCAGACACCTGTGTACCCATGATGTGGACACAGGAGACAGCATGCCTGTCAAAAACAAATGTTTCAGACAGTCTGACCAAGTTAAGGAAAGCATCAAAGTGGAAGTCCACAAGATGCTGGAATTGGGAGTCATTGAGCACTCTGACAGCCCCTGGGCTAGCCCGGTGGTCTTAGTCCCCAAACCTCACACAAAAGATGGTAAGAGAGAGATGAGGTTGTGTGTGGACTACAGAGGACTTAATTCTATCACCAAGACAGATGCTCATCCCATTCCAAGGGCAGATGAATTGATTGACAAACTAGGTGCTGCCAGATACTTAAGTACCTTTGACTTGACAGCAGGGTACTGGCAAATCAAAATGGGACCAGGAGCAAAAGAAAAGACAGCCTTCCCCACACCTGGTGGGCATTACCAGTTTACTGTAATGCCCTTTGGCTTAAAGAATGGCCCTGCCACCTTCCAAAGGTTGGTGAATCAAGTCCTTGCTGGCTTGGAGTCCTTTAGTGCAGCTTATCTTGACGATATTGCTGTCTTTAGCTCCAGCTGGCAGGATCACCTGGTCTACCTTAAGAAGGTTTTGAAGGCCCTGCAAGCAGCAGGCCTCTCTATCAAGGCATCCAAATGCCAGATAGGGCAGGGAACTGTGGTTTACTTGGGACACCTTGTAGGTGGAGGCCAAGTTCAGCCACTCCAACCCAAGATCCAGACTATTCTGGATTGGGTAGCTCCAAAAACCCAGACTCAAGTCAGGGCATTCCTTGGCTTGACTGGCTACTACAGGAGGTTTGTGAAGGGATATGGATCAATAGTGACACCCCTCACAGAACTTACCTCCAAGAAAATGCCTAAGAAGGTAAACTGGACCATACCTCTTTGGTACTCACTTTGTAGTTCAAACTGACCACAGACCTCTCAGATGGCAAATGAAAGGTGAAAATCCAAAACTGTTGAGGTGGTCCATCTCCCTACAGGGAATGGACTTTATAGTGGAACACAGACCTGGGACTGCCCATGCCAATGCAGATGGCCTTTCCAGGTTCTTCCACTTAGAAAAAGAAGACTCTCTTGGGAAAGGTTAGTCTCATCCTATTTTGTTTGTTTGGTGGGGGGGGGGTGTAAGGAAATGTCTCCTTGGCATGGTTCCCCCCTGACATTTTGCCTTTGCTGATGCCAAGTTATGATTTGAAAGTGTGCTGAGGCCTGCTAGCCAGGCCCCAGCACTGGTGTTCTTTCCCTAACCTGTACCTTTGTCTCCACAATTGGCACACCCTGGCATCCAGGTAAGTCCCTTGTAACTGGTACCCCTGGTACCAAGGGCCCTGTTGCCAGGGAAGGTCTCTAAGGGCTGCAGCATGTCTTAAACCATCCTGGGGACCCCTCACTCAGCACATACACACTGCTTGCCAGCTTGTGTGTGCTGGTGGGGTGAAAATGACTAAGTTGACATGGCACTCCCCTCAGAGTGCCATGCCAACCTCACACTGCCTATGGCATAGATAAGTCACCCCTCTAGCAGGCCTTACAGCCCGAAGGCAGGGTGCACTATACTACAGGTGAGGGCATAGGTGCAGGAGCACTATGCCCTTACAGTGTCTAAGCAAAACCTTAGACATTGCAAGTGCAGGGTAGCCATAAGAGTATATGGTCTGGGAGTCTGTCATACACGAACTCCACAGCACCATAATGGCTACACTGAAAACTGGGAAGTTTGGTATCAAACTTCTCAGCACAATAAATGCACACTGATACCAGTGTATATTTTATTGTAAAATACACCCAGAGGGCATCTTAGAGATGCCCCCTGAAAACATACCCGACTTCCAGTGTGGGCTAACTAGTTTTGCCTACCTGCCACACACCAGACATGTTGCTGGTCACATGGGGAGAGTGCCTTTGTCACTCTGTGGCTAGTAACAAAGCCTGTACTGGGTGGAGGTGCTTCTCACCTCCCCCTGCAGGAACTTTAACACCTGGCGGTGAGCCTCAAAGGCTCACCCCCTTTGTTACAGCGCCACAGGGCATCCCAGCTAGTGGAGATGCCTGCCCCCTCCGGCCACTTCCCCACTTTTGGTGGCAAGGCCGGAGGAGATAATGAGAAAAACAAGGAGGAGTCACTGGCCAGTCAGGACAACCCTTAAGGTGTCCTGAGCTGAGGTGACTCTGACTTTTAGAAATCCTCCATCTTGCAGATGGAGGATTCCCCCAATAGGATTAGGGATGTTCCCCCCTCCCCTCAGGGAGGGAGCACAAAGAGGGTGTAGCCACCACCCTCAGGGCTAGTAGCCATTGGCTGCTAACCTCCCAGACCTAAACACACCCCTAAATTGAGTATTTAGGGGCCCCCAGAACCTAGGAAGATAGATTACTGCAACCTGAAGACGAAGAAGGACTGCAGACCTAAAAGCCCTGCAGAGAAGACGGAGACACCAACTGCTTTGGCCCCAGCCCTACCGGCCTGTCTCCCCTCTTCAAGAAAAACTGCAAAAGCGACGCATCCCCCGGGGTCCAGCGACCTCTGAAGCCTCAGAGGACTACCCTGCATCTAAAAGGACCAAGAACTCCAGAGGACAGCGGCCCTGTTCCACAAAGACTGAAACTTGCAACAAAGAAACAACTTTTAAAGGACTGCACGTTTCCCGCTGGAAGCGTGAGACTTTCCACTCTGCACCCGACGCCCCTGGCTCGACCTGCGGAGAAACAACACTACAGGGAGGACTCCCCTGCGACTGCGAGCCCGTGAGTAGCCAAAGTTGACCCCCCTGAGCCCCCACAGCGACGCATGCAGAGGAAATCCAGAGGCTCCCCCTGACCGCGACTGCCTGCTTCAAAGAACCCGATGCCTGGTAAAGACACTGCACCCGCAGCCCCCAGGACCTGAAGGATCCGACCTCCAGTACAGAAGTGACCCCCAGGTGGCCCTCTCCCTTGCCCAGGTGGTGGCTACCCTGAGGAGCCCCCCCCTTGCCTGCATCGCTGAAGAGACCCCTGGGTCTCCCACTGAAACCAATTGCAAACCTAATGCCTGTTTGCACACTGCACCCGGCCGCCCCTGTGCTGCTGAGGGTGTACTTTTTGTGTTGACTTGTGTCCCCCCGGTGCCCTAAAAAAAAACCCTGGTCTGCCCTCCGAAGTCGCAGGTACTTACCTGCTGGCAGACTGGAACCGGGGCACCCCCTTCTCCATTGAAGCCTATGCATTTTGGGCACCACTTTGACCTCTGCACCTGACCGGCCCTGAGCTGCTGGTGTGGTAACTTTGGGGTTGCCCTGAACCCCCAACGGTGGGCTACTTTGGACCCAACTTTGAACCCTGTAAGTGTTTTACTTACCTGCAAAACTAACTAATACTTACCTCCCCCAGGAACTGTTGAATTTTGCAGTGTCCAATTTTAAAATAGCTTATTGCCATTTGTGCCAAAACTGTACATGCTATTGTGTTGATTCAAAGTTCCTAAGATACCTGAGCGAAATACCTTTCATTTAAAGTATTGTTTGTAAATCTTGAACCTGTGGTTCTTAAAATAAACTAAGAAAATATATTTTTCTATATAAAAACCTATTGGCCTGGAGTAAGTCTTTGAGTGTGTGTTCCTCATTTATTGCCTGTGGGTGTACAACAGATGCTTAACACTACCCTCTGATAAGCCTACTGCTCGACCACACTACCACAAAATACAGCATTAGAATTATCTTTTTTTGCCACTATCTTACCTCTAAGGGGAACCCTTGGACTCTGCATACTATTTCTTACTTTGAAATAGTGCATACAGAGCTAACTTCCTACACCTACCAAAAATGATTACTCTGCCCAATTACTATATCTTTTTTTCCACACATTTATGGCTCCAGCTTGCCTTCTTCAAGGAGCTGAACTCAAAGATAGTTGGATTCCTATGGGGATCGGGTAGATGAAGGCTTGCACTTGAAATGCTTCAGAGAGCTATAGGGGATGGGGGACTGGCAGGCCTCGACTTCGAGCCCCATTACCTAGTGGGTCAACTGCAACGGCTGACCCAATGGATAGCCAGTCATATGATGCCGGACAAAGAAGTAATGTCCTTTACTACAGATCTCTGGCCAGAGTGGTACTCCAGCTCCACCCTCCCACCACAACCTTATCGGCGGAACCAAGGGTATTGCGCAACTGTTGGATGCAATATCTCCGTGGATCAGGTTGTGCTTTGCCTTATGCCCCTGAGATTCCAAAGCAATTTACATCAGTATTGCCCCATGGTGGTGACTAGTTGGATAGAAGCGGGGCAACATCCATGGGAGCATTATTCGAGGCCGACACCCTACTACCATTCAAGGAGTTTCGGGCTTGATACAATCTACCTCAAGGTCACTTCCTCCTCCATAGAGAAATCACTGAGGCGATCACTAAGCACTGGCGAATGGGACAGGCAGAACCTTCCCCTTTGAGTATTTGCCAATACCAGACTAGCAGTGCAGGCACATATACAGCAGTGACATCGCTGTATGGGAGAATGAAAGCAGCTCTTTGCCAACCCCTTACGATCCTTAAACAGAAATGGGAAGAGGACTTGGGCACAGTAATCACAGACAAGGAGTTGGGGGGGGGGGGAGTGTAGGGGGAAAGACATAAAGACCTGGGTGCCTAAAGTCCCCAGAAATGCTAGATTCAGGCTTATTAACCTATTTTTTTTAATGAATCTGTTTATTAGTATATTATCATAACATTGCATCACAATCATAAACCATTGACATTTGAACATAATGCATTGTGTAGCTTCACTTTCGTTAAATACCACTCGACTAGATAATAACATGATGGTGCAATATACTATGCGGCGTATCCAACAATAGCACAGGTTTTTGGTTCACCATTTAAACCATCAGAAGATTGGTTCCAACAACACATTCTCATCTGGGATACCCCACTGATGCCAGTTTGGCTTACAGCTGCAGCCTGAAAGAATAATAAGCCGCCTATAGCTGTTTGGTGGGTGCTTCACTTGACAACACTCATCATTGCACCATTACTCATCACAGAATTTGCAGCTAGAGTGTCATTGCAGAGTAGGCAGATGCTATAAACTTTTTATAAACAAACCGTATAAACAATAACAACTGCTGGTTACTGACATCCAGACAATTATTTCCCATACAATCACTTCCCGATCGGGCTGAGTGCTAATCTGCATCTATCCGGCATGCCGGTAGAGGGGCTGGGCTGGGCCGGGCGTCAAGTCCAGCAAATTTTGCCTTTCCGTCTTCTAGCACTGCATCAAATCCAGCTGGCTCATACACATACTCCCACATCGCAGCACACCACACCTTTAACGGACTCTCTAGTCCGAACCTCCCTCCTCTGTGTCCCTGCTCATGTTCCGCAATCGCAACATCAGCTCCTCCCAACCAGCCGACAACGAAATTTGGTGCAGCCCCAACACCTCCTCCCTCTTCAGTGCTGTGCCCTCTGCCCCTGCACATACCTCGAGGGAGCGTCTCCAAGCCTGCACCGGCGGGGGATCCGGTGATTTCCATCTACGAGTCACCAGTCGCTTTGCGACAATAAGGACAGGTCCGTGAAACGCACCTCCGCTCTATGCCGCTAATTCTAGGGAATAACCCCAGTATACACGCCTCCCAGGTGAAAGGAACCCGCCGAGCTGTGCAGTCAGATAAATTATCAATTACCACCCTCCAGTAGGAGCACAGACTAGGACAGGACCACACCATGTGCAGCAAATCTACGCTAACTCCGTGGCATCGGGACAAGTCGCGTCCTGGCGGGCAAAGTATTTATTCACTCGGGCTGGTGTAAGGTAGGCTCTGTGAACAATGTAGAACTGAATTAGCCGAAATCTGGAATTATGGGGTATGTTAAGGTGACCTGAAAGAGCTAACCTCCACTGCGCCTCTGTGATTGGACCGCCCATATCCTCCTCCCAGGCCGCACGCAGCGCGTCACTCTCCAGGGCAATATGAGTCCGCAACGCATCTGCAAGCCAGCTAATCAAGCGTCGACCCCGGCTCATCACCTATAAGTATTTAATCAGCAGATGAGTGGGGGGGGGGGGAGCCACTGAGATATCTCCCCATCCGGACCTCAAGGCTCGCAACAAGGAACTGTACAGTAGGAACTGACCAGGCAGCAACCCCAGTTCCTGAAGCCTAGTGAACGGGAGCAGCTTACCCTCCTTGTAAAGATCGCCCAATGTACACAGTTCTACTTCGTGCCACGCGCGCAGTTCCGAGTCCGACGTGATTCTGGGACCACGTGGCGTGCCTGACACAGCCAGGGCCGGCGCAAATGGGACCACCGGCCCCGTGAGCCAAAGGGATCTACGAAAACATCTATAAGCTATCTTGAGGAACAGCGGTCATGGAGTCGGCACACGCGTGAGCGGATGGAATAAATGCAGAATCTGCAGCCGTGACCAGGGACCCTGCTCCGATGCCGTGTCAGTGAGCTGGGCACCCGCCGCCACCTGGATACCCACTGAAGCTGGGCCGCTAGATAGTAGTGCTCTAAATTAGGGACTGCCAGTCCGCCCCTATCGGGCGGTAGGTACAACTTCTTTGGGGCAACTCTGCATCGGCCGCCATTCCAGATGAAGTCTCTCAACCCCGTCTCCAGGGCTCTAAAGAAGCCAGGGGGAACATAATGCGGGAGATTGGAAATAAAGTACAAAAGGCGCAGCAGGACTACCATCTTCAAGAGGGCTATCTTGCCCGCCACTGGCAGCGGCCTCCAAAATGACATTTGAGATTTGATCAAAGACACCGCTCTTGTGAGGTTGCCATCAGCCAGGTCCCCTTCACGATGGTAGGTTTGGATGACCAGATATCGGAACCTGCACGGCTGCCACGGAGCAGGACTCCCGGCCAAACTAAGCCCCGGATTTGAGAGCCCAGGATCAAATGGGAAGAGGCATGACTTAGACCAATTGATCTTGAGGCCGGATATCACTGCAAAGCGCTGGAGCAGCAACCCAACCTCCGATGTGATCTGCGTGACATCTCTAAAATACAGAAGGAGGTCGTCAGCATACAACAGCACTATATGCAGGCCGTCCCCCAGGGTGATGCCCCAGTCATTCCCTTCCCTACGCAGGGCCGCCGCCAGAGGCTCCATGGCAAGTGAAAACAACAGCGGTGAAAGAGGACAGCCCTGCCTCGTGACCCTGAACACTCGAATCGGCTCTGATATCACGGACCCGCGGTTCGGTGTATAACAGTTTAACCAGGCGAACGAAGGATGTTCCCATACCAAACAGCTGTAACACCCTAAACAGGTAGGGCTACTCTAGGGAGTCAAAGGCCTTCTCCAAATCTAGGACAAGGCAACCCGCGCCCTCGGCCAATCCCGTCTCGCGTACTGCATGACCTGGAACAACCTTCTAATATTATGTGAGGTGTCTCTAGCCGGCACAAACCCGTTCTGATCGGGGTGGGCCAGGTCCGGCACACTCGGCGCAAGACACACCGCCAGCGGCTTGGCTAATATTTTATAGTCTTATTCAGCATTGCTCGGGCCGGTACGATCCCAGCTCCACCGGGTCCCTCTCAGGCTTAGGAAGGGAGACCAACAACGCTTCCATCTGAGTGGGCGACAGACAACCCCTCCGCTCAGCCTCCTTGTACACACAAAGCAACCTGGGTGCCAAATGCAGCGCAAAGGCATTGTAGAAGTCAACTGGCAAACCATCCGGGCCCGGGGTTCTACCGGATGCAACCTCACGAATACTGGACTTTATCTCCTCAAGATCAAGAGGCGCCTCAAGTGCCTTCATCTGTTCTTCCTCTAAACACGGAAGCTCCACCTCAGCGAGAAATTCGGCACAGGAATCTCCCATGAGAGGTGCGCCTGAAGCATAGAGCACCCTGTAGTGCCTCGTGAACTCAGCCTGTATCTCCCCGGGCGTGTGTACCAGTCCCCCTGCCCGCGAGCGGATCTCCACTATCGGTCCCCTCTCACAATCTCGACGAATCAACCAGGCCAGCAATTTACCCGCTTTATTGGCAGAAGCGTGAGTTCTCGCAGAGTGCGCTGCGTAGTTCAAACATCGCAGACGCTCAAGCAGCGAAAGGTGTTCAGCGCATACCGCGGACAACATCGAATTTTCGGTCTGACTGCCAGCCACCTCCCCCTCCGGTCGCAGCAAAACGCGCTCCACCCGAGTCAGGTCGCGTTCAACGGAACAACGCAAGTTACATTGAGTTCCCAAGCAGTGCCCCCGGATGAAAACTCTGAATGCATCCCACTCTACCAAACCCGACGAAGCCGTGCCATCATTGTGCTCGAAATATTCCAGGATCGCAGCGCTCAGTAACGCCCTAAAAGCAGCGTCTTCTAACAGTTCCGGCCTCAACCTCCAAGTAGGAACAGCCAGGCGGGAGGACTCCCAACTCAGGCTCACAAGCAGCGGGTTATGATCCGAGTGTGTGCGCCCCAAATAATCCGTATTCACTATTACTGAGGCCAAGTTCGGGGTGCAAAGCATTCTATCTAAACGCACATGGAGGGAGTGCGGGGCAGAGTAGAAGGAATAGACCCTATCTTCTGCATGCCGCTGCCGTCATATGTCTACCAATTGCCATTGCTGAGTCCAAGTCACCAAACCACGCACGGCAGCCACCACCGGGGACGTGGGCAACAGAGGAAAGGAGCGGTCCAGATCGACATTAAGCACACTATTGAAATCTCCGCCAAATAGCCATGGAAGATCACTCCAGCCCGCCAAATGTTGAGACAGGCCATGCAGAAAAGATGTCTGGTCCACGTTTGGAGCGTATATAGAACCTAGCACTACAGTATGACCTGCCAGCCTCCCCCGAACCAACACAAATCTATCCTGCGGATCTGCGATCTGCTCCTCTGCTGCAAAGGGAATGCCAGCTCTGATCCAAATCAATGCGCCCCTAGCATACGCTGAGTGACCCGCCGCATACAATTGCCCTCTCCAGCATCGACGCAACCGGGGAATCTCCAACCCCACCAGGTGTGTCTCCTGCAGAAACGCCAAGTGGACTGAGTGCCTTCTAAGGTAAGAATAAATAGCGTATCGGTGCTTGGGGGGGGTGTATACCTCTTACGTTCCAAGTGATCGCAGTGTATAAAGACATATCGTAGGTAGCAAACCACCCCTCATCTCCCACCACCCCACCCCTCCACACAGTGCCACATCTACCTCAACCTTCTCCCAACCATCGATCGGGTGGTCAGTAGATGCCCTCCAGCAGAACCAAAACATAACTAATACCATCAGAGCAGATAGACAACAGGTCACCGCCCAAACCCAGCAACAAGAACAGTAGCGTGCAACCACACAACCACACATTATGTGTCTCTACTAGTAGGAGTATGGGGTGGGCCAATCCCACAGAAAAGCAATCCAAACACAAGCCATTCTATCCGGCTACAGCAGATAACAGATAATAAGAGGGGGACATAAGAGGAAGTTCACACCTGTCAATCGCAATGGCACGCAGCTCGCAAGGGCAGGCACCGTGCCAGCAGCCACACATACAGCCATAAAGCATTGGATGCCCACATTCAACAACCAGATCCGCCACCAGCTCATTCCCTGAATCATACTAATTTAAGTCCAGCGCACACTACTAGCCAGATGGACAGTTCCAGCACTGTACAGTCTCCCAACACAGCTCGAGGATCCCTTAAAAGAGCTCGTCCGCAGTGGCCGGTGTCACAGGCGGGCCCCCAACGAGGCCGAACTCCGAGAGGCAATCCGGCGTAACAGGTCGGTCGCTGGGGGGCTGCGAAAGTTCAATGTCTGACTCGGACGCCAGCGGGGACGAACTGATAGCCGCAGCAGAGTGAATCGCTTCCCTTCTCTCTTGTATTAGTTGCTCCAAGTCTGATGCGCACACCACAGGACCAGCCCGGATTTCACCTCTCCTTCGGACACTTCTGGCCCGGCTGCACTTGCCTCGAGGCACCGCCACGGCCCGCTCTGCAGCACCACCCAAGGCCAGTCCCGTTGACTCAAGTCACTCCCACGCTACCTCAGGTGTAGCAAAGAAGTGCAACTTATTCTTCGCCACGACACACAGCTTGGCAGTGAATAGCAAAGAGTAATTTAAGCCAAGGGATCTGAGCTTACGTTTCAAAGGCAGGTAGGAGGCCCGGTCTCTCTGTACCGCTAGGGTATAGTTCGGGAATAGTAAGATCTGCACACCGTCCATCCGAGGAGGCGAAGCAGCCCTCACAGTTCGCAGTATAACGTCTCTGTCTGTGTAGTGGAGGAGGCGGATGATAAATGGGTGAGGAGCACTCCCCGGTGGTCTCGGCCGCGCAGGAATCCGATGGGGGTATTCCACAGAGAAGAAAGGAGAAAGCCCGCCCGCCGGCACGAGTCTCCGCAGCCAATTCTACGAGTAGGCCACTGGGTCCTGACCCTTGGTGCCCTCTGGCAAGCCAACCACTCGAATATTGTTCCTCCTGGAGCGTCCCTCCGCATCTTCCACCCGACTCTCCAACTCCCCTACACGAGTCTGCACATCCTCCATCTCCAATTTCAGACGGGAGGCTGTCGACGTCAGTTCATCTACTTTCGCCTCGATCTCGCCGGTTTTGTCTACCAGCTTGCGATGGTCAGCATGCAGCAGGACAAGGTCGCTTGCCACCTTGACTATCTTGGCTTCCAGCGATGTACGGGCACGCTCCAGCGAATCTCCAATGCGCACCACTGCAGCAAGTACTGCATCTAGTTTCTGGCTGTCCAGTACCACCGAGTCCTGCGATCTCCCAGCTCCGGCACCAAAGTGCAAACACACCGTCCCCGCCATGCTCCAGGCCACAAGGAGTTTCCACTTTCTTCCAAGTCTCCACTCACCAACTCGTCACCCACTGTATCCGTTCCGTACCTTTAATCAGCCTCAGTTGGAGCAAAAGGACCAAGCGAATAACCTGTCACCAAGGCAGCACAACCTGACACCAGTCAGGACAGCCAGCGACTGCTCCCAGCTCCGCACCACCGACCCCTAACTGCAGCCGGCTCCGCAGGGATCAGCACCGAGCGCGGTCTCCCACGTGGTGTCCTCCACGTTACAGCCAAGAAACTGGTCGCAACAGTCCCCACAGATCCTCCTCTCACGCAGACACCCAGGATAATGGGACAGGCCGAGCGCGCTTGCCGGGGCCACCAGTCCGCCACCACACAGCAGCACGAGCAGCCCAGCCCACTGTCCCCTCACCTCCAGGCTCCCACCTCTTCCTCCAGCCTTGCGGGTTCCACCATCAGCCCACGAGGTCCCAACAGGCCAATCAAGTCCAACGCGGGCACAGATGTAAGACGGTGCTTCCCCCCTAGGCCCGACACGGCCCCGATCACCTCTCTCCAGCAACTCCTTCAATATGCCCCAAAGCGGTACTCCAGTCCTCTGGGGGGGTGCCTTCCCCCGCCGTAGCTGCAATCAGGCACTGTCCAGATGCCGCCGGGGCACCGCCAGTTCTCAGGAGGGCCCCGCAGGCCCGGCCGGGGTCGGCCACCGACTTCCAGGAGGCACCCACAGACCACTCATCCGCTCCGTGCTCCTCGTCTCTCAGGGCGTCTCCTCACCCCCCTGTGGAGCAGCAACCACAGGGGGATCGCGCCGCAAGGGCGCCCCGGTTCGGGGGCCCGGCCTCTGCCACGCCACTCTGCGCGGCACCAGACCAGCAGGCCCGACCCACGCAGTCGCAGGCCGCCACACGAGGTCCGTTCTCGGCCCAACAGGTTTCAGGGCTGCACGGGCCCCGGTCCGACCGCCTGCAAGGCAATGCTGCTCCACTGTACCCTCAACAGGCGAAGGATAAGCCGGGTGCGGCGCGGAGCTCTAGCAGCTCGCGTCTGCCATGCTCAACAGCTTGGCCACACCCCTCAGGCTTATTAACTTATACGTACTACACAGAGCATAACTAACACCATGCAGGCTGCAGAGGCACTTGAATCTGATAGAAGCCAAATGTCTGCGATGTGGAGAGGAGGCAATAGAGTTTTTTCATATGTTCTGGACCTGCCCAGTTCTAAGGGAATTCTGTGTCTTGTGATTAGCACATTAAGGGAAGTCATGTGGAGGGAAGTCCCCCATAACCCCAGACATTGCTTGCTCAGTAGGTATCCTCACACATCCTGACAGAAAGTGACTAACAAATTTCAGGACTTAGCATTACTGCTAGCAAAGAGAGAGAGATAAAGAATTGGAAAACGGTGCAAGGTCCCCAGAGTGCAGCTTGGAAAAGGAAGGTATTGAGATGGGCTAGAGCTGAGGAGATGGTGAGAGACCGCAAAGCCAGGCAAGGTCAAGGACTGTCAGAGAGAGCCCTGGCCTGGAGCACTTTGGTATATGTCTTGGAGAACTCAGATGAAACACCTCGAGAAGGTGCACTACCAGGGCTCGAAAAATCTACTCGACCACTTGCTATGGCGAGTTTTATTTTATGAGGTCAAGGTATTTTTAGATTCCACTCGACCCTTCTGGCGAGTGGACAAAGAGGTGTTCTGTTCAGTCAGAAACTGAATTAGCAATTAAGATGCCTTTAAATCAGATTCTTGTCACATTTGCTCTGTGTACAGAGACACAGGTCAAAAGTCAGTTTGTCTTCTTGCAATGCAAATAATTTTCTTTGTGACTGCAGAGTTCCAGGATTTTGTAAGGTGAACTGTCTGACCTGTGTGAAATGAAAGGCATTAAGGTATCAGGTTTTTCCTAACACACAACATTTATATAACTGTTCAGGGTTGTGAAATGTAATTGAATATCTACTTCTCCATGGGACAGGTTGCTTCTTAATTCTACTTGTTCTGTAAAAAAATAAATCTACTGGTCCCTTTGGTGCCATGTAGTGCGGTGACACATTATGGCAGCAATCTCATAATATAAGGGTTCTGATAATAGCCTTTCTGATTACACCAGGGATACTACTGTAGTAGGGATTGAATACTTGCAAATACAAAGCCTAATATAGCAATTTACTTATTTTACCACATTTCCACAGATCTACATACTGGGGCTGGAGGAAGCTGTAAGCAATAGTTCCATGGCTGGAATGACTGAGTCTGCAAACCTACTAACTTGCATATTTTAAGGCTTTTCACCAGCTCTTTAATCTTTTCCTATAATGAAAAAGGGTGGAAATTTACTCCTGACAATGGCAGAAGTAGAGGTTCTTCCAGCATTTGGGAAAAAAGTGGTCGGAGGGAAAGTGAACTAGTAAATGCTCAATAGATTTTCACATGAGAAAATCTACACATGCATATTTGCTCGTGCTAAAATACAGTTCAAAAATATTGTCTAGGAGTACGGTTTCCTGGTCTACTTCTGTAAGTTCTTGTGAATTCATGAAAGTCACTAATTCAATTACATATATCATGGGTGCACATTTGTGACTTTCTTTAAGAATTGGATCCCTAATTAGGTCTTGCAATCACAAAGTCATTTTGTTTTTATTAAACTTCTATTTCTCATTCTATCTATTGGCTGGCTTTACTGTGAGTTCGTATTCTGCTCTTCCACAAGGAGCATATTGCCACAAAAAGTAGTTTTGTTCAGTGGCAGGCCCCCCCTTCAGACTCACTCAAGGAAGGTGCTGTGCTGAGAGGGGCCCCTCATGGGGGGCTGCAATGCCTTTGTTTCGAAACTGGTGGCAATGTGTTCCTTTTTTTAGACCAATTTTTTTTTTTCTTTTTGCCAGCGTTTGTTACAATGGTGAGGACCTGGCAGCTTCCACAACAATAAAGTGTTACAAAAGCCGTGTCAAAACAGGACACTCCTTGACAAAACCAAAAGACTCACACAAAATGTCAGATCGGCTGGCTTTGCCAGTGCTGGTTTATTTTCAGTCTTCCCATAGTCTTGTTGAAAATGGTTACACTGATTTTCCATTAGGAATATATTTTGGAAATACCAGTATGCATCAACACATTTTACTAAATGACGTTTCAAAGAAATAGAACCTAAAATTTCATAGTAGTGAAACCTTTTTTTTTTTTTTTTATTACTTGCATTTTTTTCTGAACATTTTATTTTGAAAGCAAAGAATCATCGCTCTTGCTTACGAGCTTCAGAAAAAATTTGCACCTAATCAGAGCATATTCTGGGAAGCATTTTACCTAGCCTCATCTTGTTACATTTTTCAAACGTGTGTACCCTTTTTTACGGGCGAGCGCAAAGCACTCCATCCATTCTGTAATCTCTCTTTGGGCTTCAAAACATGCGGATGTCACGTCAGTCATCTACATTGGTTCACGGGCTTGCCTTTTCAAATCAGCTTGCTTTCATTTGTGAAAGGCATGCATACATCATGCCTTTTCCGGTGGTTAGCCCACCTACACAGCACCGGTAAACTACTAAAAACATACGAGGCTCGTTGTTTTCAGCCTGGGGTCCAGACTACTATCTGTTTATTCTCCACGCAGAGCGATCGCGCTGCATTTTACATAGTGCGATCACGCTGCATTTTCTTTTTCTTTACAACGCTAATAGCTCTAACTCAAGCAAATGCGAGACCCGCTGCATTGAAAATGCTTGTTTATTACTGGAACCACTGTCAGTAGTGCAGTTTGACCTTAAAACGTTTATTTACAGTGCTCGCCCTAATAATGAAGGCTTTTCATTAATGAACCATAAATACAAGTTTGAACAGCATTAACATATGGACACACATATTACCTCAACTGCAGACAGTACCCCTCTTGTAAACTGGCAGCCCAAGGGTTTTTGCTGCGGGGATTGGGCCTTGTCCAAAGGACAAAATAGACATGAAAACCTGTTGCCCTTGGCCCCAGACAATATGTCCGAGGCGTCAGGCAATAGGAATTCCACCACCCTGATAACTACGTCAACTTTACAAGCATTTCAAAATATATTTCAGTAACTGTGAAAGACCATTTTTGTACTTCTGTGTAATGAAAAAAAAAAATGTTCATAGGATGAAAAAAAGCAGAACACTTTACTTGGTGTTGTGCAAATGATAAATGTTTTCTGAAACCCAATTTTCACAGATTATTGTTAATACTATATAGTGTTATTAGTAAAGCTGCAAGACAGTGAGAAGGTTTTTGGACATTTCTTGAAAATGTACTGTCTGTAAATGACAGTGCGCTACCACATCACGCTTTAGTAATATATTTATCAAAAGTGAGTGTTTAAACAAACTGAGAAACACTCCTGCCCTAATGGCAGAGGTATTAGTAAACTAAGAGGCAAGTCATGCATGGATCATGTGTACCCTATTTGTGGGCTAGATTTATTATACATGGAGCAAACATTTAGTGTATTTAATCAAACAATAGAGGATTTTTTTTTACAGCGGAATGCTGAACTCACATATTTGAAAGTGCACTCATGTGAGACTGAAGAAAAAGGTGACTGTAAAATACAATATTTGCCTAGGATCACACAATTTGAGACCAGTTTCCGGGTCAAGTACATTACAGTTAGGTTGAGTAGATTATTCAAGATACTCGACCTGCAGGTCTAGTAACATTTTAATGATTTTTCGATGCCTGCTACCCACTTAAACACCTTGAAATAACTCACATCCCATATACGTAGCAGGTGCATCTCGGTCTTTTAGTTCATACAGACTAAGATGGTGAGCGAACATAATATTAGACAATAAAGGAACAATGGCTAATTGCTGCGGCAGATAACGCAAGGAGAAGGAGTGGGAGTTGAGGTTAGGCACTTGACATGAAGAGTAGATGAGGGAAAATAATAATGGAATATGGTGTTTATATAACTATCTTAACATTGAAAAGCATGTTTCTCACAATTGTGTTCAAAATACCTATGTATCCTAAATAGAAGACACCAATGTTGATGTAACAAATTAACATGTAATATTGAAGTAATATCACACAGGTAGAGCTCTTGTAGTGCCTTTAATGTTAACAAAACTCAATAAAATATGACATAAAAAATGAAAATGTTATCTCAGCTGTGAAGGAAAAGAGTGTGGTATTCACCTCCTAGATCCAACAGACCTAAACAGACTGAGGGAAGAAAAGGGACAAATAAACCACATAATTCTGTGTATTATTACATATTAATCATGGTTATGAATGGCAATAAACTAGGTATATTAAAAACAAACAGAAAATTAGAGTGAGGTTAATACAGGGTAGTGAACTGTTTCAGTGTATCCTGTTACATTGGGTGAAGGAGCAAAATATGGAACAGTAGCCCCTCCAGTTACAGAGAACACTTCAATAACTGAATTGTTACTCATGGGTTGTTGATCAATAGTGCCTAGTTCAATAGACTTAGAAAGATGATAGATAGTTCCCTGATATTTGAAACCATGATCAAACGTTACTGGCAGATGTGCAGCAAGGACATTAACTCATCAAGCTCCTATCTGACATTTAACACAGGGCGTGCAGGTTGCAAACCAGTGTATGGATGCCTGCAGTAGGTGCTCAACTCACAGAGCTATCTAAGGGAAAGTATGCTGCTTTTGCCTTTGTGAATACAAAAGATATAAAAAATGTTCCACTTATAAAATGCAGTGCTATACAAGGATATAGAAGCGACAAGGATTAGTCCAAACAGGGTACAGCTCTCAGTGTGGCTTAAATTAAAGAGTTTTTTCTATTAGTGTAGTGCTCCCAGTCACTGATGTAGCAGGAAAACTATCCCTTAACCTTTGTAGTTTCTGCTTTAATATTCAATATATAGCATGCTATGTCTGGGCTGGTTTCATCATCAATTACTGGCTATTTGCTGTCAACTGTACAAATCTCTAGGACACAAAATCAAGTCTTGGGCTAAATCAACTATGTATTTCTAGAATAAAAACAGAATAGGGAGTGCTCTCCAAGTAATCACTGGGGCATTGTAATAGTATCCATATTAAGAACAGAGAATGTAATCACATTAAAGTCCATTCAGATGGGTACAAAGACTCTTCCATTTAGTTCATAAATACACGATTAGACATGGAGGTGAGACTTCAAAATGCTTTATTCTTCATATATTGAAGATCCAAACCAACCAACGCGTTTCGCTCTTGAACAAGGGCTTCATCAGGGAATACAAATGTCTTTTTAATAATATCACCATCTGCACTATTATACTCGTAAGGTACAATATTTCAGATCAGTGCTGGTCACTGGACATTAGACCTCCATAACAAGGTCTGGCTCCTGGCACGGTGGTCTAGAGAGAAGAAGTGGATACGCGCCAGGAGCCAGACTTTGTTATAGGCTTGGAACAAACATGACAACTCATTGAGGGAACAAACAGCATGAGATTCCGGAAAGACATGAAGCACACAGTCCCCAGGCAAGCTTTTAATCAGTGGCTTTAAACTGTGTACTAGCGGACCTTAACTCGCAATACCTTTTCAAGAGATCGGACAATATAAATAAGACAGAGTCAAATCATATGGCCCAAAAACAGTTCTCTTTCTATATTAAATTTAGACATAAACCACTTCCCTCACTTAACAGCTCCTTCTCAGAGTATTAACAAAGACCCATCCCAGACCACTAAGCCAATCACTTCTACTGGTATTGAAAGCACCACATGGAATTTGCCAATAGTTATAAATCCCCTCAAAACTATAAACATTTGTAGAAACTCAGGGCAGAGATTGTTTGCTGCACTATCTCCTTCTCTTACAGTTTCACAGGCAGAACACCTGTTATTGGAAAAGTGATGCTCAGGCTTTTCTTTTCTAACTGGTAAGTGAGCATCTCACATGTGCCGCTTGCTCTACCAAACATGTTTATGTACAAACATAACAGAGTCATCCTTTTGCACATTTAAGGCTACACAATAATGCTTAACTGTTCTCAGGGCTGCAATAGCGAGGGATCCAGTTGGATTCCCAATCAGGCAGCTATTATTGAATTCAATCCTGGACAACCCTAGCAACTTTGCAGAAAATGAGAGACATTCAGAGGTGCCTTTACTTTACGTCCATACTAGCAAATTGCAAGGGGTGAAATAGGGCCCTTATTTGGAGTTCCAGCTAGGCTCAGCACAAAGGCCTCTCTTAACAGGTCATCAGCAATTCTTTTATTAGAGTCTCATCCTGGCAGGAAGCTGGCTGAAGCCTAAAAACTGTCCATTTCTAGCACTGCCCCTTCTGATAGAATGTTTAATTCCATAAATGCAAGACACCGAATTACATGGCACTTTGACACCCCACTTTGTTTTTAACATTGTGCAGAATGATTTCTCTAGCAGGCAGGGCCGGCACTAGGCCTGGGCAGAGTAGACAGCTGCACAGGGCTTTGCTCCAGCTCACAACAAAGAGGCCCTACACCACAACACTGCCCAAAATACTTCAGTGTTACGGGGCCCAAACAGCAACAGAGGAGCAGTGCTGTGAGGCCCAGGTGAAGGAGGGAGTGGACCCCTTGCCAAAGCCCCACAACCATGTGCTCAAATCGCTTCAGAGCTCTAATTGCTGCATCTGCATAATAACAGTGATTCAAAGGGAACTTGAATGTCCTTAGATGTGAAGTGAACCAAGTGCCTGAATGAATGAAAAGTAGGATGTCCCACAGGGCTTGCAACAAAAGAAAGAATCATACCATCATAAATGAGCACTAGTCACCTTGGAGACAGGAAAGGGAGGAGTCATCAAGAATTTTTTTTAAATGCATTTTTTTAACACTGTGGAATTCCTATAACCCGACTACCGGGACATATTGTTTGCGGTCAAGGGCATCAATTTTTCATGTTTATTTTGTCCTTGGGTCAAGTAGTTCAAACCCCCTGCAGCACAAACCCTTTGGTTGCAAGTTCACAGAGAAGGGAACTGTCTGCAGTTGAGGTAATGTGTGTTCATGGGTTAATGCTGTTCCAACTTATATTTATGGTTCATTAATGAAAAGCCTTAATTATTAGGATGAGCACTGTAAAAGTTTTAAGGGCACCCTGCACTACTGACAGTAGTTTCAATGAAAACAAAAAGTGTACACACTTGTTTGAAAAGTTTGACAATATGAGGCTAAGTATAATGCTCCCAGGATGCTCTCTGATTGGATGCAAATGTTTGCAGACGTTTGTAATAATTCTTTGCTTTCAAATTTAAATGTTCAGAAAAAATGCAAGTAGGAAAAAAAAAACATTTTGCTAATATGACATTTTAGGTGCTATTTCTTTGGTGCTATTTATTTGAAGCGTCATTTAGTAAAAGCGTTGATGCATGCAAGTATTTCCAAAGAATATTCCTAATGGAAAATCAGTGTAACAGTTTTCAACAAGATTATGGGAAGAATGAAAATAAACAAGCACTGGTAGGGCCAACCTATCCAACATTTGTTGTGAGTCTTTTGGTTTTGTCAATGCGTATTTTGTTTTGACATGGCTTTTGTAACCAGTTATTGCTGGGAGAGCTGCCAGGCTCTCACCATTGTAACTGACACTGGCAAAAAGCAAAACAAGTTTTTTGGTCTCAAAGGGCACACATTGCCACCAGTGGTGTAACAAAGGCCCCACATCCTGTGCTGTGCCGGAGGACCCCTCCAGGAGCTCCCTCAGCATAGCACTGATCTGAGCGAGTCTGGAGAGGGAGCCCCCTCCATGTTCTTTGCAGGGGGATACCTTCCAGTTTCATTACACCACTGATTGCCACAGTAGTTTCTGGCAGTGAACAAAACTACTTTGTGTGACAATATGCTCCTTGTAAAAGACCAGAATGCAATCACTTCAAGTAAAACCAACCCATAAATAGATAGAGAAATAGAAGTTTTAAAAAACCAAAATGTCTTAGCTAATACCAGACCCAATTAGAGACCAATTTCTTAAAGAAAGTAAAAAAATGTACACACATGGTATATGTCTTTGAATCAGTGGCTTTCATGAATTCACAAGAACTTACTGAAGTAGACCAGGAAATCATACTCCTAGAAAATATTTGTGAATTGTATTATAGCACGAGCACATATGAATGTGTGCATTTGCTCATGTGAAAATGTATAGAGCGTCTACAAGTTCACTTCCCCAGCAGCCACTTTTCCCTAACCCTGGAAGAACCTCTACTTCTGCCATTGTTAGGAGTAAATGTTCAACCTTTTTCCGTATGTGAAAAGATTAGAAAAGAGCTGGTGAAAATCCGTAAACATGCAAGTTAGTTGGTTTGCAGACTCAAAGGCATTCCAGCCCTGCAACTATTATTACTGCTTCCTCCAACCCCAGTATGAAGATCTGCAAAAATGTGCCAAAATAAGTAATTTGCTGTAGCAGGGATTGAAATTGCAAGTATTCAAACCCTTCTATAGTAGTAGCCCTGGCATAATGAGAGAGCCTATTATCTCTTACATTATGAGATTGCTATCTTAATTTGCCGCCAAACTACATGGCACCAAAGGAACAAGTAGAATTTTTTTACAGGAAATGTAGATTTAAGAAGCAACCTGTCCAATGGACAAGTAGATATTTTATTAAATTCCACTCCCCTGACAGAGGCATTTTACCATAATGCAGCAGAAATCACTGCATTGAGATATATTTAATAAAAGTGCAAGTTTTTAAACATGAACTGAGAAAAATTCCAGTACCCGTGCTGACGATAGTGATATTAATGAACTAAGAGAAGGGCCACTGGAATTATGTGGCAGGAAAAAACTAAACTAGGCAGAATTTAAGCAGCAGGAAAAGGCAAATTATATGGCATAATATATACATACGTTTACAGTTATAAAGGAAACTTGTTCTCAGACCCTAAATATTTGCCTGAGAACGCAAAAGAGATAGCGAAACAGCGTTACGGGGAGAAAGCTACGACCTGTAGACTTCAGGGCGCTTTGATGATGGAAACAGTCTAGCCTTAGCCTTATATTCAGATTTCAACTACAGATGCCATGGAACCTTATCTTGCCTGGTTTGAGAATACTTCAGAATGCCCTAGTCTAACCTTGGTTAGGCTAAACTTAATCTATTTTAGAGGGGCTTTCCCCATGCAGTGTAATTGGAGAAAAGATTTGCCTACATGTCCTTGTGACACTAAGTCCAAGCGGAGCACATCTCTTTTTATTATTTTGCACACTGTATTCTGCACCAAGATCTGCTTTTATATTGCCAATGCTGCGCAGGGCATATGTTAGACATACTAAGGAAGCAATGATCTACGTACAAAAATTATCTATGCATAAAATTTGTCACTCCATACTGAATTTTTTTAGATTTGTTATTGCAATTAGGAAACTATAATACTTCGTTGACGTATCTGAATGAATGGAATTAGACAGATGTTTATGAATTTAAGATGTCTTGTAAGACCCTCCTAATAATTAGGAAAGGGTAGGATCTGATGGATGTAATTTTAAATATTTTATTTTTACTTGAGTCTCATATGTATGGTGTTAATGGTAAAAGTGATATGCTTTTAGAACTTTTAAATGGTAACAAAGCTTTTTTATGTGATTTTATGGCAATTGCCGAATGTAGTTTTTAACTGACAGTAATGCCACACATTTTGAGATACTAATAACATGGTAAAGATGACAAAATTATGAGGTAAATATATCACAGGATGGCCAGTCAATCTTTGAGAAGGGCATGCCACTGTGCAACAAGTGTTGCTGCATTTTAGCAGACGTTTGATCTGTACAAGCTATGAATCATTTTTATGTGGCAAATCCATAATTATGCAGAAAATGCAACAACCACAAAATTGCATAATTCAGTGGCCCTGACTAAAAAGCATGTCAGGGTTCATGTACATGACCCTATATGCGGGCTAGTCTTATTACATGTACAGCAAAATTATAGCCTACTGCATCAGACACAAGAGAAATTGTGCAGCACGCACCATCATTGTGCATATTTGAGCATGTTCTGATGTGTAATAACGAACAAAATGAAGGTTGGTGAAATAAAGCATTTGGTTCACACCATTTGATCAAGTAGAGAAACCGGGATCAATTCTAGATTTTTCAGTTTCTCACTGTGCCAGTGAGCCACTACATGAGTATCTCTTTATGATATTAAAGTTTAACGCTTTGGCTCTAATTCTTGGAGGATGAGACTAGAGCCTGGATGATAGGCAGAACCAACATTGTGTTTTGGGTAGTTTTACAAAACCTTGACCATGGATATAAGGGCATCTTGCAATAGACACAGGCTCCGTTAATTATTTTTCTGTTGTTTTGCCTGGATTCCCAGTATGCTGAGCTGAGGGCAAAATGTATGCCTGGCTCCCCATGATGCGTGGTGGGTAACTTCAGCTACTAGGTCACAAGGGGAAGATGGATGTAAGGGGCTGAAATCACAGGGAGAGAGGAGCGATAAAGAGGAGATAACACAGGAATGAAGTGGATATAATAGGGAGCTGAACCAGCAAGAGTAGGTAATGGGTTGGGAAGAGATGAGGTGAGGTGAAAAGTAAATCATGGTGGTGAGAGGTGGATGAAAGTGGAGAGAATCAGCAAAAAAAGTAAGAGGTTGAAGAAGAGGCAAAAATATAATTTATCTAGTGTGTGCTGCTAAGTCCGTTCAGCCTTCAGCTGAAGCTTACAATTTCCTATCCCTTTATTTTCCATGTACAAAATTTAAATAAATTGTCTTAGTTTTGAGATGCAGGTGTCATCCTTCACAGAGGGCTGTGGTTTTAAACCATCCTCAGGTGTGTCTGCTGAATGTCAGCCTTCCCTTTCTATTAAATCTTACTCCCAGTGTGACTGGTTCCTGCACATGTCCTGTCAAGAGATCTAGAGATCATAGCTCTTGCCCTGAACTCCATTTGCAATATCTTGTTTGCCTCACCATAAGGTCCAACCAGTGTAAAAACTAAAACAAAAACTGAGATTGTTTCTCTGCTACAAAAAAAAAAAAAAACTTCAGCATGTTCAAAACATCACTGTAGCTTCTCTTACCCCCTCTAAACTATTTCATAATATTTTTCTGTAAAAGGAAAAGGCAGAAGTATATTGTAAGACTTTTGTGTCAGAGCCAACAGATAATTGATAACCTCAGTTTAAGATACCATTGCTTATGATTTTTGCTTCAGAACTGGCTATTTCATTTTATTTTAGTAAGAGTTATTTTTTTAGAACCTTGTCTCTCCAAATGTGGAAAAAGCGAGCAGTCAAAGCTTACCTCAGGAGATGATAAAGGTACTGGAACACAAACACAGTATGTTATATTATTCGTACCATATCATCACCTTGTTCAGCCAGCCTAGCTGTGTCTTTTAAAAGGGACTGATTTAGAGCAAGTGGTTATGGAATGAAACACTAAAAAATGTGTTCTATAAATGATAGTCCTCCAATACCCAAAAAACATCTTACGATATCCCAGTGTTTGCAAAGCGTCCTGCAAAGTGATAACGGACAGTAGTTCATTCTGCAAATCTTAAGTGCTTCGAGGTCCAAGCAAGAGGCTGGATTCGGGTAGGAAAGGCATAGAATCCACAATTGTCTGATAGGCATGTAGCCAAGCCACTTGGTCAGATTTTTTTAATTTTTTATTACTGTGAATAAACTAGGCTCCTTGCTTGGGCTGCTTTGCCCGCTGGGGCACAACCCGAAAGGATACTGCAGCCTTAAGGATGTGTGCAGAGTTAGTCTGACTGTGCTCGCAAAGCCAGCTGGCTTATTGTCACGTGCCAAACATATTCCAGCTTTTGTAGCACCACATTTACAAGTGCATTTTTTAACTCTTACACACACGTGGGAAGTGCTTCCATTTTACCATTACTACCACCATTTTGTTTATATTCATATGATGTTCCAGCTTTTGTTGCTTCTGCCTACCAACATTTGAAACACCCTACCTGTGTATGACATTTGTGCTGTCACCTCTTCTTAAATTTTGGAAACAGTGCCCTTTGATGTTGGCTGCAGCTCACTCACATGATTTAGCATTTATCTAGAGTTGATCCCCCCGTGCCTACTGAAATCCGAATTCCTCATCTTCAAATGACTCTCCAGCCCTCTTCAGTCAAGTAATACCGCTTTAAAATATAGTTATTTTATTACGATGATTATTTATATTTTGAGCCATTTCTGTGACAGCTATGCTAGGTAAGTAGTTTCTTACAAAACTGCTTCAACAATGCCAGGAAATTAATATTGAATTGATGTCACTTCCTGTGATGTCACATCTTAGAGGAGCTGCGCATGTTCCTATTCTGCTTGGTGTCCCAAAAACCCTAGAACCAGCCTTGGTAGCAAGTGCATAATACTGTTACCATAAAAATGAGTGGACAGGTGTATGTACATATATATATATAATAATAATAATAATAATAATAATTGCATTTGCTCCCACCATTAATTCTGGAAACATCAGGACAGTAAGCTGAAGAGATAGCACTAGCAGATATACATTATAAAAATGCTGCTAATAAAACATAACTTTATACTTTAAAATATGGAATGGTCATCCTTTTGTCTAAAATGTTTAGAACTCGTGTCCTTAAAGTAAAGGATAAGCACTCACAGCTGGTGCGAAGTCCCTAAAACAGCTGTCTACAAGAAATCAGAGCCATGACAAACTACTTTACAAACGCAGATATACAAACAACTGCCCCAGGGAATCCTAAGTATACGACATAGCCACCCCCACGGACCCGTCAACCAGGGTAGCGTTGCAGTTCATTAATGCTAAGAAAACAACTGCGTGAACTAAACTCGGAGTCCAAGGCTGAAACTTCAGCAGAGCCTTCCACAGTGCATACAATAGCAGCTACTGTCAAAAAAGTTATACCAACACAAAATCAAATAATGCAATTTGAACTGCTTTATTAAACGACGTTTACATTGTTTTAACCCTCCTACGTGAGGCAGCTTCAAGACACAAGGAACACGCTGATACTCACAGTAGAAGGAGCACCGCTTGCTGCCGGCCTCCGGGGCACTCATGGGCTAGAATACCGCAGGAAAAGGCCCAAGGTCTAAGGTAGAAGTGACTACGCTTCCGCGCGTTAGAAAGCGGGGAACGTTTACCTTTGAATTCCTGTAAACATTCAGCTCTCACACATCACAGGACCCCAGCGCTGTCTTCTCTCGAAGACCCCGCGTACGAGGGGAATAAACGCGCTGCCTGCGAGATAGTTAAACTACAATCGCAGGAACAGCGAAAGTGAAGCGAGAACACGGAGAGAGAAGGTAACGAATTAAGCAAACTGTAGAAACAGATCTTTCCAAAGGAACTGTGAGTCCCAGGAGCAAAGTGGCAGCGAGCAGGCAACACGTTAGACAGCCCGGAAGAAGTCAAGCGTCACATGCATCCACCAGAGGCTACCAAAGACCAGTCCATTCACCCACTCCAGAGGGGAATACGGAAGGAAAATGCTAGATGATTAGCCATACTGTCAGTGCGGCGACTGAGGAAATAGCGGCATGCAACGACTCCTAATGTTTGGTTTGTTCAAAACGGGCCGCGTCTCTTAACAAACATACACTGGTCAGAGTGCTGCAGAAATATGACGCACGGAATGATAGAACAGAGGGTTACCAAGGGAGAGGAGTGACTATACCAGGGAGTTTGACATATTATTGCAACGTCACTCAGAGAAGAACGAATGAACATCGCACACCCGTTACGGCTTACATTAGCAGTGGTGGCCATGCCAAGGTCAGGCGAGCCTAGTTTAATAATGTTTTGCCCCATGAATACATTACAACAGACCCTACTCAGGCAGGAGACTCCCAATATTTTAGGCTAAAAAGTCTTTATTTTAGCTGTCTCCCTCCTGAAAATGCATCTGCTTCAATAGAAGCTGTAAATCAAAATACGTGAAGATGTTCTTCTTTAAAATTGTATTCTACGAATGTAACATAGATAGGCCCACATATAGACATTTTAGCATAACGCCACCAACTTCAACGAGATCCTTCTCCAAAACCCTCTGCACATTCTATGACATCATATATCTATATACTATATATGCATATATATATATATATATATATATATATATATATATATATATATATATATATATATATATATATATTGAACTAACATTTTTTATTCTACTTGTGAACATAAAGATCAATAATGATTGGACAATGACTGCAGGTGCATGAGTGAACGCACGAGTGTAACGTGAATTAGTGTTAAATGTCCAACTGTATGAATGCTTGAATGAATTAATGTAATGTGTTGTGTAAACGTGTAAACTATGTTCATCTCTCATTCCATAAATGAAACAAAAATGAGATTATATTAATACATTATAAAGTCAGAATAGTTTTTTGGGGTATTGTAACATCAGTACTTCGAACTTGCTCATTGATATCAGATCTGTAATTGACATTAGTTTGTGAATTGACATCCTGTACTGACAAGCATGTGGAATTTCGTCTTGTAAAATATTTTAATTTTGAACTTCATTATTGCTTATGTCATCATATACCTCATCGCCCCCTTAAAATTAATTAAAATACATTTGTTCCTCTTTGTCTGTTAGTGAGAATCTTTTTTATCCTTCCAGAATTTTTCCTGTCCAAATTTTAACAAAACAAGAGCATTCTTACTACACCATCATTTGTTTTTAGGTAATACAGCACTGTTTGAAACTTTCATAATTTGTAAACGTTAAGAGTACACCGATTCAGCCTTTTGTTCTTCGACCCTTTTTTTACCAATTACCCAATCACCTTCTTTGAATATTTTCGTTTTACATCCGTTGACAGAATCATGTTATGTCTTTGTTCTTATTTGTCTCTCCACAATTATTTGTTTTACATGTAAATCTTTATCATTCATTTCTGCAAATTCATTTGTAAAATTGTATTTTTTCCAAATTTAGGTGTAAGTATAGTATTTACCTTTCAACTACGTAATAAATAAAAAGGATGGAATCCAGTAACAGAGCTTGATGTATTGTTGTAACTATACACCTTTTCACGTATAAAATCGAATACCAATAACTGAAAAGCAATGGCCATTTGTATTCCTTCCTTTAAAAATCTATTTACCCTCTCAACGTGGCCATTGGAAGAACTGTGAAGTGGATTTTTTTCTGTTACTAAAATATTAGGTAAATCTTCAATTGCAAAAAATATTTGTAATAACTCAACAACTACATCCATTGTAGTAGTAGGAATACATTCATAGTAAATCTACTTAGAATAGTAGTCACTGAGAACCACCAAATAGTGTTTATCCGTCTCTAAAATATTTACTGGATCACAAAAATCTATGGCCACTTTAGACCAAGGTCCATTCGATATATGCCTACTAAATGCATTTCACATTTGCTGTGCTCTTCTACAGTGTTTATGTGACCTTAAACACTGTGCACACTTGTCAATAAAAAGATCTACATCAGAATCTAATCATGGCCGCCAATAATAATTGCAAAGTAACTTCTCTGTGGCATTGATTCCAGGATGACCCTTATGAGCTAAAACCAAGAATTTATTTCATGACTGTCTCAGTGGTTGTCGGAAGTTAGCCTGGTGTGTGGTGGGTACCTAAGGTACTTACCCCTTATACCAGGTCCATTTATCCCCTATTAGGGAAGTGTAGGCAGTGTCTAGAAGCCAGGCTCTCTAGAGGTAGCTGTGGATGAGCAACCAAGGCTTATCTAGGAGACGTGCAAAGCTCATGCAAAACCACTGTAGCCACACAGCACTTACACACATGAAGGAAAACACTCAGGTGTACAAAAATAAAGGTACTTTATTTTTGGTCACACAATACCACAAGATACTAGAAGGGCAACCTTCCAATAGGAAATAAGTAATACACTAATTATATACACTAGTAAACAGTAATAGACGTAGAAAAGGTTAGAAAACAGTTCAGTTGCAAATAAACAATAGTGACTCTAGGGGGAGCCCAAACCATATACTAAAAAATGGAATGCGAACGCCGGACCCCCACCTAGGTAAGTGGAATGTGTAGAGGGGAGCTGGGAGTACTAGAAAACCACTGAGGTAAGTAACACAGTACCCCGAGTGACCAGGAAAGCAGGGGCAAATCACTGGAATTTCCCCAAACCATCCAAAAGGAAGGAAAAGAAGACACCCAAACAAGACTGCAAGGAACCAGTGGTGGATTCCTGGACAGGAAGCCCTGTGGAAATAGCGGACCAAGTCCACGAGTCACAGTGGAGTCCAGGAGGAGTAGGAACTACTACCCACCCAGCTGTAGGTGCAGGAGTTGGTCGATTGTGATGAGAAGAAGATCAGCACTGCAGCCCTAGAGCCGGAGAAGGGTTTCTGAGGGGCGCAGATGACATCCCACGCTGGAAGGAGAATTGCAGTCGGGTGTCGGTGCAGGAATTCCACCAACAAGCCTTGGCAAAGGCAAATGTCACGGTTGGCAGGAAGTGGTGCTGCCAGGGACCAGCAAGGCCGAGGAGGACTCAATCTAGGAGGGGAAGTCAGAGGGGACCCTCAGCGACACAGAGAGCCCACAGGAGCAAAGGCAGTACCCACAGGACGGGGACACAGGAGTCGCAGAAGAGACTATGCAGCAAAACTGGAGAAGGGTCCCACGCCGCAAGAGAACCATGCAGAGGGCTGTGCTTTGCAGGAAGGAGTCCTGGGGGCTGGAGCTACAAGCAGCCTGAAGATCCCTTGGAGGAGATGCAAACAATCCTTGGCAGCTGCAAGAGACGCGGTGCACAGGGGTACTATCCTGCATGGGAAGGCATGAGGTTACCTCCACTAAAGTTGGACAGCTGGCAGAGAGGTCCAAGAGGACTACTCCGGACCACCATCCTTGATGCAGGATCCATGCAGCTCAGGATGAGAGGAGATCCACGCAGCCGGTCGTCATTGCAGTAGGTGCCTGTGGATGCAGGAGAGTGACTCATTCACTCCAAGAGGGATTCCTTCTTCCTTCTCTTGCAGACTGAAGACTTGCTGCCCTCAGAGGATGTATGCACAGCCAGGGAAATGTTGCAGAAGCAGGAAGGATTCATGGAAACAAGGTTGCAAGAAAAGTCTTCTTCCTGGATTCAGATTGTCGATTCCTGGAGGGTCCAGTCACAGTTCCAGTGGCTAGAAGTCGAAGTAAGGTTGCAGAGGAGTCCTGCTAGAGTTTATTTTGCAAGCCAAATTTGAGGACCCATCCAAGAGAGAGACCCTAAATAGCCCTGAAAAGGGGATTGGCCACCTAGCTAGGTGACCACCTATCAGGAGGGGGCTGTGACATCACCTCCCTTGCCTGGCCACTCAGATGCCCCCCAGAGGTTCCTGCCAACCTTTAATTTAAGATGGCACTCATGGACCCTCTGGAGGAGCTCTGACCACCACCCCTGGGGTGGTGATGGGTAAGGGAGTGGTCACTTGCCTTCCCCTTGTCCAGTTTTGTGCCAGAGCATGGACTGGGGTTCCCTGAACCGGTGTGGTTTGATTTATGCACAGAGGGCACCAAATGTGCCCTTTAAAGCATACCAGTGGCCAAGTGCGGCTACCCCTTCCAAGCATGTAACACCTATTTCCAAAGGGAGAGGGTGTTACCCCCTCTCCCAAAGGAAATCCTTTGTTCTTCCTTCCTGGACTTGAGCTGGTCAAGCAGCACGAGGGCAGAAACCTGTCTGAGTGGTGGCAGCCGCTTGGACTGCCTGGAAAACCGTGGAAGACTGGTAGAAGCAATGCTGGGGGTACTCCGAGGAACCCCCAGAGTGCATGGAATCATACTTCCAATACGGGCAACAGTATTGGGGTATGATTCGGAAGTGTTTGATATCAAACATGCTTAAGTTCGGAGTTACCGTTATGTAGTGCGACATAGATAGTGACCTATGTCCAGTACATGCATAAAATGGTGTCCCCGCACTCACGAAGTCCAAGAAAATGGCCATGTAGTTCATGGGGGCACCTCTGCTAGTGCAGGAGTGCCCTCACTCGCAGATACTTGCATTCTGCTCTCTCGGCTAGGAGGGCCTGCCATAGGGGTGACTTATAGTGATCTGGTGCAGTGACTTATGGTGAAAAAGGGTGCATGCACCCTTTCATGGTGGCTGCAATGGCAGGCATGCAGAACACTTTGTATGGGCTCCCAATTGGTGGCATAATGCATGCTGCAGCCCATGGGGTCCCCTGATACCCCAGTGCCCTGGGTACCTGTGTACCATATACTAGGAACTTACATGGGAGCACCAGTATGCCAAATGTGGGGGGAAATGGTACAGGTTACCAAGTTAGAAGGGAAAGAGCATAATCACTGGGGTCCTGGTTAGCAGAATCCCAGTGAACACAGTCAAAGAACCTGACAACAGGCAACAAATGGGGGTAACCATGCCAAGAAAGAGGGTACTTTACTATAGTGGTATATACAAATATTGTCTCAATAGTATTTCACGTTCAATCGATAATTCATCTGCTACTTGGAAATAACTCTTAAGAGCTGGGTCTAAATTTCTGATGGTGGCCATCCTTTAGTTACATACTTTATCACCTGTTGAAGGGTCATGCCATTCTTTAATACTTCTAACCATTCCTTTTCATGAATCACTGCACTATGTTCAACTGCATCAACCTCTGCAACCACACTTTCAATATCTCCCAAACATTCTTTATCAATCACATCATCTATTGGTAATCTGGATAAACCAGGCATCTTCAACAAGTAGCTCATGAAGTACTGGTTGCTCTCCAGCTACTTGTATGTAGCTCTCCTGTGTGGTCTCCAACCCACTAAACTAAAAACGTTTGCTTGGTTCAATTAATATATATATTCCAAAGGAGACCCATTACTAATTACTTGTTACTAATATCATTACCTTAATGCCAGGAGCATTGCAGTTATGGCTGTCATGTATTAACCATATAGAGGCAGTCCAAATTGACAAAGCCTTTTTCACATTATGGATGGCAACCCTCCCTGATGTACTGAGGTGATCACTGTGGGTAACCTTGCATGGAGTGGCCCCTAATGTAATCTAGTCTGATGTGGTCCATATTTCCAAACTAAAAATATTAGTAGCTCGGTATGATTTTCATTGAACATGAGCAGCTCTTATTACAGAAAAGGTTGGAGATAACTGGGGTAAACATTCCACTCTCTTGTTTAATCCCCTTTCTTTTACTTTACAAATATAAAATAAATAGGCCCACATATAAACGTCAGCATAACGTGACCAGCCTCAACAACATCTTTCTCCAAAACCCCCTGAACATTCTATGGCATCATATATCTATATGCTGAACTAACATTCTTTATTCTAGTGTGAGCATCAAGATCAATACTCTTTGGACAATGACTGTGTGCAGGTGCATGAGTGAACACATCAGTATTTGTATGAGTGTTACATGTATAAATATGAATGCTTGAATGAATGTAATGTTTTGCATGAACATCTATAAACTATATACAACAGAAATCAGTAAGGAAAATATATTCCCCCAATTATTTTCAAGATCTCCCACTTTCCACGTTGAAAATGTAGGCATGTGTGCCTATGGAGGACCAAACCAAGAAGTGCATCTACATGTGCAGCCCTGCCAAGTTTCCCAGATCCATGCATGATTTGCTGCTCCAGTCAGGTTTCTTCCTTCAGTCTGGGAATTGTGGTCCTGTTTATTCCATTATTAAACATGACTACAAGTCCAAGACTTCAGAGGAAAAACTCTGGACTGGGGCAGCACATCACACATGGACCTGGGAAACTTGACAGCTGTACACATGTAATTATACATTGCTTAATTTGTTAAAGAATGCATGCTGGTGGCTAAAGGTCTACTTAGAAGCCTGCGGTTGCCACAATTATATGCTAGGATGCAAAACACTAAGGCTGCTAGACTGAAATCCACCTAATTCCCCTTTAATTCACTACCAGACACCGCGTGCCCCTTTATCTTACTCGTGCAGGTCCCTGCATTTTCCCTTTGTGTTGTTTTTCTGTCTTTCAATTTCTCCTTCTTCCCCTTTGTTAATTGTCAGAACACCTTTCAGAGGGCCATGGGGTATTCAGGGTTTGCTGGGCCCAACTGAGAGATTTGAACCCTTATACCCCTAATCTACTGGGACACAACCTACTGGGATTTGGAGCAATTGGGCCAAGTACCCCTTCTGTACTTGACTCTCAGTGGGTACACATTAGTGAGCACAACTCATAACTCAAAGAGCGTGGAGCAGTAGCAAAAAATCAGTTTCTAACTCTGCTTGTGCAAAGGAAGTTTACAACATTTATAGACAACACATTTCCCGCTTGAGGTCGAGGCTCTAGTGTTTCAAAGGGAAATCGCTATCCACCTGCTCCTTGCAATGTGATTGAGGTGTTTGCCTATTCACTGGTGGCAATATCCAGGGAATGCTCACTAGCAGGACTTAACTCAAGTGTCACCTTTGACTCTTAGCAAAGAAGTGTCTTGGTACCGAATCACTCTTAGCAGCGAGTCTTCAGAGGGCCCAATGGTCCGTACTGGGCCTTACTCGCTTTGGCAGAAAGGAAGGTGTAGGAAGTTGGCTCTGTATGTGCTATTTCAAAGTAAGGAATAGCATGCACAGAGTCCAAGGGTTCCCCTTAGAGGTAAAATAGTGGTAAAAATAGATAATACTAATGCTCTATTTTGTGGTAGTGTGGTCGAGCAGTAGGCTTATCCAAGGAGTAGTGTTAAGCATTTGTTGTACATACACATAGACAATAAATGAGGTACACACACTCAGAGACAAATCCAGCCAATAGGTTTTGTATAGAAAAATATCTTTTCTTAGTTTATTTTAAGAACCACAGGTTCAAATTTAACATGTAATATCTTGTTTGAAAGGTATTGCAGGTAAGTACATTAGGAACTTTGAATCATTTCAATTGCATGTATACTTTTCAAGTTATTCACAAATAGCTATTTAAAAAGTGGACACTTAGTGCAATTTTCACAGTTCCTGGGGGAGGTAAGTTTTTGTTAGTTTTACCAGGTAAGTACGACACTTACAGGGTTCAGTTCTTGGTCCAAGGTAGCCCACCGTTGGGGGTTCAGAGCAACCCCAAAGTTACCACACCAGCAGCTCAGGGCCGGTCAGGTGCAGAGTTCAAAGTGGTGCCCAAAACGCATAGGCTCCAATGGAGAGAAGGGGGTTCCCCGGTTCCAGTCTGCCAGCAGGTAAGTACCCGCGTCTTCGGAGGGCAGACCAGGGGGGTTTTGTAGGGCACCGGGGGGGGGACAAGCCCACACAGAAATTTCACCCTCAGCGGCGCGGGGGCGGCCGGGTGCAGTGTTAGAACAAGCGTCGGGTTCGCAATGGAAGTCAATGAGAGATCAAGGGATCTCTTCAGCGCTGCAGGCAGGCAAGGGGGGGGCTTCCTCGGGGAAACCTCCATTTGGGCAAGGGAGAGGGACTCCTGGGGGTCACTTCTGCAGTGAAAGTCCGGTCCTTCAGGTCCTGGGGGCTGCGGGTGCAGGGTCTTTTCCAGGCGTCGGACTTAGGTTTCAGAGAGTCGCGGTCAGGGGAAGCCTCGGGATTCCCTCTGCAGGCGGCGCTGTGGGGGCTCAGGGGGGACAGGTTTTGGTACTCACAGTCGTAGAGTAGTCCGGGGGTCCTCCCGGAGGTGTTGGTTCTCCACCAGCCGAGTCGGGGTCGCCGGGTGCAGTGTTGCAAGTCTCACGCTTCTTGCGGGGAGATTGCAGGGTTCTTTAAAGCTGCTTCTTTGGGTAAAGTTGCAGTCTTTTTGGAGTAGGTCCGCTGTCCTCGGGAGTTTCTTGTCGTCGTCGAAGCAGGGCAGTCCTCAGAGGATTCAGAGGTCGCTGGTCCCTTTGGAAGGCGTCGCTGGAACAGAGTTCTTTGGAAGGCAGGAGACAGGCCGGTGAGTTTCTGGAGCCAAGGCAGTTGTTGTCTTCTGGTCTTCCTCTGCAGGGGTTTTCAGCTGGGCAGTCCTTCTTCTTGTTGTTGCAGGAATCTAGTTTCTAGGTTCAGGGAGAGCCCTTAAATACTAAATTTAAGGGCGTGTTTAGGTCTGGGGGGTTAGTAGCCAATGGCTACTAGCCCTGAGGGTGGGTACACCCTCTTTGTGCCTCCTCCCAAGGGGAGAGGGTCACATCCCTAATCCTATTGGGGGAATCCTCCTTCTACAAGATGGAGGATTTCTAAAAGTCAGAGTCACCTCAGCCAGGACACCTTAGGGGCTGTCCTGACTGGCCAGTGACTCCTCCTTGTTTTTCTCATTATCTCTCCTGGACTTGCCGCCAAAAGTGGGGGCTGTGTCCAGGGGGCGTGCATCTCCACTAGCTGGAGTGCCCTGGGGCATTGTAACACGAAGCTTGAGCCTTTGAAGCTCACTGCTAGGTGTTACAGTTCCTGCAGGGGGGAGGTGTGAAGCACCTCCACCCAGAGCAGGCTTTGTTTCTGTCCTCAGAGAGCACAAAGGCTCTCACCGCATGAGGTCAGACACTCGTCTCTCAGCAGCAGGCTGGCACAGACCAGTCAGTCCTGCACTGAACAATTGGGTAAAATACAGGGGGTATCTCTAAGATGCCCTCTGTGTGCATTTTTTAAATAAATCCAACACTGGCATCAGTGTGGGTTTATTATTCTGAGAAGTTTGATACCAAACTTCCCAGTATTCAGTGTAGCCATTATGGAGCTGTGGAGTTCGTTTTTGACAGACTCCCAGACCATATACTCTTATGGCTACCCTGCACTTACAATGTCTAAGGTTTTGCTTAGACACTGTAGGGGCATAGTGCTCATGCACATATGCCCTCACCTATGGTATAGTGCACCCTGCCTTAGGGCTGTAAGGCCTACTAGAGGGGTGACTTATCTATACTGCATAGGCAGTGTGAGGTTGGCATGGCACCCTGAGGGGAGTGCCATGTCGACTTACTCGTTTTGTTCTCATCAGCACACACAAGTTGGCAAGCAGTGTGTCTGTGCTGAGTGAGGGGTCCCCAGGGTGGCATAAGATATGCTGCAGCCCTTAGAGACCTTCCCTGGCATCAGGGCCCTTGGTACCAGGGGTACCAGTTACAAGGGACTTACCTGGATGCCAGGGTGTGCCAATTGTGGAATCAAAAGCACATTTTAGGTGAAAGAACACTGGTGCTGGGGCCTGGTTAGCAGGGTCCCAGCACACTTCTCAGTCAAGTCAGCATCAGTATCAGGCAAAAAGTGGGGGGTAACTGCAACAGGGAGCCATTTCTTTACACAAGCCCCCCCCCCAGCCCACAGGCCAGGAGACTCAGCCAAAGCTGGGAGAGTCTTCCTAGTCTGTCAGGCGAGGAAGAGTAGAGGAAATAGGCTGGTTTGTTGCAGGGCCTACTCTGCCTTACATCCTCCTGTTCAGGTCATTCCCTCTGGGGAACTGACCCACTTCCACAGTGATAGGACCTAGTCTGAACTGCCTCTTGTCTGTGCTTTTTATGTCTTCACCCATTCTCTCTATTTTGGGGTTAGAGGTATCCACCTCTGCTAATCTTATCTTAGCCAGGGTCACCCCTAGCTTACCCAAAGAGGTTACCCAGAGCTGGAGTAACCCTACCATGACCAACAGGGTCAGGGGGCCTAACTTGCTATTTGGCATGGGGTCAGACCACCATGCCAAGGATAGTGCAGCCATAAAGGCTAACACCCAGCAGAGGCCACTGACAGCTGTCAGTGCCCACAACCACACCTTTAGCTCTTCACCTACAAGGGAAGGGGCTAAGTTACAGGCTTCTTTGGGTTCAGGGTGCCTGTCTGCTGTATTAGAGTGGGGGGTTACCACATCTTGTAGTAAACACCCTTCTTCCACTCTTTCTTCTGTTAGCTGAGGAGCCACCCACTCAGACTTAACAGTTGCCTGACTAGCCAGGACTTCTTGTGGGTCAGGTTGGACTTTATCAGAGCCACTTTTGGAGTTCTCCCCTACTGGAGCAGAATCTCCTTGGCTTGCTGGAACCTTGGCTAAAGGTTGTCCACCTTTCCTACTCTGTTTCCTTTTCTTTTTCTTCTGGGGCCTACTTGCATTTACTGCAGGGGCAGGAACTCCAGAATCCTTGGGAGAGGACTGGCACTGGACCAGTTCCTCTCTTGGGCTCTGACTAACCTCTGGGTAGTCATTTCCAAGGAGACAATCAAGGGGGAGGTCTGTACTGACTACCACCCTTCTCCAGCTAAAAGTCCCACCCACTTCTATGGGCACAAAAGCCACAGGCCTATCAGTGACCCTGTCTGGGCTAACTCTTACTCTGGCCATCTCACCTGGGATGTACTGGTTTGAGAACACCAGCCTGTCGTGCACAATAGTGTGACTGGCACAAGTGTCTCTCAGGGCAGTGGCTGGGATTCCATTCACCAGTAGGTGGTGGAAGTGTCTACTTCCCTCTGGAATCTCCAACTCACCTGTTGGGCCCTTTTTCCAGTTGAAGGCTATGAAGACCTCCTCATCTGAGGAGTCATCCCCAATGGCTACACTGGTCACCCCTGGGATTTTGCTAGGGGGTTTGTTTTTGGGACAAGAAGTGTCCTTGGTGTGGTGCCCTGTCTGTTTACAGTTATGGCACCATGCCTTAGTGGCATCCCAGCTCTTACCCTGGTACCCACCTTTGTTTTGGGTTGTGTCTCTGGGCCCACCCACCTGGTCTGGTTTTTGGGGGCCTACAGGGGACTTTTTTTCTTTGTTTCTAGTGTCACCCACTTTCTCCTGGGGAGGCTTTGTAACCCCTTTCTTTTGGTCACCCCCAGTGGAAGTTTTGGTTACCCTAGTCTTGACCCAGTGGTCTGCCTTCTTTCCCAATTCTTGGGGAGAAATTGGACCTAGGTCTACCAGATACTGATGCAACTTTTCATTGAAGCAGTTACTTAAAATGTGTTCTTTCATAAACAAATTATAAAGCCCAACATAGTCATGCACTTCATTTCCAGTTACCCAACCATCCAGTGTTTTCACTGAGTAGTCAACATAATCAACCCAGGTCTGGCACGAGGATTTTTGAGCCCCCCTGAATCTAATCCTATACTCCTCAGTGGAGAATCCAAAGCCCTCAATCAGGGTACCCTTCATGAGGTCATAAGATTCTGCATCTTTTTTATAGAGTGTGCGGAGATTATCCCTACACTTTCCTGTGAACATTTCTCAAAGGTGTGCATCCCAGTGTGATTTGTTCACTTTCCTGGTTCACAAGCCCTCTCAAAAGCTGTGAACCATTTGGTGATATCATCACCATCTTCATATTTAGTTACAATCCCTTTGGGGATTTTCAACATGTCAGGAGAATCTCTGACCCTAGTTATGTTGCTGCCACCATTGATGGGTCCTAGGCCCATCTCTTGTCTTTCCCTTTCTATGGCTAGGATCTGTTTTTCCAAAGCCAATCTTTTGGCCATCCTGGCTAACTGGATGTCCTCTTCACTGGAGTTATCCTCAGTGATTTCAGAGAGGTTGGACCCTCCTGTGAGGGAGCCAGCATCTCTGACTATTATTTTTGGAGTCAGGGCTTGAGAAGCCCTGTTCTCCCTAGATAGGACTGGTGGAGGGGATTCTTCCTCCAGTTCACTATCCTCTTCCTCTGTGTTATCCACAGAGGGGTTGGCTCTATCATACTCTGCCAACAGCTCCTGGAGCTCTGCTTTGGTAGGTCTGGAGCCCATTGTTATTTTTCTTATGTTACAGAGTGACCTTAGCTCTCTCATCTGGAGATGGAGGTAAGGTGTGGTGTCGAGTTCCACCACATTCACATCTGTGCTAGACATTATGCTTCTAAAAGTTGGAATACTTTTTAAGAAACTAAAACTGGTTCTAGAATCTAATTCAAACTTTTACAAACTTTTAAACTCTAAAAGAAATGCTAACAGGGACTAACACAAGGCCCTAGCAGGACTTTAAAGAATTTAGAAAACTTTTCAAATTGCAAAAATCAATTTCTAATGACAATTTTGGAATTTGTCGTGTGATCAGGTATTGGCTGAGTAGTCCAGCAAATGCAAAGTCTTGTACCCCACCGCTGATCCACCAATGTAGGAAGTTGGCTCTGTATGTGCTATTTCAAAGTAAGGAATAGCATGCACAGAGTCCAAGGGTTCCCCTTAGAGGTAAAATAGTGGTAAAAATAGATAATACTAATGCTCTATTTTGTGGTAGTGTGGTCGAGCAGTAGGCTTATCCAAGGAGTAGTGTTAAGCATTTGTTGTACATACACATAGACAATAAATGAGGTACACACACTCAGAGACAAATCCAGCCAATAGGTTTTGTATAGAAAAATATCTTTTCTTAGTTTATTTTAAGAACCACAGGTTCAAATTTAACATGTAATATCTTGTTTGAAAGGTATTGCAGGTAAGTACATTAGGAACTTTGAATCATTTCAATTGCATGTATACTTTTCAAGTTATTCACAAATAGCTATTTAAAAAGTGGACACTTAGTGCAATTTTCACAGTTCCTGGGGGAGGTAAGTTTTTGTTAGTTTTACCAGGTAAGTACGACACTTACAGGGTTCAGTTCTTGGTCCAAGGTAGCCCACCGTTGGGGGTTCAGAGCAACCCCAAAGTTACCACACCAGCAGCTCAGGGCCGGTCAGGTGCAGAGTTCAAAGTGGTGCCCAAAACGCATAGGCTCCAATGGAGAGAAGGGGGTGCCCCGGTTCCAGTCTGCCAGCAGGTAAGTACCCGAGTCTTCGGAGGGCAGACCAGGGGGGTTTTGTAGGGCACCGGGGGGGACACAAGCCCACACAGAAATTTCACCCTCAGCGGCGCGGGGGCGGCCGGGTGCAGTGTTAGAACAAGCGTCGGGTTCGCAATGGAAGTCAATGAGAGATCAAGGGATCTCTTCAGCGCTGCAGGCAGGCAAGGGGAGGGCTTCCTCGGGGAAACCTCCACTTGGGCAAGGGAGAGGGACTCCTGGGGGTCACTTCTGCAGTGAAAGTCCGGTCCTTCAGGTCCTGGGGGCTGCGGGTGCAGGGTCTTTTCCAGGCGTCGGGACTTAGGTTTCAGAGAGTCGCGGTCAGGGGAAGCCTCGGGATTCCCTCTGCAGGCGGCGCTGTGGGGCCTCAGGGGGGACAGGTTTTGGTACTCACAGTCGTAGAGTAGTCCGGGGGTCCTCCCTGAGGTGTTGGTTCTCCACCAGCCGAGTCGGGGTCGCCGGGTGCAGTGTTGCAAGTCTCACGCTTCTTGCGGGGAGATTGCAGGGTTCTTTAAAGCTGCTTCTTTGGGTAAAGTTGCAGTCTTTTTGGAGCAGGTCCGCTGTCCTCGGGAGTTTCTTGTCGTCGTCGAAGCAGGGCAGTCCTCAGAGGATTCAGAGGTCGCTGGTCCCTTTGGAAGGCGTCGCTGGAAGAGTTCTTTGGAAGGCAGGAGACAGGCCGGTGAGTTTCTGGAGCCAAGGCAGTTGTTGTCTTCTGGTCTTCCTCTGCAGGGGTTTTCAGCTGGGCAGTCCTTCTTCTTGTTGTTGCAGGAATCTAGTTTCTAGGTTCAGGGAGAGCCCTTAAATACTAAATTTAAGGGCGTGTTTAGGTCTGGGGGGTTAGTAGCCAATGGCTACTAGCCCTGAGGGTGGGTACACCCTCTTTGTGCCTCCTCCCAAGGGGAGAGGGTCACATCCCTAATCCTATTGGGGGAATCCTCCTTCTACAAGATGGAGGATTTCTAAAAGTCAGAGTCACCTCAGCCAGGACACCTTAGGGGCTGTCCTGACTGGCCAGTGACTCCTCCTTGTTTTTCTCATTATCTCTCCTGGACTTGCCGCCAAAAGTGGGAGCTGTGTCCAGGGGGCGTGCATCTCCACTAGCTGGAGTGCCCTGGGGCATTGTAACACGAAGCTTGAGCCTTTGAAGCTCAATGCTAGGTGTTACAGTTCCTGCAGGGGGGAGGTGTGAAGCACCTCCACCCAGAGCAGGCTTTGTTTCTGTCCTCAGAGAGCACAAAGGCTCTCACCGCATGAGGTCAGACACTCGTCTCTCAGCAGCAGGCTGGCACAGACCAGTCAGTCCTGCACTGAACAATTGGGTAAAATACAGGGGGTATCTCTAAGATGCCCTCTGTGTGCATTTTTTAAATAAATCCAACACTGGCATCAGTGTGGGTTTATTATTCTGAGAAGTTTGATACCAAACTTCCCAGTATTCAGTGTAGCCATTATGGAGCTGTGGAGTTCGTTTTTGACAGACTCCCAGACCATATACTCTTATGGCTACCCTGCACTTACAATGTCTAAGGTTTTGCTTAGACACTGTAGGGGCATAGTGCTCATGCACATATGCCCTCACCTATGGTATAGTGCACCCTGCCTTAGGGCTGTAAGGCCTACTAGAGGGGTGACTTATCTATACTGCATAGGCAGTGTGAGGTTGGCATGGCACCCTGAGGGGAGTGCCATGTCGACTTACTCGTTTTGTTCTCATCAGCACACACAAGTTGGCAAGCAGTGTGTCTGTGCTGAGTGAGGGGTCCCCAGGGTGGCATAAGATATGCTGCAGCCCTTAGAGACCTTCCCTGGCATCAGGGCCCTTGGTACCAGGGGTACCAGTTACAAGGGACTTACCTGGATGCCAGGGTGTGCCAATTGTGGAATCAAAAGCACATTTTAGGTGAAAGAACACTGGTGCTGGGGCCTGGTTAGCAGGGTCCCAGCTCACTTCTCAGTCAAGTCAGCATCAGTATCAGGCAAAAAGTGGGGGGTAACTGCAACAGGGAGCCATTTCTTTACAGAAGGATGCTGTGTCCTAAGGGAGCCCCGTCTGCAGGCACTCTCCCAGCTCCAGTCATAGTAGGGGAGTTAAATGCACACTGGAAGTGTAGCAGCTCTCAGCTCTCCTCTGAGCCTACCCAGTTGGCTTTGGCAGCAATCAGAGGTTGCTCCAAGTTTCCATGTTACCCAGAAAGGAGAGGGAGTGATTCCGATGCTCCTGATCTAAATCCTAACGATGAGGCAATGCATCCACAATGTCTGCTCTTGATCCATGGGGTCAGGTCAGTTGAAGTCCCTTTTGCTACTTATGACCCACAGGTCACTGAGGTTCACAGTTCTTAGGCTGCAAGGCACAGTGGTTTCCGGCAGCCCCTCTTGGCATACAGGGTTGGCACACCATTGCCACCCTGTGACAGGGTGGTTTCCTCTGAAGCTGTCCCTCGGTGCCCCGGGGGCACACCTACGAGTGCGGAAGGCCCTGGGGAGCCTTCCGCTGACGTCTTTCCTGACTCGGAAGCTCATCAGGAGGATGCCGGCGGACCAAGTGAGGAAGGAGCCGTGGTTTTTTTTAAAGAGCCTAGCCAGCGTCTGTGGCGGGACACCTGGGCCACTGAGGAGGATTTCGGGAGACCTGCAGAAGCTGTCCCTGAGGAACACTGCCAGCTGAAGCCCAGAGAAGCCAGGATATATTAGCTACTGTATGCAATTTTTGTTCCCTATGGACGCATGTTATTAAGACATTTGCTCCCTTCTCCCATTGATGGGGCTGGACATAATGTTAATTGATCACATTCTGGTTACATCCTGAGTCTACTAATCTATTTCTGGTCTCATTATTGATGCGTATAGGCGTGGTATATTTTACTTTTCCTGCACCGGCCCATAGAACTCGTCCTTTTGTTAGGCTAATGTCCACTGGTTCTTCAGTGTCCTTCTTGAGAGGACAAGGTCGGGCTATGTGGTCCCGTTCCGCACAGTTTTAGCATTGGGGTTCTATAGGGTAGTCTCTCGGAGAGCCACGAGCGCTACCCAATTTTTCTATACTCGGGTTTGGGTGGGGGTGCCCAAATAGTGGTTTAGGAACAGAACCCTTATTGGGAGGAGGAGCTGTCCTCGTAGGATTGCTCCGGAATTCTGGAGCTCAATGGAAGGCACAGACAGTTCCACAGCAGCCATATTAGTTACATTTGGATGTTGTCGAATCCAATTTCTTGTTGTAGGAGGGAACATGGCTCTGCCTCCACCAAGGCAAGTGGTAGGTCCTTCCTTTCAGCTAAAAAATGACTTTTTGTATAGACAAGGTCCACACTCCAAAACCCAGTTGGTGGTCCCTCAACCTTTCAGAGAACAGGTATTGCATTTAGCCCCTGGAGAGAATGGGGAAGGACATCTGGGAAGAAAAAAGACGGGAGAAGCTATAACAAGGCTGTTCTATTGGCCTGGGATTTATGGGGATATTAGGAAACACTGCCAAGCCTGTCCTCAGTGTCAACTCATTAACCCATCTAATGACCTGAAGGCCCCCCTGCAACCCTTACCTATTATCGAGGTGCCTTTTACTCAAGTCGGTATGGACCTAGTAGGCCCTTTAACTCCCTCAGTCAAAGGCCACCAATACCTACTGGTCCTGGTCGACTATGCAACCTGTTATCCAGAGGCTATTCCTCTCGCTAGTATGACTACCAGAACTATCGCCTAACCCATGATTGAATTCTTTGCGAGAGTAGGTTTCCCTAAAGAAATATTGGCGGATCAGGCGACCCCTTTTATGTCCCCACTCATGGCCAAAATATGCCAGATATTGGGGATACAACAAGTCTGAACCTCTGTATACCATCTCCAGACTGACAGACTCGTAGAACGATACAATCAGACTATTACAAATCTTTTACAAAAGGCAATTAATGAATCAGGTAAAAACTGGGAGAAGAAATTGCCCCTAGTTCTTTATGTCCTCCGGACCTATATCCAATCATCCACTGGAGCCCATTGGAGCTCCTCTTTGGACGTCAACCCTGCCCTTTGCTCGACATGTTGGTGGAGCAATGGAAGGAGGTAGACGCAGAAAGTGAAGACATATTCAGTTATGCACAGGAACTAAAAGATACCCTACACGAGGTATGGGAAACTGCACATACCTGTTTAAAGAATGCCCAGGACACTCAAAAGAAATATTATGACACCTCTTCTCGACACAGAACCTTGGGCATAGGGCAGAAAGTCCTCGTACTTTTACCCAGTACCGAGAACAAAATATTAGCGGAAGGGAGTAGATTTATCACATCAATCTCCTTAAACCATGGCATGGGACTGAAGAAGCCCACCAGGTTTGTCTAGTCAGTACTAGTTCCACTGGCGATTTTCCTTTATATCCTTTGAGCTCCCAAGAGTAAACCCCAGTTTGGTAAATTTCTCACCACAATCTAGAAATCACATTCAACTGCAATCGTAAATAATAACTTCAATGCTTTTTCAAAAAACCGTGGGAGGACCCATTTAATTTCTCATCACATACAGACAATAGGAGAGAAAATAGTTAGGCAAAGACCCTATCGGATACCTGAGGCCAGGAGGAAAATGGTAGAAAAAGAAGTCGAAGAGATGTTACAGGATGGTATCATTGAACGTTCCTCAAGTCCATGGTGTTCCCCCATCGCCTTGGTACAAAAACCTGATGGTACAATAAGGTTTTGTATTGACTTCCGCCAATTGAATGCTCTGTCCCACTTTGACACCTACCCTATGCCCCGGATTGATGACCTGTTAGAACGGCTAGGAAAGGGCAAATATATGTCCACCCTGGATCTAACTAAAGAGTACTGGCAGATACCGTTGAAAGATGAAGATAAAGAAAAAACAGCATTTTCCACCCCTTCCGGCCTGTATCACTTTAGAGTTGTTCCCTTCGGTCTCCATGGCACTCCTACAACCTTCCAACGCCTCATAGATCTAGTGTTGAGACCATTTCAGCAGTACGCAGCAGCTTACTTAGATGACATTATCATCTATAGTGAATCCTGGAAAAATCGCCTATCCCATTTGACCAATATCCGAAAGGCCCTTAGAGAGGCAGGTCTCACGGCCAATCCAGATAAATGCAAACTGGAATATGATTCCATTAAATACTTAGGCTACATTATCAGTTAGGGTACAGTAAAACCCCAACTGGAAAAAGTACAGCGCATCACACAGATACCTCTTCCTAAATGGAAAAAAAGATGTTAGAGCCTTTTTGGGGATGGTCGGATATTACAGGAGATTCATCCCTCACTTTTCTGATATAGCAGCCCCTCTCACCGCTCTCTTGTCCAAGTCCCATCCCAACCAGATTTCTCACTTGTCTGATTTGGAGATAAGTCGCTTTGAGCTCCTGAAACATCTCCTCACTGTTGAGCCTGTGTTACTATGCCTTGATTTCCAACTACCTTTTCAAGTCCAAACAGACACCTCGGATCAGGGCCTCGGCACCGTCCTCTCACAAGCAGACGATTAGGGCCTCTACCACCCCATAGTTTTCCTGAGCCGCAAGCTGTTGCCCCGAGAGCGGCATTATCCTACCTTGGAGAAGGAGTGCTTGGCGATCAAGTGGGCTGTGGAATCCTTCCGCTATTACTTGTCGGCCGTACCTTTACCTTGTTTACCGACCATGCCCCCTGGGCGTGGTTGGCGCAGCATAAAGACTCCAATGCGTGTGTTCTCCGTTGGTTCTTATCCCTCCAATCATTTTCCTTTCAGGTCCGTCATTCGCCTGGCCGCTTCTTTGTCAATGCAGATTTCTTATCCCGTTATCCGGATGGCCTGTGGCCCGAACGGCCACTGTCTGGGGGGAGTGACTGTGACGGGCGTTTTCCTCTGAGGCCGCCCCTCGGTACCCCAGGGGCACACTTACGAGTGCGGAAGGCCCTGGGGAGCTTTCCGCTGACATCTTTCCCGACCCGAAAGCTCATCAGGAGGATGCCGGCGGACCAATTGAGGAAGGAGCCACGGGGCTTTTTAAAGAGCCCTGCCAGCATATGTGGCAGGACCCATCGGCCATGAAGGAGGATTTCAGGAGACCTGCTGAAACCGTCCCCGAGGAACACTGCCACGTGTTAGATCCGGCCACGCTCTGGAGAGCGTGGCCACACCAGGTATGGGAGGGAGAGAACAATGGGGGTGGGGGGAGGTCGGTAACGGTGTGTTTGTTTTCCTTGTTTTGTTTTGTTTTTTTCCCTATTTTTCCCTTCTTCTCCATTAGTTTTTTTTTTTTTTGTTCCTTTCCTCGGTTGCACTGCGTTTGGGGTATTGTTTGTGTTTAATGAATGCAGGGTCTTGGAGCGAGTGCAGAATGCGGCCAGCAAGCCTAGATAACCCCGTTTTCTCCTGGAGCCTCCAACAGCGTTTTTTTTGTTCCGTTGATGTCGTGAATGCCCATATATGTTATAAAACATTGGCAGGAAGTCAATGAAAGCATTGTCGTGTCTTAAGTTTATGGAAATTCAGGGCGGTTCAGTTATATAGTAAGAAGAAGGAAGGTATATGGAAATATAGGTTACAAGACAGAACATACATGTATATTGTAATTACAAAAGGACGAGATAGAGAGAGAGAGCGCAGAGAATAGAGAAAGAAAAGAATAACCTTTATTTTTCCAAAAGGAGAGAGAGAGGAAAAGAGACAGAGAGTGGAGAAGGAAAGAAAAGTGAGAAGGAATACAGTAAAAGCAGAAAAAAAAACAGCAAAAGAGATGCTAGTAACAGAAATGAGGAGAGCAAGGAAAGAAAAGAGAAAGACAAAGAAAGAGCATTTTTTTTCAAGCAAGCGAAAGAAGAAAGGAGTGAAAAGGGGGGGGAGGAGTAAAAATAAGAACAACTCACCCACTACCTGTATTCTTCTTTTACATGCTCCTCCTGAGTTGACCATGGGGAACGAAAAGAGAGACAAGAAGAACAACTGTGTTCTCATCTCACACACCTGTAGCACCGGCCCTTGCTGCATGGCAGTCTGCACCGCAGCATACAGTGTCATGGCTACTGTTCCGCACAGGTTTTGACCCTCTTCAACAGGCAGTATCTTCCACGGCGGCCCGTCCTGGAATATGGGGCCGCCACACCGGTGCCGTACAAGCTTCTCCCTTACCACAAAGCACTCAAACCAGGTGGTTTTGGTTTCAATGGGTGATGCCCTCTCAGGTGGTCTTGGTTTCCCTGGGTGATGCCCTCTCAAAGACACTTTGGAAGAGAAAATGGGGGAACTAAATGTCGACCTGGCGCTAATTCGCCAAGACGTACACCACACTATGCACAGAGTCAAGGTGGTTGAAACTAGGCTTTCTGAAACAGAGGACACTCTCAAATTGCAAGAAACCCTCCTTGGAACCCTTCAACGACAAGTCAACCAACTGGAAGCACAATTGGAGGACGCAGAGGGCAGATCCCGCTGCAATAAACTCTGCGTAGTGGACATCACTGAGGGACTAGAGCAGTCCTTGCCTACATCCTTTATCACAAACTAGCTCGGAGAATGGGTTCCCACGGCCAGCTTGTCAACTTTTTTGTGGTAGAGTGGGCCCATCGCTTTCTGATGGCCAAGCCACCGGTGTGGACTCCGCCAAGGCCATTTATTGCCTGAGTACTTAACTTCACAGACTCAGGTGCAGTTATTTGAGCAGAACGATTAGTGGTATCCCTGACCTGCCACTCCACCCCGTGATGATCTTCCCAGACTACACACAAAAGGTCCAACAACAATGAAGTTTCTTTTTCATGAAGTGAAACAGAACCTTAGGGCCTCGGGCATGAAATACATGCTGTTATTCCTGGCCAGACTCAAGTCTCTGTTCTTAAACACACAAGAAGCGCCAAGGGACTGTCTTGAGGAGCACCCCAATGTTCGTGGAAGGGGTGCCACTCGCCTGGGAGGACGACGTGGGATGGAGGGTGGGAGAAGGCGGTCACACGGCCTTCAATATACGTCCAAGGTGAAGAGAAAGAAGGGCCCACTCCCTTAGTCAAAATGGGGGGGCCGGAGGGACAGGGCTCATCCACGGCCACAGAGAGCAAACCCCCACTTCATCTGTCCTCCACACCCATTGATAAATCTCCAGCACACATTTAAGCATTGGTACTGTGGCCTTCAGCGCTAATACATTAACAAACATGGCGCAATCAGATTCTTGGGCGCTCTAATACCTACCCCCACATTTTCACTTAGGGGAGTTTTCTTTTGTTTCACGCTATAGTTATAGGGTTCAGTTATAAGTTGAAGGGAAGGAAGTTAGCCTCCGGGATCTGGGATGTTCAGAGTAGCCACATGGGTTTTATCCCAAACGCACAACACACAACATGTTCTTGTAGTTTGAGAAGTATGGGGAGGAATCCAGGGTGGGTAGGTGAGTCTAGTTCAACTTTTTACATTAAACCCAGATTGTGATATTTTCATGCAAGGAAAGCTTGGTTGAGAGGCGTTCCTCCACTCCTAACATCACTCCTACACTCCAATGATTGCTGTACTGCCCTGCATGGGGAAACACACTAACACAGGGGCCCCACAGATGCTAATGTTCCTTCTCTGGAATGTGAACGTCATGCCATGCTGGATAAACTCAAACAGGGCGCAGTGCTTAGCTCAGCTTAGCATCACTGTGCAAATTTCCTCCTGCTTCAGGAAACGCACCTGATGGGCAACAATGTCTCTTCCTGACTCACATGGGCTATTTCCAGGTCTTCCATGCTGGGTTTCACCAGAGCTTGTGGGGGATGGCCATTCTGGTACACAAGCGGTTCCCCTGAGGGTGTCACAGACATGGCATGATATATGAGGCAGGTATATGGCAATCTCCGGTTCACTGGAAGGAGCCCAGATATACAATATTTCAGTCTATGCACCTCCACTCCTGACTGCAACATTTCTGAGGACTTTGGGGACTCTCCTCTGGGAGTTACCTGAGGCACTGTGGATGAGGGGGAGACTTCAACGGGGTTTTCAACCATGGAAATGGATCGCTCCAGGACAGATCACTTCAGAGTGCCACAAGGTGGCTGTCCCACCCTACTCTTGGGATTTGTGGGTAACATGATGGTATTTGACATCTGGAGGGAACATCACCCCTGGGAGAGAGGATACTCTTTCTTCACAGGGGCCCACCGTGCCATCCCTAGGTTGGAGTACTTCATAACTCACCTACAAGAGGGACATCGGGTGCGATGTGAGGACCTGCTTACAAGAGCTCTTTCTAACCACTCCCCCTGACAGTGCAGATGGAATGGGGTCTTCCGCGTACATGGATGGTGTAACGGGGTGCAAGGATCAGCACCAGACTGGACGTAACCCGGGGGCACTGCTCAGGGTCCCAGAGGAGAGGTCAAACCTCTATGTCATGCCGGCTCTGCGGTGTGGGGGGCGGGGCCTCAACAACCAGAAAGATGCTGAGAGGCAGCGACAGGACGTCACAGGGGAGACGAGGAGGTTGGAGAAAGAGGCAAAGCGGTTGGAGAAAGAAGCGAGTAGGTCGGAGAAAGAGACGAGGAGGTTGGGGAAAGAGATGAGGAGGTCAGACAAATGGACGAGGAGGTCGGAGAAATGAACGAGGAAGACGAAGACTGAGAGGGAAACCACGCAAAGGAGCAGGCCATGTTCCAGGAGGAACATGGCCCCACCAGGTACGTGCCACGAGCTGTGTAAGGAAAGGGAGAGTCAACAAAAAGACACAAAAGTAGGGAGCACTATCTGTTTGGTTCACAATTTTTCCTTTTTATTTTCAAGACCTATTAAAACCACTGAAAGGACAAAACAAGAAAAGACACTGGGTGAAAGGAAAGCGGGGTACTAACTTAAGAAAGAAATAGGATAAATAAAAGAAGACGTAAGAAGTCAGAAAACTAGAGTGAAAGGGCCTCAGACAAAGAAAATAGGAGACTCACTTAGAAACTAACAAAGCACGGAAAAACACAAGAAAGAAGACAGAAAGAGAGAAAGAATAGCCAGAGAGGAATAAGCAATGCCTACCAAAAAAGACAAACTTACCTTTTAAAACAGGCTTCTTATTTTCTCTCCCTCTCACAGTGGACAATCTTCTGGATCCCTGAGGTGCCAACCTGAAAAAGAAAAAAAGAAAATAAGGAACAAGGAAGAACAAAAGGAAGAATATAGCCTACAGACATACCGGCAAGTAGAAATAGAGAAATATAAATAAAAGAAGAGGCGATTTACTGGAAAAGACAAATAAAAAGAGAAAACCGTCAACTTAATTTGCGTACTTACGTATCCATTTGTACTTACCTGCCACAGACGGGTTGGTGACTCAACGGGTGGTATTTCAGAGGGGAGGAATTCAGGGATGCATCCACACAGATGAGCCAGCGGTTTTCCATTGAGACCAAGGCATCCTTTGGCTCATCAGGGGTCCTTTGGGAGGCTCAGAAGGCTACCCTGTGGGGGGAAATCATAAGTTATTGCAAGGGCCAGCGGTACCGCTTCTGTCAAAGAGTCGAGGACATCGAGACCCGGGTGCTCACCCTGGAGGAACAATATCTCGACTCACTGCAGCAGGAACTCCTCCAATACTCACTGCATGCACAACTTGTCCGTAAATAAGAGCGCACTCAGGAGGCCAGAGAGGCATGTATGGCCATTAGAAGTCCCAAATATCAATGGGGGGATAAAACAGGCAAAACTCTACATTGGCTGTGCACACCCCATCAACCCGGATATCTGGTGGCAATCCTTGAGCAGGACAACGGCAGCAAAGTCACCTGCAGTGGGGAAATTCCAGACGAATTTGTGGCATAATATGGTAACCTATATGCAGCCGAGCCGGGAGACCCTCCTGTTGATCTGGCACAGTTTGTAGCCGACATGCCACTGCTACACCTGTCGCCGGAGATGCACAACTCTAGAAACAGAGATAACCAAAGAGGAGGTGAGGGCAGCTCTAGGCCAGCTCCATCCGGGTAAAGCGCCTGGGCCTAATGGGTTCCCCACCGAATTCTGGTATCTGACCTGGCCTAGCTCAGGCCCCTTGATGTTGAATGTGTTCACCAAGGCCTTAGACCGGAGGGCAGGTGGGTTGGGGGGGAATTTCTCCCAAACTTACAGACAACTGAGACAGTCGTAGTAAGCTGGGTTCAGTTTGTAGTACCCCCTGCTTTTTTTTGCTTAGAGTCAGTATGTCTTGGACTTTAGTGCACTGGGATCCTTCTAACCAGGGCCCCATTACCAGTGGTCTCTCCACTAAATTTAGTTGCCGGTACACTTTTTACATCCACAACTGGCATACTGGTGCACCTATGTATGTCCCTAGTATATGGTATTTAGTTATCCAGGGCATTGGTACACCAGGGGTCTTCCATGAGCTGCAGCATGTATTATGCCACCCCTGGGAGACCATGCAAACTGTGTCTGCAGGCCTGCCATTGCAGCCTGCATTTAATGGTGCACGCACCATACCTTATATCTTGGTCACTGCACTTAGACATTGTAAGTCACCCCTCTGGAAGGCCCTTCAGCCCAAGGGCAGGGTGTATGTCTCTATTTGTGAGGGTACTCTTGCATGAGCAGGGTACCCCTACAAACCCCAGACTCCATTCCCTGGGCAGGGAAGCAATCTTAAGGTATGTAGTGTACACTGGTCCACATGAGTAGTCCAACTACATAATGGCTTCTCCAAACCTAGGCGTGTTTGGTATCAACCACGTTGGAATCATGCAGCTACACCGATTCCAGGGCCAGTTGCATGATCCCCTGCATGATCTTGTTCTGCTCTCCTGCTGGTGAGCTTGGCTCAGACCTAGGAAGGCAGAACAAAGGATTTCCTGTAAGGGAGAGGTGCAACCACTTCCCCCTTTGTATTAGATGTCTAAGGGCTGGGGTGGGGTGGCCTCTGAACGCCACCAGACTGCTTTAAAGGGCATATTTGGTGCTCTCCTTGCACCAGTTCAGGAACTCCCAGTTCCCGCTCTATTGTGACATTGTACAAAGGACAGGGGAGTGAACACCCCCTTGTCCAGCTCCCCCCCTCGAGAGGTGCACACAGCTCTGCCAAGTGGCAGGTTGAGTCTGCCATCTTGGAAACAAGATGGGCAGAGGACCCTGGGAGCATCCAGCTGGTTAAGCCAGGTAGGTGACGTCCCCGACCCCTCTGATAGGTGGGTCACTTCAGCGAGTGACCAACCCCCTTTTAGGGTTATTTAAGGGCTCCCCTGAGGGTGGGTCCTCAGATTCGTTGAGCAAGACTCTACAAGGAACTCTCTGCAAGACATCTTCTGCTCCTTGCCTCTAGAACCGCTGCTGGTCTGCTATGGAACCAAAACATGTCTGTTTCTGGTGGGAAGGCTTCCATTGCAACATTGTTTCTCCCAATCCTGTAAGAATTCTGCAACATCCAAGGCTGTGCATCCTCCAGGGTCGCAAGGACTCTCTTCGCACCTGGAAGCACAAAGGAATCTTCCTTGGAATGAAGGAGTAACCCTCCTGCATCCGCAGGCACCTCAAGACAGCATCGACTGGCTGGTGGGGTCTGCTGTCCCATGGACATCCAAAGGCTCTGCATCACAGATGTTGGATCTGTAGCCTCTTCTGGTTACTGCTTGTCTTCTGACCAACTTGGGAGACTATGGGCCCGCTCCTGCCACTGGACCGGAACTCCTGTGCACTGCAACTGTTGCTCTTGCCAAGACTTGTTGACTCTTCCTCTAGGAGATCTTCAGGCACATAGAAGCCCTGGCCTCCAGCACTCTGCAACACGAAGATCAACCCCTGTCCTGCCATTCCTGCGACATGGGACTTCTGTTTTACTGTGCTGCCGAGGCCTTCTTGTGACTCCCCATGTCCATTGCCTGTGGGTCACTCATCGGACCATCAACTTCTGCTTGCCTTCCTACATGCTGAGGGCCAGCTCTGACTCCCCGTCAAGGGTAGAGTCTACTGAACCTTGCTGGTCCTCAACACTCTGCAAATACATCTTCAGCTCCTGCTTGCATTTGCCAGTGCTTGTTGGTGACCTGGTTGGCCACTGACCCTCCTGAAATCCGGTGACTGTCGAGGGACAGCTCATAGGTGACTCCTAGGATCTTCTGCAACTCTGGCCTTTGCAGCTGGACTTCTTCCTCCACCGACTTGCAGGAACTTCACCTGTAGGAGGGTGGGCATTGCCCCCGGCACCACCTGGGCACCTTTAAGGGTACTGGACTCTGTCTCCTTCCTTATCAGGTCCTCCACATCTGGAATCCATTCCCTGGGTTCCACCGGCCTGGTCCACGGGTCACAAAAGCAGCTGGACTATCCAAAGCTTCCACAGACTTCAGTGAGAGTCCCTTCTCCCCTCTGCATCCAGGTTCCCTGGTGTATGTACTCCTGTCTTCTGGGTATCCTTGGGTGGGGGAACTGTCTGACCTTCCTCTTCTTTGTTGGTTTCCTCAAGGTCCGCTGGGAAGGGTCCTAAAACACATGAACTCCAACCACTACTTCCCTGTGTTAATCTAGGGGACGAGTGGGTAGGTAACCACTCTGCACCTGGTCGCTGAGGCACTTACCATACTTACCTCTGGTGTGTTCATGTACCCCAAGCTAACTCACATACTTGCCTTTGTTGGGTTCAGTATTTCGCATTCCACTTACTTAGTATATGGTTTGCCACCCCCATAAGGCCTTGTATATTTTATGCTATTTCTGCTTGTTATTCTGTGTATATGTTGTGTGTAGATATCTCCAAAGGGCGATATAACAATGCTAGTCTAATAGTTAGTGCTGTAATAAAGGATCCTTTATTTTTTTAGCAGTTGTGTGGTTCTTTCTTGTGAGTGAGTTACTGTCTGACTACTGTGGTATAGCAATTGCTTTACATTCCTCCTGGATAAGCTTTAGCTGCTCACCTCAGCTACTCCTAGGGAGCTCTTGCTATCTGGACACTTATTCACTAAGTATAGGGTGCCACACCATAGGTGTATATCATAAACTGAGCCAGCCTCCTATCATTGTTATACCAAAACCTGCCCTCCAAGTACAGACTGATCTCCCTGTTGCATACAGAAGTAAAGGTGTGGGCCAAGTTATTAGCTGACAGGCTGGCAAAGGTGATGCCCCACCTAATCCACCCAGACCAATACGGTTTTATGCCCCACAGAGTCACTAGATACAACATACAGAGGGTATATAATGCGCTGGATTTGAGTAGGGAACTGCCAGGCCACCAAGCACTCCTGATGGTCAACTTCATAAAAGCATTCAGTAAAGTTGGTTGGGACTATGTTCTGGCCTATTGCAGTGCTACAGGTTCAGCCTGCACTTTATACGCTGCGTCCATCTTCTGTTCACTCGCCTGAGGGCACGGGTGCAGATCGGAGGGACTGTCTCTGGTTTACTGTCCGGCAGGGAACCCGCCAGGGCTGCCCCTTGTGCCCACTGCTGTTTGCACTGGCAATTGAGCTATTGGTGGTATGGGTGCGGGTAGATGCTCTATTCTGGGGCTTTCAGTGGAACAAGAGGGTGGCAGAGATGATTTCCCTACATGCAGAAGCTGTCCTGTTGTTTCTGGATAATCCTGGTGAGATAGGGCCATGGGTCCTCCAGATACTACATACGTTTGGGTCTTACTCCGGCCTGCAGATGAACAGGGCCAAGTCAACTGTTTATCCAATAGAGAGTTGCACCCTGGGCCCCAGGGATTCAGATCCTCCTGACTAATTTTAAATACCTTGGAGTCTTCATCACAATGGATAGGACCACCATGTACAAACCTAATCTGGGCCTTGTTGTCTATAAACTTGCAAGAGATGCAAACTTCTGGACCCCCTTACCGCTCTCCCTGTTATGGCGGGTGGGGGAGAGGGAAGGCCCTGCGGTATCCCTGGGAAAGTGTTACCGACCCATGCTTGCCAGAGGTCTGGCTATGCCAAACATGCTCCTATATTATCGGGGAGTTCACCTCCTTGTACTGAACGACTGGTGGGGTGAAATCATAAGTTATTGCAAGGGCCAGCCGTACCGATTCTGTCAAAGAGTCGAGGACCTCGAGAACGACTGGTGGTTTTCTGGATTTTATGATCCGGTCTACGCCTCAGAAGGATGTGGCATGGGGTGCACTAAACTGCCTTACCTCCTATATGGGGGGGTCATCCCAAGTAGGTTGGCCTCAGCCACTAAAACAGTGTTAAAGATGTGGTCAGACGCACTTGTGGCTACGGGATGGGACTCCAAACTCCACCGCTGTGGCAGGGGACTCGGCTCCTCCAGTTGGTAGCCCTCAGAGGGTCCTCGGCCCAGGACACCATTGGAATATCAACATTGGGAAATGTTCTTCAAGCAGGGCTCCTAAAATCCTTTGCTGACCTACAAACGGAGTATGACCTTTATTGCTCCCAGTCTTTCCGTTACCTCCAGCTGCGACATGCCCTTCAGCCGTATCTGCCCCCAATGGGGATGTCCCAGAGTATTCCCCTTTGGAGGCAAGATTGCTCCTGACCAATATTAAAGAGCATAAATTGTCAGATGTATACCCCATGCTCATTGGTAATGCACCAGACTGTGTGGTCGGTTGTGGGAAGTATAGGAGGTGGACTCAGGGCCCTGGAGCATGAGAATTGGTTGGAAACCCCATGCGAGACAGCAGTGGCCTTGCAATTTCGATTGGCACAGTTTAGATTGCTGCACAGAATTTACTATACACAAACACAGAGCCACAAATTGGGCCTGATTCCCTTGGGCCGCTGTCTGTGATGTGATCACCGGGAATGGGACCTGCTACACACCTTCTGGCAATGTCCAGGCCTAACTGTTTATTGGTCCTACATTTCAGATACACTGGAGGAGGTGTTGGGATAGCCAGTCCCCAAAGGTTCCAAACTGATGTTACTACACATTAGGGAGGACATTTAGGCCACTAGATATCACAAAGGGCTGTTATGGTTGGGGCTAGCGATAGCCAAAAGAGACATTGCCCAGGCGCGGAGTCCACATGAGCTCCTTCCACCATTAAATGGGCTAAATGCATAGACCAATGTATGGCCCTGGTGCAACCAATATTCCAAGCACAGGGTTGTCCAACAAAACACGAGAAAAATTGTCAGGGTGGGCTGATTTCAGAGGCGTTACCCAGGAGCCCTGCCCAGACCCTCCATGGACTTTGCAGAGACTCCCACACGCACCCTGGGGTGTGGAGGGACTGAAAGTATTATCAATAAGCTGTACGTGATTCCGGTGAGAAGGAGAGGGGAGGGACAACCATCTAAGCTTTTGACCAAATATTGTGAAGCAGGACATCCGAGGTGGTGTAAGATGTATTACCTTACGATGTTTGAATGTGTATCCCATGTGGGCTGTTTGGTTGGTTTACAAAATAATAAAAATACATTAAAAAAATAATAGAAAAAAAGTGTTGTAGTTTGGACTCTTGCTCTGAGCAAGACTGCTGGTCTAAGGATGACAGTACTTTTGTTTGTAGGTGACTAAGTCTTTCCTACAACAAGTCACAACTGTTGTCCCAACCTTACCAGCTCACTAGCAGCACCTCACCAGAAAGACTATAGTAAAAGGTGATTTATGGCAGTCGCTTACGCATGGACTCAAAATAAGTATATCAGGGAATGTCGTGGTTAAGCGGAGATTACCCTTTTCTCACAGATATATTATGTCTCATACAAACAAAGGCAATAACACAGATGCAGTGAAGTTCTAATAGTTTTTATTTAACATAACTGCAATTTGCGATGAGTTGCATGAACTGCAATGATTAGGATAATGAATATAGCAAGTAACAGTATTGTGAAGGAAGAAGAGAGTCATTGTTATGAAGACCCCCACCATTTTGCAATACATGAAAGAGATATATAAGATGGAATATGCCCTTATTACCCTAATGTGAATAGGCCTAACCTCCTACCTAAAGGAAAGCTGGGTTTGCTAAACCTAATCTGCCAAAGTCGTGTCCATGAGAGGAGCCCCCAACCCTCGTTACCTTGGAATGAGGTTTCTATCTCAGACTCCGGACACGAAGACTGGGTCAGCGTCAAGATGACTGCAGCATCGGTATCAGCGATGGTGGCGATGCCCTCTGGTCGGAATCCCTCTGATTATCTGTCTAAAGTGTGATGTATTTATACAGATCTACAAGACGTAAGTGTATTCCTAAACAATAGATAACAGGCATGCTTGGGACGCAATTAATATCAACATCCCTCAAAAGTATAGAGAGGGAAAATCCCTAAGTGTGAACACCTACTGTTTGTTTGCCTTTGGTGCTTGATCTTGACGCCTTGGCGAGGTGACACTGATAATTAAACTCATAACAAGTGGCCTAACTATAAACAAGGCAGCCATTTTAGAAGAAATAAATAAATAAATGGGCTAAGACAGAGCAAGCTAAGTAGGTTAAAAGTCACTAGGTGACGGGGGCACGAGTCTACAAGTCAGCGGCTTAGCTAACTCCTGCTATCCCATTAAAACGAACTAAGATTCACTACAAAAGGACACCGACGACTACACGGTATGCTGCCACCACTGCACTTGCTCTGCTTAACTCCCGGCGAAGGCAGAAACCTTGCACCACCAACAAGACCGCAGCCCGTGAGACAGGCACATGTCATGTCACATGCGCATGATCTATGTTTGCCTTTGACAACAAAAATCAGCACTATGGATCCAGACATTAATACATTTGGGCACTCAGAGACACAAGTCCATCACCATGCAAAAAGCTTTTCCTTCCCAACATTTTTTCTTTCCTTGTCTTTCTCTCAGGAAAAGTCAGATGAGGAAAAGTAAGCAGCAGTCCCCCAAAAATGAGTTCTGGCGCAACCACTGGCTCAAATTCAGCACTGTGTATGTACCAGTGGCGGCCGGCAGCTTTAGGCGGGAGCGGGGCGGGTGGGGCACACACACACACACAGACTCATTCTTTCACACACAGACACGCACGCACGCACATCCATTAACAACATTCATACCATTCAAACATGCACGCATGCACCAAACATTCATTTTACAAGATCACACACATTCATTCTTTCACACACGCACGCACGCACGCACGCACATCCATTAACAACACTCATAACACTCAAACATGCACGTGCGCAACCGGCAATTCAATTTAAAACATAACACACATACACACACACTTACCTTCAGCCTCCAGGTCGCAGGAGGGTTGGGACTGCTGCCTTCCCTCATTGGCTGACCTTAGGTCAGCCAATGAGGGAAGGCAGCAGTCCCAGCCTCGTCACAGAGTGGGATGGGGTCAGTGAGACTGCTGACCCCACCCCACTCTGTGACGAAGTGTCAATGGGTGACGCTTTCCTCGTCACCCAGGGGAGGGCCTCGAGGCACCTTTGCTGGGCCGAGGAGGTCACGCCCATAGGAGCTGTGACCTCCTCAGCCCAGCAAAGTTCAGCTCAGGCAGCCAGAAGTCTGCGCAAATCGTGCATGTCTGCTCCTGGCTGCCTGACCTGAACATGAAGAGTGTCTGTCAGGCTGACCTTTGTTCAGCCTGACAGACACTCTTCATGGGGTGGGGGGGTGTGGCCCCTCCGCCCTAAAGAACGGGCCGCCACTGATATGTATATACGTATATATGTAGATATATGTATATGTGTATATCTATCCTGCTCTCTCCGATGGCAAAGAACAAGGGAGGCAAAGGAGGCAAGATGCTTGTGCAGTTTTGAGAAGATAGCAAGACAGACTACATAAAGGGAACTGCCAGCGTGGGCCTGTTATCATTACCATATTTCTATTCTTTTTTCAATTTATTTCATGTGTTGATCATGCCCTTGTATTTCTTGCACAGTTGTGATACTGCCCACTGGGGCTAGATTGTGTCAGTGGAAGCGAAAAAATCTTGGGAGACTAAATATCCTTTTGATTGCATCGTTGAGCGAGATTACCACCTTAAACAACATAATTAGTGTGGGAGGTTTTAAAAAAAAGTTTATTTGATTATGTTTGTATATTATGTTAATGATATTTGTATTCATTTGGCGTTTTTTGACTTGTGACATATTTTTGTGTATAAACACCTGTGCCTACATTTATGAAACACAATTTCAAAACACATGAAGGAAATTATTTGTTTATTTAACCACACGAGGATTTCCGAGTTGATTTATATGTTCAGAGTTATACAAATTGTAGGGATTCTGTTCCCTGTTACACATTATTTTTACAGTGCAATGGTTGATGTTGTGAACGACGCAATGAAAGTTATTTACAGTACTTTTATGTATAAGCTTGAAAAGGAATCCAATGTTATTGGACTTATATTTGAGAATTAGAAGAGTAATATGTGAAATTAATTTGCTCTTATTTATGTTGCACCATATGGCTAACTAGCTGGGTGAAGTCTTTGCTTTTGTTTGTATATAATTATATCGTTTGCACACTAGCTTAACCCTTCGGGTGTCTTGGACGAGACCACCTCGTCCTGCACCGGGCCCACGGGGGAAGCGCTAGCACTCCCACCATGGGCCCCCCACCCACACCCCCAAGTCGAGGATGTAAGGGGAATCGATTCCCCTTCCACCCCCGCCCCCGCCCTCAGCAATCTGATGATGTCAGCGCGCTCACAGCGTGCCGACGTCATGAGAAGCTGCCGAGGACGTGCTGGAAGCCATTTGCTTCCAGCGCGTGGCAGGAGAGGATTTACCCAGTGAGTCTCTCTCCTTTGGGGGGTTTTGGGGTGGAAAACAGACATGTGGGAAAGGAAAGAGTTTTTCCTTCCCCCCTGTGCCTGTTTTCAGTGGATTCCTGGTCCACGATCGCAGGTGGGGCCCGCGATTGTGGACCAGGAATCCCCACTAGACACCAGGGATTTTTTTTATATTTATTTTTGGGAGCGATCCCTTGGGCAAGGGTCGCTCCCATGGGGGGCTATTATTTATCATATTTCGCCCCCCCACCCCGGGGCAGATCGGCCTTTTTTTCGGCCGATCTGCCCCCGGGGGGGTCGAAAGCCATTAGACACCAGGGATTTTATTTTCTATATGATTTTTTGGGGATCAACCCCTTGGGCAAGGGTCGCTTCCCTTGGGGCCATAAACAATCCTATTTTGCCCTTTCCCCGGGGGCAGATCGACTGTATTTTTGGCCGATCTGCCCCCGGGGGGGTCGAAAACCACTAGACCACCAGGAATTATGTTTACCTTATGTTTTTGGGCAGCGACCCCTTAGGCAAGGGTCGCTGCCCCGGGGGCAATAATTTTTTATATGTTTCAGCCCCCCCTGGGGCTAGATCGGCCATGTTTTTGGCCGATCTCGCCTCCGAGGGGGGGGGGGGCGAAACCCACTAGGCGCCAGGGATTGTGTGGTGTGTGTTTTGTGTGTTTGGGGACACCCCCTGGGCAAGGGTCGCCCCCCCAAAGGGGGGGAAATTAGTATTGGCCATTTCTGCCCCCCTTGGGGGCAGGTGGGCCTATTTTTTTAGGCCCATCTGCCCCCAAGGAGGGCAGAAACCACCAATACGCCAGAGATTTTTTTTTTCCCCTTTTTTTGTTTTGTGCTGGGGTTGCCCCCTTTGGCAAGGGTCGCCCCCTAAAAGGGGCACAGAGTTGTTGGCCATCTCTGCCCCCCCCTTGGGGCCTGATTCGCCTAATTTTTTTAGGCCCATCTGCCCCCAAGGGGGGCAGAATCCAATTAGGCACCAGGGATCTTGTGTGTGTGTGTTTTGTGTGGGTGGGGGGGCGGCCCCTTTTGCAAGCGTCATTCCCCAAAGAAGGGCACATTACTGATTACCATTTCAGCTCCCCTTGGGGGCAGATCGGGCTATTTTTTTTAGGCCTATCTGCCCCCAAGAGGTCAGAAGCCACCAAGGCATGAGGGGAATTTTTTTTTGTTGTTGCTCCCATTAGTTTTTTTTGTGCTGGGGGCACCCCCATTCGCCCCCTTTGGCAAGGGTCGCCCCCCCCCAAACAGGGTACAGAGCTGTTGGCCATTTCTGCCCACTTGGGGGCAGATCGGCCTATTTTTTTTAGGCCCATCTGCCCCCAAGGGGGGCAGAAGCCACTTAGGCACCAGGGACAATTTCTAAATTCTTGGTGGCGGGGTGTTTGTCAACTGGCGAAGTATTTGTATTTGTGATTATAACAGTTTATTTCTTCTTTTTGTTCTAGTTCAAAGCTTTTGCTTCCTTTGCTGTGGATCCTTGCGGTTTTGGCAGTAGTTGTCCTACGGTTTGCATAGTTGCATGTTTTAGGTAAGTGAAAGCAATTTACTCCAAAGGAGTATTGTTGACATGCATGGATGACATGTTTGTAGGTGGTGTACTAAATTTAGTATTGTGTGTGAAATTGTGCCTTAGATTTGGCCACAATTATATTTGTGTTGTCATATGTCTAATTTTCTTTTTTCTTTTTTCTTTTTAGTGGGATATCATTGGTGATTGCTGTGTCTGCGCAGAGTAGTTGCTGGAGAGTAGCTTTTTCAGGCAAGTGAGTGGTATAGTTTTTTTAGTACATAACTCTTTGTGATAAAGCTACACTTTGTTTATTACTTATTTTAGTGCTGGTGGTTGTTGGCAATCTATTTGTTGTTAGTGAGGATCATGGCTAGCCGCAGAGTGACTACTCAGCAGGTTGTTGGCATGCTTTTTGAGTCGTCTTCAGACCATGATTACGAGACTGGCACTGCATCTGAGGCAGAGGAGGAAGTGAGAGATCCTGGCAGTGAGTTTTCTGTTCAAGAGGATTATTCTGATGAGGAAGCCACTCTTAGTGCAGATGAAGGGCCTGTTTTAGAGGAGGACATTGATGTGCCAAGAGTGCAGCAGCCTGGGGCTGAAGGGTTTCCCATTACCAGACATGACACCTGGATTGCCCCAAACATGGAGCAGCCACAGTTACCTACATTTACTGGTCTCCCAGGGTGTAAAGTCAATACGAAAACTTTTTGCCTGTCAATATCTTTCACTTGTTTATGGACAATGTATTTTTGGAAGAGATTGTGGAGCAGACTAATGTGTATGCAGAGCAATATTTGAGGGACAACGCTGCCAGACTTAGGCCTCAGTCTAGAGCTACTCAGTGGGTTCCCACATATCTTGAAGATGAAAAAGGTTTTTGGTTTGACTTTTTTGATGGGGTTGATAAGGAAGCTGTCACTGGCTTCTTAATGGTCTACTAGTCCCTTGATGGCAATGGCTATATTTCCTGCAACCATGACTCGTAATCGCTATTTGCTTCTTCTTCGTGTGCTGCATTTTGTGGACAATGCTTTAGCCTTGCCATGAGATCACCCTGATTGTGACTGTCTTTTTAAGATTAGGCCTGTCCTTGATCATTTTGTAGATCGGTTTTCAGAGGTCTATGTTCCAGGCAAAGAGATAAGTGTGGACGAGTCTTTGGTCCTTTTCAAGGGGTGTTTAGTTTTTAAGCAGTAGGTTCCTAGTAAGAGGGCATGGTACGGGATTAAATTGTATATGCTGTCAGAAAGCAGAACAGGACACGTGTATAATTTCCGGGTCTACACTGGTAGGAATTCCAGTATTGACCGTCCTGGTTGTCCGGCCACTTTTGGAGTTAGCGAAAAAATTGTGTGGGAACTTGGTAGACGACTGTTTAACAAAGGTCACCATTTGTACATAGATAATTTCTACACTGGAGTGCAGTTGTTCAAGGAATTGTTTAGAGTGGACACTGTTGCTTGTGGCACAATCCGTTCTAACCGGAAAGGCTATCCAAGGGAGCTTGTCTGTAAAAAACTTGATAGGGGACAGTGCAGTGCCTTGCGGAATAATGAGCTGCCAGCTCTGAAATATTCAGACAGGAGGGATGTGTACATGCTATCTACCATCCATGATGAGAGTACTTCCCCTGTGACTGTTTGGGGACAGGTTGCCGAAGCGTGCAAACCTGCGTGCATTTTGGACAACAATAGGCACATGGGTGGTGTTGATAGAGTAGATCAGAGGTTGGAACCTTACACTGCTCTGTGTAAGTCTTACGTGTGGTATAAAAAGGTGACCCTACATTTATTTAATCTGACAACTTTTAATGCCTTTATTGTGTTCAAGGATTGTTCACCTGCGTCAAGCATGACATTTGTTAAATTTCAGGAGTTGGTGATAGAGAGCCTTATTATGGTGGAACAGGCAAGAGTTCCTAGAGTAGCAGTGGGGGAGGAAGTGGCTAGATTGAAAGATCAGCACTTTCCAGATCACATTCCTCCCACTCCCAAGAAAGACTTTCCCACTAAGAAATGTAGAGTATGTGCCCAAAGAGGTATCCGGAGGGAGAGCCGGATGTACTGCCCCGATTGCCCTTCAAAGCCTGGGCTGTGTGTGCCAGGCTGTTTCAGTAATTACCACACACAGAAACATTTTGAGGAAATACCGTGATTGTAAACTGCCGATTTTATATTTTCGTATATTCAGTTTCACGGTTGGCATTACTGTCATGTATTTAGTTAGAGCTTTTCTGTTTGTAGTTTTGTACTTATTTTATAATTAGTGGTTTCTTTGTTGTTTATAAACAGAAAAAAAGTGATGGCGGTGTGCGTGGGGTGGCGCTTAGCTGGTGGTGTGTGTGGGGTGGCACTTTGCTGGCAGTGTGCTTGGGGTGGTGCTGGGCTGGCGGTGAGTGTGGGGTGGCACTTGTCTGGCGGTGTGCTTGGGGTGGCGCTTGGCTGGCGGTGTGTGTGGGGTGGCACTTGGCTGGCAGTGTGCGGGGGTGGTGCTTGGCTGGCGGTGTGCTTGGGGTGGCGCTTGGCTGGCGGTGTGCTTGGGGTGGTGCTTGACTGGCAGTGTGCGTGGGGTGGCCCTTGGTTGGCAGTGTGCGTGGGGTGGCGCTTGGCTGGCAGTGTGCTTGGGGTGGCGCTTGGCTGGTGGTGTGCGTGGGGTGGTGCTTGGCTGGCGGTGTGCGTGGGTTGGCGCTTGGCTGGCAGTGCCAGCCAAACGTCAGTCCACACACTCCCATCAGCTAGTGTGACTGCTGCATCAGGTATGTGGGCGTATATAAGTGATGGGCCCTTGAGTGGCGCTGTCTGTCGATGCAAGTGTTGTAATGTGCTGGGCTTGTGGCAGGCGGCGTGAATGATCTTGTGCATGTCATGTATGAAAGGTGTGTGAATGGACTGTAAAACAGTTGGTGCCTTGACGCGGCTTTGCAGCTCACAAGCTCTGAGTCAAGGTTCAGTTTTTTGGCCTTTCAGTTATTAACAGTGCATTTCACTTTTGTGAAATCTCTTGTTAATAAAATTTGATCTACTTAACCATCACTCACCCTCGTGCCACATCCAACCAGTATGTGTGGTACAAATGACAAAACCTGCTCCGCTGTAATCAGGCGTCGCAGCACACTTGTGACACGCCAGGTGTCTCAGGTGGGACCCCGATGAAGAAGCATGCCACCAACTTGGTTGGTGGGTGAGGGGTCTTTTTCACATAACCTAAGTGCGTTTCTTTTCACAATTTTAGTGTTTGGCACATCACAGACGTACGTGTACACATCAAAATGATATATTGCAAAACTACCTGTGTTTGGGGCGGAGGGGGCACCTATATTTTTGGTTGTGGGTGCGGCCTTCATCTAGGCGAACCTACCAAACCCAGACATTTTTTAAAACTAGACACCCCAAGGAGCGCAGGGAGGTGTGGCTTGCCTGGATCCCCCAACATTTTCTTACCCAGACTCCTCTGCAAACCTCACAATTTGCTTAAAAAAGCATATTTTCCTGACTTTTCTTAGTAGGATCACCGCTCCAGCACAACTCAGTCTCCCAAGTAAAATGACACCTCACTTGTGTGGGTCTCCAAAGTAGAGTCAGCCTAAAGATGTATAAAAGAAGAATATGTCCTTATCAATTCGCTGTGCTATCCCCTCTATCTCTACAAGTTTTTGGCCTTATTCTGTTACAGGCACCTGGCCCACCCACACAAGTGAGGTATCATTTTTATTGGGAGACTTGGGGAAACCCGGGGTGGAAGGAAATTTGTGGCTCCTCTCAGATTCCAGAACTTTCTGTCACCGAAATGTGAGGAAAAAGTGGGTTTTTTTGCCAAATTTTGAGGTTTGCAAAGGATTCTGGGTAAGAGAACCTGGTGAGAGCCCCACAAGTCACCCTGTCCTCGATTCCCCTAGTTCTCTAGTTTTCAAAAATGCCCAGGTTTGGTAGGTTTCCCTAGGTGCCGGCTGAGCTAGAGGCCAAAATCCACAGGTAGGCACTTTGCAAAAATCACCTCTGTTTTCTTTGAGAAAATGTGATGTGTCCACTTTGTGTTTTGGGGCATTTCCTGTCGCGGGCACTAGACCTACCCACACAAGTGAGGTACCATTTTTATCAGGAGACTTGGCGGAACGCTGGGTGGAAGGAAATGTGTGGCTCCCCTCAGATTCCAGAACTCCCTGTCACCGAAATGTGAGGAAAAAGTGTTTTTTTTGGCCAAATTTTGAGGTTTCCAAAGGATTCTGGGTAACAGAACCTGGGGAGAGCCCCACAAGTCACCCCGTCTTGGATTCCCCTAGGTCCATAGTTTTCAAAAATGCACAGGTTTGGTAGGTGTCCCTAGGTGCCGGCTGTGCTAGAGGCTAAAATCCACAGGTAGGTACTTTGCAAAAAACACCTCTGTTTTCTGTAGAAAAATTTGATGTGTCCACGTTGTATTTTGGAGCATTTCCTGTTGCGGACACTATGTCTACCCACACAAGTGAGGTACCATTTTTATCGGGAGACTTGGGGGAACGCTGGTTGTAAGGAAATTTGTGGCTCCCATCAGATTCCAGAACTCTTTGTCACCGAAATGTGAGGAAAAAGTATTTTTTTAGCCAAATGTTGAGGTTTGCAAAGGATTCTGGGTAACAGAACCTGGTGAGAGCCCCACAAGTCACCCCATGCTGGATTCCCCTAGGTCTCTAGTTTTAAAAAATGCACAGGTTTGGTAGGTTTCCCTAGGTGCTGGCTCAGCTAGAGACCAAAATCCACAGGTAGGCACTATGCAAAAAACACCTCTGTTTTCTGTAGAAAAATGTGATGTGTCCACGTTGTGTTTTGGAGCATTTCCTGTCGCGGGCACTGTGCCTACCCACACAAGTGAGGTACCATTTTTCTCGGGAGACTCCGGGGAACCCTGGGTGGAAGCAAATGTGTGTCTCCTCTCAGATTCCAGAACCCTGTCACCGAAATGTGAGGAAAAAGTGTTTTTTTAGCCAAATTTTGAGGTTTGCAAAGGATTCTGGGTAACAGAACCTGGTGAGAGCCCTACAAGTCACCCCGTCTTGGATTCCCCTAGGTCTCTAGTTTTCAAAAATGCACAGGTTTGGTAGGTTTCCCTACGTGCCGGCTGAGCTAGAGGCCAAAATCCACAGGTAGGCACTTTACAAAAAACACCTCTGTTTTCTGTAGAAAAATTTTATGTGTCCACGTTGTGTTTTGGAGCATTTCCTGTCGCGGGCACTATGCCTACCCACACAAGTGAGGTACCATTTTTATCGGGAGACTTGGAGAAACATAGAATAGCAAAACAAATGTTATTGCCCCTTGTCTTTCTCTACATTTTGTCCTTCCAAATATAAGACAGTGTGTAAAAAAGACGTCTATTTGATAAATTCCCTATAATTCACATGCTAGTATGGGTACCCCAGAATTGAGAGATGTGCAAATAACCACTGCTCCTCAACACCTTATCTTGTGGCCATACTGGACATACACAGGTTTTCTTGATACCTATTTTTGACTCTTTATATTTCAGCAAATTAATTGCTGTATACCCGGTATAGAATGAAATCCCACTGCAAGGTGCAGCTCATTTATTGGCTCTGGGTACCTGGTGTTCTTGATGAACCTACAAGCGCTATATATCCCCGCAACCAGAAGAGTCCAGCAGACGTAACAGTATATTGCTTTAAAAAATCTGACATTGCAGAAAAAAGTTACAGAGTAAAACGTAGAAAAAATGGCTGTTTTTTACCTCAATTTCAATATATTGTTATTTTCTGCAGGAAACCATTGTAGGGTCTACACAAATTACCCATTGCTGAATTCAGAATGTTGTCCACTTTTCAGAAATGTTTAGGTTTCTGGGATCCAGCATTGGTTTCACACCCATTTCTGTCACTGACTGGAAGGAGGCTGAAAGCACAAAAAAATGTAAAAATGGGGTATGTCCCAGTAAAATGCCAAAATTGGGTTTTCTGCCTGTTCCTGAAAACTGGGAAGCTGGTGATTTTAGCACCGCAAACCCTTTGTTGATGCCATTTTCAGGGGAAAAACCACAAGCCTTCTTCTGCAGCACTTTTTTCCCATTTAAAAAAAAAAAAACGAAATTTTCACTGTATTTTGTCTAATTTCTTGGCCTCCTTCAGGGGAACAAAGTCTGGGTATCCCTAGAATCCCTAGGATGTTGGAAAAAAGGACGCAAATTTGGCGTGGGTAGCTTATGTGGACAAAAAAGTTATGAGGGCCTAAGCGCGCCCTGTCCCAAAAAGCCAACAAAAGGCCTGGCACCTGAGGGGGAAAATGCCTGGCAGCGAAGGGGTTAAGATGGCGACCATCATCTGTATTGGCGCTTAGTCCTTTGGTTCTATTTAGTATGTTTTGATTTTTCCAAATGGTGCCTTCACAGAGAGTCAGTGTTGTGGGCAATGCCTTCCGAGGCTGAAACGCGTTGGCATTTTCCATCGTTTTGGCTAAATAAACAGATTTATCTTCATACTGCCAGGAGAGCTACCCTTGATCTTTGCCGTCTGAGAGAGCAGGACAGTAAATATTTTCATGCCCGGACGTATTGGCTTGCACCCCTGTGTTCAGGAGTCGACAGACGCGCTGGGAAAGGAACTGAATGTATATTAGAACACTACTCTTTAAGGCCTAGAGTGCTGCATAAATTAAGCAAAAAACAAGGAATACTGGGGGTAGTTCCCAAGTTTAGAGGGAGAGCAGCTCCTATATAGACCTCCCAGCAAAACCAGTGACATTCTGAATCTGCTCACCTCAAATGTCTGTTTTTCTAGCAAAGGTTTTAGACACACGATTAGCAAAGTGACATCCAAAGGTGCCTCGGAACATACAGTCTTGAGTGCCTCAACTGTTTTTCTGTGTTAAAACCATCTTCGAAATATTCTTTCTTCAAAATTCTGGCAACATTGTTGGCATTGGCAGAAAAAAGTCTTTACAAATTGTCAGTAAATACTGGCAATGCCAAGAAAAGTTTGGACTTGTTTTACAGTAGTTGGAGACAGTCAATCCAATACTGCAGATACTTTGAGTAGCCAGAGAAATAGAAAAATGTACATGCTGTCTAGATAAATGGCAAAAATATTTGGTGTATTCAAAAAGATAGTATTTATTAACCTATAAAAAATGGAGGAGGCGTTGCTTAAACCAAATGGCATTACTCTATATTCAAAGTGTCCGTAAGGGTGTTGCAAAGCGGTTTACCATTCAATCACACTTCTAATCCATAGAAGATGATAGTTTTCCCTTTAAACTAGCTAAATGAAACTATGGGCTCTTCCTACAGCTTCCATAATGTCCCGTATCAGAGGTAGGAGATGTTGGTCCTTTATTGTTATTTCAATTAGACTTCTATAGTCAATATAGGGTCTCAACTCATTTTGTTCTTTGAGACAAAAAAAATGGAGCCCAGGATGGAGAAGTCGAGAGGGTGATTAACCCTTGTTCAAGTCTTTACTTTAGGTTTTTTGTAACACCTCTCTCTCCTTTGTAGATAACAAATACATTCGTTTAGAAGGTATTCATACTCCTGGATTCAGGTTTAGTGAAAGTTTAGTGAAAAGCTGGGATCCTCAGACAGCTTCCAGAATGTCCTTAATCAGAGGTAGCGAATATTGTTCCTTTATTGTTATTTCATTTAGACTTCTATAGTCAATGGTTACATGACTTCAACTTATTCTCAGAAAAATAATGGAACCCCGGCTGGAGAAGTCAAAGGAGTGATTAGCCCTGGCTACAGGCTTTTCCTTAGGTATTATTGTAACATCTCTCTCTCCTTTTCAGACAATGAATACATTTGTCCATAAGGTATTTCTACTCCTGTTTCCAAGTTTATAGAATAGTCACAAAAACGTTGAGGCGTTTAGGAGAAAAAAACACATCTGCAAATTTCTTGTAACTTTCTGGGATGCAGATTAAGGATGCTATAACACATTTCTCTTAGAAATAGTCAGTAACTTAATTTCCTTCTTTGGAGATATAGGCATTAAACAAAACTAGTTGCAGTGTTCAGAACTGATAGTCAGTGTACACAATTAATAGAGGGATTACAGCAACATAACTAAGTGAGACCCAGAAGTATAGGATGATTTTGGGGTTCAGTGAGGTCAAAGACCAAAGTCTCCTGATGATTGTACAAGGACACTTTGAGAGGCGACATACATTCTTGTACCAACCCAGAAGTCAGAGGAGTATCATCAACAGTATGAACTATTTCAAACCTTTGTTTTCGCTGTCTGAGTAGTCCATGGTTATTGGCCCATTACACATCCACAATTGTTTTCCTTTGGCCCCTAAATCTAATAATTCCATTACAGTACGGATGTGGAGTTTAATTAAATATCTATTTGTTCATGGGACATGTTGCTTCATAAATCTACTTGCCCTTTAAAAAATCCACTTGTACCTTTACTGCAGTGTAGTGCAGCAATACATTATGGCAGCAATCGCATTATATAAAAGCTCTAATAATAGCCTTTTTTAATATGCCAGGGCTCATTCTATAATTGAGTTTGAATTCTAGCAATGCCTGCATTTTGCCACCTTCCCACAGCTCTACACACTGGGGCTGGAGGTAGCGTTAAGTAATAGTTCTAGGGGTGGAATGTGCTTTAGAGTATGTGCAAACATACTTGTCTATTTTAGGGGTTTTCACCAGCTCTTCTTTAATCTTTTCCCAAACTGATAAAGGTTGGAAATTTACTCCTTGATATTAGCGGAAATAAAATGTCTTCCGTGTTTGGGGACAAAAGTGGTTGGAGGAAGAGTGAACTCTAAAACAAACTCTCAACAGATTTTCACGTGAGCAAATCCACACATGCATTTTGACTTGTGCTAAAATGCAGTTCACAAATATTTTCTAGGACTACAAGTTCCTGGCCTACTTCTGTAAATTATTGTGAATTCATGAAAGCTGTAAATCTGCACTAATGCAAGCGTATAAATCATGGGTGCACGTTTGTGACTTTAGTTAAGAATTTGACCCCTAATTAGATCTTGAGTTAACAAAGACCTTCTGTTTTATTAAAATCTTGTTTCTCTATCTAGCTATAGACTGACTGCACTGCGAGGGACAGCATTTTGCTCTTTCACAATAAGCATATCAGCACACAAAGTAGTTTTGTTCAGTGCCAGAGAATACCGTGGCAATGTGTGATTTTTGAGACCTAAAAAATATTATTTTTTTACCACTTGTTATAATGGTGAGGGCCTGGCAGATCCCACAACAATCAAGTTTTGCAATACCTGTGTCAAGACAAGACACGCCTTGACAAAAGGCTGACCACCAAAGTCATACCTATTGGCTTTGCCACTGATTGTTTATTTTCATGTTTCTCATAATCTTGTTGAAACTGGTTGCCTGATTATCAATTATGAATATTTTGGGGGAATATTTGCATGCATCAACACACTTTAGTAGATGTACCTAAATAAATGGTACCAAACATTTCACAGTAGTTTAGCAAAACATTTTTTCCTAGTTGCATTTTTGTGAACATTTCATTTGAAGGCAAAAATTCATCCATCTTGCTTTTCAATCTTCTGCAAATATTTGCATCTAATCAGGGAGCATACCAGGAGCATTATACATAGCCTCGTGTTGTTAAACTTTGCAAACAGGTGTACACATTTTTATACTTGGACCCCTGTCATCGGTGCAGTCTGATCTTTCAACATTTCCTTGGCACACTCAACCTGATAATAAAGGACTTGCATTATTGAACCGTAAATGCAAGTAATAACAACATAAACATACAGGCAGAAATATTAACTTAACTGCAGACATTGCCCTTCCCTGATCATAATGTGGTACTGTAAACTGGCAGCCAAAGGGTTTGTGGCGCAGGGGGTTGGCCTACTTGACCCAAGGACAAAATAAACATGAAACATGTTGTCCTTGAACCCAAACAAAATGTCATGGGAGTCAAGCCATAGGGTTGGCATACTTAACCCAAGGACAAAATAAACATGAAAACCTGTTGTCCTTTACCTCAAACAATATGTCCTGGGAGTTGGGCTATAGCAATTCTGCACCCCTGCATTACTGGAAATTATTTTTCTTCATTTAAGTATATTGTAATCAGAAGTAAAAATAGATAACTTTCTTCTGAGAAAAATTGTGACATTGAAGCTTGAGGAAGATTCGTATGACCCAACTCCTCCTTCCCCTCTAGGGTTGGGCTTATGCATTTCCCAAATTCCTTAAAGGTAAAACCATGCATTGGCAGATCAGTTGATCCCATTCTCTGCAATATAGGCATAATCCTTTCACCCTTCATCTCTGACTCTCAGTCTCTTACCAGGGACCTCTTATCAATACAATTTGAATTGGTAATCCGGAGCTTCAGCATCCTTTCTTTCTTCAGTCTCTTTAGGGAAAAAGGTTCTGGCTAACGGTGAACTCTGACAATTACACCCTGTCTGTCTTTCCTTCTTTCTCTCACTTAACCTGTCTTCAATATAAAGAATGACCTTCTATAGTTTCCTGACAGGGTCACAATTACACCCTGTCTGTCTTTCCTTCTATCTCTCACTTAACCCATCTTCAATATAAAGAGTGATCTTCTGTAGTTTCCTTCAAAAATTATGGTCTAGCTATGTGGACAAACTCTTCCTTGATCTTGTCCTTTATCTACCTTCTGATCAATGTCAGCAGTGTGCCCTCTAGACCTTGCGTTTCTGCTGCTAAACATCTGAATCTGGCAACATAGGCCATAACTCTCTCTAGCCCTTGTTGAACCTTGCGGAGGGCTTCTGCCAAAAATTCATCATCAGTCTTCCAAACATTTGACAACACTCACAAAGAAATTCACTGTAGTTATGGCATGGCCCATTAGAGTTGAAAGGACTAGGCATTGGTGAGTGCAGTGTACAATTTGAGAGTTTATGAGCAATACTGTCAAAAGACTGGATGGTGATGCTTTAAGAAAAATAACTCATGTTTGGTGTTGGTCTGTTGTTCTCAACATAGATCTTGGAGCTGTGAAAGCCCAACCCCTTTGAAAAGTACCCCCCACCAATTGTTGATAAAAGATCCAGATTCAGCTTCCATAGCATAAGGAAGAAATAGATCTCCGCACCATTCACAAATTTCCCAACCCCCTTTTCCCTGGGAAGCAACCATCAAAACCCTTGGCCATTTCGTGTTGAGGGCTGTTTCACCTGAACTGGCTAGACTTTCTGCACTCCTGAAGACGTCTGCCATTCAGGTGAGTGGCTCTTGACACAATGGACAATTCATTTTGAGATACCAAAAATTGTTGTATGTCAGTATTCTCATTTCTCAAAGACATTATCTCTGCATTTTGCGCCTGAATGGTAGCTTGCAAATCAAAAGCAGAATCCATTTCTGCTGAAGGTTCCCAAATATGCTGGCATCGCAGCCTGTAAAGAGCTGGACCCAGCAGTAGTCTTTGTATATTTGAGGACTTGACCCTGAGGAATTGGAGATTCCTTTCTGCGGTCACTGTACCAATTGGTGTTGTACTAGACAGCAGCTGGCAGGTGCTCTTGGAAAGAAACCCCTGCTGTGGAGGAAAAAAGTTAAAGCACAAACTCTGATGTGGATAGCAGGGAACCAAACTCTGCAGCAACATCAAGGAATCTGAATGGCAAGAAAAAGAGCAAAGGAGAAGCACCGGCAAAAATGCACACCCCCCACCACTCCCACACGCCCACCCTCCTCCCCTGTTGGATGATCACTTACCTCATCCGTCGAGGAGGTAATCTGGGAGGGGACAGATCCCTGCGCTTCCACCACCGGCAGAGCCCCGCCATCAGTATTACGGCATGTGGCGTCCTTTTGGCTTGGCAGTGCCGGCAGTGGAACCGCCTCTTTCCCACTGACCGCCAGCACGACTGCTGTCAGATTCCCACCCGATTTCTGGCAGAAATCGGACGGCAGTCGTAATGTGACGTTCTTTCGATGCCTGCAGCTCTGGCAGTTTTGTAAACGGACCGCCAAAATAGTAATGAGGGTCAATGTATTTTTTATTTTTCTCAATATTTCATCAGTAAAGTGATTGTAGATAGGTATGATAATATTTACCTATTCTGATCGATAAATAAAAGAGAGACCCATAAGCATCTAATCAAGCAACTTATATAGAAACTATGCAATGGCCTAGGAACATGTTAAGCATATATAATTTTATATAAATATATATATAGAATGCGACGGTCTTTCAGCACCTCCGCTGCTTTGGCAGTTTTGTAAACAGACCGCCAAAGTCGTAATGAGGGCCAATGCTTTTTTTATTTTATATTTTCATAAAGAGGCCTAAAGAGTATGTATATATTTTAAAAAACATAGGCCCTCAATATGACATTGGAGGTAAATCCCACTTACCGCCGCGCTGACGGCACCAACTTACCGCCACAGCGGCGGATATCTGTTCACCATATTATTACACACACATACTAATCCGACAGAATACAGCCACAGACACAAATCCGCCAGCCCAAAGGTCAGTGCAAAAGTGGCGGTATCAAAACCCACACCGTTACGCCAACAGAACCACGCCCACCACATTATGACCCACAAATCACCACGGCGGACATTCAACAGCGGTAAACCATTGGCGGTACATACTGCTGCGCTCAGAATGGACACCCATATACAAAACAACACTACATTGGCCAATACCAAATACACACACCTGACGCCCATACATACACCACACCCACACACCCACACCACTATAAAACACACACCCTCATTAACCACAACCCTTTACGATTACAATTTGTTGGCACGAGACTGACACCAAGATCACTGACACAACTACATACACACACCACATACACCCATACATCCCTCACGCACCCCACTTCACACACCCCAACACATTACCCAACACACCCTCACCAACCCACATCACATAACACCCATGGCACCACAAAAGCACCCCCGTTTCACTGAGGAGGAGTTAGGGTCATGGTGGACAAAATTGTCAGGGTAGAGCCACAGCTATTTGGAGCACAGGTGCAGCAGATATCCATTGCAAGGAAGATGGAGCTATGGCGGAGAATCGTGGACAGGGTCAACGCGTGGGGCAGCACCCCAGAACAGGGGACGACATCAGGAAGAGGTGGAACGACCTACGAGGGAAGGTACGTTCCATAGCAGCAAGACACCAGCTCGCTATCCAGAGGACTGGCAGTGAACCCCCTCCCCCACAACTCACAGCATGGGAGGGGCAAGTCTTGGCAATACTGCATCCTGAGGACCTGGCCGGAGTCGAAGGAGGACTGGACTCTGGTAAGTCAGCTTTCAACAATTATCACCCCCCATACCTGCATTCCATCACACACCCTACCCTCACTCCCGTCACTCCACTCCATCCCACACACTCCACCTTCACTTCTCACTAATCCCAATGCCAAGCCCTGCATCCTGTACCAATGCATGGACGCCCCTCACAGCCCTGCATGGACACACATCACTAAAGCATGCATAGCAGAGAGAACTAACAATCCCACCATACACCAACATACACAAGTAAACGCTGGCAGGGTGACACCAACCATAGAGGAAGCCAGGGATGTACAATATGTCATACACATTAACCATAACACATAGTTTACATCCCCACAGGTACCCCAGCCAATGTCACCGGAGAGGAGAAGCCAGCACTATTCAGTCCCCCAACAGTAGAGGCCTACAGTGATGACAGTAACTCTGGACTTCAGGATATGGACGATCTCCCTGGTCTATCAGGGACCACTCGACAGTCGGTTACCCAAGCCCAGTCACAGACCACCACAGAGCCTCCCCCCTCAGTATCCAATACCACAGCACCTACCCAGCGACCCCAAACCTCTGTCCCCAGGACACGTCAATCAGCAGTGTGCCCACCTGTACAGGGACCCCAGGCTACACCTCACACCCAAGACAATCAGGGTCCTGGGGTCAGTGGCAGTGGGCACACCGTTCAGGGGACAGAGGTACAGGCCACCAGTGACACTGGGAGGACTGCTGTGTGCCAAGGGGAGGACATGACCAGGGAACCGACTCTCCAGGAGGCACTCTTCGAGATCCTGGGAGCCTATCAACATTCCCAGGACATGATGGGCCAGACCCCTTTACAACATGCAGGAGAACAGGCTGCTGCAGGAGGGACAGTACCAGGGTGATCAGGGAGGACTTGCAGGCCATCAACAATAACGTGATCTCCTTAGCAGGGGTGCTGGCATACATTGTCAACATTATGAGGGAGGCAGTCTCATGCCAGAGGGCCCCTGCCACTAGCCAGTCATCTGAACAGCCTTCCACTTCCGCTGCCGCTAGTGGCCAGGAGGCCCCGCCAAGGGACTCACAGGCCACCAGCACCCCTCCCCCTGCAGAAAGTGAATCACCCTGCAAACGTTCCCTGTGATCCATACAGAAGCCAGAGACACTTGCCAAGACCCCCGCTAGGAAATGAGATTGTCCCCCTTGTGTCCCACACAGTCACACTGTCCTCCTTGAACTGCCATTGCTCCCCTTCCTATGTCCCCTTGGACAATGCACCTGTGCTACAAACAGACTGGAACAATACCCTGGACTTTCCTCCATCATCACCCCATCCCATTACACTTTCCCTGATATATCAGCACTTCAATAAACACCCTTTGATAAAAATTGATTTCGAGTATGTCATGTATTGATTGAAACAGGTACAATCAGTGCAAAAGACCTGTACATAGAATGAGCATAGAATTAATGACCTGTAGCTGGCTGTTGTGATCACACCAGGAGTATTTGTCAAATCACCAACATTGGCAAAATGATTAGCCTGAGGCAACAGTAAGTGGGCATAAAGGTGGCAAATACCAGCTGTAGGAAGTTGGCTCTGTATATACTATTTCAAAGTAAGAAATAGTGTGCACAGAGTCCAAGGGTTCCCCTTAGAGGTAAGATAGTGGCAAAAAGAGACAATTCTAATGCTCTATTTTGTGGTAGTGTGGTCGAGCAGCAGGCTTATCAGAGGGTAGTGTTAAGCATTTGTTGTACACACACAGGCAATAAATGAGGAACACACACTCAAAGTCTTACTCCAGGCCAATAGGTCTTTTCTTAGTTTATTTTAAGAACCACAGGTTCAAGATTTATAAGTAATACTTCAAATGAAAGGTATTTCACTCAGGTATTCTAGGAACTTTGAATAATCACAATAGCATGCACCGTTCTGGCAAAAATGGCAATCAGCTATTTTAAAAGCGGACACTGCAAAAATCAACAGTTCCTGGGGGAGGTAAGTAATTGTTAAGTTCACAGGTAAGTAAAACACTTACAGGGTTCAAAGTTGGGTCCAAGGTAGCCCACCTTTGGGGGTTGAAGGCAACCCCAAAGTTACCACACCAGCAGCTCTGGCCCGGTCAGGTGCATAGGTCAAAGAGGTGCCCAAAACACATAGGCTTCAATGGAGAACAGGGGTGCCCCGGTTCCAGTCTGCCAGCAGGTAAGTACCCGCGTCCTCGGGGGGGCAGACCAGGGGGGCTTTGTAGGGCACTGGGGGGGACACAAGTAGGCACCGGAAGTACACCCTCAGCGGCACAGGGGCGGCCGGGTGCAGAGTGCAAACAGGCGTCGGGTTTTGTATTGAAAGCAATGGGGAGACCCGGGGGTCTCTTCAACGATGCAGGCAGGCACAGGGGGGGCTCCTTGGGGTAGCCACCACCTGGGCTAGGCAGAGGGTCGCTCCTGCACTGGAGTTCGGTTCCTTCAGGTCCTGGGGGCTGCGGGTGAAGTGTTGGTTCCAGGCGTCGGGTCCCTTGTTACAGGCAGTCGTGGTCAGGGGGAGCCTCTGGATTTCCTCTGCAGGCGTCACTGTGGGGGTTTAGGGGGGGTTCGTCTCTGGCTACTCACGGGCTCGCAGTTGCCGGGGAGTCCTCCCTGTAGTATTGGTTTTCCACAGGTCGAGCCGGAGGCGTCAGGTGCAGACTGGAAAGTCTCACGCTTCCGGCGGGAAACATGGAGTCTTTAAAGTTGTTTCTTTGTTGCAAGAAAGTTGCAGATTGTTGCACAGGGCCGCTGTTCACGGGAGTTTCTTGGTCCTTGGTTGCAGGGCAGTCGTCTGAGGCTTCAGAGGTCGCTGGTCCCTGTTGGATGCGTCGCTGTTGCAGTTTTCTTCGAATTTGGGAGACAGGCCAGTAGGGCTGGGGCCAAAGCAGTTGTCATCTCCATCTTCACTGCAGGGCTTCAGGTGAGCAGTCCTTCTTCTCGTTAAGGTTGCAGGAATCTAGTTTCCTAGGTTCTGGGGGCCCCTAAATACTGAATTTAGGGGTGTGTTTAGGTCTGGGAGGGCAGTAGCCAATGGCTACTGTCCTTGAGGGTGGCTACACTCTCTTTGTGCCTCCTCCCTGAGGGGAGGGGTTCACATCCCTGATCCTATTGGGAGAATCCTCCATCCACAAGATGGAGGATTTCTAAAAGTAAGAGTAACCTCAGCTCAGGACACCTTAGGGGCTGTCCTGACTGGTGGGTGACTCCTCCTTGTTTTTCTAATTATCTCCTCCAGCCTTGCCGCCAAAAGTGGGGGCAGTGGCCGGAGGGGTGGGCATGTCCACTAGCTGGGATGCCCTGTGGCGCTGTAACAAAGGGGGTGAGCCTTTGAGGCTCACCGCCAGGTGTTACAGTTCCTGCAGGGGGAGGTGAGAAGCACCTCCACCCAGTACAGGCTTTTTTTCCTGGCCACAGAGTGACAAAGGCACTCTCCCCATGTGGCCAGCAACATGTCTGGTGTGTGGCAGGCTGGCAAAAACTACAGCCTACACTGGAAGTCGGGTATGTTTTCAGGGGGCATCTCTAAGATGCCCTCTGTGTGTATTTTACAATAAATTGCACACTGGCATCAGTGTGCATTTATTGTGCTGAGACGTTTGATACCAAACTTCCCAGTTTTCAGTGTAGCCATTATGGTGCTGTGGAGTTTGTGTTTGACAGACTCCCAGACCATATACTCTTATGGCTACCCTGCACGTACAATGTCTAAGGTTTGACTTAGACACTGTAGGGGCATAGTGCTCATGTACTTATGCCCTCACCTGTGGTATAGTGCACCCTGCCTTAGGGCTGTAAGGCCTGCTCGAGGGGTGACTTACCTATGCCACAGGCAGTGTGAGGTTGGCATGGCACTCTGAGGGAAGTGCCATGTCAACAGTCATTTTCTCCCCACCAGCACACACAAGCTGTGAAGCAGTGTGCATGTGCCGGGTGAGGGGTCCCTAGGGTGGCATAAGACATGCTGCAGCCCTTAGAAACATTCCCTGGCATCAGGGCACTTGGTACCAGGGGTACCAGTTACAAGGGACTTACCTGAGTTCCAGGGTTGTACCAATTGTGGAGACAAAGGTACAGTTTAGGGAAAGAACACTGGTGCTGGGGCCTGGTTAGCAGGGTCCCAGCACACTTTCAAATCATAACTTAGCATCAGCAAAGGCAAAAAGTCAGGGGGTAACCATGCCAAGGAGGCATTTCCTTACACCAGCATTCCAGTGCCACACAGAGTACAACCAAAGTAACTGAAATGTAAAGTAACACTGTCTCACCTGTGTCATTGGAAATACTGACGGATTACAGTTGTTCTGTTGTCCTCATCCTCGTCCTCTGCCTCCTCATCCTCACTGTCCACAGGGTCCACTGCTGCTACAGGGGCATATCAAATCTCCTTCTCCTGCAGAAAAGAGACATGGCGTCTGTGGGCCAGGTTGTGCAAGAAGCAGCATGCCACTGCTATCTGTCAGACCTTCTTGGGTGTGTAGCACAGGGATCCACCTGTTAGATGGAGGCACCGGAACCTGGCATTCAGGAAGCCAAAGGTTCTCTCAGTGATCCTTCTGGTTCACCCATGTGCCTCATTATAGCATTTTTCTGCCCTTGTCCTGGCATTCCCCACAGGGTTCAGAAGCCATGATAAGTTTGGGTAACCAGAGTCTCCTGAAAATACTGAGGGACAACATTTAGCCACACACTATACTATATGGCCCACACCTAACCCATACACCAACATATACTGGGTGAGAACCAGAGTTCACCTATTAGCCACACCCTATGGCTCTGTAGTTGGGCCATCACATTTGGGATGCTGCTATTCCTCAGGACAAAGGCATCATGCACCGACCGAGGGTACTTAGCATTGACGTGAGCGATGAACTGGTCCACCAAGCACACCACCTGCACATTCATAGAGTGGAAACTTTTACGATTCCTAAACACCTGTTCATTCTGGCGGGAGAGCACAAATGCAATATGTGTTCCATCAATCGCCCCAATTATATTGGGGATATGTCCCATTGCATAAAACTCGGCCTTCACAGTGGCCAAATCCTCAACCTGGGGAATGCAATGTAGCTGCACATGGTTTTATCAGGGTAGATAATACTCTTGTCAGCACTGTTGAGTACATTGGCTGTGACATTCCTGCTGCCAAGGCCACTATCACTTGCAAAGAACCAGTTGCCAGGAAATGAAACACTGATAGAACTTGCATAAGAGGGGGGATCCTAGTGGGGTGAGTATTATGTGCCTGTCCTCCAGTGTAGCCAAGTCCACCAGGGGTCTGTACACGGTGGTATGTCTCCATCTCCTATTCATTCACAGCGGTAGGAATCTAAGAGTGAGGAGCCTGGCACAAACTGAACAATGGAGCCACAACAGTAGTTTGCAATCTGTATACATGAAATAGGTCAGTGTGATCTGTCCAGTATGTGCCTATTTCACCTGTGACGCAGCATTATTCCATAGGCCTGTCTCCCCTTAAATGGCATCCGCCTGTCCCGTCCCGTTTGCAATCTGTATACATGAAATAGGTCAGTGTGATCTGTCCAGTATGTGCCTATTTCTCCTGTGACGCAGCATTATTCCATAGGCCTGTCCCCCTTAAATGGCGTCCGCCTGTCCCGTGTGGCGGGACAGGTGGAAGTGAGGTAATGCCGATTACGTTGTGCGCCGTGGCGGGAGGCGGTCAAGAACCGCTGTGCAATTCCTCAGTGGTTAATATTGGGCCCTATCGGGTACAGTGGCCAATAGTGATCTATGCCGGCTGTGACAGTATGCACCGCTGCAGATGTGACCGCCATCTATCATATTCATCACTTGTTTCCTGACCTTCCATAGGAGAGGGCCTACACTGCATGTTCTGCTGTGACCTGTATCTGGAACCTACCATGGCCCGTGTGACCGGGGAAAGGCCTCCAGCCTTCACTTCTGAGGAGTTGGAGAGACTAGTGGATGGGGTCCTACCCCAGTACGGACTGCTGTATGGGCCTCCAGACCAACAGGTGAGTACACTGTGGGCACGATTCATGTTGCATGCTTGTGTGGAGGTGTGTGTGAAGGCATCGTGTAAGGGGGAGGGATGTCCTCCTGGCTGGGTACACATTGAGTGCTGGGCTATGTGTGTGCCAATAGTGCTTTTTAACGGGTATAGTGGGCCATTTGTATAACTGGCTGGACTGTTAGTCTAATAGTGTTCTTCTGTCTGTATTGCCCCTGCACTTCAGCGCCCATCACAAGAAGGGTATATGGCATGCCATCGCCAAGGAGGTGCAGACCCTCGGGGTCTGTGGCAGGCTGAGCACCCACTGTCGCAAACAGTGGGAGGACCTGAGACGCTGGGCATGGTAGACCGCTGAGGCCCAGCTGGGGATGGCCTCCCAACGAGGAAGGGGTGCCTGTTGAGCCCTGACCCCCTGATGGCCTGCATACTGGCAGTGGCCTATACAGACCTGGATGGGCGCTTGAGAGCAACACAGCAGCCACAAGGGGGTGAGTACAGTGGCTGTCATTACAACTTACGGCTAGTGGGGTGGTATCCGGGTGGTGGTTATATGTCAGTGGGTACCTCTAGGCCAGGCCAGACATAGCAGCGTAGGTCCTCTGGTGGCTGAGGGTCTGAAGGGAAAATACTGCCTACCTAGCTTGTTAGGATCCACTACTGGTCAGGGCTGCATGGGTCCCAGCTGTGCTGCAGTTGGCGGTGTGTGCTCCTCCTCATGCCTTGGTGGCCAGCAATATAACTGGTAATGCAATTCATAGTGTGTAGGCCTGTTCCCTGTGTGTGAGGGTGCTTTGTACGCCAACGGTGGTGTTGGTGCAGTCATTGACCCAGTGCATCCTTTGTCTCTCTCCCCCCCTTTCTTGTTTTGTCGTCCTGTCCTTATGTGCATTAGCATCATCTGGCGGAGGAGCAAAGGCACCGGGGACGGAGGGAACTGCATCCCACAGGACCCATGAGGCAGAGTCCACCGACGCTGAGGGCACCAGTGGAACGGAGGATGAGGGGAGCACCAGGGCAGAGGCTGGAGGGGACAAAACAGACTCTGATACCTCCTCCAATGGGAGCTCCTGGGTGGTGGCGGGCAACTCTGTGATCACCCCAGTTACAGGTACAGCAGCCACCCCCGTACCAGCACCGCCCTCCCAGCAGCCCCTCAGCGAGTTGCCCGTGCCCACTCACCCAGGAGGGTGGGCATCTCCTTCGCCCCAGGCACCTCAGGCCTTGCCCAAGTGAGTCCTGCTGCCCTGAGTGAGGAAGCTATTGACTTCCTGAGATCCATCTCTGTAGGGCAATCAACCATTGTGAATGCCATCCAGGGGTTGGCAGCCTAGATGCAACAATCTAATACATTCCTGGAGGGCATTCACACTGAATTGGCAGCAGAACAGAGATCGATCCAGGCTCTGGCCTCCTCTCTGATGGCAGCCATTGTCCCTGTTTCAACCATCCCTCTTCCAACTACCACTTCCCAATCCTATTCTCCTCAACCCCAACCCATCCCAAGCACACAGCCAGACGAGCATGCACACAGGACAACACTCAAAAGTGTCACAGGCAAACACAAGCACCACACTTCATCCCACAGGCACTCACACAAACACAATTCAGTTGCAGACACAACAACATCCACTGATTCCACTGTCTCCCCCTCCTCCTCCTCCACCTCCCACCCAGTTACGTCCACACTCACACCTGCATGCTCTACATCATCATCCACTACCTGCACCATCACCACACCAAGCAGAACACACACCTCACTGGCAGACACCTCCACAACATCCATGCACACGTCCTGTGTGTCCTCTCCCACTGTGTTTGTCCCCCCTCCTAAAGTACACAAACGCAAGCACTCAGACACCCAACAGCCATCCACCTCACAACAGCATACAACCCAGGCACCTGCACCCAAGTCCAGCAGACAAACACCTCCAACAACCACTCCCTCATCCTCCACTCCCATTTCTTCTCTCTAATCCCACCCCAGTGTCCCTAAAAAGATTTTCCTTTCCACCATTGACCTTTTCCCTCCCCCCGTCCTGCACCTATGGCCAGGGTATCAAGATCCCAGCCAAGCACAACAGCCAAACAGTCCACAGGCTCAGTTCCATCAGCACCTACCCGTGATGGAAATGTGACGCCGCAAGGACCTGCTGCGCCCCACTTGCGGACCCCGGTCAGATCGGCGGTCCGAGTCCTGGACAGCCATTTCTGCCGCGTGCCGTGTTTTGAGCTGCGTTTCGGGCCGCTGCTTATTTTTCGGTTCACAGCGTGACCAGTCAATCTTTATTTGGGTGCTGCTTCGCGCTGCGCCTGCTTTTCGCCCTTATAATCTATCTTACCTATTCTTTCTGCCTTTTTTCTTGTTTTCTCTTTCTTTATGTTTTTCCTCTTAGCCATCATTTCTTCGTCCCAGGAGTCTGTGTTTCCTTCTCTGCATGCTTTGCTTCCTCTTTTACACCATGGCTATTTTTTCATCACTCAAATGTGGCTTTTCCCAATTCAAGATGGTGTCTTTGGAACTTCCTGCGTGTCACTTCATGTTTTCCAGCATATAAGCACAGTTGGTCTTCTGTTCCTTGCGTTGCAAACACTTCCGTTCTGGTGGTGCTCCTCGCTCCTGTTTCCGGTGATTTTTGGACATCTCCTGTTTTTTCTTGTCTACGGTATTGCTGTGTCCAGTTTATATTACGCTTCTCTTTTTTCTTACCTCCTTTCCAGGAGTTCCTTGCTTCTGAGGTTTTTCCCAGGACTGTTTTTTTTCCTCTGGGACTCCTTCTGGAGGTCACTCTCTGCTTGGTGTTACTCTATCAGCAGAACCGTGGCTACTGGAAAGGGTCGCCCTTACCTTGGTCAGTCCAGAACCAGCAAGAGACCAGGTGGTGCCTTGAGATTGACAAACAATCACGGTAAGAAGCATTCAGATCGTGACAGGAAATGATTCCAGGCCACAAATACTGAAGGGGAAGGTGCCTGCACCAGCCAGCAGAAAGGGGAAGGAGCCTGCACCAGCCAGCACGAAGGGGAAAAAGCCTGCACCAGCCATCAAAAAGGGGAAGAAGCCTGTACCAGCCAGCAAAAAGGGGAAGGTGCCTGCACCAGCCATCAAAAAAGGGGAAGGAGCCTACACCAGCCAGCAGAAAGGGGAAGGAGCCTGCACCAGCCAGCAGAAAGGGGAAGGAGCCTGCACCAGCAGCTGTCACAGAGCCCCCACTGCCAGCCGTGATTGTGCAGCCATCAGTGAGTGCAGGGGCTGAGTAGGACCATCCTACTACCACCACAGTGCAGCCATCGCAGGCTGCAGGGTCTGAGCAGGAGCCTCCCACTACCACCACAGTGCAGCCATTGCAGGGTGCAGGGGCTGAGCAGGAGCCTCCCACTACCACCACCACCACAGTGCAGCCATCGCAGGGTGCAGGGGCTGAGCAGGAGCCTCCCACTACCACCACAGTGCAGCAATCGCAGGGTGCAGAGTCTGAGCAGGTGCCTCCCACTACCACCACCACAGTGCAGCTGTCACCGCCGGCGGGGGCCATATGATCCAACCTCCATGGGCTGCTGCGCGGCCTGTCCCCTCCAGAACCAGTGGAGTATTCACCCATTTGAGAGACTGTGGCATTACACTCCCTAGGACAGAGAGATAGGCATGTTCCCCCCTTCAGAACCAGTGGGCAAGTCACCCACTTGAGAGACTTTGGCCTTGCACTCCCCAGGAACGAGCAATGGGCACGTTGCCCCCTCCAGAACCAGTGGAATATTCACCCACTTGAGAGACTGTGGCCTTGCACTTCCCAGGACCAAGCACAGGGCATGTTGCCCCCTCCTGAACCAGTAGGCAAGTCACCCACTTGAGAGACTATGGCCTTGCACTCCCCAGGACAGAGCAATGGGCATGTTGCCCCCTCCAGAAGCAGTGGGCAAGTCACCCACTTGAGAGACTGTGGCCTTGCACTCCCCAGGACCAAGCAATGGGCATGTTGCCCCCTCCAGAACCAAGGGTCTTGTTTCCGCCTCAGGCTGAGGTATCCCACCACCCCCTGGTTGGCAGGGGTGCCTGCCTATTTGCCAGCTGATGCCCCAGCAGTGTTCTCTCCTTATTGGTGCAGGGAACGAGTGGGGCCTTGGACTTTGGCCTGTGGCTGGACAGGTCAGGAAGGTGACGTCTAAGCCCCCTCCTGATAGGTGGTCACTCTGCTAGGTGGCCAATCCCCCTTCCTGGGCTATTTAGGGTCTTCCTCTTGGGTGGGTCCTCAGATTCGATGTGCATGATTCCAGAAGGACTCCTCTGCATGGTTTTACTTAATCTTCTGGCCACCGGGACTGCAACTGAACCCTCCAGAAACTGACAATCTGCAACTCCAGCGACGACTCCACTTCGGAGCATTGCTTCTCAAGCTCCTTCCAGCAACTGCAACATTTCCCTGGCTGTGCATCCTCTGAGGGTGACGAGTCTTCAGTCTGCACAAGAAGCAGGAAGGAATCTTTCTTGGGGTGATGGAGTCACTTCCCTGCATCCGCAGGCACCAACTGCAATGACGACCAGCTGCGTGGATCTTCTCTCCTGCAAAACCTGCCTGGATCCTGAAACACAGGTGGTGGTCTGGAGTGGTTCTCTCTGTCCTCTCTACGAACTGTCCAACTTGGGAGATGGTAAGCCTTTGCCTCTCCTTGCAGGAAAGTACCCCTGTGCACTGCAACTCTTGCAGCTCTTCTTCCAAGGGATCTTCAGGCTCCATGTAGCCCCGACGTCCAGGACTCTTCCCTGCAAACACAGTCTCCTACCTACTGCTCCAGTGAGGTGGGACCCTTCTCCAGGTGTGCTGAGTAGGCCTCACTGCGACTCCTGTGCCTGCTGCCTGTGAGTTGCCTGTGGGGGCTGCATCCTAGTCTTCTGACTCTCCTCACTGCTGAGGGTCACCTGGGAATCCTCTCCATGGGTTGAATCCCCCTGGACCTTCCTGGTCCCCAGCAGCTCTGAAGCTCTTCATCTGCGACTCTTGTCTTTGCCAAGGTTGTTGATGGTTCATCCACGCCACTGACTGACTGCAACTCTTCTTCTGATGTGGGACATCGACTGCATTACTCCTGGAACTCTTCTCCTGCTACTATGCTGCATAGCCAACTCCTGATCTTCACCGTCGACCTGGGCCTGCATCTCCAGAAGGGTGTGTAGTGGCTCCTGCGCCAACTGGACACTCCAACTCAAACTGGATTTGGTCCCCTTCTTTTGCGGGTATTCTTTTGTCAGGATCTACCTTCTGTTCCTTCCAGTCTTGCCTGGGTCTGGCACAGTTGTTTTACAAAGTTTACCTGTGGGTTTGGGGAAAAACCAGGTACTTGCTTCTTCTCTCCTGGTCGCTGGGGGGGTGCACCCTGGTATTTACCTTTTGGGCTTCCTAGTTCCTCCAGCTCCCCTCTACAGATTCCACTTCCTTGGGTGGGGGACTGATTTTCGTATTCCACTTACTTAGTACATGGTTTGGTCTCCCCTATAGTCCCCATTATTTTGTGTTATTTCACTGTTTTCTATTGTTTTCTATGTAAATTCTTGGCGTCTAATGTGTATATAAAAGTGTGTTTACTCACCTTCTAGTGGAGTATGGCCTATACAGTGTTTCAGTAATTGTGTTACTATAATAAAGTACCTTTATTTTTGTAACACTGTGTGGTTCTTTCATGTGTGTAAGTGCTGTGTGACTAAAGTGGTATTGCATAAGCTTTGCATGTCTCCTGGATAAGTCTTGGCTGCTCATCCACAGCTACATCTGGAGAGCCCTGGCTTCCTAGACACTGTCCACACCTCACTAACAGGGGATACCTGAACCTGGTATAAGGTGATAACACCATAGGTGCTCACCACACACTAGGCCAGTTTTCTACAGTTTTCCTTTCTTTTGAATAGGAGTCCAGCTTGTCTGCTTTGGTTTTGAAATGATTTGCCAGTATGTCTGAATTCTTGACTAATTGGATAGGTTCCTGTTGTGCATTTAGGTTTATGAAATTCAGTGAGAATTTTATAAAATGCTTTATTTGCACACTTTGAATCATGTCGGAATACTAACTCTTTTAGATTTTTTGATTGTTGATTTGTATATTCTGTTGAGTTTCCGTAGGTGAAGTTTTTCTTGATTGCTGTTTGTTTTGAGCCAGGTTCATTGCGGCTTTATGATTTGTTGTTTTATCTTTTTTAGTTCTGTACGCTGCTTGTTTTCTTTTGTCCCGTGTTGTTGTTCTTCATAGTATTAGGATATTGAAAGCTTCCTATAGCAACTCAGGAAGTTTTGAACAGAAGTTACTTTCTAGATTACTTTTGGCTCTTAATTGTGTTTATAAGTATTCAAAATTGAGTTTGTTTCAGAGTGTAACGTTCGGCTGTGAAGAGCCTTGAACTGGGAGGAGAGCAGCTGAAGGCTTGTGGCTGTGTTACACTGTGGTGAAGAAGCAGGGACCAGGGAGGGAGCATAGCGGAGCTGCTGGCGAGCCAGACTCTGGGGAGCTTGACGGTGAGCTAAACATTACAGCACGAATGTTCGGGTGCGGCTCCAGCTTTGGCCACCTGGGCTAGTGTTCGGTTGGTGAGTGGCACCCACTCAGTGGGCCCTGACACTGGGCTGCTGAGTCGCGGGCTCCTTGAGCTGTTGGTCCCCTGCAGCGACCCGCCACAGCATCCATAACCCTTCTTGCTTCACCCTCACCTTCTCAGGCCGATTCCTGCTCCCAGCCCACGACAGCACATTGTCCATATGCACTGCGCCTTTAGTTGTCTGGCCCTGGGCCCACCACCGCTCAATAACATACAATATCAGCATCAGAATCACTCCAGCTTTAAATAAACTACCAGACAAGTCTAAGTCAAGTTAAGTCAAGCCTAAGCTCAAGCTCAGGTTGTGGGAAGGACCGCTGAACGCAGCAAACCTCTCTTTTCAGCTTTGCTGACTCACTGTTATACTATAGAAATAATCTGGGCTTCGGGTGACAGGAGCAAGGCAGCGGGTACAAGCTGGTATCAAGCCACAGACTCAGATCACAGCAGTGCATGTGGCTCCATTGCACAGCTTTTTACGTCACAGACGTGGGTACTTGGTGGGTCACTAAGGGGTGCGGTTGGCGCTTGGTCTCCGTGCTAAGTGGATAGAGCCCTGTCGCCAAGGAAGGGGCCATGTAGGTCTAGGTGTGGCTTGTGGCCGGGTGAGCTCCTCCCCGCAGTGTCTCCACTTGCAGTACATTAAATCCAGCACCTACCAGCTTTTATTCTGCGTCATCCACATCCAAAGAAAAAGGAAGAAACAACAACAGACCTGCAGCTGGCCTTCCATTGACGTAGTCACAGACGCCAGATTTTAACTAGATACTAACTATCTCTTTAAAGATTTCCAACATAACGGCTTCCGAGAACAGCGGCAGTAAGGCCACTGATTGCAGCGACTCAGAACATCATAATTAATGCCTGCGCTTCACAGAAGTAGGGGCATTTAGTGGCAACCGTGCTAGTGCCTTCCCAGCCTGACTAGAATAACTATATTTGCCCCATGCATCGAGGACTGGTGAGAAGGCGGCGGTAGCTCTCCTAACCCCTCCGAAGGTCCGAGACGAATACACCCTAACCCTATATTAGGAACTCTCAACCTTCCAAAACACTTTATCAACAAAAGGAATGGGAAAGACTGATTAAAGTTAAACCCACAAAACACATTGCAAATTGAAATCAGAGAAGCCTTGTCAACCACCTGCCTTGTCACAGAAGCGTGCAATGCTAAAGGACACAAACATGTCTAGCAAAGAAGCCAAAATTTCCACTGAAAGTTTAGTGGCAGCATCTTCCCCAGAGTCCTTAGTGTCGTACTTTGTGAAAATTAAGCAATGTCAGAAATTCTTCTTTTGAAAGACCCCATGGCAGCAATCTAAACTACATCGGAGAAAGTACCTGGCTTGCCCTGTCCCATAACCCCACAAAAACTGGACAATGGCACTGACCCCCACTTATCCTGTCCATCAGATCAATCAGGTCAATTGATAGCACTTTATGCAAGTTCACCGCAGCAGTCAACGCCTCAAAAAGAGACCATGTTAGAAAATGCCTCCTTGGCATGGTTACCCCCTGACTTTTTGCCTTTGGTTGATGCCAGTTATGATTGAAAGTGTGCTGGGACCCTGCTAATCCGGACCCCAGCACCAGTGTTCTTTCCCTAAACGGTACCTTTGTTCTCACAATTGGCACAGCTCTAGCACCCAGATAAGTCCCTTGTAAATGGTACCCCTTGTACCAAGGGCTCTGATGCCAGGGAAGGTCTCTAAGGGGTGCAGCATGTCTTATGACCCCCTGGATACCCCTCACTAAGCACATGCACACTGCCTCACATCTTGTGTGTGCTGGTGGGGAGTGCCCTCAGAGTGCTTTGCCCACCTCACACTGCCTGTGGCATAGGTAAGTCACTATACCACAGGTAAGGACATATGTGCATGAGCACTATGCCCCTACAGTGTCTAAGCAAAACCTTAGACATTGTAAGTGCAGGGTAGCCATAAAGAGTATATGGTCTGGGAGTTTGTCAAACACGAACCCCACAGTTCCATAATGGCTACATTGAAATCTTGGAAGTTTGGTATCAAACTTCTCAGCACAGTAAATGCACACCGATGCCAGTGGGGAATTTATTGTAAAATGCACCCAGAGGGCATCTTAGAGATGCCCCCTGAATACCAGTCCGACTCCTAGTGCTAGGCTGACCAGTTTCTGCCAGCCTGCCACAACCAGATGAGCTTCTGGCCACATGGGGAGAGTGCCTTTGTCACTCTGTGGCCAGGAACAAAGCCTGTACTGGGTGGAGGTGCTTCTCACCTCCCCGTGCAGGAACTGTAACACCAGGCGGTGAGCCTCAAAGGCTCATGCCTTTTGTTACAGCACCCCAGGGCATCCCAGCTAGTGGAGATGCCCACCCCTCCGGCCACTGCCCCCACTTTTGGCAGCAAGGGAGGAGAGGATAATGAGAAAAACAAGGAGGAGTCACCCACCAGTCAGCACAGCCCCTAAGGTGCCCTGAGCTGAGGTGACCCCTGCCTTTAGAAATCCTCCATCTTGGTTTTGGAGGATTCCCCCAATAGGATTAGAGATGTGCCCCCTTCCCCTCAGGGAGGAGGCACAAAGAGGGTGTAGCCACCCTCCAGGACAGTAGCCATTGGCTACTGCCCTCCTGACCTAAACACACCCCTAAATTTAGTATTTTGGGGTAACCCTGAACCCAGGAAATCAGACCTACACAAAGAAGAAGGACTGCTGACCTGAAAGCCCTGCAGAGACGACGGAGACAACAACTGACTTGGCCCTAGCCCCACCGGCCTTTCTCCAGACTCAAAGTACCTGCACAGCGACGCATCCGACAGGGAGCAGCGACCTCTGAATCCTCAGAGGACTGCCCTGAACCCAAAGGACCAAGAAACTCCAGAGAACAGTGGCACTGTTCAAAAACAGCAACAACTTTGCAACTTTTTAGCAACTACTAAAGAACTCACTCTTCCCGTCGGAAGCGTGAGACTTCACACTCTGCACCCGACGCCCCCAGCTCGAGCTCCAGATAACTAACACCGCAGAGAGGACTCCCAGGCGACTACAACTCCGTGAGTAACCTGAGACGACCCCCCTGCACTCCACAGCGACGCATGCAGAGCGGATCCAGAGGCTCCCCCTGACCGCGACTGCCTGGAACAAAGAACCCGACGCCTGGACCAAGCACTGCACCCGCAGGCCCCAGGATCAAAAGGAACCGAACGCCAGTGCAGGAGGGACCATCAGGTGACCCTCTGCCTAGCCCAGTCAGTGGCTGGCCCGAGAAGCCCCCGTGCCCTGCCTGCACTGCTAGAGTGACCCCCAGGCCCCTCCATTGACTTCTATTGAAAACCTGATGCCTGCTAAGCACACTGCACCCGGCCGCCCCTGTGCCGCTGAGGGTGTGTTTTGTGTGCCTACTTGTGTCCCCCCCAGTGTTCTACAAAACCCCCATGGTCTGCCCTCCAAAGACGCAGGTACTTACCTGTTGGCAGACTCGAACTGGAGCACCCCTGTTCTCCATAGGCACCTTTGTGTTTTGGGCCCTCCTTTGACATCTGCACCTGACCGGCCCTGTGTTGCTGTTGCAGTGACTTTGGGGTTGCCTTGAACCCCCAACGGTGGGCTGCCTATGCCCAGGAAACTGAACTTGTAAGTGCTTTACTTACCTGAGAAAGTAACTAATACTTACCTCCCCCAAGAACTGCTGATTTTTGTGCTGTGTCCACTTTTAAAATAGCCAATTGCCATTTCAACCTATACTGTGGATATTACTGCTCTAATTCAAAGTTCCTTACTTTCCTGTTTGGAGTACCTTGCATTTTATGTATTTACTTCAAATCTTGAATCTTGTGGTTCTAAAATAAATTAAGAAAATATATTTTTCTAAATAAAAACTATTGTCCTGGAGTTGTCTTTGAGTGTGTGTACAACAAATGCTTAACACTACCCTCTGATAAGCCTACTGCTCTACCACACTACCACAAAATAGAGCATTAGAATTATCTAATTTTGCCACTGTTAGCCTCTAAGGGGAACCCTTGGACTCTGTGCACATTATCTCTCACTTTGAGATAGTATTTACAGAGCCAACTTCCTACATTGGTGGATCAGCGGTAGGATCTGAGACTTTGCATTTACTGGACTACTCATCCAATACCTGATCACACGACTAAATTCCAAAAATTGTCATTAGAAACTGATTTTTGAAATTTGAGCTATTTTTCCAAATTTTTAAAAGTCCTGCTAGAGTCTTGCGTAAGTCCCTGTTAGCATTTCTTTTAGAGTTTAAAAGTTTGTAAAAGTTTGGATTTAAGTTCTAGAAGTATTATTTGTATTCTTAAAAAGTTATCCCAACTTTTAGAGTGATAATTTCTAGCACAGATGAGATGGTGGTGGAACTCAACCTCACCCCTTACCTTCATCTAGGGATGTCAGAATTAAGGACCCTCTGTAAGCTAAAAAATATAAAGACTGTGTCCAACCCTACCAAAGTAAAGCTCCAGGTGCTTTTGGCAGAGTTTGCAAAGGACTACCCCTCTGAGGATAATGCTGCAGATGGGGAAATTAGTGAACATGAGGATGATTTCCCCCCTCCTGTCCTAATCAGGGAGAACAGAGTTTCTCAAACCCTAACTCCACAAATCATAGTCAGAGAGACTGGTTCTTCCACAGGGGAGACCACTAACTCTGGAAGCATTGAGGGCAGCCTCAACAAAGATGACATCCTGTTAGACAGGATGGCCAAAAGATTGGCTTTGGAGCCACAGGTCCTAGCCATAGAAAGGGAAAGACATGAGATGGGTTTAGCTCTTATCAGTGGTGGCAGCAACTTAAATAGGGTCAGAGAGAATACTGACATCCTAAAAATCGCCAAAGGGATTGTAACAAAATATGAAGATGGTGATGATATCACCAAATGGTTCACAGCTTTTGAGAGGGCTTGTGCAACCAGAACAGTAAACAAATCTCACTGGGGTGCTCTCCTTTGGGAAATGTTTACTGGAAAGTGTAGGGATAGACTCCTCACTCTCTCTGGTAAGGATGCAGAATCCTATGACCTAATGAAGGCTACCCTGATTGAGGGCTTTGGATTCTCAACTAAGGAGTACAGGATTAGGTTCAGCGGGGCTCACAAATCCTCAAGCCAGACCTGGGTTGATTTTGTTGACTTCTCAGTCAAAACACTAGATGGTTGGATAACTGGCAGTGGTGTAAATGATTATGATGGGCTGTATAGCTTGTTTCTGAAAGAACATCTGTTAAGTAATTATTTCAATGACAAACTGAATCAACATCTGGTAGACCTAGGTCCCATTTCTCCCCAAGAATTGGGAAAGAAGGCAGACCCTTGGGTCAAGACTAGGGTGACCAAGACTTCCACAGGGGGTGACCAAAAGAAAGGGGTCACAAAGCCTCCCCAGGGGAAGAGTGGTGAGACATCCATGAAAAAAAGTAAAGGGTCTTCTACAGGGCCCCAAACACCTGCTCAGGAGGGTGGGCCCAGAGCCTCTTCACAGTCCTCAAATGGGTATAAGGGTAAAATCCTTGATCCCAAGAAGGCCTGGTGTCAAATCTGTACTCAGCATGGACACCAAACTGGAGACGAGGCCTGTCCCAAGAAAAGTCCCACAATAAGTACTATGACAGTTAGCACTGGACTAGCCAGTCTCCAGGTGGGATCAACAATATGCCCAGAGGAAAGCAGGGTTCACACTGAAGCTACATTAGTCTCTGAGGGTGGGGTGGACCTAGCCACACTTGCTGCCTGGCTGCCTAACATGCAAAAATACAGGCAGCAGCTCTTAATCAATGGGACTAGAGTAGAAGCCCTGAGGAATACATGTGCCAGTGTCACAATGGTGACAGACAAACTGGTTTCCCCAGGACAGTACCTGGCTGGACAGACATATCCAGTCCCCAGTGCTGACAATCAGACTAAAATCCATCCCATGGCAATGGTAACTTTAGAATGTGGAGGGGTCACTGGCCTGAAACAGGTGGTAGTCTCCTCTGCAAGCCCAGTAGAATGTCTGCTAAGGAATGATCTGGAATCCTCAGCATGGGCTGAGGTAGAGCTCAACACCCATGCAGCCATGCTGGGTATCCCTGAAATGGTGTGTGTGAAGACAAGGGCACAATGCAGGGCTCAGAGTGAAAAAGAAGTGTTGGAGTCTGGAATAATGACCCAACCTTCCAAGAGAAAAGGAAAGAAGACTGGGGGACCAGCTTCAACACAGTAAAAGAAGCAGAACCTCTCTTCTCAGGAAGATGTTCTGTCCCCTGAAGGAACTGAGTCCATGGAGCTAAAGCCTTACCAGGTTGAGCTCTTGGGCCCAGGGGGACCCTCAAGGGAACAGCTGTGTAAGGGGCAAGAAACTTGTCCCTCTCTTGAAGGCCTAAGACAGCAAGCAGCTGAGCAAGAAAAAGGTAATGTCATATAGACCCACATGGTCTGTTGGGAAGATGAACTCCTTTACACTGAGGCAAGAGATCCCAAACCGGGTGCCACTAGGAGAGTGGTAGTGCCTCAGGAGTTTAGGGAGTTCATTCTGACCTTAGCCCATGACTTTCGCCTTGCTGGGCATTTGGGACAAACCAAGACATGGGAGAGATTAATCAACCATTTTTACTGGCCCAATATGTCCCAGAAGGTAAAGGAGTTTTGCACCTTCTGTGTCACCTGTCAAGCCAGTGGTAAGACAGGTGGAGATCCAAATCCCCCCCCCTCATTCCACTTCCAGTGGTGGGGGTGCCCTTTGAAAGAGTGGGAATGGACATAGTGGGTCCACTGGAACCTCCCACAGCATCAGGGAACCAGTATATCCTAGTAGTAGTAGATCATGCTACTAGGTACCCTGAAGCAATTCCCCTTAGGTCCACTACTGCCCCTGCAGTAGCCAAGGCACTCATTGGTATTTTTACCAGAGTGGGATTTCCTAAGGAGGTGGTTTCTGACAGAGGTACCAACTTCATGTCAGCTTACCTTAAACATATTTGGAATGAGTGTGGGGTGAATTATAAATTCACCACACCATACCATCCACAAACCAATGGTCTTGTTGAGAGGTTTAACAAGACATTGAAGGGCATGATCATGGGGCTCACTGAAAAGCTCAAAAGGAGATGGGATGTCCTCTTGCCATGTCTGCTTTTCGCCTACAGAGAGGTGCCACAGAAGGGAGTAGGGTTTTCCCCCTTTGAGCTTCTGTTTGGCCATCCTGTTAGGGGACCACTGACACTTGGAAAAGAAGGCTGGGAGAGACCTCTCCATGAGCCTAAACATGATGTGGTGGACTATGTACTAGGCCTATGTTCAAGGATGGCAGAGTACATGGAAAAGGTAAGCAAAAACCTTGAGGCCAGCCAACAACTCTAGAAGTTGTGGTGTGACCAATAGGCTGCTATGGTTGAGTTTCAACCAGGGCAGAAAGTCTGGGTTCTGGAGCCTGTGGCTCCAAGGACGCTTCAGGCCAGATGGAGTGGCCCTTACCCAGTTCTTGAGAAAAAGGGTCAGGTCACCTACCTGGTGGACCTAGGCACTAGCAGGACCCCCAAGAGGTTGATCCATGTGAACCGCCTCAAACTCTTTCATGATAGGGCAGATGTAAACATGTTAATGGTTACAGATGAGGACCAGGAAGCTGAGAGTGAACCTATCCCTGATCACCTCTCCACTGACCCTAAAGATGGCTCAGGAGATGGTGTGATCTATTCAGACACCCTCTATGGCCACAGCAGGCTGACTGCAGGCAAGTCCTCCAGCAGTCTTCTGAGCTCTTTACTTTAACCCCTGGACAACCACACCTGTGGACCCATGATGTGGACACAGGAGACAGTATGCCTGTCAAGAATAAAATATTCAGACAATCTGATCAAGCTAAGGAAAGCATCAAAGTGGAAGTCCACAAGATGCTGGAGTTGGTCCCTAAACCTCACACAAAAGATGGCAAGAGAGCGATAAGGTTTTGTATGGACTACAGGGGGCTCAGCTCTGTCACCAAGACAGATGCTCACCCCATCCCAAGGGCAGATGAGCTAATAGACAAATTAGGTGCTGCCAAATACTTAAGTACCTTTGACTTGACAGCAGGATACTGGCAAATAAAAATGGCACCTGGAGCAAAAGAGAAAACAGCATTCTCTACATCTGATGGGCACTACCAGTTTACTGTGATACCCTTTGGCTTAAAGAATGCCCCTGCCACCTTCCAAAGGTTGGCGAATTAAGTCCTTGCTGGCTTGGAGTCTTTTAGTGCAGCTTATCTTGATGATATTGCTGTCTTTAGCTCCAACTGGCAGGATCACCTGGTCCACCTGAAGAAGGTTTTGCAGGCCCTGCAAGCAGCAGGCCTTTCTAGCAAGGCATCTAAATGTCAGATAGGGCAGGGTACTGTGGTTTACTTGGGTCACCTTGTAGGTGGAGGCCAAGTTCAGCCACTCCGACCCAAGATCTAGACTATTCTGGACTGGGTAGCTCCAAAAACCCAGACTCAAGTCAGGACATTCCTTGGCTTGACTGGGTAGTATAGGAGGTTTGTGATGGAATATGGATCAATAGTGACACCCCTCACAGAACTGACCCCCAGGAAAATGCCCAAGAAAGTGAACTGGACCGTGGACTGTCAAAGGCCTTTGACACCCTGAAGCAAGCTATGTGTACAGCACCAGTTTTAAAAGCTCAAGATTATTCTAAGCAGTTCATTGTGCAGACAGATGCCTCTCAGCATGGGATAGGAGCAGTCCTGTCCCAAACAAATGATGATGGCCTTGACCTGTCTGTTGCTTTTATTAGCAGGAGGTTACTCCCCAGGGAGCAGCGTTGGAGTACCATTGAGAGGGAGGCCTTTGCTGTGGTTTGGTCCCTGAAGAAGTTGATACCATACCTTTTTTGGTACTCACTTCATGGTTCAAACTGACCACAGACCTCTCAGATGGCTGATGCAAATGAACGGAGAAAACCCTAAACTGTTGAGGTGGTCCAAATCCCTACAGGGAATGGACTTTGTAGTGGAACACAGACCTGGGACTGCCCATGCTGATGGCTTTTCCAGGTTCTTCCACTGAACAAAATGAAGACTCTCTTGGGAAAGGTTAGTCTCATCCTCTTTCATCTGGGGGTGGGGGTTGCGTAAGGAAATGCCTCCTTGGCATGGTTACCCCCTGACCTTTTGCCTTCTGTTGATGCCAGTTATGATTGAAAGTGTGCTGGAACCCTGATAACAAGACCCCAGCACAAGTGTTCTTTCCCTAAACTGTACCTTTGTTCCCACAATTGGCACAGCCCTGGCACCCTGATAAGTCCCTTGTAAATGGTACCCCTGGTACCAAGGGCTCTGATGCTAGGGAAGGGCTCTAAGGGGTGCAGCATGTCTTATGCCACCCAGGGGACCCCTCACTCAGCACTTGCACACTGCCTCATAGGTTGTGTGCACTGGTGGGGAGAAAATGACTAAGTCGACATGGCACTCCCCTCAGAGTGCCATGCCCACCTCACACTGCCTGTGGCATAGGTAAGTCACCCCTCTAGCAGGCCTTACAGCCCTAGGGCAGGGTGCACTATACCATAGGTTAGGGGCAGGCATCTCCAATAGCTCCTCAGACGGGATCAGCATTCCCTGACTATATAGTGCGTTCAGCATATGCAGGTCCGTGGTCGTCCAACTGTGTAGTTGTCAATTTGTAAAGAAGAGAGGGAGTCACCATGGGGCATTCCCACCAGTGGCATACCCGGCGCATAAGGCACCTCCTTGTGTGTTCTTCTAAGTACTCTCCACCAATTGGCTGGAGCTTTTGTCAGTAATACCCCCCTCCTAGTGCCTCTTGCGGTAGGCAGAAGAAGCCCATCTACCAGTCTGCCACTACTGAGATCTCCCCCATCTGCTGGCAGCTCCGTAAGCCCCACTCCACTGAGCCACTGCACAGGCCACTGCATCTGGGCTGCTAGAAAATAAAACTCAAAGTCGGGGACTCCAAGCCCCCCGGCGTCCAGGGGCAGTCGTAGAGTGGCAAGTGCCACTCGCTGTCGTCCACCATCCCAAATCAGTTCCCTAAGCAGTATGGCCAGTGGTTGAAACCAAGAGGGCGGCAGGGTAATATTCAAATTAGTAAATAATAGTGTAGTCTGGGCAGCACAACAATCTTAATAAGAGATACGCGTGCCATAATCGGCAAGCAAAGGGAGTGCCAGAAGAGGACACTGGACCGCAATGCCCGAGTCACCGCACCCAAGTTGCCTTCTCTGAGGTCTTGTGTCTCATGAAAAATCTGGATGCCAAGATAGCGAAAGGTATGTTGTGCCCAAGATACCTCCTCCGGGCATGAGGATGGTAGGACTCGAGCCATGCTTCATCAGGTTTCTGAAAAAAGTGTGTAGTGCCATCTAATATAATCTTCAACTTGGACGGGAACAACAAAGAACATTGGAGTCCCTACTCCCGTAAAGTCTTGTAAAGTCTGGAAATAAGGTGGCACAGCCATCTGCCACCTGGAAGGGGCCTGTCTCGTGGGCCGTCTGCAAAAGGAGGTCACGGTCTCGGTAATGCAAATGTTTTACCACTATCGGTCAGGGTGGTCTTCCTGGCTCTGGCTGGCGAGTCGGGACTCGTTTTGCTCTCTCCAGTGCAAAGAATGGCATAAGGGGATGTTCACCCATAATGGTGCACAGCTAGGTCTCTATGTAGGCCACCGCATAGGTGCCCTCAACCCCCTCTGGCATTCCAACAATTCGTATATTATTGCGCCGACTGCGGCCCTCTGCATCCTCCGTGCAGCGTTCCAGTACCTGAACCTGCTCAGAGAGGTGGGTGACCTGGACTAGTAGGGCCCGGTGCGCGGGTTGTAGCTCCTCCAGAGTTGTTTCAGTAGCTTTCACCCTCTTCCGACTTCCTGGCTCAAAGTTAACTTAGTATCTTCAATCGCCAAGGATCTTGTTCAGGGTGTCCTGCATCGTGGTAGGCACTGCGCTCTCTCCAGGCTCACCATTAGCCAACTGTCGGGCGGGCCCCAGCTCTGCCTGGGGCGCCCCCTGTGATCTGGGCCGGAGTTATCCCATATTCAGCAAGGCTCTGGAAGCAGCCGGGACTCACCTCTGTCCAGTGCCCAGTAATGTGGATGGGCCTCGCAGCACAGGGCACCAGCGGCTATCCGCCTTGCGGACCCCTGCACACTGCAAGGGAGTCCAACAGGTCAGTCCTGCACAAGGGGGTCAGTCATGCAGTGCTATAACCTCTCCTGTGCAAGTATCCCCCATCTCCACCCATGCGGATCCACTTTTCATGCAGGGAGGGACATGGGGCAGTTTCAGCATCGGGCCCCGCGTCAGACACTCCTAGGCCGGCCCCTCCATCGCCTGGAGGGGAGGGCGAGGAAAGAAACACCTTCCATCGTGCACACTTTTTGAGGGGGCCCCCTTTTCCAGTGCCCCCCCACAGGAGACCGCTGAGGTCAGGGGTCCCCCACAACTGCCTTGCTGCCTCCTCACCTCGCCTCAGGCTCACCACACACCTCACGACTATTCCAGGGGAGGGCCCTCCTGTTTCAGCATTGACTGTGCCAACTCACATGGATCCGGGCCGCACCCAAAGCACCCCTCCAGTTGCGTTTGGGGCGCCACAGCGCACCCCCCCAGTTGCATCTCTTCAGCCAACTGCCCGCCGAATGTCCAGGCGCACGCCCCATCTCAATGTTTGCGAGGCAGTCAATGCCGGGTCGCTTCACTCCAGTCAGCTGAGATGTCTGCTCGGCTAGCGGCGCCAGCGGTGGCACTCAGCGCCCCTCGGGGTTCCTGATTGGGCTGCATTGCCAGCGCCTCGCCGACTGCACTCAGGGGCACTGCAACTCTCCTCTCCGCCCCGCTCCAGCTCCCAGGTAGCCGCCGAGCATGTTGGTGCACGCTCGCACCACAGGTCCCCTTTTGCCGTCAGCCGCTCTCCGAATCAGCGCCCCGTGTGTCAGGCGGCGTCAGGCCCCATCACTCCAGCCTGCCAGGGCATCCACCCGGCCCGCGATCACCGCGGCGACACCTGGCGCCTCCAGGGACTCCGTCTCCCGGTTCTCTCCTGGCTAGTGGGCCCCAACTGCCCACAGTGTCGTGGGGGACCCCTCCAATAGCCTGATATCATCAGGATTGTAGGCGGGCTGGCTTGGAGCTTTCGCTTTAAGCGGCCACCATCTTAGCTAGGCCTGCTCCGCCCCCCCGTGAGAAGCCTTTATAATAACTATACTGTTGGTCTAAACACCCTGCGCCCCCAATTACAAGCTGTCAGCGCTCTGCAGAAAGAGAGTAACGGACAGTGTTTTCTTTGGTATATTTTCTGTTACTGTTTGGGCACGTGTATTTGGCTTACTCAGGGATCCAGAAGGGCACTCCAGACTAGAGTTTTACAGGACCGGTCATGTAAGGTAACTCCACATGATTTGCACATGACCTGAGTGGGAAGACAAAAACCGAGATTGCTTGTCACAATCCCTGAATAAAAGGGAAGCTATATTTGAATCCTGGGGTCCAGGAAATTGTGGGAATTAAAGCTCGATCCACTACAAGATCGCATTGGGTTTATTTCAATTTGGGACTGGCACGCAAGGTCCTCCCTACCTCAAAGCACTATCACGGGTGAGGTAACAGTCTAAACAATAATAAAGTAAATTTGATCCTTATACTTACCTCTCCGTCTTTTCTCGAGGACTCCGGCGGCACCATCCTTGCGGGAACACCTAGAAAGAAGGGCGAAGGGAAGGCAGTATTAGATCAAGCAAAAGAAGGGAAAAGACGGATAACCAAAAACACCCCTCTCACCCAAGTCTTACAGACACTTTCCATCCTTTGTTCTTTGACCTCAATAAAGCATCAAAATTCAGCAACCTACGCAGCCTTCCTACAAAGATGGATGCCTGCGGTCTACATATCGCTCTGCCTGAATATTATTACTGAAGCACTAACACACATTGACCTTGGCCTCCAAATGATCAAACTTAGTAACTGGACACAGGATAATAGACCCCCTGTTCTATTGTTCAACATCTACATTGATCCCAATGTTTCCAAGAAGAAAGCCTTTATAGAAAAAACTCAGGGCAACAACATCCAGTTACAAGCAAGTTCAGCCTACATGGGACATAATAATAACGGATGACTTCAACTCAACTCAAACCTATTACACAGCACAGAGGATGCTGACGTACTTAACATTGATAATATGATTTGTAATGTCCCGGTTCAGGACTGCTCAAAATTCAAGTTTTCAGACCTAAATAGTGAAAAGCTAGTTACAACACTGGAATTCCTCAGAATAAGGATCGTAAATGGAAGATTTTCAGAAGGACCCCACCAATCTACACATACCATTGCCCCAATTCACAATCGATTATCGACTATACAATTGTTGCCTTGCACCTTGTTCCGTTGGTCAAACATTTCTCAATAAAATACAGCACAAGCAGCGATCACTCATGCCAGCTCTCGTTGATAGGAACAGCCTCACGTACTCACACGTATGGGCCCAAGAAGACGTTGATGTGACTACAACCCCGATTTTAAATCATTTGCAATGGTCAACAGAAACCACAGCAGACCTATCATCACTGACAAAAGAGCTAAAGATTGCCAGCATAAGAACCACTGCACATCTAATTGATGCTTGGGTAGTCTTTGGAAACGCGCTAAGCTAGTAGCGTAATTTTGAACACATGTACCATGACAGTTCTCATGATTACAAGCCAGGACTAGAACAACAGCCCCTTGCTCCAAGCAATGCTTTGAGCTTAAAAAAAATCAAAATAAACTCACCAGGCAACTGAAAGCACACCCCTCAAACTCACAACTCTGGGCTTAAATGAAATGTCTTTGGAAAGTCTACAAAAAGCAGCTATGGGAAGACAAGAAGTCAGCAAGGGACGACTTTTGGGCTAAAATAATATTCACTGCCAGACAGAGCAATCCAATGCGGAACTAACGTGGGTGACCTACCTCATCACTACTGGCAAATGTTTTTCATAGAACAGAAACATGAGAAATGTAACCTAATACAATGGACAGTTCTGCACTTTCATACTAATGAGCATAGCAAAGGAAAGTGGTACAATAGCGTTCAAACTGTTTTAAGTACTTCAGCTTGATTAAGGAAGTTAGAGAAATTATACTTTTGCATATACAAAGACAAAATTTGATTGTAGCTGAATTTTGATGATTTTATGAAAAGCAAGTGAAAAGAAATGCGTGTGCACAATATTTAAACATGCTCATAAATGTAGCCTAGTGTATCCCTGTTATTCTATTAACCTCACCAATATGAAGCAGTATGTTTCAAAATAAAAACATGATTTTCCAAATCTATGCCGCAAATGTCCACCCCATGGGACTGCAATACTGCACTAGCTTCACTGAGGAAGCTTGCAGTGTTCTGTATTATCATTGCATGGAAGTTTCTGTGACGAGTACCATAGGAGTACCATGGTACCAGAAAACATGAAAAAAAATGTATGAATAAAATAGAATAGACATTGCTGCCAGCACTTGTTTGGGGGTTGAGCTAATGGCTTGGTCAAAGGCCAGACCCTGCAGCCTCATACAGGGATTTGAGTTCAGGCCCTGAGGCCAACGTCTGCGGTGCAATGTCATAGGTCGTGCACAGCAGGGTTGGCTTTTGGTCCAATCTGGAATATGATTAAAAAAAAACTGAAATTCAGTGGAAAAAACAAAGGTTAGAGTTATGTTATAGTTAATTGTTGGAATGAGACACGAGGTGACATAAAAAAAACTATTATATACTACAGTTATAGTGTAGTAATGAAGTCAAGATCTGGATGTCTTGAAGATAATTTATTCTCATAAGAAGACACAGAGAATGCAATACAGCCTTCTGGTAACAGCCTGGTACCCAACTGATTTCCCTCTATTCAAAATCTTATGTCAGCGTTCTATTGAAGGAATGTTACATTAACAACAATCATGACATCACATAGAATACTACATATAGTTTAGGCAAAAAACGGCCAGGCCCGGCACCCATCCCTGCTCAAACGCCCAACTCACACTTGCAGCTCTTTTTTTTATTTTAACATGTCAAAAGTAGGGCCACGGAAGCATTGTGATTTTGAGGCCACATTCTTTACCGTATAATTTTAAATGCACCACATAATCCATTATCTGTTGCATAATCTGTAGATTCGAACAAAAAACTGTTTCTAGCTCAAACGGATTAAAAGATACTTAAAACACTGCGACCTGTGTTGCTTTCAGATTATGCAAGGCAAATGGCGTGTACCCTGACTAATATAATCACATAGGCTGGAGTAACCAGCAAAATATCAAACTCAACAGAAATGCCCCTTCTACATTAAATACATCTATTCATGATTTAAACCCTCACTTAACATCTTGCATGAAAATGATGATCCAAGGAGGTCTTCCTTCATCCCAGCTCAGTACTTTCCTATAGAGCTTGTACTCTATTGACATTTTGGTCCCCTTTTTATCCATTTTTTCAAGACCATCTTTGGGACTTGATGGGCTTCACTTCCTTCACGTTTTGTCCTTTGGCCCTTGGACTTGCTCCCTTTGTTGTGTGGTTTTTACTTTTATCTACATGATTTGTGTTTATGTTTCTTAGAAGGAAGGGCTGATGGGTTTGATCACGCCACCTTTAGGATATCCATGTAGGATATTTGTATGTTAATTGCATTTTTTGCAGTAAACAAATTAAAGTAATGAATAATTGAACTATTTTGTTTGTCACTCTCCTTTCCAAATGTTGTAATGCAAGACGATAAATAAGGGTTTAAATCAATAGATTTATTTAATGTACAAGGGGCATTTCTGTTGAGTATGATGTGTTGCTGTGCAGTGGAGTCTTTCACAAGGGTTGACTGGTCACCTTTCTGTTGCTTATTGCTGTATATGTGTGTCACACTGGTTACAATGAGCAAAATCCCTTGCCCAGAAAGGTTTAACATGTAAAAAGTAAACTTATGAGGTAATACTTCTACAATTATGCCATATAGTTTGCCTTTTCTTGCCACATAATTTAGTCAACCCTGCTGCATTATTTGGCCCTCCCCTTCTGCATATTACCAGTGTCACTGGTCCTAGGTGATGTAATATGTGAGGTCATAAGCAGTGCATGATATGGGCAGAAGTTATAGGGCCTGATTTCAACTTTGGAGGAAGGTGTTAATCCGTCCCAAAAGTGACGGATATACCACCAGCCATATTACGAGTCCATTATATCCTATGGAACTCGTATTATGGCTGGTGGTATATCCGTCACATTTGGGACGGATTAACACTTTCTCCAAAGTTGTAATCAGGCCCATAGTGTGTTGATTAAACCAGTGGTTACCAACCTGTGGTCTGGAGCCCCCTGGGGGTCCGCAAAGCCTCCTCAGGGGGTCCACGACTACATAGAAAATGGAATAATAACAGATTAATAAAGAGAATATAAAGAAGCTAAATGCAGTAGCGGCTCGAAGGCCAGAGAAGGGGTGGGGTCGGGGGGCCCGGGAGGCAGGAAGGAATAAAGATTACATTTAATTTAAAAAAAGAAAACACTTACCTCCTCCGCCGCTCATCTGTCCCTCAATGCTCCTCTGCCGCTGCAAGCACAGGCTCCCAGCCTGCCCTGTGCCAATTCTGTGCAGGCCCTCTCCAGCCCAGCAACTGTGTGGGGGGCTGGAGAGAGCCTGCACAGGATACCAGTCGGCCTGGGAGCGCCCTGGTTGGGCGCTCCCAGACAATCCTGACGCTGCACTGAGCAGCATCAGGATTGGCTGATGCTGCTCTCTCTCCAGCCCAGATGGCCAGCCATACACACATGCGTTGTGAAGGGGGAGTGCTGAGCACTCCCCTCAGTACATGTCAGCCCCGTGGCCTCGCCCCTTTTAAAGAAAACAATAATAAACATTGTTTATTATTGTTTTCTTTATAAGGTTTTGCAGCTGCCGCTGCTGGCGGGGAGGCAAGGCTCCCCCACCCAAACGGAGGAGCCGCCACTGGCTAAATGTACAATTCAACATTTAAAATGTATGGTAAAAGTGAAGGAATTGGAAATTGGAGGCTAAAAATTAAATTAGTATCCTCAGGTTGATTCATGGGAGCAGTGCAGGTACATCAAACAGAATAGAGTATGGACAATGAGTGGCCTCAATTAAATTTAGAAAAGCCCCAACCTTTCTATTCAAATTATTATATATTTTGTTTAAATACATGTGTTTGTGAATGAAATAAAATGTGTCATCATTTTTGTATTTATTTGTGAATGCTTTTTTTCTGTATTTTGTGTATTATTTTGCAGTTGAAATCATTGACAATGCTTACGCTGGGGTCCCCGGCTTCCCGTAATAATTCAGTGTGGGTCCCCAGAAGTCAAAAGGTTGGGAACCACTTGACTAGACTATAACTGCTATGTTTGAGTGGTTTTTAAATGTTTTAATGTTAGCTCATGATTCATTCAAACACTTAAATATGACGTTATACCATCACCTTTTTTCAGTGATATATATTTATTTTAAATTTTGACATACTTTTTATTGATTTACCAACCATGGTGTATTAGTAACTCTCATTACAACCATATCATGTAGCATTAAGCATAACAACACTGCACATAAACATGTTAGCAATATTAAACTATTAGGAATCTCTGCCTATATTGCCCCTCCGTATTCCCACATCAAGCTCCTCCCTTTCCTGGTGACTGTCTGTGTCTTGTTAGACCATTGTGTGTTTGGCCAAGGCTCCAAGAGTATACCTCTAACCTCCGCCCATCCCTTCCATATCTTGTCAGATACGAGGTGGTCCACCCCCCCCCAGAGTAATGTCCATGTGCATTCACCTTCACAGACAAGGCTGGAGCATTCAGGATTGCAATTGGTATAAAAGCCTTGGCAGCGCAACCATTTAAAGATGCCTGTTAGTCCCAGCAAGGACAATGAAAGAGTAGTCCAGAACTTTATGTCCCTCGTCAGCTGCTCCATCTGTGCACCAGATTTCTATCATATGAACACTTTGCATTCCCTGTAACAAATTCTACCAAATACCGAAACCCTGAGGGTTTAATCAGTATTCCCAATGCCCACCGCAAATCAAGTGGGCATGGGGCTTTGGGGTAGACCACCGACTTCCGGGGTTAATCCGGGGCCCTGGGTGTGTGCTGAACACATCTAACATCTGCATCATGCTAGTCCCTGATGTGGCTGGATCTCACAAATACAAAAGCTTGTAGTGGATCCTATTTAGTTTTATTGGGAACTGGGAGATAGCTTAGCTTTCTGGCATGCAGGCCTGTGCCCCGTCACCTAGTGACTTTTAACCTACTTACCCTTCTCTGTTTTAGCACATTTATTAAATTATTTCTTCCAAGATGGCTGCTATGTTGAAAGTTGGGAAGATGTTTTGATTTCACGTTAGCAGTGCCACTCTGTGAAGGCATCACTATCAGCGTCAAAGACAATTGATATATGTAGGTATTCACATAATTTCCCTTTCCCACTTATGTGTGACAGGAACATAATTTAATTGCCGCCCCAAGCATGCCTTCTTATCTATTGTTTGGGAACATACCTGCGTCAGGGGTCCTACAAGATCTGTATAAATACATCTCACGTAGACAAGGTTATCAGAGGGATTCCTACCAGATCGCATCAACCCTATCTATGCTACACATCACCTTGATGCAGACCCAGCCTTCGTGTCCCCATGGAGTCTAATCTAGAAACCTCATTCCATGGTAATAAGGTTGGGGGGCGCTTCTCATGAACATTGTACTGGCAGATTAGATTTACCACACCTAGCTCTCTTTAGGTTAGAGATTAGGTTCATCATGCTAGGGTATTGGGCATCTTTTACATCTCATGTTATGGCAAGATGGTGGGGGTCTTTATATTCACAACTTTTGCTTTTACAATTCTGTTTCTTGTATTGTTCATTATCCTAATCATTGCAGCCCATGCATTTTACAGTAGATTGCAGTCTTGTTAATAAAGCTCATTGAAAACTTTACTGCATCTTCTTCATTGCCTGTGTGTGTGACTGAGACTTGTTGCTCATGTGAGAAAAGGGTAATCTCCGTTTAACCACAAATCCCCTGAGATGTTGCACTCTTGAGTCCATGCGTAAAGGCTACCACAAATCACCTTTTATTTGGGTTTATGGTGAGGTACTGCATGTGAGCCGGGAAGGTTGGGCCGACAGTTGCGACTTGTTTTAGGATTGGCCTAGTCACCTACAAACAAAAGTGCTGTCATACCTAAACCAGCAGTCTTGCCTAGAGCAAGAGTACAACTACATTATGGTGCCACCAACGATGGTGTTTTGGCACTAATGAGTATTTCTGACTCACAGACAACAGGTAACCTAAGTATCTTTATAAGGAGACACCTGTGGTCTTTGGGAAAATACTCCTCAGCTGAACAGGTTGCATCTAATTAGGCTGTAGGTTGTTCAAGCTCGAACTCTTAAAAGGACCTTCTCCTCATTTGGTGCTCCACCTCTTAACCCATTTCATAATGTGGCCAGCGCCATAGACATTCCCGAGAATGTCAGACAGCCATTAACACTACATCTACTAGGGCATGACTCAACAGATTAAGGCGGGGATGTCACATTTATTGTAGAAGCTCATGAAGCTTACCAAACAGAAACATTCTATTCCTGGGCAACCCTTCCTGAGGAAGACCCTAGAACATACACATTCCACACATACAGAATTGCAAACGTACCACAGCTGTACTAAGCATACCAGTATCTTGAAATACAGATTACTTATCAAGAGCATCAGAACTGGTTCAATGGCGCCCTACCACACGAAATACAACCCATGAGATTAGGTCCTTTAGGTAATAACAGACCAATGTGGCTAATGTTTGCCACATATACACCACACCCCGGTGTATAAAATATGCAGGCAGCTGATCTGACCAATCTTTACAATAAGCTAGTAACACTATATAGGTGACTTGTTCAGTTCGTAATGCACAACTTTGAACACAACACCAGCGCGTCCAGCACCACTATCACACTTTGGATATCAATTAGCCACTACTAGGATCAACCCACAAACGTTCTATCACGGGCAAAGTGCCCATGGAACGAGAGAAAATCCCATTCAGGATAGCCCAGAAAACGAATCAGCTGGAAGCTGTGTTTCCTGATACAGGACCACAGGAAAAACATAGAATTCTCACAATGTGCTTGCCATTTGGAATGGTTCCCTCAGTGGATGACTACGCCACATGGGTACAGTCTTCATTGCGATTTATACTACCACACATGGTGCCCCAACACTTGCCAATTTACCAGGAGTGTTAAAACAGATTCTGAATGTACACGGGGCTGCACCAGCCCTAGATTTGGGGATCAAATTGATGCGTAACTTCAACGCACTCTCCTCAGTAATACTTAGTAACATTAAAGAGGAAGCAGTAGCATTGACTATACGCCAGCAGATCCAGAGAGATTCCACACTTAGAACAAGAGAAACAGCTACTGAAAATAATTTCCCATACCTATAACTGTATAGGATGGGATAGTTTGGGAGCCAAGCTGAAAAAGCCTGAGATGCCTAGTACCACCCCTAACAAGCACAGTAGGGTTCTAAAAGGCACTGGGATAAACAAAAGCAGATTAAAGATAGACAAAGTCAGAGAGCAGACTCTACACTCTGAGAACTCTGAAAGGAGATATAATCTTAGAAACAGAGAACATGTAAAAGCTCCTGACATATATACTGATTCACGTCACTCTCTTTCCTTTCAGGATGCATGGATAGACATAGCGAGAGAGTGAGCTGGTCAGAGCAATGTCCTGACTCCGTGAAACAGAAGAAAGACTCACCATGGTCTTCAGACAAAAAAGAAGACAAGTCCCCACAATAAAAGCCACAGTTTAAAAAGAAAAAGGTTGCGTCACTTTCAATTAAAAATGCCAGTAAACTTGAGAAAATTGCTGAAGAACAAGACGTGTGCAGTGACACTGCTGGACAGCGCAGCAGAAGTCATGATATGTCTGCAGAGCCTGAACGATCATCTGGATGCAACAGCAGCTAGCGACTTCACTGCAGTCGAGACTGTGGACAGGCGCGTTCTCCCACCTGACAGGGTTTATGATTTAAATATCCAAAATGAGGGAGACACAGAACGCACCATTAGTGTAATATTCTGGGCTGAACTTAGCTGTGATATCCTATTGGCCGAAAGAGACGAGCCACCTGAGCATGTCCGTAAACTCCCCCTTGGGAAAGATGTCATTTTGCCTTCTTGCTCTGATCTTGTTCCAGAAGTGGTAAAAAAGCCTACACTGTCAACTGGGCTTTAGTGCAGGCACCTGCGCTATACCGCAACCATGTAGGTTGGGATAAGGATTCTACTTACCATGTAATACCGATTAGGCCTACACCCCAGCCGCAGCCCCAATATACCGTTAAACATGAAGCCAAAGCTCCAGTGAGGGAGATCCTCCCTCAGCTCGAGTACCAGGGTGTAATTGGGCCATGTGTCTCTACAGTGAATTACCTGTATTTCCCTGTTGCAAAACCCAACAATTCATATAGAATAGTCTTGGATTACAGACACTTAAATGGTCATGCATGGACATACGTAATGCAAAATTCACACAGCAGAGCACTAATTAACAACATAGTGCGTAGGAAATACAAGACAACCTTTGATATCTCCCATTGTTTTTTCTGACAAAACTTAGCACACAAAAGTCTGGACCTGAGTGCATTCTCATTTGGCTCACAAAACCGCTTCTGTCGTTTGCCCCAAGGCTACAAGAGCAGCCCAGGGCTGTTCTCAGCCTGTGTAACATCAGTATTGCATGATATTGATCCTGAGGCACTGTCCTATGTGGGTGACATCTATCTCACAGATGACGACCCCAACATTCATCTTGCCAAGGTCGATCGGATTGTTCTGGGAATTTCATCCCTTGGTTACAAATTTAATTTCAAAAAAACTAAAATAGCCTGTGTATTGCTCCTGGGATACAAGCTATCAAACAAGGGCAAGAGCCTGGCCCCACACTTTTTAGGAAAATGTGCTCAACCTCATCCACTAAATACCATCAAGAAACTACAGTCTTTACTTGGTTTCTTTAACTTTGGCAGAACATACATTCCTGATTATGCACAACGCATCAAGCCACTTTATGACTTAGTGTGCCCGGATTTCTCTAGCAGACACTGGACAGTAGAACACACACGTATCCTTAGAGGATTGCAACAGGACATGCTGAAAGCAAAACACAGACACACTTGTGACAACAAAAGAAATTTGGTTATCAGAATAATTACTGATGCCATTGGGTTCATTTATGTCACCATTAATGAAGGCGACAGTGCCAATAGCATATAAATCACATTTATACTCCAATGCAGAACAATGATTTGCACCCACAGAAAAAAGTCTAACTGCATTGCAGATGGCTGTCATTAAGAAGAGGCCACTTGCCCAAGGGAAACACATTATTGTCGTTACCCCAGTGCCAGCCTTAGAGGCCGTCACCAAAGCTAGTGTTCCTAACGCTAAAGCATTACATTCCCATTGGATACAGTGGGCAACCTCCCTGACTGCCACTGATGTTGATTACATCTTTGATCCAAAACTTCAAACACAAGAATTTCTCCAATACAAACAGGAGTACCCTGCACTTCTTGACATCTTGCCGCTTGACAGATACCATAATGTCATTTACACTGATGGTTCAGCACAACCGGTTGTAGGTACTAAACATCAATACTCAGGCGCTTGTGCACGTGAGCGGAGTGGTGAAGGATGGTATATTCCACTCTCACAATACCTACATGCAGACGTTGGGGGACTGCACAGCTCAGCTGGTTGAACTTAAAGCCCTTATCCTAGCACTAGAACATACAGATCCAGGACAACTCCCATTGATTGTCTGTGATTCGTATTACTGTGTCCAGTCCTACAATGATTGTATCAATCATTGGCATTTGAACGGGTTCAGATTCTCAAAGGAGAGCACCATAAAACACAGAACTCTGTGGGGGAGGGTAGCTGATCTTAAGGATAAGCTACCTATTGCTCATGTAGTCCATACATTGGTACACATTATTGGCAACACTTTGGCCAAATCCGCAGTAGGTATGGCTTCTGTTGCTGCAGTGACCCATTCCCAGACATGATTGGATAGTAAAATTTTGGCTGGTGTGAAAGCTGAAGGCAAGCCTCTCCCAAAAGCATACCCTGCAAAATATTCATACCACATCAGTGCACAGAATGTTGCCTTTGCAACAATTCCTGGGGATGGAGATCGAGTGATCCCCAACCAAGACCAGAGATTAGATCTAATCAAAGCAGCACATGAGGGTGTCGCCTCTGCACATGCTGGTGTTGCAGCCACAATGACACTGTTACAGAAACGCTTCTATACAAACAGACCAAGTAATATGGTCTTTGCTGTGACATTTGCCAGCAAATAAAGGGCTCAAACATCAAACACCCTATGGAGACATCCCTCTTAGTTTTCAGCAGACCACTACAATGTGTGTACCTGGACCATTGTGGTCCCCTTTAGCCCGATGGTGCCTACAATAACATCTTAGTCGATGTAGATTCTTGTTCTAGATTCCTGTGGGTGTGGCCTGAGCAGTCGGCTGACGCTCAAACTGTTGATCAGTTCATATGCTGTTGCAGCATTTCATTCGGACCAGGGCCCTGCCTTTGCCTCTAAGGCATTCAGGGACACCAAGAGGACTTTGGGTGTTGAACTCTGTTACACCTCACCCTACCATCCAGAGGGTAATTTGGTTGTGGAGAGGAGGAATCGAGATCTAAAGTAGTCCTTAACAGCTAGATTATTAGGTTCTGGCCGCAGTTGGCGTCATCACCTATCTGGGGTCCAGAGAGCACTGAATAATCTGTCAACACGGTGCTTGGGAGGACACACTCCTTAAGAGGTTCTCTTTGGGATACCTATGTATGTCCCAGGTCTAGATGGCCCTGGTTTGGTGACAGCAGCTAAACATTTTGACATAAATGAATGTCTCACTGTCTTACAGGAGCTTCAGCAATTTTGTGATGATAACTCATTCGCCAGTGCTGCCACCTTAGGAATAAGGGATTTTCCAACAACTTCTATTGGCTAGATTCCTGAAGTTGGGGATCTGGTTTGTGAGAAGATTGCTATGAAGAAGGAATTTGGCCCATCCTACAGAGCACCGGTCCAAGGCCTGGGAATACAAGGTACAGAACTGTCATCCTACCACTGCTGCCTGGTTCCAAAGCAATAAAATTTGTCTCCATTGACAATATCAAACTACACCATGTTGCCAATCTTGCACAATAGACCCAGAGGTCCCTTAGGTAGTTCCCGTTCCCCTCTCACCACCCAATAGGACATACCTCTTCAAAGAAGAAACAACAACTCTTCTGACTACACCAGAATGTATAACAATGCTACAAATACCTCCACGAGCATGGGGAATGTAGAAAATTAGCTTTTACTGATTCCTGTTTTCTACTCCAACTCAACACAAACAGACGATATTGTCTACTATGAACCTCCACGCGAAGGAGATCAACCCCTCAGTAATGTAGCAGCTCCTGTTTTTGCAAAGACTGCTTCTGGCTAACTCATCGACATTGATGACTTTTCTTCAACTTCATCTGCACCTGTACTTGAAACTGTTTCAAAGACATGTAAGCATTACACATGGCTAAAAAAGAACTATGTAATTTATCCATGGAATTATCTGTGGATATTTCTGACATTGCTTGCCTTTCTATTATGGATTGGTTTCATGCTGTTTACTTTCTCTTGATAAATGGTCAATATTTTCCTGAACGCTCTTATGTTGAGCCTGTCGAAGAAGTTCTAAATTAATATCTTTCCTCACATAAGGTCCGAAGGGCCATGTCCCTTGTGAACATCACATTTCAGCAGTACCAAGTCCTGATGGGATTGTATGGGATAAAGTTCCATTTGATATTTAAGGGCCTACTGAGGTCATTCAAATTCCATATGTTTTCAAAATGTCAATGACTGATGTAATTACACCTAGTGTTGTTTCTTATGACTGGTATGTTCATACAGTTGATTCAATGCTTGCTGAACTGCAGGGTTTGAAAGTGTTGATGTGTACACTAACACAAAGAATTATGGGGAAATGTTCTGTTATAATAATTGGGGACATTACTACCTGCATTGAGCAACTAGACACAGATCAGTATTTAATTATACACAGTGGGAACACTGTTCAACTCCGCCTGTGGGAAGCCCAAAGCATTATTCAGATAAATTCACACATTTCTCTGGGCATGACATTAAGAATGCAGAGTCATACTACTTCAAGTTACCACCTTCTAAAATTAAGAACATTTTGCTAACAAACACAAAATTAATCTATTTAGATTTCTTTGTTTCCCAACTTGCAGTTGAAGGGTATGAATACTGGAAGAACACTATTGATGTAAGAAGTGTATGGGGAACAGAAGATTGGCAAATTCAGAGTACAGAAGATTTATTTAGAGCATGCCCTATTCCTGTTCAAATTATCTATTTAAATGACACAATCCAACAGACATCCTGTCTAGGGTTAGCAAAAATAAAGGAGATAAATGCACCCAGTATCCCCACACCGGCAAAATTCACCAATTGGCAGTCTTTCCTGAACGTCACCGAGGAAGAACTAGATGTAAAGGTTCAGGCTGGTACTTATAATTCTTCACTTTCCAGTCCAGGCGGTTGGTTATTGTGGCCAATAGACACAAATGAGTGTCAGGCACGTTTTGTTAATTCCTCAGGGGATTTCAAGATCAGCCGGCCGGACCCTCGCTTTGTCTCGGATCAACACTCAGGTATAGTTACTATATACAGTGTGGATAAGCTGTGCCAACAATGATTGCAGACTAACACCTTAACTTCAGTTAAAGAACATCTTAGTGCATTATTTGAAGACATAGACTTACAAGATTTCTTGTTAGGTCCCAGAAAGCCTCGCTCTACAGGATTCATTTATGCCACATTTAATGAGATTTGGAAGCTTTCTCAAATGGAAGCACCTGCACATTTAAGGCAGATAGACAAGATAAATTTGAAAAAGGCTTTAGCTGTTGTTGATAATTGCATGAACACTTTGTCCAACAGACTATACTCCCTTAATTTTAATAAGATAGTGTCATCTGCAATAGATATCATTCAGAATTACATGTCCCTTTTACACCATGGACAAAGTCAATTGCCTTCCATCATGCAGTTAGTTTGGACACTACAGATTCTGAAAAATGGTCGCGTTCCATGGAACTATATTAATAGTAGTGACCTGTTTGCTGCTTTTAATTTATCCAGGGAACAACAGACAATGGCTAATAGGGAAGCGACTTTCATCATGCCTCATATAGAAAAGTTAGAAAAGTTGCCTTTAACGGTTGTAGAAAGCCTTTCAACAGTATGGCTTATACATGGCATTATAAATCTGCCCATTTCCACCTTTCATTTTTTTAAATGCTTGAAACATCTTGCCGTGGGCAGATATGTGCAGCTATGCGATAGCTATATTAAAGAAGAATTGGAGTTATCCTTTGAATATAAATGTCTGAACAGCAAAACTGAAGTCTTTCTCAGCGGAAGCGAATGTGAGCCTAGTGTAAGTCATTCAATGATCTGCAAATAGGTGTTCCTACATGGCCTTTGCAATGTGGGGGTCGCAAACTTGGTGTCAGAAAACCAAACGTAGCTCAGGCCCCCCCCCTCCAGATATTGGGGGTGGTCCAGAGTGGACGGTCCACGCAAGGTTTGAAGGCTTTGTCGTGGAGAACCTTATGGAAACGGCGGTCTCTCAAGATGGCGGCTGCCATGACTCGAAGTTGCTGTTCTCGTGTTGCTGCAGAAGTAGGTCTTGAGAACTACAGAACAGTGTGAAGTGCGTGTGCAGCCTCTCTAGTGGCACGCTTCATTGCAGACAATTTCAGTGACGGTAGTCCTTTTTGAGGCGGTCACGAATTAGAGTAGTGTTTTAGGGATAGTGTTCGTAGCGATTGTCCGTGGAGCAGCTTAGGGTTCTTTCCTTGGAGACAACGGTGTTCCGGCTTAAATATAGAGTTTGTTCAAAGAAACTAAAAAAAACTATGTATTCCTGATGTTAAGACTGAGGCAATATTCCTGCTCTTGTGGAGAATTGAGACTACTTTATATGCTTGTTTCCAGTCACTCAAGTATTTCTATAAAAAGAAAGAGAAAGGAGGGCATAGTATAAGACTGTCGTTTTGACCAGGAAGTTTGATATTTATTCACTACATGTTAATATACTGCTGCTATATTATTTAAAACAATTAAATGAATAGAAGAGAAGTGAACAGCTCTCTCCGGTTGGGTAGATTACACAACAGTCTTCCTTAGAATGTAATGTTCTGTTAAAACTAAAAGAATAGAAACTAGTGAGGAGTGTTTTAATGTTCTATTTAATTTTACAGCTCGTGCAATATATCACTGAGTCCCTAAGAAAATAGACATAGTGACAGAAGAGCGCAGTGTAGAAGATGAGGCAGTCTCTTCTCTTATCCCCAACCACTTTTCTCTCCTGGAGCCTTTTAGTCTCCATACATTAAGAATATTGGTGGAGAATGAGAGCTTGGGAGAGGCACTGGGTCCCAGCATCATTCTGCTCCTGTGAAGTCTGGAAAATTAAGGTACCGCTTGTGACACTTGGCCTGTTTTCTGAGGGGTACTCCCGTCCCTTTAATTCGTCCAACATTCATATACGTTCGAATGAAAGTTATGTACTCCTGTACAAACAAAACTGTTGGGGAATGAGACCAGGAACTGCCTACGCAATTTCAGTCTCTAAGATTATAACTTGTTGCGGACATGTTTTATTCCCCCCCACACACACAAGAGATAAGAGTAGCAGAAATGTGGCCTCACATTGATACTACCAATGTAAATTATGAAAAGCTGAGCTGACTAAAGGTGCTACTGTTCCCGAAAAAAGTTGCGTTGACATCGGCTAGAGAGACATATGCTCTCCAGATAGCAAGATCGTCAGCAGAGATACAACATATATTAAATACCAACTTCCCCAAGCACTTTAGAGAGCTGGTATTCAGAATACAGAGATTGTACAGTTCTTTAAGGCTGTCGGGTCTTGATTCGTGTCTATCTTCCAGACTGTCTTCCGAGTCATTCCTTCCACCATACATTCACTCTTTTCAAATGTGTTTGGGGTTTTTCCTGTGACTTTGGCATTGATTGACGGGATATTGCAGCTGCTGTTCCTGATAAGCAGTGGTTGTGCCTTCCCAGCAAAGCGGAGTAATGGAGCTACTACCACCAGCCCAGCTGTGCAGTGATCGCCTGTTGCAATTCTTTGGTACTCTGTTGCTGGAAGAATTGTAGCATGATTGGTCACTGTCATTCCAACCAGTCTTATGGTGTGTGCAACCAGTCTTTCATTGCACCTGGTGTCTCTTCGAACATCTACCTTCGGTGTGCCTTACTGTTCTGCCAGTGCCTCCTTTGGACCAAGAACTGTTAATGTTCCCGATGAGGGTTCGTTCACAGGTGTGCCACATGAGACTGAGGCTGATTCACAAGGCCACTTATGACCCACCCTTGGTGGACTATCTGGCTCCTTTAGGCACTTTGGATGGTGCTGCCCTGGCGGGTGATCCTGCACTTGAGGCTGCTGTGCACTACTGCTCTGTGAATCCGTCTGCTAATCCTGTCCTTGATCTGACGATGTGGTTTCCTTCCAGGATGCCCTTCCTTTCGATGGCTTTGAAGACATTAGTCCAGATCATGACTACTGTTAAATAAATTTGACCATTGGCTTATTCTAAAGTTTCAAAGTTTTGCCAAAATTGGCTTTCACTTTGGCCTGCTGTGCTTGTCATGGTCAGCAATTTGTCTATTTGTATGTTTTAGCTATTTTTAACTGGTTTTATTTAGGTTTTAGCTATGTTATTATGTGACTTTAGCTTGTTTTAGTCCAGAGCATTTTAGCTTGTGTTCATACACCTTCTCTGGTCATACTTGTTCCAGCAATGGGGTGGGTGGAGTGGGTCCTATTTAGTTTCATTGGGAACCAGGAGATAGCTTAGCCTTCTGGCTTGCAGGCCTGTGCACCGATCACCTAGTGACTTTTAACCTACTTAGCCTGCTCTGTTTTAGCACATTTGTTCAATGATTTCTTCTTCCAAGATGGCTGCTATGTTTAGAGCTAGGAAGATGTTTCGATTTCACATTATCAGTGCCACTCTGTAAAGGCGTCACTATCAGCGTCACAGACAAGTGATATATGTAGGTATTCACATCATGTCCCTTTCCCACTTATGTGTGACAGTAACATAATGTACTTTTGGAGAGAATTGTTTATATAAGTGCCGCCCCAAGCTTGCCTTCTTATCTATTGTTTGGGAACATACCTGCATCAGGGATCCCACATGGTCTGTATAAATATATCTCACTCAGACAAGGTTATCAGAGGGATTCCTACCAGAATCCATCAACGCTATCAATGCTACATGTCACCTTGATACAGACCCAGCCTTCGTGTCCCCACAAAGTCTGATCTAGAGACTTCATTCCAAGATAACGAGGGTTAAGGGGTGCTTCTCATGGACATGGTACTGGCAGATTAGGTTTGCCACACCAGCCCTATTTAGGGTAGGGATTAGGTTTATCATGCTAGGGTGGGATCTTTTACATCTCATGTTATTGCAAGACGCTGGGGGTCTTTATATTCACAACTCTCGTTTTTACAATGCTGTTTCTTGCATTGTTCATCATCCTAATCATTGCAACCCATGCATTTTACAGTACTTTGCAGTCTTGTTAATAAAACCTATTGCTTTACTGCATCTCCTTCATTGCCTGTGTGTGACTGAGACTTGTTCCCCTTTGTGAGAAAAGGGTAATCTCCGTTTAACTACGACTCCGCTGAGATGTCGCACTCTCGAGTCCATGCGTAAAGGCTACCACAAATCACCTTTTACTATTTGGGTTTTTGGTGAGGTACTGCTTGTGAGCAGGGAGGGTTGAGCTGACAGTTGCGACTTGTTGTAGGAGTGGCCTAGCCGCCTACAAACAAAAGTGCTGTCATCTCTAAACCAGCAGTCTTGCCTAGAGCAAGAATCCAACTACAACAAGCTCTTCATCCGCTTAAAGGGATATCCGATCACTCCCCGCATTGTCCCACTGAAAGCCTCTGAACAATGCATGGGCCGGCACCCAGGTTGCCAGTGGTTTAATCACCCACAACTAACTGTAGGGGGCACAAGAGGCAACCCTTATCACTGGGAGCCACTCTGAGGCCTCCCCCACATGTGCTCCCTGGCTCAGAGGTTGGTGTACAAAAGACAAACATAGCTAGTGAACTTTTGGCCACATCCTGCAATAAGGTAAGAAGAGCAAGTCAACAGAGTTGAAGGCCTTCTGAAAATCGACTGACAACAAGGCCTTGTGCTCTACCACTGAATCACTTAAGGCGATATGCACCCACCTTAAATTGTGGTGAGTGGCCCTTCGCTACATAAACCCTGACTGATCAGAATAGACCAGATGCTCAATAACCTTCCCCAGCCGATTAGCCATACCTTCACTTCCAAATTTAAGAGCAAAATGGGCCTAATGTCTTCACACCTCATGCCCCCTGTATTTGGCTTTGGGAGCACCACAATGTCAGCCATCCTGAGCTCAGGAGGCAAGTCACCTCTCTCTAGTACCTCCGGAAACGGTTCCAACAGTAACTGGCCCGTTTGAGGCCACACCAAGTGCCAATATTCAGGTGGGAATCTATTGGGCCTGATTACTTTACCCAGCTGCAACAGGGTGTAGTATGTCGAGACGGGGCCACTCATCTGAAAAGCAGGATGTCTACAGGGGCGATGGTATGCTCGACCTCCTGGAACACCTCTCGGCACTTCCTGGTGGACACAGAAACCCCGGCAGGTGTCCCAGAAGTTAAGGGGGAGCGGAAGAGAAAGAGTCAAAACACTGCCTCGTCTTGCCAGTCCAGCCAGGCACCCTGTATCTTTGGGGGAGGCAGGTCATTGTTGACAGAGTGATAGTAGAGTTAGTGCACTCAACTTCCTTTAAACTGAATCTCTCTTTCTGATATGGGCACAGGAGCGGTAGAAGAACACCAGGATGCTCTATCACTTTTCTTGGATAATAATAACTGTTGGCACAATTACTAATACTGCATTACCAAAAACCCAAACTGAGTACCATAACAATAAGTACTGCGACACTAGGGCTGGCTTCACAGAGATTCACTGTTGCACACTACAATTAGAACTGTGGTTGCGCTTATCATGCACAAGAAAGACAAACAAGGGCATTAATTATATCACATATAACTTTCCTACATGCATATGGGCAAACTAAAAGGAACAAAAACAATCCAAGAAATACAAATGTCCACTCTGGGTTTAAACAGTTGGGGTGGCACAGTTTGGTTTGGTTTCACTGTGTGTGTGAAAACCCCTTCAAAAGCATATTATTCAAACCTGAAACACAGGCATGAATGACACAATTTAAATCCAAGAGTTATGCTATTAGGGATAGAAAAGTCACGAAAATGCTCTTTTAAAATTGCACTGTCACTTTTTGTAGTACTTGAGCTCAAGCAGATTTCCTGAAGCACGTTTGGGCAAGTAACTACAATAATAATGTAGAATGTTCAGAAATGCACTTGTCTCTTCAAGATAAGCACTCTGCCAAAATGTGAGGTCTGAAATACACCAGCTGTTCTAGGAAAGCACAGTGCTCAAAGAACAAACTCCCTGGAGAATGCTAGACACTTAGCTGCAGTCTTTTCCGGAGTGCTGAAGGAATGCCTGGTGTCAGCTGGTGCAGGAACGTAGAAAAGAACTGCCTCAAAAGTCCTGTATACGAGGATGACAGCAGGGGCTGGACTGCCAAATCAGATGCTGAGATCAGGAAGCAAAACAGAGCCAATCAGGGAGGCATGCTTTAGGAAAGCAGTTGAGTTTCCACATGTGGATGAGTCACCACACCAAATAAGAAGCACATGTCTACACCACACCCAATTAGAAGCACATGTCTACACCTGCTCACGTTAGCAAACAAGCATTGGTAAAACAAGCATTGATAAAACCAATTGTGTAACACAGCACATTATGTTTACTTAGAAACATGAAGGTTTAACCAAGAACAGAGATATGATTTAACCCTAATCCCTGGGGATGCTGACAGATAACGCAGGAGGCACCTTGGGTATTCCTGACACTGTGCCAGGGCCACCCTCAGTGCATCACCTCTGATTTTGGCTTCCAAGCATTCCCTGTCATTCAGAGACAGATAGGGTATCAGCAGACCCTGTACAAATTGATGCAGACAAATTAATGTGAGCTCAACTGGTCCGCCTAATACAAGTTTCGATAGAAGGCTGCAAAGACCCGGGCTATTGGTTCACTCCCAACCACCCGCAACCTGTTGTGCGACTGCAGGTATGCCACAAGGGATGTCACCAATCTGGGAGTACAAAGCCAATGCAAGATTTTGCTGGCCTTTTCTCTCCACTGATACATTCTGCTGCAGGGGTCCATCCAGGGCCATGCAGTAGTACCTACTGACCCGAGCCAGCAAAACAGCCCTCCAGATCTAAAATATGCTCCTCCAGATCTCTGACCCTCTGCCTACCCTTTTCCATATGGCCGTTGGTGTTATTAAAAATAAATCCCTCAATGTGGCTTCCTGGGCATCCCATAGTACTCCTGGAGAGGAGACTGAGACCCAATTTCAGCAAAAAACTGCTGGGTCTGTGTTTTCACATGTCTCTGAGGTCATCTTGTTGAAGATACCATCTATCTAATCTCCGACCTCCCCTCACTCCCTTCATGTCGCAGGCCAAAGCCATCTCCACTGGAGAGTGGTCAGACAAACCTTGATGTCTAACCTCCAGCACCCTGCGACACTCCCGATCAGTCATGAAAAAATAATCCAGCCTGGAGAGGGACTGCTGAGCCCTGTAATAGAAGGTGTAGCATTGTCTGTCAGGTGGTGCACCCTCTACAAGTCAACCAGATTTATATTATGCGTGAAAGTCGTAAGAGCAATGGGTCCTCGCCCGTCCAGGTCATCCAGTGATCAAGACTCATGTCACTCACTCCGATAAACTCTCCACTCAAAATCCTCAGGGCCTCTAGCACTTTCCTCACCAAATCTCCCAATGTAGAAAGAAAGCCCACTGTGAACGGAGGCAGTGCATAGACAAATATCAAGGAGCGGGGGAGACCTTGCAGACCTCCTGTTACCATCACATACCACCCCAAGCCAAATTATGACCATGGCTGTGATATGTCCGATAGACTGCCAATGTACCACACCGACCGCCAGGGTGGAAACAACAGTCACCAAGGCGGTAGCCGCCTACAGCCAGGTGGAAGAAAAAGTACAGCCCACCAAATTTTGATACACGATTCCGCCACCTTTTCCGGGGCAGTACCAACACCATCAAAAGCCTAGAGGAAACACATCACAGAAGAGAAAGGACTCACCATTGGAGACACAGGGAAGAACCCCGCCACCATGGAACCCGAACTGCAAGTCTTTCCAATGATCTTCTACATTATGCTCCACCTGGAAAACCAACGCCGGCAAAGACGTCGACTGTGAGAACAGTCGCCTAGCACACAAGGGAGGATGGGAGAAAAAAAGAGTGACACACACACGGACCACACACACCCGACATACACACGCCCTACACACAACCATATGCATTACAAAAACAATTTGACCACGAAAATCTGCAGAATAATGGAAAGGCAACAGGAATTTACAAAAATGATAGTAATCAGTCCAACAATAAAATCAAAAATCCGATTTGGCCATGAAATAGATATGTACACTTGTATAAAAAAAGGGACACTGCCCAGTTCATAGTTCAAAGGGCCCACATGACCACATGGTACAGTCCAAGGCCCCACTCGAATCCTGCACCAATCCGGATAGAACTGCAGGGGCATCAGTTGTCAAATAGGCAGGCACCTCAGGGGGAGGGTGGAACACCTCAGCCGGATGCGGGAACAAGCCCACTGGTTCTGGAGGGGACAACATGCGCTATGCTTTGTCCTGGGGAGTGCAAGGCCACAGTCTCTCAAGTGGGTGTCTTGCCAACTGGTTCTGGAGGGGGCAACATTCCCTGTGCTTTGTCCTAGGGAGTGCAAGGCCACAGTCTCTCAAGTGGGTGTCTTGCCCACTGGTTCTGGTGGGGTCAGACCGCACAGCAGCCCTCGGGGGCTGGACTATATGGCGTCCGCTGACGGTGATGGCTGCACTGTGGTGACGGTTGTAGGAGGCTCCTGCTCAGCCCCTGCACCCTCTGATGGCTGCACTGTGGTGGTGGTTGTGGGAGGCTCCTGCTCAGCAACTGCACCCTCTGATGGCTGCACTGTTGTGGTAGTTGGGGGAGGCTCCTGCTCAGCCCCTGCACTCTCTGATGGCTGCACAACCACGGCTGGCGGTTGGGGCCCTGTGATGGCTAGTGGTGGTGGCGGTATTTGGCTGGCAGCTTCCGCTGGCGTAGATTGCCTTGTTGCCTCCTGCTCACGGGTTGGGGATCTCTTACCCTTTCTGGCACTGGTGGATGGGCTCTTCCCCCCTCTGCCTGCTAGTGCAGGCTCCTTCCCCTTCTTTGCAGCTGCTGCAGGCTCCTTCCCCTTCTTTCCAGTTGGTGCAGGCTCCTTCTCCTTCTTTGCAGGTGGTGCAGGCTCCTTCCCTTTCCGTGTTGTTGGCCTGGAATCCTTACCACCAGGAGTAGGTGGTACTACCACTGGGCCCGTGGACTGTTTGGCTGAGGTGCTGGGCTGGGTACTTGCTACCCTGCACATACGTGCAGGACAGGGGAGGGGTAGGGAAGAGGTCAATCATGGAAAGGAAAAGCTATTTAGGGCGGTTGGGCAGGAAGAAGGAGGAGTAATGGGAGTGGAGGATGAGGGAGTGGTTGTTAGAGGGGTTTGTCTGCTGGATGTGGGTGCAGGTGCATGGGCTGTATGCTGTTGTGAGGCGGATGGCTGTTGGGTGTCTGAGTGCTTGCGTTTGTGTACTTTAGGAGGGGGGACAGACACGGTGGTAGAGAACACAGGGGACACGTGCATGGATGTTGTGGAGGTGTCTTCCAGTGAGGTGTGTGTTCTGCTTTGTGTGGTGATGATGCTGGTAGTGGATATTGATGTAGTGCATGCAAGTGTGAGTGTAGACACAACTGAGTGGGAGGTGGAGGAGGAGGAGGGGTGGAGACAGCGGAGATAGTGGATGTTGTGTCTGCAACTGAATGGTGTTTGTGCAAGTGCCTGTGGGATGAAGTGTGGTGCTTGTGTTTGCCTGTGACACTCTTAGGTGTTGTCTTGTGTGCATGCTTGTCTGCCTGTGTGCTTGGGATGGGTTGGGGTTGAAGAGAATTGGACTGGGAGGTGGAAGTTGGAGGTGGGACGGTATAAACAGGGACAATGGGTGCCATCATAGCGGAGGCCGAGCCTGAATCGATCTCTGTTGGGCCGCCAATCCACCGTGAATGCACTCCAGGAATGCATTTGATTGCTGCATCTGGGCTGCCAGCCCCTGGATTGCATTCATAATGGTTGTTTGCCCTACAGAGATGTATCTCAGGAGGTCAATAGTCTCCTCGCTCAGGGCAGCAGGCCTCATTGGGGCAGGGCCTGAGGTGCCTGGGGCGCAGGAGATGCCCACCCTCCTGGGTGAGTGGGCACGGGCAACTCGCTGAGGGGCTACTGGGAGGGCGGTGTTGGTATGGGGGTGGCGGATGTACCTGCAGCTGGGGTGGTCACAGAGGTGTCCGCCCACACCAGGTAGCTCCCATTGGAGGAGGTATCAGAGTCTGTGTTGTCCCCTCCAGTCTCTGTCGTGGTGCTCCCCTCGCCCCCCGTCCCACTGGTGCCCTCAGCATCGGTGGACTCTTCGTCCAGGGTCAAGCAGGATGCAGCTCCCTCTGTCGCTGGTGCCTCTGCTCCTCCAACAGATGATGCTGATGCACATAAGGACAGGATGACAAAACAAGAAAGGGGGGAGGGAAACAAAGGGTACACAGGGTCAGTGACTGCACCAACACCACCGTTGGCGTACACAGCACCCTCACACACAGGGAACAGGCCTACGCACTATGGATGGCACTAACAGTAAAATGGCAAGTCACCAAGGAATGAGGAGGGGCACACACCGCCAACTGCAGCACACCTGGGACCCATGCAGCCCTGACCTGAAGTGAATACTAACAAGCTAGGTAAGCAGTATTTCCCATTCAAACCCTTAGCCACCAGAGGACCTACGCTGCTATGTCTGGCCTGGCCTAGGGGCACCCAAGGACACACAACCACCACCCGGATACCACCCCACCAGCCGTAAGTTGTAATGATAGCCATTGCACTTACCTCCTTGTGGCTGCTGTGATGCCCTCAAGCGCCCATCCAGCTCAGGGCAGGCCACCGCCGGTATGGGGCCATCAGGGGGGTCAGGGTCCGACGGGCACCCCTTCCTCGTTGGGAGGCCATCCCCAGCTGGGCCTCCGCGGTCTTTCGTGCCCAGTATCTCAGGTCCTCCCACTGCTTCCGACACTGGGTGCTCAGCCTGCTATAGACCCCAGGGTCCGTACGTCCTTGGCGATGGCACGCCATATTCCCTTCTTTTGATGGGCGCTGACCTGCAGATGCAATACAGACCCATTGAACACCATTGGACAAACAGTCCAGCCTGTCATACAAATGGCCCACCATAGTTGTTTGCATCACCACTGGCACACACATAGTCCGACCCACAACATGTACACCGCCAAGAGGACATCCACTACCCCCTTACACAAGGCCTTCACACACAACTCCAAGCATTCATGCCACTTGCATTGTGCACAAGGTGTACTCACCTGTTGGTCTGGATGCCCATACAGCAGTCTGTACTGGGGTAGAACCCCACCCGCCAGTCGCTCCAATTCCTCAGAAGTGAAGGCTGGGTCCCTTTCCCTGGTCACACAGTCCATGGTAGGTTCCAGACACAGGTCACAGCAGCACATGTAGTGTAGGTCCTCTCCTATGGAAGGTCAGGAAACAAGTGAGGAATGAGATAGAAAATGACGGTCACGTCTGCGGCGGTGCATACCGTCACCTCCTGCATAGATCACCACTGGCCACTGTACCCCATAGGGCCCAATATTAACCAATGAGGAATTGCACGGCGTTTCACGACCTCCTACTGCCACGCGCACAACGTCAGCGGCATTACCTCACTTCCACCGGTCCCTAAACACAGGACAGTCGGTCGCCATTTCAGGGGGTGTGAACAGGCCTATCGATTATTGCTGCGTCACAGGATAGATAGGCACATACTTCACAAATTACACTGTCCTATAACATGTTTGCACATTGTGGAATGCTGTTGTGGCTCCATTGTTCAGTTTGTGACAGCCTACTCATTCTTGTGTGCCTTAGATACCGACAGCTGTGGATGAATAGGAGATGGAGACATACCCCCTTGTACAGACCCCTGGTGGACTTGGCTACACTGGAGGACAGGCACATAATACTCTCCTATAGACTGGGCAGGGCCACAATCATAGAGCTGTGTGGCCAATTGAAGCCTGACCTGATATCTGCTATCTGTCACCCCACTGGGATCCCCCCTCTTGTGCAAGCGCTATCAGTGCTCCATTTCCTGGCAACTGGTTCTTTCCAAGTGACAGTGGGCTTGGCAGCAGGAATGTCACAGCCAATGTTCTCAAACGTGCTGACAAGAATGTTGTCTGCCCTGATAAAACACATGTGCAGCTACATTGCATTCCACCAGGTTGAGGATTTGACCACTGTAAAGGCCGGATTCTATGCAATGGGACATATCCCCAATATAATTGGTGTGATTGACGGAGCACATATTTCATTTGTGCCCCCCCACCAGAATGAACAGGTGTTCAGGAATCGTAAGAGTTTCCACTCTATGAATGTGCAGATGGTGTGCTTGGCAGACCAGTTCATCTCTCACGTCAATGCTAAGTACCCTCGGTCGGTGCATGATGCCTTTGTCATGAGGAGTAGCAACATCCCAAATGTGATGGCCAAACTACAAAGGCACAGGGTGTGGCTAATAGGTGAGCCCTGGTTCCCACCCAGTATATGTTGGTGTATGGGTATGGTGTGGGCCATACACGATAGTGTATGGCTAAATGTTGTCCCTCAATATTTTCAGGAGACTCTGGTTACCCAAACTTATCATGGCTGCTGAACGCTGTGAGGAATGCTAGGACAAGGGCAGAAGAACGCTATAATGAGGCACATGGGCAAACCAGAAGGATTACTGAGAGAACCTTTGGCTTCCTGAATGCCAGGTTCCAGTGCCTCCATCTAACAAGTGGATCCCTGTGCTACTCACCCGAGAAGATCTGGCAGATAGCAGTGGCATGCTGCATGTTGCACAACCTGGCCCTCAGACGCCATGTCCCTTTTCTGCAGGAGAAGGAGATTGGAGATGCCCCTGTGGCAGCAGTGGAAACCCTGTGGACAGTGAGGATGAGGAGGCAGAGGATGAGGATGAGGACAACAGAACAACTGTAATCCATCAGTATTTCCAATGACACAAAGGTGAGACAGTGTAACTTTACATTTCAATGACTTTGGTTGTATTCTTTGTGGCACTGGAATGCTGGTATTTGCCACCTTTATACCACCTTTATGCCCACTTGCTGTTGCCTCTGGCTATTCATTTTGCAGATGCTGGTGATATGACACATTCCCCTGGTGTGATCACAACAGCCAACTACAGGTCATTCATTCTATGCTCATTCTATGTACAGTTCATTTGCAATGGTTGTAGCTGTTTCAATCAATACAAATTTGCAATACATGAAATACTAGTAGTCAGGTTTTGTTCAAGGGTGTTTATTGTAGTGCTAAAATATAGAGGGGAAAGTACAATGGAATGGAGTGATGATAGAGCAAAGTCCAGGGTATTGTTCCAGTCTGTTTGTAGCACAGGTACATTGTCCATGGGGACATAGGAAGGGGAGCAATGGCAGTTCAAGGTCGACAAGGTGACTGAGTGGGACACAAGGGGGACAATCAGGAGAGTCTCATTTTCTGGCGGTGGTCTTGGCAAGTATCTCTGGCTTCTGTCTGGTTCGCAGGGAATGTCTGCGGGGTGGTTCACCTTCTGCAGGGGGAGGGGTGCTGGTGGCCTTTTGGTCCTGTAGCGGGGCCTCCTGGCCACTAGCCGCAGCAGAAGTAGAGATCTGTTCAGATGACTGGCTAGTGGTAGGGGCCTGCAAGTCCTCCCTGATCCCTTGATACTGTCGCTCCTGCAGCCGCCTGTACTCCTGCACGTTGTCTAGGTTCTGGCCCATCGAGTCCTGGGAATGTTGGTAGGCTCCCAGGATCTCAGAGAGTGCCTCCTGGAGAGTCGATTCTCTGGTCCTGTCCTCCCCCTGGCACACAGCAGTCTTCCCAGTGTCCCTGTTGGCCTGTGCCTCTGTCCCCTGAATGGTGTGCCCACTGCCACTGACGGCAGGTCCCTGATTGTCTTGTGTACGAGGTGTGGCCTGGGGTCCCTGTACAGGTGGGTACACTACTGATTGAGGTGTCCTGGGGACAGAGGTGTGTGGACGCTGGGTGGGTGTTGTGGTGTTGGTTCCTGATGGGGGAGGCTCTGTAGTGGTCTGTGACTGGGCTTGAGTGACCGACTGTCCAGTGGTTCCTGATGGTCCAGGTAGATCGTCCAGATCCCGAAGTCCAGAGTTACTGTCATCACTGTGGGCCTCTTCTGTTGGGGGACTGCATAGTGGTGGCACCTCCCCTCCAGTGACACTGGCTGGGGTACCTGTGGGAATGTAAATGATGTATTATGCTTCAGATGTCTGACATTTGTACTTCTGTAGATTCTTCTCTATGGTTGTTGTTCCCCTGCCAGCATTTGCTTGTGTATGTTGGTGTATAGTGGTTATGATAGTTTCCCTATGCTGTGCATGCTTTGGTGATGAATGTCCATGCAGGGCTGGGAGGGGTGTCCATGCATTGGTACAGCATGCAGGGCTTGGCATTGGGATTAGTGTGATGTGATGATGGAGTGTGTGGGATGGAGTGGAGTGATGGGAGTGAGGGTGTGGGTGTGTGGTGGCATGCAGATATGGGGGGTGATAATTGTTAAAAGTTGACTTACCAGTGTCCAGTCCTCTGCCAACTCCGACGAGTCCCTCAGGATGCAGTATTGACATGATCTGCTCCTCCCATGATGTGAGTTGTGTGGGAGTAGGGGGGTCCACCGCCAGTCCTCTGTATAGCAAGCTGGTGACTTGCTGCTCTGGAACGTACCTTCCCCCGTAGGTCGTTCTACCTCTTCCTGATGTCGTCCCTTCTTCTTGGGTGCTGTCCCATGGCGTTGACCCTGTCCACGATTCTCCGCCATAGCTCCATCTTCCTTGCTATTGATATCTCCTGCACCTGTGATCCAAATAGCTGTGGCTCTACCCTGACTATTTCCTCCATCATGACCCTTAACTCCTCCTCAGTGAAACAGGGGTGCCTTTGTGGTGCCATCAGTGTTATGTGATGTGTGTTGGTGAGCGTGTGTTAGGTAATGTGTTGGGGTGTGTGATGTGGAGTGCGTGAGGGGTGAATGGGTGTGAGTGGTGTGAGTGTCTAGTTGTCGCAGTGGTCTTGGTGTCAGTCTTGTGGCAGTGATTTGTATTCGTAAAGGGTTGTGGGTATTGTGGGTGGGTGTTTTATAGTGGTGTGGGTGTGGTGGGTGTATGGGTGTCAGGTGTGTGTTGTTTGAATTGGCCAATGTGGTGTTGTTTTGTCTGTGGGTGCCCATTGTGAGCGCAGCGGTATGTACCGCCAATGGTTTACCACCGTTGAATGTCCGCTGTGGTGATTCGTGGGTCATAATGTGATGGACGTTGTTCTGTTGACTTAATGGTGTGGGTTTTGGGACCGCCACTTTTCCACTGCCCTTTGGTCTGGCGGATTTGTGTATGTGGCTGTATTCTGTCGGATTGGTGTGTGTGTGTGTCATAATATGGTGAACGTATATTCACCAGTGCGGTGGTAAGTTGGAGGCGGTCAGCACGGCGGTAAGCAGCATTTACCGCCAATGTCATAATGAGGGCCTATATCCGCCTCCGTCCTCCTATACACCCTAAGGACAGCCCCTCACTTGATCTTATCCAATATTCCATTCATGTTCCACAACACTATTTTGCAGAGGTGGTCGCTCCTCAATCCAGTTCCAGGCTGCCTCTGGGGAGTCAAAGAAACAGGATTTACCCTGAAAGATAACCTTTAGGCGGGCCCGGAATAAAAGCATTAGGAGATGCCTACAGCCCTGAGCTTGCTTTTGGCCTCTTGAAAGGAGAGACGTTGTAGTTGCACTTTTAAGGTGTAGTCTTGAAAAACCATCACTGGAGTAGATTGTCACATCAAATGCTATATCTTACATGCTGCTCTTAGGATTGCATCTCTGTCAGCGTAATTAAGCACCTGCACAATGAACAATCTGGGCGGGGTCTCACCACCGATTTTGCAGTTAGGGCCATATGAGCATATTCAATAATAAAGTACACTGATGCATCTTCCTTTGAGACCCAACTCGCCAGCCAGTCCCACATCATGTTGGTAGGGGTAGCTCTCTCAGCCCCTTCGAGGATGCCCACTACTCTCAAGTTATTCCTTCTTGACATCCCCTCCATGTCCTCAGCTCTAGCCTCCAGCTGACTCAACAACCGCTGCAGTGTTGCCAAATGCTCCTCATGGGACTTTACCGTGTCCTTCGTTTCTGAAAGCCGGCCTTTCACTTTGGTGACTCTGTGGGTAGTATAACGGAGGTTCTGACAGATCAATGCCAGATTTACCTTTGATTCCCCATCTTGCCCGCCAAGGTGACCTTGAGATCCTGAATAACTTGTAGCATAGATAATGTCTGGGCACCCCCCTCCATCGAAGGGGCCCCGCCATTCACCCCGCCTCTCCTGTAGGGGTGTTGTGTTTGGTATATTTGTCTATCTTCTGTTGGGAAGCCCCAGGTGTTGGTTTATTGCATGGATACTCAAAGTACGTCCCGTGGGCCTCATGCGGCCCCTCTGACATTTACATGCGGCCCTTCCAGCAACAGGAGCACTGGGCAGCTGTTTGCTCGACTCTGCACTAACAATAAAAATATGAAATACAGCACAATTATTTATTTCAAGCTCATTGGTGTTAAAGAAAGGAGGTAACTAGGGACTCCTGCACTTAACTTTAGAAACACCTTCATTTCTAAAGACATCTTGCAACACAAGTGTAAAACTAAGACAGCCTCTTCAAAATTAAAAAAGTGTATTTAGTTAACATGTAGATCATTTTCGCCTTAGTACAATTTATTTTATCAGTGCATTGAGATGTATCCATTTAAAAGTGATACTTTTCAAACATAAATTTTGGAAACATACATTTGGAAACATTATTTATTTCCCTTACCCTGAGAACACCACCAATAGTAAATTAAAGAGACAAGTCACTTGGTATGTGCGCTTTATGGGTGGCCTGGGTTCCTATCATACATGAGCAACATTCCACTTTAATAAATCAAACATAGAAGCAGGTTTTGTGCAGCGCACACCATGAATCATGTATTTCGCGGTCATCTTAAATGTGATAATGCAGAAAAAGTAGTGAAAGTGAGATTAAACAATTGCCTAGGATCACACAATTTGGAAATGTGGGTAAGCCGGGATTAGCTCCAGGTTTTCTGGGTTCCCATTGTTTATTTTAGCCACTAGATGTATATAATTTGCTTCTCCTACCACCTTGCCACCAATCCCCCCAGCCACCCCACCTGACTGCCACTGCCCTGGCATCAATGCGGCCCCCAGGCATGTCCCAGACCAAACTTTTTGGCCCCTGGGAAAATGTTTGCGAGTACCCATGGTTTATTGCTTGCTATGCCGGAACGCAGTTATAGCCAGCCCACTGCCCTCCCGCTCAACTTCTCTCTGAGAGTGTCCCATAGTCAATACCAGGACCCGCTGTGAAGCCGTGCACTCCCTTCCAGACTGCCACACGGGCCTCTATGTCAGTCTCCAGGGCCTGCTTGCATTAAGACCTTCACTATCACTGACCCCAAGGCTCCAAAACGCTACCAACAGAGCCGCCAGACACGAAGGCGCTAAAACATTAGGATCTAGTATGCACCAACTTCTCCTCTCAGCAGATCCAGAGAGGCTCCCCGCCTCCAAATGGCCATCAAGGAAAAAGTCCACTGCCACCAACAGGGACCAGGCCATGGGGGGAGTCGTTTTAGTTTTCAGTTCCTCTTTGGTTCACTAAGCACCCCCCTATCCTTCATACACTCCAGTGTGCCCTTCAGGTACCAAGCACCAGTGCCAGAGTACATATGGGGGGGATGGGCGGGAGGAGGAATCCCCAATAAACAGGCCTGCACTGCCTCCAACAATTCTGTACTGACCCACCTTGCCTTTCACCCAGTGCTTCATTTGTAAATAAAAAGGTGCTGGTGCCCAAAGCCCTCCTTTTAAACATGCCGCTGCTGCAATTAAATGGGTGAACACGAAATACTGAAGCAGCGTAATCCTAAAGCCATCTCGGGCCTCTTCAATCCATATAAATCCACTCCCTGCCTCTTCAGCTCATACTTGCAGTTTCTGTTTTCTCCCTTTGTGACACTTTTTCGTTTTTCCCTTCCTCTGTCTTTCCCATTGTGTCTTTTGCTCAAAGCAAATGCTTGAGGCAGAAGAGCAAGCCCGGCCCTCAAAAATAAGTGCTGGTGCTCAGCACTGGAAACAACAAGCACAAATTAAGCACTGCTTTCACCTCCTGTCCGCTAATTTCAGCATTCCTCACCACGTCCTCACCATGTACGCGCACGCTGCAGCTCTCACTGCTGATCCGCGAGTGCCATTTGCCTCCCTGTCCTCAGGTCTAGGCCCAGCAATGAAACCCCCATCTATGCAATTAGAGGGCTCGAGCAGCCCGCCGCCTCACCTCCTCACTGAGTCTGCCATGGCCACGCTCACACCAGCAGCCGCTGCATGAGTAGCTCTGCCCGTCTACCTACTGCCAGTCGAATCAGGCTTTGTGGGTGATCTGTGCAGACCACATGCGTGCTTGACCCGCCTCAAAGCCCACGGGGAACTAAGGTATTTAGGTATGGCCTGCACAAGTGGTGTAGCTCTGTCACAGAACGACTGCCATGTTCTGCAGCGTAGCCACATCCCTCCAGTGATATATAAATATATATATATATATATAGAGAGAGAGAGAGAGAGAGAGATAGACAGCTCTTATCTTAATATATTTAGCCTTTCATCCTCCTTTCATTTGTCTATCCTTTCACTTTTTAATTCATTTCCATCTTTTCATCCATCCCTTTACCTTTCCATCCAGCCATACTTTCTACAATCCACCAATCTATGGGGGTGATTCCAACTCTGGCTTCCCGCTGGGCTGGCGGGCGACCGCCAGAAGGCCGCCCGCCAGCCCAGCGGGAAACCCCTTCCCACGAGGAAGCCGGCTCCGAATGGAGCCGGCGGAGTGGGAAGGTGCGACGGATGCAGTTGCACCCGTCGCGAATTTCAGTGTCTGCTAGGCAGACACTGAAATTCTTTGTGGGGCCCTCTTACGGGGGCCCCACGACACCCCATACCGCCATCCTGTTCCTGGCGGGCGAACCGCCAGGAACAGGATGGCGGTATGGGGTGTCGGAATCCCCATGGTGAGAGGATTCCATAGGGCAGCGGAAAACCGGCGGGACACCGCCGGTTTTCCTGTTCTGACCGCGGCTAAACCGCCGCGGTCAGAATGCCCTGCGGGGCACCGCCAGCCTGTTGGCGGTGCTCCCGCCGACCCCGGCCCCGGCGGTCAATGACCGCCGGGGTCGGAATGACCCCCTATGTGTCCTTTCACCTTTTCAAGTGCACATCCTTTCGCATGTCCACCCATCTACATATCCATGAACCCATCCATTCTTTCACCCATCCATCCTTACACACTTCTGTTTTCCATCCTTTCACTCATCTTCCCTTTTTTACCATCATTCTATTCATTCATCATTTCACCTATCAGTCTTTTCTCTCTTCCATCCTTACCCCTCCTATTTATTCTTCCCTTCACCCTTCCACCCATTAATTTGTACACAATTGCTTCCTTTTACTCTTCTATGATAGCCTTCATCTTTTCTTCTTTCTTCCATTTACATTTCCTCCCATTCTTTCACCCTTTCTTCCTCGTCCCAGTCTTCCCCATTGTGTATACCTTCATGTTATCTAATCTATAACGTTTACTTTCTTACCTTTCTCTGTTATGCCATTTTTTATGTCTGGCTTGACAGTGCAGCTGCCACCAGATGTAATGTGATCAATATAAAATAGAGGTTGTATGAGTACTAGAGAGAGGTTTTTTGGCTCTGGACATGGTTTGGTAATCAGGAGTACACGTTTTAATTGGGCAAAAGTTGTGTCCTTCCAGAAAAGAGTGCTTGCCCATTACACAGCTGTGATTATTATAATATTTTATTTGATTATCCAGCTGCCTGAGCCAGCAGCTGTATGGCTGCTTAGAGAAGGCTCACTAACAGCTATAAAGTATCAAGCTTACAGTGGAATGGAGCATTTAGGAGAATATCTTTCAGGAGGCTGACATAAATCACTGTATTGCTGTTGAAGTGTCTTAGATAACGACATAATTTGTGTGTTAGTTATGCTCTGACAGCAGTACAGATAGTAAAATGGCATACATGAGGAATTAATTCGATCATTAACTTCAGACTTAGAGTGCAGTAGTGTTTTAAAATGCCCCATGCTACCCTATTCTGCATGCAGTGTTACATATTGTGTTTCTTTTTAATTTCTACACTGTCTTTGTTGCAAAACCTCACAACTTCTCCAATCCATCACTTCTTTTTCACGTTTCCACCCACTGCACAAGTATTTAATTTTTCTGTGAGAGGTAGGCATTGCATCAGCTGTGTGTAATATTTGGCTGTGACTCCAAGGTCTAGGAGATTACACATCTTTACTTCAGTGGATTCTGGTGCTTGGAGCCAGTTGCTGTAAATGTAATAGCAGAGTCAAAGTGTGCACTAATGCCTTACAGCAGGATTCTATTGTGTGTAGTGCCTAGAAGTGCATCACTCTATATAAGGCGTTCAGTTAGGGGCATGTTAAGCCAATAATGGCTGATATGTGTCCATGTTGCAGGGTGCACTGTTGTGTTCTTCAGTTTGAATGTTCTGTGCTCATTTATCCACTGCACAGTGCACTGAAAATGTAAATTTGTTTGGCGACCCCCAAAATGTTGCTTTCACTAGTGTATCAATGCAGATGGCATGATCACACAAACTTAGTGCAGTTCCAGAAACACTGTAACTATAGCTAAATATTTACGGAGAGAATGTTGTTAAACCCCATGAACCAGTTTAAGCAACAGAGAAAGGACGCATGTTCAATCAAACCTAGACAAGAAAATTAGTTGTGTGTTGGGTTTAATAATGAAGATGCACTAGATTGTTTATCAGTCTTGCCTGTGAAATACCTCAGAAACAGCACTTTTAATACGCAGTTCCCTAGCATGGTGCAATCATGATAGATTAGCCGAATTAGTTAATGTATATAATGCGGAAATCATTGTAGGAGCTGTTTATAACACAGTGGCAAAATAATATTTATTTTATAGAGAAAGGGAGCGGAGTGATTAGGTCGTTAGTTGTGGCATCAGAAATGATGTGTTCTAATCCTTACTTGCCCACGTGGTGTGATCATAGGCAAATGACACTCAGTTCTGTCTTCCACAGTGCTATCATAAGTGTTGTTGGAAGCATAAATGCTCCGGAAGAGAGGCGCAGCATACTTTTAACTTCTATTATAGAGGGTGGTTCTAATTAAAAAATAGCAAACATCCCGCAGTTATACTAAAATGATAGTGCTTGCCTGCATTTTACTTTTCATTTCTACTATACATTCTTGTTTAAACTGCTTGTGTAAAAAATGATGACCACTTAGTTCCAAAAGGTTCTCAGTCATGCACCATGTAAGCACCATTTTCAGTCATATTTTCTCCTTTGTGTAGTGTGAGCGTACCCAGGCTTATCTGTTTAGTTATAGTAACTAATGAGCAGACGCGTCCTTAAGGCCAATGAACCTTTTGATTTGTTTAAGATGATCATAACCTATGTAGCACATAAAAGATATCAATTAAGCAATACAAATCATTAGGGAGTCAGTAAAGAATGCACCATGAACCATTTCATTTGGCCATGAATAACCACACCATAATTATCAGTGTAAAAGTTATATTAACAACGCTAAGATCACGTAAATTAGTCTCAAAACCATATGATAAAAATATTAAAAAAACATGGGCTGTCCGAAACGCCTAAAGAATCTTAGTTTTATCAGAGCTACAACAACTATGACTTCAATAGCATTGGTACAAATCAGTAGTAATAGTAATTGAGCAAGCATAATAACATACATTTGATCAGCAATTGAATGTTGCCAGTTCGTTGTCAAAACATATGAATAGAAGAAAATACTTCACTAACTCCAGATTAGCATTAACATGTTGGGCTTCATGCAAAAGTTTTAGGGCCAGATGTAGGAAGGCATTAGCGTGCTCGCAAACAGCGAAAAACGCGGTTTGCGAGGCGCTAATGCCCTCACGCGATGCAGAAACACACATTGCGAGTCGGCACCGACTCGCAAAATGTGTTTCAGACTTGCAAATAGGAAGGGGTGTTCCTATTATCCAGAACCTGTAGAAGACTTGGGGGGTCATTACGACCTTGGCGGGCGGCATCAGCCGCCCGCCAAGATCTGACCGCCATGCGGCCGCACCCCCGCCACAGCCATTTGGAGATCCCCGCTGGGCCGGCGGACGGAAACCTGGTTTCAGCCCGCCGGCCCAGCGGGGATCATGGCCGCAGCGGTGTTGCGGCCGTGCGACGGCTTCAGTTGCACCCATTGCGCTTAAGCTGCATGGGGCCCTGTCAGGGGGCCCCTGAACTTCCCATGCCATTGGCAAACATCCCTCAGTTATACTAAAATGATAGTGCTTGCCTGCATTTTACTTTTCATTTCTACTATACATTCTTGTTTAAACTGCTTGTGTAAAAAATGATGACCACTTAGTTCCAAAAGGTTCTCAGTCATGCACCATGTAAGCACCATTTTCAGTCCCCCAGGGGCCCCACGACTCCCCGTACCGCCAGCCTTTTCAAGGCGGTGCAAACTGCCAGAAAAATGCTGGCGGTCGGGGACTCGTAATCCCCTGGGCAGCGCTGCAAGCAGCGCTGCCCAGGCGGATTATCATTGCCGGGGCAAAAATGGCGGAATACCGCCGGCCCCGTAATACGCCTGGAAGCACCGCCAGCCTGTTGGCGGTGCTTCCGTCGTTTTAGCCCTGGCGGTCCTGTACCGCCAGGGTCAAAATGACCCCCTTGGTGTATTCGCCAACCAGGTATCCAGAGGTGAGAAGTCCAGCGCAGTACGTAACAGATTGCAACGCCAAAAGACTCTGCGTTGCAAGATCGCCATGGAAGATCCACAGGGAGAGGCGTCAGAAAATGCTCAAGCCAAGTTGCAGACTGTCCAACAACAAGCTCAAGAGTTACAACAGTTACGGGCAGAGAACACTGCGCTACGACAGGTCTTGTCTTCCCGATCAATGGACATACCACCCGTATCTGCCTCTGCTCCTCGATATTCCGGAGATCCTCTAAAGATGAAGGAATTTTTGGATGCCCTGACGGTTTTCTTTGCCTTTCGTCCACTCCAGTTTTCTTCGGATAAAGCTAAGGTGGGCTATCTGATCAGCGCCTTTTCTGGTCCGGCGCTTGCTTGGGCGACTCCTCTGGTTTCTGCAGAAGACCCAGTCCTGGCTAACTATTCCGCTTTCCTGACTCTTTTCAAACAAATGTTTGAGAGACCTGGGGTAGAAGCAGCAGCTGAAGAAGCCTTATGTGACATTCAGCAGGGTAATCAGGATGTTCTGCAGTATATAACCCGCTTCAAACAGCTGGCAGCTGAAACCTCCTGGGTGGAACGCACCTTCATAACCCTTTTCCGCCGAGGCCTGCGTGAAAAAATTAAAGATGAGCTTGTACATTCTTCTCCAGCTTGTTCTTTGATGGAATTAATGGATCAATCTATGAACATTGAATATAGACTTCGAGAGCGCAAGATGGAGAGACGTAGAACGCGAGCTCCATACCAGTCTGGTACCTTTCGTGCTAGCAGTCGGCGAACGGAAGATATTCCATCCGAAGCCCCTCCAACTCCCCCTGAAGAACCCATGCAGATAGATCTGGTTCATGGGCCATTGACGGAGTCAGAAAGGGATGAACAACGACGAAAGGGACTTTGTCTGTACTGTGGTAAGGCTGGCCACATGATCCGTAGTTGTCCGGTATGTCCCTCAAGACCTGCGGGAAACGCCAGCTCCCGTCCCCTGTAAGGAGGAAGGAGACGGGAGGAGCTGAAGTACCATCAATACGTTCCTCCAAAGAAAGCATGTCCACCCTGTTTATCCTCTCGGTCAAGTTACAAAGTTCACAAGATCAGGAAGAACACCGAGTAGAGGAATTCCCCGCATTTTTAAAGAGACTCCTGAGCAGGTTCACACAGTGGATGGCTCTCCGTTAACCTCAGGACCTGTGGTGGCCTCAACTCCTACTCTTTGTTTGACATTTGAGGGGCATCAAGAACATGTTGCCTTTGATCTCATAGCCTCACCAAATCACATCATTATTTTGGGAATACCCTGGTTAGCCCGACACAATCCCTATATCAATTGGGAAACAAGAACTATATCCCTAACATCTTCATTTTGTCAACAGAATTGTTATTCCACTACTTCTTATTGGACTACCAAAAGGTCCTGTCAGTCAACTAAGGATAACACTAACTCTTATCAATATGATCCAGGGAGTTCCAGATTGTTATCAGGAATATATCAGGATTTTTCAGAAACCTAGTAATCCTATTTTGCCGCCTCATCGCAGTTATGACTGTGCTATTCCTTTAATTCCTGATGAAGTCGTCCCCTTTGGTCGAATGTATTCTCTGACAGACCAAGAAAAGAAGGTGCTAAAGGAATATTTAGACGATAACTTGCACAACGGTTTGATTGCTCCTTCCACGTCCCCGGCTGGGGCTCCTCTCTTCTTCGTCCCAAAGAAGACCAAGGATCTGCGTCCTTGTGTTGACTTTCATGAACTCAACAGAATAATGATTAAGGATCGAGATCCGCTGCCTTTAATCAGAGATATATTGGATGCCATTCAAGGAGCCAAGATGTTTACCAAATTAGACTTACGGGGTGCCTATCATCTCCTTCGGATCAAGGAAGGAGATGAATGGAAGACAGCTTTCCGTACCCCTTTTGGGCACTATGAGTACTGTGTCATGCCTTTTGGACTGACCAACGCCCCTTCTGTTTTTCAACGATTTATGGATTCGGTGTTCTCTGGTGTACTCAACCAATATGTAGTCATTTATTTGGATGATATCTTGATATATTCCTGTGATCCTGAGCAACATATAAATCATGTCATGCAAGTCCTGGAAAGACTCAAGAAAAAACAATTGTTTTGTAAACCCGAGAAGTGTGAGTTCCATAAATCTGAAGTAAAGTATTTGGGGTTCTGTATTAATCAACACGGAATATCCATGGATCCTGACAAGGTCAGTGCCATATTAGATTGGCCTTCTCCAACGTCCATTAAGGAAACCCAATATTTCCTTGGTTTATCAAACTTTTATCATCAGTTTATTCAGAACTTTGCCCACCTACAAAGTTTCATAACAGAAACAATTAAGAAAGAGAACCTGAAGAAGGGTTTCGTTTGGACCAAGGAAGCTGAACGCGCGTTTCAAGAATTGAATCCAGCCTTTACCCAAGCACCCGTGTTGCGTCATCCTGACAATACCAAGAAATTTATTGTTGTGACTGATGCCTCAGACAGAGCTATTGGGGCAGTTCTGCTACAAAAACAAGACAACGATGGACTGGAACATCCTATCTTTTATCTGTCTCATATCCTATCAGAGGCTGAACGCAATTATTCTGTACTGGAACAAGAACTACTCGCGCTCAAAGTAGCTTGTAAAGAATGGAAGCATTTCTTGATGGTTTCCAGAGAGCCTTTTGAAGCCAGGACTGATCATCGTAATCTCCAATGTCTTCGGAGTTTTCAGTGTCGGATTAGTCGTCAGGCTCGATGGGCTTTCTTCTTTAGCCAGTACAATTTCGTGATCACGCACATACCTGGTTCCCAGAATTCAGTGGCGGATGCCTTATCCCGCAGATATCCTGACATAGTCTAGCAGAATCATCAGAGCTACTCAATCTTTTCAAGAACGCGTTCAATCCGAGTACCAGTTTCTGTCTGCTTCAGAATGGGATAGAGTGACTCCTTTTTTTCAGAAGAAGGACAACTACTTCTATCATCAACATGCTCTTTTTCTACCTACCAAGAAAGTGCAGACAGAAGCTATACAAATGTGCCATGATTATCTTATAGCCGGTCATCGAGGTACCAGGAAGACCCAGGAGCTGCTTCAGCGATCTTTTTTGGTGGCCTTCGCTTAAGACAGACACTGAAACCTATGTGTCAGCATGCCCAGTCTGTGCTCAGACTAAGACACCCCGAACTAAGGTGGCAGGTTTATTAAGACCTTTACCCGTTCCTTCCGCTCCTTGGTGTACTCTATCCACGGATTTCATATGCTCTCTACCTACCTCCTCTGGTAATCATGGTGACCGTAGATTCATTCACCAAGATGGCCCATTTCTCAGCCTTGAAGAAACTACTGACGGCCCCAGAAATGAGTCGTATTTTTCTGCAGGATATTTTTCGCCTCCATGGTCTTCCGCAAGAGGTAATTTCAGACAGAGGACCTCAATTTGTATCACGTTTCTGGAGGGCCTTTTGTGCCTTATTTAACATTGAGATTTCTTTATCCTCTGGTTTTCACCCACAAACTAATGGGCAAACTGAAAGAGTGAATCAAGAACTTCAGCAGTATCTGAGATGTTACTGCAATGCCACACAAAGCAATTGGTCGGAGTATCTTGCTCTTGCCGAGTTCTCCTATAACAACACAATACATAGTGCGACCAAGACCACACCCTTTTATTGTACCTATGGATTTCACCCGAGGACTCTCACTACTGTTTCCCGCACATCCTCTTCTGTGCCTGCTGTCACTTCTTTTTCACGATAGATCCGTTGAATCCAGGGCCTACTTCACACAACTCTCCTAGCTTCGAAACAAGCAATGAAACAAAAGGCGGATCGTTATCGACAAGCTGCACCTTTGTATCAAGTGGGCCACAAGGTGTGGCTTTCTTCCAGATTCCTACCTTCCCGGTTTTCCACCAATAAGTTCAAGCCACGATTTTATGGACCTTTTCGGATTTCGCAAGTCCTGGATCCTGTAGTTGTGCGTCTCCGCTTACCTCATACCTGGAGGGTTCATCCTCTTTTCCATGTGTCCCAGTTAAAACCTTTTGTTCCTGATCCATACCATCGCCAGTTCCAGCGTCCACCTCCTCTTTCTATTAACGGACAGCCTGAGTATGAAGTCCAGGAAATCTGTGACTCCAGAATTTTTTGACGCAAACTATAGTTTTTGGTCCATTGGAAAGTATACCGTCTCAGTGACTGTTCTTGGGAGGATGCTTCCTCCGTCCATGCTCCCCGTTTGGTCTGCCAGTTTTTTTACAGTCATCCTGACAAACCTGGTGCCTCGGGGAGGGGACCAACTGTAACGCCACACTCAGACGCGGCATCTCTTTCTATCATCGCGGATGGAATGCTCTACCGATACTCGGAGCGCCGTTCCCCATGTTTTTTGACTACTTATTCTGGGAAGCATATATTTCACTCCCGGTCGCGCTACACTTACCTATAGCCCTTTTTTTTTCTTCTTTTTGTTGTTGGTGGGTTGTCTGGTCTTTTTACCTGTCTCTGTCCATGTTGTGTCCATCTTGTCTTCTTCGTGTTTTTGTCCCAGCATGCTCTGGTTTTCTTTTATACTACTTTCTTTTTCCTATACTGGTCTATGGGCTCTTCCCAATTCAAGATGGTGTTCTTTCCTTTTCCTGTGATGTCACTTCCGTTTTCTCAGAATATAACTCAGTCCGTGTTGTTCCACCTTGCGTTGCAAACACTTCCTTCTGGTTGTGCTGTTCGCTCCTGTTCTTTGTTCTTGGTGCCAGCTTTTTGCCTTGGGAGATTTTTGTCTATTTTTGTTTCCTGTTGTTTAGTCCTGTTTTTTCTTGTTTTTCTTCAGGAGTTGTTTTTTTTTCCCTCTGGGACTCCTTCTGGAGGGTACGGTCTGCTTTGGCATAGCCCGTCAAGCGGCACCGTGGCTACTAGAAGGGGTCGCCCTTATCTGGGAGTATCCAGAACCTGTAGAAGACTTGGGGTATTCGCCAACCCGGTATCCAGAGGTGAGAAGTCCAGCGCAGTACGTAACAGCTCCGGCGGTGACGCTTAGGTGCTAGATTGGACTGGAGGTGCCGATGCGCCTCCCCTGCTCGCCGACCTCCTGCGGTGTATGAAGGGCCTGAAGCTCGCCGTGGTGACGTGCAATCCAGGGCAACCTGGTGCTGCCCCTCCATACGCTGGGCTCACTGCAGCTACCGGCGAGTGCTGGCGCAATCGCGCGCTGCAGCTGCTTGGCTCTGGACTGCCCTGCATGGACACCCATTGGGACAATGCCGTGATGAGAGGAGAGGCTGCTCGTGCTCCTGCGCCCCATTGACTCTGATGCGTATGGAAGCAGGCCTGTCTCACTCCTGGGCCTCTCGCTCATGAACTGGAGACTGTCCCTGTTGGCGGCTGTGCCCTCTGCGGTGGGGGCTCCTGTTTGACCTGTGGGCTGCCCCCTGTTGCTTCAAATCCCAGAGAACAGGGAATTGCTTCCCTCTGGAAACACTCAGATGTGCTGTATTGCATGGTCACCCTACCCACCTCCCACAGGCCTGTGCACGGTTTGACCTTCCTTGTGGTGTGGGCGAGACAGAGGAGGGGGCTGCTCGTGCTGCCATGTCTCCATTTCAGACGACACGTGCAAGCGCCCCCCCCCTGCCTACGTTGGCTGGGACGTGACTGCTGCCTGTGGCGATGCCCTGCAGCAGCATACACATTTACCTCTGGCACAAACATGACTTGATCTGGCCGCCTCTACTCCGGGATTGGCGTTAGGCCTTCATCGGAAGCGCTATATCCGGACAGTCACAAGTTGGACGCTGTGTTAGCGGCTGTGGAGCACATAGGCACCTCTCTGGAACAGGCCCGCACATCTCTTGAGGGCAAAATTGACAAGGTGACCAGTGAACTAATCTTGCTTCATGCGGACCACCGCAAATTGGCAGACAGAACATGCACGCTCGAGGACAGGCTTGGTGACGTCTCGGCTAGAGTCTTCGCTGCATGACACTTTGACCCAGATAGGTGAGCTGGAATATCGTGTTGAGGATGCTAAAGGCTGTACCAGGAGAAATAATATTCGGGTTATAGGCCTCCCGGAAGGCATGGAGTCACCTACTCTGAATCCTGGCTTCAGGGGCTAGTGCTGGAGGGATCTTTGACACCTTTCTTCTCAGTGGAGCATGCGCATAGGGTCCCTACCAGGGCGCACAGACCACGTCCCTTTCTGCTCCGTCTACTTCATTATGCAGACAGAGACAATATCCTCCGAGTGGTCAGGTCGATGCCCCCGATCAGAGTGGACAATGCCCAAGTCATGCTGTTTCCCAATTATATGCTTGCTGTACAAAAGGAACGCACCTCATATCTGCCTTTAAAACGTAAGCTCCGGGCTCTTAACCTCACGTACTCCCTCCTATTTCAAGCCAAACTTCGTATAACAGCTGAGAACAAGACACACTTTTTTACCACACCAGAGTCATCATGGGAGTGGCTAGAATCTACTGGTCGCATCAGCGGACGGGATGCGGAAACAGATCCATCAATAATGCAGGGCCGCCACCCCCGCAGGAGACAAAGCTGCAGAAATCAAGCAGCTAGCCCGAGTAAGGTGAAGCATGTTCCCGATCTGGAGCTGATCATACAGCAGCATCGCTGTGCGTTGCAATCGGCGGTGGCTATTATTGTACTCCCGGTCGTTTCGGAAGTGGAGACAGAACTTTCACAATCCAATTCCGAGGAACCTTCCTCTCTCGAGAACTCATCCGAGGTGGGATCCCCGGCTAACCTGGAGGTGACACCTAACATGGCAGATTATCTACTCTAACGTTAATACATTGACCTCTGCCTGCTGATATCGCTCTCAGACGGTATCATCAGGAGGTTGGTCCTCCCCAACTACCGCAGGTTTTATAGATGGTAGTGGTGCCGATGCTACCTATTCCATGACCCGGCGGGGAATCTGCCTGCCATGGAACAGTCCTTGACATTTCTGGGCACTGGCTCCCTGCGGGGTGCTTTGCACTCCTGTTCTCTTCTTCCGCTCCACTTCCATTGGCCCCCTACGTTCATATTACCCGGGGGACCTGCTCTATCCTACGATCACCTGCAACTCAACTTGCGTATCCCACTCTCCTAATAGTGGAGACCTATTGTTCGCACCTGTTCTGTTAACTCTACGAGTTGCTCAGTTTGGGCAGATACCAGTTGTCCCTCTGCTCTAATGGTATTTTCTTTGTTAGTTTTGGAATGGAGTCTGGAACCTCTCAGCATACCGATCTGCCGGAGCCCCGCTATTGGAAATACAATCTCTCACATACACGACACCCAGCCGATTACTCGCTATTGTTACAATGACCCACCATGAACCCCTATTCCGTCCTTATGTGGAATGTGCGAGGCATACACACGCCAACACGCAGATATTCCATATACTCATTTCTTAAAAGACACTCAATACACATAGCTTTCTTGCAGGAAACACACCTCGCACAGCCTGAGGTGCCTCGCTTGCGGCAACGATGGAGGGGACAGCTGTACGCGACAGGTTATTCTTCCTATGCCAGAGGTGCTTTTGTTTGGATTAGGCGGGGCACCCCCTTTGCGGCAGAAGATCAAATTATTGACGAACAGGGGCGCTATGCCTTGGTGCGGGGACGACTTGCGGGCCGAACCCTGATGTTGGGCTCCATATATGCACCAAATACAGATCAGGCCTCCTTCCTCCACTCACTATCAAGTCAGCTTTCAAGATCAAGTGGCTGCCCTAGGCTACTGGGGGGGGGGGGGGGTTTCAATAGTGTGCTGGATCCCAACTTGGACCCATCCTTGCCTCCCTCCGGTGCCTACTATGGTTGCTGTGTGTGCTGACTTCCTGGATTCAGAATTGGCGTCTGCTAGATATTTGGCGCCACCGTAATGCTAACGCCAGAGTCTACTCATATTACTCTGCCTGCATCACCTGCATGTTCATTTTGATAGACTTCTATGCACAACTAATTTATATCCTGCAGTGTTGGATACGGACTATTTAGGTCATACTCACTCGGATCACAACCCACAATTCCTGCAATTGGGATGGGACATCTCTCCCTCATGTGTTCCTACCTGGAGGCTACGACCTGAGCTTCTGGAGAATGAAGCATTTAGAGCCTCATTGGATGGAACGATCCCTAAATACTTCGAACATAACACAGGCACAGCATCCTCCAGTTTGATTGAATGGGATGCATTTAAGGTCTTCATAAGGGGCCACTGTGGGTACGCAATGGAATCTGCATCGCACTACTGAGAGTGCTCTCACAAAGGTGGAACTCGAACAGAATACTACTCAATAGTCTTCAGGAATGACACAATCATCATCAGCCCGGGCTGAGCATATATCCCTTTTAGAGAGACTAAGGGCTAGATGCAGGAAACACTTTGCGAGTCGCAAACGGCAAAATCTGCTGTTTGCGACTCGCAAATGCGTGTTTCCAATGCAGAAATGCATTTTGCGAGTCGGGACCGACTCGCAAAATGCATTTCAGAATCGCAAATAAGAAGGGGTGTTCCCTTCCTATTTGCGATTCGTAGTGGTATGCAATACCATTTGCGACCGCATATGCGGTCGCAAATGGTGTCGCAGTTACCATCCACTTGAAGTGGATGGTAACCCACTCGCAAATTGGAAGGGGTTCCCATGGGACCCCTTCCCCTTTGTGAATGGACCCAAAACTATTTTTTCAGGGCAGGTAGTGGTCCAAGGGACCACTACCTGCCCTGAAAAAATACCGAAACTAAAGGTTTCGTTTTTTTTTTTAAGTGCAGCTCGTTTTCCTTTAAGAAAAACGGGCTACACTTAAAAAAAAAAAACTGCTTTATTTAAAAGCAGTCACGAACATGGAGGTCTGCTGACTACAGCAGGCCTCCATGTTTGCGAGTGCCTATAGTCGGTATGGGGCCGCAATTTGCGACCCACCTCGTTAATATTAATGAGGTGGGTCTCTGCGACCCCATACCGACTCGCAGACGGTGTCTGAGACACCGTTCTGCATTGCAAATTGCGACTTGCAATTTGCGAGTCGGAAGGACATTCGCAAGTCATTCTAGACACCGTTTCTTATACTATTCATTGAGAATCTCATGAGACACATGAAACATGTGACTAATGTGTTGTCATGCTATGGGGAACAACATGAATGCAATGTAATGTTCTGTTAATGCATTTGAACTTAACAATACAAAGATTCATGCAAAACAATCACACTTATATCTCAAATAAATTTATGTAGTTCGCTACACAATTTTCTAAAATGTTGTCTCTCGCACATTTTCATTTATTCTTTTCCCCCTTGCATTCTCCCTAAATAATTTTTCCATTTGAATTTCCACCCTCCTCTGATTCTTTTTCAATGTATTCCTTTTAATTACATTATACAATTTACATATGCCCCATATTCCAATAAGAGAAATCACAAAAATCAAAAGCCCTTGTATTATGTTTCTTAAGATACCTTTTCCAAGGTTACCAAGCCAATTTCCCACGGACACAAATCATTTGTCAGCTTATTCCCAAACAGTGGGTTCTGTTAGTCCTTTTAAATCAGTTTTATCTCTGGTTATATTGTTAATAAAGCCTCTAATTGCTTTGCTGTTGGCCGGTATATATGAACAACAATGTTGTGGACTAAGCAATTTACAAACTCCACCCTGCTTTGCTAAAAGGATATCTAACGCAAGGCGGTTCTGAACAGTCATAGCTCTTACTGCAGCTAATTCAGTGTCCATGAGGACAATGACTCCTAAACAACCTGTCAGCATGTTATCCACAACAGTAGACAACTGTCAAATTTTAATAGAATTCAGAACAACTCCCACTGAAGAAATGATTGCTCCAAATATGTCTCCAACAATGCCAGAGACTGATTCTCGCTTTTGTCTCTTGTGTTGTAATTCAGTCACTTTAGGAAATTTACTCAAATCTTCAAGTTGGTACATTTTCAGAAGAACTATTCACAAATAACATGTGCCATATCATCCTCTAGGAAGACGGTAATATGCATTTGTTCCACAGATGTAATAGATTCCAGGCACTGCTAGATCTTGACCATTCAACATAAACGCCCATTTATTCTGAAACAAAAGCACGTGTGCATTCACTCATTCCCACAAATATTCTATCCATAAAAGATTGTGGCCTGTACATACAAAGCTTATCTACATGTAGTGCATCTAAAGCTAATCTCCCTTGGTTAGTGATGTCAGTAAATGCATAGTCATTCCCTTGCTTAGTATGTCAGTAAATGCATAGTCATTCCCACATTTTCACAAAACTACTCCCTTATCCATGTTTGCCCTTAATGCTCTTCTCCTTTCTTCTGTGTGATCTAGAAAACTCTTTTCTACTGGTGTAAGCAAGCATGTTAGATTATTTTGGTGCTCGTATGCTGTCCCGAACATTAGTGTAGGCTCAAAGAAACCTCTCACTATTTTTAAGTTATTTTCCTTAGCTATCCTACTCAGGTATTTAATTATAGGAACAAAAGAAAACACCATGCCATAGTTGGAGTAGAAACATTGGGTATACTCCTGGTTATAAAACCTTGTTAGTAAAAGACTACAACTTATGCCAGAGGTTAAAGGCAAACTATGATAGGTTACTCCCTTCTCAACAGAGGCTGGAATGTGTGTACAAACATAACACTCTTTCGCATCCATTGTGTCAGCAAACGCACAAAATAAGCAACAGAAAACCTTAGAAGAAAGTTCTCCCTGTGTGTCGTCTACATGCACATATTTTCGTCTAACCTAAATCTATCTAGTTCTGAAAGCGTAGTAGTTGTTTCTATAACTGAGGTATGGTTGGCCTCACCCTATCGAAAATAGATACACACACAATATCAGGCATGTTATCACACATACGATCACCAAACCAACACCCATGTTTTTACAGCACTTATTCTTTCTACTCTGCTGGTTAATGTTTCTCATGATCTGTATAGAAACAGAAAGAAAAAGCTAATAAAATGATAGCTATGCAGCAAAAACCAACAACAATCTTCAATCTTCTTCCGCAGTTATTTACAGCTCTTAGTCTTACTTTTAGGATCCTTTGTTAAAAATCAGTAAAGTTGTCAAAAATCAGTTTAGAAGCTTGTCAAAATCAGGTTATCAAAGTATTTTTTTCCAGTAAACATTTTCAACAGTTTCTTTCTTTGCTCTTTCTTAATTTGTGGTTTCTCAACATTTCAGTTCATCAGTTCTCTTCGCGTGCCAAAATATTGATCTGGAATGTCTCGATCAAACCAAAAAATCAAAACCTCTTCTTGCCATTCGTTGGCAGTTACATGTGCCCAATTAGGACCTGAGTATCTTCGGTTTACAATTCTCTTTCTTTTCAACTTTCATTCTTCACTTAATTCACCATCACTCAGATCTTCTTTTCTGGTGGTGTCAACTTCTTCCTGAATTGGTGGTACTGAGTTTATCTTCTTGTCTTTGACCTTGTTTCTGGCACTTGTCACCTTTCAAAGATTTTCCTGTCAGTGCTCCTTCCAGTATTGGGCACGAGTTATCTTCTTTAGACATTCCCGCAACCGGTTCAGGAAGAGTCAAGTCTCTCAGCGTGTGAGCTATGGCCAGCCTTCCCGGAGGCCCCATCGAGTTCCAGCATTCTGGTAGCATTGTTGGGATTAGGAGGTGGCTGTAGGTTGATTTCCAATATCTAACGGGCATTGTGAGATGATCTCCTGAGGACACCCCTCCCAATCTGGGCTAAATGGGAGGGCATATTGACCGAACCAGTGATGGAGAAGGTCTGGGTGCGACTGCACAAGGGGGTGCGGATTGTTAGTTACAATGCTAGATTTAAATTGATCCAATATAGTTTTGTCCACCAAACATATCTCTCCCCAAACACCCTACAAATTACATACCCTGCCGGGTCAGACGCCTGCCTCTGTTGCAGAACCCTGACAGCGTACCTTCTACATATGGGGTGGTCCTCCTACCTGCAGACTGTGTTAGATAACCTAAACAGGGCTACTGGTTAGCATATACAACTTGAGATACAACAGGTGCTGTTGGTCCTCATTCCTTCCCCCTCCAACAAGAAACTCAGTAGGAAGTTTGTCTTGCTTGTTTTGCTATTAGTGAAACATAGGATAGCTATAAAGTGGCTAGGTGTGGCGGCCCCAAGGTATGGAGATTGGCTCAGGGATGTTTCTGAGTGGGCAACCGCTGAGAAAATCCAGATGAGACATGTTAGAATGGATGACAAACTGGAAGATGATTGAAGGGTGTGGATGGCCATGTTATCGGATCTGAAACAACCCTGTGACTTTCTCACAAGCGTTACCAATGATGGGATGGTAGGATTGGATACACATTTGTCTGGGGCACTGTACCTCAATGTCAATATCTGTTTTGCCATCTTGCATCTATGAATCGTTAAAATGTCTTTGCAGCTATGTACAAGAGCAAGGGATGGTGGTGGGTAGTTGGGGATTGTTCCTATGGTTTTGTTCTGATGAATGCACTAGCCTGCAAAGTATCATTGCTGACTAGTATCATAGTCACTTGTGCCCTGTGAAACACAATAAAGATCATTTATTAAAAAATGTAATTTGAGGTAGGGCAGTCACGCTTTGTTTCACACTTGCCTAAAGGAGGTGTCTAAAATGATTCTGGGGATGAAATTGTAACTATTTATTAATATACCTTTTTACTTTACCATAAAAGTGAACAGAAAAAGACACATCTGTCTGTAAGGGAACATAGAACTGCCTCCTTTCTAAGTGCAATGTGAGGCCTATCTATCAAGGTGAGTCATGCCTGAGTGCTGAGTAAGCAAGGACTGAGTGCAGGTTGAGCAGTGTAAGAATATCAAGGGTTTGCAAGGTGTAAGTGTGTGTAGGGTGAAAGGCATGCAAGTACAGGGTGAGATGTGTGTGTGAGCAGTCAGTGTTAGTGGTTCATGAGTGCAGGGGGAGAGATATGTGATTAGTGTGAGTGCAGTGGGAGATGTGTAGAAATAGTGTGCGAGTGCATGGCGAGCGGAAAGTGTATAATGAGTGATGGGTGTATGACTAGTGTGTGCACGTGCAAGGTGAGATGTTTGTGAGCAGTGTGTGTGTGTGCAGGGTGAGTGTACAGGATGAGAGGTTCAGTAGTGCAGAATGGGCAGTGTGTGAATGTACATGTTGAGCATTGCGAATGTGCAGGGTGATTGATGTGTGAGTATGTAGGGTGAGAGGCATGTGAATGAAGGTTGAGCAGACAATGCTAGTGGTGTGTGAGTAGAAGCTGAGAGGTATGTTAGGAGTGTGGGGGCAGCGTGACAGGTGTTGGTTGAGAGATGTGTGAATGGTATCTGAGCGTAAAGTGAGTGGTGTCTGTGTGGAGGGTGAGCAGTGTTTTGAGTGTAGGGTGAGCACTCTCAGTGCAGGATGCATGTACCGAGTGACCTGTGCATGAGTGTGCATGGTGAGCAGTGTTTGAGTGTGTAGGGTGAGTGGTGTGTCCTCTGAACAGTCAGCTTGAGTGGTTTGTTAGTGATGTGAGTGCAAGCTGAGAAGTGTGTGAGCAGTGTGACTGCAGGGTAAACATCATGTTTAAATCAGTTTATTGTTTTCATATTATTAGTTGTGGTTGCATATTCAAGTTACATGACAGCACTTTTAAACAAAGCAGCAAGTTTGTGCTTTGCAAAATTTACATGAGGCTAGTAAGGAGAAATTATGCATCAGTTATTTGGCTTAGCAATGCAGTCGCCTAGGGTGTACTTATCTAGTCATGTAACAAATTACAAATTGTGCTCAATGACAGAACGAAACAATTGGGGGGTCAATATGACCCCGGCGGTGAGTGATAATGTGGCGGTAGTACCGCCAACAGGCTGGCAGTACATACCGCCACAATATGAGAATGGCGAGTTGGCTGCAGCCAACCCGCCACTTCTCCACTCAGACCGCCATGCCGGTATCAGCCGCCGGGCCGGAGATGTCAATCTCCAGCCCGGTGGCTGCCATAGTACTGCTGGCGGCATTTTTAGCCTGCCCACCACCATGGTTTTCGTGGCGTTAGCAACGCCATGTAAACCATGGCGGTAGGCCCTACCGGTGACAGGGAATTCCTTCCCTGTCACCGGTAGGCGGCTCCCCTCCCAACACACACCTGACACCCCCCTCCACCCAAACTTCCCACCACCCCCTCTGATCCTCACACTCCCCCCCAAACCCCATACACGCACACACCAGCATTGGAGTGTCTGTATAAGTGTAGGGTGAATTCAGAATAAACCTCATGCTTTTGTGAGTCATAGGTGCAGCACATTAAAGCCAGACGTATTGGCATCACAAATGCTTGTACTATTTGGTCCTGTCTGTATTTTCCCTTATCGTCATCATTCCACTTTCTTTGTTTAATTCACTCGAAATGTCAGCCTACAGCCCACACTACTCTGTCATGTTGTTCCATAACAGTGATATTTATAACTCGGTTTTTATTGAATTTGAAAAACAGACCAACAAAAATACAGTGCAGTGCATTTCAATATGAGATATTACAGTATTGTTTTGTCACATTTCTGGAGGAAAAAGTTAACATAAAGTCCAAGAGAAGGGTCGACAGCACCCACTGATGAAGGAATTTTCCCTCCAGCAACCCCCACAAGGATCAACATGGAACCAGTCATTACACATATTGTAAACAACAGAAACCTAGGCTACTACTGTTGGTCGTCACCTATCAAGTTGATGCACTGTGTACTTCATCAGCCCTCATCATCCGTACTTCCTGCAGAACTTAAATCCTCCACCCCAGTGAACCATTCCAATAGTGCTCCCTAGGCAATCACGTCTGTCAGTGCCCCCTCCTCCCTGCGTGTTATCCGCATATATTGTTCCTCAGCTGCACCCCATTCCATTAAATCTCGAATCCAGCAAGGGATAGAGGGCTCTGGGCACTCATCCCTTAACGGTGATTTTTAAGAGTATTTTCTCTTAAGACAGAGGTTGCCAATAAGCAACTAATGAATGTTTTAGTGGGGCCCACATCAGTAGACTTTCAGGCCTAGAAGCACTCCTGGTTTACCTGCTTAAGCTGCTAGAGTGAGGGTTCTCTACGCATGTACCCGCAGTGTCTTTTGGCATGCATATCCAAAATCCGTAAGGCTTGAAGTCAAATGCGCAGGTGAAATTTTGCAGTGATGTTAAGTGTTTGAATTTCTGTTTGGCGATTTACTGTTTGCTGTGTACTACTGTATGATGTGCTGTGTTGAGTAGATGAGTAGTAATGTTTTTTTAAATTATTTTTACAAGATTAGCACAGCTTTTATGTCGCTGTAGTTAGCCCTTCCCCGTCTGGGAGGTATATTGTTGTTAAAGCAATTGATGAAGATTTTAGTTCTAAATGCTTTTGCATACATATTCACATTACTCGGAAGCACATATATGTATACACTGTATGATAGCCACGTTAAGTTGACCATAATTAGGGTGGGCCTCAATTTGAAATGGTTCACGTTAAGTGTCTTGACTTTTACTTGTCTTGCATTTTTCCCCTCTCTCCTTGCAGGAGCCAAGTTGCACCAGTCAACGGTAATTAAATGTATCATCCGTTTTAGTTTCTGTGTGAATATTTATCTTTTCCTATTATGCTCAGCCACTCACATACCTTATCCTGACCACCACAGGAGTGAAGAATGCCCGCCCGATCCCCTCCTAGAACAACTGTCAGCACTTATTACAACACTGCGTGCTGATAGTTACCCCACAGGGGAAGGGGTATTGGGAATGGAAAGGGAAAATGAGGCATCTTTGTCTTCTTTCTCGTTCGAAGGCTGTTCAAGGATATGTCACAGCCTGCATCTCTGACTGTGGTCTCCTCCTGTGGTTCTGCATTGGGAACATAAACATAAGAAGTATCACTTCACTGCACTAGTACTTTAAGAATACAGTTCTTACAAATGGCAGCTGCTGGTCAATTGACTCACCACAGTATTCTCTCCAGGCAGGCTCCACACAGAAGAATTAAGACCTATTCTTCCAAGTGCTGCAACTGGTTGTTTTACTTCACAACCCTTCAGTCAAAATATATGCTCCGCTGGGAAATCCTTGCTGTGGGAATCACTTTAAAATAAGTCCTTCTCTCAAGAGATTCTTCATTTCACAATCAAGATTCACTGTTCATTAGAGGGGTTACTTGTCCTGGTTTCTAGAATGTTCTAGGTTTAGTGCACTAACCTGTTCTCGGAATGGAGCCTTGCTAATTCTTGTTTTTTCGTTGCTCCTCTAGGTGCTTCAGAGTTCCAGGGAACTACGCCAAAAGAAGGGTCCAGGGACGCAGTCAACAGGATGTTTCCTCACAGGTATACATACCCAGTCCAGGTAAAATGGCCGCAGGTCACGTGGCATATTTAAAATCTTGTGGGCTCTTGCGAGAGTTAGCAGGATTTCAGTCTGGTGACCAAAACTTGCTCTTGGAAGGCTGACTGCTAGGAAAGCGGGAAAAGTTAGTACCACTTGTTTAGGGTGGAACGGAGGACTTTTTCTAATGACAACTTGAAGGGTATCAAGATGCTCATAATATGAATAGGTGCAGACCTCAACCCTTGGAGACATGATTCAGTAGGCTGGCATGATGAAGAGCACAAAGGGTACAGTTGGTAACAGTTTGTTCTTTAGAGAGCAGAATAATGAGCCCTGCATCTGCGAGTGGGAACGACTGACCGAATTTATAATTCCGATACAGATACTTAGCTGAAGGCCATGCAGCAGCGACTGCATTATGTGGCAGCTGGGAAGAAGACTAAAGCTTTATCACAACATATTTGATTCTAATTAGTTCTCTTCATGGGAATCCTAGGGTGTTGAAACTCTCGTGGAAGACATGATCTAACTGTGCATAGCTGATTTAGTTAGATTCAGATGCCCTTTCTACTCTCCTCAGAGGAGACACGTTTCTGCCATTGCCCGAAAGAGTTGCACTCCAGAGCAGAGTTCTTTCTCATGTGCTTGACTGAATCTTTATTTAATTTTTTCTTTAGAGGCTTTACCTGCTAACTAACACCTTCTGCCTGACTTTTCCCCAATGTATCCGACTTCTCTAGCTTATCCAATTAGAGAACTTCCCTTCATGGGAAAGTGTGCCTGCTTTAATTTACATAATGACAACTTTCAACAGTTTGCCTTTCTATTTGGGATTTGACTTGCTTTAAATTATATTGACTAACGGATACATGTATTTATTACTGATGAATGATCAATTTGAAATATTTGTGTTTGTAATTTGCTAGTATGTTTACAGATCTAGCACTCCTTCTTTTTGTGGGGCCATCATGCTTCGCGATATTGATGTGTATTTAATTTGATGTGTCACATCTGATGAAGCAGAAAATGAAAGGCAAGCGAAGAGTATTCCGGGAATTAAAGTCACCTATTGATTACAAAATTTTGTGAAATAAAAGCGACCTATTGCTTACAAACTTTGTGAAATAAAAGACGAGAAAATGAAATTCTTTAAAGCATTTAGGAGTGCGATGAAGGGGGAGTCTTACATTAAAGCGAGCGTAGGAGAGGAGACGCCACCCGAAGGTACACCAGCTTACATTGTAATGGAAGAGAAGGGGGTAGCTCCGTGTCTTTGGCTAAAGCAATGGCACAAATTGACAGAGAAACATGGGAGCGTAGCGTTCCCGATACATGGGACATTCAATATAAGGATTCTAGAGAATTTGAGATTCACGATGTATGACATGAAGGTGCCTCCAAGGCCAGCCCAGTTTGAGGCTCTAGCAATCTGGGAATTAATGGCTAGACAGCAACAAAAGAATAAGTTTGAAACAAGGATGAGGAAGGTAGAAAAGACACTAGCGGATGCTAGGTGGGATAATGCGCAGAAGGTGTGGAGGTCAGATATATTGCAGGGGATAAAATTGTTTCCCGCAATTACTAAGGAAGAAGAGGAGACAGGTAAGAAAGCTACCTGTAAGACAGACAGGAAGTGTTCCAAGGATAGAGAGGACGAGGAAAAGTTGAGAAGAGAAGAGGAGTTAGAGGATGAGGAGTTAATAATGCAATTGCTGAACGACCGTCCACCACCTTATGCGGAGAATGGACAAGGTCCAAGTACCAGTTCTGCCCCTCTGGCATCGGTACAGAACAGTGAAACACAGAGTTCAGGAGCGCCATCGGGATCTAAGGACCCGAGTTTACTGTTCACCCCGCAGATACCGCAGGTTAGGAGAATATATCCAGATGTGCCCGTGTTAAAACCAGCAGAAAATTATCAGCCGCAGATGCCAGGGTAATACAACAGTGATAACAGTGCAGGAATGATTCTAGACCCAACCGCAATGGGAGGACAAAATGGTTACAACCAAACAATGGGACAAGCTGAATCAACTCAGTTTTTGATGCCCCAAAAGCAGATGCAGGGAGGAACTGCACATGCTCAGATGACGGGGAGTCAGATGGGCATGCCGGCAATGATGACCCATAGTATGGGAATGAACATGCCTCAGAACATGGGAAATGGACAGAACCCAGACGCGATATCACTACCCATTACTGTAGGTCCACCGGTACCTTTGTATAGTCAGCCTAACTTAGGCATGAGCAGTCAGGGATCGATGCTGCAGAATGGGACCGAAAGGAGGTGCATAGAGGGCACTCCAGGGATAACTCCGATAGCGGCTCAGCCAAATGGATCTGGATCCTTGATGGAGTTTAGTCCCATATGTGCTCAGTCAACACTGGTGAGGTCGAGCCCCCCACTGATAATACCCTTAACATCGAACACTGAAAAGTTGCCTCAACCATCAATGGCAGTCGATGTGAATGCCACGCTGATGGGGGTGAATGCGCAACAGTTGACACAATGGTTCAACAGTCTAAATTCCACACAAAGTTCAGCCAGTGGGAAAGGAGAAGACTATATGAATAGGGTCAGGTTGAACATGGAAGCACAAGAATTGGTGGAAGGGACTATGGGTGTGAACAGGTTAGAGTCCTACACGGAAGAAGAGCTGAGGTATCTATGTCCCAGGATTACGAAGGAAGTGAACAAGGTACATAAGAGTCTGCAAGAAGCAGCTGACAGAAACGGGGTTGACATAGACAAGATGAAACACTTAAGCAGAAGCTACAGGTTAGATTTTGGGACCACAGATTTTGAACACATGAGGTCAGCAGGCATGAAGACACACCTTAGAGAATTGCTGCAGAGTGCACAAGTGTGGAGGTGCTTAGACAAATGGGAAAGCAGGTGGGTAAAGAGGAAGGAAAAGAGGAGGGACAGTGCTACAGAGCACAATGAGAAAAGACCGCAGAGTAGTGATACAGTAACTATGTTACCAATGAGGGAGACAGCAGGGGGAAAATTAGTACATGTACCATGGCACAGAAGCGACATTCAGTCTTTTACGGATGATTTTCCCAAACTAAGAGAGAAGCCGATCGAATGGTATCAGCAGACTGACAGGTTTGTGAAGCTTGCAAAATGTCTCTGGGAAGACCTGAATACTCTATTTGAGATCGTGGTTCCGGCAGATTTGTGGGAGGATTGCAAAAGAGCTGTAGGTTGGCCGACAAGTGAACCAGAGAGAGACAGGGAGACGGGCGCACCATCACCTATGGTGATGAGCTTGTACTATAAGGTGATTGAGCATTTGAAGACGAAGGTTGCCGCGAAGAATGTGGATTGGCAGAAGATTGATCGAACGGCCCAAGAGGCTAAAGAATCGATTCATAGTTACTATGAGAGGTTGTTGAAGGCGTTCAAGAATTACAGTGGCACGGAAACAATCGAGGCGAAGGATATGCTTCATTTTGTGTTCAGATTTGTGGAAGGGCTGAGACCAGAAATAAGTCAAATGATAAAGTCACATTTGATTTGTTGGCAGTCTAAACCGATTGACGAGGTCTTGACTTATGCGAAATACTGTAGCGACGAAATTGAAGTGAAACAGAAAAGGCTGAAAGAGAAGGTGATGATGATGCAGCTTAAGGCAGCTCAGACAGGTTTGCAAGGTCTGCAAGGTTTGCAAGGGATGCAAGGGTTCCAACAGCAGGTGCCGCAACCGCAGCCGCAGTTGCAGGGAAACGTGGCGTTTCAGCCACAGCCTAGAGGCAGAGGCAGAGGAGGTTTTGTGAATAATGGTCCGGATTTGAACACGGTTGTGACGGGTGTGCAGGCAATGAAGAAAGTGATGCCGTGTCACGTGTGCGGAATTGTAGGTCATTGGAAACGCGAGTGCCCGATGGTGGTGCAGGAAGGTGCAGGTGCGGGTGCAGGTGTTGGTCAGCAAAACAATGATGTCAATGCAATTCAGACAATGAGAGGACCGAAAATGAGAGGTCCAAACCCAAATTTTCAGACCGTAAATCAATTGCAGGGATTACAACCTATGCAGCCGCAGCAAATGCAGATGCCTCGTATGCTGATGACGCAAATGCAGCCGATGCAACAGCAGTTTCCTATGGTACCTAATCAGCAAATGCAAATACCTTTGGCACCAATGAGTCAGCAGCAAGTGATGGTTCCTCCACAGGTATCGGGTCAGGTAATGAGTACAAACGGCACAGTACAACAGTTCCCATTACACAGTGAGAGTGGAATAAACAACGTATGGGAGAGTGAAAGTTCAGGAGAAGAAGGAGATTGTGTGCTTGCGGCATCCTTGGAAGTTGATCAAAGGGGTCCATACGTAGAGGGAAGAGTAATGGGTCATCGTGTCTCATTCTTGGTTGACACGGGAGCCACACGTTCAACCGTTAAGAGTAGTGAAGTACCAAATTTGCCACTCTCAGGGAGGACAGTTCAAGTGGTGGGAGTAGCAAACAGACATCTGACGAACCCAATTACAGATCCGGTACCAGTCAGCATCGGTAACTATCAAGGGGTGCATCAGTTTGTGATATGTGACTCGAGCCCAATAGCACTGTTAGGGAGAGACTTATTGTGCAAATTGGGTTGTTCGATCATGTGTTCGAACGAAGGAATAACGATACAGACGAGCAGTGATGGGGAAGAAGAGGACAGTGTAGAGGGGGATGAAATGGAAACAGTCGATGAAGAGTATCCTCTGATTTGTCTTTTCCCGATGATAACTGAAGAAGATATTCCAGCCGAATTACGGGAGACAGTCGGAAAGGAAGTGTGGGACATGACAGGGAAAGAGGTGGGATTGATGAAAGGAGTGGAACCAGTGAAAGTGACTGTAAAGCCCAATGCGATCTTTCCCCAGACCCCACAATACCACATGCCACAAGATACCCTCATGAAAGTTGCCCAACTCATTGACGAATTTGTAAAACAGGGGGTACTGAAAGAAGTGTTAAGCAGCCCATGTAATTCACCAATAATGGGGCTGATAAAGCCAAGTGGAAAGGTCCGACTGGTGCAAGACTTGAGGAAAATAAATGACATCATAGTCAAATGCTGCCCTGTTGTACCGAATCCAGCTGTGATAATGTTTCAAATTCCTTGCGATGCCGAATGGTTCTCGGTCATCGATTTGTCACAAGCATTCTTTTCTGTGCCTCTTCATGAGGACAGACAATTTCTCTTTTGTTTCAAATTCCTAGACAGAGTATACAGTTGGTGTCGAATTCCTCAAGGGTTTTCTGAGTCACCGTCAATCTTCAATCAGATTCTAAAGAAAGATTTGGAAGAATTAGAATTGCCATTCGAGTCAACCCTAGTACAGTATATTGACGACTTACTGGTTGCATCAAAGACAGAAAGTGGCTGCACAGCCGATACCATTGCTCTGTTGAACCATTTGGGAAGAAACGGACATAAGGTGTCTCCTTCCAAATTGCAGTTCTGTCAGAAGAAAGTGAAATACTTGGGTCACCAGATAGAGAAAGGGTCACGGAGAATAATGAAGGAAAGAATTACAAGTGTACTTCAGATGAGTCTGCCCAAGACGAGAAAGGAGGTGAGGAAGTTCTTGGGAATGGTGGGCTACTGTCGCCAGTGGATTCCCAACTTCTCGACTCTAGCGAAGCCTTTACTGAAACTGACCTAGAAGGATGCCTTGGATCAGATTGAACTGAAAGGGGATGAGATGGATGCTTTTGTTGAATTGAAAGAATGCATGTGCAGGGCTCCAGCTTTAGGTATGCCTGATTACACGAAGCCTTTCACACTGTTTTGCCATGAACGTGATGCATGTTCTTTGTCTGTCTTGACTCAAGCCCATGGTGGTGTAAACAGACCAGTAGCGTATTTTTCAGCTACTTTGGATCCGGTCGTAGCAGCACTCCCAGGGTGTTTGCGCGCCGTAGCAGCAGTTGGTATCAGCCTCACTCAGAGTGAAGGAATAGTGATGGGACACCCAGTAACAGTCATGGTCCCTCACTCAGTTGAGATACTTTTGACCCGCTCCCGAACGCAACACATGACTGGAGCTAGACTCACAAGGTATGAAACGATAATTCTGGGCTCACCTAATGTGCAGCTGAAAAGGTGCACTACGTTGAATCCAGCAACCTTGCTTCCTGGAGAAAATGCTGAAATTGAGAACGCTGAAGACGTCGAGCATGACTGCCTTCAGGTGACTGAATTTTGCACAAAACCCCGACCGGACATTAAGGATACGAAGCTTGATGAAAATGACCAAATTCTTTTTGTTGATGGTTCATGTCTAAGAGACGGGATGGGGATTTTGAAAGCAGGAGACGCTGTATGTACTGTAACAGGTGTCTTGGAAGCGGGATGGCTCCAAGGAGTCTATTCTGCACAAGTAGCAGAACTTGTAGCCCTCACCAGAGCATGTCAACTGTCTGCATTGATGAAAGTCACCATTTACACTGATAGTCAATATGGGTTTGGGATTGTGCATGACTTTGGACAACTATGGTCACAGAGAGGTTTCCTGACTTCTTCAGGATCCCCAGTGAAGAACGGGGAAAGGATAAGGGAATTGTTACATGCCATTCAAGTGCCAGCTGAAGTTGCAGTGGTAAAGTGCAGTGCTCACACGAAAGGACAGGACTATGTTTCTCTGGGAAATGCATATGCGGATCAAGTCGCAAGATTTTGTGCCTTGAACTGTATATTACTCAGAGATTAATGGAATTCGATAAGTGAGCCAGAACTCGAACCAGCTGAAGCATTTGCCTTAAAGGTCGTAGATACAATAGAGGAACTAAAAGCACTACAGAATAATGTCAGGGAGGATGAAAGAGATTCCTGGATTAAATCACAATGTATAAAGAGACAAGACGAGTTATGGGTTTCACATGAGGGAAAATTTGTTTTGCCAAATAGTCTCTTATCACAGCTTGCGCGGTTCTATCATGGGCAAGCTCACCTAGGGAGAGATGCCATGATAAGATTGTTCAAAACTGATTGGTTTAACCCCAGATTTCGTCAAGCTGCAGAAGCAGTTTGCCATCGATGTGTCACTTGCCAGCAGATGAACCCAGGGAAGGGAACAGTTGTGAACGCGAGCCACATTGGTAGGGCAAGCGGTCCTTTTAGTCGTATGCAGATGGACTTCATTGAGATGCCTGTGCATGGAGGTCTGAAATATGTGTTGGTGATTGTGTGCATTTTTAGTCACTGGATTGAGGCATACCCCACACGTAGAAATGACAGCCTTACAGTTGCCAAGCTATTATTGAGAGAGTTGATACCACGTTTCGGATTCCCGATCTCTTTAGAATCAGATAGGGGAAGTCACTTCAACAACGAGGTGATAAAGTTACTTTGCGAAGCGCTGAACATTGAGCAGAAACTGCATTGTAGCTATCGCCCTGAAGCATCGGGACTGGTGGAGCAGATGAATGGTACACTGAAATCAAGAATGGCGAAAATATGTGCATCGACAAATTTGAAATGGCCTGACGCATTACCCTTAGTGCTAATGTCAATGAGAAACACTCCTGATAGAAAGACTGGATTGTCTCCGCACGAAATTCTCATGGGCAGGGCTATGAGACTTCCTGCAGTTCCCGCAAACATGCTTTTGAATATTACAGATGATATGGTGTTAGACTACTGCAAAGGTCTAGCTGACGTGGTTCGCTCTTTCTCTCACCAGGTGGAAGCGACCACCTTGCCACCGATCCAAGGTCCAGGACACGCATTGAAAGCAGGTGACTGGGTCGTGGTAAAGAAGCATGTGAGGAAGTCGTGTCTGGAACCCCGTTGGAAAGGCCCTTTCCAAGTGATCCTGACAACAACAACCGCTGTGAAGTGTGCGGGGGTTCCCAACTGGATTCACGCCAGTCACACAAAGAAGGTGCTGTGTCCCACAGATGAGGAAGTTGAAGCGCTGAAATTGCCAGTGCCTGATAAAACAGTGCCGAGTGCTGAGACAGAACAAAAGCGAACTGAAAGCGAACAAGCAGCAGCAGGAGAAAAAGAGATATTATTGGAAAACGAAGAGTCCGACTCACTTGGGGAAGACCAAGGAGAAAGTTCAGACAGCGACGAAGAAGCTGCAGGTGACAAACAACCTGAAGCAGCTGAGGGTAGCAAAAAGCCTGAAGCAGCTGAAGGTGACAAGGAACCTGAAGCAGCTGAAAGTGATAAAGAGCCTGAAGAAAGTAACGGTGACGAAGGGCTCGAAAAAGGTGAAAAGGCAGGAGAGCCTGATCAGAGGAGGGCTTTCCCAGAAGCAGACGATACAGAAAAGGAAAAAGACAACGTGATCGATTCCCCTGAAGGAAGGGACAAGGCAGAGCAGAACGAAAAAGCTCAGACCTCTACAGAAAAGGTAGCGGGTCCATCAAATGGACATGGTGCAAAGAGGAGACTAAGTATCTCACCAATAAAAGAAAGGGGTAAAGAAAGTTTGAACGACGGAGGAAGGCCGAAAGTGAAAGAGAAAAGAAAGGAAGTGACTGTTGTGGAACATTCGTCAAGTGAAGAAAAAGACTTGACAAAAGAGGAAAGTATCAGCGAAGCAGAGTCGAAAAGAGAAGCAAAATTGAAAAGGAAAAGGATACCAAACAGGAGATATTCTGGTCCTGAATGGGCATATGCAGTCAATGATGATTGGACTGACGAGTTTGTATCTCTAAGCATCGAGAACGAAGAAGAAGAAGAGATACCAATAGAAAAGAAAAGTTTCATAGACTCTGTCGATTGAAAGGGTAGTAAATGATATTGCTTGCTACGATCTAACGTCATCTTGCTAAACCGGATGAGACTTGCTAAACAGATAAAGACTGAGTTATTGCCGAATTGAGACAAATGCTGCTAACCGATAAGTGACTGGCCTTTTGAAGAAGACGGTGTGAACCTTGCGCTCGTTCAGCTTTGTAACTAAATTGCTAAATAAGTTTCATTTATAAGTGCTTCTAACCCTCTGATTCTATACAGATCATGACTAGGTACGCTATGCAAAACAATAGAAAGAAATATTGTAAATATGTGTGTATAGGCTTGGTAGTTACATGTGTACTAATAATAATGGCAATTGTGCTTGGAATGCATGGAAAGGGTGAGAGTGAGAATATTGAGGCTTCTACTATTGCTCCTGTTACTGTCACTGAACTAACACCATTGAAAAGACTAGCATTGGATGAGAGGCTCTTGCATGATAAGAAAGAGCTTTCGTATAACGTTTTCTATCGCTTGCTAACAGAATATGTTGAGACTATGGATGCAAAGGATTTTTATGTGTGTACACAGATACCGACATCAGTAAAAGAAGGGGTAACTTATCACCACATGCCTCTTACATACGGGATTACATGTAGTATAGTAATGTCTAGGTTTTATGGTCAAACTAACATACAGTATTTTTACTCGAATTATGATGTTACCTTTGCTTATGTTCCTATAATAGCGCAGCTTAGCCAGACTGCTAAAGATTGGGATGCTAAAATAATGAGGGAATTTTTTGAGCCAATGCTACCTTTTGAAACGGCTCATGCTCATAGGGAGAACCTTACTTGCTCAGTCTCTGCTGTAGAAATAAGCTTTTTAGATCGCACAGACGATAGAAGGGCGCAAATGAAGGCGAAATTAGAAAAAGAGCTACATAAGAGGACTTCAGTAGATAACTATGATTTTGCTGCAATAAAGACACAAGGGAAAATTGCTTTAGATGCTTGGCATGTAGGGAAATTTTGTATATATCGAGGTGAATCTTATTATGACAATATTTTTGTAGGAGCGAGTGAGTGTAAACATACGTTTATTTTTAAGGCCAAATGGACATTCATGATGAACGGACTTGACCCTGTTATTCCAGGTGTATATTACATTTGTGGGTATAATGCCTATTATCGTCTTCCAAAGGGATGGTGGGGAAGATGTTATTTGGGTATAGTATTCCCAAAGGTTTATCAACTGGATGACGTATCGATGATTCAGAAGACATCTGGATCCCTTCGTATCCAGAAAAGAGAGACCGCAGCTGCTGTGGTAGGTGATATATTTGGAGCAATGATTCCTTCATTGGGAGTTGTGCTGAATTCCATCAAAATAAGAAAGTTGTCTACTATAGTGGATAACATGTTGACAAAGTTTTCAGGTGCTATAATCCTGATAGATGCTGAACTTGCAGCAGAAAGAGCTATGACTCTTCAAAATAGGCTTGCTTTAGACATTCTTTTAGCAAAGGATGGAGGTGTTTGCAAAATGCTTGGTACACGTCACTGTTGTACCTATATACCCGACAATAGTGTGAAAATTAAAACTATGCTTGCTAATCTAACAAAAGAAAGTGCAGATCTGAAGGAACTGAAAGAACCAGGAGTGTGGGAGAAGGTTGGAAAAGGACTTGCTTCAGTGGGACATTGGATTGGGGGAATTTGGAATGGAATATTGTTAAAAATAATAGAGGGAATTTTAATAGTAATAATTTGTATATTTGGAATTTGGGGAATAAAAAGGGGAATAATAATGATTATGGAAAGAATTAAAAGAAGAAAGGAGGAGAAAATTATGAAAAGAATGGCAGAAGAATACAAAGCACAAACTAGGGGAACTAAAAGGAAGAGGGAACTGACAGAATTTTAATGGAATAAAATTTGTGGGCATAATTTGTGTGATGACAAGTAGTCATCAGAGGAGGGATTGATGAAGCAGAAAATGAAAGTTTTGATTTATTAACGCATAAACGTAGTGTGAAATAATCATGTGTGACATTAACCGAACTAATAAAGATTGTACGGGGGCAAAATGTGCCCTCAGAGTAGTTTGCCAACATTTATACGCGTGCTTCATATAACGTGGTGTATTAGAATTGCACTAATCCGACATAATCATAAACGTGTGCTACGATTTGCTTGTTTGAAATGCGTTAGCTTAGCATTACTTTAGAGGAGGCTTTGGCCTAGTGGCCTGGTCTCACGGTTTAGATGCTCGTATTTTTCCAATGTGCTATTAAACGTGTATTTCTGCTTGAAGCTGTACTTTTCCACAGAAACTGTTCACATGCTTATCTTAAAGTTTCGTGCCAGCATGGCATATTTTCTCTTTAATTCAAGGTCGACTTGCAGGTGCGGACAATGGAGGCTCTGAAAGTGAGCTAATTGGGAGACAATGTTGCGATTTGCGTACCCATCTCCAAGGATAATGTATGCTTAAGTAAAAGCTTGAGAACTGTCGTTTTTGATTGGACAATTTGAAGCTAACCTATGAACCCTCCAATGGAGACCCTACTGGATTCGAACTGTTGTCTATAAAACCCAGGTGCACGAGAGGAAGGAGAGCTCTCTATCATCGGACATCCCGCCATTTTGACTTCGTAGCTATTATGGCCCACTTTGCTGCGACGCCATTTTGAGAGACTTTGATGCTTTCTCTAATCGAGAGAAAGAGACTTTAATGATTCTTGCCCTAGAGACTTTAACTTTGAAATGCCCTTTGCATGAAGTAGTAGTTTTACTTTGCCGCCGTGAGGCAATTGCCCGCCCACCCCTGCCCCTTTGCCCCGTCTCATGCTGAGCAAGAAATGGTACCCATGCTGACCGAAGAACGGTACCTGTGAGACGAAGACTTCCTTGTATGCTGATCGTAATTGGTAAATATGAAAGGAAATTGTAAAATTGCATTGTGTTTCTTTTAGGTAACCAACTGCTGATTTTTGGTAAGATCCCTATCTAGGAGTTTTCTAAATTAATGTTGCTAAATTGTTTTTGCATGAAGTCCCACATGCAGATGCTAATTTGAGGTTAGATGAGAATTCCACATATCGCACGATGCAATTTGAGATCTTGTTATGCTGACTAAATGTACGCAATTAGTTCATTACAGATTATCGTATTAGTGCTTTGCATTGCTATTATCGAATGCCTTGTGATTCAAATGCTACATAGATTACACTTGTTTCGACGTTATGGACAGCTATTAATGTTCATTTATGTTTATCATTTGGTGTTGACACATTTATATCGTGCTAGCTTTGTTAATATAGGGAAATAAAATTCACTAACTTTGCAATAAACTGGTGTGGTTATTCCTGACTGAAAGGTCAGGGTTCGCCGAAATGTATTCTGGATTAATCATTAAGTGTTATGTTGATCAAGGTATTGCTTATGTACGTTATTGATTATTGATCTGATGCGACTGATCGATTAAGAGTACAGAGAGTTCCCACTTAGTCAAAAGATTCATCGGCCTAAAGAGCGTCCGAACACAGGTAAATTGTTACTACGGTTCGCTCTATCACATCTCAGTCCGGGAAAAACGGTCCGTTTGCTTGAGTGTAGCTTGTCCTTGAGTTTGCACTAGGAATGTCCAGTGTGCAGATCCGCTGCAACAAAATGTTTGTCATAGAAAATCATCATCACACATTTGTTTGTGCTCTGGACATTTGTCTCTGTGGTAAAAGAGTCACCCACTCCTTCATGCTCTGACATAATTTTCCAGGAAGGATTTGTTTTGTTTTCTGTCCCAGAAAAAAAGGAAATGACTATAAATATTAATTTGCATGTCTGAGATGGATTTGGGACAGTGTGTTTGATCTGATTCAACAGAAAAGAACGCTGGACAAACTGAAAAAACTTAACCACTGTCCGACAAAAATAGTGGAGCTTGGCGGCTTTCAGTCTAACTTTTCTCTTGTAACATCTTCCTGAGACGGTGCATTATGAATAGACGCATAGCAGCGAACGAGCCGGGGAAAGTCAGGCTGCGCTAGGCTTTTGGATGATTTTAACCCTGACTGTGCTACAAGGAGACCATATACCGTCATGTCGGATTAACTGAGACTACGGCAGTTAGTGGGCGAAAAGATACGCACCCAGTATTGAAAGTCTAGCTGTTGCTTTATGTTGTGTTGTAAAGTGCAGTACCAAGTACACCCTGGAGAGTATCCGGGCATTGAGGATGTATTGGGGAGGAATGGGTATAGCCCTGCCTGGGGGCTGTTATGTTGGAACCAGGGATATACCAGGCTAAGAGGGGTGTTGTGAAAAGTATTATTAAACCGAAACGAGGGACCACCCTGTGATGTGAGGGACAGGTGGTTTGGTCCTGACGTCATGCGGGAGAGAATAAAAGGAGCCGGTTGGTTTGGCGCCAACAGGCAGTAGCCCCAAGCAATGCTGAGTGTGGTGTACTTATTTATGCTTCCCATTTATGCCTGGTCTCTTTTACCCCGTCACGCTACAACAAAAGAAAAACATAACAAAATTGGCGACGTGGGAGTGACGCCACCCTACCGCGCGGTGACTGAGGCTGTGGAGCATCGGCTGTGCAGAACGGATGCACGGCGTGAGCGTGTGTCAGAGCATTCGAGGGGCTAGGCGAGCCCGTTGTCGCGGGCCCGAAAGGCACAAGCTGCCCCATCTCACCGCGGTTCGAGCGCCGGAGCCGGGTGTGGAATTGCCAGATCGCCGGCAAGAAGTGGCGCAGAGAGAGAGGCGGGTGCAACCCCGCCCTCCGACCGGCACCTGTAGTTTCCAGCACAAGCGTGGCAGCGCACATACCGGTGAGCCAGGGGTGGAGTGGCCCATTTAACTGAAGGACAGACACAGTGCAGCGGGAGGCAGGTGCTGCCCCGCCCTCGTAATGGAGTTTTGACTTCCGGCACAAGAAGAGCTCATTAGCGGTGTGAGCGACAGCTGCGGCCCCGCCCCCAGAGATCGTCCATGAACAGCTGATGCAGGGCAGAGAAACGGAGAGTGAAGGCAGACGAAGGCACACCAGTGAGTGAAAAAAAAAGGGGGCACAGGCCATGCCCAGATCTCTCTTTCTGCCCTGATACACCAAACAGCACAGCAAGCTAAATCAGAGACTAAAGAAAAAAAATAAAATTAAATAGCAAATACAGCACCATGGCCACATTCCCAGCATTAGAGCCTTTTGTTATGGAAGGACCCCCATCAGCTCAAGCGGCAAAATGGAAATCGTGGGTGTAGCACCTAGAAAACTATTTTGCAGCAATCGCGTTAGACCCGGACAGGCAACAACCGATGCTTCTCCACATGGGGGGAGCAGTGCTCCACAGGATCAGCAAAACAGTGGCTGAAGAAGGACCTCCATTTACTTACCGAACTCTTGAACGTGCAATTACAGCGTACTTTGAACCTCTGGCAAACCCAGACTATGAGCGATTTCTCCTCTGACAAGCTAGGCAACAACCAGATGAGTCTGTAGACACATATTATGCAAGGCTGAGGGAACTGGCTAGTACGGGTACATTTCTGGACCCCGAGGACGAAATAAGGGTGCAATTCATTCAAGGATGTCACTCCACAAAACTAAGGGAGCACATCCTACAGATTCCTGGCATGGCGATGGCTGACATGCAGCCCATGGTCAGATCAAAAGAACTCTCCAAAGTAAGGGCAGCACATATGGAATCGACACTCACACAAGCTGTCAAAGTAGAACCTGTGAATGCCATCACTTCAGGGATCACAGCAAAAAAAAAAGACAAGACGAAATCGGCAAATACACACCGGTCCTGCTACATGTGCGGAGGGATCTTCCCACATCAAGGTAGTTGCCCTGCCCTAGGGAAACAATGCACTAACTGTCAAAAACTAAACCATTTTGCCAAAGTGTGTTGCTCCACAATAAGATCCAAGGGAGACAAACAAAAGATGAGTCACGGTGCCAAGGCAATTCAGCAACCCAATGTAATTCCCGACATGGACGATGATGACGAGCCTGAAGGGACAGTCTACATAATCCATGTTACAGAACCAGGCAGCCAGACCAGGAAGAAAATCCCCTAATGAAAAGTAAAGGTGGCAGGTCACCAAGTAACCGCACTAATCGACACCGGGGCCTCGATCAACATACTGGCACAATCGGCATTCAATCAACTGCCACATCGCCCTACCCTTCGCCACACGGCAGTGCAAGTGTTTGCGTTCGGATCAACAACACCACTCCCACTGGCAGGGGTCTTCATGACAGACATCACTCATGATGACACAACTATACAAGCCAAAGTGTATGTCACAAAGATAGGAACTGGAATGTTACTCAGTTGCCACACTGCGGAAGAGCTACAATTGATGGTGTAAGGAAATGCCTCCTTGGCATGGTTACCCCTTGACTTTTTGCCTTTGCTGATGCTAAGTTATGATTTGAAAGTGTGCTGGCACCGTGCTAACCAGGCCCCAGCACCAGTGTTCTTTCCCTAAACTGTACCTTTGTCTCCACAATTGGCACAACCCTGGCACTCGGGTAAGTCCCTTGTAACTGGTACCCCTGGTACCAATGGCCCTGATGCCAGGGAAGGTCTCTAAGGGCTGCAGCATGTCTTATGCCACCCTGAGGACCCCTCACTCAGCACATACACACTGCTTGCCAGCTTGTGTGTGCTGGTGGTGAGAAAAGGACTAAGTCGACATGGCACTCCCCTTAGAGTGCCATGCCAACCTCACGCTGCCTGTGGCATAGGTAAGTCACCCCTCTAGAAGGCCTTACAGCCCTAAGGCAGGGTGCACTATACCACAGGTGAAGGCATATGTGCATGAGCACTATGCCCCTACAGTGTCTAAGCAAAACCTTAGACATTGTAAGTGCAGCGTAGCGTTAAGAGTATATGGCCTGGGAGTCTGTCAAACACGAACTCCACAGCACCATAATGGCTACGCTGAAAACTGGGAAGTTTGGTATCAAACTTCTCAGCACAATAAATGCAGACTGATGCCAGTGTGCACTTTATTGTAAAATACACCCAGAGGTCATATTAGAGATGCCCCCTGAAAACATACCCGACTTCCAGTGTTGGCTGACTAGTTTTTGCCAGCCTGCCACACACCAGACATGTTGCTGGCCACATGGGGAGAGTGCCTTTGTTACTCTGTGGCCAGGAACAAAGCCTGTACTGGGTGGAGGTGCTTCTCACCTCCCCCTGCAGGAACTGTAACACCTGGCGGTGAGCCTCAAAGGCTCACCCCCTTTGTTACAGCGCCACAGGGCATCCCAGCTAGTAGAGATGCCCGCCCCTCCAGCCACTGCCCCCACTTTTGGCGGCAAGGCTGAAGGAGATAATGAGGAAAATCAAGGAGGAGTCACCCCCCCAGTCTGGACAGCCCCTAAGGTGTCCTGAGCTGAGGTGACTCTTACTTTTAGAAATCCTCCATCTTGTAGAAGGAGGATTCCCCCAATAGGATTAGGGATGTGCCCCACTCCCCACAGGGAGGAGGCACAAAGAGGGCGTAGCAACCCTCAAGGACAGTAGCCATTGGCTACTGCCCTCCCAGACCTAAACCCACCCCTAAATCCAGTATTTAGGGGCCCCCAGAACCGAGGAAAATAGATTCCTGCAACCTAAAGAAGAAGAAGGACTGCTGACCTGAAGCCCTGCAGTGAAGACGGAGACAACAACTGATTTGGCCCCCAGCCCCACCGGCCTGTCTCCCTACTTCGAAGACAACTGCAACAGCGATGCATCCAACAGGGTCCAGTGACCTCTGAAGCCTCAGAGGACTACCCTGCATCTAACGTACCAAGAAGCTCCCGAGAACAGCGGCCCTGTTCAAGAAATTGCAACTTTCTGCAACAAAGAAGCAACTTTAAAGACCACACGTGTCCTACCGGAAACGTGAGACTTTCCACTCTGCACCCGACGCCCCCGGCTCGACCTGCGGAAAACTAACACTACAGGGAGGACTCCCCGGTGACTGCGAGCCAGCGAGTAGCCAGAGTTGACCCCTCTGAACTCCCACAGCGACGCCTGCAGAGGAAATCCAGAGGCTCACCCTGACCGTGACTGCCTGTAACAAGGAACCCGACGCCTGGAAGCAGCACTGCACCTGCAGCCCCCAGGACCTGAAGGAACCGAACTCCAGTGCAGCAATGACCCCCAGGCGACCCTCTGCCTAGCCCAGGTGGTGGCTACCCCAAGGAGCCCCCCCTGTGCCTGCCTGCATCGTTGAAGAGACCCCCGGGTCTCCCCATTGATTCCTATCTGAAACCCGATGCCTGTTCGCACTCTGCACCCGGCCGCCCCTGTGCCGCCTAGGGTGTACTTTCTGTGCCTGCTTGTGTCCCCCCCTGGTGCCCTACAAAATCCCCCTGGTCTGCCCTCCGAGGACGCGGGTACTTGGGCACCACTTTGACCTCTGCACCTGACCGGCCCTGAGCTGCTGGTGTGGTAACTTTGGGGTTGCCTTGAACCCCCAACGGTGGGCTACCTTGGACTCAGATTTGAACCCTGTAAGTGCTTTACTTGCCTGTGAACTTAACAAATACTTACCTCCCCCAGGAACTGTTGATTTTTGCAGTGTCCACTTTTAAAATATCTTATTGCCATTTTTGTCAAAACTGTACATGCTATTGTGATTATTTAAATTCCGTAGAATACCTGAGTAAAATACCTTTCATTTGAAGTATTACTTGCAAATCTTGAACCTGTGGTTCTTAAAATAAACTAAGAAAATATATTTTTCTATATAAAAACCTATTGGCCTGGAATCAGTCTTTGAGTGTGTGTTCCTCATTTATTGCCTGTGTGTGTACAACAAATGCTTAACACTACCCTCTGATAAGCCTACTGCTCGACCACACTACCACAAAATAGAGCATTAGAATTATCTCTTTTTGCCACTATCTTACCTCTAAGGAGAACCCTTGGACTCTGCACGCTATTTCTCACTTTGAAATAGTATATACAGAGCCAACTTCCTACACCATCGATGCAGCTATGCATCTCCCTCTAATCACTACTTTGAATGCGTCCCACATTATCTGGGGATATGGGGCGGTAGCCCCATTTTCTTCAAAGTAGCTTCTGATGTGTCCCCCCACCTGCTCTTGGAAGGCTGGGTCTTCTAGGGATTGTGGTTTGAGGCACCAGGTTGGTATTCGCGGCTTGGTCCTTTCTCAGGCCAATTGGAAAAGGACAGGATTGTGGTCAGAAATTGTCCTCCCCAAATAGTCCACTTCCCAGACCTGGTTATGTACCTCAGGTGTGCAGGCCTAAGCATATGTGTAAGTCATGCATATTAGAAAAGAAGGAATAATATCTGGTGTTTGGGTAAAGGTGTCTCCAGGAATCTATCAGCCACCATTCAGATTGCCATTCTTTGAATTTTTTAGCTATTGTACCCACAGGTGATTCCCTTAGCGGTGGGTGTGATCTGTCTAACTCAGGGTTGGCCACACAGTTAAAGTCTCCCCCGATTAATACTGCGTGTAGTAGGTGAGGGGCCATGTGCCAGAGAGGTGCTCCAGAAAGGTACTCTGGTCTGTGTTTGGTGCATATATACTAATAAGTGCGATGTCCTGCCCCCCCAGCTGGCCATTGACCACTACACATCGCCCATTTGTGTTGAAGAATATTCCTGTTTTCTGAAAAGGGACTCCTGCCCTGATCCATATTAGAGTGTCCCGCGCTTACGCCGAGCATGTTGTATGGTACACCTGCCCCCTCCATCTCTTCTGCAGAGCCACCCCCTCCACTGCCGTCAGGTGCATTTCCTGCAGCATCGCTATATGGGTCCCCCTTCTTTGCAGATAGGAGAATACCTTATATCATTTAGTCATATTGTGCATGCCCCTGATATTCCAGGATACCACCTTATAGTTTTGGGAGTCCCCCATTAGGTTAATTTATAATGTGTTTGTTATTTTGTGTCCCCTTTCCATAGCTGGGTCGTGTAGATACAGTATTTTTCTTCAGGAATACTTGTTGCGAGGTATAGTTCGCTTAAAACAATAATCAACAAACTTCCCAACTCCCCTATCCCAGGACAGGTGAAAAAACAACCCCCCCCATCCAAACTAGTTATTATCAAGTAACGCTTCTTGTGAGGTGCGTGTGGTCAAACCCGCGGGTTTGCAGGGCCCTCAGCTCCAGGTCACGACCCATCCAGACTCTTCTGGACCCAGAGACGCATAGCCTATTGTTTATTAGGCTCCCTGCGATGGGCTTCTTAACGTGTGTCCCAGTCCCCTGGAGAGGTGTCATATGATGTCTTCAGAGGTCCCTAGAGTCACTAACGGTAGTTCCATGCTCAGTGCTGTTGAGCCTTCAGATTCCCCTTCCGAGTCCGATTGCCGCACATCTCTTCCTGTTGCCACCGACCTGGGGCTGGACTCCCCTCCGCTCAATGATGCCACGGCTGCAGTAGCAGGTAGTCTCTCCCTCTGTGTCTCCTCCAGAAAGGGCACCGCTTCTCTGCACCGGGCGGTCCCCCGGACTGCCGTCACCGGCCCCTGGGTCGGTTTCTCCGGTGCACGCAAGTATCTACGGCTCCTGCTCTGCCATCCAGCCAGTCTCGTGCCTATTGCGGAGTTCAAAAGAATCTCTCTCCCCGACCCTCTGCCACCCTCCACATGGCAGGGAAGAGCATGGCATACGGAATGTTTAACTTTTTGACCTTTAGGAATGTGGCCCACTGTTTTCACACTTCACGGGAGAAATCTGGAAAAATGCAGACCACGCTGTTCTCTACTCTCATCTCTTCCCATTTCCGGGCTTGTCCAAGGATGTGGTTGCGGTCTTTGTAATGCAACAGCTGAGTCACCACCGCTCGTGGCGGGGCCCTGGGAGGAGGCGGCCTGGTCAGCACCCTGTGTGCTCTCTCAAATGCATAAAACTGACAGGCACTCTGGTGCCACCTCCGTGCGAATCCAGTTCTCCAAGTACGTAGTCATATGGTTGCGTTCAGTCTTTTTGGGCAGCCCCATTATTCGGATATTGTTATGGTGTGATCTATTTTTGGTGTCCTTGGCACGGACCACAAGGACCTTCACCTGTTGTTCCAAGGCGGTCAGCCGGTCCCCTGCCGCTGACAGTGCTGGTTTGACGTCCACCACTTTTTGTTCCATCGTTGTGACTCTCTGCCAGTTGCCGCTGGTCCTCACGCAACAAGCCTAGATCAGCTGTCAGTGTATCTATCTTGGACTCCAAAACATCCCTAGAGGCTGTGATAGCCTGCATTATGTCCTGTAAGGAGGGGTCTGCAGCTAGGCTGTTCACAGATGCCAGTTGTTCAGTTCTAGTGTTCAATGTCTCCTGCCATCTCTCTTTTCCCGTTGAGTTTGCCCATAGCCAGCGGTAGTGATGCCCAGCTTTTCTAGGAGCTTCAGTAGGGGATGGCCTAGGCATGAATTATCTCCTCTGTGCTCCTGTTCTCTTGCTCCCCACTGTGTGGGGTTGCACACAGCGCTTTAATGGCGATCACACACACTCCAATATTGCAGGGTATTCCAACACCTCCTTCGTGAGCCTAATGTCACCAGGTCCATGCCAGATGAATTGCCGGGGGGGAATTCACCACTGATCCTCCCCCCCATGTCTTATTGCTGACCTCATTAGGCAGAGGGGGCCGGCGCCGCACACTCGGCCCCAGTTCGCCCCCAGTGTCCACTAAGGTCGGACCCTGTCCACTTTCCAGGCCGCTACCGCATCCGCTTCACTTCAAGCCCAGGCAGTTACCGCCACCGGGGCCGTCGCACACTCTTTTCCCTCCAGGTGAGCCGCTCTCTCTCCTCCAAGGGGGCCACCGCCGTACACTCCTCTCGGCCTGCTGTTAGCTGCGGGGTGGGGAGCAAAGGTCCACACCGTTGGTGCTCACCCCCCTCTCTCTCCCCTGTCCCCTCCGCTCACCGTCAGCACCCGTCCAGGGAGAAGGGATGGGAATGCCAGCCGCTCTTTTCTCCGGTCGCAGCTGGGCCCACTCTCTCCGCCACACTCCAGGCTGGTGCCCTCACTCATCTGGGGCACCGGCAGTGCCAAGTTCTCGGGCCGCTGCTGCAGCTGCTGCTCTTCAGGCCCAGGCACAGCACACTCTCCTCCTCAAGGGAGCCACCGCCATTCACTCCCCTCGGCCTGCTGTTAGCTGCTGGGTAGGAGAGAAGAAGAGGTCTTCATTATTGGTGCTCATCCAGTGCCCCTCTGTTCACAGCCAATGCCCGCATAGGAAGGAGGGGTGGGGCCACCAGCCTCTCTTTTTACTGGCCTTAGCTGGCCCGCTCTCTCCCACCACACTCCGGGCCAGCACCCTGGCCCCTCGCTCACCTCAGCTCTTCTCTCGTGCCTCTTCTGTCCATGCCCATGGCGGGCAGGGCCCTCGCTCTGCCCTCATCTTGCGACTAAAGTCACACCCACCATCTTGAGTGCGGCTGCTCTCAGATCTCGTCTCTTCAATGGGCTGGTTTTGAGCCCTGTTGCGGTGCCTCGCTGCTTTATTTCGGGTGCCTTACCCCACTTTACATTGGGGGGTCAGGGCTGCCGCGGCTCCGGGGTCATCGCTGCAGGATGAGCTAGGACGGGGGTTCCCGTGTCGGAGCTCCGCGCTTTCGCTCCTCACGCCATGGGCTCCAAGCCATGCCTAACAGTAACATAATGTAAATGAAATATATTTAAATAATATAAAAACCATATATAAATATGTACTTATTGTACGCGTCAGGAAATAAGAAAATAAGATTAGAAATGAAACGTGCTGTTTGATAAAAGGATACAGAGAATGCAGCTTAAACATGATGGAATAAAATGCTATGTAGCACTGGAGTTGGGCTTCATAATCTCTGTTCTTTTGTTTGTGGATTTATGGGTTGCTCCGTACCCATATGATGAGGCCGCCCTGCAGAGTTGGGGGCTCCCTTTTTCGGAGGTTATTTTTGGAATATATATTTATATATATATATATATATGTATAGATATAGATATATACATGCAATTAAAAAACATACCAATTTAATGAATTACACATATAAAACTTAAATATATAAAAAATAAATTTTTACTAAAAATCTATTATATATTACCAACATTACTAATTAAAAAATAAAATTTTAAATACACAGAAACATGATAAAATTATCATTTTAAACAATAGAAACAAACATATAAATTTCTAGGAATACCACATGTACTATTTCCACTCCAGATTGTGCAACAGTAGGAAACGCATTGGACTCGGGAGGGCTATAAAATGTAGTATTCCCACTCCAGTCTTCGCAACAGTAGGGAAAGCGTTGGACACAGGAGGGGTAAAATTTACTATTTCCATTCCAATCTATGAAACAGTAAGGAAAGCATTGGACTCAAGAGGGGTAAAATGTCCTATTCCCACTCCAGTCGGTGCAACAGTAGGGAAAGCATTGGACTCAGGAAGGGTAAAATTTACTATTCCCACTCCAGTCTGTGCAACAGTAGGGAAAGCGTTGGACTCAGGAGGGGTAAAATGAACTATTATTACTCCAGTCTGTGCAACAGTAGGGAAAGCATTGGACTCAGAAGAGGTGAAATTTACTATTCCCTCCCCAGTCTATGCAACAGTAGAGAAAGCATTGGATTCAGGAGGGGTAAAATGTACTATTCCTGCTCCAGTCCATGCAACAGTAAGGAACGTTTTGGACTCTGGAGGGGTAAAATTATACTATTCCCACTCCAGTCTGTGCAACTGTAGAGAAAGCGTTGGACTTCAGAGGGGTAAGATTTGCTATTCCCACTCCAGTCGGTGCAACAGTAGGAAAAGCGTTGGAGTCAGGAGGGGTGAAATACACTTTTCCCACTCCAGTCTGTGCATCAGTACAGAAAGTCAATCACTTTAAACACATACCTTATTTAAATGCAAGTATTAATTTCACAAAATTATAAAACTATTAACATAAAATTAAATATACACATTAAGAAACAATTAAAATAATTATACCTTTTTAAATAATATAAGAAGACATTTTATTTAAAATTAATTAATTAAATTTCCAAACTAAATAGTCAAACATTTAACATGTATCTAAATAAAAAAAATGTAACTAATTACACAATTCACATAATTAACAATTAGTTAACTAATAATAATTTATAATCAATTATTATTTAATTAACTTCCCACCCTGTACCTCTACAAACCCAACAACCCGCACCTAAAGGGTAAATTAAAAAATTATATTTACACAATTTACATAATTAGTTAACAGTTACTTAATGATTTATCAATAATTGATAATTACTAAGTTATTTAATTAACTTCCCACCATATACCCCTACAAACCTAACAACCCACACCTAAAATATAATTTAAAAAATATATAATATTTATACAATTTAAATAATTAATCAACAAATGATTTATTAATAAGTTGTCAATAATTAATAATCAATAAGTTCTTATTTAATTACCTTCCACCCCTATTCCACTACAAACCCATCAACCCGCACCTCAAATATAATTAAAAAAATATTATTTACACAATTTACATACTTAATAGTCAAATAAATAATATTAATTAAAAAAAAAAAAAAATATATATATATATATATATATATATATATATATATATATATATATATATATATATATACTTAATTAACTTCCCAACCTGTACCCCTACAAACCTCACAACTGGCTACAACATTATAAATGACTATTTTGTAATATAATCTTTACTGGGGTTAGCATTACAGAGAGAAAACACAAAAGCAATTGAACATCACAACAAAAGCACATATTGTGCAGATTGCCCCTCCCTAGAAATAAGCCCCCTACGCTCCCCCCATAAAGTGCTACGCATAGTGATTGGTTCCCGTAATTAAGTATGTTTGAAAAATGTGAGATGCACCGGGTGCAATATTAAGGGCGCACTAGTCTCCTATCGACAGAGCTGCCAGTAATATCCTAAAATTCGAACACTGAATATTCTTTCTGCCTGATAAGGCCATTGTTGCTCCTGCCATTTCCATTGAGAGTCATTTGTCCCCTATTTCACATTTCTATGTGTAGGGGAGGTAATCGTTTTCGCCTCACTTTCCCCTTCAGATCCAGATATCACATATGGTTCCCGCAGTTCATGCAGCATCTGCGCCCATGCAGCCAGATCGTCTGTCAACTAATCATCCATTCTTTTCGTGCACACCTCTTCAGCCACCATGTCTTTTAGCCTTTCTTTGTATTTGGGTAGGACTATATTCAACCTTCTACTGGCTATCGGACTTTTTGCTAGTAGGATCCCCACCTGTATAAATCTACGACTGAGTTTCTTGTTCTTCAGTGATTGGAGTGGTCACAGTAGTAGGGCACAGGGTGTAAATGGTATGTCCCACCTAGTAACTCGAGCAAGAAGAGTTCGAACTATCTCTCCCCAGTAACTTACTAACAAGGGGAAATGTCATACTGTCATACTATATGCAGAAAATCGGCCGCCGCGGTACCACAACAGGGGCATCTATCTGGTCAGTTTTTATATATCAGGTGGAGAAATTGGGGATTAGGTATGTCTAGTGTGTATAGTTATACTGTACTAATTTAACAAGAGCATTGGAACTGACTTTGTTTGCTCCAGCACATACCTTTTCCCACTCCTGTGTAGTCAGTATTTCACCCAGGGTTGTCTAACACACTTTCTCTGCTTTAGGGGTGACTTTGGGAAGGTACTCTCTAAGGGCCAGATGTACGTACCATTTTTCTTGTTGCACGTTTGCGATAAGAAAAAAGCATTTTGGTATGTACAGACCCTTTTTTGCGATCCAGTAATCTATTTACTGAATTGCAAAAATGATTTGCGAGTCACAATTAGGAAGGGGCGTTCCCCTCCTAATTGCGAGTCTTAGGGTGATGTAGGATTGTTTTGTAAACGTGAATGCGGTCACAAAACAATCGCAGTTAGCACCAATTTTAAATTGGTGCTAACCCATTCGCAAACGGGAAGGGGTCCCTATGGGACCCCTTCCCCTTTGTGAATGGTAGCGAAAAATACTTTTTCAGAGCAGGCAGTGGTCGACCGGACCACTGCCTGCTCTGAAAAAATTAAAAGAAAACCTTTTATTTTTTTGTGTGAAATGCATGCCGTTTTCCTTTAAGGAAAATGGGCTGCATAAAAAAAAAAAAAACTGCTTTATTTAAAAGCAGTCACAGACATGTCTGTGCCAGAGCCCCTAACACTGCAAGTAATATCTGTAAGTCATCCCTCTAGCAGACCTTCCAGCCCTTACGCAGGGTGCATTTTATTACATGTGAGGGCATATCTGCCTGAGCAGATATGCCCCTGCTATTTCTCTGTTGATTCTCAGACATAGTAAGTGACCAGGGAAGCCATTTTAAATGCATGTGCTTGACACTGGTCACTACGAGTTTCCCAGCTACACGATGGCTTCTCTGAATATAGAGATGTTTGGTATCAAACATCTCAGATTAATAAACCCTTACTGATGCCAGTGAGGGATTTATTAATAACTGCACCCAGAGGGCACCTTAGAGGTGCCTCCTGAAAACCTACCATGTACTAGTAGTTTGACAGACAGGTTTTGCCACTATAGACACATTTCTGACCCGCCAAGGTGAGAGCCAGTACTCTTGAGGGCCAGAGACAAAAGCCTGCACTGGGCGGGGGTGTTAGTACCTCACCCAGGCAGGATGGACATTCCAGGGCGGGGAGCTTCTAAGGCCAAGCAAAATGGTAGAATTTGAAAAGTAGTATCCACTTCAGGTCATCCACCTTAGGGGTGGGACTGGCATGAAGTGATCACTCCTCCAAATTTAACTTATTTTCCCACCTGTGTTGCCACCAAAAGTGGGGTCAGGGCAGGGGGGTTCGTCATCTCCACCATCTGGAGAGACTTGGGTCGCATTACAAAGGCGGCAGGGCCTTTAAAGCTCTCCGCCATGAAATGTCCATTCTGCCTGAGAGAGATGACACCTCTGCCCAGACAGGCCTTTGTCTCAGGCCCTCAGGAGCACTGGCTGGCTATCACTTTGGGGAAACAGAAACACATCTGTGGTGGCTGAACTGGTCAGGACCAGTCAGCACACTAGTAGCTGGTAGATATTTTAGGGGGCACCTCCAAGATGCCCTCTGTGTGCATTTTTTAATAAAATCATCACTGGGGACAATGAGGGTTTATTAGTCTGAGATGTTTGATACCAAAGATCCCAGGATTCAGAGACGTCATCATGTAGCGGGGGAACTCGTAATGACCAGGGTCCAGCACATGCATTTAAAATGGCTTCCCTGTGTGCTCACTATGGCTCAGAATAGCAGGGGCATATCTACTCATGCATATATGCCCTAACATGTGCCTTGATGCACCCTGCCTTATGGTTGACTTACACCTGGCACATGCAGTGATAGGGGACCTGGACCATAGGGATGTGTGACTGGTCGTGTTTTCAATTTAGTCCTTTACTAACATACAAAATGATGGGCTAAACATGTCAAAAAGGGTGCTTTCCTACTTGCCTCCCTCTCACCTGACGAAAGAGGATAAAACTGACCTTCCCCTAGAGAGTCTTCATCTTCTAAGTGTGAAAACCTGGAAAGGCCATCTGCATTGGCATGGTCAGTCTGAGGTCTGTGTTTCACTGTGAAGTCCATTCCATGAAGGAGGATGGACCACCTTAACAATTTGGGATTTTCACCTGTCATCTGCATAAGCTATCTGAGAGGCCTGTGGTCAGTTTAAACAAGGAAGTGAGAGCCAAACAAGTATGGCCTCAACTTCTTCAGGGACCAAACCACAGCGAAGGCTTCCCTCTCAATGGCACTCCAACTCTGCTGTCTGGAGAGTAACCTCCTGCTAATGAAAGCAACACATTGGTTATAGCCATCATCACTGATTTGGGATAGGACTGCTCCTATCCCATGTTCAGAGGCATCTGTCTGCACTCTGAACTGGTTGGTATAATCTGGAAGTTTGAGAACAGGTACTGAGCACATTGCCTCTTCCAGGGTGTCAAATGCCTTTTGACAGCTCACACCGCAGTGTACCTTCTTTGGCATTTTCTTGGAGGTAAGTTCTGCGAGAGGGGCCACAATGGAGCCATACCCTTCACAAACCTCCTGCAGTACCCAGTCAGGCCAAGGAATGCCCTGACTTGAGTCTGGGTTGCTGGAGCTACCCAGTCCATAATTGTCTGTATCTTCGCTTGCAGTGGTTGTACTTGGCCTCCACCTACAAGGTAGCCCAAGTATACAACCTAACTGCCCTAACTGGCACTTGCTTGCCTTGATAGTGAGGTCTGCCCTTCTCAGAACCCCAAGGACCTTTCTCAGGTGGTCCTGCGAGCCAGAGCTAAAGACAGCAGTATCATCTAGATATGTTGCACTAAAGTCTTGTAACCCAGCTAGGACTTTGTTCCCCAACCTTTGGAAGGTGCAGGGACATTCTTTGGTCCAAAGGGCATACCAGTGAACTGATAATGTCCATCAGGAATGGAGACTGAAGGTTTTTCTTTTGCTCCAGGGTCAGACCTTTCTGCCAGTACCCTGATTTGAGATCAAAAGTACTGAGTTATTTGGATGCCCCTAACCTGTCAATTAGCTCATCAGCTCTAGGCATGGGTTGAGTATCGGCTTTTGTCACAACATTGAGACCCCTATAGTCCATTCAAAACCTTATTTCTTTCTTTCCACCCTGGTAATGAGGCTTTGGGACTAAAACTACTGGGCTGGCCCAGGGACTTTCACAGTGCTCAATGATTCCCAATCCCAGCATCTTGGTGATGTCAGCTTTAAGTGATCTCTTTGACATTGTCAGACTGTCTGTAAATTTGATTTTTGATAGGTAAGCTGTCCTCAGTATCCACATCATGTGTGTAGCAGGTAGTCTGACCAGGGGGTCAAGGAGAAAAGCTCAACATACTGCTGCAAGAATTGCTTACAGTCAGCCTGCTGTTGGTCAGTGAGGGTGTCTGAAAAGACCACTCCCTCTACTGAGCATATTTTGGATTGCTGGAGAGGAGATCAGGGAGAGGTTTACTCTCTGCTTCCTGTCCCTCATCAGTGACCTTGAGCTGGTCATCTCATCTCTGTCATGATAAAGTTTCAGGTGGTTTACATGGATAACCCTTTGGGGCTCCTGCAAGATCCAGAGTCCACCAGATAGGTGAATTCCCCTTTTTTTCTAGTATCAGGTAGAGTCCACTCCATTTGTCCCGGAGGGCCCTAAGAGTCACAGGCTCCAAAACCCATCCCTTCTACCCTGGTTGAAACTTCACCAGTGCAGCTTTTTAGTCATACCAGAGCTTCTGGAGCTGTTGGCTGGCCTCAAGATTTTTGGAAGCTTTTTCCATGTACTCAGTGATCCTAGAACAAAGGTGTTTGCTTTCCTTATCTTATGACCGAGCTGACAAAACTTCTCTGGAATGCACTTCTTAGTTTAAAGAAGACATTTATTATTATTACTTCACCACAAGGTTCCTGAGAGACGAGATTAGTAGGTTGGAAGCACACGTTTAAAAGTAGTCACAGCAATGAAAGTAAAATATATCAAAGTACTTCTCAATTGCAATGTAGACAGCAAATACATGTGATTATATTATAGCAGAACTTCAAAGCAAAGAATAAAACTCAAAATTCATCACCGTAGGGCCTATCACTGCTCGTCATCTTTCTCATGCCTGCAAGTTGATGACTCCTGTTTAACTGCGAGAAAGAGATTTTCCACCCAAACCGGAGGTCAGGCAGCTGACGTCCGCTCCTGACTGAAGTCTTGGAAAGTTCCCCCTTGCTGCTGCCAAGGGACACCGTCTTATAATGAAAAAACCTGCTAACAGGCCCTTTCCTCCAATCACAGCTGGAAAAGAACAAGCTGTAGAGTGGCCAGGTCTCCAAAACCTCACTCCTTCCCAAAGCTGAGTAGAGAGGAAAACACCAAAATATACGCTCTCTTATCACGCTAGGGTTCGGTGTGAACACAATACGAAAAACACAGCTTGGTCTACCATGTGGAAAAACACAGCTAATCTGCAATGTCTCAACTGCAATGTCGAACTCCACGATAAAGCCAATAGGCAGCTAAACTGAATGCAGAATGTAATGTCTAATGCCACGTTAAAGCCAATAGACAGCTAACCTAAATACAGAATGTAATGTCTAATGCCATGTTAAAGCCAATAGGCAGCTAAACTGAATACAAAATGTAATGTGCTACTGATGAACATTGAACAACTAATATGCACAGTGGTGAAACACAAATTCATTGGTCAAACACAATTAATGGCATAACAGAAGGCCAAACGCATAATCTACAATGCTTTGCTTTGGCTGTCTGAGATGTCTCTCCCATCCCTCCTACAACCAGTATAAATCTTTTCCCTGATGCTGTTGGAGGGTCATGGGGACCAACAATGTCAATCCCTACCCTTTCAAAGAGAACCCCAACCACTGGAAGTGGAATTAAGGGGACCTTTCGGTAGCCACCTGTCTTGCCACTGGCTTGACAGGTGGCACAGGAGCTACAAAACTCCTTCACCTTTTGGTACATGCCTGGCCAGTAGAAGTGGATTGCCAACCTACTCCATGTTTTTGCCTGGCCAAGATGCCCAGCTGGGGGGATATGATGGGCCAAGGTGAGGAGAAAATCTCTGAACTGCTGAGACATTACCACTCTCCTAGTGGCACCAGGCTTGGGGTCTCTGGCCTCACTGTAAAGGAGTCCCTCCTCCCAATAGGTCCTACGGGAGCCACTGATACCTCCCTTTTCATGATTCGCAGCTTGCTGTCTCAGGCCTTCAAGAGTGGGGCAGGTCCTCTGTCCCTAGCACAGATCCTCCCTAGAGGGTCTCCCTGGCCCTAGGAGCTCTGCAGTGTAAGGCCCAAGCTCCTGAGGCTCAGTTCCCTCTGGGGCTGTCAAGTCTTCTTCCTGAGGAGAGGGGCCTGTTCTGTTGTATGATTGGAAGCTGTTGTCCCAGACTTTGTGCCTGTCCTCTTGGTAGGTTGGACCATTATTCCAGACTCCAACTCCACTTTTTCACCCTGGGCCTTGCTTTGTGCTCTTGTTTTTAAATAGACCCAATCAGGGATACCCGGAATAGCTGCATGGGTTTTTCTTTCTACCTGAGCCCATGCTGAGGACTCCAGATCATTTGAAAGCAGACATTGCACAGGGATTGTAGTAGATACCACCACCTTCTTCTGGCCAGTAACTGCCCCCCCATTCTAAGGATACCATTACCATGGGATGCACCTTAGCCTGATTATCAGTGTTGAGGACTGTGTATGTCTCACCAGTCAGCTACTTTTCTGAGGACTCCAGTTGCTCAATCACCATGGTAACACTGGCACCAGTGTCTCTCAGTGCTTCAACTTGAATCCCATTTTTCTGTTGCTTTTGTCTGTATCTCTCCAGATTACCGGGCCAGACAGCAGGGCAGTTACATCCATCCCACCCTCTGAGACTAAAGTTGCCTCAGTAGGCTCTCTGACATGGTCAAGGCCTACTTGGAATCCCATCTGGAGACTTACCACTGCATTTACTGCAAGTGCACTCGAGGTATTCTTTTTGTTAGGACAGTTAAAATCTCAATTTTGGCGTCCATTGGTTTTGCAGGTATGACTTTTCTGGGATCCCAATTTTTACCCTTGTACCCACCCTTGGGCTGGGAAGAGTCGTGGGGCACACCCAGGTTTTTGGGGGCCTTTAGAAGACTCCTTGTTTTTGTCCTTGTTTTGATTACCCTCTTTCCCTTGGGGGGGGGCATTGTGGCCTGCTTTATGTGGTCTCCCCCACCAGTGGACGTTTGTTCACCCCTGTTTTGACCCAGTGGTCTGCCTTCTTCCCCAGTTCTTGAGGAAAAAGTGGACCTAGGTCTACCAGGTACTGATGTACCATTTCCTGCACACAATTACTCAACAGATGCTCTTTCATAACTACATTGTAAAGACCTTCATAATCATGCAAATTGTTACCTTCTTTGCAGCCAACTAGTTTCTTCACTGAGAAGTCCACAAAATGAACCCAGGTCTGACTCTGGGTTTTTCGAGTCTCCATGAATTTGATCCTGTACTCCTCAGGAGAAAGCCCAAAGCCCTCAATCAGGGTAGCGTTCATGAGGTCACAGGAACTTGCATCTGCCTCATTCAGTGTCAGGAGTCTGCCCCTGAACTTTCCTGAGAACAGTTTGTACAGAGGTGAGCCCCAGTGCTCTTTAGCAAGTTTTCTGGCTACCCAGGACCGCTCAGAGGCTGTGAACCATTTGGTGATATCACCACCTTCCTCTTATTTGGGGAAAATCCCTTTGGGGATTTTACGGCCACAGTGCTCTACTTTGTCCCAAGTTATAAAATTGCTGCCACCATCTATGAGTGCTAAACCCATTTCTCTTTTCTCTTTTTCTATTGCTAGGATTCTGTCTTCCAGGGCAAGTCTCCTGGCTAACCTCTCTAAAAGCATCTCTTCTTCAGAGATTGTGTCTCTGGATCTTGAAGAACCTGAAGCCTCCTTACTAGGGGGAGGTGTCCTAGACTCTTGCAGTACAGGCTCAACTCCTTTAAGTGGTGGAGGGTCCAGTTCTCCCTCAATTGCACTGCCCTGATCTACAAGGTCGGTGGCCTCAACTACAGGATGGGCATGCTCATGCTCTGCCAATAGCTCCTAGAGCCTTGCACTGGTAGGGTTTGAGCCTGTTTTAATGTTGTACCCTTTACAGAGGGCCCTTAATCTTAAAGCTGAAGGTATGGGTTGATGGTGAACTCCACAACCCTATCCTCTAAGGTACTCATTATTTTACTAAAGTGGGGATTTTTTTTTTTTTTTTTTTTTTTTACAACTTTCAGTATAACGACATTGCTGAACAAACATTAGAAATAGTGGTACTGAGGGCGCATACACAGAGTACAGCAAATCATTGTACAAGACATACGTTAGTGATCAACAGTACATATGAGTTTTGGCATTGCAGTGTCTACCCCCACCTGCCCGGTTTCCTACTCCATTGCCACCAATCGGGTGGACCTATAATCTCTCAGATGTTCTTATTATTGCACATCTGGTGTGCCATTTTGACTATCATCTGCCAGATCTAGGCCATAGTAGCTAATCCACCTGCCCTCTCACGCAACTTCGTTGGGCAGTTCCAATTAGCATATGTTACCTTCTCTGCCGCCATGTATAGGTCCATACCCCTTCTCCATTCTTATATGGTCGGCGTCTCTGCACCCCACATCTTCGTGCAATATCTTGTTTTGCAACCACCAGGCCTAGTGCACTGAAAAGAAGTTGGAGACATGGAATGTCTATATCATTTGGGATACCCAGTATAACATATGCTGGTTCAGCTGGGAGTACCACATTCAGAACTCTGCCAAGCTCTGCCAGGATCCCCTCCCAGAACCCTTGAATAAAGTGGCAGTTCCATAGCGGATGCAAAAAATCCCCTCTGGGAGATCTGCACCGCAGACTACTGGCGATGCCGCTCTGCCTACAGCATGGAGTTTCACCCTGTTGTAGTACACCCTGTATAAGATTTTGTATTGTACTAGGCATAATCGAGATTTGATGGCTACTTCTCTGGGGTGCATGAACGCTGCCTCCCAGTCAATGTCTTCCATTTCGCCTGTATCCCTCATCCAACGTTCCCTTAAGTTTTGCAATGTGTCCGGCATATTGTTATTTAGTGTGTGATAAGTGAGAGATATGGCCTCCTTGGTGAGCTCCTCCTGCAGTATTCTCCCCTACAGTGGGGCCTATTCTGGAATTTCACTGCCCTCTATCCCCTCTGAACTCCAAGAATGTTTTAGTTGCACATACTTAAGGAAGTGGGACTTATGCAGTTTATACTCAACACTAAGAGTTGTCAAGGATTTAACATCTCAATTTTCTAGGATATCCCCTACGGCAGAGATCTCAATTAAGTCCCACAACCTGAAGCCTTGTACTTTATTCATCTGTCTTAGCCATGTCCCCTCCCAAAGCGGTGTAACCTGTGTGACTCTTTGTGCCCAACCTATCCTTTCCGTCGCCCTCTCCCACCCAGTCAGTGAAGTTGGGACATTTTTGAGCTAGAGGAAAAATCCTAACACAGGTTTTTGCAGTCCTAACTAAAGTAAGTTTTTAAAACTTTTACTGTTAACCTACAGGGACCTACCAGGGCCCTAACAGTACTTTAAAGAATTTAGAAGAATACCCAATTAAAAAAATGAAATATAACTAAAGGCAATTTTGGGATTTACTCGTGTGTTCACTTACTGACCAAGTGGTATTAGCAAATGCAAAGTTGCAGACCCCACCGCTGTTCTACCATTGTAGGGAGGTGTCTCTCTCTATATAGCGCACTGAAACGAAGTAGACTGTGCAGAGGGTCCAGTGGATCCCCAATTGGTTTTGCAGAGGCAAAAGTAGCTAGGACTAATGCTCTATTTTGTGGTAGTGTGTGTGAGTTAGGCTTATCAGAGGGAAGTGCAAAGCATTTGTTGTATTCACAGAGGCAATAAATGAGACACACATTCAGAGAATAAATTTGAGACCAATTAAAAAAAATAACATAACAATTCTTTTTATATATGTTTCAAACCCAAAAACCTTATAATCAGGTAAGTATACTTTTAAGTATCAATACTTTGCAGTTTCAGAAATAGTCACAGTGCAATTCTCTCAATGTTATCCTATGGAGGAAAACCTATTTTCAGCAAACAAAGGGTTAACAACGACTTACAAATGCAATCTCTGGGAGATAAGATAAGTACTAGGCACTGATCAGAACCACATGAACAGGTCACACCGGGCGACACTGGGGTGGCTGTTTGCAGAGGTGCAGTATGGCATTGGGTGCCCAAAGGTTTCCTATGGGAGTTTGGTCCTCGTGAAGACAGGCTGCAGTCTCTGGCTAGGAAGCAAGTCAGGGACAACAAGCAGGTAAGTACTGGACTTGGGGTGCTCGGGGATGTGGGTACACCTTTGGTCCTCTTCTCCTGTGCACAGGGGTGACAGATGCAGGGGTTTCTTCAGGCATCAGGTTTTCAAGTGCGTAAGCACCCAAGGTCAGTGGGTCCTTTGTGTTGAGGCTGCAGGCATCGTAGGGTAATCCTGCAGGGGAGGACCCAGTGTGGACTCGAGCTCTTAGGAGCTGGGGGACATCATTGGCACTGGTGACCCACCTCAGCTGGGGTCAGAGGTCATGGCTGCAGTGGTTGCTGTAGCTGTCGGATTTTCTCTCTCCACAAGCCTGTGAGAGAGGGGGCCTGAGTGCAGAGGCTGCAGGCATCTCAGGAGTGTCCAAAATGGGTGAGACCATACTGGACTCGGACTCTGGGTAGCTGGAGACCAGTGTTGGCTCTATTGGTTGGCTTCACCTCGAGTTATGGATGTCAGGTACAGTGGTCACTTCTGGTGTCGGGTTTCCAGGGTCCAGCAGTTGCAGAGTCTTTTCTTTGAAGTTTCTTGTTGCAAGGCAAGTCTGCTGCCCACAGGAGCTTTGAGTCTTTATTGAATTGCTGGTTGAGTTGGCTTCTTGTGCAGGATCCTCAAGGTCAGCACGTAGGCCGGAGGTGCCAGGTCCGGGTCAGCTGCTTCTTCTTTTCCTCTTCTGTGGGTGCAACTCGCCTTTGCCCAGGTCTTGTTAGGTTGCCAAAATCTAAGTTCTAGGGTTTAGGGGTGCCATCTAAATACCCAAATTAGGGGTGTTACAGGGAGTGCCAGGTAGCTAATGGGCTGACCACCTTTAGGGTGACTACACCCTTCTTATGACCACTTCCGCTTGGGAGTGGGCATAACCTTAACCCTAGAGGCATAATTCCTTCCTAGCAAGATGGAGGAATTTTTACAAGTAGTGTCCACTTCGGCTCGTCCCCCTTATGGGTGGGACTGGCATGAACTGGACCCTCCTCCTAATTTTACTAATTTTTCTGCCTGTGCTGCCACCAAAAGAGGGGTCAGGACAGAGGGTTGGTCATCTCCACCATCTGGAGGGACTTAGGTTGCATTACAAAAGGAGCAAGGCCTTTGAAAGTCCCCGCCCTGGAATGTCTCTCCCGCCTGGGAGAGAAGGTGACACCTTTGTCCAGAACAGGCCTTGGTCTCAAGTCCTCAAGAGTGCTGGCTCTCACCTTGGGAGGCCAGAAACACGTGTGTTGTGGCTGAACTGGTCAGGACCAGTCAGTAGCTGGTAGATTTTCTGGGGGCACCTCTAAGGTGCCCTCAATGTGTATTTTTTAACAAATTCATCACTTGGGTCAGTGAGGCTTTATTATCCTGAGATGTTTGATACCAAACATCCCAGGATTCAGAAAAGCCATCATGTAGCTGGGGAACTCACAATGACCAGTGTCCAGCACATGCATTTAAAATGGCTTTTAGTGTGCACTTACTATGTCTCAGAATCGACAGAAACATAGCAGGGGCATATCTGCTCATGCATATATGCTCTCACACATGCCTTGATGCACCCTGCCTTAGGGTTGATTTACACCTGGTACATGCAGTAATAGGGCACATGGCACATAGGGATGTGTGACAGGTCCTGTTTTCACATGTTTTCATTTAGCCTTCCCCAACACAGGCAGTCTGCAATGGTAGCACTGTGCGGGTTAGGTGTGGGGTCCCTGAGGGTGGCACAATTGGTTCTGCCTTTCACAGAGACATTCCTTTGTATCCCAGGCCATAGGCACCAGGGGTACTATTTACTAGGGACTTACAGTGGTAGCTAAAGAGTTTGCCAATTGTGCAAAACAACTGTGTAGTTTTGGGGATAGAGATCTGGTACTGGAGACCTGTTGTTTAGCAGGGACCCAGTGCACTAACAGTTAAAGCCACATCAGAAACCAGGCAAAAAGCGGGTGCTAACCATGTCGAAAAAGGTTCTTTCCTACAGCCAGGTGCTTGCATTCCCTGGCTAGACTCATCAATAAAAGGGAATGATCTGATAAATAACATGTTGAAATATGAGATATTCTATGCTTGTTGGGTCAGGGAGCTGGACACAAAACAATAGTCCAATCTGCTATTGATTCCAGTTGTGGGTGTAAAACATGAGTAAAACCTGGACTGTGAATGTTTGTCTCCATGGGTCAACCAGCTTAGTGTGTAATTCCTGGGGTAGTCGGTCTAACTCACCATCCAACACACAATTGCAGTCCTCTGCTAGTATAACATCCGCTGATAGGAACGCTGCAGCAGCTTTGATTACTGCTGCTGCAAAGTAATAGCAAGTAATAGCTTTGATTACTCCACTATAGAATTCCCCACAGTCAATATTTGGAGCATAAACACTTTTCAAGCAGATCTCATGACTATCCAAACTACCACAATGTATCACAGATCTCCTCTCCGGAACAAGTACGTGTGCCTTATGTTGGAAGGGGACCTCGGGAGAAATCCAGGGCAGTGCACCTCCGGCATACCCAGAGTACAATGTTGCGTACATTTGCCCAATAAAAATTACTATTTTACAATTAAGTTAAAAATATAAATAACTTAAAATTACTAACTATATTCAAAATCATTACCATTAATTACATAAACAATATAAAACATATACAATTAAAATATTATTTAAACACGTAAAGAAACTTAAAAAACATTAGATCTTACCTTAAAAAAACTAAATTTTTGTCAGTGACATTTTTGCACATGATATTTCTGTGTCCAAATATTAAAATCTCAATATTTCTGCAGCTCAAAACTTTAAATCAATATTTTGGCAGAACACCGGGCAACTGCTAACGTAGCCACCTGGGTACATGTCACATTAAATCTGACTTCTGATTTGAGTCAGATTTAATGAGACAAGTTGTTTGATAGCAAACATGACATACGTCAGCTGGGCCATAATAGAGCTGGCTACCTCAGGATTCCCCGGTGCCAGCCTATGTTAGACTTTGGCCTGCTGACCACTTATATTAGGTATTAAATGCCACTATAAGGACATATAAGCTTGCACTTATATAACCACATTATTAATATAATGCAACCTGCCTCCTGGGGTTAGGAGGTCTACCTTTGTGGTGATTGGCATATTTTAAAAGCAGTGTTTTGACATTGCCACTCATGGTGAGGGCAAAGACCAACTGGTGCAATTTGCACTGTTCTTGCAGTCTATAATGGCAACCCTGCTGTCAGTTTACTTGGGTCGCCCAGGGTGGCACAATCAATGCTTCAGACTGTGGTGACCCCTTCAACACCCATGCCCTGGGTTCCACTGGTACCTTTTACTCAGGGCTTATAGGGGGGGGGTCAAAATCTTTACCAACTAGGGATACCAACTCACAGTCACCATATTTAGGGAGACAGCACTGGCATGAGGCCTGGTTAGCAGGCTCTCGTGCACTTTCAGAGTCATAACTATCAGTGTTTGGGCAAAAAATGTGGGTGTGACCATACAAAAAGGGAACTTTACTACAGGTCCAGTGTGGGTAGGGGAGTTAAAGGCATTCAAGGTGTAATTTACTGCAGGAACTATTAATGTGGGACAGAACTCAGACATGGAAGTCACTGAAAATGTACTATGATATGGTACCATAGCACAAGACTCCAAAAGTAACCCCAACTAAGACAAAGACATGGAATGTGAAAGGTTTAAACTACAATAGGAAAAACCGTCAAGTAGTAGAATATGTAGATAGATACAAAATAGGCATATTTTTCTACAAGAGACTCACTTATTAGGTCATAGAGCATCCCAGGTGGCTAAACACTAGCAGGTGAACTTGTTATATGCCATATGCCGGGGGAGAAGCTATACGGATTAAGAAGGATACAGGATTTAATCACATTTGCAATGCAACCGATCTTGAAGGATGCTACATAATAGTGCAAGGTAAACTGCAAGGGACACACATCTCTGTTATAAACATCTATGGCCTAAACCATGATGATCATGAATATTTATCAAAGGCTATGTGTTGCAAATGGCCCTTTTTGAGGGTTATCCCCAAACGTTTTGCCTTCTTCCTCCTATTTTTTTAGGTCTGTTTTTGCTGGTTTATTGTCTCTTCTCACTTTACCACTGCTAATCAGTGCTAAAGTGCAAGTTCTCCCCATATAAATTGTACTGTGGATTGGTTTATCCATAATTGGCATATTTGATTTACTAATAAGTCCCTAGTAACGTGCCCTAGAGGTGCCCAGGGCCTGTGAATCAAATGCTACTAGTGGGCCTGCAGCACTGGTTGTGCCACCCACATTGGTAGCCCTGTAAACATGACTCAGACCTGCCATTGCAGTGTCTGTGTGTGCAGTTTTAAACTGTCAATTCGACTTGGCAAGTGTACCCACTTGCCAGGCCTAAACCTTCCCTTTTCTTACATGTCAGACACCCCTAAGGTAGGCCCTAGGTAGCCCCAAGGGCAGGGTGCAGTGTATGGTTAAGGTAGGACATATAGTAATGTGTTTTATATGTCCTGACAGTGAAATATTGCTACATTCGTTTTTCACTGTTGCAAGGCCTGTCCCTCTCATAGGTTAACATGGGGGCTACCTTTAAATCTGATTAAAGTGTAGATTCCCTTTGGAAGCGGATGGACATGTGGAGTTTGGGGTCTTTGAGCTCACAATTTAAAAATACATCTTTTAGTAAAGTTGATTTTAAGATTGTATGTTTGAAAATGCCACTTTTAGAAAGTGAGCATTTTCTTGCTTATACCGTTTCTGTGACTCTGCCTGTTTGCGGATTGCCTGTCTGGGTCAGTTTGACAGTTGGGCTGTTCACACCTCTACTATAGACAGTGACACAAAGGAGGCTGGGGTGTAGCCTGCATATCTTGATTAGCCATCTGTGCTGGAGGGGAAGGGAGGAGTGGTCGTTCACACCTGAAAGGACTGTGCCTGCCCTCACACAATGCAGTCTCTGACCCCCTGGTGTGCATCTGGGGCCTGGCCTGAACAAGAAGGGATCTTGCAAACACTTGAGACTTTGCTTTGAAGTTTGCCAACTTCATAGGCAGAACAGGGTATAAGAAGAAGACCCAAAACCCCAGACTTTTAGAATCTTTCGGGAATCAAGAGGAACCTCTGCCCAGGAGAAGAGCTGAAGAGCTGAAGGAGGAGTACTGTCCCTTTGCTGTGTTGCTTTGCTGGATTTGCCTGCAGTTGCTGCTTCTGCCTGAAAAGAGTGCAAAGGGTGAACTTTGCTGTGTGTCCTGCTTGAGAAAATTCTCCAAGGGCTTGGAGTAGAGCTTGCCTCCTGTTGGAAGTCTCAGGTTCACCAAAGACTTCAGTTTCCTCGACCTGCAGCACTGGGAACTGTGTGTTTTGTGCTGTCCAAGAGGAGAAACCACTGCGACGCCGCCAACGACGCTGCTGGCCTGCACCGTGACCTGCCGACGCTGCACGGAGGCGCATTGCCCCGCTTCGCACCACGACCCTGGTCTCACCGACGCCGTCATCGGACGACTTCAGCGAGCCGCTGCTCGCACCGCGGCCTGTGGGCCCCGCACTCCGGCATCACCTGCTCACACCGCAGCCTGGGCATCCCTGATGACGTCACTCCTACTGACACTGGCGCCGCTGCCTGCACCGTGGCCTGTGGACAAGGCTCGTGAGGAGCACGAAGCACGAAGCACCGTCCCGTCCCACAGCCCCGGTCCACCGACACCAGCACCATCGGCTCAAGTGTCGTCACCAGGCATCCTTGCCTGCACCGTGGCCTATGGACACCGCTCGTGAGGGTCATAAAGGACCGTCCCGTCCCCACTTCACACGGCAGCCTGGGTCTCACCGACGCCGCTGGACGCCTTCACCGAGCTGTTGCCTGCACCGTGACCTGTTGGCACCGCACGTCGCATCGTCACGCTTCGCACCGCAGCCCGACGCCATCCCCGCCAGCGCACCTGATTTCATCAGCCCGGAGTTCGATCCCTGAGGTGCGTGACTTCAAGGGCCCGACGACTCCTGCACTGACTCCGGAACCAATGCCAGCGACGCCGCTCTCCGGAGCTCACCGCGAGGATCACAACGCCCTGTGAATCCAAGGTACTGTTTGTGGGTCTTCCGGACACCGCAGGTGGCCCGCGATGCCGAGGTCAGCCTGAACTGACCCCTGCCCGCACCACATATACTTCAGAGCCAGTGCATCCATTGCCCCCGAGCTCCGTAACACAATCAACTGCACCATCAACTCGGGCACCTTCCCCGAGGACTGGAAACACGCCGTAATACGCCCTCTCCTGAAGAAATCTTCGGCCGACCCATCCGAACTAAAGACCTTCCGGACCATCTCACTGCTACCCTACCCCGCCAAAGTACTAGAGAAAGCAATCAACGCACAACTATGGAATTTCATTGAGGCCAACAACTCTTTAGACAGCTCCCAGTCTGGCTTCCGCAACAACATGGAGACAGCCCTCTTGGCAGCCACCGATGACATCCGATTACTCTCAGACCACGGCCACACCGCAGCACTCATACTCCTCGTTCTCTCAGCAGCATTCAACACGGTCTCCCACAGCACTCTGCACACCAGACCCCACAACATAGGAATATGCTTAAGAGCACTGGAATGGATCCACTCCTTCCTCTCTGGGAGGACGCAGAGGGTCAGATTCCTGCCCTACACTTCCAGACCCACAGGAGTCAACTGTGGAGTCCCCCAAGGATCCTCACTGAGTCCCACACTGTTCAACTTACACATGGCCCCTCTTGCTGCCATCATCAGAAGCCACGGTATGAACATTGTGTCATATGCCGATGACAAACAACTCATCATTTTCCTCACTGAAGACCCGGACACGGCCAAAAGGGACTTTCACTCAGGAATGGAAGCTGTCGACACCTGGATGAGAGAAAGATGCCTCAAGCTCAACTCTGACAAGACTGAGCTCATCATCTTCAGAAACGCCACCTCAGCTTGGGACGACTCCTGGTGGCCCACATCCCTCAGCGCCCCACTGCTCCTCCCTATCCATAAACCGCCAGGTAAACTCTGTCGCCTCCTCCTGCTGGTACACACTCCGCAAACTTTGGAAGATCTTAGGATGGATCCCAGCAGACTGTCGCAGGACAGTCACCCACACCTTAGTTACTAGCAAGCTCGACTATGACAATGCCATCTACGCCGGCACCTCAACTAGGAACATCAAAAAACTTCAACTTATCTAGAACGCTGCCGCCAGACTCATTGTGGACCTCCCTCGCCGAAAAAACATCTCCCAACAGCTGAGGACCCTCCACTGGCTATTGGCCGAGAAGAGAATCACCTTCAAGCTTCTCACCGACCCTTACAAGGCCATACACAACACAGGACAAGCCTACCTAAACCACAGCATCTCCTTCCACCCCCCACCAGATCCCTAAACTCCACCCAGATGGCCCTGGCCACCGTCCCTTGCATCTGCAAAACCACCGCCGGAGGATGATTTTTCAGCTAAACTGCAGCAAAAAGCTGGAACAACCTCCCCCTGCACCTCAGACAAAGCCCGTAGCTCACCATCTTCAGGAAGAACCTCAAGACGTGGCTCTTCGGATGAGGCCCTTCCCCTTCCCCCAGCGCCTTGAGATCCTCATGGGTGAGTAGCCGCACTTTACAAATATTGATTGATTGATTGATTGAGACAGACATAACACGCACACCAGAGAGATGCTTTTAAAAATATAACAATATCACATGATAGATATCTGAAGCACCCAATATGAAACCACAAGGGAGAATACATATCACTCAGCAGAGTATGATTCAGCATCCCAGATAGACTTCTGGTTAGAAATGAGGTCTGTCTTAGGCTGGGCTAAATCTCAAGAATACCTACCTAGAATATACAGTGGTAATGATCCTGAGCCTCCCAGGTTGTCACTGGTGTATAGTGTGCGGAGCTTGTAGACAAATATGCTATTTCACACTGAATTCATGGTGAAAATACAACAACACATCTCATCTTACTTTAACATTAACAAGAGGTCAGTCAACACATAAGCAGCCTTGTGGGAAGCGTTATACTTGGTTATTTGGGGGAAGTGTATTGCCAGATGACATGGGATTATGAAGTCCATTTGCAGTTGGGTAAGCAAACTAGAAAGGGATACCAGAACAGAAAAAAAGGAATACATATATTTAGAGATCCAAAGTCATGAAAGATTGTTCGGTATACAGGAGGGGTGAGAAAATTTGGGGCCAGATGTAGTAAGCGTTTTGCATGGCGCAAACTGCGAAAATCGCAGTTTGTGCCATGCAAAACGCGCATCGCGATGCACATTCCCATTTTGCGAGTCGGTACCGACTCGCAAATAGGAAGTGGTGTTCCCTTCCTATTTGCGACTCGCACCGCGATGCAGAATTGCTTTGTGACCGCGGTCGCAAAGCAATTCGCAGTTACCACCAGTGTCACACTGGTGGTAACCCATTCGCAAAAGGGAAGGGGTCCCCATGGGACCCCTTCCCCTTTGTGAATGTTGCCATAAATGTTTTTTCAGAGCAGGCAGTGGTCCAATGGACCACTGCCTACTTTGAAAAACCAAAACCAAATGGTTTCATAATTTTTTTGTATTGCAACTCGTTTTCCTTTAAGGAAAACGGGCTGCAGTACAAAAAAAAAACTGCTTTATTTAAAAAGCAGTCACAGACATGGAGGTCTGCTGTCTCCAGCAGGCCACCATCCCTGTGAGTGCAGGGAATCTCAATATTAATGAGGTGGGTCTTTGCAACCCCATTGAGATTCGCAGACGGTGTCTGAGACACCGTTCTGCATCCAATTTTGCTATTCGGAAATTGCGAGTCGCACCGACTCGCAATTTCCGAATCGCAAAATCGGAATTTGCTACATCTGGCCCTTGGAGAGGAAGCAGACAGGTCAACTATAGGTAACCTAACAACCCTATTTACTGCAGCATAGAAAATAGATCCTTAAAGCATTGGCTATATTTTCTGATGCCACTAAGACCTTTGACTCTGTTGAAGGGCCATTCTTGGATATCAGAAACTATAAAAAGCCACAGGGGCACACAACAGGGATGTCCTCTATCACTGATCCTTTTTGCAATAGTGGCTGAACCACTTGCCAGTCTGCTTAGAGAATTTGATCATAACAGTGGCATGAAATTTGGAAAATCATAGGATTTCACTGTTCTTGCATGTAGGCGACATACCCAGACATTAATCTAAATCCCATATTGAGGGAAACCACAGACTGTAGAAGGTTATCAGGATTGTCTTTAAACTACCCCTGACCAGCGTTACACCAGCACCTAGTCTTGATTATCCTATACATTGGCAAGAGAAACCCATTAGATATTTGATTATACCATATCATTGGTATAGGGAGTTGTTGATAAGAGAAAACTATGGCAAAGACATAGAAAATGTAACTACTCAAACAGAGAAATCAAACAGGGTACCAATAACACTAGCCGGGTGAGTAACTCAGATGAGGATGACCTTTCTACCTAGGCTGCTGTATTGTCTCGAAAATATTCCAATGCCTTGGAACTGTCAATTCTATGATCTCTTGCCAGTTCTCCATGATCATACAGGCTTGAAAGGGACAGCAGCTTGGAAATGCATGCCCTATAGTAAGGGAGGCTCTGCGGCTCCAAATTTTGAAACATATTATTTAATTTGCCCAGCATAATTTGAGCACCATTGGTTCCACAACTCTAGCCTGGTACCGCACTGTGAATTTGAGAAGGGAATTATAGACCAAGTCCCATTAAATATTATGTTTACAGAAAGAAATATATAAGATCCAGGAAATAAATACACATAGCAAACTGTACAATGTGGGCATGGACTAGGTTAGCTGATGTCTGCAAAATTGACACAACATACTCACCGTTAATTCTGTTAAGTGGTAACCCATGCATTGAAGTATTTTCTGAACCAGTAGCTATGAAACTATTTCAATTAAAACACCTAAACACACTGAGAGATGTATACATGAACAAACTAATTATGGTACTGCCAGAATACACTGCCTAGGTGCCTTTGAATTGGATATCCTGTTATTACATAGATTATAAACAGAAGAAATAGGGACGGGGTTAAATCACGGTCCAGCATACACGCCTACCCCACAAAGAGGCTATGTAAATAGAAAGAGTATGCAGTTCCTAAGTGAGGAAAAGAAGGTCAGAGATAACCTGAGACACCAGATCAGAGGATCTTATTGCGCAGGAGCAAAAGTCTTTGCACTCTCAAATGGGTGTCATGCTTCATCATCCAGCAGCTCCTCATTGGGCCTGTGCTGCAAAGCCCAACGGGTACCATTATGGGGCTCTGCTGGAGTTCTTTTGTGTTTTGGCGATGTGAAGAGTGAGGTGCAGTATTCTGTGTGGTGATGTGAGTAGACTGGTGAAAGGTGAAAATAAAAAATAATGAATGGATGACCTAATCTTTTTTAATGTACAGGTACCCTTGTTATAATTAAAAAGTGATATGACGTTGGCCAGAACCAGATACAAAGGTACGAACTGGCTCAGAAAGTGATATGTGAAAAGAAGATCAACGTGTTTCTTGTCTGTTTATTGTCAAAACTGATCAGGGCAATTCATCAGGACTGAAATCCTAACCTACCTGTGAATTTGGACTGCCAAGGAGTGCCAGGGTAATTACAGTCGTACCACAGAGGCGTCCACACCAGTATTTAGTATAGTTTCAGGTTTAAAAACCGACCTGAGAATAAATAGCATGAAAGAATAATATAGACATCTTGTAGCATGGCGCAGAGTATGATAAAGAGCATGCTGGAGAGGGGGCACCTTTAAAGTGCTGGTAGGCCCAAGCCTTACATCAGGGCTTCCTAACACAGTGTATTTATGCAATCCAAAACACAACCACATACATATATGTAACATGACCACAAATCATAGTTCTGGAAATGCGATACCCAACAACAGAACTGCTTGTGTTCAATAATCAAAAGGCTTACCATATTAGGCAGAGTGTAGTACCCCAACATGGGTGGCAGAGGAAATGCTCAATGGTGTTTAAAATACTCTGCAATAAAGGGACAATCAATCAATCAATCAATCAGGAATTTATAAAGCGCACTACTCACCCGTGAGGGTCTCAAGGCTCTGAGGTGGGGGAGGAGAGAGGAGGGAGGTGCTGCTACTGCTCGAACAGCCAGGTCTTGAGAAGTTTCCTGAAGGTAAGGAGGTCTTTGGTCTGACGCAGGTGGGTGGGAAGAGTGTTCCACGTCTTGCCGGCGAGGTGTGAGAATTATCTGCCACCGGTTGTAGTTCTGCAGACGCGTGGGGCACTTGCAAGGGCAAAGTCGGCGGAGCGGAGATACCGGGTCACGGTGTAGAATGAGAGCCATCTGTTGAGGTATTCTGGTCCGGTGTTGTGCAGTGCTTTGTGAGGATGGGTGAGGAGTTTGAAGGTGATTCTCTTGTTGACTGGGAGCCAGTGCAGGTCTCTCAGATGGCCTGTGATGGCCTGTGATGTGGCAGTAGCGGGGGATGTCCAGGATGAGGCGTGCAGAGGCGTTCTGGATGCGTTGCAGCCTCTCCTGCAGTTTGGCCGTGGTTCCTGCGTAGAGGGCATTGCCGTAGTCCAGTTTGCTGCTTACGAGGGCTTGGGTGACTGTTCTTTTGGTTTCAGTGGGGATCCATTTGTAGATCTTTTGGAGCATGCAGAGGGTGTTGGAGCAGGAGGAGGAGATGGCGTTGACTTGCTGGGTCATGGATAATGAGGAATCCAAGATGAATCCTAGGTTGTGTGAGTGGTCGGTGGGAGTCAGAGCGGCTCAGAGAGTGGCAGACCACCAGGAGTCATCCCATGCGGAGGGGGTGGAGCTGAAAAAGAGGACTTCCGTCTTGTCGGAATTGAGTTTGAGGCAGCTGTTCTTCCTCCATTCGGTGATGGCCTTCATTCCTTTGTGGAGGTTGGTCTTGAGGGAGTCCTTGGTGATGGAGAGGATCACCTGGGTGTTGTCGGCATAGGAGATGATGTTGAGGTTGTGGGATCAGGCGGTGTTAGCGAACGAGGCCATGTAGACGTTAAAGTTGGTTGGGCTGAGGGACGAAACCTGGGGTACGCTGCAGATGATTTTGGTGGCCTCTGAGTGGAATGGGGAGGTGGACTCCTTGGGTTCTGCCGTGAGAAAGGAGGTGACCCAGTCCAGGGCTCTGTCACGGATTCCAGCATTGCTGAGGCGTGATTGTAGGGTGTGGTGGCAGACGGTGTTTAACGCGGCTGAGAGGTCCAAGAGGATGAGGGCTGCGGTTTTGCCGTTGTCCTGTATGGTTCTGATGTCATCGGAGGTGGCGATGAGGGCAGTTTCGGTACTTTGGTTGCTGTGGAATCCGGACTGGGAAGGGTCCAGGGTGTAGTTCTCCTCGAGGAAGCGAGTTAGTTGTCTGTTGACAGCCTTCTCAATGACTTTTGCTGGGAAGGGGAGCAGGGGGATAGGCCGGATTATCTTTAGGTCCTTTGGATCCGCCTTGGGTTTTTTGAGGAGGGCGTTGATCTTGGCGTGCTTCCAGCTCTCCAGGATGGTGGCGGGCTCGAAGGAGTTGTTGATGATCTTCCGTAGTAGGGGTGCGATGACGGAGCTTGCTTTGTTGAGGATGTGGTGAGGGCAGGGGTCAGATGGAGAGCCGGAGTCAATGGTGTTCATAATTTCAATGGTGTTGTTGTCTTTGACGGGGGTCCAGGAGAGCAGGAGGTTGGTTAGAAGTGAATCTGTGGTGTTGGTGGTTGCCGGGGGGTCTGGTTGCTGAAGCTGTTGTGGATGTCTGCGATCTTGCGCTAGAAGTAGGAGGCTAGGGAGTCGCAGAGGTCTTGAGATGGAGGGATGTCATTGGCGTTTGAACTGGGTTTGGAGAATTCCTTCACGATGTAGAAGAGCTCCTTGTGCCTGTGTGCATTGTTGATTTGGTCTTTGAAGGCGGTTCTCTTGGTGGTTCCGATGAGTTGGTGGTGTCTGCGGATGGCGTTTTTGAAGGCTGTGTGGTTGTCCAGAGTCTGATCTTGGCGCCACTTTCTTTCGAGTCTACGGCAGGTTTGCTTAGATTTGTGGTGGCTGGCGGTAAACCAGAGGGCCTTTTTGTCAGTGCATCTGTTTGAGGGATTCTTGATTGGGCGAGAGTATTGGTACAGGTGTCGATCCATTGCCTGAAGTTGCGGGCAGCTGTGTCAGTGTCAGTGGTGTCGATGGGTGGATCCGGGAGAGGGTTGCGATAAGTTGGTCTTCGGTGACCTTGTTCCAAATGCGTTGGGGATCCGTTGTGGGTGGTGGTGTGTTGTGGTTTTTTTGAAGGAGAAGTGGATGCAGCGGTTATCTATCCAGTGGAGTTCGGTGGAGTGGAGACGTGATTGCTGATGGAGAAAATAGGGTCGAGTATGTGTCCTGCGGAGAAGGTCAGAGCTGTTTGTGTCCAAGGTTGGAGAGGTTGTCGAGCAGGGTGGTGGTGTTGTTGTAGTTGGTGTTCTTGAGGTGGAAGTTTAAGTCCCCGAGGAATATGTAGTCAGTGGATGCGAGAGCGTACGTGCTGATGACGTTGGTGATGGAGTCACTGAACTGCTGCCGGGCGGCCTTTAGACGAGGGTCCCTCGGAGGTTGGTGTTTGGGTCAGTGTAGATCTGGAAGAGCAGGTGTTCGGCGGTGCTGAGGGTGTCTTTGGTGCTGGTCGTGATCCTGAGGGTGTTCTTTTGGATGATGGCGTTGCCTCCTCCTGGTTTGTTGGAGCGGTCACTGCGTGTGATCTTGTAGCTGTCCGGGATGGCTATGGCGATGTCAGGCACTGAGGAGGGGTTCATCCAGGTCTCGGTCAGGAAGGCGACATCTGGGGAGGCTGAGTCGAGTAAATTCCATACCTCTACTGCGTGCTTGTGGACGGAACGGGTGTGGAGGAGGATGCATCTGAGATGGTTGTGTCCTGCCTTTGTGGGTAGGTCGTTGGCGTGGAAGCTGGTGAAGGTGCAGTTCCAGCACGAGAAGAGGCCGTGGGTGGTCTGCGGGGAGGCTTGAAAGCAGGCTGGAGAGTGGCCGGTGTTGAGGGCGCAGAGGGTGGCGGCTTCATAGTGAAGACATGCATGGCAGCGGTTGGGGGGACGAGAGCCAGGGGTTCTGGCGCTGGGTGCGATCCAGGCACAGACAGGTGCAGACGGGCTTGCATTTGGCGTGGCCGCCATTAAGTACGGAGGTGGGGGGGGAGGAGATGACAGCTGGGAGGCGGGAGTGGGGGTGAAAATTGGTGCAAAAAAAGGGGTGGGGCTGGGGGGCAGCAGCGGCGGGAGTGCAGCGTGAGAGAGAGAGGAGGGGGGTGGGGCCACAGGGGCAGTAGGGGAGAGCGAGAGGGGGGAGAGCGAAGTGAGAGGGATAGAGAGTGGAGTGAGAGAAAAACGGGGAAGAGTGTAACGCAAAGCAAAAGGAGCAAAGGAAAGCAAAGCAGAAAAGAGGAGGAGAGAGGCAGAGGGCAAAAGGAGAAGCAAAAGGAGCACAAAAAGGGACAGACACAGAAGTGAAAGCAGAACAGAGAGCAAAGCAGATAAAAGGAGGAGAGAGGCAGAGGGCAGCCTAGTAGAAAGCAGAGCTCTCCCACTAGACACCAGGGATGAGGTGCAGGCTGAAGCCTGCGGGTGGAGGAGGGCCTCGAACTCCTGACAGGGGTCAGGAGTTCAGAGGAGCGAGGGATGAGGGCTCTACTTACCAGGTGGAGCCACGGGAGGCAGAGCAGTGTACTGACCAGGTCAGTGGTGTTGCTCGACCTACCACGCAGCGGCCGCCATTAAGTAGGGACATCAACATGTTGTAAGTGTCTCACTTGAACCCTGAGTAATTGATGTTGATTGTCCCTTTCTCTTGTACAATTTTAAACTCCATTGAGCATTTTCTCTGCCACCCATGATGGGGCACTACACTCTGGATTCGGTGACTGATTAAAAGATATTAAAAGATTTTATATGTGCAACTCTCACTCTGAGGTCTATGAAACACCACTGCCGAGCATGGGCAGGCTAAGGGAGATATGAGAGCTGCTACACAAATATTTGCAAAAGACAGCAACAAAACAATTCCTAGGCACCTTTATGTGTTTATATTGCATACTATTGATGGACAGAAGGAGGGCTGTAAAAGTAGAGTCTTTGATAAAAAGAACTGATAGTCCCTGTAAAGTCAATCATGCGTGCAATCATTGTAAAAATGACAACGTAGGTGTTGTGCTATGAATGTCTGTCTCCATGAAGATATGAAATAATACATGTGATAACTGGAATAGGTGTTAAAGTTAAAGTTAAAAAATGCAACACACATTTGAGTCTATCTATTTCAGTGTCTATCATCACCTCCAATGGAGAGGGTAACCATTTTGCATCTCCTGACATATTGGGATATTGGATGGGGGATAAATTTTTAATAGGAGTTTTGTTAAGGAGTTACTATATGTGATAGGCAAGCAATGTCATGAGAATCTGTGTTCTTCTCAATCACATCATTATAATTCTGCCCGTCTGCACATATAAATGGCTATGATGTGTATGTGGAACCCAATAAAAATAAAAGTCTATAAAAAGAACCGAGCAGCACCCACCTGGCTCAGTGGCTTATCCACTCTGTGAATCAGGTATGCATCCATCTTGGTTACCTCACTGAGGGCCTGGTAGTTCGCAAAAAAATACAAGCATGTGGTCCCTAGCCTGGGCACCAATGAAACAGGACTGGCCAAAGGATTATGGGAATGCTCAACCAACCCCATGTACAACATATTAGCACCACTGCCTAAATGGACTCTTGGATTCATTTGATCTGACATTCTATAAACCTTGTTCTTCACAGGAAATCTGTCCCCTCTATGTATTTCATGCACACAGACAGATGTCAACCATAGAATCAGTGAAAAAGAGATGGGAAAATGGTCTCAGGACCTCGCTGCAATCTCTTGGCTTCTCATTCATTTACTGAGGTGGCAAGATGCATCCCATCCACAGAACCATCCTTCTTATTACTGTACAGTAGATCATGAAGTGATTCACTGTCTTCCTCAACCTTCTCTCTCTTTGCCAGAATGTTCAGAGTAGGGCTGTACAGGTGATATGGCTTAAGCCAGTTCACTTGGAGCACCATGTTTGGTTCTCGTGTGGCACCTGTGTCTACCGGGTAGGTCACTTCAGGTATGTGCTGCACTACCTTGGATTAGGTAGGTGCTGCCTGGTCATGCCTGCCTGGACCTCTGACCAGGCCTGGCCATTTTGGACCCTGACCTGATGCTCCTGGATGAAGCCTTACAGCCTTGCGTCTGGATTCTGCCTTCTCCATTCTCACTCTCTCTTTCATTTTTGCTTTGTGCTGCTGCACTTTTCACCTGTTTGCCTCTCTTCTCTTTTTCTATTACTCTTGCTTTCTTGCTACCCTTGGACTGTGCGCTTCTTCTCGTTACCACTTTCACTCCCTTACTCTGGCTTTGCTGCTCTTTCTCTCCACAATGCCCCTTTGTCTCACTCTATCTCTCTTATTTTCTTTACCACCTTTTTCACTGCTCACTCCCTACCACTCTCTCAGTCACGCCCTAACTTTTGGTCTATTGGCCTCTCTTTTTCAGTACTCTTGCATTATCTCTTTTGCACCATTGGTCTTGTCTAATTTAACCATGTTTTGACTTTCCGCTCTGTCCTTATTTTCTCTTCTGTTTTCTCTCTTATCTAGACTCTCTGTACCCTTCTCCTTCTCTTTCTTCACCCTCTTCGGTTTCCTTCCTGTGTTTTTCTCATACTGGCTGCTCTCATGTTCCTCCAGTGGACCACCCCTGCTCCTCCTTGCCCTGCCATCCATCCCTCAGTTTTCCTTCACCTTCCCGGAGCTACCTAATGGTGGCTGCAACATGGATGTGCAGCAGATGTGTACAGGGGGCATGCTGCTGGTGTGCTAAAGGCAAGCCCGTCTACACCTGTCCATGCCCTTTCCGCACCCAGTGCCAGGATGCCTTATCCTCCTCCCACCCACCACAGCAGCAAATGTTACTGGCCACAGACCTCCTTGCTCTGATCACTGGACATTCTTCCATGCACTGCTCCAGATCCTCCCCCACTGGCACTGAACCCCCTGTCTACAACTTCCAACCCATTCACCTCATCACACAACCCAGCACGCACAATACCCCTTCACACAGCATCCACCCCACTCTAATGTGCCTCTGAATCAACACCCGCTCACACGTTAGACATGCCATCAAAGTTTGGGATATCCTGCACAACTTTTTCCAGGCCTCCTCTTCCTGAATGAGAGTTGGTTCATCCTGACATTGGCCTCCAACATTTCAGTGTCCATCCCCCTGACTACAAGATACCCAGACAGGACAAGACTCAGCAAACCTGAAAGAGGAGTAGCCTTTGCCTATGAAAAAAACATACACTGCTGTATCACATTTGCAAACTCCAGCAACCACCTCAAACACCTGCATTTCATGCTCAACATCTCTAGCAATACCACCCAGGGAGGGGACCGGCCAGTCCTAGATCCAACTTCGGAAACACCATCACAGACTTTGTCACACCACTGGTGCTAGACTCCAGCACCTTCATCTCCCTCCACAACCTCAACTTCCACCTGGAAGGCTACCCTGACCTGAACACCAACTACAATCCTGGAAGACCTGAACACACTTGGAGTCACCCAACGAGTGAAGTCACTCACCCATATTGCCGGACATCTCCTCAAGCCTGTGTTTACCAATGTCACTGACATCATGGTAGTCAAGTGTGCCCCCTCCCTTGGACCGACCATTCCCTCACCTGATTTGACCTACACCTACCCCACCTAGAGGGTACTGCACCCACCAAAACAACCCAATGCAACTGGATCAATATCTCCGAAGAAACCTGGATAAGAGAATTCTACACCCATTGCCTGCCACACCAAGTCAACCTCTCCTGTAACTTCCACTCCTGGATTATCTCCTGTGCAGACACCCTGCCCACTGTCAAAACCTTTTACCACTTTACAGATCAGACCACAAGCAAGCTGGTACACAGATGACCTATAGCTCGCCAAGCACTACTGCAAACATCTGGAATGCTGTTGGTGACTTACCCACAATGACCACAACAGGAACACTGACAGATCAGCCCTCTATTACTATCACTAGTGTCTCAGATCCATCAAATGCTCAATCTTGACTGAACAGATTGAGAACAGCTACAACAACTCCAAAATAATGAAGGAATTCAATTCACCTACCACTAGCTCCACGACCATCACCCCTTCACAGGAACTCCGCTCCCAGCTCTTTCACTACTTCAGCAACAAAGCCAATACAGTAAACAATTACTTTTCACACCAAATGGATCTCTCCACCCTTACTGCCCTCCAACCTCACCTGCTTGCTCATCGCAAGTATTGCCTAATAAGGGTAGGGTATGCCTCTGTGAGTCACTCTGCCACCATTACTGGTTAAGGACATAAAACAAAACTTTGGCATCATCCCTCTTACCTACTCATTCTAATCACACAGTACACCATGAATCTAAGTTTCAAACGGAGCACCATTCACTCTCTTGCTTTCTGGAAGGTATTGAACTGGATTAAGCTCAAACTGTCTGATCAGAGCTTCCTTCATTCGCTCACAGTTCATGTTCTCATCTCCATTCCTGATGTTCCTTCTATGAGGGAGTGACTCATTAATGCGGCTGCCTTAGAGACATAATTCAAAGCCTGGAGCCTGTAACTGATCTCAAAACTTGCAAACCATTCCAAAATATCCTGGACTTCCATGTACATGGCAGGTACCATTGCTGAGTTGAAGGTAGAGTTGCCTTTACCAGATATAGCTGTCTCTGCTGCCATTCTGAGCTTTTCCTTCTGTAAAGTTATTCTCCCTTTCTTTTGTTTTTTCTTACCTATCCTTTTCCCTTTCCATCGTCCTCTTTCTCACTTTTTCTTTCTTCTTGGGCCCATTCCTCCTGTCTCTCCTGCTGCCCTTCTCTGCTTATGATGAGCTAATCTTACTTTCTCACTCACAAACTCTCTGCCCTTCTTCCCTTCCTCAACCTTAACTTTCTTGATAGCCCGTTGTAAGCTCAGGGCAACCCATTCAAGAAAATATCACCTAGAGTTGGTGAAACTGGTACCCTTGAAGTCGGGTGGTAGCTTCACCAGGAAACCATGGAAAGCAAAGGTGTAGACACTCTGTTTTGGGAAACCACATGAAGCAATTGAGTGGACACACTCTGGGTTTGTCTGAGGAAATACTATGCCAATGGCTAAGAGGACCTGAAACAACAGCACTATCTCCCCTGGATTTCTATAATGGGCAATTACTAGCACCCATCACAGTTTCTTCCCTTCCCCCCAGTTTCTCTAAGAGCTCTTTCCCTATCCTTGTTTCTCGTAGCTCTCCACCATTTCTTGAAACAGATCCCTTAACTGATCTAAGGGTAGGATGTCAACATCTACTCCCACCAGTCTTGTCAGGTAATGCTGTGTTTAAGCTGAACTTATTGTTATATTCAAAAAAGGTTTGAACTGTAATCTGCAGATCCTACTCTGCTTGTTGTGCTGTAAATGATAGGGCCTATGTGAGCCAGGACCACACTGAACACACACAGTACATTAGTATGGACTCTGCCCCAAGCAGCAAGACATCTCTTTCTTTATCTTCGAGGTCGTGCCTGACCTCCAAGTGTGTGTTTCGTCAGACACAGCTGACATGAGGTTGAAACACTAGACCGGTGCATGCCTCCCCACCTTAGTTGTCATCATCCCAGGTGTCCATTCTTGGCACTTCGCGCACCAAGGTTGACTGATCAGTTTTGACTATAGGGGTCATTTTGACCTCGGCTGTCTTTTTCCAAGACCGCCGATGGACCGCCATGCGGAAGACAGCCAGTGGTGGCGGTTTGCCGCTCGGCCTATTATGACCGTTGGCAGCTCTCCGTCCTTTTACGGACGGAGAGCCACCAACAGCCATACTGACGGGCAGGCGGGGAAGTGGAGGTTGCTCCACCTCCACCGCCACGCCAACAGAACCCCGCCCAGCGAATCACGTCCTGTGATTCGGCGTGGCGGTGTTCTGTTGGCGGTGTGGTGTCGGCTGAGCAGCCCCCATGGCTCCCGTCACCTCTCGGAGGATCGTCGGACCAGGTAAGTCGATCGTCTGTGAGGCGAGGGAGGTGGGGGGGTGTTGTGTGTTGTGTGCCTGCATGAGGGTGTGCGTGTGTGTATGTAGAGGGGGTGTGTGAGTGCGTGTATGCTTGCAGGGGTGTTGTGTGTTTGGGAATGAGTGCATGTATGTCTGGAGGTATGTCTGTATGGATGTGTGCGTGTATGTTTGAATGTGGATGTGCGTGTCTGACTGTGTGTGTGGATGTTTGCCTGTATGTCGGTGTGTGTGCATGTATGTGTGTTGGTGGTGCCTGCGTGCGTGTCGTGTGTGTATGAGTGATGTTATGTTGGGGGTCGGGGTGGGGAGGGGGGGTCCTGCCACCTTTGGGGGGTGGCAGGGGTGGTGGGGGGGTAGGGGAGGGAGTCGGTGGGGGAGACCCCTATCAGTGCCAGGGAAGGGATTCCCTGGCACTGATAGTGCTTACCGCCATGGATTTCATGGCGGTTTCAAACCGCATGAAATCCATGGCGGTAAGCCGGGTCAAAATACCGCCGGCGGTATAGTGACAGCCGCCGGGCTGGAGACCCTGGTCTCCAGCCCGGCAGGCGGAACAGAGAACCGGCGGATGACCATGGCGGTAACCGCCATGGTCATAATACAAAAAAAAGACCGCCAGCCTGTTGGCGGTCTTACCGCCGCTTCTCCGCCTTCCGCCAGGGTCATAATGACCCCCAAAGTCTTTTAGCCTGGTGTTAGGGCGAGGATGCAGTCGCAGATAGTTGTGCTGGTTGTATCTTTCTTGCCTCTCAATGGCAGGCGGGGGTGGGGCATTATGTTTGTCTGAAGGGTGACCTGGGGTGAAGCCAGGGTTTTTGGTGAGATCTCCATGTCATCCATAAGATGCTGATGGTAGTCTGCTTTGACCTCTTCAGAAGGTGCTCCTCGGTTTTGTTAGTTTCCACCATCTGTCCTCAATAATGCTGATGCCTGAACTCTCTAGAACCACAAGATTTTATGGGTGATTACATTAGTTCCTTTTGTGATTGTGATCATGGTAGTTCAGCGTTTGGCCACTGTCCATATTCCTCTTTCATAGGGGGTTTGATACTTTCCCTCTTGGTTCCGATCTCAGAGGAATACTGTGTCGCCCTTGCTGATGTCATTGTCCCAGTCTCTCCGGTCAGCTAAAGCAAGATTGTTGCTGTTAGCCCTTTACTGTTGACTGTCTGCAGATTGCAGTTTTGTTAGCCACCACTTGGCCATTGTGGGGAGTAATTGTGGGGAGTATGTCTTTTACTCCTCTTCCCAAAATTAAGGACACAGTAGAACATTTTTTCACGCAATGAGGGCTACTGCTATGTGCTCTCAAGAAGTTGTGTAGTGCGCACTCAGGCTCATCTTGTTGGTCCACGATGATTCTGGGAGTTTTAGCCATGGTTTTCATGAATCTCTCTACATCCCCATTCTCTTGGAGCCGTTGTGGAATGATAAGCTTGTGAATGATGTTGAGGCTCTCTTAATAAGCTTGAAACTGGTGCCCCCAAAAAGGGGGTCCATTGTCCAACCGTACAGTTGTTGCCAGGCCAAGCACTGCAAAGATCTTCCCCATTTTAGACCTTACATTTTCGAAAAACAATTGAAAGAGCCCACCGGAAGCTCAGCCCGGTGCTCTGGCTAGGCGCCCCACCAATCAACCTTAGCGCTCGCCTGTTCAATTACAGAGATCAGGACTCTATTTTGCAGCATATTTGTACTCATGAAACACCAAGATGTGAGAGGCGGAGCATTATGATTTTCCCTGATGATACCTTCAGAGTTCAAGACCTTCGGAAAATGTTCACGTTTGTTAAGAAATGTCTTTGTGATCTGACTTTGAAATATGGATTGCTGTACCTGGCACGCCTCAGAGTGCAACATTACGAAGTTTATTTTTTCTACCACCCTGCGGAGCCTAACAAATGGATGGATGCACTGGATGCACCTCGGGGAGCACCCTCACAGGACCCTCATGGTGGTCCTCCTCCTACCTCACAGTGGCAGACCGGGGCATGGAAGAAATTGGCATGGGGGCCTGGCTGGGGAGCACTGGACTAGTTTTGTGGTGGTCCTTCCGGATGGTTCTTTGGTAGAATACGGCAGTGTCCCAGATTCTGGAAACTCGTATCTTCAGCATTGTGGCGGCAAAGGGGACCTGAGTGACAGCACAGATGCTGGCGTAGGACTCCTCGCAGGAGCACCCTTGGAGTATCTGTATCACTAACCTTTGCCCCATTGGGGCCTTGATTGCTCAGGCACTTCTTACTTCCCTACATTGGAGTACTAAATGCGTCCTTGACAGGGCCAAGGATGCCTCCATCGAAAGACTCAAAACACATATCCTTTATTTGCCATTATACTGTGATTTGTGTCCTATGGCCCCTTATGTTGGGGGTTGGGGGTGGTTATCGGGGAAGTTGACTGCTTACCAGTTGTGGGTGGAATTCCAGTGTTTTGTTGCTGTGGTACACAAATTTCTTGTTATGTTCAAATTTAAAAGTCCCCTAAGGGACATTAGTGGCAGCTGGGAGCCCCCTGGAGGTTGCAAGGAGTTCAGGGGGCTGCAGTTGTGCAGGCTCCGCTGGAGGGCCTTGTTCTTTGTGATTTGGCTCTCGTTGGGCTTGTGCGAGGTTGCACCCCAACAAGTAGACTCTATGACTTTTGAGGCCATTGTCTCATTGGGGAGGGTGGGGCAATGGGTTCTGAGTTTATGCTTGGATCTTTAGGAATTTGGTTGTTTGAACACATTTCCCAGGGGTGGGGGAAATGCCTAGGGCTTTGCTTGGAGGGATACTGTTTGAGGGGGAGGGACTCTTCTCTCTACCGGTTTTACTGAGACGTTGATTGATAGTGAGATGTTGGCGGGGCAGAGTCTCATGGAGGGGATTATGCTGAGGATTTGTTTGCCGGGTGATTACATGGATTCTGACTGGCACTGTGTGCCTTGGAATGTACGAGGTCTGGGACAACCTACAAAACGTAGCAGGATCCTTTCCTACCTAAAGAGGTAGAAGATTGCTCTAGCATTACTACAGGAAACACATACATGGGTTGATTGTATTCATCATTTGCATTGGCGCTGGAGGGGCCAGATCTTTGCTACTTCTTACTACACTTATGCTAGGGGAGTGTTAGTCTGAGTGGCTGCAGGGGTCCCATTTACTGCTTCTGGGGTGCTAACTGACCCTGATGGTCGGTACATGGTAGTGTCTGGAACCCTGGACTCAAGAGCCTTGAGTATTGGTAATGTCTATGCCCCTAACCTGGATGACCCGACTTTCTATGGAGCCCTCTTTCATGCAACTTTGGGACATTTAGCCTCTGACATCATCCTAGCGGGAGACCTGAACTGTGTCCTCAGTCGTGACCTGGACTGTGATCCTCCATAAGCTAATACCAAAGCGGGTTTGACTGGAGCACTTTTAGTAGCGATTCAGGTTCTGGCACTCCGGGATATTTGGAGGGACTGTCACCTCCTAATACACTGCTATTCTTGTTATTCTCCAGCATCCAAAACGTACTGTAGATTTGATTATTGTTTGGCCACCCACCCTCCCACTGGCTTTAGATATTGTAAATGTACCATACCAGGCCAGATACCTCTCCGATCATTCACCCCTACTGTTCTCCATTAGAAATCACAGGAGGCCTCTGTTATGGAGGACGAGGACTGAGGCCTTGACTGACCTAGTGTTTGTACAGTTGGTTGATGGAACTGTCCCTCATTACATTGCTGAAAACTGTCAGAGTGTCTAAAGTCGGTCGATTGAATGGGATGCTCTGAAAGTGGTGGTAAGAGGGGAATGTCTGAAAGTGACTTGTGGCATGAAAGCGTAACTGACGTGAATGCTGGATCTTCATTAGGGCAGCCTAAAACAACTGGAGGAGGAGCTGGTGCGTTCGCCACATAAGCTGAGTGAATGGAAGACTATCAAAAAGGAGTTACTGGAAACGTGGGATAGATTAGACAAATATATCCAGACAATACACAGACAACTATTATGTTGAGGGGGATAGAGCTAGTAGAATGCTTCCACAGTAAATTTCCAAAGAAACTCACGGCCAACATATAGCGGGGGGTAAAAAAACAAAGCTGGTCAGATAGTGCCCTCTCAACACAAGATTGCAGAGGTCTTCACAGTTCATTTAAGTAAGGCTTATGTGCAATCGAGCCCTCCCAGTTCACCTGACCTAGCGGCATACCTGACAGGCCTTCAAATGGCTAGACTCCCAGCAGACATTAGGGAGCCATTGGATGCTCCTATTTCTAAAGAAGAGATCGTTGCTGCAATACATGGCTTATGCACCTCTCGGGCCCCCGGGGGGGATAGCCTACTGCCTGAATTCTATCGGAAATATACTAACATCTTTGCAGAACACCTATTATTGGTGTTTCAGGAAGCCGTACAGAAAGGGATGTTGTCAGCTTCACTGAGAGAAGCTATATCTTAATACCCAAACCAGGTAAAGATCCTGGTGAGATCTCCTCATACCGCCCATTAGCTATGATAAATGTGGATGCGAAGATCCTCAGTAAAATCTTGGCTTCTAGACACTTAACATACATACTTAAGACCAGTGCCGTTTTATTCCTCGCCGAAACACACTTTGTAATATTTGGCGGTTATCTCTGGTGCTTCATGCACCAGCAGTGTGGCAGGACCCGTGCATGGTGGCACTACTCGACATAGAGCAGGCCTTTGATTCCCTTAAATAGGAGTATCTCTGGCATGTTCTCCTTAACCTGGGTTTGGGTGTAATATTAGTCAAATGGGTTCAACTACTCTATCATGAACCGATGGTGCGGGTAGGTAGAGCCTCTCAGTCCAGTTTCGTCTTCAGAGCGAGATCAACCAGGGGTGCCCCTTGTCCCTGCTGCTGTTTGTGCTGGTGATTGAGCCATTGGCTTTTCAACTGCGTTCAGTGATGTGGGGTTGGGGCATGCCGATAGGCAGCACCATTCATGTGGTCTCATTATATGCGGATGACGCTGATCTATTTACGCCAACCGGAGTACTCGCCCCGATATTATGGGTGCTACTGTTGGAGTTCAGGGAGATCTCGGGCACGTGTGTTAATAAAGCAACATCGAAACTATTCCCTCTAGGAATACCGGGCGAGACGAGCTCTCACGCGCTCCTAATGCCGTTGGAAACTATGGGTACCCACTATATAGGTATCCGATTAGATAGGAGTCCAGAGGACTTTCTTTCACTGAATATGGAGCGGGTCTTGACAGGTATGGCTTCCTTTGTTAGGTTCTGGAACACCACCCCTTTGTCCTTAATGGGTAAAGGTGCACTAGGCAGAATGGCGAGCCTCCCGCTGTCTATACGTCTTTCAGGGCGCACTCTTCACAATATTTTCAGGAGCTCGACAAGCTCATAGTTGAATTGTTGTGGGCGTCGCGTAGGAAGCGGGTGAGCCTGGGAGAAGTGTTTGCTCGACGGAGAGCATGGGGTTATGCCTTTTACATAATTACTTATGCTTGGGGATAGGGTGCCAGCTGATACACCTTTTGTGATTGCGCAGGAGCTGGGCTTGGGAATGGGCAGTCAGAAGGGTTCTTCGCAGAGAACCATATGCCCTAGATTTACCGGCGTGGTGTCTGAAACCCTTCATACAGATAACAAAAATTATGCCCATGAATAAATGGCGGACGGGGGGGCTGCTGTACACTCCGGGATCTGTACCCAAACAACAGGTTTATCTCCTAACCGGACATGGTAGAAACATTCCAACTTGGTACAGGACAGTTTTTACAGTGTGCTGAGCTAGAGGCTACGGCTTGGGGATATGGCCATCATTTCCTGAGGCCTGACGGAGTACATCACTCTGGCAACCATGCTGTTTATGGCTGGCTGCAGACGTCTGGTAACCTTCTTATATCGAGCACTTCGGGACAATAGATCGACTAGCCCACTACGGATTCAGGAGCAGTGGCATGACGTATTGGGTGAGCAGCTAATGGACAAGGAATGGGACAGTGTGCATTCAGCTGTCCGGATGTCGGCCGCAAATGCCAGGTTTAAATTGATTCAACATAGTGCCCCAGGTGCACTTGACTACAGTCACACTGGGGGTTTTATACCCAGGTCGCTTCTCTTCTTGCCCAAGATGTTTCCGGCAGAAGCGGATTTCATACATATGATCTGGTGCTGTGTATCCTTAGATTCATTAAATTCATATTGGCAGACAGTAGTAGATTGCCTAAATTAAGCCCCTGGTTAGACATTATCTCGCATCCTAAATTATGCCTCCTTGGCCTCTTCCCCAATGAAAGGAAGAAAAGGCTAAGCAGGAAGTTTTTGATAATAGCCCTCGTCCTGGCAAAACGACAAATTGCAATAAGTTGGTTGGCTCTGTCCCCCCCGTAGTTGATTGTTGGTTGAAAGATATGGCTTAATGGGCAGTGGCAACGGAGTGCCACACGTGTTAATGCAGACAGGACGATAAATTGTTGGATGATCTGCGTTCATAGGGGCCATGATTGCAGATTTACTGAACCCTCCGGACACCAGACCCCCTAGAGAATAATTTTGGGTGAGGTTCAGAAGCTTGATATGTGGGTTATTATTGGGTGGTTCCGCCCCGGAGCGCCTATGTCAGGGTATAGCTCATGGTGCTCGCCCCCACTTATTACTTTCTGCAGCTGTGGTAGTTCGGTAAGGTGGAACGATTTTGTGGCAGTATGCACTCCTCTGGGGCTGTATCTTCCCTGTCAGGATCTAGATGGTCTCAGGTCTTCACTGATAGCACACATGGGTAGAGCGAGGGAATGGTGGGGTGAGAAGAAGGGCTGTAACTGATTGGATTATTTGCACACAAGGTTTTTGTTGCATGTTATAATGTTTTACTCAATTTGTCACTATGGGAGTCATTACGACCATGGCGGACGGTGGTAATTTGGGGAAAGGTACTGCCAAAAGGCTGGCGGTACCTTTTCCCAAATTATGACATTGGCGGTTTGGCTCAAGCCAAACCTCCAATGTACCACTCCGTCCGCCAGGGTGGAAACGGCCGCTGGGCTAGAGTCTTCGGTCTCTAGGCAGGCGCCCACCACAATCCCACCCTCGGGATTATGACCCCACCTACCGCCATGTTTTTCGTGGCAATCGTACAGCCACGAAGACCATGGCGGTAGGCACTATCAGTGCCAGGGAATTCTTTCCCTGACACTGATAGGGGTCTCTCCCACCCCCTCACGATTTCCCACCCTCCCCCTCTCTCTTCCGCACCCCTCGCACATTTACACACCCGCATGCGCACACATACACACTCATACACACACGCATACCCACATCCACCAACGCATGCACACAAACATACCCACACACCGCAACACACACTAACATATATTGTCGCATATATGCATTCACAATGCACAATATACACGTACACTCACATTCAGTCATTCATGCATGCATTCAACGCAACTCACACCCGCATGCACGCATACAAAAACAGACACCCCCCACACACACACAACACCCCCACACACACCACCCCGCACCCCACCTCCCTCTCCTGTCAGAGAACCCGACTTACTTGCATTCAGGGGGTCTTCTGGCAGAAGACGGGATGCAGCGCTGCTGCCAGCAGCAGCGTCTGCCAGCAAAACACCGCCAGACTATATCATGGAACATGATACGGTAGGCAGTGTTTTGCTGGTGTGGCGCTGCTGCTGGCAGCAGCGCCACCTTACCACCATCCGCCGCCATGACCACTGACGGAATTCCGCCGGCGTTCTGGCAGAATTCCATCTACGGTCATAATGCAGGTGGGCGTCTGATAGCCATGGCAAAGATATGTTGGTGGCTGTCGCCATGGCATTAGGCGGCATTTACCACCAATGTCATAATGAGGGCCAATCTTTCCTAGGCATTGAACAAATCTCGTGGAGTGGGTAGGGATGGGTAAATCTATATCATCCTGGTTTCTAAATATTTTTTGCAATGCTTCCTGGTCACTAATGATGCTGTATCCTTTATTTGCCATGCTATACAATTGTTATGGTAGCAAATATGCTTTTGATATGGAATTGTATGTATTGAAATGACAATAAAAATCTATCTGGAAAAAAAGTGTTTGAACACTGCTTGGAACTAGTTCTACAACTGGTAATTTGGATTAGGTGTCTATAAAACAAGAGCTAGGTACCCATCTAGAAAACGTCCACAGTTGACACTAACTTGAGTGTACAGGGCCATGCTGATTCTCCCAGTGGTGACTGGTGTGGGCCTGTCTGGATCACTATTTATTTGACACGGTATGCATTAAATCATTTGTTTCCCCACTTTCACATCCTTCCCTGGAAACTATACTTTTTCACTAATTCAGCCTTTTTTTCCATTCCCTGGTGGCGTTGATGGGCAATTGTTATCACTATGTCCTGTACAATTCTTTGGACTACTATCCTTTTTCCTTGTAGCACAAGTTCTTCACTGGTCACATGCTCTCCAGATTTGCTCCATAGTGTTTCTCGAGTCTTTGTCAAGTATTTTGCAGTTTTCTAGAAAGGACATCCATTGATCGGTCTTGATAGCTTCCTGAGTTTGTTCTAGGCAAGCGTGTTGCCACGAGGCATAGGAGCTCCTCAAGTGAGAGTGCTCTGGAGCATACCACCTTGGGAATCATGTGGACGTGCTGTTCCATTTGGTGTATTGTTTTCAGTGCTTCTCCTGGGGTGCCTGATTTAAAATACGGGGAGGCAGGTTACTGGAGGTGCCCAGGAAGACATTTACCAGGGGTTTGTGATAACTTTGAAGCAATGTCCTCTTAAATACATGTGAGTATGGATGCAACCCCATTTGATGGTTAGTGCTTTGTTCTTGATTTGGGAGTATCTTGTTTCAATGTCTTAGGGTGCTCAGCTATTAAAGGCTACCAGTATCATGCATAGGGTCAAAATAGGCCATTGTCACATTATGAAGCAGGGCATCTTTAGTTCTCCGGAGTGTCGCTTGTTGGACTTCTTCCCACTCCCACCGTGCCTGGGTGTTCTTTAGCACCCTCAGGGGGCTTGTGAGGGTAGCGAGGTTGGGGATGAACCTGCCATAACAGTTTGACAAACCCAGCAAATTCATACTTCGGAGACTGATGTGGGGTGATGGGCATTTCTGATGTCATTGGACTTCTTTGGGTCTACACTAGTGCTTTCAGAAGAGAATACATAAACAAAGAATTCAACCTTTTATTTGAAGAAAGAACACTTAGTTCAGTATGTAGCCACTGTCTGATATCCTTTGGAGTGCGGCACAAACGTGTGAGAGCAGTGTTCATCTTTGGTTTTAGAGTATATGAGCATATCATCACTGATATTAATGACCCCTTCAAGATCAGTCAGTGCTTCTCATATCGCATTTTGAAAGACTTCTGCAGCAGAAAATATTCCAAAGTGAAGTCTTAAGTATCGTCCCAGGCCGAGGTACGTAGAGAATGTTGTGATGCATCTGCTTTTCGGGTCGAGGACTAGTGGATGATATCCTGAGTTGAGGTCAATTTTAGAAAACCACTTTGCTCCTGTGAGATTAGCTATTATATTATCCATAGTGGGAATGATGTGACGTTCATGTCAAACTGCCTGGTTAGGAAGCTTCATGTGAATAGATATTCTCACTGATCCTCTGTGTTTGAGTTTCGGAACAATCACCATTGGTGAGACCCACGGGCGTCAGACCATTGATCTTCTCTGCTACCTCCAGCTTGTCGGTGGTGGAACGGGATGCAGCAGTGCGTCAGAGCAACTGGCTTGATGTAGTCATTGATATGTAGTTTGACACTGTAATTCTTCAGACACTGCAGGCCTGTGAACATGTTTTGGAAGTCATGCGGTATTAAGTCTAGTTGGCAGTAGCACACATGTGGCAAAGGCTACTAATCCCAGGCCTTCAGCCGTTCTGCAGCTGATCAAGGCATCACTGACCTCATGGTGACAGAGAACTTGGCATGTGTCTGCTGACTCTCATGGTTGACAGTGCTATTGGGAGAAGAATGTTACTGCCATAAGTGAAGATTTTGGTCTTGGTGTCAGATAATTTTGTTTTTTCTCTCAGGCATTTGTAAGTGCACCATGTCATTACATTGATAGATGTACTTGTGTCAGTGAGTGTAGGTACCACGCCATCACATTGACAGATGTACTTATGTCAGTCAGTGCAGTGATGGGCTGGCCGTTGATAGGAATTTTGCATTGTGGTTGTGACCTTCTTTACGACATTTTGCAAAGGCATAGGAGAGAAAAAAATGTCTTTGTCACTTTCATCAATGTTGTTGAATGGATCATGGTGGCTTGGATGGCTCTTACACTTCTCAGGAGTGTCCATCAGGATGTTTCAGACTAGGGTGTGGATTAGTGTATGTGCGTCTCCTTCCCTTCCTCTGGCGCTGCTGCGACAAATGTGGGTGAAGTAATTATACTTTCCACAATTTTTGCATGATTTCCATTGTGACGGGCAATGCAGTGGTTGGTGTGAATCCAAACCACAGTAGTTGATGCGTCATAGGAGTGATGGGTCTCTAGGTTTTCCCCATGCCACACGTGGGTTCGGATCCCATCTTCGTTGCCAGTGTGCTTTTGGGCCTAAATGAGTGGGGAGCTCAGAATGGAATGTGGAGAGTGAACATGCTGCACACACACAGTCCATTAGGACAGACTCAGCCCCAAGTGGCAGGACGACCATTTATTTATCCTAGAGGTCACACCTGACTTCCAGGTGCATGTGCCGTTAGACGCAGCTGATGTGAGGTTGAAACACTAGACCAGTACACATGCCACCAATTGTCAGGCCCCCTTTGGGGTGGGGGGGCTACTAGGTCTCAGTCGTGGTAGCTGGGATGAGTTTCCACAGGTGTGCTGAGGACCATTCTACTATGGCCCTGTAAACTGGGCCAAGCAGAACCCTTTCGGCAGTTAACTCTCAGTGCAGCGAAACCGAGCAAGCTATTCTTCTCAAGGAGACAGTGTGAGGGACAAGAGCTCAAACTTCAACAGTCAATCAAAAGACACAATAATGTAAGGTCCAGCCCATTGCTTTCATCTGGCAAAGGGAATACATAGCAGGTGAGCTGCTTGAGACCTCAGTGGTCTTTTAGGACAATAGGGTGTCAATTTGTCCTGAAAGTATTTAGGACTAGTCCTGTAGGAGGCTGCGTGTGCCACAATGATTCCTTGAAAATTACCCTCTTCTTCACTGGAAGCCAGTGTGGCTGGCTTCGACAGTGGGATATCGAGGTGCATTTGGGCAGGTTAAACTCAAGGCAGATGGCCATGTTCTGTATCTTTAGAAGTTTCTGGATGAGGTAATCTGGTATGCCTAAGTACACAATATTAGCTTAGTTGAGTCTCAACAGGATGAAAGTCAGTACCACAGCTTTCTGGGCTTCCCATCGCAGGAATCTTAGGGATTTCCTTAGCATCCTGAGAATCCAACAAGAGGTTTTTATTACAGCAGAGATCTGAGGCTTGAGGGCTAAGTTAGTGTCTATAAGAACTCCTAGGTTCCTTGTCACTTGGGTGGGAGGGGGGTGTTTGTGTTGTACAGTTGGCCGGCCAGGCACCTGACAGCCAGGTAGGGGGTTGTTGCCAAATATCAGGACCTCCGTTTTGTCAGAATTACATTGAAGGGTGTTAGCCTTCAGCAATCCCATCACAGCTGACACAAAAGCTGCTAAATTTGTTATTTTCTCTGGCTAATTGTAGGTCAGTAACAGTTGTGTGTTGTTAGCATAAGAGACAACACAGATGACAAAGGAGTATATAAGATATGCATACAGCATCAAAAAAGCATTGAAAAGTGTGGGGCTCAGGGCTAAGCCCTGATGCACTCCATACTTGCGTTTTTTGGCATCAGAGTAGAGTTGTTTAAGCCAGACTACCTGCGCCCTGTCCTTAAGGAAGGACCTCAGCCAGGCACAAGCCCTTCCCTCTACTCTGATCATGGTAAGACGATGGGGCAGGATCTCATTTGAGGTCTTGTCAAATGCTGCTGAGAGGTCTAATAGAATCAACATGGCATTTTGACTTGCATCCAGGATAAATTTGATGGAATCAATGATTTCCATCAAAGGCAGACTTAGTGCTGTGGAGGGCCCTAAAACATGATTGAGAAGGGCGTAAGAGATTGTTACTATCTAGAAATTGTATTAGTTGGGTATTAACAACTTTCTCAATGATTTTAGAGGCCCCAAGGAGCAAACAGATTAAATGAAATTTGCTAAGTTGTTAGGATCTGCGTTTGTTATTTTTAGTAGGGGAATCACGTTTGTTTTTTTCCATGTAGGGGGCACTATCCCTGACTGAAGAGAGGAGGTGAAGAGCTCATGGAGTGTGGATCAAAGGCAATCCCCTATGAGGCTCATAACGTGAGGGGGGGAGGGGACCAGGGGCAAGCCGGATGTACTTTTGGTGATCAGGCTTTCCACATCCTCAACTGATGGGGGAGGAGAACTGCTTAAGTTTAGCCTGAGCCTGTGGCATAGGATGGCAGATGATATTAGCAGGTATGCTTGCTTGTGCTTTCATGAGTTTGTCCTAAATATTCTGAATTTTTACTTCAAAGAAAGTACTTAATTGGAAGCGTAGGATGGCAGTGGATTCAATGAGAGGTGCAGTGCATTTGGGGTCTGTAAAGTTGGTTACGATTCTAAAAAAAGTTTTCACAATGTTATTGGCTTTATTGATTTTGATAGTATAGAATGTGCAGCGAGCCAGCTTTAGGTTATGTGGTATGCACTAAGGGCCTTTTTGTACTGCGTTTTACTGGAGGCATTATATTCTTTACACCATGTGTGTTCAATTGATTTACATAGTTTCCTCTCCTCCACTAGTTCCCTTGTGAACCATTGGGCCGAAGGGCTTGCCCTGGGTGTTCGATTGGTGGCCATAGCAGAGACTGTGGATTGAGCTTCCAAAAGCCAGTTGTTGACATGGCTTTCTTCAGACACAGTGTCTGTCAGATGTACGAGCAATTACCATGTTGCAGGAGTGAAAGGGACACAAAGTAGTTCCCTCCTTCCCTTTAAATCAATCAGACCACAGCTATGGTCAAGCCTGACCCACTGGGACAAAGGGACAAAGCCAAATTTGAGGTGGACCCCAGCTTCCCACTTGATGATGTAAGGATTGTCTTCCAGCTTCAAAAATAATAAGACTTTAGAATTTGAAACACTTAAGATATTGGGCCTCATTCTGAGGCCGGCGGGCGGCGGTCGCCGCCCGCCTTGCGGGAACCGCTATATGGCCGCTCCGCTGTCAAAAGACCGCGGAGGCCATTCTGGCTTTCCCGCTGGGCTGGCGGGCGACCGCCAGAAGGCCGCCCGCCAGCCCAGCGGGAAACCCCTTCCCACGAGGAAGCCGGCTCCGAATGGAGCCGGCGGAGTGGGAAGGGTGCGACGGGTGCAGTAGCACCCGTCGCGAATTTCAGTGTCTGCTAAGCAGACACTGAAATTCAAAGTGGGGCCCTCTTACGGGGGCCCCTGCAGTGCCCATGCCATTGGCATGGGCACTGCAGGGGCCCCCAGGGGCCCCACGACACCCCTCACCGCCATCCTGTTCCTGGCGGTCGGAACCGCCAGAAACAGGATGGCGGTGAGGGGGTCGGAATCCCCCATGGCGGCGCAGCAAGCTGCGCCGCCATGGGGGATTCCTCAGGGCAGCGGAAAACCGGCGGGACACCGCCGGTTTTCCTGTTCTGACCGCGGCCATACCACCGCGGTCAGAATGCCCTGCGGAGCACCGCCAGCCTGTTGGCGGTGCTCCCGCCGACCCCGGCGGTCCTTGACCGCCGGGGTCGGAATGACCCCCATAGTTCTTTTTCCCAATTGATGTGACCCCTTCTGTCTCACCTAATGTCCCTTCCCCCTAGTAAGTTGATGGTTTTCTCTCAGATGGAGGCCACTATTCATAGATCTAAGAATACAGAGTTGAGACTGTTATTTCAGGAGACCCTATATAAACACACACAACAATGTAGAAATATAAGTACAAGTCGTATCCTACTATTACCCACCTAAAGATTAAGGCCGCTTGCCGCCCGCCAAGTTGAAACCGCTGTGCAGCCGCCAATGCGGCCGCACTCCCGCAGTGGCTATTTGGAGATTCCCACTGGGCTGGCGGGCAGAAACCTAGTTTACGCCCGCCGGGCTAGCGAGGATCTCGGCCGCAACACGGGAGCCGGCTCCAAGTGGCGGTGCGACTGGTGCAGTTGCACCAGTCGCGATTTTCACTGTCTGCTTTGCAGACAGTGAAAAGCTCCATGGGGCCATGGCAGGGGGCCCCCCGACTCCCCTTTCCGCCAGCCTTTTCATGGCGGTTCATACCGCCATGAAAAGGCTGGCGGGAGGGGGACAAGTAATCCCCTGGGCAGCGCTGCAAGCAGCGCTGCCCTGGGGGATTACAACCGCCGGGACCAATGTGGTGGGAAACCGCCGGGACCAATGTGCCGGGAAACCACCGGTCCCGGCGGTGCGACCATGGCGCTTCCACCACTGTTGTAATCCCATGTGAAGCACCGCCAGCCTGTTGGCAGTGCTTCCGTCGAAACAGCCCTGGCGGTCTGTGAGAAAACAGGGCTGATTGCAGAGGCCCCATAACTTTTTGCCCCCATTTTCCACTTTTTGCTGGTGTTTTCCTGACTTTAAAGGTGCCCTGGGTACTGCTAACCAGTCCCAGGGCCTGTGCTCTGTGTAAAATGGATATGCAAATTAGGCTAATTATAAGTGGCTAAGTTAACCTACCTATAAGTCTCTAGTATATGGTAGGGCATGTAGGTTTAGGGACCACAGCATAGGTGGTGCACACCTAGGTGCACTGCTGAGGTGCCCAGTGTCATTTTAAAAGCAAGCCTGCCTTGCTGGCTGCTTTTAAATTAAAGTTATATGCAAATTCGACTTTGGAATTAAAGGTACTTCCAAAGTCTTAAACTACCTTATTTTTACATATAAGTCACCCCTAAGGTGTGCCCTAGGTGCCCCTAGGGCTGGGTGCCATGTAACTATAAGCAGGGACTTTATAAAAATAGATTTATAAGCCCTGGTGAGGTAAAAACAGCCAAATTCGTTTTTCCCTCATTGAAGTAAATGGCCTGCATAGGCTAGAATGGGCAGACTTTAATTTAAATTTTAAAGTCTCCTTAAATGTTACATACCAAGAATTTGGTATCAAATTGATTGTTGTAATAAATCCCACAACTTCCAGTTGTTGGATTTAATATAACTAGTTCAGGTAAAAAGTTTAGACTTTACCTAAAAAGTTGCCAATTTCAGCTCTGCATTGTTTTTGCTGCTGTGCTCTGATTGGCCAGCCTGCAGCAGCTTCTGCCAGGCTGCCGTGATGAGGTGTGAAGTGGCCAGGCTTCACACAAAGGAATGTGCTTGGGGGAGAGAATCTCCCCTCAGCAGATGGTGAGGCAGGAAGGGGGAGGGCTGCCAAACTGGTCTTCAAAGGCACAGAAGGACATTTGGAGCACCCAGCAACACCCCCACATCCTGCAACCCCAGACAATTAGGTGCCCCCTTGATTAGATTAGGAGAGGGCAGGAGAGGGGTGTGTTTATGATTTTTAGCCACACCAGTGGGTGGGCTCAGCCAGATGTAACCTCCAAAAATCAGATTCAGCCATGTTGGATTTTTAGAGACTGTTGCCTTTTGGGATGGATTTTTGCCACACTTCCCAGGAAGTGGTCATCACAGGGGGACGACCCTGTACCTGATTGGAGAACCAGGGCCCCCCTGCTTTTCACCCAGGAGCAAGAATAAAACTGGCAGACCTGCCCCCACACCTCAGATCCCCTCCAGAATTCAACAAGAAAGGAACTTAAGGAGAAGAAGGACTGCCCTGCTGGACCCCAGGCCTGCACCTGGACCCTGCACTCAGAAGGACTGCACCAGCTGCACACTTGGGCTTCACCACAAGAAGGACTTTGCCTGGCTTCAACTGGTTCAAGGAGGGACTCCCTGTTTGCTACAGGTGAAAAATTGCTAACCAGAGTCCCCTGCACCAACTCCTGAAGAAAGCGACCAGCTGACCACTGTCCAGTGGCCAAAAAGGAGTTTGCGCCAGGTGCATTCTGGGAGTTGAAGTCCGCACCCCCCAAGGACCATCACAGAACTTCTGGACCCTTGGGGTGAGCTGTGGACCCCAAAAGAACCTTAAAAGAACATCTGGGTGAAGCCCCAGAAGTTTGGAAAAGATTTGAGAATTTTTGGAAAAAAGCTCCAGAGAGGGACCGACCCGCCGCGGAAATTCTAGCCGGCTTGCCTCAACCGCGACCCGGCCTGACTTCGTGGCTCGTCCCGGTAAAGAAAAACATCCAAAAAAGAGACTAAGTCCGAACGTAAAAAGTTGACCGGGACCTCCCAGCCATCGTATCCGAGAAGGGCTCCATGGACGTCGGATCAAGATCCAGGTTTACCCCGGTCGAAGGATTTTCATCTCGAAAAAACGACTAAGTCCGAAGGTAAAAGTCTCCACCGAGGAAACCCACATCGCGTATCCCGACAAGGGCTCCTGGAGGTCGGATTCAACTCGCATGTTCGTCCCGGTGAAGAAAAACTTCAAAATAAAGACTAAGTCAGAAGGTAACTTTTTAACCGAGGCCTCCCGCGACCTGTAGCCGAGCAGGGCTCCATCGCGGTCGGCCTGAAAGTATGACTTTGCCCCGGTCGAGGTGCAACCAGATGACCCGATTGGCGCTTTTTGTTTCTAAGCGCTAGAAAAGTAATAATTCTTTAAAAATTCATATCTCCGGTTCCCCTGAACCGATTGTAATCGTTTTTGTGTCATTTTAAAGATAAAAATATAAACTATTTTTATAAATTGGTTTTGGATTTTTAAACTGTTTCCTGTGTTTTATTTAATTACTGTTTTGTGATATTTGAATGCTTTACACTTTGTCTCCTAAATTAAGCCTTGACGCTCGTTGCCAAGCTACCAAGGGTTGAGCTGGGATTAATTTACTGAGACCTAACTGTACCTATGTGGAGGTTAGTGGCTTGTTGCTAGGTGTAGGTACCTACCTGCCCTACCAATAACCCATTTTCCAACATAATTGGAAGCAGCGACGGGATCCTGTACTTGTGTTCAATATCACGTTACAGTTTTGGGTAAAACAAATTAAAAATCCTTTAAATTGTCCTAGTGCAAAAATTGTTTTTAATTTTTAATTTGGATTAATTTCAATTATTGAATTTTTGTAATTTTTCTAAATTCTTGTTTCCAATTTTTGCAAAAAGTTTTTGTTGACACAAAACTAGGGAACCATGGAGCTTGATCTGGCTAGCCTACCCACACTGACAGTAGTCCAGCTTAGGGGGTTGTGTATTGAAAGAGGGTTGCCTGCAACCACTGATCTCAGGAAGCAAATCCTGATCACATCCCTGACAGCATGGGCTGAGGCCCAAGAGGTAGAGTCAGAAGAAGCTCCAGAGGAGGGAGAAAGAAGGGAGGATGCAAGCTCTAACCACTCAGGGGAGGGAAGGCATCTGAGCCTAAGTGAGGATGAGGAAGAACGGTCCTCAGTAAATACAGTCACTAGGGGCAGACCCAAAGCTAGTGGTGGGAAGGGGGTCCTTTCAGGAGGAGAGAACCCATCCATCAGAGAAAGAGAGCTGGAGGCCCAGCTAGCATACATAGCTTTGGAAGCAGAGAAGCTGGCCCTAGAAAAGAAAAAGTGGGCATACAAAGAGAAAAGAGATGGAAGCAGCGATAAAGAAGCTGAGGTGTCCATGGGTGGGGGAGTTTGCCCCAGATTACCCAAGGGGGTAGTTCCTGCTTATGTAGAGGGGGATGACATAGATAAGTGGCTGGGGGCCTTTGAGAGGGCACTCCAAATGAGAAGGGTTAGGCCTCAATACTGGGGTTCCCTTTTGTGGGAGTTGGTCCCCAACTCAGGGAGGGATAGGCTTCTGACCTTAAGGGGGGAGGAGGCAGATTCATACCCTAGTATGAAGAGGTGCTTAGCCAAGAAGTTTGGTCTGACCCCAGAGCAATATAGAATGAAGTTCAGGGACACCCAGAAGGTCAGTACCCAGTCTTGGGTTGACTTTGTGGACATTTCACTAAAGGCACTAGAGGGCTGGATTATTGGTAACAAAGTAGATACTTATGAAGGGTTATACAATCTGATCATGAGAGAGCACATCTTGACCAATTGTACCCAAGAAAGGTTACGCCAGCATCTAGTGGACTCTCAGCAGACCAACCCTAGAGAGCTAGGGGAGGCAGCTGATGAGTGGTTGAGAACCAGGGTGGTTGTCAAGTCCCAGGGGGGAGACTCCAAGAAGGGGGGGACAGGTCCCCAAAAACCTAAGGAGGGAGGTGGTAAGCCCACCACAGAGACTCCCTCTGTACCCCAGAACCCTAAGAAGGAGGAGAGTAAATCCCACTCTGACCAGCAGAGACAGTTAGACCCAGGGTTAAAAAAGCTCTTGGACAGTAGGGCTTGCTTTGACTGTCAGCAGACAGGTCACTTCAGAGGAGATGCAGCCTGTCCAAAGAAGGTGGTTAGCACTGGGCTGTCCAGTGTAGCCATAGAGGAGGATTCCTCAGATGATGAAGTCCTCCTAGCATTGAGCTGGGAGACAGGACCAGATGGTAAGCTGGTGATCCCTGAGGGTGGGAGTAGGCACTTCCACCACATTCAAGTGAATGGGATCCCTACCACTGGCCTGAGAGACACCTGTGCCAGTCACACTATAGTGAGTGACCGGTTAGTGACCCCAGACATGTATGTCCCAGGAAAGACAAAGAAAGTCAGGATAGCCACAGGGGAGGTCACCTCCAAACCTGTAGCCATAGTGCCCCTAGAGAGGGAGGGTATCCTTGACTGGATTAGGGTGGTAGTCAGTGCTGACCTTCCCCTAGATTGTATCCTGGGCAATGACCTCCCAGAGGTGAGTCTGGTCACAGATGGGGTGGTCGCCCAGGGCGCCCCCCCAACCCAAGGTCCTGGGGAGTCAGTCTCTACAGTTAGGAGACAGGGGTCCCCAAGAAAAGGAAAGAAGAAAAGGAAGGGTAGGCCACTCTTAAAGAGAGTTCCAGGGAGCCAAGGGCCTTCTGCCCCAGTAAGGGGGGAGCCCAGAGTTGGCACTGGTGAGGCCTCACCTGACACCAAGGAAGTCCTGAGTAGTCAGGCAGCTGTCCAGATGCAGGGTGTTGCCCCTGCACTGACAGAAGAGAGAGTGGAAGGAGGGTGTCTGCCACAGGAGGTGGTAGCCCCCCACTCTAGACAGCAAGAGGGGTGCCAGGACCCCAAAGTTGCCCCTAAAGCAGCTCAGCCACCTGTCAGTGGAGAGCTTAGGGTGTGGTTCTGGGTACTGACAGCTGTCAGTAGCCTCTGCTGAGTGCTAGCCTTCCTGGCAGCAATGTACTTGGCCTGGGAGGCAGACCCCAGGACCAATAGCAAAGTAGGCCCCCTGACCCTATTGGTCATGGTGGGGTTGCTCAAGTGTTGGGTGACCTCTTTGGGTAAGCTAGGTGTTGCCCTAGCAAAGTTTGGAGTAGGGGAGGTGGGCACCTCACTACCCAAGTTGGCAGAGAGAAAGGAGGAAGACCCCCCTAGAGGAAAGTTTCAGTTTGTGTTGGGTCCTTTTACTGTTGGGATGGCTTCACTACCCATAGGGAGTGACCCTGACAGGAGGATATAAGGCAATTGTAGGCCCTGCAAAGGGACAGCCAGTTTTCTTCACTGTCTTCCTCGCCTAACAAGCCAGGAAGACTCTCCCAGGGTTGGGCTGAGTCTCCTGGGCGTGTGGGCTGGGGGGGGGTTGTGTGAGAAAACAGGGCTGATTGCAGAGGCCCCATAACTTTTTGCCCCCATTTTCCACTTTTTGCTGGTGTTTTCCTGACTTTAAAGGTGCCCTGGGTACTGCTAACCAGTCCCAGGGCCTGTGCTCTGTGTAAAATGGATATGCAAATTAGGCTAATTATAAGTGGCTAAGTTAACCTACCTATAAGTCCCTAGTATATGGTAGGGCATGTAGGTTTAGGGACCACAGCATAGGTGGTGCACACCTAGGTGCACTGCTGAGGTGCCCAGTGTCATTTTAAAAGCAAGCCTGCCTTGCTGGCTGCTTTTAAATTAAAGTTATATGCAAATTCGACTTTGGAATTAAAGGTACTTCCAAAGTCTTAAACTACCTTATTTTTACATATAAGTCACCCCTAAGGTGTGCCCTATGTGCCCCTAGGGCTGGGTGCCATGTAACTATAAGCAGGGACTTTATAAAAATAGATTTATAAGCCCTGGTGAGGTAAAAACAGCCAAATTCGTTTTTCCCTCATTGAAGTAAATGGCCTTCATAGGCTAGAATGGGCAGACTTTATTTAAAATTTTAAAGTCTCCTTAAATGTTACATACCAAGAATTTGGTATCAAATTGATTGTTGTAATAAATCCCACAACTTCCAGTTGTTGGATTTAATATAACTAGTTCAGGTAAAAAGTTTAGACTTTACCTAAAAAGTTGCCAATTTCAGCTCTGCATTGTTTTTGCTGCTGTGCTCTGATTGGCCAGCCTGCAGCAGCTTCTGCCAGGCTGCCTTGATGAGGTGTGAAGTGGCCAGGCTTCACACAAAGGAATGTGCTTGGGGGAGAGAATCTCCCCTCAGCAGATGGTGAGGCAGGAAGGGGGAGGGCTGCCAAACTGGTCTTCAAAGGCAGAGAAGGACATTTGGAGCACCCAGCAACACCCCCACATCCTGCAACCCCAGACAATTAGGTGCCCCCTTGATTAGATTAGGAGAGGGCAGGAGAGGGGTATGTTTATGATTTTTAGCCACACCAGTGGGTGGGCTCAGCCAGATGTAACCTCCAAAAATCAGATTCAGCCATGTTGGATTTTTAGAGACTGTTGCCTTTTGGGATGGATTTTTGCCACACTTCCCAGGAAGTGGTCATCACAGGGGGACGACCCTGTACCTGATTGGAGAACCAGGGCCCCCCTGCTTTTCACCCAGGAGCAAGAATAAAACTGGCAGACCTGCCCCCACACCTCAGATCCCCTCCAGAATTTAACAAGAAAGGAACTTAAGGAGAAGAAGGACTGCCCTGCTGGACCCCAGGCCTGCACCTGGACCCTGCACTCAGAAGGACTGCACCAGCTGCACACTTGGGCTTCACCACAAGAAGGACTTTGCCTGGCTTCAACTGGTTCAAGGAGGGACTCCCTGTTTGCTACAGGTGAAAAATTGCTAACCAGAGTCCCCTGCACCAACTCCTGAAGAAAGCGACCAGCTGACCACTGTCCAGTGGCCAAAAAGGAGTTTGCGCCAGGTGCATTCTGGGCGTTGAAGTCTGCACCCCCCAAGGACCATCACAGAACTTCTGGACCCTTGGGGTGAGCTGTGGACCCCAAAAGAACCTTAAAAGAACATCTGGGTGAAGCCCCAGAAGTTTGGAAAAGATTTGAGAATTTTTGGAAAAAAGCTCTAGAGAGGGACCGACCCGCCGCGGAAATTCTAGCCGGCTTGCCTCAACCGCGACCCGGCCTGACTTCGTGGCTCGTCCCGGTAAAGAAAAACATCCAAAAAAGAGACTAAGTCCGAACGTAAAAAGTTGACCGGGACCTCCCAGCCATCGTATCCGAGAAGGGCTCCATGGACGTCGGATCAAGATCCAGGTTTACCCCGGTCGAAGGATTTTCATCTCGAAAAAACGACTAAGTCCGAAGGTAAAAGTCTCCACCGAGGAAACCCACATCGCGTATCCCGACAAGGGCTCCAGGAGGTCGGATTCAACTGGCAGGTTCGTCCCGGTGAAGAAAAACTTCAAAATAAAGACTAAGTCAGAAGGTAACTTTTTAACCGAGGCCTCCCGCGACCTGTAGCCGAGCAGGGCTCCATCGCGGTCGGCCTGAAAGTTTGACTTTGCCCCGGTCGAGGTGCAACCAGATGACCCGATTGGCGCTTTTTGTTTCTAAGCGCTAGAAAAGTAATAATTCTTTAAAAAATCATATCTCCGGTTCCCCTGAACCGATTGTAATCGTTTTTGTGTCATTTTAAAGATAAAAATATAAACTATTTTTATAAATTGGTTTTGGATTTTTAAACTGTTTCCTGTGTTTTATTTAATTACTGTTTTGTGATATTCGAATGCTTTACACTTTGTCTCCTAAGTTAAGCCTTGACGCTCGTTGCCAAGCTACCAAGGGTTGAGCTGGGATTAATTTACTGAGACCTAACTGTACCTATGTGGAGGTTAGTGGCTTGTTGCTAGGTGTAGGTACCTACCTGCCCTACCAATAACCCATTTTCCAACACGGTCTTTGACCGCCAGGGTTGTAATGAGGGCCTAAGTCTTGAATTTCTACAAAGAAGATTACTGCCTCAACCACAGTCCTAATGAAAATATGTATCACAAACTCCTTAATACCTTTATAACCCTAATCAGAGTTCATCTCCTAATAGTAATGTTTCACAGTTCATCAACTTAAACACACAGGGGGTCATTATGACCCCGGCGGACGGCGTTAATATGGAGGAAAGTACCACCAACAGGCTGGCGGTACTTTCCTCCATATTATGAAATTGGCGGTTTGTCTGAAGCCAAACCGCCAATGTGCCACACCGATCGCCACAGCAGTAACGACTGCCAGGCTGGAGACTTCACTCTCCAGCCCGGCGGCGGTCACTTGCCCCCCTGCGGGATTATGACCGCACCTTACCGCCACGAACACCATGGCTGTAGGCACTATCAGTGACAAGGAATCCCTTCCCTGTCACTGATAGGGGTCTTCCCCGCCCCCTCCCCCTACACGGATTCCCCCAGCCACCTTCATCTCCAGCCCCCCTTCATACATGCACCTCCATTCACACACGCACACATGCATACACACACTCATTCACAAATTCATCCACGCATGCAGACATCCATTCACACACACATCCACACACACTTACATACATACAAACACACACACATTCACACAACATAGACGCACTCACACATCCATACATGCAAACACATACAAAACGCAACACACACCCGCATTCACACACGCACAGACATACAGACACACCACCACACACACACACACACAACACCCCTCACCCCCTCCCCAGTCGGAGCACCCGTCTTACCTGTTGTGAGGGGGTCCTCCGGCAGGAGACGGGCCGAGCACTGCTGCCAGCAGCAGCGTCCGCCAGCAGAACACTGCCAGGCCATATCATGGGTCATGATACGGTCTGCGGCTGTCTACTGGTGTGGCGCTGCTGCTGGCAGCAGCGCCACCTTACCGCCATCTGCCAGATTTCCACCATCCTTCTGGCGGAAATCCGGCTGTGGTTATAATAGGGCGGATGGCTGGTAGCCGCGGCGACGGTCTTTTGATGGCCGTCGCCGCAGCGGTAGGCAGTTTTTACCGCCGGGGCGGTAATGTGCCCCATAATGTGTTAAATTCTTGTAGCAAGTTCATCAAAACTGGGAAATATTTATATATCTCTTATTTCGTGTAGAAAATAAGCAACGGTTAAAATCACCACCTTCTGATATTCATAATATTTCATAAGTTCAAGCCTTTATGAAATAATAATTTGTCTCTTTTTTCTTGTAGGTAGCAACAGCGGTTAGAATCATCAGTTCTATCAAAACAATGTCCATTAGATAAGTATACTTATGCTTTGAATGTAGCTTGTATTGATTATACCAGCATAAATTGCCGCTTTTGGTAACTGTGTTTTCTGTTTGTTTCACCAGGATTCCAGGAAGACAGAAGGCGCATCACCAGAAAAGACAAAGACATCGAGGACCCGACGCAGGAGGACATACCCACCAGGATTCTAAGAAAGATGGAAGACGGCAATCGCTCGGGCCAAGGATAGGAGAGAAGGACACTGATGAAAACACCTGAAGACACCAGCCCAGAAGTCCAGCAGGTGAGTACTGTGGGGGGAACTCAAACAATGAGTGGCCCCTGTACCCAATCTGGAGATAGTCTCCCTGCAGCAGAGTACCTAGCGCGTCCGCGCTGTGGCCATCTTTAAATAGTAATTGCTCTACTATGCCTGAACCACTAGTGTGCTGCCATCTAAGATGGCACCTCTCATTGCACAGTGCCCCACCTTTATCCCTGGCCTGACCTCATTGCACTGCAGAGCAAATGTTTCGGGCAGGTTGGGGTGTATGTTGGGCCTGTAATGGATTTCAGCGTGAGGTGAGTGATGAATATCAGATTGGCAGTATAGGGCCTTCAGGGTTTGGTGACAAAATCTTTGGGGCTAATACCAGGATTCTAAGAGCAGCACAGGGAATACACATCAGATTAAAATTTACATCAGATTCAAATTCATATCAGATTGAAATACAGTTTTAAAACAATTCACAATTATTAAAAAATCATAGAGCTAGTGATTAGTCGTAAGAACCATCCTGTACCCAATCTGGAGATAGGCTTCCTGCAGCAGAGTGCCTAGCGTGTCTGCGCTGCGACCATCCTTAAATGGTAATTGTTCTAGGGTACCTGAACCACTGGCACGCTGTCGTCTAAGATGGCGCCTCGGCACCTCTCAATGCATATCACTACCCCCCTCACCATTGTAGGAAATTTCTAGTGCCTACAATTCGCCAAGATGATGTGTGCACAGGTGGTAATCAAGCATAGGTGCAGATCATTTCAATTTACCTCTTTGATTAGATGTGCTACTCAGTTCTACAGTTCTCACCCCATGCCGTTCACTTGATGAAAAACCTTTATTTCTTGCAGAAGATTTCTTTGACCACGTTTAGCCCCTTGCTCTATCCACAGACTACCTGATTAGCGATTGTTACAGCTTCTGTCCCCATTCTTTGCTGTGGCAGCTTCTCACTACATGGGTCTCAATGACAAACTCCCTTTGGAACAGGGTCAAGCATGCAAATCCTATGCATCAGCAAAACTTACATTGAAATGGAAGTGTAGGAAAAGTGATCCTTTATATATGCTCACCCCCCCACTTTTCGCCCCAGTACTGATGGCTATGACTCTAACCAGACCCTAATGCTTGTGCTCTCTTTCAAAACTGATTTGTCAACATGGTAATTCTCTGATTGGCAAATCTTTACCGCCTTATATGTCCCTAGGGCATGAATGGTAAAGGGTCCCCAGGGCTGCAGCACAAGTTTGTGCCACCCTGAGTGACCCAAAAAAATACTGATAGCAGGCCTGCCATTGCAGACTTCAGGAGCAGGTCAAACTGCTCGATCTCAACTGTGCCCTCACCATGCGTGACACTGTCCCATGCAATGCCTTTCATATATGCCAGACACCCCTAAGGAAGTCCTCTGCACCCCAGCAGGCAGGGTTCATTATATTTAAGGTGCAGGCATGTAAACACAGACTTATATGTCTTTATAGTATCTTTTCCATTCAAGTACACTATAAGTGATAGCTGGTCAAAAGCATAACATGGAACTTGCACCCATTGGCTCCATTATGGTTCCACCTAGATATGTTGAGTTTGGTGACAAATAACGTGCTTTCTCTCCACTAACATCAATCTGGTGTCGAGGGACAGCTGGCATGTACCCAGCTGGCACCTTAGAGGTTACCCACCTGTCACCTACCTTGGAGACTACCCACCTCTTAACTTCTTTGTGCGTTGGTAGGCAGGCTGCACTTTTCTGTGCCTGCTACCGCCAAGACAGGATTCTGACCTCCTGCCTGGTAGTGTGAACACTCCCAGGAGTCAGAAACAAAGGCTGAGGCAAAAAGGAGATCACACCTCCGCCCCCCCAGCCAGGCTAGTAAATTGGCACTTCAGGGGGGTGAGCTTCAAAGGCTTCACCCCCCTAATAGGCTTCTGTGTTGTCCCCCATAGGAGGACACAGCCCTCCCCCTGCCCCAGGCACATTTGTCCTTGGTCAGGTGGTAAGTTGTGCAGGACAGTGCACACCCCCAGAAGGCTGACCACACCTCTAGGGTGAGCAGCCCAGTCTGTGCATTAAATTTTGATTTCTGCCACCTTAGGAGTGGCAGAACAGAGGGTTTTGGGTAGTAAAAGGTGACCCACTCCACGAGGTGTGGTCACCTCCGGGGCAGATTAGCTGCAGGAGCTAGCTGCTCATTGGCCACTAGCTTCCACACTCCTAACTCCCCTAAATCCAGGATTTGAGGGACACCCCTGACACAAGAACCTCAGATCTGAATAACTGGCTTTTGAAGAAGGACCAAAAGGTGTTGCCAACATTCAGACTTTGCCCACTGCAACAAAGCAAAAGAGGGATACTCGGTCTTTGAGGCAACAGACTGGGAAATGCATGAACAACCCTTGTCCTTGGCTCAAACTCAGCACTCCTGACTAGAAACACCCCTGTGGAGGACAGAAGCATTCTCAGTCTCCTCCCCTGGACTAATCCCCTGCAAACTTTAGGTAAAAACTCTCTCAGGATCTGAAGATTCACTGGCCATAGGGCTCTCCGTGGTATTGCCTAAATGCAGGTGCCCCCATGTCTTGTGGAAGTTGTAGTCTCCCCTGTCCTGACGTTTCAGGTCACTACTTCGCTCCCCCGGACCTTGTGAAGTTCCCAAACCTTTTTGTCAACCTTACCGAAGCCAAGGCTTGTTAGTTGCCAGCCTGGTAACTGATCCCCACACTCGATGCTGCAACTGCTGGGCACACCATGCAGACTGCATCTGATATTAACAACCCAGCCCCTGCTGAGTTTTTGCTTCTTGATTTCTGCAATGTTGTTTAAGTGGTAAAATCAGAAACACTGCGAGTCATGCTCAGCATTAAGGACAGCCAGGACAACTCTGCATCCGGATGCCATGGGCCACATAAAACCAAACTGACTGTTGTGGCGTGGTCCTAGAACCCGCACCACCTTAAGTCGGTAAGGGTTCCATGTAACTCGAGCCCGAAGTGACCGCTTGTCACTAGTGGGTTTTCTCCATTGACTTCAATGTAACATTTAAATGATTTAATTTTGTTTCTAAAACTATAACTCCGGTCGTACTGATGCAATTCCGTTTATTTTGGTGTCTAAATTAAGACAAAAATAAGCTCTATTGTTGTAAATTGGTGTTGGATTTCTTTTGAGTCATGTCAATTACTTATCATCCATTTTGGTGCTCTGAAATGGTTAACACATGTTCCACTAGTAAAGCCTGACTGCTCTTTGCCACACTACCAGGACTGAGCTAGGATTTATTAGTGGGAAACCAAGGACCATCTTTGGGGTTTTGTGAGAGTATCACATGGTGAGGACTAACCCCACACCACATAATACTCCACTTTCCTACAGGCAGCACTCGACAACCAGCGCACACTCGTACACATGGTGCTCTGAGCCAAATTCTCAGTACCAATGTGTCTTTGGCAGTTGTGACGTGACAGGCCAATCAAGCTCCCACTTTAGAAACTCGCCTTCTTGGGCATCAGCAGTTGCAGCATCAGTTCTTGGATCCACAGTGGGCTGCCAGATGACAAAGTGGTACTCACACTTGAGAAGTCTTGGTGCAGTTCACAATGAAACTGCACAGAGTTGCTTTTGTGTTTGCCCTCTAGGGCAGTCAGGTTTCTCTAGGTGGTCATCAAGTCAGAAACATGCTGGGCTTCTCCTTTTTGACAATCTCTCCTGTTCTAGGGCCAAGCAATCACTTCCCTTCATTTAGTAGGCAGGCAGCCTCATAGGCACTGGGCAGACCCTCTCCCCTCTAGCATAAAGTGCAGATATCAGGTGATGTCCACCTCACCTCTGAGGGTCGGGCTTTCAGGCGAATACCATCCCTAGTCGCACAGTAGTGCTTCGAGTACGTTGCAGAGCAGTCCAATCCTTCATCATGGAACAAAGTGGGGTGGTTTGGATCACACTTTTATACACATTTTCCAGAATGGTCTTTGGATCCACTGTTTAGGGTTTAAAAACCAGTTTGAGAGGTTCTTTTTTAAATGGCATTTTCAGGATAGTTCTCGGACACAGCCTTTGTAAAGGGTGATGGCTCTCGAAACAGGTAGCAATGGAACTTGTTCCAAGTAGGATTATTCAAAACAATGGCAATGGAGTGTGAGACCTCTGCAGCGGAAAGGCATTAGCCTTACAGAGGCAGTAATCAGGGACAGGCAGGAGGGCAGACCCGGCCTACAAACTCTAACAGTACAGAGAGTCCTACTGCCATATATATGTTACCCACTCTCTTCACGTACACGCACACAACCTGCACAAGAAATGTCAGTGCAAAGGTCTGGGTTTCACCTACGAATAGAACTTTACATGAGAGGAGCCATTATACTCAGCTCTCCCTGACACATGCTTGGCACGCATCCTAAGACACAGAGCAGGTTCCAGACCTTGCATTGCCAGGGAGAGGCTTCTACGCAAATGCGAGAATAAGGTGACACTAAGGCCAAACAAAAAAGTTATAATGCTAGTCTCACATGCAGTCTGGCAGTCGGGTTAGGGGTACACACCTGTTACCATTTGTTCTGTTTAGCTTCAAACTAAGAGGGAACAAGGCTAAAGAATGCAAAGGATGCAGCACTCTTAGTCTGAGTAATTCATTTATTAAGGCACTTCCCAGGTCTCAAACAAGGATATACAAAAATATTAACATGAGCATTTAACTTGAATGCAGAAAAACAAATGCAGATACTAAAATAATCACAGCAGTTGAATGATAATAAGCAGAAAAAGTGCAATATATCAACAATGAATATGTATGTAGTGAATATATATCTATATTTACGCATGCACAGAGTGAAGCTAGATGATTAAGAATTAAAAATGCATCACCATGGGGATCGAACTCTTCATCCTTGCCAGCATCATAAAGCCGAGGAACCCTGGACGGCTGAGGCAGGAGGTTTTTCCAACATGGGGTGTTTCCTGAACCATGTGTTGAGTTGTAGCAGACATCACCGATAGTAATATTGTAAGTAATTAAATGGGTTAGGCTATCCTATTTCTCATCCGTTACCTCTTGGCAAAACCTGCAGTATTCATACAAGCAAAAGTGTGACATGTCACTTTCTTGAACTGCTCCATCTTTGTTATTGGTATTAAAGATTTGCAGCAAAACACTGGCAGAAGTTGGTATGGTGACAAGGACGTTGATATGACATCAACAGTACTTAGACATAAAGAAATCCGATGTGTTGAGCACTGCTCATGCCAGTCCAAACATTTTCGATCAGGTGCAGTAAAGGTGTTGATTGGCGTGGTCGGTCAATCATTTTGGAGCTGAGGGCTTTCGCTCCCTCCCGACCCCACACGCCCGAAGGGAGACCACATAGAACAGCTAGCACAAAGACACCTCATTGTATGGTCTGTAAAAGAGAAAAGTATGATCATTCTCACAAATAACATTTAGACGCTGGTATAGATTCCCATTTCTTGTGTCCTGGTTTCATGACTGACAGGACATTGTCTTTGCCCTTTGCTATGTTTTCTGCTAGTCTAGCAGGAAAATGTATGGATTCTACCTACATCTTAACACCAGGGTTTTTGTCAATTGAGCCAAAACCTCCCTACCCACGCACTGTAAGAAGGGCTGGGGCAGTCCCCTTTTTTTACTATTCCTCCATACACTGGAATGATTCAAATTTAAGCAATTCAGTCTCCAGATTGTAGTATCAAGTCAGTGTCTCCAGTATTCAAAAGAATAGTTTTTAATTCTCCCTGGTAGTCTGCATTGATCACTCCCCCCACGACCTGAATACCCTTGAATGACAACCCAATCTGGGAGCAATCAATCCGAAATGCTCTGGGGGAATCTGTATTCCAAAACCTGTTTCAAGAAGAGCCGTGTCTCTTGGTTACAATTGGTAGGTGTTTATGGCATGTAGATAAAGATTTGCAGATTATGGTGTGGCTAGGTAAAGAGCTAAGGCTCCTGGTTTTATTTCCCAATACATAATGGTGTTGGTCGCTACATGGGGTTTTATCTGAAACGCTGACGTCAACAGTCACATTAAAGGGGGTCTCTGCATTTGTCAATGGTCTGTTATTCAGAATTTGGAGGGCTTCATTTAAATGCTCTCTCCAGTTTCTTAAAGTTCCATCTGATAATTTTCGTAATTGTGCTTTCAGTAAGCCGTTCATTCTCTCAGTCAGTCCTTCAGCTTGTGAATAACATGGAATATGTTAAATCCACTCAATATTATGTTGAGAACAATAATCCTGCACCAATTGTCCTTTGAAGTGTGACCTGTTGTCACTCTGGACTTGGAGTGAGACTCCATAATACAAAATTAACAAGTCCAGAGTGTTGATGGTATTAAACTGAGTGGCATATTAGCAAGGGATGGCAATCAGGTAGCCAGAATAAGTGTCCACTACTGTGCAAGCGTACTGACACCCACGACTAGTCGGTATTGGCCCAATGTAATCAGTCTTCCATATCTGCCCTGGCAACTTCCCTCTCCCCAACTGATCTTTGACAGTTTGTGGGACAGATCTCTGTTGTGTGTGTTGACAAATAGAACACTGCATGGTCACTGTTTTTATCAAATCAAGGTGAATGTGCATCCTTCTAATCTCCACACACCTATTAGTGGCCTTCTCTCCCAGATGTCCACATTTTTGGTGCACCCACTTAGCCATCCCCACCAAGTCAGAATCTTGTGTCGCTACTTCTGCCTCTGAGATTTTAGCTTTGTTGTCTGCAAGAAAATTAAACCATTGTTCTAGTGAGTCAGTGGGACAGTGGGACTGTGGGCATCTACATGATACACAGTAATGGTACTTTACTTTGGCATTTCCCAAATTTTTTGCCATAATTCTTTGTCTACCTGCATCAGGGGTCCTACAAGATCTGTATAAATACATCTCACTCAGACAGGGTTATCAGAGGGATTCCCACAAGGTGCCATCAACGCTATCTATGCTACACGTCACCTTGATACAGACCCAGCCTTCGTGTCCCCATGGAGTCTGATCTGAAGACCTCATTCCAAGGTAACCAGGGTTGGGGGGGGCTCTTCTCACAGACATGGTACTGGCAGATCAGGTTCATCATGCTATGGTATTAGGGCTCATTTCACTCCTATTTCACATTTTATGTTATTGCAAGATGGTGGGCGTCTTTATATTCATGACTCTCATTTTTTAAATTCTGTTTCTTGCATTGTTCATTCTCCTAATCATTGAATCCCATGCAATTTAAAGTAGATTGTAGTCTTGTTTATAAAGCCTATTGAAAACTTGACTGCATCTCCTTTATTGCCTGTGTGTGAATGAGACTTGTTGCTCATGTTAGAAAAGGGTAATCTCAGTTTAACCATGACTCCCCCGGGATGTCGCACTTTTAAGTCCATGCGTAAAAGCTGCCACAAATCACCTTTTACTATTCTGGATTTTGGTGAGGTACTGCTTGTGAGCTGGGAGGGTTTGGCCAACAGTTGCAACTTTTTGTAGGATTGGCCTATTCGCCTAAAAACTAAAGTGCTGTCAACCCTAAACCAGCAGTCTCGTTTAAAGCAAGAGCCCAACTACGACATGGCGCCACCAATGATAGTGTTTAGGCACTCATTTACAGACGCCCTGAGTATCTTTGTTTCACACACAACAGGTACCCTAAGTACCATTACATGGAGACGTGGTCTTGGGGATAATCCACCTCAGCTGAACAGGGAGCACCTAATTAGGCTGTAGGTTGTTCGAGCTCAAACTCTTAAAAGGACTTTCTGCCCACTTGGTGTTCCATCTCTTGACTCATTTGGCAGTTATGTACATGCCATGTGGGAAGGCAGGTGGCTAACTCATTGGCGGTAGACCAAGAATCAGTATAAATGTGACAGGTAGGAGGCAATTCCTGTTTCAGTGCCTGATATACAGCATACAGTGCTGCATATTGACTACTCTTACCTTCTCCTGTAGTGGATAGTAAACCATACATGTTTCCTATCCTCAGGGGACAAGGATTCAAATGTCTCACCCCACCTCACTGGTGACTCTTTTATCTCTGGTACGTCCTGCACCCTCTAATCATCCTGCCTGGGGGCCTGTGCTACCTGTTCATGCTGTAGTAAATCCTATTTAGTCTTAATGGGGATCAGGAGTTTAGCTTAGCCTTTTGGCTTGCAGGCCTGTGCCCCCATCACCTAGTGACTTTTCACCTACTTAGCCTGCTCTGTTTTAGCACATTTATTTAATTATTTCTTCTAAGATAGCTGCAATGTTTATAGTTAGGAAGATGTTTTTATTTCACATTATCAGTGCCACTCTATGAAGGCGTTACTATCAGTGTCAAAGACAAATGAGATACGTAGGTATTCACATCACATACTTTCCCACTTACGTGTGACAGTAACATAATGTACCTTTTCAGGGAATTGTTTATATAATTGCCACCCCAAGCATGCCTTATTATCTATTGTTTGGGAACATACCTGCGTCAGGGGTCCTAAAAGATCTGTATAAATACATCTCACACAGACAAGGCTATCAGAGGGATTCCTACCAGATGCCATCAACGCTATCCGTGCTAGCTCCATTTTGTAAGCCTCTGAGCATCTCCCCTGTGTCCTGATACAGCCCAGTGTTCAAGGATTGCAAAAAGACCTAGGTAAGGAGCCCTGAGATTTTTCTGGGTAAATAGTATTATTTGTTCAAAAGTGTTTATTTCAGCTACCTGTGTCTGTTTTACTGTGGACTCTCTGTATTTCAGGCAGCCTGGCCTCTTTTAAAGTGGTGGGTTTTTTTTAATTCGTTTTTGCCGTGACTGTGTGAATTGCCTTGCTAGTTTGTGGCACACCTCCCCCCCTCCCCTTTTTCTCTTCTAAGTAAAAAGGTTACATACATCTTGTAGAGTGTGTTTTTTGGAGACTGTTTTAATCTGTTTCTGTGATTTAAATTGTGCTTAAAAACTGTCTGCCCCCCCTGTATTTTTGCCTCTAAAAAAGCCCGATTTCAGAGTGCGCGCCCAGCAGTATTTCTGTGTTTGTTTCATAAACAATCTCTCCCTTACCTGGAAAGTAGACTCTGCTAGCTTGGAACTGTGGATTCAGCCTGTCTGTATCCAAGGAGATTTTGAATAGAGCAGCAGTTGCCTTTCCCCCTGACCACAGGGACTGGACTTCAGTTAACTTGCTCCTTATTTAAGTTCCTATTGGTTGTTGCATATGTTGTTGTGATAGGTTGTTGGGAGATGGTCTTTCATTGGTTGCTGGCTCCAGGGCTGGGGTTATGATTGGTGGATAGGGCTGCAAATCTGATTGGCTGTTGGTTCTAGGGCTGAGAATCTGATTGGCTGTTGGTTCTAGGGCTGTGATTGGTGGATGGGGCTGAGATTCTGATTGGCTGTTGGTTCTAGGGCTGTGATTGGTGGATGGGGCTGAGAATCTGATTGGCTGTTGGTTCTAGGGCTGTGATTGGTGGATGGGGCTGAGATTCTGATTGGCTGTTGGTTCTAGGGCTGTGATTGGTGGATGGGGCTGAGATTCTGATTGGCTGTTGGTTCTAAGGCTGTGATTGGTGGATAGGGCTGAGATTCTGATTAGCGGTTGGTTCTAGGGCTGTGATTGGTGGATAGGGCTGAGATTCTGATTGTTGGTTTTAGGGCTGGGGCTGTGATTGGTGGTTAGGAACAGGGCTATGATTGGTGATTAGGGCTGGGTCTCCCATTAGTTGTTTGAATCAGGGCTTGAAATTGGATTGGCTAGGTTTAGGACCAGCTTCCTATTGGCCGGTAGGGCTATTAAAAGCTAAGATTCAGGGCGTCTCAGCCCGGGCGTCAAGGCAAAGGGCGGAGAGGACAAGGGCAGCTGCCTGTTTGGGCCTGTTTGGAACAGGAAGGGATTAGGGACTAGGGACCGAAATGCTGCCCAATTCTCAGTGGACCAAGAATGGTTCTAACCCCTACACATCCCTCAACATGCAAACACATATTCTACAAAGGCATCCAACTCATGCATCACGAACTGACCACAGACAGATTGCATTGCCCCATCATGCAACACAATACCCTTTATACAACACATATACCCATATCCCCCACAACTACTACAGTCAAACACCTGCCTTCTCACAGCAAACACTACTCTGTCCACTCCCACTAACACAGCCTGCCATCACCCACACAACACAAAACTATAGTATACATTTCTCTCAGTCTCAGCCTTCCAGATACACACTCTCTGCTCATACTAACCAACAACACTATCCGCTGTTTGCTCCACACAGACCACCTGTCATCATAACAATGCCCAAACCCTGCTTTCAAACACACCATCTACAAACACTCTTCCCTTCTCTTCACCAATTACACACAACCATACAATCCCCACATTACACTCCACCACACATATTACCTCTTCCAGTCATCGCAACTAACACTAACTCCCCTGACACACATCCATCACCTCTTACACACCTCATACATTCATCTCCAAAACACATCAACACCCCGTCTAACACTCAAATTCCACTCACCAGCACTAACTCACATACAAATCCCTCATCAAAAACAACTACACCAATATCCCCTCTCACTATTCCACAAAAACAATACCAACCACAAACATCAGCACATCAAAGCAACACAAACTTAAATTACACTTATCGTCATACCCACCCTCAGGACTACACAAAGAATACAAATTCCATCCTATCTCCACCCCTACTTTCTCACTCTTCACAAACACCTACCACAAGCACCACAACCCAGCAACTTTCATTCACTCGCCTCTCCTCCATTGCACAACTTAGAGCCTTACATCATGATCCACATGCTCCTCAACCACCCCTAACCCATACTCCATCCACACTAAACAAACGCAAACAAAATAAAAAACATGCCACTCATAGCAAACTGGCATCCCCTTGTCTATTACTTAATAAAACTACCCTACAAAAAACAGTACACTCCTGATGGCTCTCTCAGTCACAAAGTCCACCACCCACACACACAGACCCAACAAAATGCCTCCTCAACCTGCTGGAAGAGGAACACTATATTGAAAAGCAAGACTATTGTGAGCCTCAAACAGTTATCACAACTAGCAACACTCCTGCTTCAAGCTCACATTATACTACTTACCCTTCTCCTAAACAAAACAACACTACCACTAACACACCTTTTCTAAACTGCCAGCTCATAAATGCTCGATCACTCTAAAAAAACAAGCACCACATCTACGACCTGCTCACAGACACACAACCTGACTTACTATTCATAAATGAATCCTGGTTGGGAGATGAAATGGCCCCAGTGTTGCACGAAGACGTTCCTCCAGGCTATCAAACCATCACACAAAACCGTATAGGCAAGAGAGGAGGTGGACTAGCTATTATATTCAAACAGGCATTGAACCTCAGTAAAACAGACAACATCTCCATACAAGGTTGTGAAGCCCTCCTTACCAGATGCCACCCTACTCCAACTTCCTCCTGTAACTTTCTCCTCCTTTACAGACCTCCACCTAACAACTCCACATTTCCAGATGCTTTTCTAGACACAGTCTAAAACCTTATTACACTATACTCCAACCTATGCATTCTTGGGGATTTAAACATTTGGTTTGACAAACCCAAAATGCCCCATCCAAAAGCTATCACCGCTGGCCTAGTCGCATTGAACCTACATCAGATTGTACACAATCCCACACACATCGCTGGTCACATCCTAGATGTCATTTTTGCTAAGCCTGAACTAGTTACTATTCATAGCATCACGCCAATCACTTGCTCAGACCACCATTTGATAACTTTCTGACATACAACTCCACAAATCAACACACCCCACAACTACTTACATACATACACCTATCGACCATGGAGCAAACTCAATTTGGATGACTTAGAAACACAACTAACAGCCAACACAGATCTAGATACAATTAATTATGTGCCAAAACTTTATGAGTGGCTACAGGAAGCTTTTGATATCCTAACACCACTCAGAAAAACTAAACACAACAAAAGAAAACCAACACCTTGGAGAAACACAGAACTTAAAAAGATAAAGCAACAAATCAGAAAGTTGCAGTGGACCTGGCTCAAAACAAACAAGAGTCAAGACAAACTGCAGCTACACAAACTTAACAGGATATACAAATCATCGTTCAAAAAAGCTAAAAAAGGTACTGCTCAGACAGAATTCAAAATGCTCAATCTACAACCAAGGAATTTTGTACAATTCTCAATGAATTTCGAAAACCTACATGCATGGAAGGAAGTCATCCCACTACTCAAGGTTTCACAAACAAATTGGCAACTCACTACACAACCAAGGCAGACACATTGGACTCCTATTTAAAACAGAAGAAAAACATCAGCACCAACCCCTTTCCTAAAATACCCTCTAAGAATAAACCAACCCAACCTCTACAGTCCTTCAAACAAATATCCCAAGATGAATTTAGGGATTTGGTCAAAGCAAGCAGACCTTCTGGTTGCCCTTCTGACCCTTGCCCACCACATATCTTCAAGAACATTCTTCTATCTACTTCTGCTGCCACACCTGTAAGAAGAATCATCAACAACTCTTTAACTTCAGGAACTTTTCCTGTAGACCTGAAAAAGGCATACATACGACCTTTATTAAAGAAAACAAACCTAGACCCGCAAGACCCCAACAACTACAGACCAATCACAAATGGACCTTTCCTGGACAAATTGATAGAAAGAGAAGCATTCGCCCAGATGTCACAATTCATTGAAGACAATTCTATACTTTCAGGCTTCCAAACTGGAAGAAGCACTGAAGCGACACTCATAGCAATCTGGAATGATCTTAAAAACACAGTCGACCGAAATGGAGTTGCTGCACTACTTCTCTTGGACCTCTCAGCTGCCTTTGATACGGTTGACCATGACACCCTAGTTCAAAGACTCCACGAAGCCGGCATACAAGGGATTGCTCTTGACTGGATTACTTCCTATCTTCAAAAAAGATCGAATATCATCCACTCGCCCCCCCTTCTCGTCCGAACCCTACCTCACAAAAGCAGACGTCCCCCAATGGTCAATCATCTCACCTTCGCTTTTCAACATCTACATGATATCTTTACCAGAACTGATCAATGATTTCCATCTCATATGCTACAACTATGCAGATGACACACAAATACTACTTAAATTAGAATGCCCCCAAAACATTGAAAACTCACAAGTCTTCAGTTGCCTCAGAGCCGTTGATCAGTGGATGACCTGGAGCCATCTCAAACTAAATACCTCCAAAACAGAAATACTTATATGTGGTGACTGGAAATGTTATGACCCTATGTGCGTCTGGCCTGACGATCTCGGACCACCTCCTCAATTATCCAAAGAAGTTAAAAACCAAGGAATCACCATGGATTCCAAGTTAACTATGAATGCCCAAGTGGACAAATTAGCATGAACAAGCTTCATCACCTTAAAGACTTTACGATGCATCTTCCCCCACCTCGGATTTCCACACAAGGTGCAAGCTACCATCTCGCTTGTACTATCCAAACTGGATTATGCCAATGGCCTCTACCATGGATCATCTCTATCTATTATGAAAAAACTACAATGTATCCAGAATTCCGCAGCCAGGCTACTATTACATGTAAAGCCGCAAGCCCACATCTCCCCTGCCTTGATAGCACTACACTGGTTACCCGTTGTCAGAAGATGCACTTTCAAGCTGCTTTGTATCACCCACAAAGCTATACATGGAACAGGACCGCTTTTGATCAGAAACAAAATAACCAAATACATCCAACAAAGAAACCTCCGCTCAAGATTGGCGCCCCGCCTTAAAACACCACCATACAAGAAAAAGACTGTAGGTGGTACATCCTTCTCCGTTCAAGCAGCCAAACTATGGAATTCATTACCCCCAACTATAAGAGCCACAGATAACTTTCTTGTCTTCAGAAAACTACTCAAGAGTTGGCTCTTTCCCTCATAACCACCATATTCAAACAACTATGAACTACATATGCCTATGTTGATAAATATTGTTTTCAGATTATGTATATATTTCTAATTATGTATAGTTTCTTTAGAAAATATGTATTGCTACTATGTCATAACAATAAAATACACACATACTCTTTAAACCTGTTTGACTAAGTATATTTTACCCATGGTTCTAATTATGTATTGTATGTGCATATGTGTGTGTATTCATATGTGTGTGTATGTATATATATGTATGTATGTGTATATGTTGTTTCTGTGCTTGGCATGTTCGTGGGTCATTGCATGGCTTCTGGGTGGGTTGTTATACTAGATATCTATGAATTCCTGCTCTCATCTTATCACACTTATCTACCCATCATCATATGTCTTGTCTCTTTCATACTATCCTCCATTCTCACTCTGACTCATCCCAAATCCTTTCTACTACTTTCATCTCCTAAATAACTCTGCCTAAGCTCTTCCCTCCGCTTCCACATCTAACTCACCAAACCTCACTCTACTACCGTGACCTCCCACACAACCGTACTAAATTCTCCCGCATTTATATCACCCTGCTACTATGCTCTCCCTAACCCTTCCACATACTCTTCCCTCCTCCATCCCCCTTTACTCATCCCAAGCCTTTGGGTTGAGTAAATTAAGGATATACTCCCAATTAACACTTCTGGATTTCTTTCATCCTCCACCCCTCCATTACTCCAGTCAATCTAACCAACAAACTTTCATATCCGCGGCTCAAATTAACTCATAATAATACTAAAATTGTACTCATTATTTCCCGATACTAATCCATCACTAATTCTTGTTGGGTTCCAGAGTAGCGTGCTACTCACCGAAAAGCGCTTCAATGCCTTGTCAGGGGTAGTAAGCGCTATATAAATACGATTACAATACAATACATGTCGCCTTGATACAGACCCAGCCTTCGTGTCCCCATGGTGTCTGATCTAGAGACCTCATTCCAAGGTAAAGAGGGTTGGGGGGACTCTTCTCATGGACATGGTACTGGTAGATTAGGTTCATCATGCTGGGTATTAGGGTTGATTTCACTTACATTTGACATCTTATGTTACTGCAAGATGGTGGAGGTCTTTATATTCATGACTTTATTTTTTACAATTCTGTTTCTTGTATTTTGCATTATCCTAATCATTGCGGCCCTTGCAATTTACAGTAGATTGCAGTCTTGTTAATAAAACCTATTGAAAACTTTACTGCATCTCCTTCATTGCCTGTGTGTGAATGAGACTTGTTACTCATGTGAGAAAAGGGTAATCTTCGTTTAACCACGACTCCCCTGCGATGTCACACTTTTGAGTCCATGAGTAAAGGCTGCCTCAGCTGAACAGGGAGCACCTAATTAGGCTGTAGGTTGTTTGAGCTCGAACTCTTAAAATGACTTTCTCTCTACTTGGTGTTCCATCTCTTTACCCATTTCACAATATGGCTAACGCCATAGACATTCCCGAGAACACCAGACAAGCATTAACACTACACCTAGTAGCGCATGGCTTAACAGAAGAGGGCGGGATGTCATATTCATCGTAGAAGCTAGTGAAGCTTACCAAGCAGAAACATTTTACTCCTGGGTCACCTTTCATGAGGAAGACCCTAGATCATTCACATTCCACACATACATAGTTGCAAATGTACCACAACGGTACCAGGCATACCAGTATCTTGAAATACTGATTACTTATCAAGAACATCAGAACTGGTTTAATGGCGCCCTACCACACGTAATACAGCATGTGAGATTAGGTCCCTTAGGTAATGATAGACCAACGTGTCCTACGTTTGCCACATATACACCACACCCCGGTGTACAAAATATGTAGGCAGCTGATCAGTGCAATCTTTATAATGAGCTAGTAACACTATATAGACGACTTGTTCGGTTCGTAATGTGAACTCAGAACACAACACCAGCGCGTCCAGCACCACCAGCAACTGCTGGATACCAATTGGCCACTACTGGGATTAATCCACAAACAGTACATTCTATCATGGACAAACTAACTAGCTGGAAGCTGTGTTTCCTCATAGGGGACCACAGGAAGAACATAGAATTCTCACAATGAGCTTGCCCTTTGGGATCGTTCCCTCAGTGGATGACTGCGCCACATGGGGTACAGTCTTAGCTGCAATTTATACAATCACACATGATACCCCTGACACTTGCCAATTTACCAGAAGTGTTAAAACAAATTCAGAACGAACATGGGGCTGCACCAGCTCTAGATCTGGGGATGAAATTAATGCGTAACTTCAACGCAGTCTCCTCAATAATACTTAGTAACATTAAAGGGGAATCAATAGCGTTGGGTATACGCCAGCGACTGGAAGAGATTTCACACCTGGAACAGGAGAAACAGCTACCAAAAATTATTTCAGATTCCAATACCAGTATAGGACAAGATAGTTTGGGAGCCAGGCTGAAAAAGCCTGAAATACATTGTACCACCCCTAAGGAAGGTACCAAACAAGCACAAAAGGGTTCTAAAAAGCGCTGGGATAAACAAAAGCAAATTATACACAGACAAAGTCAGAGAGCAGATTCTCCACACCTGGAGAACTCCGAAAGGAGATATAACCCCCCACCCGACAGGGTTTATGATCAAAATATCCAGATTGAGGGAAACATACAGCAGACCATTAGTGTGATATTCTGGGATGAACTTAGTTCTGATATCCTACTGGGCGAATGGGACTGGCCACCTAAGCACGTCCGTAAGCTCCGACATGGGGAAGATGTAATTTTGCCTTCTTTCTCTGATGTTGTTCCAGAGGCGGTAAGGCTTGTTTTACTGGGCTTTAGCGCAGGCACCTGCACTATACTGCAACCATGCAGGTTGGGACAGGGATTCTCCTTACCATGTAATACCTGTTAGGTCTACATCCCAGCCTCAGCACAATATCCTGTTAAACACGAAGCCAAAGCTCAAGTGAGGGAGATCCTCACTCAGCTCGAGTACCAGGGAGTAATTGAGCCCTGTGCCTCTGCAATGAATAACCCGTTATTTCCCGTTGCAAAACCCAACCATTCATATAGAATAGTCTTAGATTATAGACATTTAAGCAGTCATACACGCACATATGCAATATAAAATTCACACAGCACAGCACTAATTAACAACATAGTGCATAATGAATACAAAACAACCTTGGATATCTCATACGTTTTTTTCTGCCAAAACTTAGCACACAAAAGTCGGAACCTAAGTGCATACTCATTTGGCTCACAAAAACACTTCTGTCGTTTGCCCCAAGGCTACAAGAACAGCCCAGGGCTGTTCTCCGTCTGTATAACATCAATATTGCATGATATTGATCCTCAGGCGCAGTTTTACGTGGATGACATTTATCCCACAGATGACGACCTCAACATTCAGCTTGCAAGGGTCGATCGGATCATTCTAGGATTCGCAGCCCTTGGTTAGAAATTTCAGTTTAGGAAAACTAAAATAGCCTTTCACATTGTACTGTTCCTGAGATATGAGCTATCGAATGAGGGCAAGAGCCTGGCCCTGCATTTTTTAGAGAACTCCAGCCACCAAATACTATCAAGAAACTACAGTCTTTACTTGGTTTCTTTAACTTTGGCAGAACATAAATTCCTGACTATGCACAAAGTATCAAGCCATTCTATGACTTAATAGACACTGGACAGTAGAACACATACGCATCCTTAGAGGATTGCAACAGGACATGCTAGAAGCAAAACACTTGTGACAACAAAACAAATTTGGTCATCAGAATAATTGCTGGTGCCACTGGGTTCACTTATGTCACCTTTAACGAGGGCGACACAGTGCACATAGCATACAAATCACATTTATATTCCAATGCAGAACAGTGCTTTGCACCCACAGAAAAAATGCTAACTGCTGTACAGATGGCTGTCATCAAAGAGAGACCACTTGCCCAAGGGAGACGCATTATTGTCGTTATCCCAGAGCCAGCCTTAGAAGCCGTCACCAAACTTAGTGTTCCTAACGCTAAAGCATTTCATCCATGTTGGATTCGATGGGCAACCTCCCTGACTGCCACCAATGTTGATTACATCTTTGATCCAAAACTTCACACAAAATAATTTCTTCAATACGAACAGGAGTACGCCGCACCTCTAAACATCTTGCCGCTTGACAGATACAATACTGTCATTTACACTGACAGTTTAGCACAACCAGCTGTAGGTACTAAATATCAGTACTCAGCCGCTTGCGCAGCTGTGAGCAGAGTGATGAAGGATGGTATATTCCACCCTCACAATACCTACACGCAGACCCTCAAGGACTGCACAGCTCGGCTGGCTGAATTTAAAGCCCTTATCCTAGCACTAGAACATACGGGTCCAAGACAGTCCACTTTGATTGTCTTTGATTTGTACTATTGTGTCCAGTCCTACAATGATTATCTTAATCATTGGCGATTGAACGGATTCAGAGACTCAAAGGGGAACATCATAAAACACAGAACTCTGTGGGGGAGGGTGGCTGATCTTAAGGATAACCTACTGAGTGCTTATGTAGTCCATATATTGGGCCACCAACGTGTAGGTGTACACGTTATTGGCAACACTTTGGCTGATGAAGCGGAAAAATCTGCAGTAGCTACTGCTTCTGTGGCTGTAATAACTCGTTCCCAAACGAGATTGGATAATGAAATTTGGGCTGTCGTGAAAGCTTTGGATAAAGCCAAGCCTCTCCCAAAAGCATACCCTACAAAATACTCTTACCACTTCAGTGCACAGAATGTTGCCTATGCAACACTTCCTGGGGTGGGAGATCGAGTGACCCCCAGCCAAGATCAGAGATTAGATCTAATCAAAGCAACGCATGAGAGTGTTGCCTCTTCACATGCTGGTGTTGCGGCACAATAACATTTCACAGAAACGCTTCTGGTTGACAGGTCTATACAAACAGACCAAGCAATATGTCCTTTGCTGTGAAATTTGCCAGCAGATAAAGGGCTCAAACATCAAACGCCCACAGAGACATCCTTCTTAATGTCCAACAGGCCACTACAATATGTGTACCTGGACCATTGCGGTCCTCTTTAACCAGATGATGCATACAAATACATTTTAGTCGATGTACATGCTTGTTTTAGCCTCCTGTGGGTAAGGCCTCAGCAGTCGGCTGACGCTTGAACTGTTATAAAAGACTTGCTGATCTTTATCGATACATAGGCGGTTGCAGCATTCCATTAGGACCAGGGCACTGCCTTTGCCTCTAAGGCATTCAGGGACACCATGAGGACAACAGGCATTGAACTCCATTACTCCTCACCATACCATGCAGATGGAAATTCAGTTGTGGAGAGGAAAAATCAAGATCTAAAGCAGTCCTTAACAGCTAGAGTATTAGGTTCTGGACGCAGCTGGCTTCATCACCTATATGGGGTCCAGAGAGCACTGAATAATATACCAAGATGGTCCTTGGGAGGACGCAGGCCTTATGAGATTCTCTTTGGGATACCTAGGTATGTCCCAGGTCTAGATGGCCCTGGTTTGGTGGCAGCAGATACACCTTTTGACATAAATAAATGTTTCACTGTCTTACAGGACTTTCAAGAATATTGAGATGATAACTCATCTGCCTGTGCTGCCACGTTAGAAATAAGGGATTTGCCAACAACTTCTACTGGCTGGATTCCTAGAGTTGGGGATCTGGTTTGTGAGAAGATTGCTGTGAAGAAGAAATTTGGCCCATTCTACAGAGCACCGGTCCAAGTCCTGGGAATACAAGATACCAGAACTGTCATCTTACCACCGCTGCCCAGTTCCAAAGCAAACAGATTCATCTCCATTGATAACATCAAACTCCATCATGTGGCCAATCCTGCACAGTAGACCCAGAGGTCCCTTGGGTAGTTCCCGGTCCCCTCTCACTAGCTAACAGGTCATACCTCTTCAAGGAGGAAATAACAACTCTTCTGACTACAACAGCATGTACAACAATGCTACAAACGCCTCTTCGAGCATGGGGAGAGTGGAAATGAGCTCTTGCTGATTCCTGTTACCGCTTCAACTACAGCACCTGTCCAAGATGTGGCTGTCTTCTGTTCCAACTCAACGCAAAATGACAACATTGTCTACTATGAGCCTCCACACTAAGTGGATCCATCCACAGTAATGCACCGGCTCCTGTGTTTACAGAGACTTCTTCTGGTTATTTCATCGACCTTGATGACTCTTCTTCGACTTCATCTGCACCTGAACTTGAAACTGCTTCAAAGACACGTAAGCTGTACATATGGCTTAAAAATAACTACTTAATTTATCCATGGAACTATCTTTGGATATTTCTGACATTTCTTGCGGTTCTATTATGGATTGGTTTCATTACTGTTTTCTTTCTCCTTATAAACGGTCATTATCTTCCTGAACGCTCCTCTGTTGAACCAGTGGATGAAGTTCTCATTCCATATCTTTCCTTACATAAGGTCCAAAGAGACTTGTCCTTTGTGAATATTTCCACTGTATTAATTCCTGATGTGATTGTTTGGGACAAAGTTCCAATTCATATATATGGGCCTACTGAGGTAATTCAAATACCATATGCCTTTAACATTTCAATGACTGATGTAATTACACCTAATGTTGTTTTGTTTCTGATGACTAGGATGTTAAAACAGTTGATTCCATGCTAGCTGAATTGAAGGATTATACTGTATTTGAAAGTGTTGATGTGTACACTAACACAAAGAATTATGGGGAAATGTTTTGTTGTAATAACACCTGCACTGTGCAACTAGACACAGATCAGTATTCAATTACACACAGTGGGAACACTGTTCAACTCCACCTGTGGGGAGCCCAAAACATTATTCGGATAAATTCACATATTTGAAGGGCATGACGTTAAGAATGCAGAATCATACTACTTCAAGTTACCACCTTTTAGAATTAGGAAAATTTAGCTAACAAACACAAAATTGATATATTCAGATTCCTTTGTTTCCCCACTTACGGTTGAAGGATATGAATAATGGAAGAACACTATAGATGCAAAGAGTGTATGGGGAACACAAGATTGGCAAATTCAGGGTAGAGATGTTTTATTTAGAGTGTGCCTTATTCTTGTCCAAATGATCTTTCTAAATGACACAATTCAACAGACATAATTTCTAGCGTTACCGATAATAAAAGAAATGAATGGGCCCAGTATTCCCACATGGGCAAAATTTACCAATTGGCAGTCCTTCCTAAATGTCACAGAGGAAGAATTAGATGCAAAGGTTCAGGCAGGTACCTATCATTTTCCAGTCCCGGCGGATGGTTATTGTGGCCAATAGAGTATTTTGTTAATTCCTCAGGGGGTTGCAAGACTAGCCGGCCTCGCTTTGTCTCGGGTCAACACCCGGGTATAGTTACTACATACAGTGTGGGTAAACTGTGGTTACAGACTAACACATTAGCAGCAGTTTGAGAACATCATAATACTCTTATCTGAAGATATAGATTTGCAGGACTTCTTGATAGGTCCTAGAAAGCCACACTCTAAAAGAGCCATATATGCCGTATTCAATGAGATCTGGAAGCTTTCTCAAAAGGAAGCAGCTGCGCTTTTAAGGCAGATAGATAAGGATAATTTGAAAAAGGCTTTAGCTGTTGTTGATAATGGCACGAACACTCTGTCCAAAAGGATATATTCCCTTCACAACATAGTGTCATCTGCGATAGACATCATTCAGAATTACATGTCGTTTTTACACTATGGACAAAGTCAACTGCGTTCCATCATGCAGTTAGGTTGGACACTACAGATTCTGAAAAAGGGGCTCGTTCCATGGAAATACATTAACAGTAGTGACTTGTTTGCTGCTTTTAACTTATGCAGGGAACAACAGACAGTGGCTAAAAGGGAGGCAGGTTTCACCATGCTTCTCATAGAAAAGTTAGAAAAGTTGCCTTTCACGGTTGCAGAAAGTCCATCGACAGTATGGCTCATGCATGGCATTATAAATCTGCCCGTTTCCACCTTTTGTTTTTCAAAATGCTTGAAACATCTTGCAATGGGCAGATTCAAGCAGTTAGCCAGTAGCTATATTAAAGAGGAGTAGGAGTTGCCCTTTGGATATAAATGTCTGAATGTCAAAACAGAGGTCTTTCTCAGCGGAAGTGAATGTGAGACTACTGTTAGTCATTCAATGATTTGCAAACAGGTGTCCCTTCATGGCCTTTGCAATAAGGGGGTTGTGAACTTAGCCTGTTTTCTGATAGGAAGTCCCGTCCCTTTGATTCGTCCAGCATTTCATATACTTTCTAATGGAAGTTATGTGGCCCTGAATGAACAAAGCTGTTGCGGTATGAAACCAGGAATTGCTTACGCAATTTCGGTCTCTAAGATTGTAACGTGTTACAGACATGTTTTATTCCCCCCCACACAAGAGATAAGAGTAGCAGAAATGTGGCCTCACATTGATACTACTAATGTAAATTATGACAAGCTGAGCAGACTAAAGGAGCTACTGTTCCATAAACAAGTTGAGTTGACATCGACTAGAGAGACGCATGCTCTCCAGATAGCAAGATCATCAGCTGAGATACAATCCCTAATAAATACCAACTTTCCCGCTCACTTTGGAAAACTGGTATCCAGAATATTCAACGCTTCGAGCACTACAGGGGTTGTGCACTTCTTTACGGCTGTCAGGTCTTGATTTGTGTCCATCTTCCAGACTGTCTTTGGAGTCATTCCTTCAGCTATCCATTCACTCTTTTCAAGTGTGTTTGGCAGCTTTCCTGTGACTTTGGCATTAATCGATGGGATACTGCTGCTGTTGTTCCTGATACAATGTGGTTGTGCCTTCCCAGCTAAGCGGAGTGATGGAGGTACTACCACCAGCCCAGCTGTACCGTGATGGCATGGTACAGTACTTTGGTGCTCCATTGCTGGAGGAATTGGAGCATGATTGGTCACTGTCATTCCAACTAATCCTATGGTGTGTGCAACCAGTCTTTCATTGCACCTGATGCCTCTTCGAACATCTACCTTCGATGGGCCTTGCTGTTCTGCCAGTGCCGCCCTTGGTGGACTATCTGGCTCCATTAGACGCTTTGGATGGTGCTGCCCTCACAGGAGATCCTCCATCTGGGGCTGCTGCGCACTACTGCTCCGTGGATCCATCTGCCAATCCTGTTATCGATCTGACATCTAACAATGTGGTTTCCTTCCTGAATGCCCTTCCTTTCGATGGCTTCGAAGACATTCTTAAAGATCATGACTACTGGGAAATTAATTTGACCATTGGTCTATTCAAAAGTTTCAAAGTTGTTTGCCAACATTGTATTTAACTTTGCCGTGCTGTGCTTGACATGCTCGACATTTGTCTCTTCAAATGTTTAGCTATTTTTAGCAAGTTTTTATTTAGATTTTAGTAATATGCTTTTAGCTTGTTTTAGTCCAGATCATTTTAGCTTGGGTTCATTCACCTTCTCTGACGTCATCATTATGGTGTCATACTTGTTCCGGCATTGGGGAGGGTCTAGTGGATCCTTTAGTTTCAATCGGAATCAGGAGTTTAGCTTAGCCTTCTGGCTTGCAGGCCTGTGCCCCGGTCACCTAGTGACTTTTAACCTACTTAGCCTGCTCTGTTTTAGCACGTGTATTTAATTATTTCTTCCAAGACGGCTGGTATGTTTATAGTTAGGACAATGTTTTTATTTCACGTTATCAGTGCCAATCTGTGAAGGCGTCACTATCAGTGTCAAAGACAAGTGAGATATGTAGGCATTCACATCATGTACTTTCCCACTTACGCGTGACAGTAACATAATTTAGCTTTTCAGGGAATTGTTTATATAATTGCCGCCCAAAGCATGCCTTCTTATCTATTGTTTGGGAACATACCTGCGTCCGGGGCCTACAAGATCTGTATAAATACATCTCACACAGACAGGGTTATCAGAGGGATTCTTAACAGATGCCATCAACGCTACCTAGGCTACACATTGCCTTGATGCAGACCCAGCCTTTGTGTCCCCACCGAGTCTGATTTAGAGACCTCATTCCAAGGTAATGAGAGTTGGGGGGCTCTTCTCACGGACATGCTACTGGCAGATTAGGTTTATCATACCAAGCTCTCTTTAAGTGAGAGATTAGGTTCATCATGCTAGGGTATTAGGGTTCATTTCACTCCTATTTCACATCTTGTGTTATTGCAAGATGGTGGGGGTCTTTATATTCATGACTATAGTTTTCACAATGCTGTTTCTTGCATTGTTCAATATTCTAATCATTGCAGCCTATGCAATTCACAGTAGATTGCAGTCTTGTTAATAAAACCTATTGAAAACTTTACTGCATCTCCTTCATTGCCTGTGTGTGAATGAGACTTGTTGCTCATGTGACAAAAGGGTAATCTCCCTTTAACCACGATTCCCCTGAGATGTTGCACTTTTTAGTCCATGCATAAAGGCTGCCACAAATCACCTTTTACTATTCTAGTTTTTGGTGAAGTAGTACTTGTGAGCCAGGAGGGTTGGGACGACAGTTGTGACTTGTAGGAGTAGCCAAGTCGCCTACAGACAAACGTGCTGTCATCCCTAAACCAGCAGCAAGAGTCCATTGTTGACAATGGAGGGCTGCTGGTCCCACTCCGGCGCTGTCCTGCATGTACCACTTCTATCGAATTATACTGGCTTCTTGTGCATGTCGCATTTAGTGAGTTTTAGATGAACTCATCACCCACTGCATTGTTGGAAACTCAGGTCTCAGAATCACATTGTGATCTAGGGTAATTTGCTCAGTATCCACTAGAATCCAGTAATATGCAAGTAAATGATTTTCAAAGGGATTATATCACTTTCCAGCATCTGGTAGCTTTTTGATCAAGAAACCCAGGCACCCTCTTTCTTCCCTGTTTTTTCCACATGCTCCAATTTGCCTGTTACCCCTGAACTGTTAAGTGTAACTCAATGTCTCCTTCCTGTACTGGCCATAAGTCTAAAGCCTGCTGAATCAATTCCTTTGCCAAGAGGAAGGTTTTGGTAACCTTCCCCCTCCCTTTTAGTAATTTGTAAAATTCAAGCGCTGGGTGTACTTGTCTGTGTTGAAAACACACAAAAGAATTGGCCAGATACCAATGTGCATTTCCAAGACGGTGCCATATAATTCTCTGCTATAAACATTCTCATCCTGGTACACTCTTATCACTGTTGCACCACCCATGATATGTTCCCTTCTCTGGTGAGAAGAGCGAAAACATGTTCAATATAGAAAACAAGCTGTGCATGGAAAAATACCTGCGACACCGATGTGACGGCATTTGAAGCTAAGCTAAGCATAAAATGGAGTCAATGACCAGGATGGAATCAGTGGTTAAATAAATATAGCATTACACCATTTTATTTTTGTGTATTGCAGCATTTATATAGCACAGCACCTGCTACCTCTATGTGGGGCGCTGAAGTGCATGTCTACATGGATAGCATGCTATGCCATGTAGGGCGTGAGGTTGGCAAGATTTTTGTCTTTGTTTTGCTCCTATGTGGGAAGTGTTCCCTTGTTGTTTGAGATGACTATGAGGTGGGGATATTGGACGTAGAGTCTAGCAGTATGGTGGATGGTAAAATGTGAGAGAAAGCCACTCAGTTTATGGTTTTCAGTATGCTAATAGCTTTCAACAGCTCTGCATGCCCCTTTATGTTATTTCTTATGATATAGTCTGCTTAGCTGGTTATTGCACTGGGTTGCCAAGTCTGAGACTTTGTGTATAGTTGTGTTGGGGAACTGGCATGGTTGGAGGGAGAGAGGAGTTGAGAGATTTGTTTGGATGGGAATTATTAAGATCATCCCATATGTGAGTGCCATTGTGAAATGTAAAGAAGCCGTTAGGTGGTATAAATATGTAGGACCTGCAGTAGTGGCTATATTATAGTCCTCCAAATTGTCCAGCATTGTGTGACAGATCTCTCCAGTTATTCCATGGATGTTCATTTGGTGATATATTTTTTTGGGCTGTACCGTTCTTGTGATGGGCAACCCTAATAGCAGATATGGCTTATATGAATGTAAGTGATATAAGTTACAATTTGCTGCTAACTAACTGTGTATTACTCTTAGTATTATTGAGGTCCATTGCAAGTACATAACTACACAATGCCACGACAAATCATAGGTCAGCCCTATGTAGCTTACCTGCATATTGAAGCATGACCCAGCAAGTCAACGCGATCTCCTCTTCCTGCTTCAACACCCTCCACAAGCTTCGGAAGATTTACAAATTAAAATGGATCCCCACTGGAACCAGAAGGACGGTCACCCAAGCCAGCGTAAGCAGCAGAATGGACTACGGCAACGTCCTCTACACAGGAAACATGGCCAAGCTCCAGAAAAGACTGCAACGCATACAGAACGCCTCTGCATGCCTCATCCTGGACATCCCCTGCCACAGCCACATCACAGCCCACCTGAGAGACCTGCACTGGCTCCCCGTCAACAAGAGAATCACGTCCAAACTCCTCACCCACGCTCAAAAGGCACTGCACAACACTGTACCAGAATACCTCAACAGACGACTCTCCTTCTACACCCCGACCGACAACTTCGCTCCGCTGACCTTGCCCTCGCCACCATCCTACACATCCACAGAACGACCGGTGGCGGCAGATCGTTCTCCCGCCTCACCGACAAGACGTGGAAAATCTCTTCCCACTCATCTGCAACAGACACAGGACCTACTTACCTTCAGGAGAAACCTCAAGACTTGGCTGTTCGAGCAGTAGCAGCCCCCCCCCCCTCAGCGCCTTGAGACCCTCACGGGCGAGTAGTGCGCTTTACAAATGCCTTGATTGATTGATTGATTTGCTGTCTGGGTTATTTCTATTCTTTGGGTTCTGAGCTGAGGATTGCGCATAAGGGTGCAACTGTTTTCTGAGTTCTGTTGCCGGGATGTGGGGTGGTGCAGTTATCTAGCAAATAGACATGTTTTCAACTGTCTTCAGAAGTGTATATGCTCCAGGATGCGTCTGATGCTAGCTGGTACTGAGTTCCAAAGCTTGGTCGCTTCTACTGGGAAAGCAGTGACTCCTATGGATTTCTTATGATAATATTGTATAATTGTAGGAAGTTGGCTCTGTATTTACTATTTCAAAGTAAGAAATAGTGTGCACAGAGTCCAAGGGTTCCCCTTAGAGGTAAGATAGTGGCAAAAAGAGATAATTCTAATGCTCTATTTTGTGGTAGTGTGGTCGAGCAGTAGGCTTATCAGAGGGTAGTGTTAAGCATTTGTTGTACACACACAGGCAATAAATAAGGAACACACACTCAAAGACTTACTCCAGGCCAATTGGTTTTTATATAGAAAGATATATTTTCTTAGTTTAAGAACCACAGGTTCAAGATTTACAAGTAATACTTCAAATGAAAGGTATTTCACTCAGGTGTTCTAGGAACTTTGAATAATCACAATAGCATGTACAGTTTTGACAAAAATGGCAATAAGCTATTTTAAAAGTCGACACAGTGCAAAAATCAACAGTTCCTGGGGGAGATAAGTAATTGTTAAGTTCACAGGTAAGTAAAACACTTACAGGGTTCAAAGTTGGGTCCAAAGTAGCCCACCATTGGGGGTTCAAGGCAACCCCAAAGTTACCACACCAGCAGCTCAGGGCCGGTCAGTTGCAGAGGTCAAAGAGGTGCCCAAAGCACTTAGGCTTCAATGGAAGCAGGGGTGCCCCGGTTCCAGTCTGCCAGCAGGTAAGTACCCGCGTCCTCGTAGGGCAGACCAGGGGGGTTTTGTAGGGCACCGGGGGGGACACAAAAGCAGGCACAGAAAGTACACCCTCAGCGACACAGGCGTCGGGTTTTGTTTTGAAAGCAATGGGGGAACCCGGGGGTCTCTTCAACGATGAAGGCAGGCACGGGGGGGGCTCCTCGGAGTAGCCACCACCTGGGCTAGGCAGAGGGTCGCCTGGGGGTCACTCCTGCACTGGAGTTCGGTTCCTTCAAGTCCTGGGGGCTGCGGGTGCAGTGTTGGTCCCAGGCGTCGGGTCCCTTGTTACAGGCAGTCACGGTCAGGGGGAGCCTCTTGATTTCCTCTGCAGGCGTCGCTGTGGGGGCTCAAAGGTCGTCTCTGGTTACTCACGGGCTCACAGTCACCAGGGAGTCCTCCCTGAGGTGTTTGTTTTCCGCAGGTCGAGCCGGGGCGTCGGGTGCAGAGTGGAAAGTCTCACACTTCCGGCGGGAAACGTGGAGTCTCTAAAGTTGCTTCTTTGTTGCAGAAAGTTGCAGATGGTTGAACAGAGCTGCTGTTCACGGGAGCTTCTTGGTCCTTTGGGTGCAGGGCAGTCCTCTGAGGCTTCAGAGGTCGCTGGTCCCTTTTGGATGCGTCGCTGTTGCAGTATTCGTCGAAGTAGGGAGACAGGCCGGTGGGGCTGGGGCCAAATCAGTTGTCGTCTCTGTCTTCACTGCAGGGCTTCAGGTCAGCAGTCCTTCTTCTTCTTTAGGTTGCAGGAATCTAGTTTCCTAGGTTCTGGGGCCCCTAAATACTGAATTTAGGGGTGGGTTTAGGTCTGGGAGGGCAGTAGCCAATGGCTACTGTCCTGGCTATACCCTATTTGTGCCTCCTCCCTGTGGGGAGGGGGGCACATCCCAATCCTATTGGGGGAATCCTCCTTCTACAAGATGGAGGATTTCTAAAAGTAAGAGTCACCTCAGCTCAGGACACCTTAGGGGCTGTCCTAACTGGGGGGTGAGAAAAATCTCCGGATCCAGTCTGACTCCTGGGAGAAAATTCTAAGGTAAGTAATCTGCAACTAGAATATGTCTCGACCAGATTTATTGTTACCGAAGGTAAGTAACTTGTACTTTGAGTGTAATTTCCCAATGGGAGAAGGTTGAGATATGGAGTTTTGTGACTCTCAGCTCACAAATTAAAAATACAACTTTTGGTGAAGTTGGTTTTTAAATTGTAAGTTTGAAAATGACAGTTTTAGAAAGTGGGCATTTTCTTGCTTAACCCTTCTGTGCCTCTTCTTGGCTGTGGAATCAATCATCAATCAATCAGAGTATTTGTAAAGCACACTACACACCCGTGAGGGTCTCAATGCACTGAGGGGAGGGAGTGGTGGCTGCTACTGCTCAAACAGCCATGTCTTGAGGTCTCTCCTGAAGGTAAGTAGGTCCTGTGTCTGTCGCAGGTGGGTGGGAAGAGTGTTCCACGTCTTGGGGGCGAGGTGGGAGAACAATCTGCCACCGGCAGTCGTTCTGTGAATGCGTGGGACGGTGGCGAGGGCAAGGTCGGCGGAGCGAAGCTGTTGGGTCGGGGTGTAGAAGGAGAGCCGCCTGTTAAGGATTTCTGGTCCGGTATTAGGCAGTGCCTTGTGGGCATTTGTGAGGAGTCTGAACGTGATTCTCTTGTTGACGGGGAGTCAGTGTAGGCCTCTCAGGTGGGATGTGATCCTCCTTCTACAAGATGGAGGATTTCTAAAAGTAAGAGTCACCTCAGCTCAGGACACCTTAGGGGCTGTCCTAACTGGGGGGTGACTCCTCCTTGTTTTTCTCATTATCTCCTCCAGCCTTGCCGCCAAAAATGGGGGCAGTGGCCGGAGGGGCGGGCGTCTCCACTAGCTGGGATGCCCTGTGGTGCTGTAACAAAGGGGGTGAGCCTTTGAGGCTCACCGCCAGGTGTTACAGTTCCTGCAGCGGGAGGTGAGAAGCATCTCCACCCAGTACAGGCTTTGTTCCTGGCCACAGAGTGACAAAGGCACTCTCCCTATGTGGCCAGCAACATGTCTGGTGTGTGGCAGGCTGGCAAAAACTAGTCAGCCTACACTGGTAGTCGGGTATGTTTTCAGGGGGCATCTCTAAGATGCCCTCTGGGTGTATTTTACAATACATTGCACACTGGCATCAGTGTGCACTTATTGTGCTGAGAAATCTGATACCAAACTTCCCAGTTTTCAGTGTAGCCATTATGGTGCTGTGGAGTTTGTGTTTGACAGACTCCCAGACCATATACTCTTATGGCTACCCTGCACTTACAATGTCTACGGTTTGGCTTAGACAATGTAGGGGCATAGTGCTCATGCACTTATGCCCTCACCTGTGGTATAGTGCACCCTGCGTTAGGGCTGTAAGGCCTGCTAGAGGGGTGACTTACCTATGCCACAGGCAGTGTGAGGTTGGCATGGCACTCTGAGGGGAGTGCCATGTTGACTTAGTCATTTTCTCCCCACCAGCACACACAAGCTGTGAAGCAGTGTGCATGTGCTGAGTGAGGGGTCCCTAGGGTGGCATAAGACATGCTGCAGCCCTTAGAGACCTTCCCTGGCATCAGGGCCCTTGGTACCAGGAGTACCAGTTACAAGGGACTTACCTGAGTGCCTGGGTTGTGCCAGTTGTGGAGACAAAGGTACAGTTTAGGGAAAGAACACTGATGCTTGGGCCTGGTTAGCAGGGTCCCAGCACACTTTCAAATCATAACTTAGCATCAGCAAAGGCAAAAAGTCAGGGGGTAACCATGCCAAGGAGGCATTTCCTTACACAACCCCACCCCCCCAAACAAAAGAGGATGAGACTAACCTTTCCCAAGAGAGTCTTCATTTTCTAAGTGGAAGAACCTGGAAAGGCCATCAGCATTGGTATGGGCAGTCCCCGGTCTGTGTTCCACTATAGAGTCCATTCCCTGTAGGGATATGGACCACCTCAACAGTTTAGGATTTTCACCTTTCATTTGCATCAGCCATCTGAGAGGTCTGTGGTCAGTGTGAACTACAAAGTGAGTACCAAAGAGGTATGGTCTCAACTTCTTCAGGGACCAGACCACAGCCAAGGCCTCCCTCTCAATGGCACTCCAACGCTGCTCCCTGGGGAGTAACCTCCTGCTAATGAAAGCAACAGGCTGGTCAAGGCCATCATCATTGGTTTGGGACAGGACTGCCCCTATCCCATGTTCAGGGGGATCAGTCTGCACAATGAACTGCTTGGAGTAATCTGGAGCTTTTAGAACTGGTGCTGTGCACATACCTTGCTTTAGGGTGTCAAAGGCCTGTTGGCATTCTACAGTCCAGTTGACCTTCTTGGGCATTTTCTTAGAGATATGTTCTGTGAGGGGTGTCACTACGGATCCATATACCTTCACAAACCTCCTATAGTAACCAGTCAAGCCAAGAAATGCCCTGACTTGAGTCTGGGTTTTTGGAGCTTCTTAGTCCAGAATAGTCTGGATCTTGGGTTGGAGTGGCTGAACTTGGCCTCCACCCACAAGATGTCCCAAGTAAACCACAGTACCCTGTCCTATCTGACATTTAGATGCCTTGATAGAGAGGCCTGCTGTTTGCAGGGCCTGCAAAACCTTCCTCAGGTGATCCTGCCAGCTGGAGCTAAAGACAGCAATATCATCAAGATAAGCTGCACTAAAGGACTCCAAGCCAGCAAGGACTTGATTCACCAACCTTTGGAAGGTGGTAGGGGCATTCTTTAAGCCAAAGGGCATCACAGTAAACTGATAGTGCCCATCAGGTGTAGAGAATGCTGTTTTCTCTTTTGCTCCTGGTGCCATTTATATTTGCCAGTACCCTGCTGTTAAGTCAAAGGTACTTAAGTATCTGGCAGCACCCAATTTATCAATTAACTCATCTGCTCTTGGTATGGGATGAGCATCTGTCTTGGTGACAGAATTAAGCCCTCTGTAGTCCACACAGAACCTCATCTCTCTCTTGCCATCTTTTGTGTGTGGTTTGGGGACTAAGACCACTGGGCTAGCCCAGGGGCTGTCAGGGAGCTCAATGATTCCCACCTCCAGCATCTTGTGGACCTCCACTTTTATGCTTTCCTTAACTTGGTCAGACTGTCTAAAAATGTTGTTTTTGACAGGCATGCTGTCTCCTGTGTCCGCATCATGGTGCACAGGTGTGTCTGACCAGGGGTTAGGGAAAAGAGTTCAGGAAACTGTTGTAGGACTTTCCTACAGTCAGCTTGCTGTTGGCCAGAGAGGGTGTCTGAGTAGACCACTCCATCTACTGAGCCATCTTTAGGGTCAGAGGAGAAGAGATCAGGGAGAGGTTCACTCTCAGCTTCCTGGTCCTCATCTGTAACCATTAACCTGTTTACATCTGCCCTGTCGTGAAAGAGTTTGAGGCGGTTCACATGGATCACCCTTTTGGGGGTCCTGCTAGTGCCTAGGTCTTCCAGGTAGGTGACCTGACTCTTTTTCTCTAGCACTGGGTAAGGGCCACTCCATCTGTCCTGAAGGGCCCTGGGAGCCACAGGCTCCAGAACCCAGACTTTCTGCCCTGGCTGAAACTCAACCATAGCAGCCTTTTGGTCATACCACATCTTCTGGAGCTGTTGGCTGGCCTCAAGGTTTTTACTTGACTTTTCCATGTTCTCTGCCATCCTGGAACATAGGCCTAGTACACAGTCCAATATATCTTGCTTAGGCTCATGAAGAGGTCTCTCCCAACATTCTTTCACAAGAGCTAGTGGTCCCCTAACAGGATGGCCAAACAGAAGTTCAAAGGGGGAAAACCCTACTCCCTTCTGAGGCACCTCTTTGTAGGCGAAAAGCAGACATGGCAAGAGGACATCCCATCTCCTTTTGAGCTTTTCAGGGAGCCCCATGATTATGCCCTTCAATGTCTTGTTAAACCTTTCAACAAGGCCATTGGTTTGTGGATGGTATGGTGTGGTGAACTTGTAAGTCACCCCACACTCATCCACATGTGTTTAAGGTATGCTGACATGAAGTTGGTACCTCTGCCAGAAACCAGCTCCTTAGGAAATCCCACTCTGGTAAAGATACCAAAGAGTGCTTTGGCTACTGCAGCAGCAGTAGTGTACCTAAGGGGAATTGCTTCAGGGTACCTAGTAGCACGATCCACTACTACTAGGATATACTGATTCCCTGAGGATGTGGGAGGTTCAAGTGGACCCACTATGTCCACTCCCATTCTTTCAAAGGGGACCCCCACCACTGGGAGTGGAATGGGGGGGCCTTTGGGTGGCTACCTGTCTTACCACTGGCTTGCCAGGTGGCACAGGAGACACAAAACACATTTACTTTCTGGGACATGTTGGGCCAATAGAAATGGTTGATTAACCTCTCCCATGTCTTGGTTTGTCCCAAATGCCCAGCAAGTGGAATATCATGGGCTAAGGTCAGAATGAACTCCCTAAACTCCTGAGGCACTACTACTCTCCCAGTGGCACCATGTTTGGGATCTCTTGCCTCAGTGTAGAGGAGCCCATCTTCCCAATAGACCCTGTGGGTTCCACTGACTTTTCCTTTTGTTTCCTCAGCAGCTTGCTGCCTAAGGCCTTCATTAGAGGGACAGGTTTCTTGCCCCCTACACAGCTTTTCCCTTGTGGGTCCCCGTGGGCCCAAGAGTTCAACCTGATAAGGTTCCAACTCCATAGGCTCAGTTCCCTCAGGGGTTAGAACTTCTTCCTGAGAAGAGAGGTTCTTTTTCTTTTGCTGTGTTGAAGCTAGTTCTCCAGTCTTCTTTCCTTTTCTCTTGGAGGGTTGGGCCATTACTCCAGACTCCAACACCTCTTTTTCACCCTGAGCCTTGCACTGTGCCCTTGTAGTGACACACACCAGTTCAGGGATACCCAGCATGGCTGCATGGGTTTTGGTTCTACCTCAGCCCATGCTGAGGTCTCCAGGTCATTTCCAAGCAAACAGTCTACTGGGATAGCAGAGGAGACTACCACCTGTTTCTGGCCAGTGACCCCTCCCCATTCTAAAGTTACCGTAGCCATGGGATGTACTTTAGTCTGATTGTCAGCGTTGGTGACTGGATAAGTTTGTCCATTCAGGTTTTGTCCTGGGGAAACCAGTTTGTCTGTCACCATTGTGACACTGGCACCTTTATCCCTCAGGGTTTCTATACTAGTCCCATTAATAAAGTGTTGCTGCCTGTATTCTTGCATATTAGGGGGCCAGGCAGCTAGTGTGGCTAAGTCCACCCCACCCTCAGAGACTAATGTAGCTTCAGTGTGGACCCTGATTTGCTTTGGGCACACTGTTGATCCCACCTGGAGACTGGGTATTCCAGTGCTAACTGGAGTAGTAGTAGAAGTGGAACCTTTCTTGGGAGAGGCCTTGTCTCCAGTTTGGTGTCCCTGCTGATTACAGCTACGACACCAGGCCTTTTTGGGATCGAGGTTTTTACCCTTGTACCCAAAAGAGGATTGTGAAGAGGCTTTGGACCCTCCCTCCTGAGCAGGTTTTTGAAGCCCTGTAGAAGACTCTTTAATTTTTTTCCCTCGGATGTCTGAACACTCTTCCCCTGGGGAGGTTGTACAGCCCTTCATAATCATTTACACCACTGCCATTAATCCAACCATCCAGTGATTTGACTGAGAAGTCAACAAAATCAACCCAGGTCTGGCTTGAGGATTTTTGAGCCCCCCTGAACCTAATCCTGTACTCCTCAGTTGAGAATACAAAGCCCTCAATCAGGGTAGCCTTCATGAGGTCATAGGATTCTGCATCTTTTCCAGAGAGTGTGAGGAGTCTATCCCTACACTTTCCAGTGAACATTTCCCAAAGGAGAGCTCCCCAGTGAGATCTGTTTACTTTTCTGGTTGCACAAGCCCTCTCAAAAGCTGTGAACCATTTGGTGATATCATCACCATCTTCATATTTTGTTACAATCCCTTTGGGGATTTTTAGCATGTCAGTAGTTTCTCTGACCCTATTGAAGTTGCTACCACCATTGATGGGAGCTAAGCCCATCTCTAGTCTTTCCCTTTCTATGGCTAGGAGCTGTTTCTCCAAAGCCAATCTTTTGGCCATCCTGGCTAACAGGATGTCATCTTCATTGAGGCTGCCCTCAATGCTTCCAGAGTTTCTGGACTCCCCTGTGGGAGAAGCAGCATCTCTGAATATCACTTGTGGAGTCAGGGTTGGAGAAACCCTGGTCTCCCTAACTAGGACAGGAGGTGGGAAATTATCCTCCAGGTCACTAGCTTCCTCCTCTGTAAGGTCGTCTTCAGAGGGGTTGTCTTTAGCACACTCTGCCAAGAGCACCTGGAGCTGTACTTTGGTAGGGTTTTATCCAGTTTTTATCTTTTTAATTTTACAGAGAGTCCTTAACTCTGACATCCTGAGATGCAGGTAAGGGGTGAGGTTGAGTTCCACCACCATCTCATCTGTACTAGACATTATTTCTCTAAAAGTTGGGATACTTTTTAAGAATCTAAAACTATCTCTAGAACTTAATCCAAACTTTTACAAAACGTTTAAACTCTAAAAAAAATGCTAACAGGTTCTAACACAAGGCCCTAGCAGGACTTTTAAAAATTTAGAAAAATAGCTCAAATTTCAAAAATCAGTTTCTAATGAAATTTTTTTTAATTTAGTCGTGTGATCAGGTAATGGCTGAGTAGTCCAGCAAATGCAAAGTCTTGTACCCCACCGCTGATCCACCAATGTAGGAAGTTGGCTCTGTATATACTATTTCAAAGTAAGAAATAATGTGCACAGTGTCGAAGGGTTCCCCTTAGAGGTAAGATAGTGGCAAAAAGAGATTATTCTAATGCTCTATTTTGTGGTAGTGTGGTCGAGCAGTAGGCTTATCAGAGGGTAGTGTTAAGCATTTGTTGTACACACACAGGCAATACATGAGGAACACATACTCAAAGACTTACTCCAGGCCAATAGGTTTTTATATAGAAAAATATATTTTCTTAGTTTATTTTAAGAACCCCAGGTTCAAGATTTACAAGTAATACTTCAAATGAAAGGTATTTCACTCAGGTATTCTAGGAACGTTGAATAATCACAATAGCATGTACAGTTTTGACAAAAATGGCAATAAGCTATTTTAAAAGTGGACACAGTGCAAAAATCAACAGTTCCTGGGGGAGATAAGTAATTGTTAAGTTCACAGGTAAGTAAAACACTTACAGGGTTCAAAGTTGGGTCCAAAGTAGCCCACCATTGGGGGTTCAAGGCAACCCCAAAGTTACCACACCAGCAGCTCAGGGCCGGTCAGTTGCAGAGGTCAAAGAGGTGCCCAAAGCACTTAGGCTTCAATGGAAGCAGGGGTGCCCCGGTTCCAGTCTGCCAGCAGGTAAGTACCCGTGTCCTCGGAGAGCAGACCAGGGGGGTTTTGTAGGGCACCGTGGGGGGACACAAGCAGGCACAGAAAGCACACCCTCAGCGACACAGGTGTTGGGTTTTGTTTTGAAAGAAATGGGGGAACCCGGGGTCTCTTCAACGATGAAAGCAGGCACAGGGGGGGCTCCTCGGAGTAGCCACCACCTGGGCTAGGCAGAGGGTCGCCTGGGGGTCGCTCCTGCACTGGAGTTCGGTTCCTTCAAGTCCTGGGGGCTGCGGGTGCAGTGTTGGTTCCAGGCGTCGGGTCCCTTGTTACAGGCAGTCGAGGTCAGGGGGAGCCTCTTGATTTCCTCTGCAGGCGTCGCTGTGGGGGCTCAAAGGTCGTCTCTGGTTACTCACGGGCTCACAGTCACCAGGGAGTCCTCCCTGAGGTGTTTGTTTTCCGCAGGTCGAGCCGGGGCGTCGGGTGCAGAGTGGAAAGTCTCACGCTTCCGGCGGGAAACGTGGAGTCTCTAAAGTTGCTTCTTTGTTGCAGAAAGTTGCAGATGGTTGAACAGAGCTGCTGTTCACAGGAGCTTCTTGGTCCTTTGGGTGCAGGGCAGTCCTCTGAGGCTTCAGAGGTCGCTGGTCCCTGTTGGATGCGTCGCTGTTGCAGTATTCGTCGAAGTAGGGAGACAGGCCGGTGGGGCTGGGGCCAAATCAGTTGTCGTCTCTGTCTTCACTGCAGGGCTTCAGGTCAGCAGTCCTTCTTCTTCTTTAGGTTGCAGGAATCTAGTTTCCTAGGTTCTGGGGGCCCCTAAATACTGAATTTAGGGGTGGGTTTAGGTCTGGGAGGGCAGTAGCCAGTGGCTACTGTCCTTGAGGGTGGCTACACCCTCTTTGTGCCTCCTCCCTGTGGGGAGGGGGGCACATCCCAATCCTATTGGGGGAATCCTCCTTCTACAAGATAGAGGATTTCTAAAAGTAAGAGTCACCTCAGCTCAGGACACCTTAGGGGCTGTCCTAACTGGGGGGTGACTCCTCCTTGTTTTTCTCATTATCTCCTCCAGCCTTGCCGCCAAAAGTGGGGGCAGTGGCCGGATGGGTGGGCATCTCCACTAGCTGGGATGCCCTGTGGTGCTGTAACAAAGGGGGTGAGCCTTTGAGGCTCACCGCCAGGTGTTACAGTTCCTGCAGCGGGAGGTGAGAAGCACCTCCACCCCGTACAGGCTTTGTTCCTGGCCACAGAGTGACAAAGGCACTCTCCCCATGTGGCCAGCAACATGTCTGGTGTGTGGCAGGCTGGCAAAAACTAGTCAGCCTACACTGGTAGTCGGGTATGTTTTCAGGGGGCATCTCTAAGATGCCCTCTGGGTGTATTTTACAATAAATTGCACACTGGCATCAGTGTGCACTTATTGTGCTGAGAAATCTGATACCAAACTTCCCAGTTTTCAGTGTAGCCATTATGGTGCTGTGGAGTTTGTGTTTGACAGACTCCCAGACCATATACTCTTATGGCTACCCTGCACTTACAATGTCTAAGGTTTGGCTTAGACAATGTAGGGGCATAGTGCTCATGCACTTATGCCCTCACCTGTGGTATAGTGCACCCTGCCTTGGGGCTGTAAGGCCTGCTAGAGGGGTGACTTACCTATGCCACAGGCAGTGTGAGGTTGGCATGGCACTCTGAGGGGAGAGCCATGTTGACTTAGTCATTTTATCCCCACCAGCACACACAAGCTGTGAAGCAGTGTGCATGTGCTGAGTGAGGGGTCCCTAGGTGGCATAAGACATGCTGCAGCCCTTAGAGACCTTCCCTGGCCTCAGGGCCCTTGGTACCAGTGGTACCAGTTACAAGGGACATACCTGAGTGCCAGGGTTGTGCCAATTGTGGAGACAAAGGTACAGTTTAGGGAAAGAACACTGATGCTGTGGCCTTGTTAGCAGGGTCAAAGCACACTTTCAAACTATAACTTAGCATCAGCAAGGGCAAAAAGTCAGGGGATAACCATGCCAAGGAGGCATTTCCTTACAATGATGGTATGTGGTGTAAGCCTGGAGCACAGTGTTCTGTTTGGTTTGTATTTCGTGATGTAATTTGTAGGTATAGTGGTCCTTTTGCTTGTCAGGCTGTGTGGACAAACCATGCAAGAGACATTCTCGCCCCACCTCTGTGTTACATAATCTTGATGGACATGAATGTTTAAGTTATGCTACGCTATGATATGCTATGATATGGTATTCAGATTTGCAGAGCACATTATCACCCGGGAGGGTGTCCTGGTGCTGAGCAGGTGTGAGTCTAGCTACCTTTAGGTAATAGTGTGACTACTCAAAAAGCCAGGTTTTCAGCTTCTGGTGGAATTCAAGAAGTGAGGAGGTGGCTCTTATGTGTAGTGGCAGGCCGTTTCATGTTTTAGAAGCAATGTAGAAGAAGGCTCAACTGCCGGATTTGAATTTCCCTATGTGTGGGATTTGTGCAAGTATGAGTTCAGATGATCAGAGGTGTCTGAAAGGTTTGTGAAAGCATATGTGATAGTTGAGGTATGCTGGGTCAGTGTTATATACTACAGAGGAAAGCATGAGTGAGAAGTTTGAATTGTTCTCATTTGTGAAGGGGGAGCCAGTGGAGCTCCTTTGGGTGAAGTGTAATGTGAGTGTGGCGTGGGAGGTTGTGAGTGATTCTGTCCACCGAGTTCTGAATGGTGTGCAGCCTTCTAGTGATTCTGTTTGTTGCTCCTGGCATAGTGTGAGTTTCCATAGTCCAGCCGGCTTGTGACTAGGGAGTGCATGACGGTTTTCTGGGTGCTGATTGGGATCTATTTGAAAATCTTCCTCAGCATCTGCAGGGTATGAAAGCATGAGGTGGTGATGGCACTGACTTGGGCAGTCACATTGTTTGCTCTTGATATTGATCTCAAGGTTCTTGTCATGGGTGGTGCGGGTGGTTGATGGCCCAGGCTCTGTTTACCACCAGGTAGAGTCCCATGGTGATGTACTCTTTCCGATAATGAGGATTTTGTTCTTCTCTGTGTTTAGCTTTAGGCAGTTGGTCTTCATCCAGTGGGCAATTTCAGTCATGCAGGCATTGAACTTGGTCCGGGTACTCAGCGTCTTGCCCGTGAGGGAGAGAATGAGTTGAGTGTCCTTGGAATAGGAGGGAAAGTTGATGTTATAAGAATGGATGATGCTGGCTTGAGGGATAATGGTATGGTTAAAAAGGGTTGGGCTCAGTGGGGATCCTTGCGGTACTCCACGGATGAGGTCATGGGCATCCGAGATGTATGGTGCTAGGCTAATTGGCGGGGTCCTTCCAGTCAGGAAGGAGCAGATCCATCAAAATGCATGTCCATAGATTCAAATGTTGTGTAGGTGTTGGATGAGGGTGAAATGGGAGACTGTGTCAGATGCTGCGGAGAGGTCCAAGAGGATGAGGGTCACTACGTCTCTTCTGTCCAGAGTCATGCAGATGTCATCTGCGATGATAATGAGCGCAGTTTCCATGCTGAGGTTGGGTCTGAAGCCAGACTGAGTGGTGTTAAGAAGTTGGTGATCATTGAGGTATTCAGTGATGTGTCTATTAATGATTTTCTCTAAGACTTTGGCCAGGGGTGGTAGCAGGGAAATTTGTCTGTAGCTGGTGAGCTTTGGAGGGTCAACAAAGGGTTTCTTCAGCATTGGGAGAACAGTTGTGTGTTTTCAAGCATCTGGGAAGGTTTGGAAGTGATGGAGGCGTTCTGAATGGGTGTGAGTATGGCGCTGATGGGTTGCAGTCCTCTGGAGTAGGCACAGTGGGGTGGGGGCCCGATGGGGCCCCTGAGTGGATGGACTTCACTGTGGCAGTGGTTTCTTCTGGGGTGAAGATAGGCCATGTGGTTAGTATTGGTTCTTTGGATATGATAGGGAGGTGCCTGGCAAGGTCTGTTAGGTCCAGTTGTGGGCTGAAGTAGTTGTAAATGGCAGTGATTTTGTTGCTGAAGAACTGAGAGAGATTGTTGCAGAGGTCCTGCCAGGGGGTGATTGAGTTGTAGGCGGCTAATGGTGAGGTGAAATCTTTTACAATGGCAAGGATTTATTTTATTCTGTTGGTGCTGGCATTGATGTGGTATGCCAGTGCATGCATTTGCCGATCTAGATCATTTGGTGGAAGCATCTTAGAGCGGATTTGAATGTGATCTTTTCTGCAGTGTTGTGGCTCATTCTCCACTTGCGCTCCAGTTGTTTGTATTGTTGTTTCATCTGTCTGAGTTCCTCCATTTGCCAACTAGCTTGAGGGCTGGATATTGCTGTATTGCTATGTTTCGGGGGGCATGGAGTCGGTGCAGGAAGTGATTCAATTGTTGAAATTCTTGATGGCTTTTAAGAGGTTGTTGCTGTGTTTGGGTCGGTGAGAGGTCCCTTTAGTTGGCACTAGTTGTGTGATCCGACATGTTGTACTTTTTTCCTATACTTTTTACAAGTTGGTGGTGCACTCACCTGTCCATACTGTATCAGAGGTGTAGATGTTTCTGCCTCCTGATAGTTACCCTAGATAAAACGGGCTTTCAATGAGCTCCTCTTTCAGGGACGGAAGAGGTTGGGTCAGTACTTACGGCACCTCCTGATTCTTCTGCTTCATGACTCCTCATGGCTAACTTATCCTTGGGGAATGCAGGTTACTTTTCCTAATCTTATAAACTGTATTGATGAATATTGATAGTTTTCTAAATACATGCCCGGATTAATTTTTATATCTCTGGATAGGTGAGGGATACTCAAATATTTATTATTTTTAAATACACATTTATCGACAAAGATGTATCGTTTGTGAAGACAGTCTCTCTTTTTCTTCCACTTATGAGCTTCTTGGCTTGTCATGATTCCTCTCTTCTGTCTGCTGGTCCTGTTCTTTTTCCTCCTGTCATTGAAAATGATTTGCAAATACTAGTGCACCCCTGAGCTATGATGTCATCAGCAACAGCTGACGCAACTTCTACAATCTGCCACAGGGTCAGACTAGCAAACTGTGATTTCTTCATTTGTGGTTTGAATCATTTTGATTTGGTGTTTTATCACAAACTCTGTACATACATTATAACTAGCAATTCACAAATTGTGAGTCGGGGGGTAGGCAGGCAAATAAAATGGGACTGCTTAATAGAACACTGAGTGATCGTGACTTTTCCATGGAAGCCAGAGGGAATTGTTTCCCTGATGAAAATGTGCATAAAATGGTGCAACATTATGCATTCTATAGCATAAAAGGACATTTGGTTAATACTGTATTTACCTGTATTGACAACTTTCTTGCATTCTATCTTTATTTTCATCTTCTTTTTCCTTATGTTCTTCTTTTACCCTGTCCTTCTTCCTATCTACCGTTCTCCTCTATTTTCTATTCTTTTTTCTCTCCTTCTCCTTTTATTCCTCTTTCCATATTTCTGTCTGTGTATCCTTTCATCTCTCATTCTTACTGTTCTTCGTGTTCATATTTTATTCTTTCAATATTTCCTTATTCACAAATTTCAATCTTTTTGTTCCTTTCTTTCTTTTCATCGTCCTCTTGTCCTTCCTTCTACCTTTCATTACATCCATTATTTGTTTTCCTTTTATTTGTTAATTCTTCGTCAACTCCAGTTGGAAGAGAACTGCAAGTACGTCACTACTTTTTCGACTCATGTTGGATTGTTCAGATACAAAAGGTTGAGTTTTGGAGTGTTGTCAGCTCATGAAATAATTCAGGATGATATATGTCGAATAATTCAGCCTTTCATGTATGCTTTTAATTACAGTGATGACATACTGGTATTTGGAGCAATGCAAGAGGAACATGACAAGGCTCTTACACAAGTATGCCACTTACTTGCTGATGTAGGGCTCACTCTGAACGCAGCAAAGTGTGTGTTTCATAAGGCCAAACTTAAATTCTTTAGGCACATATTCTCTGATGGGGGAATGACTACTGACACAGATAAAGTTCAAGCACTGTCAGCTACTGCCCCCTCACAAGATGTCACTATGCTAAGATCCTTCTTAGGCATGGCCAGTTATTGTTCAACGTACACTTGTGACTGCTACAGTGGGCCGGTGGGGCTGGGGGCAATCCTTGCTGACTTCTCAGAGACACATACATTGTGGCCTATAGCAGTCGAAGCCTGTTGCAAATAGACAGAATGTGCCAATTGACAGCTGGAGAAGGGGAGTCTGGCTGTAGTGTGGGCCTGTGAACATTTTCATGTGATTCTATATGGAGAATGTTTCACTATCATTACTGACACCAATCAATGCCCACTATTTTTGGAAACCCGAAACCCGACTGCAAGAGTACGACTATGCAATTGTCCACAAGCCGGGTAAAGATCAGAACCCTGCTGATTACTTTTCACGAGTACCAGTACATCGTCACAGTGCGATATCCAAAATGGCTCAAGAGTACATTAACTTCATTGTGAAGTCCCGCATGCCAGCAGCCTTTTTCATAGAACAGATTATTGCTGCTACTAAAGCCGATAAGAACATGTTTATCTTCAAAGACATATTTTCAACTCAGTTGTGGAAGAGGAGCACTCGACCTGTTGCTGATGATGTTGAATTAAAAAAATTAAAAAATATACAGGATGAACTGTGTGTGACCATGGAAGGTGTTGTATTGAGAGACTCAAGAATTGTCATACCTGAGAGCCTAAGTCAGCAGGTCATTGAACTAGCCCGTGAGGGAAATCGTGGCATTGCAACCAGCAAAATAGCTCTACGAGATTGAATGTGGTTCCTGCGTCTAGATGTGAGGGTAAGAAAGGGAACTAAAAGAGTGCCATCTTTGGAACTGCCTTTCCCCCAAAGTGACACAGCATCCACTGACAATGTCTGAGCTTCCTGCACAGGTTTGAGAAGAAGTTGCAGTTGATTTCTTTGGGGCCTTAGGAAATTGACATCATCTCATGGTAGTCATTGATGAGTACTCACACTATGCTTTAGTAGAGGAGCTATCATCAACAACCAATGATAAGGTCAACGAGTGACTGGTCGACATCTTTGCAGCATGGGGTATCCCCGCCAATCTCAAATCTGACAGAGGTCTGCCATTCAACGAAGATATCAAGGAGTTTGTAATCCGATTAAACGTCAAGCATAAAAAGAGTACACTTCTGTGGCCACTAGCTAAAGGTGTTGTAGAACAATTCATGGGTACCCTCAAAAGGATAATTCAATGAACATCGATGGAGGAAATCAAGTTAAACCAGACCCTGTGTCAAGGCCTTCATGCTTATTGTTCAGCTCCTCACTCCATAACTGCCATCTTGGTATTAGGGACAGCCATCTCAGCACCTTGAGACCATACGGGTGATTAGCCGCGCTTTACAAATTTCTGAATGATTGATTGATTGAGCCATCAGAACGAAACTGCCACAGTGGACCGTCCTTTAAATTCTGATAAAGTTTGTGTCACAGACACTTCTCGAAAGTGCAAAATGAAAACATATGTCGACCGGTGTCAACGAGCTCAGGAAACAGTCTTTGATGAAGGTGACTGGGTCTTGGTCAAACAGAAACGAAAGTGGAAACCAGTCACTCCTTTTGCTGTTGATCCCCTAAGAGTGGTGACATGCAAAGGAGACACAGTGAAGGTGCATCGTCCTGGACAGTTCATTAACCGGGATTCATCACATTTAAGCACCTACCTCGACGTTTATCAGCTCCTACAAATATGAATCATGTGTTCCCGCCTAACAGTCCGAATCAAGCTTCAAAACCGGTACCATCGATGTAAAACCAGAGTGCATCTCAACTACCTAATACCACTCGATCTGGCTGACTAGTGCAAGCATTTCAACAACTTATTTGTTAGGAAAAGATCCAAGAACAGTGAGGCATGAGTGGGGGGATGAGAATAATATTTATTTAAGTCCGATTCAAGCAAGCGGCACCGACAGACCCAGCACCGTTGCCTCCAACTGTCCGCCGTTAAACGCTGCAGGCGTCCCACATTCCATTGCCGAATTCCTACGTATTATCACACATCCCCCTCTCAACAAAGAAAATTTACAACAACAAAAACATAATAACTACGGAACAACTAATCTAACAATACATTAGAAATATATAGCATATATTGAATATCACATAATAAGGCAAAAACAAAGAACAACATTTCACTTGTGGATTACATAGTCCTTTAGATATGTAGGCATTTTCTTATTCCTCTCACTACGGCGTGGCACTTCACACTCATTGTCATAATCACTATGACACCCAGACTCACCCACGCCAGTAAGATCACTTCCAAATAGATATCCACTGCATTCCTCTCTGCACTCTGCATCCTGTATCACAACATTAGGCTCTCCCCTACATATAGACACACGCCTTACATTCCAAACTTTGCCATCATCCAATTTCAACGCATTCCTCAAGACTCTCACAATCTTCTTCGGTTCGGACCATTGAGATTTTCCTTTTTCCACAAATCCAAGTAACTTAACTCGAACACTTTGTCCCACTTTGAGTCCACCAATACTGGATCTAACATTCTGGCTAAACTTAACCTGAGATTGCAACACCCTATTCTTCATCTCCTCATCACAAACTACCTTAAACTTCTCACGATTTCTTTCCATCAACCACCAAGGAACTAAACCAGTAGAAGGCTTCCTTCCCCTTAACAGTTCAAAAGGCATTTTCCCTGTCACAGAAGGTGATGATGCCCTGTAGGAAGAAAGCATCTTTCTTACTGCTTCCTTCCATGGAATTCCAGACTTTAAAGCTAGTTGAATAGTTTCCTTAACAACCCTGTTAAATCGTTCAACTAATCCATTAGAAGAGGGATTATACAAAGCTACCCTGACATGCTTAATGCCATTTCTTTTTAAAAATGCTGCCATTTTTGTAGAGGTAAACTGCACACGATTATCGGATACTAATGTCTCTGGAACCCCTTCTCTAGCAAAAACATTCCCCAAAAACTCTATGACAACCTCAGTAGAAATTTTGCTCACAAACTCAACCTCAGGCCATTTGGAAAAATAATCCATCAAAACAACAGCATAAGCTTCTCTTGCAGGTAACGTGGAGAACGGACCAATTAAATCAATAGCCAATTTCCTCCAAGGCCTATCAGGTAGTTCAACTGGCAATATCGGTGCAAAACAAGGTTTAGCACTCTTATCACTTTGGGCACAAACAACACAATTTTGCACAAATCTGTCAACCATTGCATCCACTCCTGGCCACCAGAAAAATTCCTTTACCTGCCGTTTATTCCGAGACATTCCACTGTGACCAACATGACTTCTTTGCACAATCGCATCACGTACTCCCTTTGGAGGAATTATTCTGTCGCCATGCATGATTATACCATTTTCTAAACTAAGTTCATTTTGCAATTTCCATAGCACTGCACTCTCACCTCTCATAGATCTCTCACTAGGCCACCCATCACTTATATATTTTTTTTATCAATTGCATTTCATTATCTTTCATCATTTCACGTTCCCATACTTGTTCAGTTAGTACTGTTTGTTCCGTCTCACAATTTATCTCAGAACCAGAGATTACATCAGCATACGTGTATGCAACATCACATTCTACATCATCATGTGCATCTTGAATAGGTAATCTAGACAATCCATCAACAATAAAATTATTTCTACCGGGTACATACTCTATATCAAAGAAATACATTTGCAATTTGGAAGCAAGTCTTGCTAATCTTGAAGACAAATTCCGTCCACCACCTGGTTGTAGAATATTCACTAAAGGTTTGTGATCTGTACGCAATTTAAATTTTCTTCCCCACACATACATTCGAAATCTTTCTAGAGCCCACAAAGCTGCCAACAATTCTTTCTCAATTACTGAGTAATTTCTTTCAGATTGAGATAAAGTACGTGAGGCATAAGATACAATCCAATTCTCACCATTACTTTTCTGCGAAAAAACAGCCCCAATGCCATAATTGCTTGCATCAACTGCAATTATACAATCAGCATTCGTTACAAATGGCTTCAGACATGGTGAATTCACAATTTCTCGTTTGATACAATCGAAACATTCTGACTGTTCTTGCTCCCACACAAATTGAACATTTTTCTTTAAAATTTTCCTCAAATTCTCCACCTTTGTTGCATAATTCTCTATGAACCGAGAATAAAATTCAGTAAGACCCAAAAACGACATTAATTGTTCTTTACACTCTGGTATAGGTGCGTCCACTATAGCTTTTACATTACTTACTTTGGGACGGATACCTTCAGATGAAATTACATGTCCTAAATATTCGACCTGGGACTGGCCAAAACTACATTTATCTTTCCTTACAGTTAAGCCATTTTTGTCAAGCAATGTTAAAACATGCTTGAGAACTTTGTCATGTTCTGCCTTGTTCTTGCCATATATCAATATGTCGTCCTGGAACACCCTTGCATTACTCACGTCACAAAACATCTTGCTCATCTCTCTTTGAAATACTGCGGACGCACTAGCAAGACCAAAGGGCATTCTTAGTTCCGAAACGCACCTTCCGTCGTTACAAATGCTGTATAATGCCGTGAAGATTGATCCAGCTCAATTTGATGATATGCGCTGGATACATCAATAGTAGAAAAGATTGAAGCGTGGCACACAGACAAAACCAGTTCTTGCAGATTCGGTAACGGAAATGTATCAACCCAGATCACTTCATTTAAAGATCTTAAGTCGACACACAGTCTGAGATCCCCATTTTTCTTGAGAGATAAAACCACTGGTGATATCCAATCAGAGCTCTCAATCGGTTCAATAATATTTTTCTCGCACAAATCCTTCAACAATTCTTTCAACTTAGGTCTATAATTTATCGGAACATTGCGTACTTTGTGGGGGCGTGGCCTGACGCCGATGGCAGAGGAAGCCTCTCCGTGAGGCTCCTGCTAGCGATCCCCACTCCGGTCCAGCCTGAAATGCAGTGGACCCCCAACCCGCCCCATTGCCTGGCTGAAAGTGCGAGGGGGTCCCGAGGTTCATTTTGAGGGGCCCGATCCCGAAGGGAAGAGAGTTTTGGGGCCGAATTTGCGGCCGACGGAGGGCCGCAAAAAAAATAAAAAACAAGATGGCGGCCGCGATCTGACTGGCGTTCCCGGCGGCCCACGATCCACTACAGCAACTCCCGGATCCTATCCAGCTCTCCCCTCTGTGGGACAAGAATTACAAGGGGACCTGGCGGTTCCCTCTGGGGACCCAGAGCCGATGAACAGTGGGGCCCAGCACTTCGACTGTGCTCGGCTGAGGACTGCGGAGCACACACAACATGGCGGCCGGCACCCGAGGGAAGGATCCAGCGGATCACGGTTGGAGGCGATAATTCCGGGGTTCCCCCGGAGCTCCTTTGGCAGCTCCCCTCTGAGGGCGACTGATCGCAGTCTGCACGGCAACGCCGGGGGGTACTTCTGGGAGGCTTGACTCCATGGACCTCCTGAGATGAGCTGGAACGAGGGGGACGAAGTCGGCGGCTTGATAGGGTGAACCTGGCCTGCACTGAGGCACGGTGCATACGGCCCTCCTCTACAGGGGTCCGCCTGGTTGCGCAGTGCTAACTACAGGAGAGTGCAAGGGGCCCCAGACATGCTTGAAGGCGCCCTCCACGAACGGCGAGGCTGCTTGGCTCGACAGGTCCACACCCTGACTGGGAGGAGAGAGAGAGTCCTGACTACCTGGCGTGTGGTGTCCCCAGGGGTTCTTGGCGGCCTAGAGTGCGGAGTGCGGCTGGCACTGGAAGGCGATAAACCTCTTACACGAGTACCGAGCACCGGAAACAGCAATTCTCTAATAACAGTTCGGCGATCCCTCTGGCAGTGCAGTATACAGCGCTGAGGTGGTAGAGTCGATGTCCAGAGCCCACCCACCAGACGGAGTTGGAGCCATACCCCAGAAAATGGGTAAAGTCGGTCGCCGGAGGAACATGGAACAAAAAGGTAGGTCCTCAGCTGAAGCACAGGCAGACCCGCCTGACCCCAGGAATGGCGCTTCAGGAGAGGGACGCGACGACCCCACACTTCAAGATGTCCTACAAGCTATAACGGCTTCCCGTGTAGCACTGGAGGGGAAAATCAACACTTTGGCCACGGATCTCACAGTACTGCGAGATGATCACCGTCGCCTGGCCGAAAAGGTGTCCACCACCGACAGACAACTTAAAGAGCTTCTTCCGGAGGTCAAGGATGCCACTAAGTCTACACAGCAGCTGGAGACCCGGATCAGGGCCCTGGAATTAAGGGCCGAAGATGCGGAAAATAGATCACGACGCAATAACATACGGGTGATTGGTATGCCTGAAAGTGTTCCACAAACTGGCCTGGCGGAGTTCCTCGAGCGGTGGCTCCGAGAGGACTTAGCGGACGATGGACTTTCTCCTTTTTTGCGATTGAGAGGGCACATAGAGTTCCGATGCGTCCTACCCCTCCGGGAGCCCCCCCGCAACCTATAATAGCCAGGCTTCTTCATTACCGAGATAGGGATTACCTGTTGCATCAAAGCAGGACCAAAGGGGATCGCACAATGGACAATCACACGGTACGTATCTTCCCAGATTTCTCCCGGGAAGTACAGAAACAACGGGCCACCTTCAGGGATGCAAAACAGAAACTGCGCCAATTGGGTCTACAATATGGCATGCTGTTCCCGGCGAAGCTTAGGGTAGTGACCAAAGACAGTACACAGTTTTTCACTACGGCGGAGGAGGTATGGCAATGGCTTGATCTACTTCCTCATGAGGGGAATGGTCCTCCGACACAGGGCCCTGAGCATGGACGGAGGAGAGGGACTAAACGCAACACGGCCCGTATAGTAAATAGTCCTTCCCCCGTGGAGATGCAAACTGAGAGACAAAAAGCCATGGAGGCAGCAGCTTCATTGAGCGGCTCTGATCGCGGATCCCAAGTACAAACCGCTGCAGACTGTGAACCATCTGATTCGGACCATGAATCCGAGACTTCCCATGTATCCGACAGATCGGGCCCGGCCATAACACCGGGCACTTCTGACTGTATCATATGAGAGTCCTCCCATCGAACTTCACTTGCACCAGTTGCCCTGGTCATGAGGGCCTCCTCTGGCAGACACCGTAGTGGCCGGTGAGGTGGGCGCACTGGCTGTCACTCTGGCGGTCGTACCCGCCAGATGGATGAGATCTGGGTCCACAAGTACTACTATATCTTGCAATCCGGTAGTGGGGATTGGAGCGATGGCCCACTCCTTTTGTGAGCTAGGAGTTCCCCCGCTTTCGATAAACTAGTTGACATTTCACGAAGTTTGGATGAGAGCCGTTCAAACTTTTGTCCTGGGTAAGGGGAGTTGGGATGTTAATTGTTGGGGCTTGTTTAGGGGGAGTGATGAGTGGTGGATGTTTAACATTGGTCTGCTGGTGTTGTATAATGTGAGAGTAGGGATCTTCGTGGTATCTGCTATCCCTCCATGGGGCATGTCACAGATGGGGATTGAAACACGGTTATGGCGACGTTAGGCACTTACAAATTTCTCTCATGGAATGTACGGGGCATGCACACAATGTCTAAGAGATATAAGGTATTCTCACATTTACAGCGGAGGGGGATTCAGATTGCGTTGCTCCAAGAAACACATTTAACCCAGGCTGAAGGGCTAGCACTGCAGAAACGGTGGAGGGGCCAGGCATACTATACCTCTTATTCCGCATTCGCCAGGGGTGCCTTGATATGGATCAGAGCCGGGGTTCCATTCCAGATATTGGACATGCTCATAGACCCTGAGGGACGTTTTGTAGCAATCCGGGGTTGACTGGAGGGAAGAGATCTAGCGTTGATCAATGTCTATGCCCCGAACTGGGACCAGGGTGAGTTCTTTGCACGCTTATCGGGCCTTCTAGCCACCTATTTGCAGTTCCCCATAGTGATGGGGGGCGACTTTAATTGTGTGGCCAATCCCTCCAGGGATCGCTCCCACCCTCCATTACATGATTCCCCTCTGTTGAGAGTAGCAGGGCTATTCTCCTCCTGGCAGGCGAGTTGGGGGCTGGTAGATGTCTGGAGACGGCTACACCCTGAGACTATTCCTACTTCTCTCCCTGGCACGAGCTCCATGTCCACTTAGATGTGTTTTTCTGCTCCCCAGACATTTTCCCTCAGGTGCATAATGTTGAATACCTGACCCGCACAATCTCTGATCATAACCCTCTGTTACTAGAGTTACGCTGGGGTTCACCCCCTCCCCGCATCCCCACCTGGCGGCTGAAGACTGAGTCCCTAGAAGACGCACCCTTTCGGGAGGAGCTGAGTCAACATATTACCCACTACTTTGTAGATAACGAGGCTTCGACCAATAACCCCTTGATTAAATGGGACGCTTTTAAAGTGGTGGTACGGGGGCGCTGTATTGCAGGAGCGGTGGGGGTCCGAAGGACTCTACTTAGGGACACTGAACAAGCGGAGAGTGAGCTGCGAGATCCGGAGAAAAAAAGGCCTGAAAATCCACTCCTTCAACCTACTATCTTAGAACTTAGAGTAACGGTTGCTGACTGTGTGGAGCATCTTCGATGCTTCGACTACCAAAACTATATCACACGAGCACACGAGGAGAGAGACAAAGCGGGTCGGATGTTAGCATGGGTAGTATCGCAAACGCATAAGACATCACCTATCCTGGAAATTATATCGGAGTGGGGGAATCCCCTTCACGGGCAGGAGTAAATTAACTCTCACCTCATGACCTTTTACGAACGATTATATAAAAGCACTCTTCATCCTGACGGTAACTCCACCGATAGTTATGTATCTAGACTGCAGTTGCAGACACTACCACCGGACGCTGCGACACAACTTGAGGGCGCCATTACACAACCAGAGATTCGTAGGGCCATTAGTGAACTATCGAGGGGAAAGACTCCCGGGACAGATGGTCTCCCTATCGAATTCTATGCCATGTATATAGATTTGTTAGCTCCTAGGCTCGAGATTCTATATCAATCCGCCAGAGACCGAGGAATTTTGCCGGCAACAGCGAGGGAGGTGGTAATAGTGCCCTTGCTTAAACCTGGGAAAAATCCTGCGGAAGCCGGGGCATACAGACCTTTATCCATGCTGAACCTGGATTACAAGATCCTCAGCAAGGTACTGGCCTCTAGGCTGCTCCCCCACATGGCAACGCTAATACATACTGACCAGGCAGGGTTCATCCCGGGGCGCAACACAGCGGATAACATACGCAGATTTATAGCGGTCCTGAACGATCGGAATTCGACTAGCCCAGCCCCTGGAGTGCTCGCAGTCGATATAGAAAAGGCCTTTGATAGCTTGGAGTGGGCTTTCCTTTATACAGTGATGTCCCGCCTTCGTTTCGGACCTGAATACATTGCCTGGGTCAGACTGTTGTATACTGAGCCCACTGCTAGGGTAAGGACAGGACGGACTATATCCAGACCTTATGTGGTTGAGCGGGGTACCAGACAGGGGTGTCCCCTATCACCGCTGCTGTTTGCACTGGCTATGGAGCCATTGGCAGCCTCAGCGCGCTGTGGTGGTGGGGGTCCCGGCATAGTGGCGGGGAGCAAGAGACATCAGATAGCGTTGTATGCGGATGACCTGTTGATCTTCTTAGACGATGTACACAGAGACCTTTCCCGAACCCAACAGATGCTTTTGCAGTTTGGTGAGCTTTCTGGACTTCGGGTGAATTGGGGCAAGCACGGCCTGTTTCCTTTGAACGCTACTGTAGCCCCACCATTGGAGTTGGGAAATGTCCAGTGGGTTCCAAGATGCCTCTCATATTTGGGGGGTCAGGATTCTCCATGACCCACAGGATATAATAGACAGCAATATCGGAGGCTCATTGCGGTCCCTCCATTCCAACATGGCTTTCTGGCAAACCTTACCTCTATCTGTAGCGGGGAGGGTAGCCATCCTTAAAATGGTGGTGTTGCTTCGCCTCCTGTATCACTTCACGGTCCTGCCAGTATGGATTACTAAGGCCATGTTTGCAGAACTGGAGTCCATGGTCATCGCCTTTCTCTGGGGGGGTGGACGGAAGCGAGTGGCTCTGGCCAAACTTCAGAAGCGGTCCCCAGACGGAGGCCTGGCAGTCCCGGACTTTGTGGCTTACTACTTGGCAGCGCAGCTCCAATGGTTGGCGCAATGGATAGGCAACAGAGTAGCGACAGAGTTGGGGGTAAAGGCATTTACTCCCCCAGAGACTAGATTATACGAACTGTTGTTGGGGTGTCCGGGTACTGGGACGCATGAGTCCCTTGAATTTAAAGTCCTTGTGCGCTGTTGCAGGAGCTTCTTACGTAAACTTAAAGTAAAGGCCCCTTACTCCCCTGACCTACCCCTCTTGTCCCTAAGAGCTTTGCCCCATCGGGGTGACTGGGGTGGACTCCAGTCCAGGGTGGAGGCCGGGATACAGACGGTAGGAGCACTATTTAAGGAGGGGACGCTGATGCCGTTTGAAGTCCTTCGGACACAATTCGGTCTACAAGGAGGGCACTTCTTATTATATGGCTCAGTAGTGGCTAGTATCAGGAAACATTGGCTGAGACGGACAGGAGAGCTCACTGCACAAACAACCTGTACATATTTGGCGACTTCTTCTGGCACCTTTAAGGCAGTTTCTAATCTCTACAGCAGGGTTCAGGTGGATAGGACCATACCTTTGACTCAGCTCAAATCGTCCTGGAAAGTAGACCTGGGCACAACTATATCCGATGTGGACTGGGAGCGTATTCTGGGGGGCTTCCCCAAAATGACTTGCAATGCAAGATTTAAGCTGATTAATTTTTATGTACTACATAGGGCATATCTCACCCCTGAGCGGATCAGCAGGTACTTTGGAGTGGAGGGAGTACATTGCCCGAGGTGCGGGCTAGAGAAGGCGGAATTTAGGCATATGTTCTGGAGCTGCCCTACGGCGGAGGTGTATTGGGCGGAGGTGAGCCGACTGGTGGCTGGAGCGATAGGAAGGGAAGTCCCCTGCACAATAGGTCATTGTCTGCTTGGCTGGTTTCCACGCACGGCTAAGTACACAATAACCAACAGGTTCCGGGACTTGGCCTACGTACTGGCCAAGAGGGAAATAGCGATGACCTGGAAGAATCCAGTTGGGCTGAGACTGTCCCAATGGACTAGAGAACTAACTAGGTGGGCTGGGTGCGAGAGCGCTATTCTACATGGTGAGGCCAGAAGGGGTTGGCGGCCCCTGGAGGCGGCGCAAGGTTGGGATGCGATATTAGACTCCTTTAAGGAGGAATGTCGATTGGGTCCAGTCCCCTGATTAAATGATGATTGGATGCTTTGTGAAGTTGCCAATAGACCCAATCCATTGGTGCCATTACGATGACCCCGGGGCAGGATCCTACGGTTGGACTAGATGGGGGAAACACTCTCACATTGTGAGTGGAGGGTCGACTCTTTCATAGCACACCTACATACAATACAACTATCCAGATATGCTACCAGTATCATCACTGGTGGGTGGGGAACTGTTGGGGAGGTTGAGGGATGGGGAGTAGGGTAGATGTTGCAACATTAGATTGCTGTTAGTGCAGAGATGTGTAGAGTGAAAAAGCTCTTGCCCTCAGAGTCTATGTAGATCACTGTATGTTCTCTTATACTATGTTTACCTGCTCACTGGTTGATCGAAATTGCAATAAACTTTGTTTACAAAAAAAAACATTGCGTACTTTGTGCCTCACAGGGCTGGCATTTTCCTGTAATACAATTTTATGTTTAAATCCTTCTAATTTACCTAAAGACTTCGAAAACACTGTAGGATACCATTCTTCTAATTTGTCTAATTTGCTATTTTGGAATTTTGGATTTATAGTATGTCAAATATCCATCCTCCACCATTTTTTCTTGCTGAACCTGGTCAACCTCCTATTCGATGGGAACTATGGATAGACTTATTTGAAGCTTATGTGGAAGTTTTGGAAGAGCAGGAGTGCCCTCCTGAAAGACATTTGGCGTTATTGAAGCACAGATTGGGCGCTATCGGATTAAGGGAATATAAGAACTTGCCACCTGTTCAGAACGTTGGAAATTTTAACGTATATGAACTTGCTAAGAAACAACCTCAGGAACGTTATGGTAGAAAAATAAATGTAGTATTGGAACGCTACAAATGTTATTCAAGATCTCAACAGGACGAAGAATCTATTGATGAATTCGTAGCTGCTCTTAGAGGTTTAGCTATTACTTGCAAATTTGAACAAATGTCGTATGACCAAGTTTTGCGGGATCAGATTCTGATGAAAACTAAATCTCGCAAAATTCAAGAGAAATTGTAGTTGTGTGGGAGTGACTTGTCCTTGAACCATGCAATCGATGTAGCACGAACAATGGAAGTGTCTGAAAAATGTATTCAAACTGTAAGGAAGGATATGAATGATACTGAACATGGTGTGGTTGATGTTAGTGCTATCTCCAAAGACTCAAAAGGTGTTGAAAAAAAAATTGAATGGAAGAAGAGTGCTACTAGGAATTGTTACAGATGTGGTGCTGCTGACCATTTAGCAAATTATAAGAAGTGTTTGGCGACTAACAAGTGTTGCAATTTATGTAAAAAGATGGGACACTTTAGCAAAGTGTGTAAAAGTATGAAAGGGGTCAGTTATATTTCTAGGCAAGAAGATCTCGATTGTGTAGGAGTGCATGAAGTCGTGTTGAGTGTATTACCTAATGATGATCGTACGTCTCCGGTGTCAACGAGCTCAGGAAACAGTCTTTGATGAAGGTGACTGGGTCTTGGTCAAACAGAAACGAAAGTGGAAACCAGACACTCCTTTTGCTGTTGATCCCCTAAGAGTGGTGACATGCAAAGGACACACAGTGAAGGTGCCTTGTCCTGGACAGTTCATTACCCAGGACTTATCACATTTAAGCACCTACCTCGACGTTTATCAGCTCCTACAAATATGAATTATGTGTTCCCGCCTAACAGTCCGGATCAAGCATCAAAACCGGTACCATCGATGTAAAACCAGAGTGCATCTCAACTACCTAATACCACACGATCTGGCTGACTAGTGCAAGCATTTCAACAACTTATTGAAGAAATATAATGTGACTGTTGTTTGTACTTTTTATTTAACAAGGGGGAAGATTTTGTGTTGTGAGACTATGTGCGCTAGGACCCTTGCGGTTCTTGGTGGTTTAAACAGAATGATAACGTAACCTACTTGGAAGTGTTAAGGTGTCGTTATTAATGGTTATGATGTGATCAGAGAGCAGTGTGTGATCGTATGCTGAGGGATAAAGATGTCTGTTATAGAGCTCCGTGTGTGGCATGGTCATTTACATGCTCCCATGCTGGGGAGGACGCTACACATACGATTTTATACAAAGTTCTACTTAAGCACATGTCCGGGCCTTCGCTGAATACATTCATGCCAAAAGACCCAATTCAGGTGAGGGACTCATGATTTTCAAAGCCAAAAATGGCTTTAATGAAGCTTTCTCGTGCCTGAAATTAGCTACACTTCAGTACAAGTCAATGAGGAAAGTACATTCCCCAAATGTTTATTTTTTTTTAAATCTTTCTCTTCCTGTAATCCTAACGTTGGCATGTATGAAAATCTTAAAATGTGAACAGATGTCCAGTATTTTCTCTGGTGCAAACTAAAAACACCAACTCGACATGGCATACTCCCTGTGGGCCCTGTCCACAATACAATGCATATATTATGAATAAGACACCCCTCTGGCAGGCATTCTAGCCCTAAGGCAGGGTGCACCATATTATATGTGAGGGCATAGCTGCATGAGCAATATACCCCACTGTGTCCTTGCCAAACCTGGGACATAGTGAGTGAACAGAGTAGCCATTATAATACATGTGCTGGACACTGGTCAATACGAGTTTCCCAGCTACATGATGGCCACTCTGAATCCTGGGTTGCTTGGTATCAAACAACTCAGAATGATAACTCCAACCTGGTACCAGTATTGGATTTACCCCTAAAAGTACCTGGGATCGCCTTAGAGGGCCCCCCTGCAAATGATAACTACCCTTGCATGGTTGCTGACTGGTCCTACCATGCCTGCCACCTCCAGACACCCAATCTACAAACCTTGGGGGAGAGGCCCGACTCTCTGGTGGTTTGTAGAACAATACCCTTACAGGGTGGAGGTGCCAATCCCCCCTCCCTCAGCAATGTGCATTGCCCTAGTGGCGAGCTTCAAAGGGCTTACCACATTTGAAACTCAACCTCCAGGTCTGCTGGTAGCAGCAGATGGTCAGCCCCTTTGCAAACCCCCACTTTTGGAGGAAGCAAAGGTGGGAAACTACACAAAGAGTAGGAGGAGTGGCCCACCTGGCACGCACCACCCCTAAGGTGTTGCCTGCGAGGTGGGCACTCCATTTCATTTTCCTCCATCTTAGATGGAAGGTAAATAGCCAATCAGAGATAGGGAAGTGACCCTTCCCACAAGAAGCAGTCACTGTAGTGGGTGTAGCCCCACAAAGTTAGGTGTCCCATTGGACACTACCAGGTTACCCCTAAAACGCCCACTAAATTCAGTATTTCGTGGGCATCCCTAGACCAGATGATCAGATTTGAAGGACACAAAGAAGACCAGCACCAAGAAGATCCAAGGCACAAGAGCTGTGGACCTGCTGCACAAAGAAAAGGCGCCAAACCCTGCCTGCTGCACCTAGGACCGACAATCGCCGCTGCGGAACTGCTGGACAACTGGACTGCCCTCAAGAACCACAGAGGGCCTTCAGGCTTTGCCAATCACCCAAGAACTCCCTCCAGAGTGGAGGTGCCACTCTGCAACAAGAAGAAACCATCAAACCAGTGAGGGTCACTTCACTGACCAGCCGCTAATTCCCGAACCGGAAGTCGCAGCTGGGCCCGACGACACACCGACCGTAAGGACAAACCCTGCAAGTGTTTCAAGTGTGATGGCACTGCACCCTTCAGTGGTTGAACCGTGCCAGCACCCTGGGTATTGGTCAGTTGACATAGGACAGCAGGAAAACCAGCCCGCCCGGGGCTGAAAAAGGACCAGGAGGAAGCCAAAGTCGAGGGACTTCAGGAACACCCCGGACCTCCCGCCAGAGTGTCCCTGTTGTCCTGCAACCAACCCTTGAAGCGACTTACCTCCAGATCCAAAGGGCAACCTTGCGCACAGCTCCTGGCTCACCGACTCGCTCTGCACCCAACCGCCCTGTGCCCTGCAACGTAGAACCTGCTGTGTCCGAAGGGTCTCTCACCCCTTGCGGCCTCGACACTCCAAGGGGACCTCCAAGGAACCACCTCCAAATTTATCTGCACAGACCTTTTCCAAGTGGTTCCCCGCAGGGGCCTGCACCAGCTTCAGAGACCTTTACCCGCTGCTCCCGCCAGAATCGGAAACTGCCTGAACTTCTCTCGCTGGCACAGTGTGCCCACCGATTACCTCAACCACCCTGCAAATGAAGAACTTGGTAAAGCAAGTGAGTGATTTTATATGTATTTTTAAAGGTGACTTTCTATTGATTCCTACGGTGCGTAATTACGCACAAAAAGACTATTTTTATTATGCTTCGAAAATTCATATATCAAAAATACTTAACCAGTTTTGGTAATCTTGGTCTTAAAAATTACATAAACATCTGAAGTTTTTTTATAAATTGGTCTTGAGTTATTCCTGATTGTGTGAGTGGCAAGATTGATACTGTGAGTACAGCAAATGCTTTGCACTTCTCTAGGATTGGCCTAACTGCTGGACCAAGCTACCTTAAAAATTGGAGCTTTAGGTGTCCTAGTTTTCACTCCTGTAAACCAAGGTGTGGTTGCCTGTACCCCCTGCACAGTGTGCCTAGCTTTGCACACTACATAGAGGACCAGCCTCCTACAGTTAAATGCCAGTCTCATGGTTAATTTCTTTTACTCAATAAAGGATGTTGAAGTTTGCAAAAGTATAGACGAACAAGAGCCCAATTAGGAGTACCAGCTTGAGAAAAGCGCACGCCTGTAAAATTGCATTGAATTATGCATCTAAACAACTGAAGATGTATGTAGTTTGGCTAGGCTTCGCTAGTGACAACACAAAGATCGTAACGTACGCATAGTTTATTCATATATATACTATCGTTGAACATTTTTTTGTATTGCTTCTGATGAGTTTACCTATGCCCTTGTAAAATGGCATAATCTATTGTTACGCACAACCAATACTAAAATGCTCTTAACCCTTTATCGGTGCCCAAGGGACGGTCTGGAGACTTGAAAAAGGAGGCAGAATGAAAGCAACGCAGATCTTCGCTCAATCACTTAGCGTTACCCTCCTCGCACCAACTGTCATTGCAGACGTTTATAACAGTACAATTCTGTGAGATTAGTGAAGGAGAGCACGCAGCGTTTCGTGCCTTTACTTTTACGTGACCCCTTCTGCTCCACCCCGCGCACAACACATGGCTTCGTCCTACCGGCTACTTCCCTATGGCGAGAGGTCCAGCCAATGGGCTCGGGGGGTGTTGCCTGCGCGTCGGTGCGTGGGCGGAGTCTGAGAGCGGCACATGTCTCTGTAGACTAATGCTGATCTCTACTGTAAACATGTCGGGGCTGCGGTATCTGCTTTACAGGGCCCTGAGGCGTACACAGCCCGGGCTGCGAGTATATCATACGAATCGCGGGGTCTATGGCTACAAGCCCCGGAAGGCGGAAAGTGAGGAACAAGGGGCTGTCCTCGGCGTCTCTTCCCACAGCAGACAAGGTACGTGCAGAACGAGTAGTGGAGGTTTAGGAGACTCCTATTACAAACCATTGGTAGTAAAGCAGAGAACACCCACGTCAGTGCTCCTGTCAGACTGACAGCGCCACAAGGACTCCCTGCACACTAACGGTACTATTGTAAGCCCCCGCCCCCCAACGCTGGCAGTGCGTCTAGGACTTGTTGCACTGAAAGTGGCTTTGGTGACATGACTCTATGGCCCAGCTCTCATGCCTTCACTTAACCCTCGAACACTGACAGTGCCACAATACCCTTGCCTGAGTATCAACTGCACTGTCATCCCACTGACAGTGCTCAGGTACACTAACCTCACTGACGGTGCTGGTCACTCTGACTGTCTAGCTTTAAGTACGCCTGAGCAGATAACCATCATCGCTGTGGAAGAAAGTAATAATAATTTGTATTGATGATGCCATCATCGCTGTGGAAGAAGGTGATAATAATTTGTATTGACGATGCCCGCCAGAAGAGCAACGCAGATGTATTCATACATCAAGAGCGCCTCATGACACGATGAATCCCCAACTGTCACTCGGTTCCTACCCGCGAACCCCATCGTTCCATCCACACGCACACAAAGAATTGAAGGTCAAAGGGTAGGAAAACAAGAGCAAAAAATAACTTTTGGATGTTACATCAGCTTGACTTTTTGGAGAAAATGTAATCCATTAATCAGTGTTGTAACAGAATGACAAGTCAACACTGCTGCAAGAGCTGTAACCATACTGCTTACCTTTGGCCACGCCACACTCTTGTGTGGGCAGGCAGCAGTTTTAACCTCATCTCCAGATTCGTATTTTCTCCAACATCCTTCTCGGACTTATGCAGACGAATCGAGTACTTCTTGCATTTCCACGGTTCCACCATTTACTACACTTGATGGTTTCCTCCCAGCAGAGTTGCTGTCAGATATTTTAGATATTTATTTTTGCGAGCTGAAGTGATAGCTCACTCGCACTGCAAGGGAAACAGCTCAACCTCTGCTCATCTTACATTCATTCTCAATAAACTGCGAGGCTTGCTATACTTATTACTGCTAAGCTCTGTGAAAAGTTTCTTTGTCTTTGCAAATTTGTCTGACGTTCAATTATTGTATGCGTTTAGTATCATCATCATCAAAATCTTTATTCGGTTGTACAAACAACCATAAAATAGCAAACAAAGAACAACTCATACAATTATAAAACATATGGATGAGATGCAAAAAGTTATAGTTACCAGACGGCAATAAAAATAGAATAAAAAAAAATGGCAGCCATACATTAATCAATGAGGTCTAGAAGGCCTATATCTCAAAAAAGCTTGTAAAAAACAAGAGACAACATATAAAACATGTTGATTGGGGAGCGTCTGTAAGTACATAATTGCGCGCATACTTGGGTGAAGTTCAGAGACTCCAGCAATGCGGACAATAAACTTCTATCTGGGCATACTGAAATATGTTCCAAACCTTACAAAATGCAAAGTGTCCTGTGGAAACCAATTGTCGCAGCCACAGGGCAGCATAGGGTCAGGATGAGTCCAGCTGCTAGGTGACGCCAAAAGATGGTGTAAAAAGTTAAATCTGAACCTGCTCAAAACAGATTTGTCCCTCATGTTGGGTCCCTGTGCTAGGTAAGGCTCCAAGCCCTGAACTGTTTTCAAAAACATGTGTCCCTTCACCATAGGTTTCATCAATTTTTCTTGTTCTCTAGCTGTGGAAGCACGCTCTAGAAACAGATCCTTCACTTCACCCTTTTCAATTCTAAGAGTGACAATGAGTGGAGATCAAGAAACATATCCGATCTCCTTAAAGTGGAAAAGGCTGCCATTGCATAAGTGATCCAGTGAATTTAATACGCAAAATGAAGGGAGAGGTAATCCAAGAGAATCTGTCTATTTAGCTTAAGTCCCTCCCTGGTCCAGATCTTAATCCAATTTAACAAAGGACTAAGGGCAACTGTGTCACCCTAAGTATCTTATTTCGAGCTCCCCAAGGACTAAGAAGACCGGAGTGCTTTGAGGTACCTTCACCTGCCGTCTTAAAAATTGATTTTGTCAGTCTTTGTGTACCCCCAGACCTCGCTGTCTTACAGGACCTGTGACACACATTTGGCCTGGTATATCTTAAGCAGAATATGTAGTGACCAAGAACCAAACATATGTAAAAAGCTGGCCACCGCCCCAGTGGCCTTGACAAGCTCAGACCTCCTCCCCTCAGTCAGAGGCTTCCAATTTTTGTTCACGTCAAACAACACCCATAAATAAGGAAAGGCCAGGATTTTAGCCAGGTAGTGATTAGCCACCTCGAATGTTTTAGAGCTGGTGGACCAAGGGCAAACAACCATGGCATACGATTTGGTGAAGTTTACTGCTAAATCCAAACTCCTTATAAAAGCATCAAACTTGTCAAAAAGTAGCTGCAGCCCTACAGAAGTTTGAACCATGAGAACCGCATCATCGGTATATAACAATACCGGAGGCAATTTCTTTCCCATCCTTGTAGAATCTGCCTTGACAGTGAGAAGGGTTTGCTCAAGACCTTTAATGTAGAGGGGGAACAGGAAGAGTGTAGGAATGCACCCCTTACGAATACCTATACAAGTGGGAAAGGCTGAGTGCAGTCAGCTCCTTGAGAGAGCCGCACCAATGCAGAGGTGCCAGAGTGCAGGTCAGGTAAAAGGGCCATTATATTCGGATCTACCCCTATCGCGAGAAGCAAACCCCACAACTTCGCACAATTTAAACTACAAAAGGCAGACGTACGGTACATGAATGCCAGGTGGAGAGATTAAAACAGAGCAACCATATACTTATTAATAATTAAGTATAATTTTAAACATTGATCCAATGTTGACCTGCTGGATGTAAAGCATATTGAACCTCAGAGAAGATATCATTAGTCCACACCATTAGCCTATTTAGAATTATTCTCCCTAGAACCTTAACTACTGTATCAATCAGTGGGATAGGGCAATAACACTGGGTATTGTCCTTATCTTGTTTCTTGAGTACTGGCACAATCACCGCCATAGATCACGAGGGCAACGTCCCCACCCACCCTGCAGCATTCAAAATCAGTCAAAGCTGGGCCCCAGATCTCAATATTGTCCTCAAACAAATCTGAGAGAGCCCCATCAGTGCCAGGGGCTTTGTTGTATGATAACACACAAATGCCCTGAGTAACTTCGTCTGATGTGAAAACAACACTAGCCCTACTCTTCACAGGTTTCACCCTATCCACTCCACCTACATTGGGCCCAAAGTTATAGACACTTTCAAAGTGGTCAGTCCATTGTTGCTCTGAAATATGGTAGCATATTGCTGGGTCGTTTGTCTCCGCAAAGCAGAGCCTGTTTATCACCCTCCAGAAAAGAGAGCTATCTCCCAGCTCAAGCCTGGCCTAGCTCCTCCCAGGCAACTTCTCGCAGTGTAGATTTGCAGTTAGCTAGGGCCTTTTGTATGACATCAACAGGAGGCAACAAGATTCCTGTCTCTGGGGGCCTGCTTAAGAACTGCCTTCAAACGATGAAGGTTCCTTGAACAAATCTTACTGAACTTCTTAGGATCCTGTGAGGCCGAATTTATCACCAGAACCGACAATTCTAGGATTTTCTGGCTAATGTCTGCAAATGCTTGCAAAATGCCCCTTTCTGGGACACTTGGGTCCAGACAGGTGGAAATCTCCTGCTCACAGCTAGAACAAAAGAAACCTTTAAATTGCAATGGTTCCAATCCAGGTCCAATTGATTGTTCTACCCTGATCAACAAGAGAGAACCCCTTTGCTTCTCACCCAGGGCTTTAACACCAAATACTACATTAATGACTTAGGACAGGGGAATATGATCACTAAAAGGCCTATGGATAATATTAAAATAGGAGATATACAATAACAAGGGGACTGATACAAATATAAAATCTGTAATAGTCATACAACCCCTCCCTTTGAATGTTGGTAAAATAAGTGGATTGTGGAAATTAACCAGCTTCTCAAAGGAAAGACCAGGTTCTACATGTCTGGGATAGTACTAAGCCCTAACCCCTGGCTCCCCCTGGTGTGAGCCGGATGGAGCCCCTCGTTCAACAGACATTTAGGGGGTCATTCCGACAGGGCCGCGAACGACGGAAGCACCGCCAACAGGCTGGCGGTGCTTCCTTGCCCATTCCGCGGTCAGAAAACCGGGGCCGGCGGTTTCCCGCCGGTTTTCCCCCGGCTGGGCGAATCCGTCATGGCGCCGCCATGGGGATTCTGACCCCCTTACCGCCAGCCTGTTTCTGGCGGTTGTCACCGCCAGGAAGAGGCTGGCGGTAACGGGTGTCTAGGGGCCCCTGCACTGCCCATGCCACTGGCATGGGCAGTGCAGGGGCCCCCTAACAGGGCCCCAGCCTGCTTTTCACTGTCTGCATAGCAGACAGTGAAAAGCACGACGGGTGCAACTGCACCCGTTGCACACCTGCAACACCACCGGCTCCATTCGGAGCCGGCTTCAGTGTTGCAGGCCGCCTTCCCGCTGGGCCGGCGGGCGCTAACAATGTTAGCTCCCGCCGGCCCAGCGGGAAGGTCGGAATGGCCCCAGCGGTCTTTTGACCGCGGAGCGGCCAAATGGCGGTTCCCGCCGGGGTCAGAATGACCCCCTTAGTCTTAGTTGTGCCCGACACTAGAGGACAATCATATAGATGACAACCCTTCCCCCCCCCCACAAGCATTATCTTCTCCTTCCCGGGACCATGTTCTGACAGGGAATCCATAGCGAAGCGTAAACGGTGAAGAGTGGCAACACTATCTAGCCCATCCTGTGCATTATAGAAGTTAGCCAGTACTATCAGGGTGAGACCTGGGACCAGTATCTTCACCCCTGCAGCATATGTGAATCCCATTCCAGATCCCTAACGTTCCCACACAATTCTACAGCAACAAGAGTGATCAAGCCCCCACTGGTCCCACCTCTTACTGAGGGCACTGAAGGGGAAAAAAGTAAGTATTAGATCCTTCCAAAAAGGAGTTTTGCTCCTCCCAAGATTCCTGGAGACAAATGATCTAATAGGATTTGACAGACTGCACCAAGATGAGGTAATAACACTTGGCATATAACCCTCCAATATTCCACAAAAACAACTTCTGGTCATTTGAGTTGCCAACTGAAATAACTTCCTGGGGAGAGGCAGGCCTAAGGGATAACGGTGATGAGCCAGGGGTACTGTCAGTCAGTCACACGACTCAAGATTACTTAGGGGGTCAAATTTGAGCACCTTGTAGACTGAAGGGCATGCACTGGTGCTACTGAGTCCTTGGGGGGCATGCTGGTGCCACATGACGGGGCAAAATCAGAGGAGTTAAACATCACAGGTGAGGTGTGCTGCCCTGGCTGTGAAACCACCACATTGTTTATATGGTCCTAGATTTACGAGACTTGGGATTCAGTTTGAGTCAACCTGGAAAGTATAGGGAGTAGTTTGGCATTTAAGTCAGCCTTAAACTCGGACAATAGATCATCAATAAAAGGGTCAGACTGCGGGAGACAGCGTGACTGTGAGTCAATTTGAACAACTACATTAACTAAGCTGCTCCTCTGATTAGGAGCTGCCGCACCTCTCCTCCTCTTGCAATTTGAGCCGACAATGAGGCTTGAGGGCCTGAGTTCTTGGTCATGACTCTCCTTCCTCCCACCTTTGGAGGCGGGGCCGTGATCTCTAAAGTACCACTCTGGTGACCTATCAACCTGCTGATATCATTTGTACCTCTGAACTCGTCCATCCTCCTGGGGACATCAGGGCAACAACGGAAACGGGGAGAGATCAGGGGAAGGCTGCTCATAGAGACAGCCTTCTTCCAGCCAACTCAGTCTCCTTCGAGGCCAACCCAACAGCTCCATTCAGAAAACCCTCAATGGTGGAAACTTGATGAGCGTTGTATAGTGTCATTAACTTAGTGGCAGGCACTGTTCTCTTTCCCCATAATCCTAGCCGCTCCAACCAACCAACACCGCTGAAGAGCTGAGGACCAGTAGGCCCCAAGTGCAGAAACAAATACAAGTGGTGCAGGGCTGACCCCAACCCCACAAATGATACTATACAGAAAGTAAAAGAAAAAAATGCTGAGCATGTTAATCATAGTTGAAGTCCCCAATGAAAAGGCACCTGTGCCTCCAGAGAGATGTAGCTAATGTTCCACTCGCAATACCAGCTTAAATAACTGGCAGTTACTGCATGGAGCTCTGGTAAAGTCCAGTCGCAGCCAGGATCGGTATTGGTAACTCTGCACCATTGGCAGTACAAACGCGCAAAAACCAGGGGAAATGTACCTGTACTTGAGTCGTGATCCCAGAAAATCATTTGGCCAAACCAGATGGAATTAAACGGCAACCGACAAAGCAGGCCAAGAGTGATGGCCCTGCCCCTCCTTTTCCTGCCGCTGAAGGTTGGGATCAGTGTAGGCACTTTATAGCGGGTTGAATGTCCACAGGTATTTGCAGGGCTAAGGATCTCCTCCAGAGCCCTCTGTGAATGCTAGGACACGTAGTCCCCTCCAAAACCAGCAGAGTTTTTCCCATGCTGTGGGATCAGTGCAGGCGCTTTGTAGTGCTTTTTATGGCCACAGTTGTTTGCAGGGCTCAAGGTTGCCTCCAGAGCCCTCTGTGAATGCTGGGATCCATAGTCCCCTCCAAAACCGTCAGAGTCCTTCCCATTCATTTAACTTTCCTTCTATTCTAATCTTTTCCTTCCCATTCATTTAGCTTTCCTTCTATTCTAATCTTTTATTTAGAATAGACAAATTGTACTGTTTGATATATAAACATCTTGAAAAGTTGAGAGCATAATATGCATGATTCCACCGTCACTGATGCATAATATGCGTCATAATTGTGTTGTCAAAATCCGAAAGCCAGTACAACTGCTGTTTCCAATGGAAAGCTCTGTTCTTACAAAAGGCAACTCCAGTATTATTAAATCCCAACCCTATACTAAACTCCAACTTCTCTCGTTCCCTACACAACCTCTCCACCCTACAAAGTGATGTAGGACACAACCCAACAGAGTTACTCAGCATACTTTTCCAAGTATGATGAGGCTAGGGAATCTTGTATACCACTGTTTGTCAATTCTCGGTCTGTTTCAACAGTTTCAAATATTGTGAATCCTCAGCGCATATACCATTATGTGTTCTAGTTTTTACTACCTTCAGCCTCAATAATAAGGACAAGGATGGGACTCCCACCAAGAGGTAAGTCAGCACTTGGCTCCAAACCATTTCAAAGTTCTCTTTCCTATCTGTAATAGTCAGTTACTTTCTCTATCACTAGGAGATCCCTTAAGTGTGAATGACAGCTGTAGTCTGGTATTTCAAGGTGGGTGGTCTCGCTCCCATCAGGACTCTGGGTAAGTCCTGTGTGATAGGATAGCCCAGAATAGTCTTAAGGGCCTCCAGGGCTTCAAACCAAACGCGGGAGGTATGGGGTCAGTGTCACCTGATATGCCCTGTACCACCTATTGCATCACAACCTCTCCAGCATTTAGCACCGCCATTAGGATAATATTTGTGAAGTTAGGTTGGATAGTGATACCAATAAAAAAGTGGTTTATAATGGGCTTCTGTGCCAGAGATGCTGTGTACTGCTTGATTGAGGTCCCTCCAAACCAAGAGTGAGCCATTGAGTGAGTGGTACTCCTGTGAGCTCTTGCCACCCCTGACACTGTCTCTTTTGGTCATAAGATGTAATATTTAATAAACGTGTATTAGGTTGTATGATTATGCCTTTTGATCCTGTTGCTTGCTGTACCCATTTCTCAAATATTGTGAAATCCGTGGTAGATACCTCACTCAGTCCCCACTAAAGCACCCAGTGCTTTAACTGTGTTTAGTGAAACCTTTCTGCTTCATGAACCTGCACGCTTTGCTTACACTCATTAAAGGACCTAGTCCTACCACTTTGAAATAAATCTTCTATCATGAGGCAATGTCCGTCATGCCAAAAAGCGAAAGGTTTGGTGTAAATGAGGGGATAAAATGGATTGGGATATGTGAGGATGAATACATAGTTAAGTGTAACTGTTAATTTACTGTGTCCCAAGTCTTGAGGGTCCTGACCGATGGTGTGCTAAGGTAAATACTTTATGGACAGTCACCTTTGGTGTTCAGATCAGATTCCTCAGTACGAGACCTGCAATGGCGCTGTCCCCATGCAGCCACTGTTTATGGGAATCTCTAGCATTCCATTCTGTGAGCACTCGGAGTTTGGCTACTCTGTAGTACATCTTAAGATCAGGTAATTCCAGGCCTTCTCTCTCACACGATTGGCACACAGTTGTATAAGATACTCTCAGCTGGCCGCTCACCCAAGTGTATTTCAGTATTGATTTTTTTTTTTTAAGTTTCCAAAAAAAGGATTCTGTAATACTAATTGTTAGGGCTTGGAATAGGTACAGCAGTTTTGGGAGTAGTGTACTTTTAATAGATTTTATTTTGCCCATCCAGTGGAGTTGTAGTGAGCCCCTTTTATGAAGTTCCCTCATCAACAAGACCAATGTTGGAGGATAGTTTGCATTATATAAATCCACAATGTTCGGAGTAATGGTGACCCCCAGGTATTTGGCTGAGGTAGGGGCCCAGCGGAATTTAGAACTATTATTTGGTGTATCAACCTTTTGCTGTGGGAGTGTTAAATTAAAGATTTTAGATGTCAACATATTCATTTTGAAGACCAAGACTACTTTGTATTCAATTAAAAGGTCAGATAGACTGGGAAATGAGACCTTAGGGGTCTGTGAGCGCAAGCATAGTATTCTCTGCAAAGAGCATCACTTTGGCCAAAGCAAAGTCCCTGAATATCCTCAACCTCCTGAATTCTCTTGCCAAGGATTTTATAGTTAAGGTGTACAAGATGTGAAATTATGGGCAGCTTTGTCGGTTGCCTCACCTTGGGCTAAAAGGGGGAAATCTGACATTTAATGTTAATTCTCAAGACTGGGTCTCAGTTGTTGGCCAGAATCATTGCTTTGACTTTAGGGCCGCAGCCTAAGTTAAGTCAAACCTGTTGCAGGAACCCCTAGTCCAGCCGACTGAAGGCTTTTTTGGTGTTGAGAGTTACTTAGAGTGACAGCGGTACAAGGGAAGCAGCAGTTTTTTTTGCTAGTGTGAGGGGCCGTGGACTTTGCATACCTGACAGATGGCGTGTGACTACACCCCTCAGCTGTCATTGGCTACAGAATAGGGTATCTCAAATCACACTAAATGTGCACCTTCACTCCCGCAGCAGCTTTTGTTTTGTTTTACCAGTGCGGGTGGCCAGGGACTTTGCATACCTGACAGCTGGGATGGGATTACAACCCCCCAGCTGTCCTTGACCACAGAGGAGGGTCTATTAGTTTTATTAAAGGATCCTCCTCCCTACTTGCAGGCCAGTCTGACCAGTTTCATTGTACAACGCGAGCTGTGAGTAATATTACCTCATTTGATTTTTCCTCGGGTCCCAAAGAAGATGGCCAAGAGGCGGCATTACAATATTGCCACAGGGGGTGCTGGGTCTTTGGAAAATGTCTGTCGGGAGCCATGGGGGCACTCAATAAAGAGATATGTGATGCTAAGGCTAAACTTGAGGCAATAATTAAATCTGTTTCTGCACAGGCTGACCTCCATAGCGAAACACCCCCCTCCACTCACTCCCCCACCATCCTGCCCTCCCTAACCTAGGAGCTGTCAATCTGGCTCTGTTCAGTGTTTCTAGGTATGTAAACGATAACAATTATTGGTGGTCATATCTGAGACTATAATGCCTCTATCTCTCTTGCAGGACCCTGACCCCCCGCCTACAAAGAAATCTAAAGCATTGGAGGCACAAGCCCTATCCAGCAAATGGTCTCTTTTATCTGGTAGTTCCAGCACTAGACCCTGCTCAACTTATTTCAGCCATGGAGCAGTGAATTACTGCTTAATTAACTAATATTTCTTTAAGACTAGCCTTAATTGAAACCCTATTAGAGACCTGTGTGGGCTCCCTATGTCCCTTGGGTAAGGAGCAGTCTCCCGAATCCTGCATGCCCCCTACACTGACCGTTGATCAAATCAACAAACCTGGTGGCTGAGCGGCCTTGGAATCGGCAAGTAATGAGAGTGCTCGACCCTCAATTGTTTGAAGCTTTCAAAAGGCCACTCGGCCCTCTTCAGAACAACAGTCACTCAATACTAGTATAGTACCTTCCCGGCTCTCCCTGGATAAACACCCCAAGACTTCTTCGATTCACCTGATTCAGCACTGTATGTTTTGGTTTTCTGCTACATGGAATAGGTCTGTTATAATACCCATTTTAAAGAAAAAAGAAATAAAGCCCAGCCAGAAAATTATAGGCCTTATTAGATGCAACGGCCAAAGTCATGGTCCGTATTCTGTTACACAGGCTGGTGGACTGGACAGCAGTGCATGATATTCTAACAGATACCCAGAATGGCTTTAAGAGGGTGTGGGCACTGTTGATCAACTTCACAACAACAAGGGACCGAGGGCCGTTAAAGGTCTAGCATGCATGCCCCCACCTATTTATAAAGGTAAGTATACAGTTCCTACAAAAACCAAAAGCACTGCGTGCAGGTCAGAACCCCACACGGGGGGAGCCCCTTTCAGGAGCAAGAGCCTTCACACACTCCAAGGGTGCTTCATCATCGGGCAGCTCCACGTTTTGACGGTGCTGCAATGGCCAATGGGCCTCAGTAGTGGGCTCTTTGCCAGAGATCTTTTCTGGTTGCCGATGTGAATGGTGAGGTGCAATAGAGGTTTGGTGTTATGAGAGTGAGAAGATTGGTGCAGGAAAGGTAAATTAAAAATGACTAGCGGAGATCCAAAATCAGTTTATTCAGTGAATTCTATTCATACACCTGAGTCAGAATGATCATTGCGCCCATTACTGACTCACTCTATTGCTTTTAATCATGACAGGGGCTCTTGGATGATAAGGCGACGAGGTGTAGAGCTTTCTCTGATAACCAAAAATCTAATGTATACTCTTACAATCTATTCATACACAGGAAGCCCTGCAACAGTACCTCTCTGATGCCCTAAACAGAGAGCAGTTTTTTGTTCTAACAAAGTTTCGATTTAATCTCTTACTCCTGCCCATTGTGTCCTCTGCTGATTGCTGCACCTTACAGGACCTAACCCCATGTCCCTGTGATGGTTTCTCTGTTCAGTAGACCTTACATATTATGTTTTTCTCCTCGCCGTACCAAATCCCAAGAAGAACATTTTGATTGCTAACTCTTAACGTTTTTCAATTTTCCCAAAGCAGGCCGGCTTTATTATTTTTTACAACAGTTACATAACCTGTGGATATGCTGCTCAGTTGCGCCTTTCATTTAGTATGTTGTAAAAGTTAGAAAAATTCCAATAAATTTATTATTGTGGCATGATTAATTGTACGTATTTTGTATGTTTTGCACTGATATTATACTCAATAATTTATGTTTCAGAAATGCAGCAAATGAAGATATTTTTTTGACTTTGACAATGGTACAGCCTTTTCAGTATAGGTGTGTCACTCTGCATAAATTATCATGGGTTTCTCAATATTTGCTAAATCTTGATTGGGCAGGATTAATCCGATTTAGAGGGATATTTTCCAGGCAGTTGGCCAGGAACTGTGAGTAGACCTTGATGACAGTATTGGTCAGGACAATAGGCCTGTAGGAGCTACAGAGTTTGGAGTCTTTCCAATATTTATGGATCAGAGTTATCATTGTCTCTGGTATTGAGGGGGTGATTCCAGATGCTTGTGTCAATGATTTGAACAGTTTGGTGAGATGGTGCATAAACAAATATGCAAATGTTTTCATAAACACTCCCCCCCCCCTCCTCCCCTGAAGATGTTTTGTTGGTTTTCAGTGGTTTGCTAGCTGTTTATACCTCATCCTCTGTTATTAGGGAGATGGGACTCTCTCTCTGCTGGGCCGGTACTTGGGGAATACGTTCTTTATCTAGGTAATATTTCTGTAATATTTGGAACAGCATGTCAAGTAGAATTTGTGGAATGCTTTCAGTTTGTGTTCTCTCTCCTATTCCTTTTAATAAATGTTTGCGTATGTATAACTGTGATATGTTAATCATTACCTTTCTGATTACCGTTGTGCTGTCGTCCGTCCCAGACCATGGACCGGTATTGGTGCAGCCTAGTCAATGCCAACCTTTTATGTAGTAACACAATTGGTGTAATTCCACTAGAATTATGGTTAATGGAAAGCACCCTAAAAATCTGGCTCTTAAAGCCTTCTTCACAGGCAAGTCTTCTAATTCTACAGTCCTTTAGTTTGCCCCTTTTTTTACTCAACTACTCCATTGCACCAGGGTTGTACAGAGAAACCTTAGCGTGAGCAGCACTGTTTTCCTTCAAGAATGTGCTGAAAGTCATAGTTTGCAACTGGGCTCCATTGTCACTTGCAGTTTGGCTAAGGACACCTTCTCAGGAGGATACTTGTTTCTGGAATTTAGCTACTTCCAGAGAAGATGGCTGTTCAAGGGGTTTCAATTCAGTCTACTTGCAATATTTGCTGCAGCAACGTGTTTGTTATGAGACAAAACTGTTCATTGGTGTGATTAAAATCAATGCTCTTTTCCAAGGTATTTCTGGCACATCACATCCTTATGATCTTCGCAGCATTCACTGTTGCATGTTCCTGGTTCATCTGGTGAAGAAGACAAAAAAACATGAATGACATTCATTTTCCTTGTACTGTAATCTAGTGATAACACGTTCATGTGTATTTTACATGCTGTCTAGCAGAACCTCCATTTTCAATTTCGTTGACAAGAGGTTTGTGATCGGTATCGAGTAGGAGGGGCCTGCCTCACAAGAAGCTTTGAATCTGTTAGCCTCCCACAACCAACCCAAATTTAATGTTCAACCACTGAGTTTAAAAAATAAAAAAAATTATTATGACCCCTCCCCAGTCTACTCAATGCAAACACTATCTCACATTCTTTTACAGATCACATAAGCCGGTTTGACTCCTGCCAATTGCCACCACTGAATCCAGAGTTTCAGGGAAGGACTTTAACGACTGTGCTTCTTGTAATTACTTCTTTAGCTCCATCATACAGTAGTCACACTGATTATTCCACACAAAGTAGATTTTTTTTATTAATCTCCTCATAAGTTTCACTTTCTCTGAGAAGCTCTGTATTAGCTTGGAATAGGACTTTCATATCCTGAAGAAGGATGCTAGTTCCTCTTTCTTTCTAGGTGGTGGTGACTTTGCAATGGCGGCGTTGACCAAGGTATTCCACACTTGGCTGTGTGAATTTACACTTGCCTTTCACTAACGTCAAACTTCTTTCTTGGATTCTCCGTACAATTTTGCTAAGCATAATGATGTACTCCTCCTTGGCTGTGATGTAGGAGATCTGAAAAGGCACTTCAATTCCTTTCGAAGTGCCTGTTCATTATATCCTTGAACTTTACCTTAGCTGGGTTAAAGCTAACGAGCATTTAATACAACCAATATACTCCTTCATGCTTTATGAACATTAGGTTTTAGAACTCTTGTGCGAGCAAACGTGATGATGGGCAGTAGTCAAAAACAATGTTGCAGATATTTTGACTCTGCCCAAGGTCAATACCATTCCATTAATGTGCAGCAAGGGTTGGCACTCTGTTAGCATTTGTCATCTCAGATTTCTGAGATCGATGCAAAGGTTGATGTCTCCGCTATTCTTTTTTAGCAGTCACCACTGATGATAGCCGTAGCGCTGCTGTGATTGGTGCAGTGATGCAAACTGCACACTATCCAGGGCTTTTTCTCTGCCTTCATGGCAGACAGTGGAATATTGCATACTCCAAGATTATGTGGTGTTGAAAGCCTTTCAAAAACGAATGTTTCTCTCTGAATACTCTCCTGTAATTTTACATGACAATGTCCAGATTCTCCTTCAACACACTGAAAATGAAATGTACGGCACCTTCCAAGGGTTTATAAACATGCAAAGATTTTGTTGCTCAGACTATCTGAGTCTGACATTCTGAGATGTCATACTAACAACTAAAATAACAGGAACAACAGTTGAAGAGGAGGATGGTAGGCATAGAGTGAGAGGAGGAAGATGAAGAAAGAAGATTCATATACAGACAGAATATCCTAGCGTGGTCAATAAGGTATTACCTGCTAGCACTAAGTTTTAGCCACTATCAAATATTTTAAACAGTTTTCTATTGATATATCATAAACATAAAATGTAAAATATCCTTAGTCAGACAGATGCAGGATCAGCTGTATATGTGCCAATTATTGGCCCCAAAATTGAACCCTGTGGCTCACACTGTTGATACAGTGAGATATAATTTGTGATCTTTCTCCCCTCAGTGTCTTTAAACAGTGATGCCTTCTAATATGGGTATAATTTTAAATGACAGTACTCCAATCAATAAAATCGTTTTTTATAAACATAACCCCAACAGCATGACATGCATGCAACTTTGGAACTATGTTGGCTGTAGATAAACAATTGAAGCAGCACCAATGTTGAGCACAAATTGTATCTATGGTACCCCCGGTAGGTTACCCAACTTTTAGTCATGGCTTTGTGGGACACTTGAAGACTGGTGGGACGTAGAGCACATTTTTGGGTCTTTATTCCAGAACCCCCTCTTCTGAATTACACTACTTTAAAAGCTTTAAATATGTCAAATATTGTACATATACATTGTGTTTATTGTGTTAAGCTGTGTGAATTTTAATCCATTTACCACCTCCTGGAGTAAGCTTTGACTGCTCGCGGTTGGCATCTTTGGACAGTCAAGTTACTAATAGAATAACTCTGTCATCCAAATGGAATGAAACTGTCCTGAAGTTGGCAACACCAATGTTAAATATCAGTATCCATCATAAATTCTGCTCAGTAACCACCTACTGCTCCTAGACTTAAAGACAATAGAAGTTTCAGAACCTATTAAAACTCAGTTCCAACGCTATAAGCCTGGTTTCTACATTATTATAATTTTTTTATACAGTTCCCAACTCTGTGCTCATCAGTATTCTTAGATATCAGAAGGGAGTCAGCTGTATTTGTAGAAGCATATCTGTTGTACATATAATGTGAATCCAGACAGCCCCCCTACCTCCTTAAGCGTATCCTCAAGTTTGACCCATGTCCCTGCTGGTTCTCTGATGTCGTCATCCACTTATGCTGAGATTATCATTCTTTCGGACTGAAGCACTATTCCATCTTCTGTATAACTGAATCAGATGATATGTGCTAATGTTTTTGTTCCAAAGTAAATACGTTAGGGAGAATATGACACTCTGGCCTGATTCCCTTCTGAGTTTCCCATCTCCTTAATATCTGTTTCCCAGTGAAACTGTGTCATACTTTTATTATATAGGAGAGACACCCATCACTGAGATGTCCCTCCCATAACATACAGGGGTGTGGAATTTAATCCGATATCTACTTGTCCATGGGACAGGTTGCTTCATAAATCAACTTGCACTGTTAAAAGTATCCACTTGTTCTTTTGGTGTAACTTAGTGGGCCCATACTATAGCAGGGTTTGAATACTACCAATTACCTTACATCACCACCTTTCTGCAGATCTATATACTGGGGCTGAAGGTAACATTAACTAATAGTTCCAGAGTTGGAATGCCCTTTTTAGTCTGTACAAGCCAACTAGCGTGGTTTAGAGGTTTTCATCATCTCTTCTCTAATCTTTTCGCATAGAGGGAAAGGTTAGAACCTTACTTGCATGAGCATACCTACACATGCATATTTGCTCGTTCTACAATGCAGTTCAAAAATATTTTGTGGCCTACTTCTGTAAGTTTTTGTGAACTCGAGAAAGCCGTAAAGATGTACTATTATGTGGATATATGCCATGGGTGCACCTATGGTCCGTATAGTCACACTAACTCCAAAGGATACAACCGGTGGAAGCACCTATGGTCCGTATAGTCACACTAACTCCAAAGGATACAACCGGTGGAAGCACCTATGGTCCGTATTGGATTTCTTTCTTCTTTCCGTCTTCTTTCTTGATCAACATTTTCTTAACTGGTCATTGGAGATTAGTTTGTAGCTGGATTTGTCTGTTGGATCTTGGTTGTTCGTCTTCATGAGTGACCTGATATTGGAGGTCTCGAAGCAGAAATGGTAGGTGCCTTATGTTAGAGAGTTGTTGATGAAGGTCTTTGCAGGAGTGCCAACCATGGTTAAGAGTAGGATGTCCTTTAAGGCTTGAGTGGGGCATCGCTATGACAGTGAGTCTGCTGTGATGCTTGTGTTGACCAGCTGTTTGAAATGGGAGATTGAGCTTTAGTTGAAGAAAGCCAGAGTCCAATGTTTTGTCACTCTTTCTCATCTCAGTCTGAGCGGTCCGAACTGCAGGTCTTTTGGTCCTGAGTTGATGTTCCAACATTTTTACTTTTGAAACTTGGTGAATATTGATGGCATTACAGAAATGTTAAGTCAGTGGTCTTCATTTTGTTGGATTTTGGGTTGTATAATTGAAAAAAACCCTATTAAATTCCCATTAAGGGCATTTCGCCTTGAACATCCGGTTGCAGTAGTTCAGCTAAGAGGAGTCTTTGCTTGATGGTTAGATCATATAAATGTCTTGAAGAGATTTTTCCTGCTGAAACACTTGGAAAGCCGTTTGTAGAGTTGCTCTGCTTATGTTATCTGTTTGGGATTCAAAACCACAGATAAATATTATTTGAATGTGGAGAGGTTATGTTTGTCCCACTCTTGTAGGTGGCACTGTTGGTCTGTGTTATTTTGGCGATGATTTAGTGTTCACGTAAGATGATGGACCGCAATGCATTGAGGGTGCTATTTGCTGCACATTCAGACCACAGACCATATAAGAGAAGTTAAGAACCACTAGATTAGTTGTGTGGTGTGTTTATAGAGGAGGTTAGGAAAGCATCTGTGAAATCTGTCTTCTGAAGGAATGAGCAGAAGGAGGAAACCAATAGTGATTTTCACTCTCTTGACAAAGTCATGAAAACCTGAGGTCTTTAAAATGAACCTTGAAGATGACTTGTAGTCCTCCTCCAGACTTTTGGTGACTTTGTACATAGATTCCATAATTAAGGGCATTACTTGTGCAGAATTGGGGATGAAATGTCTCAACCACATTTTTGTTATTAAAAATAGGTCTGGCTTTGAATCTGAAATCAGGTTATAGCTGCTTACACTTCTTTTTCATTGAATGTGTGCTGCTAAGAAAACAATTTGGGTAATAGGGAGGTGGCATAGGAAAGGGATGGGTCATTAGTGGAAGGGTTTGTAGTTGGAGTGAGGAAGAGGTTGAAAATGCTAGCAGTGAAGAGCATTGAAAGTTAAAGAAGTAAAAAATGTAGAAATTAACATTCTCATGCCAAGAGATCTACAGTCTTCTGCTCCACATGTTATAGCATGGCTTAACAAAGTGGGGTCCAGAGAGGCAGTGGTATGAGGTGAGTAGGAAGTGAGAGACTAGAGGAAGTGGAGGATTTGGAAAGATTGGGTGTCCAGGTACAAAGAGAAAAATGCTCAAACATTGAGGGTGGGGTGGGGGTGGGAAGAAGTACAGATGGAACGGCACAACAACCTCAGTTTATTATTTCAGTGAGGAGGGATGTTGTGTGCGCTGTGAGGAATACGGGTTGATGGTGCCTGAAATTCCTGAAAGGAGCATTAGACATGAATGCATGAAGAGAGCGCTGGAAGGTTATGGGTAAAGTAAGGTAATCGGAAGGATAGAAAGAGGAGGATATTGGGATGCTCCTCCACCTGGGCGATAAAGTGAAAGACTGGAGATGGCAGAGTAAGCAGAAGGTAATGCTCAGAGCAGGTGGGAAAGACGTAAAATGCCACTGGGAGAATAACAGATGATATGTGGGAAAGTATAATTTAAGGGTGATAAGAAAGGGTCAAGTGGCATTATAAAGAGTAGTGAAAGTTTGAATGAAGTTTAATGTTAAAAGAGGATGAGTAGGGAAGGAAATTGGTAGACAAAGAATAAGGGTTCTCAAGAAGTGGAAGGTTGTGGGCAACTGTAGCATGGGCAGGAAGTGAGAAATGAGGTTGGGAGGGCAAAAGCAGATGCAACAGATTAGAGTGAAAGAGCAGTATTACTTTAGGCAGACTTCGGAGGAAATTTGCACGACACAATAGAAGGAAATTCGTGTTACTGGGGGTTTCCAGTTGTGGAGGAATAGTGATCAGGTAAGGTAGGGTGAGGAGGCAAAAGGGGTGAAATGGGGGAAATGATACTGTTTCTGGGAAGAAGATAGAAAAGCATTGGGATGAGAGGTAAAGGGTTTATCTAATGAGATACACCACAATGCTGAATCACAGGTGAAACCTCAAATTCCACTATAAAATGCTTTGAATCACTATTGTGTAATTGACAATCTGTGCAGGCCACCGAGATGTGACAAAGACACAAACCCCAGAGATGCAACTTCCAGAAAACTGCTAGTTAAGCCTCTATGGAGTTCCAGTCATTAGATGTATAGGTGCAGTCAACACTGTGTGCTGCCCAAGTTTAGGACTATGATCTCAATGACTCTTCATGGCCAACGGCTGTAAAAGTCACCATATGCTGCTGGTTTGGACCTTTGGATGTTCTTGAATGACTGATTAGGATTTATAATGTACTTTTAATACAAAACATGTACATACAAAAATGTCTCCTGTGCACAGACTTTACTTCAAATCTCTGAAAAATATGTAAAGAATAATTTCTAACTTAGTGGCAGTTGAAACCGATCAAATGCTAGTACACAGGTAAAAAGTATTTTGTTAAACTGTTTTCATTCAGAAGAAAAGTGAAGTAAAAACCATTTGTTTCCAGTGCAGATATGGCTTTGTGCAAAGAATGTACTTTATTAAGTGAGAATTGTAACCACTGCGACAGGGAAGGTCACGTTGGTACAGTTATTAGGTATGAAAACATAATATTTAAAGGAAAGCCAACCTAAAAACGTCATTACAAGGAGTCAGAAGTGGATTGTTTGAAACGTAAAGATGTGATGGTCGTTTGGAGGAATGTGAATAGTGTTGGGGAGTAAGACAATTTTGGGCCTTCCATGTACATCATTTGTGTCAGAGACAAGAATTTGGAAGGCATGGCAGTTTCGGGGTTTCCACTTTTACCATAAATACCAAAGAGTACTTTGATAGCAAACCCCAGAGTATAATAAGGGAACTAAAGGAAGCAGGTGTGAAAGCATTTGATAGGAATAATATATATTTCATGGGGTACTTTGCTGATGAAATGTGTTTCATTCATACAGCAACTTGGATTAAAATCTATATTTCTTTAAAGGTAGTTTGTGTTTTAAAATTAATTCAGGGACCAATGTAGATTAAGTATATTATTGAACTCCTGCTCTCCGGAAAAAGTAATGGCCATTGAACAGGAAATTAAAGAGAATCTAGAAAATGCCACCAGAGAGAATGTTCCACTGTGTTTTTAAGGGGAGTGGGATAAGTTATGTTCTGTGCATTTGTAAAGGGCACTATCACCTGCGAGGGTGTCCTGGCACCGAGTGGATTTGTGTGTGCCTAGCCGTACCTATGATAGGTTGATTAATTTAAAGGCCTTGTCTTCAACTTCTTGCGGAATTCAAGAAGAGAGGAGGATGTTCTGATGTGGAGAGGGTGGTCATTCCACACTTGAGGAGCAATGTAAGAGAACACATGGCCTCCCGATGTGTGGAATGTTGACTAGTAGACGTCATGCAGAGGTGTATGGATGGATGGATGGATGGTTGGTGGGTGGAAGGAGATGCTACTGTTCTGGTAGGTGGGGCCTGAGTTGTGGACTTCCTTTAATGTGTGTGAGAAGTTTGAATTGGGCACATTTGTGTATTGGAAGCCAATGTTGTTTTCTGAGGTGTGGTGTAATATGAGTTCTGAGTGGGACGTTGAAGATGAGGCTGGATGGTCTGTACTCTTCTAGTGAGTTGCTTGGTTTTCCTGGCGTAGAGGGTGTTCCCATAGTCCTACTTGCTGGTGACTAGGGTGTTAGTGACAGTTTTTATTGTGTTGCTAAGATAAAGGTTTTCCTCAACAAACTAGTTTTTAAGCTTAATGCCATTAAACTGAAGTTAGGAGGAGTCTCTTTTACTGTAAGAAAGGACCTACATGTCAGGCTAGAGGAAAGGATGAGAAATTGCATAATTGAGGAAGTAGAGTCTGCAGAATGGGTGTCTTGCGTTGTTTCCTTATAAAGGGTATGGGAAATGTTTGTTGTTGGACCCTAGAGCTTTAAACAATTGTATTCTTGTAGACAATCAACCCTTACCCAACATTAATGCAATAATTTTTATGTTAGATGGAGTAACTGTATTCTCCAGTTTGGAATTTAAAATTGTGTGAAATCGGGTCGAATTAGCTCCTGGATCCAAATCACTCCCCACATTTATGAAGCCCTTTAGTAACTTCTGTTTTTAAGAGAATACCATTTGGTTTGACCACATCCATTCTTCAGAGAACCATGTGCTGTATTTTCCTAAATGTAAATTCAGCAGTCAATATTTTCCCAGATTATATGCTGGCATTCTCTAAAAACAAGCATTGACAAAGCCAGTAAGTCGCACCTATGATAGCTATTGGTTTTGGCAATGTTTTGTAGCCATGCTGTACAGCAGCGCAGATGCATTGCAGTATGGCTAAAACTCATTTTAAAAAGTGCTATGATGTAGCCAGGGCTAAAGCACTTAAAAAAGAAAATATAATAAGTACCTTAGCGCTGGGTGCATTGTGGTGCTTTTTTGTTATTATTTTTAGCCATGCTCCTCAGCAGCCACACTGCTATACAGCATGGCTACAAATCATTGCCAAAGTCAGTAATGCCTATGCTGTACCGCATGAACAAAAGGCGATAGCAGAGCCTACAGTCTCAAAGGTGAGATCTCTTTGGCTTTGCCAGTGCTTGTTAGGACGTGGCCAACATCACTGCGATTCTGAGCAAATTAATCAATCTTCCCATTGTGAGAAGGTAGCCTCTTTCTAGCCTTGTTACCCCCACTTTTGGCCTGTTTGTGAGTGTATGTCAGGGTGTTTGTCACTGTTTTCACTGTCTCACTGGGATCCTGATAGCCAGGCCTCAGTGCTCATAGTGAAAACACTATGGTTTCAGTATGTTTGTTATGTGTCACTGGGATCCTGCTGGTCAGGACCCCAGTGCTCATAGGTTTGTGGCCTATATGTATGTGTCACTGGGACCCTGTCACACAGGGCCCCAGTGCTCATAGGTGTGCATGTATATGTTCCCTGTGTGGTGCCTAACTGTCTCACTGAGGCTCTGCTAACCAGAACCTCAGTGGTTATGCTCTCTCATTACTTTCAAATTGTCACTAACAGGCTAGTGACCAATTTTACCAATTTACATTGGCTTACTGGAACACCCTTATAATTCCCTAGTATATGGTACTGAGGTCCCAGGGTATTGGGGTTCCAGGAGATCCCTATGGGCTGCAGCATTTCTTTTGCCACCCATAGGGAGCTCTGACAATTCTTACACAGGTCTGCCACTGCAGCCTGAGTGAAATAACGTCCACGTTATTTCACAGCCATTTTACACTGCACTTAAGTAACTTATAAGTCACCTATATGTCTAACCTTTACCTGGTAAAGGTTAGGTGCAAAGTTACTTAGTGTGAGGGCACCCTGGCACTAGCCAAGGTGCCCCCACATTGTTCAGAGCCAATTCACTGAACTTTGTGAGTGCGGGGACACCATTACACGCGTGCACTACATATAGGTCACTACCTATATGTAGCTTCACCATGGTAACTCCAAATATGGCCATGTAACATGTCTATGATCATGGAATTGCCCCCTCTATGCCATCCTGGCATTGTTGGTACAATTCCATGATCCCAGTGGTCTGTAGCACAGACCCTGGTACTGCCAGACTGCCCTTCCTGGGGTTTCACTACAGCTGCTGCTGCTGCCAACCCCTCAGACAGGCAGCTGCCCTCCTGGGGTCCAGCCAGGCCTGGCCCAGGATGGCAGAACAAAGAACTTCCTCTGAGAGAGGGTGTGACACCCTCTCCCTTTGGAAAATGGTGTGAAGGCAGGGGAGGAGTAGCCTCCCCCAGCCTCTGGAAATGCTTTGTTGGGCACAGATGTGCCCAATTCTGCATAAGCCAGTCTACACCGGTTCAGGGACCCCTTAGCCCCTGCTCTGGCGCGAAACTGGACAAAGGAAAGGGGAGTGACCACTCCCCTGACCTGCACCTCCCCTGGGAGGTGTCCAGAGCTCCTCCAGTGTGCTCCAGACCTCTGCCATCTTGGAAACAGAGGTGCTGCTGGCACACTGGACTGCTCTGAGTGGCCAGTGCCACCAGGTGACGTCAGAGACTCCTTGTGATAGGCTCCTTCAGGTGTTAGTAGCCTTTCCTCTCTCCTAGGTAGCCAAACCCTCTTTTCCTGGCTATTTAGGGTCTCTGTCTCTGGGGAAACTTCAGATAACGAATGCATGAGCTCAGCCGAGTTCCTCTGCATCTCCCTCTTCACCTTCTGATAAGGAATCGACCGCTGACCGCGCTGGAAGCCTGCAAACCTGCAACATAGTAGCAAAGACGACTACTGCAACTCTGTAACGCTGATCCTGCCGCCTTCTCGACTGTTTTCCTGCTTGTGCATGCTGTGGGGGTAGCCTGCCTCCTCTCTGCACCAGAAGCTCCGAAGAAATCTCCCGTGGGTCGACGGAATCTTCCCCCTGCAACCGCAGGCACCAAAAAGCTGCATCTCCGGTCCCTTGGGTCTCCTCTCAGCACGACGAGCGAGGTCCCTCGAATCCAGCGACACCGTCCAAGTGACCCCCACAGTCCAGTGACTCTTCAGCCCAAGTTTGGTGGAGGTAAGTCCTTGCCTCACCTCGCTGGGCTGCATTGCTGGGAACCGCGACTTTGCAAGCTTCTCCGGCCCCTGTGCACTTCCGGCGGAAATCCTGTGTGCACAGCCAAGCCTGGGTCCACGGCACTCTAACCTGCATTGCACGACTTTCTAAGTTGGTCTCCGGCGACGTGGGACTCCTTTGTGCAACTTCGGCGAGCACCGTTTCACGCATCCTCGTAGTGCCTGTTTCTGGCACTTCTCCGGGTGCTACCTGCTTCAGTGAGGGCTCCTTGTCTTGCTCGACGTCCCCTCTCTCTGCAGGTCCAATTTGCGACCTCCTGGTCCCTCCTGGGCCCCAGCAGCGTCCAAAAACGCCAAACGCACGATTTGCGTGTAGCAAGGCTTGTTGGCGTCCATCCGGCGGGAAAACACTTCTGCACGACTCTCCAAGGCGTGGGGGATCCATCCTCCAAAGGAGAAGTCTCTAGCCCTTGTCGTTCCTGCAGTATTCACAGTTCTTCAGCCTAGTAAGAGCTTCTTTGCACCAACCGCTGGCATTTCTTGGGCATCTGCCCATCTCCGAGCTGCTTGTGACTTTTGGACTTGGTCCCCTTGTTCCACAGGTACCTTCAGACAGGAATCCATCGTTGTTGCATTGCTGATTTGTGTTTTCCTTGCATTCTCCCTCTAACACGACTATTTTGTCCTTAGGGGAACTTTGGTGCACTTTGCACTCACTTTTCAGGGTCTTGGGGTGGGTTATTTTGCTAACTCTCACTATTTTCTAATAGTCCCAGCGACCCTCTACAAGGTCACATAGGTTTGGGGTCCATTCGTGGTTCGCATTCCACTTCTGGAGTATATGGTTTGTGTTGCCCCTATCCCTATGTTTCCCCATTGCATCCTATTGTAACTATACATTGTTTGCACTGTTTTCTAAGACTATACTGCATATTTTTGCTATTGTGTATATATATCTTGTGTATATTTCCTATCCTCTTACTGAGGGTACACTCTAAGATACTTTGGCATATTGTCATAAAAATAAAGTACCTTTATTTTTAGTATAACTGTGTATTGTGTTTTCTTATGATATTGTGCATATGACACTAAGTGGTACTGTAGTAGCTTCACACGTCTCCTAGTTCAGCCTGAGCTGCTTTGCTAAGCTACCATTATCTATCAGCCTAAGCTGCTAGACACCCTATACACTAATAAGGGATAACTGGGCCTGGTGCAAGGTGCAAGTACCCCTTGGTACTCACTACAAGCCAGTCCAGCCTCCTACATTGGTTGTGCAGTGGTGGGATAAGTGCTTGAGACTACTTACCACTCTTGTCATTGTACTTTTCATAAGAGAAAAATATACAAAACAAGGTCAGTGTATATACACATAGCCAAAAAGTTTTGCATTTCCTCTTTTCACTCTTTTCTAAGTGCTGAAAAGTACTTCTAAACTTTCAAAAAGTTCTTAAAAGTTTAAAAAGTTTTTCTGTCTTTCCAAAAAGTTCTGAAAACTTTTTTCTCTTTGTCTATCACTTTAACTCTCTCTAAAAATGTCTGGCACAGGCCAAAAAGTTGAACTGTCCAAACTTGCATATGATCACCTTAGCTGGAAAGGAGCAAGGAGTCTCTGCATAGAGAGAGGTTTGAGTGTAGGGAAGAATCCTTCTTTAGAACTGTTAATTAATATGCTTAGAGTACAGGATAAGGCCATAAGTGCCCAATCTGTAGAAAAAGTAGCTAATGGTTCTCAATCTGATCCAGGGACTCCCCCAGGAAAAGGTTCAGGAAAGAAACTTCTCAGCCTGCCCATTACTAGACAGTCTAGCATAGTTGGTACAGAGGTTGAATCACATCATACTGATGATGTGCTCTCACATTCTACTGGTAGCCAAGCTGTTAGGGTGCCCTCTGTAAGGGACAGGTCTCCTTCTGTTCATTCCCATCATACCTCTGTATCTAGAAATGTCCCTCCCACCCACCCTGATGACAGATTGTTGGAAAGGGAGCTCAATAGATTGAGAGTGGAGCAAACCAGACTGAAGCTCAAGAAGCAACAGCTGGATTTGGATAGACAGTCTTTAGAAATAGAGAGGGAAAGACAGAAAATGGGTTTAGATACCCATGGTGGCAGCAGCAGTATTCCCCATAGTCATCCTGCAAAAGAGCATGATTCCAGGAATCTGCATAAGATAGTTCCCCCTTATAAGGAGGGGGATGACATTAACAAGTGGTTTGCTGCACTTGAGAGGGCCTGTGCTGTACAGGATGTCCCTCAAAGGCAGTGGGCTGCTATCCTATGGCTATCATTTAGTGGAAAGGGTAGGGATAGACTCCTTACTGTGAAAGAAAGTGATGCCAATAATTTTACAGTTCTTAAGAATGCACTCCTGGATGGTTATGGCTTAACCACTGAACAGTACAGGATAAAGTTCAGAGAGACCAAAAAGGAGTCTTCACAAGACTGGGTTGATTTCATTGACCATTCAGTGAAGGCCTTGGAGGGGTGGTTACATGGCAGTAAAGTTACTGATTATGAAAGCCTGTATAACACAATCCTGAGAGAGCATATACTTAATAATTGTGTGTCTGATTTGTTGCACCAGTACCTGGTAGACTCTGATCTGACCTCTCCCCAAGAATTGGGAAAGAAGGCAGACAAATGGGTCAGAACAAGGGTGAACAGAAAAGTTCATACAGGGGGTGACAAAGATGGCAATAAGAAGAAAGATGGTGAAAAATCTCAAGATAAGCATGGGGATAAGGGTAAAACCAAAGATCCCACTTCAAATCTTAAACACTCTTCAGAGGGTGGGGATAAAACAAATTCTTCCTCTTCTTCCCAACCTGCACACATTAAAAAGCCTTGGTGCTTTGTGTGTAAAAACAGAGGCCATAGGCCAGGGGATAAGTCCTGTCCAGGTAAACCCCCTGAGCCTACCACCACTAATACATCAAGCTCTAGTGCCCCTAGCAGTAGTGATACTAATGGTGGGACTGCTGGCAACAGTCAAGCAAAGGGTGTAGTTGGGTTCACTTATGGGTCCATAGTGGAAACTGATGTAATCAGTCCCAAGACAGTTTCTGTCACACCTAGTGGCATTGGCCTTGCCACACTGGCTGCTTGTCCCCTTACAATGGATAAGTACAGGCAGACAGTTTCAATAAATGGTGTTGAGGCCTTGGCCTACAGGGACACAGGTGCCAGTTTCACTTTGGTGACTGAAAACCTAGTGCCTCCTGAACAACACATCATTGGACAACAGTATAAGATTATTGATGTCCATAACTCCACTAAGTTTCTTCCCTTAGCTATAATTCAGTTTAGTTGGGGTGGAGTTACTGGCCCTAAGCAGGTGGTGGTATCACCTAGCTTACCTGTAGACTGTCTCTTAGGTAATGACCTAGAGGCCTCAGGTTGGGCTGATGTAGAGTTTTATGCCCATGCAGCCATGCTGGGCATCCCTGAGGAATTGTTCCCTCTCATTTCAAGTGAAATGAAAAAGCAAAGGAGAGAAGGCCTGAAAACTCAGGATCCCTCTCCAGCAACAGGTAAAAAGGGTATCACAGTATCCCCTAACCACCCTACCATTCAGGATACTATTCCTGTGGTGGGAGAAACCTCTCCTGGGGTGGCACCTGTTCCAAGGGAATCATCAGCTGGCAAAGCTGGACTCCCTGAGGTGGAAGTACCTCTCTGTGGGATAACTAACATTGGTGAGAAAAAGAGCACCATTTTAGTTAACATGGAGCATCCCTCCAACCCTCCCAGAGAAACTTTAGTGCAGAAACTCTGCACTGCCTCACAACACTTAGGACAGCATCCCTGCCCTAGTGTGGAGCTGATAGGACAGCATCCCTGCCCTGCTCCAACCCAAGAGAAACAGCATCCCTGTTCTCTCTTCCAGCCATATGGACAAAGTTTTTGCCCAGCTATGGCTTTTCTGAGACAGCATCCCTGTCTGGCATTTCCATCACTACAAATAGGTTCAGTGGACAATTCCCACTGCTCTAAACTAAAACTTACTGATAGAAACTCTGAAAATACATCTTCACATTGTTGCTTAGCTAAAAAACTTCAAACAGGGTGGTTTACATCCCCACAGGGAAGTAACCATATAGTGGATGATAAAGGGAGTAACCAGTCTATTGCAGAGCTACTCTCTACTTATCACCACTTAGACAATAAAGTCTCAACTGGCCAAGGTTAGCCTTATTGTCCTTCGTTTGGGGGGGGGTTGTGTGAGAAGGTAGCCTCTTTCTAGCCTTGTTACCCCCACTTTTGGCCTGTTTGTGAGTGTATGTCAGGGTGTTTGTCACTGTTTTCACTGTCTCACTGGGATCCTGATAGCCAGGCCTCAGTGCTCATAGTGAAAACACTATGGTTTCAGTATGTTTGTTATGTGTCACTGGGATCCTGCTGGTCAGGACCCCAGTGCTCATAGGTTTGTGGCCTATATGTATGTGTCACTGGGACCCTGTCACACAGGGCCCCAGTGCTCATAGGTGTGCATGTATATGTTCCCTGTGTGGTGCCTAACTGTCTCACTGAGGCTCTGCTAACCAGAACCTCAGTGGTTATGCTCTCTCATTACTTTCAAATTGTCACTAACAGGCTAGTGACCAATTTTACCAATTTACATTGGCTTACTGGAACACCCTTATAATTCCCTAGTATATGGTACTGAGGTCCCAGGGTATTGGGGTTCCAGGAGATCCCTATGGGCTGCAGCATTTCTTTTGCCACCCATAGGGAGCTCTGACAATTCTTACACAGGTCTGCCACTGCAGCCTGAGTGAAATAACGTCCACGTTATTTCACAGCCATTTTACACTGCACTTAAGTAACTTATAAGTCACCTATATGTCTAACCTTTACCTGGTAAAGGTTAGGTGCAAAGTTACTTAGTGTGAGGGCACCCTGGCACTAGCCAAGGTGCCCCCACATTGTTCAGAGCCAATTCACTGAACTTTGTGAGTGCGGGGACACCATTACACGCGTGCACTACATATAGGTCACTACCTATATGTAGCTTCACCATGGTAACTCCAAATATGGCCATGTAACATGTCTATGATCATGGAATTGCCCCCTCTATGCCATCCTGGCATTGTTGGTACAATTCCATGATCCCAGTGGTCTGTAGCACAGACCCTGGTACTGCCAGACTGCCCTTCCTGGGGTTTCACTACAGCTGCTGCTGCTGCCAACCCCTCAGACAGGCAGCTGCCCTCCTGGGGTCCAGCCAGGCCTGGCCCAGGATGGCAGAACAAAGAACTTCCTCTGAGAGAGGGTGTGACACCCTCTCCCTTTGGAAAATGGTGTGAAGGCAGGGGAGGAGTAGCCTCCCCCAGCCTCTGGAAATGCTTTGTTGGGCACAGATGTGCCCAATTCTGCATAAGCCAGTCTACACCGGTTCAGGGACCCCTTAGCCCCTGCTCTGGCGCGAAACTGGACAAAGGAAAGGGGAGTGACCACTCCCCTGACCTGCACCTCCCCTGGGAGGTGTCCAGAGCTCCTCCAGTGTGCTCCAGACCTCTGCCATCTTGGAAACAGAGGTGCTGCTGGCACACTGGACTGCTCTGAGTGGCCAGTGCCACCAGGTGACGTCAGAGACTCCTTGTGATAGGCTCCTTCAGGTGTTAGTAGCCTTTCCTCTCTCCTAGGTAGCCAAACCCTCTTTTCCTGGCTATTTAGGGTCTCTGTCTCTGGGGAAACTTCAGATAACGAATGCATGAGCTCAGCCGAGTTCCTCTGCATCTCCCTCTTCACCTTCTGATAAGGAATCGACCGCTGACCGCGCTGGAAGCCTGCAAACCTGCAACATAGTAGCAAAGACGACTACTGCAACTCTGTAACGCTGATCCTGCCGCCTTCTCGACTGTTTTCCTGCTTGTGCATGCTGTGGGGGTAGCCTGCCTCCTCTCTGCACCAGAAGCTCCGAAGAAATCTCCCGTGGGTCGACGGAATCTTCCCCCTGCAACCGCAGGCACCAAAAAGCTGCATCTCCGGTCCCTTGGGTCTCCTCTCAGCACGACGAGCGAGGTCCCTCGAATCCAGCGACACCGTCCAAGTGACCCCCACAGTCCAGTGACTCTTCAGCCCAAGTTTGGTGGAGGTAAGTCCTTGCCTCACCTCGCTGGGCTGCATTGCTGGGAACCGCGACTTTGCAAGCTTCTCCGGCCCCTGTGCACTTCCGGCGGAAATCCTGTGTGCACAGCCAAGCCTGGGTCCACGGCACTCTAACCTGCATTGCACGACTTTCTAAGTTGGTCTCCGGCGACGTGGGACTCCTTTGTGCAACTTCGGCGAGCACCGTTTCACGCATCCTCGTAGTGCCTGTTTCTGGCACTTCTCCGGGTGCTACCTGCTTCAGTGAGGGCTCCTTGTCTTGCTCGACGTCCCCTCTCTCTGCAGGTCCAATTTGCGACCTCCTGGTCCCTCCTGGGCCCCAGCAGCGTCCAAAAACGCCAAACGCACGATTTGCGTGTAGCAAGGCTTGTTGGCGTCCATCCGGCGGGAAAACACTTCTGCACGACTCTCCAAGGCGTGGGGGATCCATCCTCCAAAGGAGAAGTCTCTAGCCCTTGTCGTTCCTGCAGTATTCACAGTTCTTCAGCCTAGTAAGAGCTTCTTTGCACCAACCGCTGGCATTTCTTGGGCATCTGCCCATCTCCGAGCTGCTTGTGACTTTTGGACTTGGTCCCCTTGTTCCACAGGTACCTTCAGACAGGAATCCATCGTTGTTGCATTGCTGATTTGTGTTTTCCTTGCATTCTCCCTCTAACACGACTATTTTGTCCTTAGGGGAACTTTGGTGCACTTTGCACTCACTTTTCAGGGTCTTGGGGTGGGTTATTTTGCTAACTCTCACTATTTTCTAATAGTCCCAGCGACCCTCTACAAGGTCACATAGGTTTGGGGTCCATTCGTGGTTCGCATTCCACTTCTGGAGTATATGGTTTGTGTTGCCCCTATCCCTATGTTTCCCCATTGCATCCTATTGTAACTATACATTGTTTGCACTGTTTTCTAAGACTATACTGCATATTTTTGCTATTGTGTATATATATCTTGTGTATATTTCCTATCCTCTTACTGAGGGTACACTCTAAGATACTTTGGCATATTGTCATAAAAATAAAGTACCTTTATTTTTAGTATAACTGTGTATTGTGTTTTCTTATGATATTGTGCATATGACACTAAGTGGTACTGTAGTAGCTTCACACGTCTCCTAGTTCAGCCTGAGCTGCTTTGCTAAGCTACCATTATCTATCAGCCTAAGCTGCTAGACACCCTATACACTAATAAGGGATAACTGGGCCTGGTGCAAGGTGCAAGTACCCCTTGGTACTCACTACAAGCCAGTCCAGCCTCCTACACCCATGGGTGAAAAAGGAAAACAAAATATGACATTTGTCAAAACAAATTCTAGCACATAAAGAAAACAATTGCACCCATGTTTTGTCTTAGTGAAAATACATTTAGAAGCAGATAACGTCTGTTGTCGTAATAAACCAAATAATATTTATTGTCACAATAAACAAGGGCTTCTTTAAAGTGTGTTTGGCATGGTAAAATGTAGTTGCAAGTGGCAAGAGGTTCAACAAGGACGACAGGGGAGAAGAAAAAGTAAAACTACCTCAATCACAGCATAGTCAGCAGAAGGACAGCACTCACCCTAAAGCAATCAGTGATTGGTCCATGCTCCAACCGAAAGAAGAGAGAGTGAAGCCAGCACACGCTGGCCAGTTAGTAGGCTGCAGATAAGAGTGACCGTGAAGCCAACAAATGTTTAAGCCCTATTCAATATCTCTTCCAAGTGAAAGTGTATGAAGTGCATACGCTGTTGCAGGCAATACCTAATTAGCAACACCATTTTGAAGTTATAAGTAAATGTGTTTCAGACTACTTAATTAATTAATAATGTGTTACTTTGAGTGCAGATAGGTGCTCCTTGTTTAGGCCACCCTGTTTCTAACGAGGAACTTAGTGAAAACGATGGCCCAAATAGTAAAGAGAGGTGTATCTAACCTGCAGGCATGTCCTAGTATTACTGCAGATTAGTGGAACATTTTACTGAATTAATTAAACCTTTGAGACTGTTAATACATATTGGTCAAAAGTTTGAGTAGGGTAATACCAGATAAAGGCTTTAGATTCTGTAAAAGAAGCCATTACCATGTCACCTACCTTGCAACCATTCTGTGATGGTATGACTTGCGTATTCACTGTTGTGTGTTTATACTGTGATTAGTACTGTTAAATTCTTTCCAAAGATTCTGACTGAAATGTATCATTTGCCTTCAGAGCCCTTAATGTAATTGAACTCAAATGAGCTGTGTTAGAGAATTATTGGTTTGTGGTTTGACTGTAAAACATTTCCAGTGCTCTTTTTACGGAGGCAGATTTATTGTTAGATCTGACCATAAAAAGTTAGTTAACATTTTGTCTCCACGAGGTAGAAAATATTTTATGGGAAGAATTCAAATTTTTTATTTAAAACTGCACAAAAAACGGTTTTGAAATCTGTTTCTTCATTGGCAGAGCCAAAATATGCAACTATTGTTTGCCTCTCACAAATTCCATTAAGATCCCTACGAGCAGTGAAGAATGTGAAACTTGTGTGATTTCCTCCATACAGGAGATGGTGGATTAGTCTTTCTGCTGTGTCACTGGAAAAAAAGACTGGCCGGCTTGAGATCAAAGCAATGACATTCTTAAAAAAAACCAGGTCACTTCAAGGACCTCTTCATTGTTTTAATCATGTTGCAGCAAAATTGGAACTAAAATGAAGTCTCATTTTTGAAACAGGAAATATGTATCACCTCGTAAGTTAGACACAAGTTAGTGGAGAGTGGGCGTCAAACTCATATTGTGATGTTTGCCGTAAAAAATTCTTCTGAGAATCCACTTTTGGTGGCGAGACGTAGTATGAAGTAGACACGTGGGTGAGAAGTTGTAAAATCTGTGCTGACTGACAGGATCTCTCAAACGGCCACCTTACTGGTGTCTCCTGTTAAATGGCCACTACTTAGTATATTATAGGATATTTTAAAGCCACATCTTCCCCACTAAAACATGCCTTGGTGTTAGTAGAATTCTATCTTACGTGGCCGGAAGGGATATTCGTAGAAGATCCTGGAACTAAGAAGGTTTTAAATTTCTGATGTAAAACTCCATTAAAGAAGAGCTCCCCAAAACTTAGGTTTCAGACAGTGGAGTTCAGTTGAAATGGTAGATTTGCTGGAGAGGTATGGCACTGGCCACATCACTGCTTTTTATGGTGCAAAATACAAAAATCAAGTGAAGTGGTTCAGCCATTACATAGCAGTTGTATAACACAAATGTCACAGTACAGACAGTCTTTGGGGAAAAAATACAAGATCAAGGATATGGTCTTACAGGATCTGTCTCATCCAGTCACTGGGCAAAGTCCCTGCTTTGTTCTTAGACACAGAAGATGAGTACCACAAATCTGCCCATGGTGGCTCAAGAAATAGATCACCAGTTTTGATTTGGAACAAGAACTTTATGTGAACGTCATTGAAAAATGTATGTAACCTACAATTCAAATCTAAAGTGAAATATGAAAAAAGAAACAGTGCTAGGTTCTTTGGCTTTTACAAGGTAAACTGGGTACAGATTCAGAGTCCCCACATGATAGCCAAGACTAATTCTACATGTTTACATCTAATGAAGGTAGTGATATTAAATGTGGTGGTAAGTGTTGGAATGTAGGAAGAGTGTCAAAATGTCAAGGAAAGGTGAACAGTTTTTCTTGAGTAATGAGGAGAATGATCAAGGTACTGAAACAGCTCATAAGTACTCTTCCAGGGTAGAAGAGTTAGCTTGCCTCAGTGGTGATCGGTCAAGCACCTATATACTCTCCACCGTAGGGAAAACGAGTACCTGCACAGGGAAGGATCTGATATAGAAAATTATGTCAGGGATTATGTTGCTTTCAGAGTAAAAAGACAGTGAGTGCCAAACCCAGGAAACCTTCTTCGAAGCTCACTCAAGACTAATGTTTCGTCTGGTTTATTTTTTATTCTTGTACAGATGGTGTTTTGTTCAAAGGAAAAAAATGTGGAATGTTTTACAATAAGCAGTTCCATTATATTGCCTGTGTGCTCGCCACCAGCCCTCTTCCTGTAGAAGTTATCCTGATATAATCTCTTGTGGTTGATCTACTCCTGGCAGCAACTTTGTGACTTACCATTCCATTCTGTCAGTTGGAGCAGTTGGAAAAAATGTCAGTGGCTTTATGTGGTGATTCACTTGGTCGCTTCTACAACAATCTTTACACATTTGTTGACATCTGCATAACTAATTTAAGAGTGGCAGCCATACGATAAGATACACTATTTTGTTTAGCGTGTAGAAGTTAGTTTACATAAATACTTTGCTGTTCAATCCTTGTATCAAATAGAGTCTTTTAGCTGCAGATTCCTTACCTTAGCATATTTCCCAGGCATCAGACTGGATCCGGATTTTTTTGAGCAGTACCTCTGCATGCTGGAAGGTGACGTTAATTGGCTTGGGGTTGTCCGTGGCAGATGTGACATGTGCGGTGCCTATACAGGTGCCAGCCCAGTGAACTGACATCAGTTCTTTTCGTTCCACACCATCAGCACAGATCTGGAGAGAGCTACCTCAGTCCATTTTTTGGACTGTTTCTTCAACATTTTGACAACCCTTTTGGAGCTTTTTGCTTACAGTGTGCATTGGGATGTCTCATATAAAAACCTGTGGGGTTTAAATACTATTATTCCTATCACAGACAAATATCTCTGAAAGACCCCGCAAAAAATCTAATAAGTCTAAGTGCTCTTAGAATTCATTGCACCAGTCCAAATCTTCACACAAGCAGCAGGAGCAACACCACCATTCTAAGACCCGCTCCCACAGGTCAGCTGTGGAGTCTGAGTCTGGGTCTGCTTGCACCTCGCAGAATTCTCTGGAGCCAGAACGACTGCTGCCCAATTTCATGAAACCATGCACCTCATATTTGGGTGGGCCAAGCTCTCTGAAGCAAATTTGGGCCTCACAAGTTTGTTGGGTGCCCCACAGGATATCTGTGTCAGGTCTGCCCGCTGTGCCAGCCGGGCCCCTTGGATTCGTTCCTAGTTCGTTATCTGCTTCATTTGCTTGTAACCTTACCCAGTGCCAGTCTCAGTGACTGCCGACCCCATTGTCATTCCCAGCTCTGATACAGAGCCGGACTGGCATCACCTGAAGTTGACTGTCGCAAACTAAAACTCACCCTTTGAAGTCAGAGCCAGGGTTTATTTTTTTTTCACCCAACCCCTTGGAAGAGACCGAAGGGGAACTGGGATGAGAAACTGGTGGATGCCAGTGATTTTGACACCTCTCCAGACATTGGCTTAGTCTCTCCTTTAGTGTGTCCATGGAGGAAAGGGCTTCCTTTGCCATGGTGGTGAGGAGGGTGGCTGAGGTTCTGGACATAAAGCTGCCCTCTGTGTAATGAAGCCCTCACAGATGTCCTATTTGAGGCATGGGCCAAGCCCTGCACAGTGGCTCCTATATACAGGAAGATTGCCCGCCGCCAACACCCTGCTCCTGAAGACTCAACTTTACTAGCCCAGCACCCCACCCTGGAGAACCTCCACATCTGGAGTCAACCCTAGCATGTTCCCTACCACACCGGCTAGGGAATCCAAGAGGCTGGACACCTTTGGCGGGAGGATGTGAACAGTGCATGCCTCGTGGGCCAAAATTCCCACACAGTTTGAGATTCAGTTGTACAAGTGCTGCCCATGGTCTCGGAGGAGGCCGAAGCCATCCTGACCCAGGCTATCGCCAATGGAGAGGGACATCGCAGACTTCATCATACACTGACTGGATACAACCGACTCGCTAGGCAGAGCGATTGCATCATCAATGACACTCCAACGCCACGCCAGGCTGAGATCTACTGGCATTTTGGGGGATGTCCATGCATACCTCATGGCCTTATGGACATGACCTTTGATGGCACTTGCCTTTTTAAAGATCAGGCAGATTCAGCGCTCAAGTGCTTTAGAGTCAGCAAGGCCACTGCCCAGTCATTAGGACTCTCCACGGCCCTGTATGGTTACTTTTGGGGCTACCCACCATGTCCATTCCAGCCCAGCCAACAAGCACCCGTTTCCGTTTGTGGCCTCAGACGCAGCTCCCACAATCCCTGTGGGATCTAAGGCCAGAGGTCTGCCACACTCAACCCTCCAAACTCCTTTAGTTAGCCCTTTTACTAACACAGGCACGGGATCCAGCACCACCTGCCTCACTGGCAGGCCATAACCTCGGATGAATGGGTGCTTCAGATTGTTCAGTGGCATTACTGCCGTCCATTTAGTGAAACCCTGCTGCAGATGTCACTATCCTCAGATCAGCTGACGAAGGACTACCTCTGCCTGCTCCATCAGGAATGCAGGCTCTTTTGGCCTTTTGTTGTTAGGGTGCCGGCATCAGAAGTAAGTCATGTTGCTATTCCTGCTCCTTTAGAGTTCCCAAAAAGGATGGAGGCTGTTACCCTATATTACACCTGCGTCCTAACAACAACTTCTGATAGAAGGAGAAATTATTGATGCTCACATTAGCTCAGGTCCTGTCTGCTTGGAGACTGAATGGTAGCTTTGGACTTGCAAGATGTTGATTTTCACATACCTGTCCTACCGGCCCACTGGTGTTTCCTGCCACAAGCACTTACAGTTCTCTGTGCTCCCTTTCGCCCTTAACAGCGCCTCTCAGATGTTCACAAAGGTGATGGCAGTTTCACAGCCTATCTGTGGGGTCAGTGGTTCCAGTCTTCCCCTACCTTGATGACTGGCTGTTGGAGACGGGCCTGCCCCGGGCAGTTGTCTCCCACCTGCACACCACAGTAGACCTACTGCATTTGCAGGGGTTCACTTGGAACATGCCAAATTCACATCTGACTACCTCTCAGGCATTCCCTTTCATTGGAGCTATTCTTGACACGTGCAATATTGAGCCTGTGCTTCAGAGTGGCAAGTCCAGCATGTTCAGGCTATTATTCTGATGTTTCAGACTGTATCCTGGATTTTATTGACTGTGAAGCTGCTGGGCCTCATGGCCTCCTGCATCTTGCTGGCATATGTGGGCTCTGTAGTGACACCTGAAGTCCCAGTGGGTGCAATAGAAGAGGAATCGCTCTGACCTGGTCCAGAAATCAGAGAGAACTGCAAAAGATCTGCAGTGGTGGCTGACAAACCATTATTGGGTCATTGCCAACTCCCTCTCCCTTCCCCACCCAGTGATGTTGTGACAGATGTGTCATTCCTGGGTTGGGATGGCCATCTAGGAGAGGTGGAGAGCGGAGGGCTCTGGTGTCCGGCCAAGCTTCAGCTCCACATCAACCTGTTTGAGTTAAGAGTGATTCGCCTGACATTGAAAGCCTTTCTTCCTTCAGTCAAGGGAAGGCTTTTTCAGGTGCGCACAGACACCACCACCACCATGTGCTATTGCAACAAGAAGCATGGGTGGGGTTTTGGACCCTGTGTCAAGTGCTTTGTGCCATCGGTCCTACGATCAGGCTGCCCTTTTGGGAGGGTCTTCTGTCACAGCAAAAGGGCAGGGGCCTGCACCTGAACCTGGGCATGCTTCACCTTCTTGCATGGAGATTGAGCTGCTGCAACTGGCAGTCTTTGACCTCCTTGTAGAAGTCTACAATGTAATTCTGGCAGCCAGGTGTCTCTGTACCAAGCCAGCATACGCCTGCTGATGGTGCCAGTTCATGACTTGGTATACTACCAAAAAATATTGATTACCTCTCTGCGCCTTCATCCAAGATGGTGTTATTTGTTCTATTGCTAGGCTAACAAGGCTTTGCTTTGGGCACAGTTATAGGGTTCTCTTTCAGCCAAATCTGCATTCTTGCGGTTGCCGGATCAGCCCTCCCTGTTCAAATCACCTGTTGTGACTTGTTTCCTAAAAGGACTCCAACACCTGTTTCCTTCAAAACCCTTCCGCATGCCCCAGTGGGACCTGAACTTAGTTTTGAAATTTTTGATGTGCACACCCTTTGAGTATATGCACAGCTGCCCTCTGCAACTTTTGACAATCATAACAGCCTTTCTATTGACTATTGCATCAGACAGAAGGGTTAATGAGCTGAGTGAGTTAGCAAGCATTCTCTGTGCGCCATCTTTAAACTAACTTTCTTCCAGCTAAACTGATTCTAAAAAGGCATGCCTTGTTTCTGCTGAAAGTGGTGACACCTTCCACACCGGCCAGACCCTCTGATTAGAAAACTACTTTGCTTTGTCTCATCCTTCCAAAGGTGAGAAAAGACTCCATCGTCTGGATCCAAAAAGAACGTCATACATTGATCAAACCGTAGAACACCGGATGGACAATCAACTCTACCGAATAAGGTGTTACCAAATGTAAGTAACTTGTTCTTCAGGGCAGGTGAAAATATGTTGTTAGTAATACATGCAATTATTGATATGATATATTCTAGGGTGGGAGGTCGATGGAGAAAGAAAAGGCAAGAAAAAAAACATGATCCTCACAGACCAGGGGAAAAACTGCTCTGAATGTATCGGAGTGCACACTTAGCTTTGCTCAATAGACATGAAAACAGCAACCCTGCAACTCAGTCAGTGCCACCAGATGTGAATTGAGACAAACATACCCTACTGCAAGCCACATCAGACTGATCAGTGCCCTGAAAACAAACATTTCTGTCATCCAGCCAGAGCTGAGAGTAATCGCTCAGATTTGACTCAGTTCTGTCTCAGATTAATACTCCTGTGGCCGACTGTAAGCAATATAGGCTTCATAATACACTGTTCTAAGTGGCTCTTTTATTTGAAGTATGGATTGATCCTTTAACTGCCTAGCTTATAATCCAATCCAATACTATCGTCAGTCTGTGGAATCTCACCACCCCTCCCACCATCTGGATAAGATTGGTAGGACTTACTGCTCATTGATGACCACTTGATAACTCTACCATCCCTGCATGATCCAGCAATTACAAACTACAACTGTTCCTGAATATCATCTAATGTCATTAATATAAAGAATGACCATAATACTATCTTATCATGGCAGAACTCTGACCCTTTCCCCTTCCACACTTGTCTGCTTGGTTCCATAAATCTTATAATGAACAACCCTATGCAGTGAGTATCAGTATGGTTTATAACATGCAACAATACCTTAAAGAGACCTGCAAAGCCGATCAAGACTGCCAGGATAATACTAACACTACACAGTATTTCTATTGCACATCTTCATCCATCACATGGCTATGTGCTGCTTGCGATAGTATTATACCACACCTATGTAGCCATCACACACTATATGTAAAGAGTTACCATACATGATTGAACAAGTACAACAAACTTAAAACCACACATCCTACAGTGCATAGCTGCACCACTCAAAAGTGCTATACAAATATTACCACACAATTCTGAGAGGGGTTAGACTTTTACCTCCATCCTCATTTTATTGCTCAGAGTTTAGAATAAGGTGTTATGATTGACTGTCAAATGCCACTGATCAAGTGAAATGTCAAGACATAAAACCCTGTCATCGAGCATGTGCACACAGCGCAATCTGTGATTTGCAGAACGGCTGTTGCAGTACTATAACCTGCTCTGAATTCCGACTGAAAGTTGTCAAGGAGGTAATTATTACTGAAGTATTCTTTGTATTGTTCATACAACATTTGAGAAGTTCAGTGAGATCTGAAATTGGGTACCAGTTATTAAAATCATCTGAGTATTTTGTATTCTTTTACGGTTAGAGACTTTGCCTTCTTACGGGAAAAAAAGCCTTGAGTAAAAGATGTTGATTAAATAATTTCCAAATGTGAAATAGTGAAATTATTAGATACTTTGAGATTGGAGATGGAAATGTCAAGTCGGCAAAATCTTTTAAAATTGGACCACTTGTTCAGATATTTTTTGGGCACTGTGGGAGTTGGTGGATTATTGGTGGCAAAAATAGAGCAAGACTTCAGAGGTTAAGACTTTCTAAGTAATGTACCAACTATTTGAAAATTTGCTCCTTGACATTTCAGGGCTAGCTGTTGCTAGAGTTTATGTTGCCTAAGCTTTGAGGACCTAGCTACAAATTGTGATTTACACAATTACACATGTGAGAGCTTGAATACATAATTTTATCTCCCTGTACTTCTGTTTTTTCTCGCCTGCTAAGTGAGGGGCAATTCAACAGCCCATGAGTATTCTGTTCCCTTTACTATATCAACCAATTACAAGATCACCTGGATATTTTACCTGCTTTGAACGTCCACCTGTTAGCAAAAGTTGAAATGTCTTGATGAAAATATCTGGAGCTGCAACTCTGCGATTGTGGAGCTCATAATTCCAGAAGAATTCCCACTACCTCCTGTCACCTGATACCTTAGGAATTACAGGCCACTCAGAATGAGTGCCATACAGATTAATTTGTAGTTGAAGGCTTATCCGACACTGCCTTGTAGTCTTCATGTCTGAGACTAATTTAGAGTATATCTGTATCAATGTGTTAAGACTACATATGGGTAATGGAAACTACCTGAAAGTAGTCTGAGAACTGCCATACCTTCCCTTGTCCTAGACCATTATGCATAAACCGAAGTAACCCTAGTTAACTGGCTCCCATTAAGAAATAGCTGATCCAGAAGTTGTGGACTGCCACCTTTTTAATCCACACCTGAACACATTTTTTGTTTTTATTGAGCGGGATCTTTTGGGAGCTACGTTCCCATGCTTTTTGTAATTTTACCAAAACACTTCCCACACTTTTTGTTAAAAACAACCAAGGGAAAGATGGGTCTCCTATCTTGTGAAGCAAAGAGATTTGGCAGCCAGCTAAAGCAGAAACAGGGCTTCTCTAAAGGCTGTCTGCTAGCTGAAAGGAATATAAATGTGTGCAGTTGAGATCAGAAAAGCTAAAGGCTGCCTGGGAGCCAGTACAGGCTTTAATTGATTATCATTTTAATCTTTTTGGTGCCAAAACCTTTTATTTTGAATAGGCACTGTAAGGATGTTACCAGTTCTGAAATGTATCTTTATAAAGAAAACCTATTAAAGAGAATTGCACTAGGTAATGTGTGATTGATATTACTAACAAGCATTCAATCAAATCAATCAAGCAGAATTTGTAAAGCTCAACTAATCTCCCAGTAGTTTTTCCAGGTGTTGCTTGAATGTGAATTTACCTTGAAAAAAACAAACAAAAGACAAGTGTTATTTGGCAAAACAGAAACATCTGGTGCAACTAAACACTACGGCTGGGAGAACAGTTATAGAAATGGGGTATGATGACTATCTCAAAGTACAGTTGATCTGAGCGGTGTTATGTAACATTTCTCTTGGCACCATAAAACAATTTGAACATTCCTTTTTAGGTAAGGAATGTGGGCCGCTATATTGGAGACATAAATAATGTCCTGATAAGAAATACAGGTGGGCCTCGACCTTGCGTGGACACAGTGAGTGCCAGTGGGTAAAGTGTCCAGATGTCCCGCCTGAGGGGCGCGTGATCTCTGCGTGTTACTGTGTGCGCTGTGTTCTGATTGGCTGAGTATTCCTAACTTCATGTGGCATCTGACTTTATGGTATTTTTGGAATGTTCGCACCCCTTCAGCCATATGTGCTTTATTGAGGCCAATCTCCTGGGACCATTGTGGTGTCGCTGCTTGTATCTGTGGGATTTGGTCTGAGTTTCTTGTTCACACATTTATCTGCCAGCTTTGTGTTGCCCCGTCAATCAGTAACCTCAGGCCTAGGTTTCAGAACCTGCCTGACTGTTTATTTCGGAGTCTGGCTTGATGGAGAGTTCATGACGGGTGAATTCAATAAAAGTGATGCAATTTTGTTTTTATATGTGAAGATATAATTTTGCCCATCGACATTGACATTTTCGGTATTAACGTTGCCCCCTCTAGTTAAATTTTCAACTACACTATCTAAACCAACATTCACATTATTGGCGGCTTGTTGTTCTTTATTCTTGACTATTACTGTTTCCCTAGTCACTTGTATTCTACCCATTTTGAGGACTACATTTTTACAGCAGGAGACCCCCAGGTGCAGAAAACCACACAAAACATTAATGATACGAAAATTGGCAATGTTGACATGCACAGTCCGGTCAGCTGCGGAGGGAGCCAGGAAAATCAGTTTGTGAGTCACTCATGCTCAGGGGCACCCTCCCCCCTCACATATGTCTCTTTGTAAATGGTGCAGTGCTAAGATGGCAAGAGTCAGAGTCCTGTTGTCCATGTCATTCCCTGGTATAAACGTGCAGCAGGATGCATTGATCTTGGTACACACCCCTCCCTCCATTGCGGTCATTAAGTCCAACACACATCAATGTTGCATCACCATGATGTGGATGGCTCTCAATTTGCTTAATGCGGTTCATCATCTTAAGCTATTCCGACCTGGTTATTTGTAACCAGCGTACATTCGTTTTCATCTGCATGGTTATGAAGCGTATGGAGCCTCCACTGAAAATTTGTGCATAAGAGAACGGTCTGAATTCTTCTGAAATGTCCTTGTACTGAGCTCAGCCAAAGTAATCGGCAGTTCATTTTTTCTCAAGCCTGGTGCAACAGAGTTGTCTTCTTCTTCAGTGGGTGTTGGTACAACTCTTACAGATCTTCCATGGCAATGAGCTGGGTCGGGTGTGTATAGTGACGAGGGAGCAGAGGCCATGCCATCTGGGGGATAAGATGAGTGTAGGCAAACTCTGCTGCATTGCTAGTAAGTATCCATCAACATGGAGGTGCCCTATTGCATGTCCGCAATGTGTAGGATTGTGTCACAGTTTTTATTTGTTCCCAGTGGATTTGTTCCTTTACCACTGAAACTCAAGTGATGCAGTGCAACTTTCCGTACAGTGGGTTATCTATGCTGTTTTTTCAACCCTCCCCTGCGGAACTCATTTCCCTTCGTATCATCAAGGTGGATGGCCCTATGGTGAAACTTCATGTCTAGGGTCCATTTGGTATTATAGAAGACAGCCCCAAGTATGCTAAGAGCCACCCTAGGACCACAAATCGAAGCAGGAGCGCATGTGTTTGTGCATTGGTGTGGTGTTTTTGCTACCTCACAGTCTCTTTTCTTGAAAGTCTTGGGCCAAACAGTATCCTTCCCTATGGTGCCCCTCCTGCGCATTCTATCTAGATTGAATATCGCTAGGCTTAGTGAGAAGGTACAGTGCTGTCGGATTGGTCTTGTATTGGGTCAGATTCACCACTACTCTATGGTGTTCTACTCTAGTGGGTTATATCTTGGCCCTAATCCTCCATAGGTATAGGTGGAGAAGGCATTTTACTTTTCAGGGGCTACCTCTTGAGACAAGTAAAGCCTGTCTGCGACTACTGCATGTGGTATCAGCAAACAGACGCTGCATGACCTGGATGATGTCTTGGAACCAACAGTGGTCATGTGCTGATACCATGTGTTGTGTAAGAGGGCGCTGTGTAGAGTGTGTGGCCTGCTAGTATGGGTGCGGTGTAATTATAGGTGACATGGGAGAGCTCTCTACGCAAGCGCTGTGACAATTTCTGGATGGGCTCCATTTGACTTTGGCAATAAATGGGTGCTGCAGCACCCAGAGTAAACAGAGTGTATTCAAATGTGCAACAGTACTTATGGAGCATTGCCTGTCTTGGGATGAATTCCAAGGTTAGGGGGGGGGTCTCTTGATTTTGACAGTTCATAAGGTTTGTGGAGCGGCTCATGGGGGTTGGGTTTGCAGAGGAAGGTTTCATCCGCACATCAGAAAGGTGGACCCACTCATCCTTCCCCTCCAGCTTGACGGTGGTAGTTCTTGCAAAGATCACTCTGTAGGGTCCTTTAAAATTGACTTGCTTCCATTTCCTTACAAGAAATGTAGATTTCTTCCAGAGTTTAGGTGTTTGATATGGTTGCTTGATGGTGATGAACTTGGAGTTTCGATGGTTGACCCATTTAGATAGGAACTTATAGGTTTTGGTTAGATCAGGGAGATACACATGTAATTCGTCCCCTAGTGCTTGAGAGCTACCCTCAGTGCTTAATTTGGTCTGTGTCTTTGAGATGGTGTTCTCATCATTCTACCAGTTGCAGTCTGGTGTGGTGTGAGATGGTGATCGCTGCTGGACATGTTCCTTATTATAAACAAGGCTAGGGGCAGAAATTGGAGCCACTTCTTGTTAAGGCTGGCACAGATTTTCCTTATTTTATTTTTTAACAGGCCGTTGAGTCTCTCAATAACGCCTTTGCTTTGGGGGTGATACACTGAGGCCAGTTTATGTGTTATTCCTAAAAGGGTGCAGATGTTATTGAACATGGAGTTGACAAAGTGTTTTCCGTTAACTGACCGGATGATGTCTGATACCCTCCTTCCACTACCTGGGTATTACTTCTCTCACAAGGAATGTTTCCGCTACCTTGGCGTTGCAGTGCACACATGGACCAGCTTCAGTCCAGCTAGAGTATGGGCATACTACAAACATCAGGTATTGATAGTTAGCATATGGATCAATCATGTCAATAAAGTTGATGTCCAACGCCCTGACGATGTTGGCCAGTGAGGTCATGTAAACGTTAAAGAAAGTAGGGCTGAGGGATGAACCCTGTGGAACTCCGCAGACAATATTCTTGGGTTTGGAGGGAAAAGGTGGCAGACTGACCATGTGGATTCTTCCGGTGAGGAATGATATGATTCATCTGAGCGCATATCTATGCATACTGATGTTGTAGAGTCTTGTGTGCGTGTAGTTGGAAACAGTGTCGACAGCTGCTGAGAGGTCAAGGAGGTTTAGTGCTACTGTTTCTTCTTGGTTAGGGAGGGTCTGGATGTTGTCTTTGGCTGCGATCCGGGTGGGCTTGGTGCTGTGGTTGCTGTGCAGTCCTGATTGGGATGCATCAAGTAGCTGGTTCTGCTCCAGGTAGATCGTGCGTTGCCTGTTGATGTGTTTTTCAAGCACTTTGACTGGGAATGGGAGCAAGGAGATAGGCCGGTAGTTTTCGAGTTCATTGGGGTCTGCAGAGGAATTTTTGAGGAGCTATCTGACTTCTTCATGTTTCCAGGCAACGGGAAAGTTTGTGGTGGTGACTGATGTGTTGAGCAGGACTGTAAGTTCATGGCTGATCCTTTGGTTTCTGAGGTTGAAGATGTGGTTCAGGCATGGGTCTGTTTGCGCTCCTGAGGGGTTGGGCTTCATGATTGAGGTGGTGTCTTTGTTGGACTGCTGGTTCCAGGCAGTCAGTTGGTGGTTAATGTGGGTTGAGGAGAGGGCGTATTGGTTGAGGATGTCTGTGGGTGTGGGCTGGGGTTCAAAGTTTCTATATATTGGTATATTGTTGTGATCTTACTGTGGAACAAGTCACCGAGCGTGTTGAAGATATCTGGAGAGGATGTGATGTATTTTTTTTCTGGCAACTGGGTTGGAAAACCCCTTAAAGATGATGGAAAGCTCCTCGTTGTTGATGTTTTCGAAGCAAGTGGCTAAGACTGTTTTCTTAGTTGTCTTCAGCAAGTGGTGGTAGAGGTTGAGGGAGGTCTTGAACACTGCTCTGTCGAGATATCCATGCTGCTGCGTTATCTTCTTGTTTCACTTTTCTGAGTTCTTGGGTGTACAAGATAGCCTTCCTGGAGGATCCACTGTGCTTGTAGCTTTTGATGTGGACGGTGCTGTTGGAGCAGTTGGTTTATCCAGGCGTTGAAGTTCTTGATTCCTTGATTCCTTGTTCCAGTGGCTGGTTTGGAGGTGTTGAGGGCGTTCATCCAGCAGGTCTTTGACATTTTGCTCCAGCTGTGTGTGTGGGCGGGGGCGCCTATGTACAGCTTGAAGTTTAGGAATTCAATGAGGGTGGTGGTGTTGTTGGGGGTGGTGGGGCATTGTATGGTCTCCTTGTGGATAATGGCGGTTCCTCCTTCTGGCCTGTTGGTGCGGTCTTGGTGAGTGATTTTGTAACTGTCAGGAGCTTCTGTGGTAATGTCAGAGGCGGATGCAGTGTTGAGCCAGGTCTCGGTGAAGAAGACCGTGTTGGATGTGAGGGTGGTGATGAGGTTTCATACCTCGATGGAGTGTTTGCATAGGGAGCCCGTGTGGAGGTGTAGGCAGTGGAGTTTGTGGTTCGTTTCTGTTGTGGTATGTCAAGAGGTCGGTGGGCTGCTCTTCGGCATGGCAATGTTCTGTGATGTGATGGTGGGTTTGCTGGTGCAGGAGAATTTGAAGTTGGCATAGGCAAATGTTCCTACCATAGAGTACGGTGCTGCCTGGCAGCAGTGTTCGCTCGGCCGGCCGGTGTTCAGGCCACTGAGGAAGGTGGGTCTGTAAGTGCCTGTGAGCCTGGGACCAAGGGTCTTGGTGCTGGTGCAGCCCAGGTGCAGTGAGGCTTGCCTTGGGTGCACCAGCAGAGCAGCCTATTGTGCGTGGCTGCTCTGCGGCCTCCATCAAGTAGGTTCTGGAAGGAGGGGGGTGCTGGAAGGAGGGGGACGGTGGGAGGCGGGAAACGGGTGGCTGAAGCATGGGAGTAGAGCATCAGGGGAAAAAGGCAGGAAGCAAATGAACAAGCATTGGCCTGTCTAATAGGTGCCACATTTGTAACCTATTGGCTTTGGTATTTGCTTTTGGCATTTGCTCTTGGTTGGACCGTACACAAAAATCTTCGCTAAACAGTACAACAACTGGCTCCAACGTTATTACAAAATTAGTGATGATACAGCTGTGCCATCAGTTGGACCCTGTTAACAGTTTGTGTTTGGTACCCAGACATAGAACCTTAACGAACCGTGGTAATATATTTGATGTACTAGGGTGAAATGCTTCTGGACGTTATATACATACTTTTTAATTTTGTAGAGACCTGTATCATATTTTTACATGTTTGTTGCATGATTTAGATGCCAAAAAATTTCAAAGCTAGGCTTGTGCACGGGCTCTTAAGAGCCAAGCCAAACCCTTGCCTTGGCTCCTGTTGGCTCATCCATCTTTAGTGTGTAAACCAGTTGTGAACAAGACCACACACTGCAGCTGTTCCCCTCCCCACCAGTGCCCCCCCACTCACAGCACTTGAAAGATATTGTGTCTCTTGCAGCTCGAAACAGGTTGCTGGTGTCCATGGCCTGAGGGTTGGGTCTCCGCTGAGGGGTGATGTAGCCGCATCAAACCAGTGGTCTGGTGTAGGGCAGAGGAGCTGGCAGGATGCCACTGACAAAGTTTAGGAGGGAGGCAGTGACCCATTAACAGCTTCAGCTGTTCCAGAAACCCTGCACAAAATGGAGACTAGCTGTAGAGGGCTCCCGAATGGAGATCATAGAGTTAAGGATAGTCTAGCACCCGTGGCCAGAGAGAGGTAAGGTCCAACCTTGCCACTCTATTGGTGAAGATGAAAAACCATTGAGTGGCAGGAATGTCTAGCAGATAGGTCATAAAGTATCAGAACATTATGAGTGGACGCGACTTGGGAGAAGCTGACACAGCACTCCTTTTTTTTTTTTTTCGTGTGTGATCGGCTGCTGGCACAAAGCAAATAAAAAGTGGGATAGGATGATAAAAAAGAAGAACGTTGGGTGAAAGCCTTTTGTTACGAAAGCACGCAGGTTTACTGAAAATCATGCTCCAAAGCTGACCAAGCACCCAGATTGTAACACAAGCAGTAAAGAAGTAATAAATTAGTTCCCAAAATTAACAGGTAACCAATCAAAATGAAAGGCTACAGTACTTGCCCAGTGCTCTGTGGGATGAGACAAAAGGAAGGGGCAAAGAGGAAGGATTACCCATTAGCAAGCAAGAATTTTTAAAGGACACTGACATCGACAAATAAAAAAAAGCAGTAGGCGAAGCTGAACCACACAAGCATATACAACAGGTTCCCTAAGCAACAGCGCAAGTTTGGTCTAGGCTCGACCTACAAATGAAGTCAGCAATGGAAAAAGATACTAGAAAGGTAATAGAAATGGGGCAACAATAGCAAAAGACACTAGAAAGACAATACATATGGGGGAAACAATGGAAAAGGAGCTAGAAGGCAATAGAAAACGGAGGCAACAATGGAAGAAGACACTGGGAAGGCAGTAGAAAAACAGAAAAGTAGAAATGCCAAGGCAATAGAAAAAAGATATAGAAACAGTAGAAAGGTGACGGCAAAACCAATGGAGCACGAGGGACAGCTGGGTCTGGACCTGCTAAATGGGCTTGTGCTGCCAACATTGGTAAAGCCAATAGGTCTGGCACTAGCTGCCAGCTTTTGCCTGTCAGTGCTTGTTTTGTTTTGAGTTTTTTGTAAAATCTTATTGTTAGGGAAGCTGTCTGGTCCTTGTCTGTGCAAATTGACAAAACATTGGCTGAAAGAAAAAACATTTTTTGGGGGCTGCTATTGTAGCCTATGGCACTAAAGGGAACTGTCTTGTGTACTGATGTGCTCCTGGTGAAAGGGAAGACTGCTGTCACTCACAGTGGAGCTAGGCAATAGCTGTAGGGAGTGAGCCATTATCCAGGGCTGTTTACTGTAGTGAGGAGCATAATTAAAATGTGAGCAACCAAAAGATGGAGGGGACTGGCTGAAAGCCCGTATAAGTAAGTGTATTATGCATGCATTTTAGTCAAAGCAAAAGGTCTTGGCTAATGCCAGTCATATAAATGTAACTTTTGAAAACACTACAAGCACTTAAACAAGGAATCTTTTTCCACATTTTGCAGCAGCATATCATATATTGTGTTTAATATATTTTTAAGTTGAGTGTAAGCGTACGGCCGCTTGTATACTTAAGTATGCTGCTTGTGGGCTTAAAGCAATTTCATTTATTTGTTTCAGTGTCCTTTAAAAATCCTTGCTTGCTAGTGGTCAGTTCTGCAACTGTATAATTCCACTTTGGTTCTTTATCGCTTGATTTGACGGACTACTTTATAATTTCTTTGTTGCTCCTGTTACACTATGGGTCAGCTGCACCGAGTGCACCTACCAGAAAGACCTATAGTTTAGAATGACATACATTTTAGAAATTGGTATCTCATTCCTTTCGAACTTTAAAAAAATCAATAGCGCTTTACTTGACCTATTGAAGTCCACAATTTGCCATTTCAGGCTGTGCTTGTGACTCAGTGTTGAATGCTGTGAATGCCATATTGGTTATCTTAACGCAACATAATTTCCATCCACTAGGTGACAGCGCTGTAGCCCTGCGAACTGTGTGATGTTCTGCATTAGGATTGCAGTGTCTCCTTTGTTCTCTTAACCCCAACACTAAAGGTTAAAGTCTATTTGCAGCACTTAACTCTACCAAGTGAGCACCACCAATAAGGTGATTCATCCTGCGTCTTGAGATCCGACGCTATATTAGGTATGTTATTTCTGGCCCTGCAGAGCAGTCTGAGAAGTGCAAGAGATGGTGGTGGAGGGAACTTCTGAGCCCAGCTCTGAGGTGGCGGTGCTTTTGCTACTTTCTGCCTTGCATGCCTTGTTCGATTCGAAGGAGCTGGCTCTCCTGCTTAGTTCTGTCATTGAGAGGTGAGAAATATCACAACACCTGTCTTTACCTAGCTAGTGACTCACATGACAGTGGACCACCTCTCCCATCGTGCTTTGGGCTGGAAAGTGTTGCTCAGTTTTCAGTGAGAGGCATTAAACGTTGTGATGTCAGGAGAGATGTTCGTAGCTTCAAATCTTACTAATGATTACAATGATGTTCATTCTAATCACTGTATTTCCTACCAAGTTATACAAACATCATAATCATGAGTCAGCCATTGCTTAAATTAAGTATAGAGTGCACACACACAGCCACATAGCAGATCAAAACACACTTAAAAGAAACTCACCTAGTGTTATATATGTCAGTTGTATATTTTGACTACTGTATAGTTAGTTCTTTTCTGATGGATACATCTACCTCTGGATTTCTCACCTTTTGAATATCCCAGTGCGCAGCATTCAACTGAAACTTTTCCCTAGCTCTCCACGTTGACGAGGACGTCATAATAAACAGCTCCACACGCAACTCCATCTGACGTCATCGGATCCATAAGACGTCCTTGCCAGCATGATGACGTGAGTTCCCTTTTTTCTGTGCATTTAACGCATAATGTTTTTTCTTGGCTCTCCGTTGGTGATACAGTGTATCGAAAAGGAAAGTTGTTTTTTGTCCTGATTCAGACAATGTGCCCTCTGAATAAATCAGGTTTCAAGCCATGTAGAAAGTTTAGGGGGTCAAATGTCTGTGACTGACCTGCATGTGGTCTGTTTGTGGTGCTTGTGTTCAGACCACCACGTCAGGGAGTGTTCGGCATGTCAGAGAATGAACCCCAAAGCTTTAAAGGAGAGGGAAGCAAAGCTGTTTCTTGCGAAAGCAAAGAAGAAAGAAAAACGTAGTAATTGGAGGTCTCACTCTCACTCTGAGCCACCATCACATTGCTCGTCGAGGTCATCCAGGAAGGAGCACAAGAAATGATGGCGCCGGTCCTAAGGGATGTGACTCCACAGCTTCGTATGCCTTCTCTGAAGTCACCCAAAGTGACCCGATGACGTCGCTAGTGGAGATTCAGGGTTTGCCGGTGGTGCCTCTACCATTTTCTCTGGTGACTCCCCCGGATCTGGAGCAGGAAGAGATTCAACCGGCGTCTGGCCCTTTGTAGCCTCCTCAACAGGAGAATGAGTTTCCGAGCTTTCCTGCTCTGGGGCAGATCTGTCCCATTTTCTTAATGCCATGTATGGCAATTTCACTAGGGCCATGACTCCCTCAGGTGCGCCAGCTGGCCCCAGGGGTCTAATGTCCTTTTCATTGGGAGGATTCCTGGTGCTCCGTTATTGCCCTTCTTGCCCATGGACCAGTTGCCCTGCCTTTCGGCACCAGTGGCGCCTGTACCGATGTCGGAGAGGTCTCAGCCGACCTCACGTTACTCTTTAGTACAGTCTGGATCTCCAGTACTTAGGTCACCACCTCTGGTTCCGGCAATACCATCATCCTGTGCTCTTCTGATGCAGGTGCCGGAGTTGAGACCAAGATCCAGAAGAGAAGCTTTGAGGCGGCTGAAGGAGGAGCAATATCTAGCCTCACATCAAGGTCGGGACATCGAGGAAGATGAGATGAACTCCCCATATCAGGACTTTGAGGGGATTGAAGTGGCTAGTGGTCTGGATACTTCCCTGGAGTGGGAGTTGTTGTCCTCAAAGGGTTTGCCTTCACATGAAGAGATCTCATCACCATACAGTTGTACGGATGGCGCCTGATATGTTGGACTTGTCTCTCCTCACAGCTGAGATGAGGTCCAATTTGTTAACACTGGTCCTTCATTCTTCAGAACCCTTGCTGCCATTTAACAAGGCATTAACAGAACCGGTTGAGGAGATTTGTCAGAAGCCTGTGTCTACTCCAGCAGTGTCAAGGGCAATAGCTAGGAGATATAAGACTGCTCCAGGAAATCCTGCATTCCAGAGTCAGCCTCCAACACCAGAGAGTCTGGTGGTAGTGGTTTAGGCTTCTTGCTCTTCCAGGTCTGCTTCTGGATCCCCGTCCTTAAGCCCCTGGGGCAAGGGAATCAAAACAGATGGAACTGACTGCTAAGAAGGTCTTGTCCTCTGGTAGCATGGCATTAAATTAGGTAATTGTCACATTTTTGATGGGTCGGGGTGTGTGTGTTTGTGTGTGTATGTATGTGTGTGTATATATATATATATATATATATATGTGTGTGTGTGTGTATATATGTATATATATATGTATATATATGTTTATATATGTATATATATATATATATATATATATATATAATGGACTCAGCTAGATGGGTTCTTTCTAAGTTACCAGAGTAATTACAAGGGCTTTTTCCAGAGCTTTTGAGTGATAGCCATGTTGCAGCAAAGCTGGTCATACAGTCTGGAGTGGATACTGCAGACTGTCTGGCCAGGGCAATGGGGACCTCAGTTGCCACCAGGAGACATGCATGGTTGAGGGGTTCGAGTGTCTCCACTGATGTACCTTTCAAAGGGTCAAGAATATTTGGACCTAAGGCAGAGTTGACTCTTGAACTGTTTAAGGAAAGCAAGACAAGGGCTAAAACGCTGGGCTTACAGTCTCTCTCTTCAGCCTACAGACCGTTGTACAGGTTCAGAGGATTTAGCCATGCATACTCCTTTTGAGGGAGGCAGCAGCAGCAACAGCAGCCAGCCATTCCCCTGTATAGGTCCTACAGAGGGCTTGGCAGGTCATGACAGAGAGGTTCTGTCCACCAGCCTCCCTCCTCCTCTTTCTCTTCTGCCTCCCTGGCCACTGGTGCAGGAAAGTGACATCTTGCAGCACGCTTTGCCTGTGCGAGGGCGGCAAATTCATTTTCAACAGTGTTGAAAGGCCATAACATGGGACAATTGGGTTTTGAGCATTGTAGAAAATGGTTATGCCCTACCCTTCCAAGAGTTTCCCCCTCACTTTCCACCCCACCCCAGCACAGCTATTGTTCACAAGAACATCATCTATTGCTTCTGCAGGAAGTACAAACACAACTTTTGAAGGGAGCAGGAAAGGGGTCAGGGATGTTATTTGAGATATTCCTTGATTCCCAAAAAGGACAGGCGTTTATGCCCAATCCTGGTTCTAAGGATTTTGAATTTATTCCTTGAGTAGGAAAAATTAAAAATGCTGACCTGGGCTCAGGTTCTTCTTGCGGTGGACAAAGAAGACAGGATGATTTCCATTGATTTGCATGATGCGTATTTTCACATCCCCATTCTGCAGTCACATCGGATGTATCTCTGGTTCATGGTAGGGACGCAGCAATACCAATTTGTGGTCCTTACATTTTATCGTACTGCCACACCTCGAGTCTTCACAAAGGTGATGGTGGGGGTTGCAGCGCATCTCAGAAGGTGGGGAATATTAGTATTCCCTTATCTGGACAATTAGTTAATCAAAGCCAACTCTCCAGAGTTGGTGCTGCACCATTTACAGGTGACAACACAGTTGTTCAATCTGGGCTCTTTGTTAAATGTGCCCAAGTCTCACCTGGAGCCCATGCGTCACCTCCTGTTTATAAAGAAAGTACTGGACACAACAGTGAATCGTGGCTACCCTCCTCCTCAGAGGATTCAAGACATTCAGGCTATGTTTCTGATGTTTCAGGATGGAGTGGTTGCTCGAGTCCTAAAGGTTCTACACCTGCTCGGTCTCTTCGCTTCCTTTGGTCACTCATGCACTTTGGCACATGAGGGCTCTCCAGGGGTGCCTTCACAAGCAACGGTTTCAACACAACAGAGTTCTCAAGGAGTCAATATGGATCTTCAGGGACACTGCAATGGATCTTCAGTGGTGGAGTGTAGACGGCACCCTGACACTACTGAAACTGTTTTGCCCACCACCTCCATTGACCACAGTGATAACAGATGTTTCAACTGTATGCTGGGGACCACAAGTGGGGGATCTGGAGATCAAGGGACTTTGGTCTCCAGAAGAACAGATGTTTCACATCAGTCTGTTGGCATTGTGGGCAATACGTCTGGCTCCCAAGGCCCTCATCTCTCCCATTCATGGTTAGTCGGTACAAGTCTACAAGTCTTGACAGACATCACTACAGTGATGTCATACATCAACAAACAAGGAGGAGTAGGGTCATATTTTCTCTGCAGAGAGCCTCTATGACTCTTGTCCTGGGCTCAGGACCATCATATTTGCATAGTAGCAAACCATTGTGCTGGAGTTCTCAATGAACGTGCGGACAGTCTGAGCTGGCACTTTTCAGCTGACCACAAGTGGCGACTCCTTCCGAGGTTGTTCTTCATGTCTTCCACTTATGGGGGACGCCTCAGAGAGACCTGTTTGCCGCTCACAAGACCGTGCACTGCCTGTTGTTCTGCAGCCTCCAGTATCCGATGCACGGAGTGCTGGGGGATGTGTTTCTGTTAGACTGGAGGAGCCCCCCCTATATCCTTGTTTCCTCGGGTTCTGAGGAAGATTCGCCAAGACCGGGCCCAAGTCCTGTTAATAGCCCTGAATTGGCCAAAAAGAGTGTGTTACACAGATCTCGTCAGCTCTCACTATGACCTTCACTCCATCTCCCTCACAGGGCAGCCCTCCTCTCGAAGTCGCAAGGATGGGTTCTACACCCCCACCTCCAGAGCCTGCACCTACATGCCTGGAGAATGAATGGGGCAACATGAATTCCTTTTCTCTTCTGCTGATGTTGTGGGTGTTATTCTGTCAGCCATGCGACACTCCACCAAAACCGTCTGTGCTGGTAGATGGGCCAAGTTTGTCAAATGGTGTGAAGAACAACATCTTGATCCTTTAAAGGCCCACTTATCCAATGTTTTTAATTTGCTCTTTCTTTAGCACAGCGAAGTTGTACATTTGTGACAGTGGAGGGCTCTTTGTCTGCACTGTCGGCATTTAATATTTGTCTGACCAACCCTCTTTGTTTAAGTCCCATATAGTTTTAGGGTTTCTTAAGGGTTTGGCTAATATGTATCCCCCCACTCCGTTCATTATGCCTTGGTGGAACTTAAATTTGGTTTTAATGTACCTGATGGGTACATCGTTTGAGCCTTTACATAGATGCCCATTGAGGCTCCTTACGTTAAAGACTGTTTTTCTAGCGGAGATCACTTTGGCTAGACATGTTAGCTGGCTGCCAGCTCTGACTGTTAAACCCCCATTTACCACTTTGCATGCCAACAAGGTGGCTCTGAGAACCAGGGCAGCTTTCCTGCCAAAGGTAGGGACTCTTTTTCATTTAGGGCAGTCCATCACCCTTACGACCTTTTATCCTCCTCCCCATCCCTCTAAGGAGGAGGAGAGGCAGTATCGCCTGGTTCCAAAGAGAGCATTGAGCTTCTACATGGACAGGATGAGCGAATTTAGAACGGGTGATCAGCTGTTCATGGCTATGTACGCAAGATGAAGGTCAAAGCTGTCCACAAAAGAACATCGTTAATGTGGGTCATCCTTTGCATCAAAATAAGTTATGCTTTGGCAAAGAAATAACCTCCCGAAGGTATAAGAGCTCTTTTGACCAGAGCTTAGGCTGCTACATCGGCCTTGGCTGAAGGTGTTCCTGTTGCTGATATTTGTAAGGCAGCAACTTGGGCTTCCCTCTACACTTTCGCAAAGCATTACTGCTTTGACTCAGAAGTGAGGAAGGAAGGTAATTTTGCCCATTCTGTTTAGCAGGACTTCTTGGTATAGGCTGACAGGCACCCACCTCCGAGTGCAGGACTGCTTTGGAACTCTATTCAAAAGGTGAGGAATCCACAGATAGATGTATCCATCATAAGAACAAGTTACTTACCTTCGGTAATGCTTTTTTCTGGTGGACACAGTAGTTACCTGTGAACTTCTCACTGACCCACCTGCCTCCCTGTTTCGTGTCTGGATATACAAAGAAAAATCAAAATGTTTGTATATATTGGAAATTGTACATACAGAATGTATGTTTCTATATAAATGTATGTGTTCACCTGTTCTTGAAGGCAGAGGAAAAAAGTGGGTGAAACTGATGTCAGCACTCTGGCGGGGACTTTTTATGGCTCCGATGACATCAGGTGGTGTCGACTGCGGAGCTGATCCATTGTGACCGCCTCATTGACATGGAGAGCTAGGGAAAAGGTTCTGTCAAGTGCTGCACACTGGGATATTCAAAAGGTGAGGAATCCACAGATTATTACTGTATCCGCCAGAAAAAGTGTTCCCGAAGGTAAGTAACTTGTTCTTTACTATTAGTGTTGAAATAGCTTTCTTTTGCAATCTGGACACCGTCTTTGCATATTTCTGGAATTTCCATTGCTTATGTGTGGTTTTCATTCTCTGCAGTTAATGGAGACTTTAAAGTGCTTAGGAATGGCGTGTGTTCATGGGAAAGTAAAATTAACTGTTTCCTACTAAAGAGCTGTGTGGTGTGTTAGTTGTATGGATGTGTACAGCAGACTTTTGCTTTTTATCGTTTAACTTGGCCATTGGTTGTGGTGACCTTGCCTATCCACTTTCTTTTATAGAGAGCATTGCCAAAACAGGTAACTCGCTGGGATGAGGTGTGGTGCCTGTGATGGTGCGTTATGTTTAAGCCAGTTTCATCTAAAAAAGAGTGATGGAGAGTTGCTAGTGCTTTGGCTACTGACTTGTGCTGGTGTTGCGTTGTATGTATGAAGGTACCATGGACTCTCTATTGCATGTTCTCTTTGAGAAAGGCAAATTATTAGGGGAAATTATGTGTTGTAGGGAGTACGTTATAATAGTAGTCTGATTACGTGGCATGACTGCGCTGCATTGGATATTGATAAGATTTCTATCAATTGTGTTTTGTTGGATTAGTGTGTGGCTTTTTGTGGTTGCAAGTGCTGTTGTGAGTACTACGATAGCCACCTGTGTGGCATATCTGTGCAGTATTAGATGTATGCAATCTAATATCTTGTGTAATATTTTCTTACGTTTGCTGTAGCAGTCGTCATTGCTTGGGGGCCATGCTTGGTGTTACTCCTATGTTTTAAAGTATTTATGCAGCGCCACAATATCTAAATGGGACTTTTATGTTTACAGCTAAAGAGAGTAATCACAAAAGGCCTGGTACTCCGGATAGTAGCATCTAAACCATTTGTTTAACTACTTTAGGAGAAGGATCATAACATATCAATACACATAATTTAACTCGACAACACAATTACACAACACACCATATGCATCCAATCCACACCACCAAATTCCACATCATGACACATTTATCAGCACACCACATATTTAAACTCCACTACTTACCACTCCACAACACAATACCAATCCACATAATTACACTCCATGACACAAAATCCCTCTCCACATAATTTCAGTACATACAATACTACATAATTAATATCCACATACTTCCACTGCACACCATGCCACATAATTCCCCTCCACAAATCCACTCAACACCGCACTATTCCACCCCATACAATTGCACAACTAACAATTCAAATCCAACCCACATAATTCTACTTTAAACCACATACATCCTCTCCACTTTAAACCAACGCACATGGGTAAAAGACATTGTCATTCACAACGCCAATAGCTCTAACTCTCTCAAATGCAAGACCAAGTGCGTTATTCTTTTTAAACTAATGATTTGCATATTCATAGCGTATCATTGTAACTGTCACTTTTCCCTAGTGCACCAACTACTATTCAAATCAATGACCACCCGGTTAGCCATACAGACATCTGAAGCAATTGTATTAACCAACTGCACTTTCTCGGGGGGCACAAGGGCTGTACAAGAAACTAATCGCACATGGGCCAAACAGGGCTCAAATAGCTGCTGAGACTCCTGCTGATGGCTGAGGAGCTGCTCTCGGCCGACTGGGGCGGCATTTGGGCAGCGGCGCAACACGTATGGGCACACATGGCTGCAAGGCCACAGACCAATGAGGAACGTGTCCGCTGCCTGGATGGCGTGCCTTCCTGCCGCAGGCCGAGGTCCGCCTGGCCCTGGCTCTGATGGGTGGTGGCGGCCACGAACATTGGGGCCGGTTGTGGCAACGCCAGGACCTTTGTCTCCCGAGGTTTGGGGGGATGAGCAGGGCTCAAACTTGACTACTGCCAGTGCCCGTGGACTTAGAGGTGAGTGGGAGCAGGCAGGCCTTACGGAGCTGCCTGCTTCTCACCTCTTCTGGAGCACATGCTGCGACTGTCCTCTTTGGGGTGCATCGCTGCTGTGAGTGGGCTCACCCCGGTCAGGCAGGCCTCTGTCAGGGATGCACAAATGGTGCAACTGCAGGGGGGCTGGTGACACATGTTGCCCCAATCTGGTTCTAAGAGTTTTGAATTTATTCCTCAGGCACTCCTGCACTTCAGTGCATGTCGCCAAGAAACAACCAGAGTGTTGAGCTCCAGCCAGACTGGGGAAGTGTGCTAAGAGCAGTATTACTGACGTACTCCTTGCAAGACCACCCAAAAATTAAATCAGCAGTGGGTGCACTACGTGTCGGGCGGTGCATCCAGTGCCCCAACTGTAAAGTGCCGCTGTCGCAAGGTGGTCATGGACATACACGGAAGACCTGGATACCTGATATGAATAGCATGTAAACCTGTGTTTTGTCAGTCAGAACCATTGCACTGAGAATACAACACCCAAGGTGGATCTCATCACGACAACAGAGCGACAACCTTAGTAGCCACCACAATGGAGAGGACCGAACCCAAAAGTGGCAGGCTTGACTCCCATGCTCACTTCTGCTCTTCTCCTTGGAGAGCTCTTCCTCTCGCACCTTTGATACCTGTATTCCTCCCACGGACCAAAATGTGCTCCTAAAAGCAACCCGCAGGAATGCACCAATACTCCTTAACAATGCAAGGATCTCACTGTTTCGTTATTATACTGTTGCCATACAGTGCAGTCGCTCCTCCTTTCAGGAAGTAAAACATAATTTACGTTCAGCGGTCCTCTCCTTTTTTTTCTCTTGTTCCCAGCCAAACTTAAACTATTGCAAAATGGACAAGCCCACTTTTTTTGATTCTCTGTATAAAGCACGTGAACGACTGGAACAGAATATCTCATGAACTTGTGGAACAGATGCCGATTGGCTCACTCCCCCATAACCTCATAGGACGCCACATTGTCGACGGCAGGGTGTTGCAACCCGCGAAACCCTGGGTTTTTGCCTGATATTGATGCTAATGTGACTGAGTGTGTGCCTGGATCCTGCTAACCAGGCCTCAGCACCAGTGTTCTTTTCCCTTAACTGTACCATTGTTTCCGCAATTGGCACACCCCTGGCACACAGCTCATTCCCTTGTAAAAGGTACCAGTGGTACCAACGTCTCTGTGGCCAGGGAGGGTCCCAAAGGGCTCCAGCATGTATTGTGCCACCCTAAGGGACCCCTCACCGAACACATGCACACTACCACTGTGGATGGTGTGTGCTGTTGCAGAGAAAGATGTAAAGTCGACATGACACACCTGCCAGGGTTCCATGGACACAAACCACTACCTGTGGCATAGGTAAATCATAGATAAATCACTCCTCTAGTAGGCCTTACAGCCCTAAGGCAGGGTGCACTATACCACATGTGAGGGCATAGCTGCATGAGCAATATGCCCCTACAGTGTCTAAGTCTATTCTTAGACATTGAAAGTGCATTATGGCCATACTAAGTACATGGGCTTGGAGTTTGTCATTACAAACTCCACAGCTCCATGATGGCTTCACTGTAGACTGGGAAGTTTGGTATCAAACTTCTCAGCGCAATAAACCCACACTGATGCCAGGATTGGATTTATTGTAAAATGCACACAGAGGGCATTTAAGAGATGTCACCCGGTATTTTACCCAACCCTCTAGTGTAGGGCTGACTGGCCTTTGCCAGCCTGCCACTAACAGACACGTTTCTGACCCCATGGGGGGATAACTTTAGGCTCTTCCAGGTCAGGAACAAAGCCTGCTCAGGGTGGAGGTGCTTCTCACCTCCCCCTGCAGGAAGTGCTACACTTGGAGGTGAGCCTTGAAGGCTCAGACCTCTTGTTATAGTGCCCCAGGGCACTCCAACTAGGGGAGATGCCCAGCCCCTGGACCAAGCCCCAAGACTGGCAGCAGGTCTGGCGGGAAAGTTGGGTAAAACAAGGAGGAGTGACCACTGCAGCTAGGACCACCCCAAAGGTGTCCAAAGCTGAAGTGACCCCCCCTCCTTCCAGAATCCTACACCTTGCTTTGGAGGATGCCAGCCAATAAAGCTAGGAATGTCCCCCCTCCCCAAAGGGAGTTTGCACAGGAATGGTGTAGCCCCCTCTCAGGGACAGTAGCCATTGGCTGCTGCCCTCTGAGACTTGTATCGCCCCTAAATCTAGTACTTAGGGGCACCCCTGAACCTTTCTCTCCAGATTCCTGGCGACCTCATGAAAGAAGGACTGAAGAGCTGACCTCAGCAGTGAAGATTCCAGATGACAGCTGACTTGGCCCCAGCCCTACCAGCCTGTCTGCAGATTCAAGACTCCTGCTACAAAAAGGCGACGCATCCTGCAGGACCAGTGACCTCTACAAACCCCCAAAGGACTGCCTGCCCAGCAGGGGACCAAGAATTCCCAAGGTCAGCAGTCCTGTCTAGAAGAAACCAGCATTGTCCAGCGGACGCCTCTCCTCCTTGTCCGACCTTTGATTTTCCAGAACTGACCCCCTGGATCCAGCGTGCTGTATCTTTGTGACCGCTGGGGTCCCCCCGTTGAAAAGCATTGGGCGCCCGATGCTGTATTTGCACCCTGCACACGGCCGCACCTGTGCCGCTGAGGATGTGTTTGGTGCTGATTTGTGCCCCCCCCCAGTGTTCATCTGAACCCGCAGTCCTGTGCCCTGAAACCACATGTACTTACCTGCAATCTGTTTTCTTCCAAGTGCCCCCAGTCCTCATGATTCAATTGAAAACCCCACCCCAACTTTGACCTCTGCAGGTGGCCGGTCCTGTGTTGCTAGTTGTACACTTTGGGATCAACCTGAACTTTGACCTGTGGACATCCTAATCCCTAAAGACTGGGATCGTAAGTCAAGTACTTAACTGTGCTAACACTTTTCCTCCCCTAGGTCTGCATTGGGTCCTGTGTGAAATTGCACTGTCACTTTTTTAAATTGAAAAGTGTTACTTACTTGCAAACTGTTTTATCTACAAAACCTAAACAAAGTAAATTTGATACATATGCTTGATACCTGCGTACAACTGCACTTACATGCAACAAAGACATTTTGGTTCTAGTAATATAAAACCATTGTCCTGGAATTAGTCAATGAGTGTGTGCCTCATTTCTTGACTGTGTACAAAAGATGCTTTGCACTACCCTCTGATAAGCCTAACTGCTCCAAGACACTACCACAAAAGAGAGCATTGGTATTATCTACTTTAGCCACAATTGAGCCCTCTGGGGAACACATGGATTCTGTGCACACTGTACCTCATTTTGGTAAAGTATTTACACAGCAACCTTCCCACAGCAGTCACCCACACATATGTTATGTTAGATGGACCAAATCAAGCAGTGTCTACCCCATACACCATGACCACAGTTTCAAAATCATATAATATTCTCATCTGGAATGGGTGGGGGTTGGCTACAGTTCATAAGCGTCATAGAATACTGGCTGTACAGGAGGCATGCACAAATTGTTTACCTACGACTCTTGTCTTAAAAAGGAAATAGAGAGGACATCTCTTCCACACATCTCATTCTTCTTATGCTCGTGGAGCAACGATATGGCTCCAGGTGGGCATCCATTTTGCAAATCAGGACACTTGCATCGGTACAGAGGGTCTATATGTACTTGTTTAGGGAACACTGGACGGTTTACCCTTAGTGCTTGGATGGATATATGCTCCCAACACCAATTCGGAGAAATATTGGTTACATTCAACAACTGTACTAGCAGATGGGGTACAATATCCCTGGGTACTTGGCGGTGACTTTAGTGCAGTACTAGATGTTAACCTCGACCACTCTCGCCCCCCTCTGCGTAGTGCACCTGCTACGGACCAAGGCAAAGCCCTTCAGCAATGGGCGATGGGTTGGTCACTTACAGATCCTTGGTGATTCCGCATCATAGCCCTGCGCGAGAATGCTCATTTTTTTTCTGCCTACATAAGCTGCTCCACTACCGTCTTGATAGGTTTCTCTGTGCCTCTCATTCACAGCCTAGTATCACGCATGCCACATACCTCGCAAAAATATTCTCATATCATAACCACTTAGAGATCACACTGGTTTGGGGACATGTACCTACACCCATACCCACTAGGAGGATGCAGCTGTCAATACTAGAGGATGCAGCCTTCCGAGACTCCCTTGCCAACACCATAGACAAATTATTTTGACGAAAATGCTGGGATGACCTCTTCACCGCTAATGGAGTGGGAGGTGTTTAAGGTGGTGATATGGGGTGCATCAATGAATACACTGGTAAGGGCATGCCAAGAAACACTAAGAGCACTAGAGCAAATTGAATACAGCATGACCCAGTTGGAATAAGTGGAGGCAAGACATGAAATAGACTCAGCGCCACTACAGTGGGAAGATTAGCACACACTGAATGCTCAGAACGTCTCAGAATAATAGACTACCGAACATATTTGCAAAAAAAACACACAGTAGCGGTCAAGTCGGGCTTCTTATTGCCCCGGAGTACCCAACCTACACAGGCCCTACCCCAATTATATCCATAAACTATCAAACACAGGGCGAGGTATCCACACAGTTAGACATAAATACAGCTTTTTGAGATTTTTACATTGAGCTTTACCCCACTGTAGTGAAACATGTGTTTTGACCACTGACTTTGTGTTGCACCTGGATTAGCTGTCCAGTGTTCACCAGTTACAGACTACATTTTGTATTCAGTTTAGCCTTAGATTAATTCTGCCTATTGACTTTATCGTAGCATTAGACACTGCCATGTTAAAGGCTGCCCGTAATTTTCCACATTGTAAACTGTGCATTCTGTCTTGTTTTCGTGCTTTTTCTCACCAAGGGCTTTGGTAGATAAGGGTGTACTCAGATGGCAGGGAATGGCCTTGTTTTGACTTGACATCTTGGGATTGTGACCGAACCCCCATGTGTTATTTTCAAAGTATACCTAAACTAACCAGCATGTTTGAATCGCAAAATGAGGGGGGTGGGGGCTCCAGAAAGCTCCTTTTTGATTTTTTAAGATATAAAAAGACCCAGTGCGACAGTGAGAGGGTCAGTGGCCTCAATCAGGATTCTAGACGTCGGATGCCTTATATCTTTGCCGTGAGGGTAGAGGTCTCCCTCTTTCGCAGTTGAACGGGGTCATCGTCTTGCTGGCATGAGAAAGATGAAGTACCTGACAGGCCCTACGGCGATGCATTTTTTATTCATTATTTGCTTTACGTTATAATATAGATACATATATTTGCTGTGTATATTTTGGTATGTTTTCATTTCATTGCTGTGACTATTTTTAAACGTGTGCTTTCAATATGCTGATCTCTGTTTAGGAACTGTGCATAGTGAAATAATAAATCTCTTCTTAGGCATTCCAGAGATTTGTCAGCTCGGTCATTAGTGAAAAGCAAAACAGCCATCCCGTGCTGCCGTCCACAGACACAGTGTCTGACTATCTTGACAGAATATGCAGACAATATGATTCTGTACTTCAAGAAGCTGCATATGGCTCTTACTGAAGTAGCTAGAGCACTGTCTGAATTCTGACCATTATCAGGTCTACAGATCAGTGCTGACAAATTCTGTGCTTTCGTTATCACGGGCACTCCAGTGCAGTAGCCACTAGAATTTGGGCTTACATCAATCCAAATAGCACCCCCCATTTCCCGCTACTTGGGGATCCATTTATATTGTGAGGCACAAGATATACTATAAGGTAATCTCATGTATTCAGTAAACTCGCTTAAACCTCAAATCAGTTTTTGGACCACGCTATCTCTTTCAGTAGCCGGCCGCTTAGCATTGGCAAGGATGGTCCTTCTCCCAAGGTTGCTCTATCACTTAAATTTGCCTATTGTGATCCCGGTTTGGGTGTTTAAAGTGTCGAACACATTGCTGATTGAATTAGCATGGAGGGGAGGCCGCCGCAGGGTGAGCTTGGCAAAGCTTCAGTTACTCGTGGTGGGAGACGGTATAGGTGCCCCGGACTTTAAAGCATACTGCATTGTGGGACAACTGCAATGGTTGGCATACTTGCTGGCTGGCCATAACCTACATGAAATAGGATTCACAACAACCCAGATTAATAATGGCTGGTTACACGAACTGCTATGACCTGGAGCATCAGCCCCCGTACCTTACTGCACAACTGTGGGGACTTCCTGTTGCTCTGGGCACACTATCAATGCACTCTATAAGTGTGTGGGAACAGTTGGAGACAATGACAGTTTCTGCAATGTTCTCAGACGCGACATTAATGTCACACTCTGATTTTATACGTGCCCATGCACTGCCTGACACCTTACATTTACCCTGAGCGATACCATCCTGCTCATAACTGTGCAGTGGTCTGATAGGATAGGTCTAAACCTGTAACACCTTCATTATGAGGATTATATTCACGCATAAACTTTGTTGACTGTGGCTGCTATACATATACACATTCTTAGAAAGTGTCATGGGCCTAGCACTAACTGTAAACTCTTCCAATTGGTGACTCATAGTTGTCTGTGGATGTTGAGAAGGAGGAGGGCTGGATGAAAGGGAATGGCAAATTACTGTAATACATTGAATGTTATAGGTGCCTTTTTCTCTTACATCTATACGACAGAAACCATACATCGTGTTTGAACTGTAAAATGTCACTCCCTGACATGGAGACACTGTTATATGATGGCTATTATGTCAATAAAATGCAATAAAGTTTGTGAATGAAAAAAATTGCTTTCTTACCTGAAAAATATATATTCCACCATAGGGAGCTGGGTTCTGATTGCACTATTACCTCCCCTCCCCACCACACACTTTTTGCCTGGTTTTTAGATGAAACTTCGACTGAAGTGCACTGGATTCCTGCTAACCAGGTCTCTAGTGCCAGTGTTCCTTTCATAATACAAGACAGCTGGTCACTTGAGCCAAGTAACCAGGCCCTTCAGCCCCCTTTAAGTCCCTGGTAAATGGTACCCCTGATACCTAGAGCATGGGCCCTCAAGAGGGCCGCTCAGAGCTGCAGCACAACTGTGACACTCTGAGGGACCTGGCACGAAACTTCTGAAGACTGCGATCGCACGCTGCTTGACAAGGTGCTTCTAAAATTGAAAACACAGCCTGTGTGCCATGTCCCCTGAACTCTGCATTTAATATATGTAAGTCACCCCTCTAGCAGGCCTTCCAGTCCCATGGCAGGGTGCATTATATTACACGTGAGGGCATGTCTGCATGAGCAGATATGCCCCTGCTATGTCTTTGTAGATTCTCAGACATAGTAAGTGTACAGGGAAGCCATACACTAGTCACTATGAGTTCCCCAGCTACATGATGACTTCTCTGAATCCTGGGATGTTTGATATCAAACATCTCAGAATAATAAGTGATGGATTTATTAAAAAATGCACCCAGAGGCACCTTTTAGGTGCCCCCTGAAAATGTACCAGCTACTAGTGTGTTGACTGACTGGTCCTGAATCACCCTTGTGGAAGATGTGTGGACAGCCACAAACATAGTATCTTTCCAAGAACTCCAGCGGACCTATGCATTATCCAACACACAGTTTTATAAATTCTTGCAGCTGCATCATGTGTTGAGGGTACACATCCCCCCTGACACCTCTGTACTAGAATTCAGTCCTTTGGAAGCTACGGTGATGATGGGGGCCTTGGGTAAGGGACAGGTCTCTCAGATATACCGCTCCCTGATTCTGAACACTCCTGAGACTCTCCATTACCTTAGGACCCGCTGGGAAAATTGGATTGGACTTTTGGAGGATGTAAACTGGTGGGATGCATTGATGACACCTAGAGCCTTCCTGATATCCGCCAGGTTATGACTGGTGCATTTATACTTTCTACACTGTGCTTATCTTACCCCTGTCAGACTGCATAGGGAAGGTCTTTTGGCCAGTCCACAGCGCAACTGCTGCTCCCACTGCCTGGCCAACTTCTTCCATATGATCTGGTCATGCCCAGTCATAGTACCTTACTGGAAGGCGATCCTGGCTGAGCTTTCCATGGTGCTGGGTCAAACATTGTACCTCTTCCCACTTGTAGTTCTATTGGGGGTGGATGGGGGGTTCACGGGCGCACACGATTCAGCTAGGCATTGCCCTAATGGTCGCTAAAAGAGATATTGCGGCACACTGGAAGGCACCTGGCCTCCCTGCAGTTTAAAAATGAAGGCAAGGTGTCGATTGGTATGCCCAGATGGAAATGGCGGTGTACGTGGCACGGGGATGTCCACAAAAAAAAAATCAAGATTTTGAATATTTGGGTCGATGGTACAGGACTGGACACTGAACTGCTGTAACAATGGAGCTGATTGTCTTATCATGTTGATGCTATCTTATGTATTGCATGTTATGTACCTGATGTGATAGGTATACATGAACCTTCGACATGGCGCGCTAATAGTTATTTGACCTGTAGTTGTGACTTGCTGTTTTGTCTAAAAAACAATAAAATGTGTTTGTCAAAAAAATAAAACAAGCTTCTGCACCCTTAACACCATGCAATTGACTTACGGTTTCTATCCTCCCTCTCCGCCGCCCCAATTAGATCCTTACAATATGTCTAAGTAGCCATATCTGCAATAGAGCCTAAGATGAATTTAAAAGTTGATGCTTTACACATTTTCCACAAGTTTATCTCTTTGCCTTTCACTTCTTATTGTAAACTCCGTTCCAAGGAGTGTAGAGGTTTCGGGCAAGCCAAGGCAGGCGATTTCTTAACTAAATATTCCTCTAGCAGTTGCCACATTTTCTTACGCTTTGTTCCCTAATATTATAAATCCCAAGTTGGCATTTCCACTTCAACTGATAACTCTAGTTTGCCAGCCCATACCTGTATAATAGGAATCTTTGTATTTTCATTTGTGGCCTATCAGTTACTTTGCTTCTGAGGTCATATTCACTATCAGTCTCCAGTCACTTTTTGATAGACCTTACATTTCAAGTTGCTTCAGGCTCAAAATCACAATTGCCTGGCCCAAGACAATAGAGAATCCAACTACCCGCTTTATGTGAATCAAAACCTCTTTCCTGAAAATCTATAGCATTAGGAAGAACCACCCTACATGTACTTTACCCCCTTCCTGTCCACATTCTTTCTAACATTTTCCCTCTAAACATATTTGCATCTTAAATGCTTTGTTTGAGATTTGTTCCTACTGTCATATGACATTATACATCGTTTTTCTGTTCTGAACACTTGAACCTGGGATACTCTCCTGCAATATTTTTCACCTTTTCAGATGGGATATCATTCTTGAGATCCTTTCCCAACGTTTTGTGTATGGCTAGCTTACTTTCAACCATGAAAATGCAGAATGAGTATTGGACATCCAGCTTTTCGTCGTTGTATAGGTAGCAAGAAGTACTTCAAACCTAGTAAGGTTCTGTTGTCTGCTGGTTTGTTGTTCGGTATTAATATACAGTGCTATAGCTGAAAATAGTGTGTTAATTTAGATTAATTTAAATGGAATTCTTTCTTGCAGATTTTAAAAGGCTTGATCTGATCCCTTAAAACACGTCCTTCAAACTCCTTGCCCCTTTGTCCCCATCTACAAAATGGATCCCAGTGGCCGCCTATGGTAAACTCTGCATTTTTAAATAGTAGCATGAAACGTGAGGGAAAGAATGTGAACCCCTGATGCTTCATCAGTTTGTCCCACATCTTCAGCGTGGGATACTTTACATCTGAGATGTTACCGATCAGTGCTCGAACGTTTGGGGAGCCATGCTGTATACTATGGGCCCATTCCAGAAATGCTGCTTCTGTATGTATCTGGGCTTCCGCCTTTCACAGTGTGGCTGTTAGAAAAGTACCTGAAGTTGTGTGGCTTGATGATATCTTTTTACATTGGTTAGGGAAACCTCACCCTCTTTCCTTCCCGTCATCAGCACTGATTTAATTATTGTTGATATTCTACCCTTTGAGACACATACAGAGATCCACCAGATGGATCTGCCATCTATGGGAGCCTTGAACCACCAGAAGTCCTGCAAAAACGAAGCACAGATGTGTTTGCAGGAGTCCTCATGCAAGCTACAGCAAATCATAGGGGAAAGGAGACAGGGAGGGGGAGTCAGAGGAGAAGTTACTCTACCATTGAAGCACATCAGCTCTACTTAGTATGTCCTTACAGGTGACACCTGGTCAGAGAAGGAACACACCAAGTTGGCGTAGCTACCATTCAATAGACAGGCAAGACTTGCCGGAAGATAGGGTGAATCTGAGGCTTCTTGCTGAGGCTTCGTCTAATTTTGAACTGTGCTACTCTGTTTTTGTCTTTTGATAGTGGTTTGCGAAAATGCATCACATCACATTATGCAAGATCATACCATTACTGCCAGTAAGAAAATTCACCAACAAGCACCACACTGGTCCACAAAATCACAAAAGCTAAAAAATCTTTGCTAAAACTACTGTAAATAAAGACCACTCTGAAGGGTAATTTGAGAAAGTTTGGGCATCAAACCTGAACTTGGTAATGGGGTTATTGGCCAGTTCAAAAGAACATGGGTGGTGAACCTTAATAGATATGCAGAAATTTAGAAAGAACAAAGCAGACAAGGTGAAAAAAGGTTGACAAAAGAATTAAGTAACATTCACTGCTCCCCCAAAAACTTTGAATACCTAAGTTAACATCCGTAGTGGGTCTCCTCTCCGTTAAACCTTCAAAGTAATTCGTTTTCAGCAGATTTCATCTGTCTGAACATCAGACCTCGATCTCATAGTGGCACCCTCAAAGTGACTTGATTCAAGACACTGCCTAGTGCAGTATAACAAAAAAAAACTATTTCCCCAAATCTTGCAAGCGCTCCCCTTTGCTGCTGTCACAGGACTAATATCTCAAAGGAACAGAACTTGCTGTTCCATGGGTGTCACTTCCCATTAGCTAGGTCCCATCACAGCACCTTTGGCAGTTCTTGCCCTGGAGTGTGACCAGCACTGAAAAAGCCTCTCTTTAGAGCATTGCTTTCCCTTCCCTGAAGGTTTAGTGGCCCTCTCCTCAACACATGTGGGCAGTGTTCATAGTCTAGGTCTGTCCCATTTCTCTAGAATTCTGAGATTGATTCCAGCAGGTCTCTACCAATATCTGACATTTATCAGCCATAAACGTATTGTTGACCTCTCTTTTATCGTCCTACATCTTCTCTAGACTATTTCCCAGTGAGGAAATGGAGAGCACTGCACACTTCTGAATTGCATCACACGTTAACTCCTCTTCTGCTGGTAGGGCATGAAATCCTCCTTCTTGCCTGTGTTTCCCTCCGTGGTTTGGACTGCACTCTCAGCTTTATAAACTGATGTTTTATTGTCCAGTCAGCATCTCAGTGCTGTAAACTTGCACATTATCTAAATAGTTGTCAAGTTTATCTAGAAAGATCATGAGGACCCTCTCCTTCTTTGGACAGACCCAATGCCAATTCCAGATAATAACTAAATGTTCACTTCCTCTTACGCCGTTCTGATGCTAGGATCCTGGAAGAAAGTCCTTCAATTGGGTAGCAGATTTAGTTCTGCTTGCAGGTGTCACAGTAGACTAATGCCCTCATTCTGAGTGGCCCAATGTGAGGTTATAGCACCTGTTAAATAGCAACATTGAGGGCTTTGTTATTTATTGGATGTAATAAATAGCACCACTTATTAGTTGTTCTCCTAAAATGGGGCATGATGAGTATAGGGAAAGGTGCGGAAGACATTGTGACGCAAAGGGTTAATTAGCTTGAGCAGTGTAGTTGAGCGTGATGCCTGTTGAAACCCGAACATCGTGGAAAAGTTCATGATATTAATTTCAAGCTTGTTTGTGTAGGAGACTCTGTCTCAACCTTGAGAACGAGAGTACATGGAGAAGATGGAATGAAAACAATGGCTGGGAAGGGGCAGAGCAGCCAAGGGACAAGTGCTGATAACATAGCTAGAAAATGCCAGAAAGGGATAGAATCCAAGCTTTGAGTTATTTAAGCACTGAAGTGCAGGTGAGGCATTTGAAGCTCGCAGATGGGGTTGTGAAAGCTGCCATCTCCAAGCCTAGCGCTGCCTCCCTGTTTGCTGTTCAGAGACCGTGACGCTTGAGAGGGGGAGAGGTCCAAGCGGGAGGTAGAGGGCTTCTCAGCATTTCGTGGACTAAGTTAAGTTCCACACAGGGATGAAAGGCCTTTGTTTCTCTGCTCTAATATTATGATTGATTATTATGCTTGCACTGTATTTATAATCTGAAGTATTCAGCTCGTTTATATTTTGCTTTCTGAACATCGAAGTGTGAGTCTGCTGCAATAATTGAAACATTCATTTTGGTGTACAGTAAATCTAAGCTTATCTGAAGTATTCAACTTGTTTATATTTTGCTTCCTAAACATCGTAGTGTGACGCATTTTGGTATACAGTTAATCAAAGCTTACAGTTGTCAATTAACTATTTGCTCATATATATATATATATATATAGATGCTCTTTGTAGTGTACTCATATAATAATAGGTGCTCTTCATTGCTATTTTTATTCTACCATTGTTGATGTGCTAAATGCATACATTTACCTAAAATTCTAGTAAAGCTAAATTGCATTCATAATTGGCGTGTGGTCCTTCATTGAGCGTCCTTATTGACTTATACCGAACAGTTGTCAACCAGTCACCTGGATAAGACATTTTGGTACCAGAAGTGGGGCATAAGTCAATAATGCCTCTTTGGGGACATAAGAAAAATGGGGCAGAGAGCGGAAGGCAGCACAGGCCAGAAGCCAGATCCATTCCCGGGTGGTTAGCAACTGACCCGTTCTCTGGTGTGGCAGGACTCCTGAACCGGTGGGCAGCGCCGGTATTATGGGAAGCACTAGGTGAGAAAGTGACTCCCCTCTTTGTGGAAGATGAGGTCGAGAGTGTGAAACTAAGAGGGGCAAAGCTGGAGCTGAAAGCGGCAGGGCAAGTGGGATGGCTTTTCCTGTCTGCGCCCCGTATGGTATACAGGAAGACAAAACTGCTGGATGAGGTTGCAGCCTTGCAGGAAAGTGCAGTGCCTCGGGGTGATCAAATGGAGGCAAGGTGCACCGCATTAGCAGCAACAGTACAGTAGGCAGAAGCCTAAAATGCCCTCAGCTGTGCAAGTGAGGGCACTGGTACGCAAACAGAAGAGTAGGCAGAAGCCTAAAATACCCTCAACTGTGCAAGTGAGGGCATTGGTACGCAAAGAAAATTGGGATCCATATACTTGGGATGGGACAGTCTCAGATAATGATGGTGACTGGAATTGGGAGGATGAGGTGGAAGTACGTGTAGCAGAACTAGGTGGAGTTGAAAGTGGAGAAGGAAGTGTAGGTGAAGTTGAAGTTGGAAGAGGAAGTATAATGGAGGTTCGCCCACTCGTGCAAAACAAATCAAAGGGAGTGAATGGTGGGCAAATACAGAATTCTCATTTGGTGAGAGATTATACGCAGAGTGAGTTGTTGGAGATAACCCGTATGTTTAGGCAGATGCCTGCAGAGCCTTTGTTTAAATGGTTGGTGAGATTGTGGGACACTGGAGAAAAAGATACATTACAGAATCCTTTTACGTTAGGTGCCATCATAGAAGGAGACCCATTTGAGCTGGAAATGATAGTACAGGATGATGTAGTGATGTGGAGCCTATGGCAGAGGCAGGGAAAAAAGAGGGTGCCACAAGGATTTTGGTCAAAGAGATTAACACCATCCATGAGCAATTACACCCCGTTAGGAAAAGAACTAGCAGGGGCATATTGGGCTTTAGTGGAAACAGAACGCATAACTGATGATCGGCCGGTCACCTTAAGAACATGGGTCCCCTTACTAGGTTGGACAAGAGAAGGAGGGGTTGGCACTAAAGTAGGCAGGGCGCAGGAGTTTACCATCGTGAAGTGGAAATGGTATCTGCAGCAGAGGGCAAAACCGGGACCAGCAGGACTATCAAAGTTGCAAGAAGATACGCTAGGGGCAGTGGACTTGCAGGCAATGGCCCTTGCGAAGGAGCCCTCTGAAATGGAATCCTCACCATTTAAGACAGCCCCGCCTTTTGAACGACTCACTGAAGAAGAACAGCAAAATGCATGGTTCATAGATGGTACAGCCTGGTACTATCAAGGAAAAAGACAATGGCAAACAGTCGCATTCCAGCCTGCTACAGAAACGATGTTGCTGCGGGGAGGGTATAATGGGTCAAGCCAGCTTGCAGAACTGCAGGGGGTAGCAGCAGTGATCGAACAAGCCCCCATCAGAGAGAAAACATTTGTGTACACTGACAGTTGGGCCACTTACCAAGGACTAGTAATCTGGGCCCCGACTTGGCGCAAGGATGGATGGAAAATTAAAGGCACCCCCATTTCGGGAGGCAGGCAGTTATAGGAAGAGATGTGGGAGAAAGGGCAAAAATGTCAAATCTATGTGGAACATGAGGATGCCCATTGCCCATCGGATACCTCACTTGCATCTCTATTCAACAACACCGCAGATCAAATGGCCAAAACACGAACGGTGGTCATCAATGAGGAAGCTGAAGCTGCTTTAGCAAACAGGGCCCATGCAACATCCGGACATCTAGGAGAGAATGGCATTTATACATGGGCACAGCAACGACAAATTTCAGTTACTAAAGAACAAGTGCAACAAGCAGTAAAGGAGTGCCCAACATGCAACCAGATTAGACAAATGCCCCTGCAAAAGAAGCCTAGCGGCCATATCAGAAGAGGAACTGCAGCTGCTACGGTGTGGCAATTGGACTATATTGGGCCGCTACCAAAAGAAGGAAGAAAAAGCTACGTATTGACCATGGTGGACACATACTCTGGCCTTATGTTGGGTATGCCCTGTAAGTCTGCAGATCAAAAGTCCACTTTGCGAAGGCTAAACTACCTGATAAAACATTATGGGGCACCTGATGAGATCTAAACGGATAGGGGCACACAATTTTCAGTGAAAACAGTGCAGGCCTGGGCGCAGGAACAGGGACTTTGGTGGATTTTGCACCTTAGTTATTATCCACAAGCTGCAGGCATGATTAAGAGATATAACGGATTGGTGAAAGAACAGCTAAAAAGTTATCAGCGCATGACAGACTTGCACAATTGATTTGTGAACAAGCGTACACCCCCCACATTGAAGAAAGATCTGCCCCCCGATAACACCCAGAGAGGTGAGGGAGGATTTGGAAGCACAGGAAGAAAAGTATGGGTGAACCATCCAGGGAAAAAGCCAGAGGCATGAGAGATATTGAGTCAAGGGGTGGGGAGTACATATATTGTACTTTTAAAGAACCCTAATGTACCTGTATTTGTACCTGCAGTGAGACTTAGCCCACGGTCATAAACGATGACATCTGCGTCGATGACGTGGTTCCTGTTTGCAGTCATAATTACAACCGGAAGAGGTGTTTGGGTCCGACCGAATGTAGCAGAGAATGTCGTTATGGACCTTCATGTCACTTGTGCACCTCAAGCCGCTAATGTAGCTGATGACCAGGGAAATGTTTCACTTTGCAACGTGAAGGTACCTGGAGGCAAGTGGATGGCTGCCAAAGTTGTGACCTGGAAGGTAACTGGACAGCAAATCCGACATGCCAGCGGACTGAACGAGTTGCAGGGGACACCAGCAACAGTACAGGCTTTGGGTCATATGCTAAACATGATATGTAAATATTGTGATACCATTGTACATTTTACACCAGCACAGGCATACCCGTGTAAACCTTATGATCGCTCTGACAAATTATTTTACCAGGACATATGGTGGTTGTTACAATGAACAATGGAACCAAAGGAGTTCGATACCCCAAACCACCAGCCTTCATGTTTTATGTAACCGAAAGACGCATGGTCAGCAACTTAGGCAACGTTTCTATAGTTCGATATAGAATAGGATGTAAGCAAGCTCTGCTTGCAAGCATAATTAATCTTATTGTGTTACAGCTAAATATTGCCTAGGGGAATGTCTCAAAGTATGATCCATTATGTGCACCATGGACACCACAGTTATGGCCCTTGCCAAAGTTACGCATTAGAAGAGATCTAGGATCCTTGATAGCCGGGGCCACCGGAATCGGGGTAGGGGCCCTGAATTCTTTTGATATTGAAGCCATTAGGAACAAGCTATCTTCTACAGGATATATTATAGGAGAGGCCATAAAAGTAATTTCTCAATGGGCCCACACACTCACAAGAAGTATGGAAGGTCCTGTGTGGGTTGTATCGTGATTGGCAATGGCATAATTTCACTTATGAACAATTCAGAAAAAGATTTCAAAACACATAAACAGTGACTAAGGGCATCTAGTGCATACTATGGCAAAGCATTGTTAATCAACAGTATGCAGACTTTATAGCAGAATGGGGACAGCTTCAGGGTGAATATTGGAGACAACAATTGCATTTGCCTGAGGAAATATGGGTAAAGCCCATACAGTTTCACTGTGAGGAAGAACTGTGTTATGCTCTTTTTGATATAGCAAGAAGTGATCTTCCTCCTGACATATGATGCCCCTTTATATTGCTCCCCGTAGTGATAGGTAAAGAATGGTGGATACCTCACACTGACAAAAAGTGGATTGATCAAACAAATCACACTGTAGATCCCACTAGATGTGCAGAATGGTCTAAGGGCTGGGTATGTACCCACACTGGACGGGTGCTAGATCCATGTCCTCACACAATACCAGGAGAATGTGAATGGTTAACTTATCCTATTAATGGCACAGACTTATATCAGATAGGGACAGAGAGCATATGTTATGTCACTAATCATCCCTTACTTATTAACTGATTTATACAAACCACCGGAGAGCAAGTAATGTGTATGTGCAATGTTACCAGCATTATTGACGTAAGCACTCACATCTTGTACCGACTGATTATGGTGAACTAACCACATTTCAGACGCAAATGCGAGTGCAGTTAGAGAGGAACATCTTGCTTGTTGTAAAGCTACCCAGATTAGAGGCAATCAGGCACTACGCACAAGTTACCTTTGCTAAATTTGATATGGCAGTTAAATACCCAAGGATACAGCCACACAGATGACCGTAGACGGTAAACTGCTTATGCATACTACTTCACACATCCAGCAAGTAACTGAGCATCATTGGTATGACATCTTCTTAGGCTAGGCACCCGGAGCTACGAAGATGCTAAATATCGTGTTACATCCGCTAATTTGGTTATTGGTTGTTTGTGTTACGCTAATGACTATACTATGTAGACCATATGTACACACAAAACAGTTTTATACTAAGATGCAGGCGCTTAGAATAACGCTGACAAGTATTCATAGCAACCTAGCTAGCGGAATGTCAAAATAAATGATATCTGTTTCGCATGCATCGCGCTCATCTAAGGGGTGGAGTGATCAGTAAAGGGAAAGGTGCGGAAGACATTGTGACGCAAAGGGTTAATTAGCTTGAGCAGTGTAGATGAGCGTGATGCCTGCTGAAACCCGAACAACGTGGAAAAGTTTACGATATTAGTTTCAAGCTTGTTTGTGTAGGAGACTCCGTCTCAACCTTGAGAACGAGAGTACAGGGAGAAGATGGAATGAAAACAATGGCTGGGGCGGGGCAGAGCAGCCAAGAGACAAGTGCTGATAACATAGCTAAAATATGCCAGAAAGGGATAGAATCCAAGATATTTAAGCACTGAAGTGCAGGTGAGGGATTTGAAGCTCGCAGATGGGTTTGTGAAAGCTGCTATCTCCAAGCCCAGCGGTGCCCCCCTGTTTGCTGTTCAGAGACCGTGACGCTTGAGAGGGGGAGAGGTCCAAGCAGGCGGTAGAGGGCTTCCCAGCATTTCGTGGACTAAGTTAAGTTCCACACAGGGATGAAAGGCCATTGTTTCTCTGCTCTATCATTATGATTGATTATTATGCTTGCACTGTGTTTATAATCTGAAGTATTCAGCTTGTTTATATTTTGCTTTCTGAACACCGTAGTGTGAGTCTGCTGCAGTAATTGAAACATGCCTTCTGGTGTGCAGTAAATCAAAGCTTATCTGAAGTATTCAACTCGTTTATATTTTGCTTCCTAAACATCGTAGTGTGACGCATTTTGGTATACAGTTAATCAAAGCTTATATCTGTCAATGAACTCTTTGCTCATATATATACATAGATGCTCTTTTGTAGTGTACTCATATATAAATAGATGCTCTTCATTGCTATTTTTATTCTACCATTGTTGATGTGCTAAATGCATATATTTACCTGAAATTCTAGTAAAGCTAAATTGTATTCATAATTGGCGTGTGGTCCTTCATTGAGCGTCCTTATTGACTTATACCGAACAGTTGTCAACCAGTCACCTGGATAAGACAGGGCATAATGCCTAATGCACCCAAATCTGCATGTCCTGGTATTTTTCTGACACTTTTCTCCCTTAAATTCTGGCATGTTTGACTTGGTGAAATGTAACAGAAGATGCTACTTTAGTACACCCAGAATGTACCAAGGCCCCATTAGAAAATAAGTTGTTCTGTCTTTCCACTGTGGCACACTTATAATAAGGTGCATTGTGCACCCAATCATAGATTATGGTCTGACTTCTGGGCAGCTGCAAACTGGTGCCTGCAGGGGGGTGCAGAGACTGATGTCTCCCTTCTGCAGAGGAATGTGCTCAGGCCTTCCTCTGGGGTATCATGGACTGTGCGACAACTCATTGTGGTTCTTATTCCTGCACCTGATGGTCTCTTTGCCTCTGCGTCCACCTCCACTATGCTGTGTGGGCGAAGAGGCAAATTGTTTGTTATTAGTAACAGACCATGTGCTTGTGCTAATGGGGAACACGCCATTAGAACTGTGTGTCTGCTACAGATCAGCTCTTGCGAGCATCTGTGATCCCTTCCGTAATACGAAAGCACCACTGAGCGCAGAAAGTAGGCACACAAGCCTGTTGCTCCCCTCAGCACATTATGTAATATAACCAGAGGTGCAAAAAAAAATATATCATAATTCCAGTATGTGTTTTAACAGGAGTTACCAAACACATCAGAAATTATCAGGAAACTTTTATTTCGGGCCTAATAAGGGCAGTTTTTTTACACTTCCCAACTATTAAAGCAACACTGGGTGGAGCAACATAAATTGCCTGGCGACAGTTCAACTAGTCAACTTTGCCTTTGTGTCCCTAGCATCTGCCGTTCTGCTCACACTAGGCCGTCCTGTTGGCACAGTGGGTCCAGGATGTGTGGGATGTGAGCTGGCGGTTTCACCTTTGTTGCAGTGGGAGAAGTAAGCTGATCATCCCCCCATTCATGCTCCTCCTCCAGTGGCCTGGGGCCATGCTGTGTTTACCTACAGACGCTGGTGTAGTGTAGTCCTTTGCCTTTTTTTGACCACCCCTCTCCACCACTTCGCTGGGCTGCCGGCCTCTCTCACAAGTATGCCTAAAATGTCCATCTGTCCTGTATGCATATCTACACAATCTAGTAATTTAAATGTTCAAGGAAATGCTTCATTTACACTACACCCCGATATTCGTAGACGTTTTAGGGTGAGTAAAGTCTGTTTTCTGTGAGATACTTGTGCTCAATGTTGAAAGGAGACAGACAAAGAAGAAATATGAATAAGAAATGAACAAAGGCAAGAAGATTTGATGTATTTGTTGGCTTTAGTTTGGGTCTTAATCTACTCACACGAAACGTTAGAACAGATGAATATTCTTTTACTGTATCACGTTTATAGGTTGAGAACTGCTAAACATATGCATAAAGTTTCAATTTACAGTTGAATTCATCTGCTCTATTTGGAATAGAAAAAATGTTTTGCATTTATTTTTGGCGAAGAAACTGAGAATGGTTAGTTAAAGAAGCTGGACCTTTCATAAATGTGCCCTTTTGCTTTATATTGTGTTCCTGATCTAATGCATCTTTTTCTTTTAGTTGATCATGGTCTTGCTCGACTAGTAACCGCATACCGTGAACATGGGCATAAAGCAGCAAAAATCAACCCCCTGTTTGCTGGTCAAGCTGTGATCAATATGGTTCCTGAAGTTCAAGCTCTAACCGAAATTCTGCAGGGACCTTTCAGGACCACAGGTTTGTTTCTTTTTCATTTGTCTTATCCATTTGCTTGTTTTACGTTTGTTTATTGTTTTTATTACATTAATAGAAATTTAGATTTATTATTTAACATTCGTCTAGACATTGAGAGTTTTGATTTTGTGAACCACTATGGCCAGTACTTCCAACCGTTCATTCCTTCACAACCTCTTATTACCAGCCTGTATTGTGCATATACACATTGGTAAAATGAAGAAAAAAAAACACCTCTTAAAAGAAAACCATAGCATACTGGGACCAATCTGTTTCTTGTACTCAATAGCAGTAAATATTTAATGTGTGACCATAACAACCGTATTAGTTTTTATAGTGCTGCCTACAGCAGTTATGCAGTTTCCCAACACTACAAGTACCGAGTGTTAAGACAGTCCGACTTCTTAGTAGTAATTTTGTCTTCTTTAAAAAGATGAACATCCTTTCGCCTATACCATGATCATCATTTATTTTTGAGGAATGGCCTGTTGCTGCATGCTTCTACGTATGGAACTGATCTGCAGGTTATACACAGATGACAGTTATTAAATGCTGAACGCCAGTGAGCTGTTTTAAATCCTAGCTCATGTCTTTCATGATGTATTCACAATTCCGTGTTAGAACCAGAGGTGAGGATCATGCTCATCTTTCTATCCTTTTTATTAATCAGCAATATTCAAAGACCAAACTACCTTTCCAATAACTCCCTGGGAAAGGACTACAGAAAAAAATGAACAACTAATAAAACTTCTCCACTAGTGTCCATATAGTCCTGTTTCCGTCCTTGTACTTCCTCATTCTTTCCTGCTTTAGAGAAGATAAGTGTTTTTACATTCCTCGTTATTGTTGTTCTGTTGTGTGAAGTTATTTTTCCTCTGCAGCAACCGCGTCGTGGAGTGTGCTTCTTCGACACTCCACCCCGCGGGTTCATTTCTATCCCCACATTCCATGACAACAGCGGGGAGTGAGGTGAAGCAGCCCCTGGAGGGCAGGCTGCTGGCTGACGTGTGCTGCACGTCTCCTCTTTTCGGGGGCTGGTGTCTCATTTAAACTGAGACACTCGTCCCTTGTGCCTCACAGCTCCGGTGCCCTGGAAGGTGGGGTCCGTATGTAATAAAAATTGCCGGCGGACGCCTGTGGGCAGCTCTGTATTCCTTTGAGCAGCCTGCAGGCTTATCTACTACCACTATAGCGAAGGTGTACTGCACATTTCTCTTGCTGCTGCGGGGCTGGGCCCACGGCTCGCTCCACTCCCCTTATACTTCATGGGAGTTTGTCTCTGAGCTGGCACTTAATTCCTGGCTTTTCCCCAGGCATAGTCTGGTAGTGACTTGTCACCCCTATCAATTCCTGGCTGCGTCCAGGTCATTCTGGTGGTCAAAACGACCGTGATTGGGGCTACATTTTAGTCCACTGGGTAATTAGTTGCCTGGCACCCCTTATAATTACCGGTATAATTACTGGGCCTAGCTCTTGGAGCACAAGCATATTGCGGGGGATTTTTTTTTTATATATATATATATATATATATATATATATATATATATATTTATATATATATATATATATATATGTTCGATGGCATGTGTAGCTGCAGATACACATGCTGTGCACATCCCGCCATCTGGTGTTTGGCTCGGAGTGTTACAAGTTGTTTTTCTTCGAAGAAGTCTTTTCGAGTCACAAGACCGAGGGACTCCTCCCATTTCGACTCCATTGCGCCTGGGTGTCGACTCCATCTTAGATTGTTTTTTTTTCTGCCATCGGGTTCGGACGTGTTCCTTTTCGCTCCGTGTTTCGGGTCGGAAAGTTAGTTAGAATCTCGGAAAAAACGTCAGTATTGTTTGCGTTCGGTATCGGGTTAGTTACAACAGATCGACACCGAATTTTGAAGAGCACCGGTGGCCCTTCGGGTTTTTTTCGATCCCCCGTCGGGGCCTGGTCGGCCCGGCCACGTGTGACTTCAAGGCTGATGGAACGGACCCCATTCCGCTTCTGTCCAAAATGCCATAACAAGTATCCGTATACGGATCAGCATCTGGTCTGTAACTTGTGCTTGTCTCCAGAGCACAAGGAAGATACTTGTGAAGCCTGTCGAGCGTTTCGGTCGAGGAAGACATTAAGAGACCGAAGAGCCAGAAGACTGCAGATGGCGTCGCTGCCGACAGGACAAGAGCGTTTCGAGGAGGAAGAGGAAGCTTTCTCTTTCCACGAGTCGGACTCAGAAGAGCTCGAGGCCGAAGAAATGCCGAAAATCGTGAGTAAGACGTCGAAACATAAGACTCACGAGAAGTCAACAAAAGCCCAGGGGACGCCACCGCCAACAGGCCATGGCTTAACCCAAAAAATAGGTGACCGATCCAAGGCATCGAAAAAGGGCACGCTTGCGGCAAAGTCATCCGACTCTGGTCGAGATACCGCCACACAGCAATCTCGGACCCGAGACATCGGCTCAGAGAAATTTCGGCACCAGGACAGCGGCACCGAACAAGTTCGGCACCGAGACACCACCACGCCGAAAATTAAAAAGGTTTCTTCGGAGCCTAAAAAGACGTCCGAAAAAGGTTCGGTTCCGAAACATCCAGCCTCAGAGCCGAAAACAGGTTCCTATACAGAGGAACAAGGATTGTCCTCCCAAATGCAAAAACATAGATTTGGAGAGGAACTTGAAGCAGTAGAGCCAGACCATACTCAAAGAAGGCTCCACATTCAAGAAGACACAGGGAAAATAACCACTCTTCCCCCAATTAAAATAAAAAGAAAACTTGCCTTTCAAGAAAAGGACAAGCAGCCACAAGCAAAGGTAGCAAGAAAAACAACTCCACCACCATCTCCACCACCATCAGTGCACACATCACCGGTAGCAACTCCTCCACTGATGCACTCCCCGACTCATACTACAATGAGTCAAGATGATCCCGATGCATGGGACCTTTACGATGCTCCAATATCGGACAACAGCCCAGACTCGTACCCTGCCAGGCCGTCCCCACCTGAGGACAGTACATCTTACACACAGGTGGTCGCAAGGGCAGCTGCTTTCCATAACGTCACCTTGCATTCCGAACCAATTGAGGATGACTTTTTGTTTAACACGCTATCCTCCACTCATAGCCAATACCAAAGCCTACCTATGCTCCCAGGAATGCTAAAACATTCAAAACAAATCTTTCAGGATCCTGTTAAAGGACGAGCCATAACTCCAAGGGTGGAGAAAAAATACAAGCCACCGCCAACAGATCCAGTTTATATTACAACGCAGTTAACACCAGACTCAGTAGTTGTCGGGCAGCTCGTAAGAGAGCGAACTCTCATACCTCGGGGGACGCACCACCTCCAGACAAGGAGAGTCGCAAATTTGATGCTGCGGGCAAAAGGGTTGCAGCACAAGCAGCAAACCAGTGGCGCATTGCCAATTCACAAGCACTTTTGGCAAGATACGATAGAGCTCACTGGGATGAGATGCAACATTTCATAGAACACTTACCCAAGGAGTTCCAAAAAAGAGCACAACAAGGTTTTCGGGGGCAATATAGAGGGGGACAATTCCAGAAAAATAGAGGAAAGTTCCAAAGCCCCAAAACTCCTCAAAATAAGCAGTGACTTACAAGTCACACATCCCAATCACATAACACCTGTGGGGGGGAGACTAAGCCAATTTTACAAACATTGGGAGGAGATAACAACAGATACTTGGGTACTAGCAATTATCCAGCATGGTTATTGCATAGAATTTCTCAAATTCCCTCCAACAGTCCCACCGAAAACACACAGTATGTCAAAACAACATATAGATCTTCTAGGACTAGAAGTTCAAGCGTTGCTCCAAAAAGAAGCAATAGAATTAGTACCAAAACAAGAATTAAACACAGGAGTTTACTCACTGTACTTTTTAATACCCAAAAAAGACAAAAGACTAAGACCTATACTAGATCTCAGAACATTAAATACATACATCAAATCAGACCACTTTCACATGGTTACATTACAAGAAGTAATCCCACTGCTCAAACAACAAAACTACATGACAACACTGGATCTACAGGATGCATATTTCCATATACCAATACATCCTTCACACAGAAAGTACCTAAGGTTTGTATTCCAAGGGATACATTACCAATTCAAAGTGTTGCCATTCGGAATAACGACTGCGCCAAGAGTTTTTACAAAATGTCTGGCAGTAGTAGCTGCACATATCAGAAGGCAGCAAATACATGTGTTCCCGTACCTAGACGATTGGTTAATCAAAACCAACACGCAAAAACAGTGTTCCCAACACACAAACTATGTCATAGAAACCCTACACAAACTAGGTTTCTCAATCAACTACCCAAAGTCACACCTTCTGCCGTGTCAAACACAGCAATACCTAGGAGCAACAATCAACACAGTAAAAGGAATTGCCACTCCAAGTCCACAAAGAGTCCAAACATTTCACAATGTAATACAAGCCATGTATCCAAAACAAAAGATACAGGTCAAAATGGTAATGAAACTGCTAGGCATGATGTCTTCATGCATAGCCATTGTCCCAAATGCAAGGCTGCACATGCGGCCCTTACAACAGTGCCTAGCATCACAATGGTCACAAGCACAGGGTCAGCTTCTAGATCTGGTGTTGATAGATCGCCAAACATACATCTCGCTTCAATGGTGGAACAGTATAAATTTAAACCAAGGGCGGCCTTTTCAAGACCCAGTGCCACAATACGTGATAACGACAGATGCATCCATGACAGGGTGGGGAGCACACCTCAATCAACACAGCATCCAAGGACAATGGGACATACAGCAAAGACAGTTTCATATAAATCACTTAGAACTGTTAGCGGTATTTCTAGCGCTAAAAGCATTTCAACCCATAATAACCCACAAATACATTCTTGTCAAAACAGACAACATGACAACAATGTATTACCTAAACAAACAGGGAGGGACACACTCGACACAGTTGTGTCTCCTAACACAAAAAATATGGCATTGGGCGATTCACAACCACATTCGCCTAATAGTACAATTTATTCCAGGGATTCAGAATCAGTTAGCAGACAATCTCTCTCGGGATCACCAACAGATCCACGAATGGGAAATTCACCCCCAAATACTGAACACTTACTTCCGAATTTGGGGAACACCACAAATAGATCTATTTGCAACAAAGGAAAACTCAAAATGCCAAAACTTCGCATCCAGGTACCCACAACATCAGTCTCAGGGCAATGCGCTATGGATGAACTGGTCCGGGATATTTGCGTACGCTTTTCCCCCTCTCCCACTCCTTCCATATCTAGTAAACAGGTTGAGTCAAAACAAACTCAAACTCATACTAATAGCACCAACATGGGCAAGACAACCTTGGTACACAACACTACTAGACCTTTCAGTAGTACCTCATGTCAAACTACCAAACAGACCAGATCTGTTAACACAACACAAACAACAGATCAGACATCCAAATCCAGCATAGCTGAATCTAGCAATTTGGCTCCTGAAATCCTAGAATTCGGGCACTTACACCTCACACAGGAATGTATGGAGGTCATAAGACAAGCTAGGAAGCCTACCACTAGACACTGCTATGCAAATAAGTGGAAAGGATTTGTTTATTACTGCCATAATAATCAAATTCAACCCTTACACGCATCTGCAAAAGACATAGTAGGATACTTACTACATTTGCAAAAGTCAAAACTAGCTTTCTCTTCCATAAAAATACATCTTACTGCAATTTCAGCTTACCTGCAAATTACGCACTCAACTTCATTATTTAGGATACCAGTAATAAAAGCATTTATGGAAGGCCTAAAGAGAATTATACCACCAAGAACACCACCAGTTCCTTCATGGAACCTCAACATTGTCTTAACACGACTCATGGGTCCACCTTTTGAGCCCATGCACTCGTGTGAAATGCAATACTTAACGTGGAAAGTTGCATTTTTAATTGCCATCACATCTCTAAGAAGAGTGAGTGAAATACAAGCATTTACCATTCAAGAACCATTTATTCAAATACACAAAAATAAAGTAGTTCTACGGACAAATCCAAAATTTTTACCAAAAGTAATCTCACCGTTCCACTTGAATCAAACTGTAGAATTACCAGTATTCTTCCCACAGCCAGATTCGGTAGCTGAAAGAGCACTACATACATTAGACATCAAAAGAGCACTAATGTACTACATTGACAGAACAAAACCTTTCAAAAACCTCATACAGGAAATAAACAAGGCATTGCTAGATGGATAGTTAAGTGCATTCAAACTTGCTATCTTAAAGCTAAAAGAGAGCTGCCTATTACACCAAAGGCACACTCAACCAGAAAGAAAGGTGCTACCATGGCCTTTCTAGGAAATATTCCAATGAACGAAATATGTAAAGCAGCAACATGGTCTACGCCTCATACATTTACCAAGCACTACTGTGTAGATGTGTTAACTGCACAACAGGCAACAGTAGGTCAAGCTGTACTAAAAAGATTATTTCAAACTACTTCAACTCCTACAGGCTGAACCACCGCTTTTGGGGAGATAACTGCTTACTAGTCTATGCACAGCATGTGTATCTGTAGCTACACATGCCATCGAACGGAAAATGTCACTTACCCAGTGTACATCTGTTCGTGGCATAAGTCGCTGCAGATTCATATGCGCCCACCCGCCTCCCCGGGAGCCTGTAGCCGTTTAGAAGTAAATCTTGAACATTTGTACATTTGTAAATATATTACTTTAAAATTCATTATATACATACGTATTCACTCCATTGCATGGGCACTATTACTAGCATACACAACTCCTACCTCACCCTCTGCGGGGAAAACAATCTAAGATGGAGTCGACGCCCATGCGCAATGGAGTCGAAATGGGAGGAGTCCCTCGGTCTCGTGACTCGAAAAGACTTCTTCGAAGAAAAACAACTTGCAACACTCCGAGCCCAACACCAGATGGCGGGATGTGCACAGCATATGAATCTGCAGCATGTGAATCTGCAGCGACTAATGCCACGAACAGATGTACACTGGGTAAATGACATTTTCCATATACATATATATATATATATATATATATATATATATATATATATATATTAGAGAAAATAAATTACATACCCTTCAACCAGTCAGTAGTTTTTCGCTCAGTATGCAGGACGCCATTGTGGAGGAGGAGGAGGAGACCATTTTGGTTCTCCACACTGATGATGAATTCTACAAGGTGGTGGACGCCTCTAGATGTTTCCTATAATTGGCATATGTGTGCCCGGTTCCTTTTAACCAGTCTGCCCCCACCCCAGAGGTGCTTCTATAGACTAACCGGCGCAACACCTCCCGAAACTCTGGATGGAGTCGGCAGTGGACGTGACAGCGTTTTACAGGGTTAACATGCCTTTCTAAAAAGGGCTGCCCTCGGCAGATCATCAGTCTGAGGGAGTTCAATGGCTGGTTTGTCTAACGCCATGTCAAGGTGGAGGGGATCCACTTGCTTTGCAACTTGCTACATCTGCACGACTGGATGGAGCATATCGATCTACAGGATGCTTATCTGATTAGCCCCTTTTGCCACCTCATCGCTGTTTCCTACAATTTCAGTGTAACGGCTTGGTTTACGAATTCAAGGCCCTGCCGTTTGGGTTTTCCTTGGCCCTCTTGTGTTTCACCAAGGTTTTGAAACCCGTGGTGGAACATCTTTGAGCATATGAATGTTGCCTAATAATTTATCTCAAACAATGCCCATTCAGGTTGAGGGACCATCTTCAAAACGAGATCTCCCCCGTGGAAAGTCTTGGGTTCCTCATTAACGCCAAGAAGTCTCTTCTGACACCTTCCAGACAACTCATTTTTCTTGGTTTTGTCATTGATTCGGTGAACAAGACACTCAGCCCGCCACCTCAGAAGATAGCCAAGATCTGCAGGGAATTGCAGAAGACTGTATCCAGGTGCTCAATCTCTGTTTGCAAGGTGGCCAGGATAGTAGGGCTCCTGGCTCAATCTATTCAAGCAGTCTTTCTGGGCTCTCTACAGAGCTCTACAGAGGCCCAAGGCCTTCCACCTTTGCAGGGGCCTCCAGTATTCATAACAAGTTCCTCTGATGAAGGAGTTTAAGTCTGAGATGTGGGGGTGTGGCCTGGCCTTCCCGCAAGATGGCCGCCACATTGTGAGGCTCTGCCCGGCAGGGGACCTAAACGTTGAATTTCTTCTACATCGCAGCCGCCCGCCCTGTCAGCATCGACTCAGGGAGGCTGCCGGTTGGCTTTGGCTGCTGGTCGGGCACTGAGGGCCACGCCGCCTGCCCGGACTCGCTGTCTGGGTGGGTGCGCGGAGCGCGCAGGCCACAGCTGTGGCTGCCGGCCTTTCAGATTGGGGCCTCTCGGGTGAGTCCCGCGTGTGGGGTGGCCCTTTATTATTTTACTTGCCTCGCCCCTGTGATCGGGGGCCTGAAGCCTGAGTGAGGCCCACTCGGCCTGCCGGGCCGATGCACCACTCTCCTGCTGCCGTGGGGCCCTGTCAGCAGCAGGATCGGGCCGAGGACTCTCATGGGGGCATTGGATCGTGCCGGCACTGGAGGTTGGGGGTCTTTTATTGCTGGCGACCCCTTATTATTTTAAATGCCTCGTCCCTGTGATTGGGGGCTGAGGCCTAAGTGCCGCCCTCAGCCTACCGGACAGACGCTCCATTCTCCTGCTCCTGTGGGGCCTGGTTGATGGCTAGTTTGGGCCGCGGGCTCCCGCGGGGGTGCTGGATTGTACCAGCTTTAGAGGCTGGGGGCCTCTTATCGCTCTCCTCTTGTGTTCTGGCGAACTGGGGGGGGAGGGGGGGCTGCTGGCGCCATGTGACTGTGGGGGCTCCTTTGTGCCATCTGGGGGTGTGGATCCCTCCCCCCTCCTTTTTAATTCTATTCTTTATTACTTCTCAAGGGACCCCACTATTGACGTCCTGCGGGGCCTGTTCGGCGGTGACGCTAAAGCCGCGTGGCTCCGTGGTTGGAAGGGCTGCTGTTTTGGGCTGCTTTAGTTGACTTTTGAGACTGCGATCGGCTGTGCAGTGATGCACGCAGGCCTGGCTTTGGTGCCCGGCGCCCCTTCTTCCTCCTGCCTTGTTGTGGGGTGGGTGGCCGGCGGGAGTGGGCTCCCGCACGGACCTTCTGTCTTCAGGTGGTATCAGTACTGGGCTGACGTCTACTGGTGAGGTGCGGTGGTGCCCTTTTGGTCACCGACCTGGTCGGCCGCGAAGAGGATGGGGAAAGCTGACCAGAAGCAGCCTTAGCTCTCTTTTGAGGGTGGGAAAAAGAAAAGCATCACGGCCTGCCAGTTGGATGACCTGCCGTCCGAGGAGGAGACATCTGCGTCCTCTGTGAAGGCTATGTTTTTAGACCTCAAACATAGCCTCGCTAGCATTGACGCCAAGCTTGACCATCTAACGGAGCTAATGGATCATTTACAGGAACGGGTAGATGGTCACGAAACAGTTGCTGCACATGGAGCGTGTGCTGGAGGTGATCCGGAATAAAAACGAGCATCTTGAGGCCCGGTCTCGCCATAATAACATTCGCATTTTGGGCCTCCCGGAGTCGACGGCCATGGGACGCATGGAGGACTTTGTCGAAACCATGCTCTCTACGCTATTCCCTGGCGAGCTCTCCCAGGTGTTGGTGGTGGAGAGGGCCCACAGATCTCTGGGGCCACGGCCTCTGCCGGGGGCTCCAGCGCGCCCTATTATTGTACGATTATTGAACTATAGAGATATGGACACAATACTTAGACTGGCCAGGGAGCGCAGGCCTGTTGTGTATAATAACACTGAACTGAGCATCTTCCCTGATTACACTCCTGGGGTGAAGGCTGCCCATAAGGCCTTCTTGCCGGTCAAACATGCCCTGAGCCAGACCGATGCTAAATACTTCCCCATTTACCCGGCTAAACTGCGAGTACAACATAGGGGCCAGCTGCATTTCTTTACGGACCCAAAACTGGCTGCTAAATATGTGACCCTAAGAAAGTGCTGTCAGAGATCCCGCGGGCCACAGGCGGAGAGGGAGGTTCTTTGAGTGACAATGACTAAATACATTCTTCTGTTTAGGCCCCACGTGACCTTGCCTGATGCTGTGCGGCATGCAAATTTGTAGTTGGTTTAACTGAAGTGCGGTCTGTTCTGCTATATTTCCTTCATTGCTGGTCCCCCTACCCTCCCTTCCCGCCTGGGATGGTTCTCGGGTGGCCTTGTTGACGCCCCATTGGATGAGTCCATTTAAAATGTTTGCTATTATGTTGTGGGCAATGCATTTGGGGATGGTTGGGATTCTAGCACTGACCCGTTTGGGGGGTCAGCGTGGGTGGGGGTTGGTAATGTTCTGTGCTTGGGTCACTCTTCACGTCTCTTTTCTTTCACACCTGTTCCCTTCCTTGCATGCTGCTGATGCCTCTCTTGTGATGATATGGGAGATGTATGTTTAGATAGGGAGATGGAATGGCGCGAAAAAGTGTGACGCCTGTGCGCTGCCTCACCTAGAAAGTTTGTGGGCTGAATGATGGGCACCAGATGCGATTGATATCGGCCTATATGCAGTGATGCGGTTGATATCTCCATGCTGCAGGAGACTCACCTGGTGAAAGCCGCAAAACACCGGCTGAAATCTGGTTAGATTGGTGAATGGTACGCTGCAATGTATTTGCTATATTCACGAGGCGTGGCGATTCTGATTCGGAAGGGGCTGAAGTGGTGCACTGAGAAGGTATTTGTAGATCCGAACTGTCGCTATGTGATGCTTTGTGGCACACTGCTTGCTAGACCATGCAAGTTGATATCGAGATACGGCCCAAATACTGATGACCCAGAATTTTTTGGGGAAATGAGGCGGCTGATTGACTTGCTGGGCCCCGGGTCCCTGCTGTGGGGGGCGACTTCAATGTGGTGCTGGACTTTGTGGCGGATCGTGAAAGCCAGGCTAGACTACAGCATGTAGCGGCTGCCAGGGCTCTTGCTCTTGTGATGGCTGAGGGTGCTTTGGTGGACCTGTGGAGGGCAAAGCGTGGAACCAACAGGGAAACGTACCTGCGTCAACTATGTGCATGGTAGTTGGTCCCATATAGACAGATGGCTCAGCACCAGGGATGTTGAGCTCTGGACGCAGTCAATTGAGCATAAGGCCCGTATTTTGTCGGATCATTTGCCATGTTGGAGTTGGTTGTTCCTGGAGGCCCAAGTCGTGCCTCTATGTGGAGGCTTCCTCATGGCGCGCTTAAGGATCAGGTATTCAAGGATGAGATCCGTTATGCCGTTGTCCACTACTTTGCTGAGATTCAGGGGTCGGTGACCTTTGCTGGCACTGTGTGGGAGGCTTTCAAGGTGGTGATTTGCGGGGTCTGACTCTCTAAACAGCACTGTGTGCTGAAGGTGCTAGGACGGTATTTGGCAGAGTTGAAGGCCCAGATTGCCGATCTTGAAAAATGCTTGGCCTCTAACTGGTCGGAGGACCATCTGGCTGCACTGAGCGGAAAGATGACACAGTTTGAGGAGGATGCCCTTTGCGAAGTTTGCTTTGTAGGGAAGAATGCTACGTCGAGGAGATATTGTGAGGGGGATAGGGCTGGCGCACACTGGCCCCAATGCTCCTAAAGCCGTGGAGTAATTATATTGTAGTGCTGACTGATTCGACCGGAGCACGAAACGCTGGCACTGGTGAGATCAAGTGCATCCTCACTGACTTTTATTCGGATCTGTATGCTGATCCCCCGGGGCTGAACTCAGCGGCATCCACTAACTATTTTGCAGATATTTGCCTTTTGTGGTTTGAGACAACGCACAGGAAATCTAGATGTTCCTTTTTCGGTGGACGATGTGGTCCAGGCAATACGTAGTTTACCGGGGGATAAGGCACCTGGGCTGGATGGTCTGGCATCATCTTTTTATAAGGAATACGTTGCTATAGTAGCACCGCATCTCTTGGAGGTCTATGCGGAGGCTCTTGAGACCGGGATCCTTCTACCCTTGCTACGGGAGGCTCTCATTGTGACCATTTTAAAGCCCAGGAAAGATCCGTGCTGTTGCGATTCCTATAGGCCCCTCTCGTTAATCAATATTGACAATAAGATCCTGGTGAAGCTGCCCGGTTGCATCCCCTGCTCCCTTTTCTGGTGCTGCGGGATCAATCAAGCTTTGTGCCAGGTCGCTCCACCCTATATAACCTTCAAACTTATTTTGCGATATCTAGCATGATTGATCCTGAAGACCATGCAGCGGCGGAGTTCCTGGATGCCACCAAGGCCTTCGACTCTGTGGCGTGGCAATTCATGTTTGCTTTGCTGGCTCAGGTGGGGTTGAGCTCTAGGTTTATTTAGCTGATTCGCCCGTTGTACTTGCAGCCGTCCGCCTGGCTGAGAGTCAGTGGTACTATTTCTGACCCCTTTCAGATTGCTAGGGGCACTCGCCAGGAATACCAACTCTCAGCTGCTTTTCGCCAACGTGATGGAGCCGCTTGCGGCTCGCTTGCGTTAGTATCATAATCATAGGGGCTTGGCATTCCGGCAGCGCCCAATTTTAATATCCATGTATGCAAACGATGTTGCCTTATATGTTCGCGACCCACAGCTGCACCTTGATGTTCTGTTGGATGAGATAGTGGGCTTTGGACAGATTTCCAGGATCACCATCAACTGGTCCAAGTCGGTGGTGCTGCCCCTCTCTGAGATTACGGTGCCTCCTTTGTGCGGCTGACGGACTGGTGCGGTATCTGGGTATTTGGCTAAGTTGGGACATTAACACGCTTTGGTCAGCTAATAATGGCATAGCTATTATGTGGGTGGAAGACAAGGTAGAGGTGTGGCGTTCACTGCTGCTTTCGCTGACGGTCGCATTGCGATAGCGAAGATGGTTATTCTGCCCAAGTTTTTCTATCTCTTGATTAATATACCTCTTGTCCGTACCGCGGGTTTCTGAAACGGCTTAGATCCGCACTTGTGACTCTGGCCTGGGCTGGTCAGCGGCCCAGAATATCATGGGAAAAATTGCCGCTTCCATTTGAACGGGGTGGGTTGGCGGCCCCGGATCTAGCACTGTACTATCACTGTGCACAGGCACATTTTGTGCATTTTTGGCTACACCCTATCCGATATTTACCTTACCTGGCTCCTGAAAGCAACACTGTGTGGCCTGACAGACTACTGTGGGTGCTGGGTGGCTCGACCAGCCCCAGACCGTGACGGATCGACATGGTGGCGTGCATGGCAAGAGCTCGGACTGCACTGTTGCAGCGCATGGCTGTGGGGGAGACTTTCACCCCTTTGATACCGTTTCTGGATATGGGTGACATGCAGTTGTCGGAGGATGCCCGAGTCTGAGAGTTTCTCAGAGAGTCCGGCTTGACTACCTTGGGGTCCTGGTTCCCTGATGAGAGGTTCATCTCCTTGGAGGCCGCACTAGGTGGAGTACATGACAGTGCGCAGCACCGACTATTCTTTCTCAGAATTAGTACTATGCTCTGTGCGCGTTACCCCTGCTTTCCTGCAACGCCCACAGCGTGCAGAGCGCTGGAGCTTCTGTATCAAACGCAATTCCCGTTCAGGCTTATTACGAGGTTATATGTTTGCATGCAGAACAAGGTGGCTGAGAAGGAGGTTAAAGCCAAAGCCCACTGGGAGGCAGACATGGGTGAAACTATTCCTGATGAAGAGTGGCAACGATGCTGCGTGCATATGAGGGATCTGTCCCCCCCAACTACAGATTGTGCCTTCTTCACTTCATTTTTTTACATCGTTTGTATTACACACCTACTAGGTTGATGGATATGGGCCTCCGGGCTGAGGCGCATTGCGATGTATGACCCCTGATGCAGACCTTTTGCATCTTGCGTGGAGCTGCCTGACGCTGCTTGTATATTGGACGGAAGCGCTGCGGGCAATTGAGGAGATGACTGAGATCCAGCTGCCGCATACCTCTAAACTTGCCCTTTTGGGATATGTTAAGGGGTTACCTGCCGCGCACAGGAGATTGATGGGACTGTTGCTGCTGCTGGCTAAGCGTAGGGTTGCGATGTGCTGGGTAAGGCGTTGAATCTCCTGTTGCTCTGAATGGTTGCATGATGCTTCGTATTGTCAGGAACAACTAATGATATACTGGGACCTCATGCCAGAGGGCTCCCGACCGAGAGATATATGGGTCCCCCTGCGCTCCTTTTTGGAGATTGCTCACTGAATAGCACACAGGCCAGCGCCCCCCAGCGAATTAGCAATAGTCATACTCCCCTGCCATGCTATAGAATCGAATCACTGTTTGCATCTGTATTGGTGATCTGACTGTTGCCATGTCCTTATTGCCCCCCCTCCTTTTTCTGCTATATATTATTCCCTTCTATTTACCTTTTGTCTGCTTCCTTTTCCTGCTCCTTGCTTTTCTTACGTTGATGTCTCAGCCATTACATTTGTTTGACACATCAGGAGGCCTCACTGATGTGGTTTTGATGACACTGCGGTTAATGGCGATAGTCCGCCTTCTTATTGAGTTATACGTCTGATGGATATAAGACTCTGATGGTTCCTACTTTATATTTTGACTACAGTGCATATTCAATGACCTCACTGATGTGTATGTTTGGTGTTGTTATCAATAAATACATAAATAAATAAATAAAAAAGTCTGGAATCGTCTGGTGATTGTCCCAAATAGAGGCCTGGAATGGGCATGCCATTTTCAGTTCCAACCTGGACCTGGTTATCGAGTCGAACACCAGCAGTTCTGGTTGGGGAGCACGCTGCGGCGACTCCATCACCGGAGAGAAATGGGTGGCTCACAAACAGTCCCTACACATCAACTGCCTAGAGCTTATGGCAGGCTCTTTCACGGTGCATTGTTGGACCAAGTACAAGGTGAACAGTTGTGTAGTGTTAAAGATGGACAAGCTGTCAGCAGTCGGCTATATAAATCATCTGGCGGCCTCAAGTCCGAAATCCTAGCGGACTTAGCAAAGGAATTTTGGTTGTACTGTTTAACCATCAATATATCTGTCACAGCGGAGTGCCTTCCGGGGTCCTCCAACCAAATAGCGGACTAGTGTTTGAGGAAGTGGCCCAGCATGAGTTTATGGCAACTTAACCCTCGCATTTTTGCCATGCTCAATTCTCATTGGGATTCTTTTGTGACGGATATTTTCGCCTCCCGACTGGATCACCAGATCCCTCAACGTTTTAGCTGGAAGCTAGACCCTTAAGCAGCAGCGACAGATACATTCCTTCAGGATTGGTCCAAGCAGAAGGGATATGTGTTCTCTCCGTTCACCATGATCATGCGGTTGACAACTCAGTTGCGGAGGCAGAGGGCTCAGGTGGTGGTCATCAGTCTGTTTTGGAGATCTCAAGTGTGGTTTCCAGTTCTTCTGGAACTTACTTGGGATTCTCCACTCCTTCTTCCCCATGGTCCAGATATTCTTCAGGATCCAATGGGTCAGAGACACCCCCTCCTTCGCCAAGGCTTTCTACCTCTAATGGCTTGGAGGTTTACAGGGAGAGATGCTGAGTGCCTCGGCTTTGGCAGAAGGAATCTCCAAACAATACAAATCAGCAGAGACCAAGTGGGTATGTTGGTATGTTCAGCACAAAGAGGATCCCATTGGGTACAGTGTTGTACCCATCCTAAATTTCTTGGCTTCCATGTCCTCGCAATGCATGGTATATCATACGGTCAATTCTTATTGACCTGCCATTTCTGCAGGTTACTTCTCACTTTAAAACTCCCCAGTAGCGGAACATCCTTTGGTTTGCAAGCTGTTGAGAGGTGTCAATCTTGCTCTGCCTTCAGTACCTAAGTATTACAATTTATGGGATGTAAATCTTGTTTTGAATCTATTTCTATCTTGGCGGAGGAATGAGTATCTGTCATGCAAGCAATTTTTTGGCAATAATGTTATGCCTGATTTCTTGCTGTACGGTCTCTGATGCGAGAGCCCTGTATGTTTCAGATTTTGTTTTCTCACCCGGGGGGGGGGTCACCTTGTATATTTCTCAAAGAAGCAAAACGGAACTCTAGGGTAATATCTTACCTGGCCTTTGCTACGATCCTGAAGTTGTGTGTGTAATCAGTTGCCTTAAAGTGTATGAGAACATGATGGAAGAATTCCGCCCCCCTAGGAGAACGGCCACTCTTAATTTCCATGATAAAACCTTTCAAAGCAGTGTCATCTCCCACTGGGTTATGCAAGAAGCGGACATTAATGTGGCCCTCTTTGGCGCTCATTCAGTCACGGGGCTACGGCCTCAAAAGTTTTTTTCCTGGGAGCTAGACTCGAGTACATTATAATTGCAGCTGATTGGTCATCAGACTCTGTGTTCAAGAGGTTTTACTTTACACCAATATTGGACATGGCATCTTTGGTGGTTGATAAGCTTGAAACAAGCATAATCCTTTTTAGTTTTTTTTGTTTTTTAATGTCTTTTATTAATTTTCATAATAATACAATTCAGTGATTAATGCTACATAAAGAACATTCCCTTAACCTTAAATTCTAACCCACCCCCTTAATCTGCATCTCAATCCGCTCTATGTTATGCTTTATAATCAACACATTATAAATTCAACAGTTTTTTTTTCCCTTCACAAATACAGTTGCTTATACATTCATACATTAGAGGCATCTTCTACTTCGGATTCCGATGTTTTATCTGATTTTTCAGACCTTGTGTTGTCGGGGTGCTTTAGTCTATCTAACATTCTGTCCCATTGTTCAGATACTTACCTAGTCTGCTTTACCCATGCTGCTTCTAAGTGTAGTGTGGTTCCCTCGGCTTCCGCCCATTTTACCAGAGCATCTGATCATCTCTGCATCAGAGGACCTTTTACGTCTTTCCAGTGCGATGTGATCTCTCTTTTGGCTCACAGTAAAGCTAAATCCATAAATTTGTCAGTTGTTTTTTTTTTGGAGGGGCGTGGTAAGTCTCCAAGTAATGCAATTAAGGGGGAGGCCGTTAAGTTTCTTTCAGTTATTATCGATAACTGCTTCAATATTTCTTCCCAGAATGTTTTTACTTGAGTGCAAGACCAAAGCATGTGCTCCAATCCGGCTTCGGGTTCTGAGCATCTAGCGCAGATTCCCCCTCCGGTGTTGAATATTTTTGCTATGCCTTTTGGGGTGAGATATGCTCTGTGATATATATATATATATATATATATATCACAGAGCATATCTCACCCCAAAAGGCATAGCAAAAATATATATATATTAACTTAAATCGGGCATTTCTGGATACGGGGTATATATGTGAAGTAATTCTAGACCATTGTTGCTCGTCTATGGTAATGTCGAGTTCTGACTGCCATTTCAGTCTAAGTTTATCCAAAGGTGCATGAAGGTTTTTAAGGAGTACTTGGTAGATTGCTGAGATGGCTCCTCTTTGCACTCCTATTGAGCAAATAAGCTTACACCCTTCATGTGTGGGAGGTTACATCTTACCTGCTTTCCATGTCGTGTGTATAATTCTAGTTATTGTGCTATATGTAAGGAACATTCCTGATGGGATATTGAATTGATCCTGCCATTCCGTGAAGGTGCGTAGTTTACCATTATTGTACCAATCACCCAATACCGTCACTCCGTATGTCGCTAGTTTTTTTTATCCCTGCGATTGTTGGGTTCGCAGTCATGTATTTCAAACATATTAGTGGTACCTCTGGTGCATAAGGTGTTTCTGTATGCGTGTTTCTGAAAATCTGTGTCCAGCAAAGTCTCATCGAAGTCCATCCCAATGGGAGTTGTTGGTGCTTCCCCCTAGGGTTCAAGATAATACTAAGAACATCATCTATTGAACCACTTAGGGTATTCAGTGGTTCCTGGACAGTTGGAATATTCCCAATTAATCTCGCAAACCATTGTAGCTGACCTGCCCAGTAATATATTTCCATATCTGGTGCAGCTAAGCCCCCCTCCTCTGTTGGCCTCTGAAGGGTGCGTAACGCTATTCTGTGTCTACCAGTTCCCCAGATGAAGCTCGTAAATATGGAGTTAATGTCTTTAAACACTGATTTCGGAATCGTTATGGGTAGCACAGAAAACAAATACAGCAGTTTTGGTAGTACAATCACCTTAAGCAGTGCTACTCTCCCTGTAACCGTCAGGGGGAGTATTTCCCAGAATCGTATATTTGATCTGAGTTTTCGTAGAGCTCGGTGTATATTGCCCTCTATTAGGTCTTCTAGTTTATGGTATATATTCAGTCCAAGGTATTTAAATGTGGTAGTTGCCCACGGGAGTCCGTAAGTATCAATAGACTTCGGGGATCCCTCGAGCAGCGGGAAGGCAGCGGATTTCTACCAATTAATCCGGAGCCCAGATGCACCACCAAAGCTCTCCATCATATTCATTGCCTCTGTCAGATCAATCGCAAGGTTTTGGAGGAAGAGCAGCATGTCATCTGCATATAGAGCAATGTGATGAATTTGCTGTCCAATTAATACACCCTTGAAATATCTAGAGGACCTGGCCATCTGGGCCAGTGGTTCAACCGCTAACGCAAATAGCAGGGAAGACAAGGGGCAGCCCTGCCTAGTTCCCCTACCAATCTTAAAGGGATCAGATATGGTTCTGCCCGTGCAGACCCTTGCAGTAGGATCCGCATAGAGCAGTTTCGTCCAGCAGACAAAGGCCTGTCCCATTCCCAATTTCAGGAGTACTTTTTCTAGGTAGTCCCATTTTCGGCTGTCGAAGGCCTTTTCGATGTCAATAGAGATGATTGCTGCCTGCGTTAGGGTTTGAGGGGTTGCATTAATTATCGATATCAGTCGTCTAATATTCTGTGCAGTGCTACGCTGGGGAATAAAGCCGGATTGATTGCGGTGTATCAATGATGCCATATGGGGCAGTAGCCTGGTGGCAAGTATCCTACTGAGTATTTTATAATCCGTGTTGAATATGGACAGTGGTCTATAGGACCGTACATGTTCTGAAAGTCTATCTGTCTTTAACAAAGGAATCATAATGGCTTCGTTTGTGGATGGGGGCAAGTGCCCCTTTTCCCTGGCTTCAGAGTATACGGTGCACAGACGTGGTGCTAATTGCTCTCGATATGTGTTATAAAACTCAACGGGGATTCCATCTGCTCCCGGTACTTTGCCTCGCGCCATCTCTTGAATGGCAGTTTTAATTTCCATGATCGTGATGGGTTCAGCTAGAGCCACACCGTCTGCTTCGTCTAGTCTAGGGAGGTCAAGGGTCTCTAAATCCTCTAATTGGGAAGGTGTTAGTGTCTCAGTGGGGCTAGCATATAGATCAGAGTAATAGCTAACAAATCGATTATTTAGCCCTCTCTGGCTAAATACATTGTTGCCATTGTCAACTTTAATCTCCACTATGACTGACTGTTGCTTTGATGGGTTCGCAAGCCAAGCCAGGAGAGCTCTGGCTTTTTCTCCCTCCGCATGTTGTCTAGCTAAATAGATTTTGTAATCAAAGCGGTCTAGTTTTGCAGTGGCTTCAGCAATTTTCTCTTTAGTCTCAGTCAGAAGGGGAGTTAAACCAGAGCTTTCAGGCCTTTTACGCTCTATTTCTCTGAGGGAGTCCTCCAGTTTCTTAATGTCCTGTGCTAATGACCTTTTGTAAGGAAATGCCTCCTTGGGATGGTTACCCCCTGACCTTTTGCCTTTGCTGATGCCAAGTTATGATTTGAAAGTGTGCTGAGGCCTGCTAACCAGGCCCCAACACCAGTGTTCTTTCCCTAACCTGTACCTTTGTTTCCACAATTGGCATATCCTGGCATCCAGGTAAGTCCCTTGTAACTGGTACCCCTGGTACCAAGGGCCCTGATGGCAGGGAAGGTCTCTAAGGGCTGCAGCATGTCTTATGCCACCCTGGAGACCCTTCACTCAGCACAGACACCCTGCTTGCCAGCTTGTGTGTGCTGGTGGGGAGAAAATGACTAAGTCGACATGGCACTCCCCTCAGAGTGCCATGCCAACCTCACACTGCCTATGGCATAGATAAGTCACCCCTCTAGCAGGCCTTACAGCCCTAAGGTAGGGTGCACTATACCATAGGTGAGGGCATAAGTGCATGTGCACTATGCCCCTACAGTGTCTAAGCAAAACCTTAGACATTGTAAGTGCAGGTTAGCCATAAGAGTATATGGTCTGAGAGTCTGTCAAACACGAATTCCACAGTTCCATAATGGCTACACTGAAAACTGGGAAGTTTGGTATCAAACTTCTCAGCACAATAAATGCACACTGATGCCAGTGTACATTTTATTGTGAAATACACCCCAGAGGGCATCTTAGAGATGCCCTCTGAAAACATACCCGACTTCCAGTGAGGGCTAACTAGTTTTGCCAGCCTGCCACACACCAGACATGTTGCTGGCCACATGGGGAGAGTGCCTTTGCCACTCTGTGGCTAGTAACAAAGCCTGTATTGGGTGGAGGTGCTTCTCTCCTCCCCCTGCAGGAACTGTAACACCTGGCGGTGAGCCTCAAAGGCTCACCCCCTTTGTTACAGCGCCCCAGGGCACTCCAGCTAGTGGAGATGCCCGCCCCCTCCGGCCACGGCCCCACTTTTGGCGGCAAGGCCAGAGGAGATAATGAGAAAAACAAGGAGGAGTCACTGGCCAGTCCGGACAGCCCCTAAGGTGTCCTGAGCTGAGGTGACTCTGACTTTTAGAAATCCTCCATCTTGCAGATGGAGGATTCCCCCAATAGGATTAGGGATGTGCCCCCCTCCCCTCAGGGAGGATGCACAAAGAGGGTGTAGCCACCCTCAGGGCTAGTAGCCATTGGCTACTAACCCCCCAGACCTAAACACCCCCCTAAATTGAGTATTTAGGGGCTCTCAGAACCTAGCAAGATAGATTCCTGCAACCTAAGACAAAGAAGGACTGCTGACCTGAAAGCCCTGCAGAGAAGACGGAGACACCAACTGCTTTGGCCCCAGCTCTACCGGCCTGTCTCCCCACTTCAAGAAAAACTGCAACAGCGACGCGTTCCACAGGGTCCAGCGACCTCTGAAGCCTCAGAGGACTATGCTGCATCTAAAAGGACCAAGAACTCCAGAGGACAGCGGCTCTGCTCCAAAAAAGAAACATCTTTGCAACAAAGAAGCAACTTTAAAGACCAGACGTTTCCCGCCGGAAGCGTGAGACTTTGCACTCTGCACCCGACTCCCTCGGCTGGACCTGCGGAGAAACAACACTACAGGGAGGACTCCCTGGCGACTGCGATCCTGTGAGTAGCCAGAGTTGACCCCCCTGAGCCCCCCCAGCGACGCCTGCAGAGGGAATCCAGAGGCACTTCCTGACCGCGACTGCCTGCTTCTAAGAACCCGACGCCTGGTAAAGACACTGCACCCGCAGCCCCCAGGACCCGAAGGATCCGACCTCCAGTGCAGAAGCGACCCCCAGGTGGCCCTCTCCCTTGCCCAGGTGGTGGCTACCCCGAGGAGCCCCCCCCCACCCCCCCCCCCTTGCCTACCTGCTTCGCTCAAGAGACCCCTGGGTCTCCCATTGAAACCTATTGCAAATCCGACCCCTGTTTGCACTCTGCACCCGGCCGCCCCGTGCCACTGAGGGTGTACTTTTTGTGCTGACTTGTGTCCCACCGGTGCCCTACAAAACCCCCCTGGTCTGCCCTCCGAAGGCGCGGGTACTTACCTGCTGGCAGACTGGAACCGGGGCACCCCCTTCTCCATAGAAGCCTATGTGTTTTGGGCACCACTTTGACCTCTACACCTGACCGGCCCTGAGCTGCTGGTGTGGTAACTTTGGGGTTGCCCTGAACCCCCAATGGTGGGATACCTTGGACCCAACTTTGAACCCTGTAGGTGGTTTACTTACCTGCAAAACTAACAAACACTTACCTCCCCCAGGAACTGTTGAAAATTGCACTGTCTAGTTTTAAAATAGCTTATTGCCATTTGTGTGAAAACTGTATATGCTATTTTGCTAATTCAAAGTTCCTAAAGTTCCTAAGTGAAATACCTTTCATTTGAAGTATTACTTGTAAATCTTGAACCTGTGGTTCTTAAAAATAAACTAAGAAAATATATTTTTCTACACAAAAACCTATTGGCCTGGAATTGTCTTAGTGTTTGTTCCTCATTTATTGCCTGTGTGTGTACAACAAATGCTTAACTCTACCCTCTGATAAGCCTACTGCTCGACCACACTACCACAAAATAGAGCATTAGAATTATCTCTTTTTGCCACTATCTTACCTCTAAGGGGAACCCTTGGACTCTGTGCCTGCTATTTCCTACTTTGAAATAGTGCATACAGAGCCAACTTCCTACACCTTTTGACCCCAATGTGTTCATTAATACACACTCCTCTTATTACGGTCTTAAATGCTTCCCACTCTAGTGCTCTAGAGGAAGCATTATCCGAGTTGGTAGCGAAGAACTCATTAACTGTTGTGAGTATAACGTGTTTAAAAGCCTCATCGTCTAGCATTTCTGCTCTGTTGATATATTCGGTCTATCTCTGCCCCTAGCTAATGTTACAATCAGTGGGTTGTGATCAGATATAGTGCGACACAGGTATTCAGCGGTTAATATATCGCTCTGTATTTCAGGAGAGGTGAGAAACCTGTCAAGGCTGACATGCAAGTCGTGTAGCATGGAGTAAAAGGGGTAGTCACAGGTGCAAGGATTGAGCTGTCTCCAGCTGTCTCCGGTTCACCACTGTTGTTGCCATTCTACAAAGGCTTTGGCTGTTCTTATAGTTGGGGAATGTGCAAGGGGGGATGCGATCTATCCATGCTGGCATCTGCTATGCAGTTGAAGTCTCCTCCCATTAATACAGGTACGATAAGTTAATGCCCTACTTCCGATGAGAGTTTGTGAAGGAAAGCTCCTTGATCTTGGTTTGGGGCGTAAATACTCCCTATGGCAATGTCTCTACCCTCTAGCCTACCAGTAATCAGGACATATCTTCCTTCCTCATCTACCACTTCGTGTGTTTTCTGGAAGGGCACCCCAGGGCGGATCCATACTAGTAGTCCCCTGGCAAATGCCGAATAAGTGGTCGCAGTCACCTGACCTCTCCATCTCTTCACCAGGGCTTTAACCTCCTGCTCGACAGGGTGGGTCTCTTGAAGCAGAGCTATGTGGGCCCCTCGCCGTCTAAGCTGATTATATATCTTATATCTCTTGGTCATGCTATTTAACCCTCTTACATTCCAGGTAATTATTTAATAATTTGAAGAAATATTCATTGATTCAGAGTGTTATGTAGTAGCTAAATGTGTTTTCGCTAATATTTCTATGTGTAGGTCTCAGCATATTTCTTTTGGTGTGAATGAAAGTCAGTGGTATGGCGGCGGATGCAAAACTTTGAAAACCCTTATAACAAATTTTCCACTCCCCCATCTCCCTCTCCCCAGGACCGCTTTCCAGAACTATTCCTGTCCAAACAATTAAAGTTCTAGTGAACATCCTATTGGTAGGGTGGCGCGCCAGAAGCCGAGAGCTAATGCTCCAGGCCGCTCGCGGAGCTCTGACAGAGTATGTGAACGGACAACAGTGTTATTTACTCATGTGCCTTCCATTTAGCAACCGTTCTAAACATCATGCAATTATATGAAAGGCCCCAAGAAATAATAACTACTGAGGAACAGTGTGCCCTCTGTCCTCATTATCCTCATTTGCCCTGCTTGCCAACTCTTCAAGCTTCTCCGGTTATATGAGCAGCGATGGTCGACCAGGGTCTCAACTGTTTTTACCTATGGATTTTCAGAGTATTACACCTCAGATAAGGTCTTCCGATGATCTTGGTGTGATTCTGGGCATGCTGATCGAGGTGCCTTGTCACTAATTGGAAGAGTTCCCACATGTCAAGTCAATATCTGATCTGATTTCGGATGATTGAGTCCTAGGTATGCTCCCCCGTTCAAAGCAGCTGCTGCATCTACCGCTCCCCGCATTTCCTGGAGTGCTTGGTGTCTTGGAGGAGCCACTTACAGTCTACTTTTTTAATCTGCTACGTGTCTTTTGTGATGAGTGAGAGTTTCTGCTTAGCAATTTGGGAGCAGTTGATTCTAGCGTTTCCATCCAGTCCCATAATAGCTGCGATGACATGAAAAAAGTAACTTTTCCCTTGTGCTCCACTCGCAATTTAGCTGGAAAGAGCATCACGTACTTTATTCCACGCTCTCGAAGTAGTCGCTTTGAGTCATTAAATGAGGCTCTTTGTAATTGGGTATCCTTGGTGAAGTCCGGGAAGAGCATGATTTTTTGGTTGTCCAGCATTATGTCTCCCTAAAGTCTTGCTTGGGCTAATATAAAGTCTCTATCCTTGAAGTGCAGCAGCTTCGCAATCACCAGATGGGGGGGTGCTCCAGGTGGGGAGGTTATGAGGGGGGGTCTGTTTGGTATTCTATGAGCTTTTTCGATTGCAAAAAGGGAGATAAACCTTCAGGGTCCACTATTTCTCTTATCCAGTTCTCCAGGAAAGCTTCCGTGCTTGGTAGTCCCACTAGTCGTCGGTTATTTCTGCGAGCGTGATTTTCTGCATCTTCAGCCCTCGCTTCTAGTACTTTCATTCGGGTGGCTAGACCAGTGATGTCAGTGGATAAAGTTTTCTGGGTAGGGGACAGCTGCTCAAGCGTTTTCTCATTAGCTACCACTCTTTCTGTCAATCTGTGATGATCATCTCTTAACAGGGAGAGGTCAACAGTGAGAGTGTCTATTTTCTGCTCTAACGCTTCGCGAGACTTCCTAATTGCTTGAAGTATTGTGTCCAGCGTGGTTTCTTGATTTTGCAGGTTGTCAGGTGGCATTATATTAGGAGGGTGATCCGGGGGCGTAGTTATGTTCAATTCTTCTTGCCCTGTGGTCTCTCTTTTTTTTTTGTTTTTCCCATCTTGTTGGTTCATCAGCAGTTCGCTTATCTCTAGCCTGTTAGAGGTGTGTACTCATTTGTCAGTATGTTAATTATGCAGTGAATATCCCAAAGAAGGCGTGTTATCATCTAAAGGGCCACTAAATTCACGTCCTGGGGTTCAAAGGAGCAGGGCCAGTTGTGAGTCCGCGCTCATCACCTGTGTTGTGGGGGCTGCTATCTCTCAGCTCCCTCGGGGGCCCCGAAGGGCTCGGGAAAGTACCTCCAGTAACTATAGACTCAGTGGATTCTACAGCTGTGGGTGTTAGCTTCCTGTCGCGGGGCCCGGTACCTCGCACTCTCCAAGTGCAGTTGCTCTCGCTCCGGTCGGGGTGCTAGCCAGCAGGGGGGCAGCCGCTTCAGACCCCGATGCTTCTCCCGAGCACCAGCAGAGGATGCCAAGTTCAAGCCTAGAGCGCCTGCGCTCCAGGTCCAGCCATGCGCCCGCTTCTCCTAACGTGGCTCACTCCCCCTCCTCTCGTCATGCTGCGCATCGTTTCGTTGGGGGAGGGGAGGTCCGCCACTCACCTCCTCAGCGTTTTTCTTTACTCCTCCGCCGGCGCTCTGCTTCTAAAGAGGACCGGAGCAGCGAAGGCACGCCGCTCTGGAACCTCACTGTGTCACCATCTTGGATCACCGCGATCCGGCAGTCAGGGTCCTCAAACTCCGCGCCAGAGTCAGTCCGACCGTCGGCAGGGGCTCCTCTTTATGTCCGTCGTCCTCCAGGGTGTGGGGCATCAATCGGAGACTCCTCCGGGGCCGTCGCTGGATCAGGATACTTCGAGGTCCGCTTATGGCGCTGGGAGCTCTGCGCTAAGCGTGTAGCTGCATCGGCTGCAGGCCACGCCCCCGAAACAAGCATAATCCTTGCCTCTGGTTCCGACACAGAATATACACTTTCCTAGCCACCGTGAAGGAAAGTTTCAATTCTGGTAAGGACACGAAGGTGAGGATTATTCCCACTCAGTGTACCTCATGTTTTTCCCACCCTTATAGAAAGGCCTCGATCAGAGACTGCGTCAAGAGGTAGTATTTTTTTTTCTCTTTAGGTTGTTTTTTATGGTTGGAGTTTAAAATGAATGAGGTCTAATATATGCTCTCAGTTGTATTTTGTATAATGTGAAGTTTTTCGGTTGAGGAATTTCTTGGTGTTAATTGGATTTAGTTCAAAGGGTTGGTGAGTTGTCTTGTTTTTATCTAATTTAAAGGTACTGATTCCAATAAAGGTGAGTAATGCAAAAGTTAGTTCTCTTGTGCATCGAGAAAGAGGATGTACACAGACACAAGCAGGAATATATGGACATTACTGGAGACGTTTCATTCGTTTGGTCTTTGAATACTGCTGATTAATAAAAAGGACAGAAAGATTAGCATAATCCTCGCCTCAGTGTCCTTAATAGAATTGAAACATTTCTTCACGCTAACTAGGAAATTTTGTATTTGCTGCATTCTGTCACTCCAAAGAACTTGAATAAAATAAAAGCAAAACAATATATGTATTACGTATGTTCTAAACTTTGATCTGTCGGTCATTTAGTCCAAGGCTGACGTAATCACATGGAAGGACCAGTTATGGTATTCGCTAAGTAACAACATGTAACTGCAGGCTTCAGGCCTTTCAACATACCTTCCAAAGGTATTGGTCCAATATGAATTCTCCTATTTTTAGGTGGAAACCTAAAAACAGGAGAATTCACAACAGGGCAAGTGTGTGCTTTCTAAAGAAGTCTTGGGGGTATTCTGAAAGGTAACCTGGAAATGCATTCTGCCCATTGCTTACCATTGGCTTTTTAGTTTGTGACTCACATTTGCTTGCTTTCTGTTGCTGGCTTAATTTGTTTAGTCTATCCAGCAGGTCTTTGTCCTTATCATGGAGCATGGCCTGTTTACTGTATTCTTCCATGAGTGCTTGCTTTCTGTAAACAGGTCTTTAAATTTTGTTCTTATCTTGTCACGTTTGCTGTACATTTAAAGACGGAGGTCAAATGTCAGGCTTTGGTGGTCATTACAACCCTGGCGGATGGTGTTAAAGCGGCGGTAACACCCCCAACAGGCCGGCAGTAAAAAAATTGGAATTACGACTGTGGCGGAAACCGCCAACAAAGACAGCCACTTTAACACTCCGACCGCCACAGCGGTACAGACAAACAGCTTGGCGGTCACCGCCAACAGACGGGCGGAAGACAAAGTAACGCCCACAGTATCACAGCCTACCAATCCGCCACCTTTTCCTGGGCGGATTCACTGCGGACAAAAACACGGCGGAAACCGTACTTCGAAGGGAAAACACTCACCTCTGCACACCCCACGAGGAATCCGGACGCCATGGAACCCGAGCTGCACATCCTGCCAGCCCTCATCTTCTTGCTCCTTTACCAGGAGCACGAACGCCGGCGGCAAAGACAACGGTGAGTACTGCACCTACGACACAGGGGAGGGGGGAGGGAAAAAACAGGGGGACACACACGCAACACCCCCACCCTCACCCACTACAACACGCAAATACATATTTATACATTATTATAGTCACAGCCCCCCCCACACCCAGAAGACTGCAAAGACAAAAGGAAATGAGTGTAACTATTGTAATATATTAAAATGAAGTACGCAAAAATATATATATACACCATAAACAAAATATACACCAAGCTTAGTAGTCCAGGTAGGGCCCTAGTGAAGTCTGTGGAATACTGGGCCCACACGGTATGGGCGAGGCCCACACAAGATCCCTGACCATGACGGAGAGAACACTGCAGGGGCATCAGAGAGCAAGAAAACAGGCACCTCAGGGGGAGGAAAAGGGGGGGGGCACCTGAGCCGGTTGAGTGCATGACACCAAATCCACTATTGGGCCACATGCCCACTGTTCAATCCTGGGGAGTGCAAAGCCACAGTCTCTCAAGTCTCTACAGTGGGTGGTTTGCCCACTGTGCCATCCTGGGGAGTGCAGAGCCACAGTCTCTCAAGTGGATGACAGTCTCCACTAGTTCTGGAGGGGGCATGGTGCCTAGAGTGCTTCATCCTGCTAAGGACAGAGGTAGTGGATGCCTTTCTCCACTGGTTCTGGAGGGGGCATGGTGCCCAGAGTGCTTCATCATGCTAAGGACAGAGGTAGTGGATGGCAATATCCACTGGTGCTGGAGGGGGCATGGTGCCCAGAGTGCTTCATCCTGCTAAGGACAGAGGTAGTGGATGGCAATATCCACTGGTGGGGGCTCTGTTCCCAGAGTGCTTCATCCTGCTCGTGACAGACTCAGTAGCGTCAGTGCCCTTGGCGCTCATGGGCCAGCGGTGCTTGTAGCGGCGGTGCCCTGTTCAGTGGTGCATGTAGCGGCGGTGCCCTGTTCAGCGGTGCATGAGGCGGTGGTGCCCTGTTCAGCAGTGCCTGTAGCGGCGGTGCCCTGTTCAGCAGTGCCTGTAGCGGCGGTGCCCTGTTCAGCGGTGCTTGAGGCGGCGGTGCCCTGTTCAGCTGTGCTCGAGGCGGCGGTGCCCTGTTCAGCGGTGCTCGAGACGGCGGTGCCCTGTTCAGCGGTGCATGAGGCGGCGGTGCCCTGTTCAGCGGTGCATGAGGCGGCGGTGCCCTGTTCAGCGGTGCATGAGGCGGCGGTGCCCTGTTCAGCAGTGCCTGTAGCGGCGGTGCCCTGTTCAGCAGTGCCTGTAGCGGCGGTGCCCTGTTCAGCGGTGCTTGAGGCAGCGGTGCCTTGTTCAGCTGTGCTCGAGGCGGCGGTGCCCTGTTCAGCGGTGCTCGAGGCGGCGGTGCCCTGTTCAGCGGTGCATGAGGCGGCGGTGCCCTGTTCAGCGGTGCATGAGGCGGCGGTGCCCTGTTCAGCGGTGCTTGAGGCGGCGGTGCCCTGTTCAGTGGTGCTTGAGGCGGTGGGCTCCCTTGCAGTGACTCAGCTGCTGGCGGTCCTCTCTGTCCCAGCGGGGCTTGTGCTGGCGGTCCTCTCTAGCCCAGCGGGGCTTGTGCTGGCGGTGGCCTCCTGGGCAGCGGGATGATGGCGGTCTCTTCCGCCGTGCTGCTCTTCCCAGACTTTCTGGGTTTCTTGTGGCCCTTCCCCACCTTGGAAGGTGTCGTAGCTGACTCCACACTCCCACCGGGACCCCTGTGAGCGGCTTTGGTGGCTGGAGTCTTCCCCCTCTCCCGCCGGGCACTGGCCAACTTTTAATGCTTGACAGGTGGGGGACTGTCCGTGCTGTGGCTCCATGCCACACTGGCTGCCCTGGTGGCCGGTGCACTCCAGATTCCGGTGACTACAGGCACCACTGGTCCCAGAGATGTTGTGGCTGAGGTGCTAGGTTGTGACCTGGAGAGTCGGGCCCTAGGAGACGGACGGGGTGGGGGAGGTGTGGGAAAGAGGTCAAGATTGGACAGGAAAAGTTTTTTGGAGACACTGGGACGGGTAGCTGGAGGGGGTTTGGGAGTGGAGGAAGAGGTTGTGGTTGTAGGAGGTGTTCGTTTGGTGACTTTGGGTGAAGGTGCATGCGCTGGAGGCTGTCGTGAGGTGGATGGCTGTTGGGTGGGTGTGTGCCTGCGTTTGTGTATCTTGGGAGGTGGCGTCACAGACACACTGGGAGAGGACACAGGGGACGTGTGAATGGTAGTGGGGGTGGTGACTGCATGTGAGCGGGTGTGGTGGTGGGTGTGCTGGTGATGGCAGTAGTGGCTGTAGATGTAGTGCATGCAGGTGTGAGTGTAGACGAGACTGGGAGGGAGGAGGGAGGAGGAGGGGGACACAGTGGAGGCATTGGATGTTGGTGTGTCTGCATGTGTGTGATGCTTGCGTGAGTGGCTGTGGGATGTGTGGTGCTTATGTTTGCCTGAGCTTTACTTGTGTGTTGACGTGTGTGCATGCTGGTCTGAAGGTGTGCTTGGGATAGGCTGGGGTACAGGGGATTGGGTCTGGGTGGAGGAAGTTGAAGGGGGGAGGCTAGAGACAGGGACAATGGCTGCCATCAGTGCTGAGGCCAGAGTCTGAAAGGCTCGCTGAAGGGCCGCCTGACCAGAATGAATGCCCTCCAGGAATGCATTGGTTTGTTTCAACTGCCTTTCTACACCCTGGATGACCTTCAAAATGGTATACTGCCCAACAGTGAGGGACCTGAGGAGGCCAATGGCCTCCTCACTGAAGGCAGCAGGGGTGAATGGGGCAGGGCCAGAGGTGCCTGGGGCGAAGGTGATGCCCACCCTCCTGGGTGAGCGGGCACGGGGCAAAGGCTGAGGGGCTGCTGGGAGGGTGGTGCTGGTATGGGGGGGTGGCGGCTGTACCTGTAGATTCAGGGGGCACAGATGTTGCCGCCACCACAAGGGAGCTCCTATCAGAGGACGAGTCTGTGTCGCTGGTGTCCGCTCCTGTCCCCGCTGTGGAGCTCCCCTCGCCCTCCGTCCCACTGGTGAACTCCGAGTTCATTGTCTCGCCCTCCAGGGCCATGTGGGATGCGGCTCCCTCGTGCTCCGGTGCCACTGCTCCTCCGCCTGATGATGCTAATTCACACAAGAACAGGGAGACCACAAAAAGGGGGGGGTAGACAGAAGAAAGACATGTTCAGTGCATGCATTACTGCTGCCGTTGGTGGACACGACAGACACAGAATCCCCCTGCACTACGCCGCGCTCTTGGGCTCCACTGTTCAATCCCTGGGAAATGGCCTACTAGGCTATGGACGACATCTGCACACATGGATGACACAGGGGCATGACTAGGTGTACTTGGCACTCTACAGAGGTGGGGTGGGGTGCCACATGGCCTGCCTTACTGAGGGACCTTGCCTACTAAACTCGCCCTGGCCTAGGGAAACCCACAGCCCACCTCTTCCCACCCAGACCACCTCCACTGCGAGCAATATCAGCAGGATGAGAGTGTACTCACTCCCTTGTGGTTGCTGTGATGCCCTCAAGCACCCATCCAACTCCGGGTACGCCACTGCCAGGATCCTGAACATCAGGGGGGTCATGGTGCGACGGGCACCCCTCCCACGTTGGGAGGCCATCCCCAGCTGAGCCTCCGCCGTCTTCTTGCTCCAGCGGCGAATGTCCTCCCATCTTTTCCGGCAGTGGTTGCTCCGTCTGTGGTAGACCCCCAGGGTCCGGACGTCCTCGGCAATGGCACACCAAATATCTTTTTTTCTGGTGGGCGCGGACCTACATGAATTGTACAGGGGGAAGAGAAAATTATTACCAACTGCACCTTCACTGTCTTTGGCCCCCATCCCTACCCTTGCCATGTGGCATATGCACTCACCGTCGTTTCATGCACGCCGCAATCTCACCCCCCCCTTACATCCACCCCACTCCACAAAGGCATAGCCCATACAGCATGCTCCCAGTGTACTTACCTGTTTGTCTGGAGGACCGTAGAGTAGCATGTACTGGGGGAGGACCCTGTCCATGAGTTTCTCCAACTCCTCTGATGTGAAGGCAGGGGCCCTTCCCAGACACTCGAGCCATTGTCTCGTCCAAACCGAGGTCACAGCAGCACTTGCAGTGTAGGTCCTCTCCTGTCGAAGATCAGGTATCGAGTGATTGAACAGATAGAAAATGGCGGTCACGTCCGCGGCGGTACGTACAGTCACCGCTGGCGTACATCGTCATTGGCTCCTGGGACCCATAGGGTCCAATGTTAACCAATGCAGCATTGCGCTGCGGTCTTCGACCGCCTACCGCGACAGTGTACCACTCCAGCGCAGTTACCTCACATCCCATTGTCCCACTTTACAGGTCAGACAGCCGCCATTTCAAGGGCCCACATGGCTTCATTTTTAACTGCGTCACACATACCTAGGCCTAGACTCAACACACATACAGGCCACTTTTCGGATTAGGATTCGTGTTCTGTGTAAGCTGTGGGTACGTACCTCCGAGTTGTTTGACTCTGTGCTCACTGTTGTCCTTCTTAGGCACCGTCCGCTGGTACATGTGAGGAGATGGCGGCATCCTCCGGTGTACAGACCGCTGGTGGACCTGTCGACAATGGAGGAAAGACATGTGATAATCACATACAGGCTTGACCGTGCCACAATCCAGGAACTGTGTACCCAGCTGGAGCCAGACCTGATGTCAGCTATCCGCCATCCCACAGGGATCTCCCCTTTAGTGCAGGTGCTGTCAGTGCTCCATTTCCTTGCAAGTGGGTCTTTTCAAACAACAGTGGCCATAGCATCAGGGATGTCTCAGCCTATGTTTTCAAACGTGTTGTCCAGAGTGTTGTCTGCCCTGCTGAAACACATGCAGAGCTACATCGTTTTCCCTCAGGTTGAGGATTTGCCTACAGTGAAAGGTGATTTCTATGCCCTGGGACATATCCCCAACATCATAGGTGCCATTGATGGGACACATGTGGCTTTGGTACCCCCCCGCAGGAGTGAACAGGTGTACAGAAACCGGAAGAGTTATCATTCCATGAATGTGCAGATGGTATGTTTGGCAGACCAGTACATCTCCCATGTGAATGCCAAGTTCCCTGGCTCAGTGCATGACGCCTACATCCTGCGGAATAGTAGCATCCCTTATGTGATGGGTCCACTCCAGAGGCACCGTGTGTAGCTATTAGGTGAGCACCTGGAAGCAAGACAGTGGGAATGGTTGTCTGGGTCTGGTGTTATCCCTACAGGTTAGTGTGTGTCTAACAGTTGTTCCTCGCCATTTGCAGGTGACTCTGGTTACCCCAACCTGTCATGGCTACTGACCCTAGTGAGGAATCCCAGGATAAGGGCAGAGGAACGCTACAATGAGGCCCATGGGCGAACACAGCGGATAATCGACCCAACCTTTGGCCTCCTGAAGGCCAGGTTCAGGTGCCTCCATATGACAGGTGGATCCCTATTCTACTCACCAAAGAAGGTGTGCCAGATCATCGTGGCCTGTTGTATGCTTCACAATTTAGCTTTGCGACGACAGGTGCCTTTTTTGCAAGAGAATGGTCCAGATGGCGGTGTTGTTGCAGATGTGGAGCCTGTGGACAGTGAAGACGAGGAAGCAGAAGAAAAGACATGGACAACAGGGACTCAGTGATCCTGCAATATATCCAGTGAGACACAGGTAAGAAAACAAACCTGCCTACTATATGTACTTTAACACTACTACATCTCTACTGTCTGTCGTTTTCACCCAGTGTATGGTCACTGAGTTGTCACTTTCCCTTAAGATTTCACAGATGTGGGCCCCACTGTGTGACATCTGCTTTGATTCCTCATGGACTAGAGCTGTGTGACATAGGTATGTTGACATTACAATTGAAAGAGCTTTTTGCCACAGTAATTGCTAACACTATTCCGAAATCACAGACTGACTACAGATTGTTTTGTGCTTCAAGGGTGTTTATTTAAGTGCAAAATATTGGAGGAGGTTGCAAAATGGTGAGGGGTGATGGTGGAGGAGTGTCCATGGCAGAGTCCAGTCTATTAGTCTCACAAGTGCATTGCCCAAATGGGCATAGGAAGTGGAACTGGGGCAGTTTAAGGATGGACAGGGTGACAAAGTGGGACAGGAGGATGACATTCAGGGTGGTCTCATTTCTTGGCGGGGTCTTGGCATCGTTCTCTGTCTTTGTCCAGGATCTCAGGGACCGTTTGCGGGGTGGTTCTCCCTCTGCAGGGGGTGGGGTGCTGGTGTGGTGGTGCCTCTTGTCCACTAGCGCCGGTGGAGGTGGTGGGCAGTTCATCGTCCAGGCTAGTGTCAGGGGCCCCTTGTTGTGCCACAGTGTCCCTCCTGGTGTTGAGTACTTCCTTTGGAACCCCTATGATGGTGCCCAGGGTGGAATTGATGGCTCTGAGTACTGTTCCTCCTGCAGGCGCTGGGTCTCCTGAAACTTAGCCAGTACCGTTGCCATTGTCTCCTGGGAGTGGTGGTAGGCTCCCATGATGGAGGAGAGGGCCTCGTGGAGAGTGGGTTCCCTGGGCCTGTCCTCCCCCTGTCGCAAAGCAGCCCTCCCAGTTCCCCTGTGTTCCTGGGCCTCCGTCCCCTGGACTGTGTGCCCACTGCCACTGCCCCCAGGTCCCTGTTGTTGTTGGGGTGGTGGGTTAGCCTGGGTTCCCTGTAGTGGTGGACACACTGCTGATTGACGTGTCCTGGGGACAGAGGTATGGGCCCGCTGGGTGGGTGCTGTGCTGGTGTTTCCAGAGGGGGGAAGCTCTGTAGTGGCCTGTGACTGTGTGATGGGAACCGACTGTCCCGAGGTCCCCGATGGGCCAGGCTGGTCATCTAGATCCAGTTGGACAGAGCTGCTGTCATCACTGTGGGCCTCTTCTGTTGGTGGTGTGGACATGTGTGGATCCTCCTGTCCGGTGACGTTGGGTAGGGGTCCTGCAGGGGTATAAAAGGATGTTTATTACATCTGTGTGTGCCATGGTGTGCAATGGGTGGGTGACCGTGTACCCCAGTGCTTGCATTCCTGTGTTGGACCTTGTGTGATGATGGTTTAGGGGAGTGTATGGGTTTGTGCAGTGGGCATGCTTTGGTGATGGGTGTCCATGCCTTGGTTTTGCATGCAGGGCTTGGTGTTGGGATGTGTGGTTTGTGATGTTGGGACATTTGTGAGGAGTTGGAGTGATGGGGGTGAGGGTGAGGGTGGGGGTATGTGATGGCATGCAGGTAGGGTGGGGGATGTAATAGTTAAGATTTGACTTACCAGAGTCCATTCCGCCATCTACTCCTGCAAGGCCGTCAGGATGCAGAATCACCAAGACCTGCTCCTCCCATGTTGTTAGTTGTGGGGCAGGAGATTGGGGTCCGCCGCCAGTCCGCTGAACCGCAAGGTGGTGTCTTGAGACAACGGAACGCACCTTCCCCCGTAGGTCGTTCCACCTCTTCCTGATGTCATCCCGATTTCTTGGGTCCTGTCCCACTGCATTGACCCTGTCCAGTATTCTTCGCCATAGCTCCATCTTCCTTGCAATGGAGGTGTGCTGCACCTGTGATCCGAATAGCTGTGGCTCTACCCGGACGATTTCCTCCACCATGACTCTGAGCTCCTCCTCCGAGAACCTGGGGTGTCTTTGCCATGCCATGGGGTAATGTGGGTGATGTGTGGGGTGGTGTGTGTGGTGATATGTAGTGGTGTGTTGTGTGAGGTGCGTGGAAGTTATGTGGGAGATGGTCTGGTGTGCCTGTGGATGCTAGCCTGTGGATGCTAGTATTGTTGATGGTGGTGTCTCTCTCTGTGATTCTTACTCAGTTGTTGTCATAGGGGTTTGTGGGTGATGTGGGTGTGTGTTTTATATTGTATTGGGTGTGTGGGAGTGGTGTGTGTATGTGTATCAGGTGTGTGTATTTTGAATTGTCCAATGTGGCTGTGTTTTGTATGTGTGTGTGTATTTTGAGCGCGGCGGTGTGTACCGCCAATGGAATACCCCGGTTGAAAGACAGCCGTGTGGATTTGTGTGTCTTGATAGTGTGGACGTATTTCTGTTGGCGTGACAGTGGAGGTTTTGTTTTTGCAGTTCATCACTGACCTTTGGTGTGGCGGACTTGTGTGCGTGTCTGAAGTTTGGCAGATTCCGTGCTGTGGGTCATAATAGCTGTGGTGGATTTCCGCTGCGGTCTGTTGGCAGTCTTCTGCACGGCAGTAAGCTGCTTTTACCGCCAATGTTGTAATGAGGGCCTTTATCTTTCATGGGAACATGATGTTTACTTTTCTTTCTCTGACTTCAAAGTGAGAGGATTTATCAGACAATCTGAAGGTGTGAAAGGAAAGACTTTTTTCTAGCACACAACAAAATTTAAATGTCTGTAAATGAACTGTGCAAATATTTCATAATATATCAGCATTAGGAAAGAACAAATGAAGCAGATTTTATTTAATGTTAAAGAGGTTAGGTGACTTCGGAAGGGCAGGCAAGCAGTATCACCTATGAGCTCTTCACCATTGGAGAACTAGTGGCCTTTTGATCCCACACAAAACTACTTTCTAAAACTAGTGGCATAACCACAGTATATTTGTTGGTATTCTAATTTCCTCGCAAATACTCTAGCTAGTGAATGGTCCATGAAACAGCCTCAATGGTATAAGAGCAAAACAGGATGTTATAAAGCACCCCCCCCCACCCCCAACATACTCCAGCATGACCTGCAAAATTATTCGTTGCTATCAGAATGTACACCCATTGATCTCGATCCAACTTATCTTCATCTCCCTTTCATTGGTCATGTGAAAAGAGTACTTTGTCCATGCAGTAGGACTATCAGGAAACAGAACATCCTGTAGATAATATCCACTTTTGGCATGATGAAGAATAAATCAAATGGAGTGAGTACCCTGGTGGGTCCTTCCTTCACCCTTACGTCCATTGCCCAGTGTCTGACTTTAAGATGCATCTCTCTCTTTCTCTCCATCAGCCCATATTTCTCTTTAACTTGCTCAAATATCTGTTTAATCAAAATCCTGCTTAATATTTCTCCCACTGAACTTGCTGTTGATGGTAAAACAGATTCCTCCTCTCTCATACTTGAAAGGTGCCTTACTCCATACCTAGGATAAAACCAGTATTCCACCATAACAGGGGAGCAGGAAGGGAAAACATATCAATCCACTGTGTTGTCCTGCATAATCACAGCCTCTAAATACTGAGAAAGTGTTGCTACGTTCTCTAGGGTGTACCCTCCAGAGAGCTGCATGGTTTGGGTTTCTGCCCCCTTGGCACTAAGAACTTAGTTAATGTGCCAACCCAAATAAGAAATTCAGTTGAACTACAACACTTACATAACGCACTGAGCAGTGTTGAGTAGGAAATCAGTCCCATAAGATAAATTTAGGCACCATCGTGGGTTTCCCAGCCCACTTTCATAAATGAGTAACTCTGTCAAAACAGCACAAAAAGCAGAATATGTATTTTAAAATGTTTATTTTAAAGTTCTGGTCTAGCGCATAAAGTATGAACGTTAACAGTACAGACTATGGACAGAAGGCAGCAAAGCCAGAGTTTTAACATGTATATTGAATTCATAGTGCTACTTCTGAGCACTATGCTAGCTTTAGCTGAATCTGTAAATAATAAGCCTACTTTTGAGATTCTGAGACAGTACGTGCAACATACCTCTTTACAAAACAGCAAGAAGATGCTGTATCCTTCTGAAATAGCAAAGTAACTACTTTCTTTGAGCAACTGTGGAGCACAAAAGGCAACCTGTGATGGTCACTCAGCTCGTCGCTTTATGCTAAAGTGGGTGCTGCTGCAGTCTGGAGTGACCTCATCTGAAATATTCTGAGTAAAGCTTCTGTCTAACCTATAGTCTAATATAGGTTTCGAAAGGATCTCTTCAGCAGATTGTTGAAAAAAGTTATGTTATCTTATGTATTTATTTCATGTAGTGGAAATAATGAGAAAGCTCTCAAACATCTATGTTATGATAACTTAGCATAAGACAAACAGTCATGGTAGGAAATGTGAATTGGATTATCACCTTTATCTGATATATTCTAGTTATAACAAAGAAACCTAGAAAGTGGATGAAAGCATGTGAAAAGATACTCCCAATCCACTGAATCAAATGCTTTTCGGAAGTCCAATCTATAATAATCTTTATTGTTTAGTTAATAAAAACCATAACAATCATCTCATAATACAACATGTTTAAAGATAAAACATCTCTAAAATTCTATAAAATTCCGTAAATTCCTTGGCCATGAAACCATGCGAGGATCTAAAATCAGTTTCTTAATTCTAAGATGCAAAAAAGTGTGTGATTAAGTATGCATCCCGGATGGCAGGTTTATGTCTTTGGTGTGTGCAGTCAAGAATTTGATAAATTTGCATATTGATTGTTCATCATTAGGATCAAACATTGACATCACCGCTGACTGACAGGAACGAGTCCCATTTCTCATAAAAAACGATTTTAATAGTTGTCTGCGGGCTTCTTTTAAGGCTGGACAAATACAAAGCAGGTGAACCATATCTTCTTTCGGGCTTTGGCATAGCCTGCAGGAAGTCTCTCCTCTATTCTTCCACGATGGTTGATCCGCTCTAGCAGGAGATGCTCCCAAACGCAGAGTCAAGAAGCGATGCTTGATGTGAAGTGCGAAGGTTTCGGCCAGGTATTGTGATGGGGAAGTCAAATATAAGTAGGGCCTGGTGCCCAGGTAGCTGGCACTCATTTCAGTAGCATTGTGGACTCGTCCAATATTGTGCCTGGTAGCTCTGTGGGGAATGAACCTGGATTGGTCAGGGTGGACGCATTTCTCGATGACCCCCAGCAACCTATTGGCCAGCACTTTTTGCCTAGATCGACCCTTCAGTGCTTCTTGGAAGGTCTGCAGTAACAGCGGGCCTACCTGAGGCCACAAGAGTTTCCAGAATTCTGCTGGGTCCCCGTTGGGTACAGGTACCTTGCTCTGCCGCAACTGTCCCAGGGCCTTGCCCAGCTAATTTGTAATGTTGACCTCTAGCATTTACCTATCTGTCATGCCCAGCTTGGTCACTGGGAGGTCTGCTGCGAACCTCTGAAGGCCTTCCTTCCTCCCATCAAGATAGGCACCGTACAGTCTCTGGTAATGGGAGATAAAGGCTTAGGTGATATGTGTGCTGTCTATGACACGCATGCCATTGCCTGTGTCAATAAAAGATATAGAGGTATCGGCGTTACGGGGCATGCAAGCCAGTGAAGGGTCTTGTTAGCCTTACCTCCCCACTGGTATACCCGATTACGTATAGCCAACCATGCAGCATGACCCTCTTGCATATGTTTCTGGCGTAAGAGTGTTTGGACATGCTGTGAGTCCCTCAGGGCTGACTCCACCGCTTCAGCAAGAAATTGTTGTTCCAATTTAAAGATGCGAGATTCTGAGTCCAAAATATTTTGTTGGGACCTTATTGTAGCTGATAATGTCCCCTCTCACTGTAACCTTCAAGGCCTCCCAGACAATATCTGGGGATTCTACTGACCCTTTATTTTTTGTTAGATATCTTACCCCCATTTGGCTACAGACCTTGCTGGACTCTTCGCCTTGCAGGCACCAACGGCTTGGGCAGTATCCCCCCATAGTCTCTCAAGGCCCCCAGGCAAACGTGATTTGCACAGGCGAGTGGTCTGGCAAGCCTTGTGCCTGGATTTGAGCACTGAGAACTCTATGGCAGTCTGCCTTTGGAAGCAGTAGGTAGCAAAGTCGGGGTAGGCCTTATGAGGATTAGAGGAAAAAGGTATAGCAACGCTCGACTGGGTGGTGTGCCAGAAATCCAAAAGAAACATGCTATGCATGAAGGTGCTGCCAGCCCATGGGAGCAGCTGGAAGCTCCATTAGGAGCCGACTCATTGTCACTCTAACTTCTGTCAAAGGAGGGTGTAGACGCACACTAAGGTCATCTGAGAGCCCTGCAGGGACCTAGTCTCTGCCACCTAGACCGTCACAGTATCATGCGACACAGTCTTGACGCCACAATGGGAACCAGCACCTTAATAAGATGACTACTCCCCTCGAGGCATTCCATGTGATGGAACCTCACATGGAATGCCTGCAAGAACCCTCTTCGTGCCAAGAAAAGGACATTGTTGCTTTCATGACTGCCCCTCTCTCAGTTCTATCCAAAATACCATTGCCAATTCATAAGAGTATGGTAAGACTTCCTATGTGAGCTTGGGACTTTTGGGTTCATCATCTGGCCCAGGGGCTGTCTGTATTAATTGCCACATTGTGAGTACTGACCCTACCCCCCCAACCTATACTTTGCCAACAAGAAGCACCTTTTGTGGTGCAGCTAGAGACCAAAGCCAACTGGGCTAAACTAGGGTGTGTGCCCCCACCTCCAACAAACATACGCAAACAAAAACAGCCAAAATAACGGTGAAATCAGATCAAGACATGGATTACCAACCATCCCCTAGCACTGCCATTCAGTGTCAGCATATTTGTCTCAATGTCAGCATATGTGTGCCTTCCAGTGTCCATCTAGGTCTCTGCATCTCATGTAATCGTCATCTCAGGCTGTGGAGGCGGCTGCTTGCCGGGCGCTATCCGGTGTAGGTGAGTGTGTTCTGCGTTCCCGCCATTGATTCTTGCACCGGGGGACAAAGTGGCAATCTCTTTGAGGTTTACCACCACCCCGCGCCCCTCCCAATACTTTCCCACCATCAACCTCACTCCCCTCCCATCACATGCATCCCCCAGCTCCTCAAGTTGAGGCTCCGAATTGCTGAAAACTAGAGATTTGTCTCAATATATGACCTTCAGTTGTGTCGGGAAGAGGAGCATGTAACAAATATTCAAGGCCAGCAGCTTCTGTTTCACTTTCAGGAAGGATCACCGTTGCTGCCGAGCATATAATATGTAGTCTGGGAAGACCATCACTACAGAGGACTGAAATGTCATGTTGCCCAGGGAGTGGGCCGCTTGGGGAACGGCATCTCCGTCTGTGTAGTTGAGGATACGGGCAATGAAGGGGTGGGGAGCCCACTGGATGTTTAGTGAGAAGTGCCCTATGCGCCCTCTCGACTATGAAGCAGCAGGAGACTTCGGCGGCCAGCATCCAACTGTTCAGCCAATCCAAAATGAATGCGGTCAGGCGGTCCCCTCCAGGATACCCATAATACATAAGTTATTGCACCCGGGTCCTGCCTTCTGCCTCCTCTGCTCGGGCCTCCAGTTGACTCACCAGTCTCTGTAGAACTTCCAGTCGAGACTCATGGGACTGAACTATGTCTTTGGTTGCAGAGACTCTGCTTTCCACTTTGTGACTCTGTCAGCCTTGTTTCTTAAGTCCTGTCTAATCAAGGAAAAATCCACTTTTAGTTTCCTCATCTTGCCCTCCATTGAGGTCTTGGATGACCAGGAGGGTAAAGGCCGTCTGGGCAACCATCCTCTACACCCTTACAGTGCCGGCCTCCTCTGGCATTGTGTTTGGATTGGTGAATTTGTCAAATTTTCGGTTGGACCGCCGGGGGTCAGTCGCATGCCGTGGTAAAAGTTGGTCCGCAGGGGTGGACTCAGGTGTGTGATTCGCCTCTGTCCCTGAATGGGTTGCATCACCCCCTCTGTTTTTTCTCTTTTGTAGTGCAATAGACAGCCCTGGGAAACAACCCATTCAGCAACGCAGGTATGGGGGACCCAATAGAGTGTTGTCTCGCCACAGCCTCTTCTCTGCTTACCTTCAGTGCCACCATGTCTTTCATTTCAGTGTGTGTGCCTATGGCCGTCTCAAGGCAGTCCCAGGGCCCCAGTGCTGCACCTTCTTACCTCAGGGCCTTAGCATTCAGGGCACAGGCCTCTCAGGTTCTTCCCCGCAATCTGGTCCAGCTGCTCCACCTCTCTTGCCCACTGTAACCGGGGCAGCACTGGCATTCTGTGTGGCTCTCCTGGTGGCCATTAATGCAAGGGAAGGGGGGCTCCTTCTCTGCTCCCTCAGACCCCAGTCTAGTTCCATATTCCATTGCTGCTGCGGATTCCAGGCCGCAGTTGTGCTGTAGGCAGCTCTCTCCTTTGTCCCGTAGGCCGCACAGCTCTTTCCGGTCGCTGGTGCCAGAGGCTCATGTCTGTGAAACTCTGCGCAGTATGTTGTGGCATCACTTCCTGGGGCCCACTCTGATCTGCGGGGTCCCTAAGAAAGGTGCTGATTAAAGACAAGAGAATAGGAAACCAAGTGGTAAGCTCCAGCGCAGGTGACTTGTTGGCGTCACCAGCCGGAGCGCATGTTGGCCGCTCAGCCCCTCTGATGCTGGTCCTGCTCTGCGCTGCTGTCCCCAGCGGGGTCCCTCAATAAAAGTGATGTTGCCACATCCCAGGGCTCAGTCCAAGGTGGAGGACGCCTGGGAAAGGCATCAGAATACGTGAATGATGTTTGTGAAACTCTTTTAGGGTGCATCCCCCATGATCGGCTTCCAGGCCATGCCCCATTGTCTGGGCTTCTTTGGTCTGCCCACTGTTTGCTATCTCGTTGTCGATGCCATTCTGAATTCCTGTGTCAATGGTGAGGCTTGCGTTTTGTCCATGCTAGAAGGCTGCCTGAAACCTAGCTATCTCTTTTCATGGTCAGAATGGTAGCGGTGGGCCGAGGCAGAAACTGTCTTCCCGGACCCCCCTATGATAGAAGGTGAGAGGCCAGGTCAGGTGCCTGCTTTTATCATGCTCTGAGCTGGTTTGGGCTGGGCTGGGCTCGGCCATTCACCAAGTTGTCTCAGAGTCTCAGGGGCTACAGCCACTCGTTGCGTTATGGCACTGTATGGGTGAGCTGTGGCCAGGTTAGGATGGAGCATTTCCCCCCAGTGGTTTTGGAAAAAGCAAATCAAGCATCCATTGCCTCCTGTGGCAGGCTAAGGCCATGCTGTGAACATAATATATATATTTTTTTCTTGCTAGGTTGAATCAAGCTCTATGCATTTAACATGACAAAGTTAGTGTCTTTGTGTCTGTGTAGTATTGCATTGCATACCTTTGAGAACTTCCTCTCTTTCACCTGCCATCAGTACAGTGAGTACAGTAAAAGCCTTATTTCATATTTGTACTCCCAGTAATTGCTGTTATGTAATCTCTTCTACTAAGACCATGTCATTTTACCACTTTCCAGTTATCTCCATAACTTAGAAACGTGTCTTTGCAGCATAATAATCAATAAAGCTAAGCAAAGGACAACACCTGCAATATCATTGCAAGTCCAAAAACCTTAGAACAAACTTGATCCTGTGAAGCTAAGAGTCCAAAGACTGTTACTTTCCGGCACCCCCACCCAACCAGACAACAATAGAAGATGGCTGAGGTTAACAACCGAAGGCCTTAGCAAGGAATTCCTGGTATTTTATTTCTTCTTCTGAGATTGTTATTTTACAACTTTCCAATTTTCTCAATAACTTAGAAAATGACCTTGCTTGATTGGTCTGTCCCTAGAAACCTTCCTACCATTCGTCAAGGGGAGGCTCAGGCAAATCCTCATTGCTGGAAGTGGCTGGACCAGGAGAGTATCTTCCTGGTAGCCATATGGTTATATGGTTGTCTAGCAGCATCTCTGAATGCTAGGACAGACCAGCTGACCAGAAGCCTGCAGGTGAATCACAAGCTGTATCTACATAGAGGTAGCAAGGAATATCTTCGAGCTATGGGGTATGCCCTGCTTAGATCTTTTTACCTGTGACAAGAACGTGCACTATCAAAAATACTGTGCACTGGAGTTTCCTTTGTGCAATTTGCTAGGAGACACATTCTGATTGCGATGATACAAGGGTCTCCTGTATGCGTTCCTGCCTCTGCCTCTCATGCCTTGAATTGTGAAGAAAGTCAGGACAGGCTGGGCCTAGGTCATCGTAATAACCCCAGACTGGGGCAGGAGAGTGTGGTACTAGTGATCCTGAGCATGAGCATTTACCCTCCGATGTGCCTACCAGTTTGGAAACACCTCCTGTCTCTGCATCAGGGGAGGGTTCTGCACCCGAGCCTAAACCACCTACAGCTTAATGTCTGGAGGTTGAGCGGTGGCAGTTGAATATGTTTGATCTGTCATCAACAGTAGTTTGTTATCCTTGCAGCCTGATGCTCTTTGACAAAATCCATCCACAATAGGAGAAAATTGTTGCCTGGTGTGGGGCTTGTCACACAACCTTCCGCTGGCTAAACGTTCAGATTTGTTGTTTGTTTAAAGGTGGCCCAGCAAGGACTTACAGTGGGCACAGCTAAAAGTTTACCTGTTGGCCTTTTTGGCTTCTCTGTTTAAATCACCAGTTGTGATGCTCACAGGTCCCCCTTAGTTAATGTTTATACTACACTGTGACTTGAACTTAATGTTGACGTTTTGTATGTGCAGGCATTTTGAGCAAGTGTACCACTGCTCATTGACAATGCTGATGCTTAAAATAATCTTCTTGATTGCTATCACCTTTTCATACCACACAGGGGAACAGCAGGCACTACTGGTGTAACTGCCCTATCCTACCCTACCTTTGTATCAAACAAGTTAGTGCTGATAACCTTCTTACTCAGTCATAACACCTTTATATGTTGACCAGTCATGTGCTCTGCTAATGTTTTTCACTCCGCCTTATTCTTTGAAGAAAGAGCAGAGACTCCCTCAACGTAGCCCCTAATGGACGCTGAGCTTTTACAGTGTCTGCCCTAAAGGCCATTTTGTGGATGCTCAACTCTTTATTGGATTGCCTGGAGGGAAGAATGTGAAGACCGAGCAGGAAATAACCTTGTCAAGATGTATAGTCCTTTACATCAAGGTCTAATATGACCTGGCCATGAAGCAACCCTCTGTGGTCTTGTGTGCTTATTCCACAGGGGTCAAGGCTGCTATGACGGAATTGGTAAGTGAATTGCCAGTTCTGGACATCTACCCAGTTGCAGTAGTGGCATTGGTACAAAGGTTCATGAAACATTGCTGCCTTGACAGTCTGGTCCAATAAGAGGGCCATTTTGCAAGTTCCATCCTGCAGGACCATCTGGTCTGATTCCGCTTCACGGACCACCCATCTTTTGAAGGTACTACAGTAATGTGAAAAAGTATCCATCAGCAATATTCTTTCTGGTAGATATTCTGATGGACCACAGATTACCCACTGTCATCCTACTTTCCGTTCTGTGAAGTAGATTCCTGTACATCATTATGTTTTGGCACCTTTTCACCTGCAATGTGCTTGAAGTGCTCTGCATTGGAAGTCATCGAAGGAAAAAGTTAAGGAACTGAAGTCAGCCCACAGGGTTGGCACATATGTGGCTATATCGTATCACTTCTAGGGTCAGTACTGAGTCGTTAAAGTGCTACATGGTACATCCTGCAACAATATATTCTTATGCTGAAGTTTGTAATTACTGTATCCTACCAGAAAGAGTGCCACCAAAGGTAAGTAACATGTTTAGTTACGCCATGGCACTGAAAATATAAGTGGCCTTATAAGTTATATAGTAATATATGTTTCCTTATATGGCAACTGCGCTAATAAACACACATTCACATGTTTATTACTACTGTGCAAAGGTCAAATTCAAGTTTATTACCATGGTACTTTACCTTCTCACAGACTGCATGTAACAATTACTTTACACTATCGTAGTTTGACTCTCACTCCTAGCGAGACTACAGGTTTAGGGGTGTCTGCACGCTTGTCTGTAAGCGACCGAGTCACTCCTACAACAAGTCGCAACTGTCGGCCCAACCCTTCCAGCTCACAAGCAGTACCTTACCAAAACTCAGAAAGCAAAGGTGATTTCTGTCAGCCTTACGCATGGACTGTAGATCAAACCTCTCAGAGAAGTTGTGGTGGAACGAAAGTGACACTTTTCTTTCATTAGCACTGAGTCTCATACATACATAGGCAATGAATGAGATGCAGGAGATTGTCAATATGTTTATTGAAAAGATTGCAATCTACGATAACATGCATATGCTGCAATGATTAGGACAATGATTGATAATAAAAGCAGAATTGTGAAGATGAGAGTTACGGATATAAAACTCCCACCATCTTACAATAAACATGAGATATAAAATTCCTAACCAAGAAAACCAAGTCTCTACCCTACTGAGAGCTAGGTATGATAAACCACCAACCCTTGGTCCCTTGGAATGAGGTCTCAAGGTCAGACTGTGTGGTGACACAACGGCTGAGTTCTGCTGCAAGGTGACCTGCAGCATAGATGGCATCTGGAAGGAACCTCTCTAATGACCTTGTCCGTCCGTGTAAGGTGTATTTATACAGATCATGTAGTATCCCTGACGCAGGTATGTTCCTAAACAACTGACAGTGTGGCAAACTTGTGTCCGCAGTTCCATAAACAATTCCTAACAAGTGCACATGATGTTTCTGTGTGCGTAAGTGGGAAAGGGACATGATGGAAATACCTACATGTATCACTGGTAGAGACGCCAATAATAGCGCCTTCTCAGAATGGCACTGTTAATGAAAATCAAAAGATTTTTTAGGAAAATGTAAGCAATGGAAAAAGCTAAACGAAATATTAAAATAAATGGAATAAAACAGAGGATGCTAAATGGTAAAAAGGTCACTAGGTGACGGGGGCACAGGCCTGCAAGCCAGAGACTAAGCTGACTCCTGGTCCCAGGGGAGAAACTAAAATGAATTCACCACAACACAATGAATCAACTTTTCTAATAGCCCCAAGGTCTCTGCAGTGGGACTTTACAGTATAACAGAACTTTAACCCCATGCATCTTGGTTTTGGTTAAATAACTTTTGTTAAGACAAGACAGAGTAGAATATGCGATTTATTAATATTGTTGAGAGAGGGGAAGGACATAAAGACTTACTATTGGTTTCAGCTCTTGTGACTCATCCACCTTTGCTCCTTCATGTAAAAGTTTTGTGCTGACCCATCAAGTGGGGTCTAAGAAAAACGGGAGGCAGGGGCTCAAAAATCCGATTTCCCATTTTAATTCTATTAGGAACGTCTGCTGTCTGATATAGAAGTAATGACTGTACGGACTTGCATCAAATGTGGCGCAGCATGAAAACTTTACTCTGAAAGCATGCTCTTTGATATTTATTCTAAGTCCCTTCAGTAGTTTTGTGTTTTAAAAGCTATTGGGTAGGCAGGAAAGTATTAGCAGTTAAAGATATCTAGTACCAAAATCCAAAATACTTGTTTTCGAGTGGTTGGTACCACAGTTCCAGAGAAGGATAAACAGTACTGGTATAACCTGGTTAGCTGACCACAGATTAAAAGAAATGGTGCGCAGCTATACAGGATTCTGGGACTCAGTCCCTGAGTTCTGAAAAAAACATAAAAGGCATAAGGCACAAAGTGAGCTCTGTGCTCAACCCTTGCTGTTCTCGGCCAAAGATCGTGTGCTGTTGACGGGTTGATTGCAAGCAGAGCACTAGGATTCTGCTCAGCTTAGAATATGATTTAAAAAAAAAAAAGCACAAACATTCACAGAAAAAAAGCAAATGTTAAAGTAATATTATAAATAAGTTTAGTAATAAGATTTTAACATGTTAAACAGAAGTTCTGTGGTGAAAAATAACTAAACAATTGGTACAGTGGGGTTTTACTTAGATGTTAAGATGAGAACTTTTATTTAAAACTGAAAACCCCTGGGGGCGGGAGATAGATGCCCAGCTCAAAATGGCACTGCATTCAGGTAAGCACCCCACCAGCCTAAGAAATCCTGCAGAATCTGACCCAGCGTTGAGTTGATTAGGGAGGCAACCTACTGGCACCTGTGCCTAACACACCCTCTACCCAGTCTGTCTGTTTGAAAGTTTGGGTTGGATGTGGCAGCGGGGGTGCCAACAGCAAAGAGCAAGAATTGGGGCATGATGGAAGAGGCTGTGACCAGCGATGCAAACTTCGGCAATATCGCTGCCTCCCACAGATTTGCCGGCCATAATACTTCAGGCCATAAAGGACTACCAAAGGGACCTAAACAATAAATTCAGATGTGTTGACGTATCCCCCTTCCCACAAGACCTTGCGAACATATTAGCACACACCACAGAGGGGCAAATCTCATCCCTGGAGGATGTGGCAGGCACCACATACAAAGAAATTAAGTAGATGAGACATTTATCACTCCTTGAACACCATGTTGAAGATCCAGAAGGCCGGTCAAGCATAAATAACTTGCAGCTGGTGGGCCTGCAGTAGGGCGTGGAGGGCCTGCACCTGGAGAAGTTCCTAACGAACTTGTTCAAATCATGGATCCAAGATAGTGAGCTATCATCCTGCTTTGTCTTGGAAAGGGCCATTGGTTGCTGGCCCCAAAGCATCCCTTCCCTCTTTGGGTGCTGCCCAGACCTATCGTAATCAGGGTACTAACTTTGTAGAAAAGGACACCATACTATAGCAGGTACACCATCTCCAGGATGTCTGTTGTGCAGACTTCAAGGTTATACTTTTCTCCGATGATATAGCTCCTTTGCTAGTCCTTCACGGAGGTAAAAGAGAATCTTAGGGCTATGCATATTCTATATATGCTGATGTACGCAACCAAATTGAAAGTGCTCTTTCAGGGAAGAGCTATCTTTAGTGAGAGCCGTAAAAGAGACCTGGGACTATCTGGTTGAGAGAGGAAACAACTGCCAAAATTAACAGGAGGACCAAAGCCATCTCAGGAGGAGGAGAGACCAGACCGCTCCTAGAGACGTAGGAGCTGGAAAGGACACAGCAAGCAGGTCCGAAGTCAACATGGCCCGCACATGAACATAGGTGACGAGAATCCTCCTCAGAAAGCTCCATAGGTTGCCCAAAGAGAGAACCTATGGGAGACTAACGCGAGGTCAATACTTGTACTGTCGGTGTGCTTCTTCATGACCCCTCAGGTTGTGCTGTAGTGTCCGTTTTCTCCCAACGATGTCGAAAGGGTATTTTCAACTCTGGAAAGAGAGGCTGGAGTTAACCAGGATATACCCACTACATAAGGCTTTGCATAAGGATTTCTTATTATATTTCATTTTGTTATTTGCTGTTGTTTACATTGGGTATGTTTGTTTTCTGGGCAACAGATGCATCTATTTTCTAAGCCCTGGGTGAGGGGCATTTGGGGGGAAAGTTGAGAACATTTAGGTTAGCTCTAAAGGTCACACTAAGCTACTTGAAGCACATATGTTCTGGAGTACTGACACACACATTAGATAACCCACCATGACCACAGACAACACCGCCACACGGTATAGGATAGTTTCCTGGAACGTCAGTGGGTTGTTAATAAAATTAAACAGACAGCAATCCTTTGACAAGTACACAAGCTGGGCCCAGTGGGCTTGTTGTTACAAGAGACGCACTTGCTTGGGAATAGGTGCACCTTTCAGGCCCAATATTATTTGTGCTGGGTATACCATGCTGGGTTTATAAGATGCTCCCTCTAGGCACCATGGGGAAACCCAGAGGTAATTGTGTGTGTGTGTAAAACACTATTGGTTACAGGGACAGTATTGTTAGGCTCACATTTCACTCGTACAAAACCAGTCAAATTCAGCAGTTATAGTTACCTGAACGGACTATAACTTATGCACCCCCAAATGTACTGCTTATGACCTCACATATTATATCACTGATGACCTGGTCAGTGACATCACTGATGACATGTCAAATTACATCACTAATGACCTCATCCACAGAGGCACTCACACACTCACTCACACCTCTGTGCAACCTCTCATACACCCACTCACGCACCCACACAGCCACTCAACAGTTCACAGACTCATACAGGTACTTAAACCACTCATCCATAGAACCACTCATACAAGCCCTCACACGACCACTCACTCATCCATACAGCTACTCACACAACCAGTCACTCACCCATGCAGCCACTCACAGAGCCACACAATCACCCTTACAGCTACTTACACACCCACTTCCTAACCTAAACAGCCACTCACACACCCATATAGCCTCTCAAAACTGCCACACACTCTTCCATTCAAGCACTAACATACTCACTCGCACACCCACACAACTACTTACATACTCATTCGCACATCCATACAGGCACAGACACAGCTGCTCACTCCCCTCTACACCCATTGACACAGACACTAACTCTACAATGCAGCCACTCACTCACCAACTCACCTAACCAAACAGCCACTCACTCTCCCATATAGCCACTCACTCTCCCATACAGCCACTGACACACATACTCACTTACCAATATAGTCAGATATACAGCCTCTGATTTCACTGACCATTTCATAAGTGGTATAATATGTGAGGTAATAAGCAGTGCATTGCGAGGCGTAAGTTATAGTTAGCTCAGATAAGTATAACTGCTAAATTACAGTGGTTTTGTATGAGTAAAATATAACGTCCCTGTAACCTTTTGTTTTTTTAAGTGTTTCTAAGGTTTTTTTTAAATGTTATTTCCGAACTGTAACCACCAACCTTTGACTGTGAGTGAGTGCATAAGTGTCTCAGCAGGTCTGTGAGTTTGTGCGAATGTGTCTGAGTAGGTGTGTGTGTCTGAGTAGTTTTGTGAGTGGGTGAGCCAGTCTGAGTGGGTGTGAGTGTCTAAGTGGGCCCGTGAGTGTCTGCGTAGGTCTGTGAGTGGGTACATGAGTCTCTGAATGGGTATGTGAGCCTGAGTGGGTCTGTGAGTGGGTGCATGCATGTCTGAGAGGGTCTGAGTGGGTTTGTGAGTGAGTGCATAGGTGTCTAAGTAGGTCTATAAGTGGATGTGTGTGTGTGTGTGTGTATGAGTGGGTCTGTGTTCGAGCACATGGGTCTGAGTGGGACTGAGTTGTTGCATGAGTGTCTGAGTGGTGTGTGAGTGTCTTTGTGGGTATATCAGTAACTGCATGAGTGACTGTCACAAAGGAATCACACCTGCCCATTTATTCAACAAGAGTCCACAGTTTTGCACAAAATGTCTATTCAACTAAAGTACTTTCTCCTGGTTAGTTAGTAAGTGCTACCTCATTGGGTAAATGTCCAGTATGTATTCTACACTACAGCTTCGTAATGGACCACTAGGAAATGTCTCCAGCGTCCTTGTGCGTATATGGCAATGTGATTGTTCCTCATGCGTCTTTGTCCAGAATTCTGTGAATCCTCCTTTATACAGCCCAACAAGACTACACACACTTAAATCTCCAACAAACTAGGGTCCTTCCTTTTAGCTATATGATGTAAGTGCTTCTTTTTTTTGGTGGGGATATCCTCATATTCCTCAGCATCAAGAATGTGCCACCTAAATCGGCGGGAAATGTACTTGGGGGCCTTTGGTAAGCTGTCCATCATCATGGCAAAAGGCGGAAAGACCTTTGCATACTACTAAGGTGGGCGGGGCCAAGCAGTCGGAGCTTCCAGATGATTTGCACATTTGCATGCTCAATAGCAATTTAAAGGGAGAACCATGGACTCTGCTCTCACCAGGAGAGAACAAGAAAGAACCCACTTGTCACTGTCGCATACGGATTGTGCTCCAGTAGTTGAAAGATGCATTCACCTCCACAAAGGATTTCAGATTGTTTTTTTAATATGGAATCTCACAGTAAATACACTTATTTTGCCTTCACCAATTCCAGAAGTTGGGCAGATTTCGGCCCTGGGGTCCCCATCCCCTGGGGCCCTCTACAATTCAATGGGGGAGGAGGGGCTGTGCGACCCCCTTCCCAGCGCTGATTTAGTACCCAGGGACCAATCCCACAGGGCACTGCCATGCCACCTGGGTGCCCTGGGCACCCAGTGTGCATGATGGGGACCGCAGGAGGAGCCTCAGGGCCCCTGCGATCCAAGCCAGCTCCATGCCTCTGTCTTCTGCGGAAGCCGGCATTGCTCTTTCACCCAGGGATCTGCTAAACCTGCAGCTCCCTGCGTGCAAAGGCAATCATTTAATCTCTTTCCTTGCCTGCATCTCTGTGGACAGGGGAAGAGATGAGTGTTTGCTCTAACTTGGCGGGAGCTGCCAGTCAGAACAAACAGCTGTGTCCTGGGGTAGGCACCCCAGGACATAGCAGGAGCCGGCCCTGAGGGGTGGCAATCCCCAGGGCCATTATTGGCTCTAGCAAGGGGGGCTGCTGGCCCCCTTACATCGTTTTAACTTGGCCCCGGGGAGGTGCTCGTTTTCAACCTGGCTCACTTGCCCCGGGGAGGTGGCGGTTTCTGGGGCTGTGGAGGGGCGACACAGATCCACAGTACAAATTCTGTATTTAGCCCCGGGGTGATGGCGGGCCCCGGGGCTGTGGGCTAGGCAGTATGGGCCTCCCCATTGCAAACAAAGTTTTTGCCCCGGAAAGGTGTTGGTCCCCGGTGCACAGGTTTGGGCCATGCGGACCTCTGTGTACTATTATTTTAAAGCACAAGGGAGGTGGCAGTCTCACGGAGTCCGAAGGACCCCCCCACTATTACAATTAACATTTTCTGCCCCTGTGGGTGGAGGTTTACATTAAGCCCCGGTGAGGCGTCATGTCCCCGGGGCATAAATAAGCCCTTGGAGGGGGTCCCATGAGCCCCTCTTCATTAAAAAAAAAAAAAAGAACAGCATGCCCAGAGTACCTGCCCCACCCTGGGGCTTAATTGAAAACAATTGCAGAAGACAGTACTTGTTTTTTCCCATTTGTGCCAAGAATTTGCAGCAAACATTTTAAAGAAAATGCTTTTTTGCCCTGCCTGGGTCCCTCTGGGACCCCAAGAACAAGGCTTTGGTGTCAGGTTATTCCTACCTTGCCCTCTTTTCTTTTTTTTAAATGTTTTTTGTGGGACTCAGCTAAAGCAGAGTCCGAAGACTGCTGCCAACACTTCCTGGTTAAAGTATTGGCACCCAATCAGAGCTCTGCAATTCCATGCAGAAGCTTGTTATTCTTTGCACAGTCGTCGGGGAGGGTCTGCAGTCCTAGATATACAAATTTGGATGTCCTTAAATTTCTCAACAGCTACTGAACAAATACTGTTGCCGAATGGGAGCAAACGTGTTTCCCTATCCACGCCAGTGTGGGCAGAAAAACTACTATGTTGGGCTCTCTGGGACACAGCAAGTGAGCCAGCCCCAGACGATGGTGTCTTTTTAAGGCTTGGAGGGGGGCACGTGGCCCGCCCCTTTAAAAAAAAAATACTCTGGGATGGGAGGCCTTGGGCCGAATAAGACTTGGAGACAAGAGGCCTTGTGCCACCCTTCCTATAAGGGCACTGGGGACAACATCCCCTGTGCCTCCTCCCCTAAAAAATTAGGACCCCAGGGGATGAGGTCCATTGGGCCAATAACACCTCTGGGAAGCGGGCCACTCCCCCGTCCCCTTTCTAAATAGATTGAACGCCAGGGCCCTTGTGACCAAAAACGATTTTGGGGGACCCTACTGATATCCTATAATAATAATTGTGACCATGTTTCCACAGGAAAAGCATTTTTTCACTTGCCTATATCTTTGGCACCATTTGACGGACCTTCACAAAATTTTCTTTAAAAAAAAAAAAGAAAAAGTGTGCTAGTGATTCTTGTTACACCTAGAAACCTTTTGGGTGATCTGTCAAGCAGGGTAAGAGAAATAATGGGGATTAAGAAAGTGTTTCCTATGTTGATTCCCACAGGAGTTTTAAACACGACTACAGCCTGAACCACTGGATGTAATTACATCAAATTCGGCAGAAAGATATATTTCGGAACGTATATTACACTTTTTGTTATTGGGGTAGTTGTTGCAAAATTTAAGGAAATCGAAATTTGTGTATCTGTTGCTGTGATGACTTTGCAAATAATAACAGGCCCGTCCATGCCCAGAAACCGCCACCAGAATAAAGACATTCTGTATGCTCGAGGCCGCGCAGCCTCTCCCCGCAGACCCAGGGACTGCCACATCCCCAATGCTGAATTTATATAATGAAGGGGTTAGTCATGGTCCCTCGGCTGCAGGGACCTCCACCTCCCTGTGGCTGTTTAACATTAGAGGGGGGTCTTGGAGGGGGCTTGAGGAGCCATAGATGACCCGGACTTGGCGGGAGATTTGACAGCTTCCGTCAACTGAGAACAAACACTACGCTCGCAGCGTGAGAGCTGTCAAACTGTTTCCGCTTGCTGTGATGGAGGTTTCCTCCGTTTCCCTGCTCACACAGGAAAACAGAGGAAACAATTGCTCTCACAGACAGGGAGCTGCATCTTTAGCAGCTCCCTGTCTGTGACATCAATGCTGGCTCCTGCTGGAGGCAGTGAACCAGCTACGACCACGGGGGCCTTCAGGCTCCCCCTGCAGTCCCATTGCACACTGGATGCCCGGGAGGACACCCAGGAGAGATGACTGGGCCCCGGGGCTGAAATCAGCTGGTGTAGCGGGCCATGCGCACGCACTTTAGCCCCCCCCAGAGCCCCCCAAAAATAAAATACATATTAAGGCCGCAACCTGAAGGATGGGGTCCCTGGGGTCGAAATTGGCCAGGGAAGGAGGGCTGTGCAGCCCCCTTCCTCCATTTATTGAAGGCCGGGCCCTGGGGAATGCATTGCTAACTATCCCAGATATTACAGCACTCATGACCACTTTTATAACGTCAATAAAACTATCAATGAAAGATTAGACGTCAACTTAATGAATAAAAAAACTGTGCATGGCGGGTGCAAGTTATAGTTACCTTAGGCTGCGAGTTATAGTTACTTGTAATAACTCTAACTGCTAGTTTTGTGCAAGTAAATTCAGAACCTAACTATAACGTCCCTTAAACCTTTGTTTTTTTTGGTAAAAAAATAATAATATATATCTATAATATATATCTGGAGAGTTTCAGTCTGATTCGTCAAGCAGGGGCTGAGGAAAAGGGAGTGGGGGAAATTTCCCATAGGGATTGTAGACACAACTAGAGCCCAAACTGCTGGATGGAATTATACCAGATTTGGCAGAAAGCTATGTCATGGTCCAGAAAGATCTCTTTTTGATATTTGGTACAAAGGTGTTCAGTAGTTTTGGAGTTATTAAAGAAAAAAATATTTATATGAATCTAGGAATGCAGATCCACAGTGATGGATCTGCATATCTTGAGCGAAACAAAGACCCTGATTAGCTGCCCGCAACCTGAGAGAGAAGTTGCGGACGCTGTTTTGTTTATCAGCTCATTCTGGGCAGGATAAATAAACATTATAAGTGATATACTGGGCAGGATATAGATATCCTGACCCCATAGGACTGATTGGGGTCTCTGAGGGACTCCTCATGGGCAAGAAATTGCCCAGAAATGTTTGGGGGGGTGTGTGTGGGGTGTGTTACAAATAAAGATCCATGGATCTAGAGCGGTGCTCAGCACAGCCCCTATGTGAAACCGCAGTGATTCTGTTTATCCAAAGCCCAATGAAGAAAAAACCCACTCACACACTCACTCACCAAACCACATTGGGAATGGGTGCATGTGGGGGGTTGACCACAGGAGCAGCGGCTGGACCAATGTGTAGTAATTAAGTATTAACCTAAGCTAAAAAAAAAAATATATAAATTCACTGAAGAAATCCAAAGGTTCAGTGATGTTATTGTTAGGTTGACATTTTACATACACAAAGCCATACAAATTCAGCAGTTATAGTTAAACTTATTTGAAGAAACTCCAACTCATGCTGAAAAGTAACTTTTAAGGAACTAGAACTCATAGCCTAAAGTAATTTTCTGGCACAAGTTATAGTTTCTTCAGATAAGTATAACTATAACTGATGAATTTCTGTGAGTTTGTGCGGGTAAAATGTGAACCTTACACTAACACCCCTTTAACCTTTGTTTATTTAGTGAATGTCCATTTTTTCAACGTAAAGTAATAGATAATACTGTACGTTAATAAACCACCGCTGTAGAACGCCTTCAGGTGTCCGTGGTGGGGGTTGGCGACAGGCACTACTGCAAATGGGGCAGCAGGGGGATGGTGTGGGAGTGGGCAAGGTTCCCCCCCCCTCATTGGGCATCCTAGATAAGCAAATTTCTTCTTCCTTTAATAACTCCAAAACAACTGAACGGATTTACACCAAATAACAACATGCATTTGCAGTGCATTTGCTCGAGTTAGAGCTATTAGCGTTGTAAATTCCTAACTGGACTTTTCTTGCCATTTAAATTGAAAATGAAAAGTAAAACAGTTGAAATAAGCAAGCCGATTCAAAGCGTCATGGCTACTATGAGCGCAAAGGAGAGGCACAAAGGAAAAAAAGTTCACTTGCAGTCAAACATATCGGCAGTCGTGTATATATCTGTGTAACAGGGTCGATGTCTAATGCGGTAACAAATCCACCCCAAGGAGGGACAAACGTAAAGGATTTTTTAAAGGCAAGCCAAGGAATGAGTGAAAGTGATAGGCGTGAGGTAGGTGTGATTAAAAGCCCACAAGTCAAAGCTCATGCGCACTAAACCTGAAAAGGGTTCTTTCTGGACCAAAAGATAACTTTGTGCCAAATTTGGTGTAATTCTGTACATTGGGTCGGGCTGTAGTTGTGCCTGAAACTCCTGTGGGAAATTGCGTTGGGAAAGCACATTTTAGGACCCCTACTTTTTCTGAGCCCGTAATTGACAAATTACTCTGAAACTTTTCACACATCAGCTAAAGTGACTGACGTACTAGTTTTGAAAATTTCATGACGATTTATCAAATGGCACAACGTTAAAGGCAAAATAAAAAAAATGATTTTTTCCTTGGTTAATTAGATACATCTACAACCAAAATGCCTGAATGGAATTACTCCAAATTTGGCAGAAAGCTCGATCTTGGTACTGAAAACGTGCTTTTTTGTGATTTGATATAAATCCGTTCAGTTGTTGTTTTGTAATAATTAAAGTTCAAAATGTATAAATATATTGTGTTGCAAAGGATCCGCTGAGCCAAAACATCTAGAGACAAGATCTGATTGGCTGCCACCACATCAACAAAGATGTGATGGCAGCCATTTTTGGGCTCTGGGACTCATTCCACGATCTGAAAATAAGTATAAAAAAGCATATTGGGGGTAAGGGTTGGAATGCCCTGCCCCGGTAGACCTAGTGGAGGACCCAGTGCTAATGTGGGACACCCTGGCCATGGGGTTGTGAGGGGAACCCTCTGGTGCTGTGACTGAGGTACTATTTTCTGTGTTGCTTTTTTTTCCCCCACTTCCCATTGTGTTTCTTCTTTGTCTGTGTTGCTATCCACCCTCCCACCGCCACCCCTGATCTCTTGTGTTGCCTCTTGAAAAACCAAAGGTTTTTAACATGCCGCAACATGGAGTGTGGAGGAGCAACAGAAATTTGTTGAGGGAGAAGTGAATGTGGTGGGGTGGGAATGTTCAACTGCAGGGAAAAATATCAAATCAATATATGAAAAGCTGAGATTGACGAACCAGTGTGCGTGGTGTGAGGTGATGAAGGTGCAGCATGGAGCAAGTGAGGGTTTTTGTGGCTAGAAGGAGCCCAATAGGGACAGAGCTAGAAAACACACGCATTCTCATAGAGTGCTGATAGCAAGCCGTTAAATTAAAAGGACAGTAAAAAAGCCATGCTCTAGGCTGCAGACAAACCTGAGTAGTGTAAGTAAAGCTATGGAATAATAATAGACCACCGAGAGAGACAGAAGAGCCAACCAGGGGTAAGCAGTGGGTCGGAAGTTCTGGTATGGATGACAAAAAGACATGACCTACAGAATAATTTAACTTCTGCAGCTGTTTGTCGAAGTTCCTTGTATTTGACAGAAGTCTTGGTTAATTCACCCTCCAACATTCTTATTCACTTTCCCCACCACACACTGATGTGCCTTAGTTTAACTATTCATGCTCTCTGCCGTACTGTTGTAACTGTCTCTTGTGGTAACTCCTGTATACATACACTGATGTAAATGTCCCAGTTTAACTACTATTAATGTAGCCTGCTGTAACCCTGTATCCTTTGTGTTGAAAATTTCTCTGATGGCTTCGAGCCATGACCGTGCTCTGTAAAATTGCAAAATAAATAAATCAATTTTATTTTTCTTGTGTTTTTTTAGCATTAGTTTGTTTAAATGATTTTATATGATAAGCGTTAGCATGTTTCCCTTACCAAAGGTGGCAAAACTACATTTCTTTTCCCCAACTCTTGAGATAGTCCTCTGCTTCTGTTCGATTAGCTCAATTCTTTGAGTGCTTCATTGACCTTCTCAAACGTAGTTTAACATTACCAAGGATGTTTTTGCCTCTGCCATTTTATGGCATCCTCTTTCTGCTACTAACTTTTGACCACTAGTGCACCCCCCTTACTGGACTCATTCTCGATCTGAAAAGATTGGATCATATCCACCCTGTACCAGTTCCTCTATTATTAGGCCTTACATATGAATGCTCTGGATAACGTTCTCTCTAATGTCTGATCTTAGCACTCTGTGTCCCCACTACTCTTCAGATATTCTTTGTTTTCACTCACCACCAAGAATCAGACTTTACAATATTCTGCATACTCTAACATCTACCTTTTCCATCAGTAGTTCGGACATTGATAGTTTGTGTTCTTCCTTTTGTACGTGTCTGAGTCGCTGCTCTGAAGCCCCATTTGATGGTCCTGCAGCTTTACAAAAAATCATAACCAAATTAAAAATACGTAATTCATGAAAGCTAGGTGCACAACAAAGTGGTACCCAATACAAAGCAACATTCTAATTAGACAAATTATTGACAAGCTAGTAGATTGTGAGGAAAATACATCCAGATGTAAAAAAAATCCAATGGTAAAAAAAAAACTAAAGCTAAAGGATGTACCACAAGCAGATGCACAAAAATAGAAAATAGCTGTCACGTTAACTAGTTTTCAGTATAAGACGATTGAAATAGCCTTTGGTACAGATTTAAATTTCATTTAACACATTTTTAGAATTTGCAGCTTTTCTCTATGCTCCACAGACATGGTTTTTTCCCACACAATGAGTGTAAATGCATAAAGTTGGGATCCAGCGGTGCTTCTAAGAAGATGTCGGTTATGTACAGCAATAAACAATACCGCAGGAGAATGTTTCATCTTACAGTGCACAGTGTGAACTAGATTGATTAATTTATATCAGATTTGTTTTGTAATATCTTTCTTAGACTGATATATGTATTAATAAGTTATGTTCCACTACAGTATGATTTAACAACATAAATCTGAGACTTTAGCTGTTTCACATGTGGTTTGCAAATCACCTTCAGTCGCTCCCTATTTTTATTACAGGGTTACTGAAGATGGTGAAAGAGGAAGCCTCTTTGGAGGACATCTTGGCATACTTGGATCACACATATTGTGGACATGTCTCCATAGAAACTAGCCAACTACAGAATGTAGAGGAGAAACACTGGTTTGCTGAAAGATTTGAGGAATTAAAACAGGAAACATTTACCACAGAAGAGAGAATCTATCTTGCTAAACTAATGTTGGAATGCCAGGTAAATCAAGGCATCGTGTGAGTTCACATGTCAGTATCAATTTAGTATGATGGACAAAAGCTTTAGAATAATGACATGTAGCTTGTTTCTTAACTATTGCTGCTTTATTGCTTCTTGATCTTTTCTGTTTTATTTAAAATGCCAGCAAGCCTTCAGTTTAAGCTCTACCACCTTCAGGAATATCCTCAAAATTGACAGTCATCACTGTAATAGAAGTTCAGACTTATTGTTGATCTGTGAGTAATGGACTGGTCTGGCTCTTTGTGTTGAGATGCCACTGAGATCCAAGCCTAAAATTCTGTTGATGTACTTTGTGTTGCAGTAAAGAGGTTCTGATGGTTTACAGGACAAAAGGCATTTGCTGCAGGAATGTGTGATTAACCTTATGGTCACAGGTTTGAATTCTGTCAGGTCCGCTTAACTTTTCATCCTCTCTAGGTCGATAAAATGAGTACTATAGAATCTGGTAACAAACATTTTGCCAGAATACCACTTTAGGAGAACATGCGCTTTAACAATACATGTTATGCTAACTGTAAACAGAGAAAGTTACAGAATCCTTCCTAAAGGGTATGCTGAAAGGTTAAACAAGACACATGATATTACATCCATATCCATATCACACCATATTTGGTGATGCATACGTGATGGACCCTTCTGTACTGTACAGCACTGCTCAAGTTACTTTTAAGATTGTTTCAGGGTAGATTTTGGTTGAGCAGCAACATATTTTGTAGTAGTTCTTGCTCCCATGGTGCTGTTGCTTGATTCCACTGGTACTAGTGTTCCTGGTACTAATTTACACATTGATCCATCAACTGGTTACCTTCATTAAGAGGGCCTTCCAGCCTGGAAGCCGAATCTATTGTTAACCCAGTTCTTTACAGGAGGCCCTTTCTCTCCACCAGGAAAGCCTTCCTTCGCGTTGAAGTTGCATGTCTTCGTGCATGTGTAGGAACTTTAAATACAGGACTCCTGGGTTCAACAGTGTATTTGTATGTAGTATGTAGTGCAAATCCAGCCAGAAGGCAGCACAGTGCTTTTCTAGGTCAGATGCAAGTAAGTGGAAAAATAATGTTTAAAAGTAAAGATGGAAGTAGGCTGTTAATTTATTTTGATGTAGTGCGCCTTAAAGAGATGTTATTATAACTTTCCTAAATTGGAGCAGGGTTGCAACAGTCTTTATAGGTACAGGAATGACGTAACAGATTCAAGTTACATAAAAAGGAGATGGTCCATGGCATTGTTTTTTCTTTTTTGCACATCTTCTCTTCCATTCTGATGCCTTTTGGCACTGGAGGCGATGACCTTGTCAGCCAGATAATCCTGGGTGCCAGTCATGATGGCCTTGTTACTCCTAATTTTGAAGATATTGGGGGCATCACAAGGAACCTCCCAGGTCAGTTTTTCATGTTAATGGCTGTTTAGCAGAAGAAAAATGATCTGTTGATATTTACTTGCTCAGAGGCCATATTGCTCTAATTTTGAGGAGGAGGAGAAAAAGTCTCAATCTGGTAGTCTGTCAATCAAGCAGATTAACACCATTGCAATCATAGGATTTGAGTATCCAATGCAGATTTGAAAGCTGTGACTCCTTTGTCCCCAAGTGTGTCCAGGAAGTGCATAGATTTATACCTTGCCTTAGAAAGAAGGCAAATGATCTGTTGCTTCCATCTCTGGTACCAGTGCGCCTGATGCAGACCCTGATAGCTGTTTTTGTCAGGTACGAACATTTGCATTAAGACTTTCAATTTGCGACGTTGTTGTGAACATCAGTCTCCAAAGATGATTTAAGTCTTCACACTGGAGATTGGACCAGCTCAGAGACTTCATCTTACTATATTTGATGAAGAACATCTTCAAAATTCTCTGTAGTATGTAACTGAGTCATGACTCAATTCTGTGTTCCATACAGGTAGTAACAAACAGGCTTCAATTCCACTTCCTGTCAGCCAAAGCCATTGACAGTAAGGGATCCTTTATCACCTCAAATTTGACAATCATCTCCTGTACCATTGCCTTTACCTCATAGTGCATAGTCCACATACACTTCAACAGAGGCCAAGAATGAAAAGTTGCCTAGCTTTTGTAACATAGAGTTTCAATTTTGTTAAGAACACAGAGGCGAGGATTATGCTTTCTTCCTTTGCTTTAGTATAACCTTTTCAACAACAGCAGCCATTTTAAATATCATCAAAAAATTGAAAACTACTGTTTCCCGAACACCAGGAAACCTCAACCAGTCCAACATCCACTCAAGTGACAGAGTCCCAAACATAGTCCCTCATTGCTGTTCAGATTCCCTCTTTCTTTGTGCGAATCACACCACAGATCTAAATTGACATGTCCTGTTTCGAACCATCAGATCCTAAGAAGAAAGTAAACACTGTAAATGACCTGTCTGAGATAAAGTCCTAATCATATCACAATAATAACCATAAGCCAGACATTTGAGTAGGCTAAACATGATCAAACAGAGTACATACATTTCGTAAACAATTGTCAACCAATCTGAAAATGAAATACTTACTCCAGAATGGGAAGTAAAGCAAATGGTATTCCTCGCCGGGTGAGATACTCCTCGTCTCTGTGTCCTTCATAGAATAAAACCTTTCTCTTACGAAAGCTAGGCACATTTTCATTCTATGTCGGGACTGGAGATGAGGATAATGCTAGTTCAAAACTTACTTACCACCAACTGAGCCTCATCTAATATCAGTTTAAGTAAAACCTCTTAAAGGTGGAGTCTGAGGACCAGTCTGCTGCATTATGTCCTCCAAATGTGCACCCAAGCTAAAAGCTTTTGAGGCCATTGCTCCACAAGCTGAATCAGCCCCAAATGTCTTGGCATTAATAGCGGCCTCTTGCATTACCCTGTGAACTCATCAGGTTATTGTAGGAGATTACACTGCTTTGTATGGCTTCTGTAGTGCGATGAGCAGTTGTCTTTCACCTGGAGGGCAAACTTCTTCCGTCACCAGCTTATAAGCCTGGAGGCAGTGAACCACACAAAACTTAGGGACAGCCCAAAAAGCTAGGTAAGAGATTATATGAGAGTTAGATTTGGTTCATCTACTTACAGTAAAGGAAACTCCATCTGGGGAAAACACCCTACCAGAAAGATCCAGTTGTCTCACGTCGGGGACCTGTATGCCCAGAACCAGACAAAGAAGCATTGCCAGTTTTGCTGATAACGCTTTCTGACATAGGAATCTGTTGGTTGACAGGACAAAAAGAGATTTAGGATGTGGTTAACATTCCATAGGGCTGAATAATGGGTTTCCAGAGGAAGGGAAAGGCAAATTCCCCCAAGCAAACAAAAGGGTGCACCCGACTGGGACACCATCAATAGGTGCATAGACCTGTTAAAATGGCCGACCGAAAGATATTAATCGATCGATAGGCAAACCCTTCCATTGTCGGGCTGGACAAGAAGTTGAGGACTTGAACTAAATCTGCGCTCACAAGATCCATACCCCGTCCCAAAGACTAATGCATCCACCGTGTCCAGGCCGACCGGTATCATTTGGTTGTGCTGTCGGCCCAGGCCTTGGACAGGAGAAGTTCAGCATGTTCCGAAATCCCTGGGAGCGCCTAGCGTCGCCTATAATCTGCCAGGCCAACAGTTACAGGGACCCTTCCATCACCAGTTGGATTTAGCAGAATAACAAAAATGGATCCCAAAGCACACTGCTGTAGTATGTTAGAAGTCCCAAGTCAGAGAGTCATTTTCTTTGCTTTGAAGTGTTGGTTTAATCACAGGTGTCACAATTTATGTTGACAATTCTTCACAAGGCAGTATCTGAAACGTGTTTTGTCCCCCAGACTTTACCAAGGCTTAAAATCCTGTAAGTCCAAATTTGGCGCAAACAAAGGGAATCAATATATGGCTTTGGTACACCTGAGGTATAGGACGTCACTGCAGAATATGGAGACAAAAGAGTCCAGCCCCAAGTATGGTGACACCTAGGCAAGACTGACAAGGCTTTGTGGCTCTGAAGGCTCTAACAGCGTGCACTGGAATCTCTCTGTCTTGTGAGAGACAAGTGTCTGGGAGCCACATAGATGTGTGGCCCACAGCTCCCTCTAGTTGGCGGCGGATTGCACCACAGTGTCCACTAAAACTGGGCAATCTATGTTGCGTAAGGAGTGCGTTGCGGTCCAGCGATTTGAAATAAGGAATCTAGGGAAAAAAACATTTGGCAGTTTAGGCATGCAAACTCAAATAGGCAGTATACATCTATTCTTCAATATGAAGTAGAGAGCAGGAAAAGTGACTTAGCTGACACTGCTGAGCAGCGAAGAAAGAGGGAGTCTGAACAGCAGTGATTGAATGTTTGACTGGTTGTGGTTCCCTGGTGTTCTGGGAACAGTAGTTTTAAATGTTTTGATGATATTTAAAATGTCTGCTTTTGTTGAAAAGATTATATTAAAGCAAAGGAAGAAAGCATAATCCTTGCCTCAAGTCCTGATAATGAATTACAAATTACCTCAGTGTGGCACAGGTGGTCTCTGCTGCTGCATCCCTGTGAATGGAAAAGCTTCACTTTAACTACTGTCAAACTCTCATGACTATGTCAAATTGAGACCAGCAATTGACTTTTCAGTTTCCCAATTAAGATACATTGGTCTCCAGGTCAGTCTATTTTTCCTGAACTATTCTAACAAAGGTGGCAGTATGGGCTATTACGTCACCTCTAATTACTGCCATAGCAGGATCCTAGATCACGTCGCATTATACATCATCTGTAAAGTTTTCTTTGAAATAATGTGCCAGTACTTATCTAATGGAAGTCCAAAGTGCTTTGTCTATAAATGGGGCTGTATTCATCCACCATTTAGAGGGGTGTTTAACAACATGTGGAAGGTGAACCAGCAGTATTTGGGTACAGTCAGACAATAGCTGAATGCCAGTTGTATATAGAACTAAATTCTTTAAAGTCCGGCTAACAAAAACATAATCTTGCGTTGGCTCTATGTATGTTTTAGACGAATTGTAATTGCCTTCTGCATTAGAGATTGTCCAGCTATCTAGAAGATTCAAAACATTCAGACTGTCTTTCAAAGAAAGGGGTTATGCAGAATAAGAAGTAGTAACAGAGAAGGGTTTCCTCGAATTTGAGGTTAAGTTGAGAGCCCCAGCAAGCATAACGTTCTCTGTAGTGTAATCACTGAACACAGGCAACAGCCATGTGTCAAAGTTATCTCTGTTTTTGTTCAGACCATAAATAGAAAAAACGCATTGGCGTATCTCCCAGCCTGCCTTTAGTGTCCTATCTCTGGCCCTGAGCCTGTCTTTAGTAATAGTTTGCCTATTCGGTTTCTCACCTCTAATCTTGCTTTCTTTCACCAATTAGGCCACAGGGTTGATTCTGGTCAACCCCTCCTTTTTTCAGACATCTTATTTGCTTGTGTTTTACAATTCTTCTTGTCCACAAGTGCTGTATTACTAACACAACAGATATCAGCATGGTGCCTTTTCTGGCAGACCTAGTTCCAGTCCCTCATCTGTTTTTCTCTAGCAGATTATTTAGCGTCACACCAACAAGGTTATCAGCATTCTGTTTGAACTCTGAAGAGGGACTTCTATCATGATAAGATTAAGGGACTGACAACGAGGGTCTAGTTTTAGGTATACCAGACTGCAGTAGTATCATAATTACCTTAATTGTAGGTTAATGGCTGCTTTGGAACAGCCTACTAAACAGGCGAGAAGCAAAATAGGTGAATAATGTTTGGGAGACACATACAAAAATGGAGATGTTGCACAAATGGGGCTGTTGTAGTTGTGGTTGTTGTTACTGTTATTTTTTAAAAACATTTTCATTGATTTAAACCACAAATCTCCCAATGATTGGTACAAATCAAATAAGAAGGCAATGAGTAGGCACAGCAGTATACATCAGAGAAGGAATCAAATGTCCATGACATGATATATGCTAGCAAAACACACAAAGCAACCCTGCAGTTCAGAGACTCATCCATCTCCACAGCTATCCTAGTGCACCCCGCAAAAACGCTCTTCTCTGTCCATGGACCAAGGTCTAACTGGGCAAGATTCTAGCAATATCCCCCTATGACTGTCCCACTCCCTCCATATCTTGTGATGTTTGTGGGGGCACCCTCTCACCAAATAGATCAGGCGCTCAAAACCCACGCAACGATCCATGTCCTTGGCCCATTTACGAACAGATGGGGCCTCCAGATTGTTCCAAGACTGTGCTATGTCTCGCTGGGCGATCATCCGGCTTAACCAGAGCAGCGCCTTCTGGTACATATTCCCTTCCATCCCTTCTGTAATATGTAAGAGAATTAATTCAGGGTCTCTAGGTATTTCCCAACCTATTATTGTCTCCAAGGTACCCAGCACCCCCCTTCAAAAGGACGAAAGGACAGGGCAGTGCCAGAATGTGTGTGTTAAATCACTATTGCAGGTCATCGCACCGTAGGCAAGTTCCTGTCATAATCAGTCTCATTTTGAACAGGTGTGCCCTAGTGAAATATATACAATGTAGTAATTTTAGTTGAATTATTAGGAACTAGGAGGTTATCACTGCCTCCCTGGGGGTGACCACTACCTCAATCCAGTCCTCTTCCTCTAGTGATCCTAGATCTCACTCCCACAAGTCCCTCACTTCCGCCAGCAGGTCTGTCTTATTATGAAACAGAATCTTATATATGGTAGATAGTTTGTGTGCTTTGATATTAGTGAATAGGATCTTAAATTGCAAGGGAGAGAGCTCATGAATGATTTTGATGGACTGTAAGTTGGGCACTAGTGCATGTCGGAGCTGGAGATAATGGAAAAACTGAGTTTGGTGCATTTGATATTCTGCTTGTAAGTCCTGAAAGGACTTCATGGACTCATGATGAAGCATATCGCCCAGCAATGTGAAAAAGCTCAGAGGGCCACGACATGCAGGAGTCTATTCCTCCTCCACAACGGAGTCGCCAAGGTAAGCCCACCCACCTAGCCCATTATTTTTTGCAGCCTACACCCATATTGTCAACTACACTGTCGTGGAGGTTGGTTGGGAGGTTGGGATATCTTCCTCCATAGAGCATGTATGGGGAGTTGCTGCTGCCCATGATCCACCCCCTCAGTTGCTTAAGCCCTATCGTCAAACCCCTCGAACCACTAATTGTTCAGTATAAAAAGGTGTGTAGCCCTGTAAGAACAGAAGTATGTCGGGGTGGCTATCCCACTGTCAAAGGCAGGATGTCAACACTTGTTGAATGAAATATGGGGTACTCCCCCATTCCATAGCAAGTTACAAAGCAGGGTGTTAACTTTGACAAAGAAGGCCCAGCTCACCAGGAACAGGTAGTTTTGGAGCTGATAAAGAAGTTGTGGCAGGGAGACCATCTTAAAGATGGCCAAACGACCCAAGAGGCACAGCAGGAGAATGAAGGCGTATATTGTGTCTTGTAACCCGTCCAGGCATAAATCTGTACTGGTCAGGTTGAACAAGGTGGGCAATCACTCCCATAAGCCTGTTAGCTAGCATCTTAGCCCATATTTTGACCTCCGAATTTAGTAAGGAGATCGGATGTTAGTCCTCGCAGCATGAGCCATTGAGGTCTGGCTTCAGGATCGCCACTATTTCTGGCGATCTGAGGTCCTGAGGTAGTTTGTCTTTCTTCAAGGCCTCATTGAAAGTTTTTAACAATAATGGGCACACCTGGGGACAGAGCAGACGTCAGAATTCCGCTGGATACCTGTTGGGTCGCAGCGTTTTTCTGACATGAAGTTGTGCAAGGGCTGCTCCGAGATCCTCGCAGGTGATCTCTAAGGAGTCACGATTCATCAGAGAGTGGCGCATGTCTTCCAGCTTCCACTCTTCCACCTTCTGCTGAGCGTGTGCCCTCTGTCCCTTATGATGTCACCTTTAACAATGACCTTTAGGACATTCCAGAGGACTCCCACGGATTGCACTGACATCTGGTTCTCACGCAGAAATTGCAGGCACATGCCTTGATAGGTCTCCCAAAACTCCTCACCCTGGAGGCACCAGCGGCTCAGCTGCCATCCTGTTCTAGAGTGTGCCGGGCTCCAAGTTAAGTCCAGTACCACCGGCAAGTGATCTGACAGACCTCTCACCAGGATGTGGGCATTAAGTACATGGTGGCCATCATGTTGGGGCATAAGAAAATGGTCCAGGCAGGAAAAAGATCTATGGGTCCTGGAATAGAAGGTACATCGTGTGCACGCTACACATCAACCAAGGACATATTATAAAAGTAGAGAGTAGTATTGGACTGTGGCCAGCATTTGATAAAGTGATGGAGCGATCCAGGCCAGGTTTACTCAACCCATTGAGATCACCTCCTAGAATACACAGTGCGTCGAGCATCTCCCGAAAGAGATCGACTAGCTTCCATAGGATCTCTGAGGTAAGGGTTGGACGGACATAGAAGCAGATCAGGGAGAGTGGGTAGCCCCATAGGGTGCCCTTGAGTGCCACATATCGGCCAAGGGTGTCATGCCATGCCCTAGACATCAACAAGGGGTCATGCTGTTGGATCAGAATGGCTGTACCCGGTGTACCACGGTGGAAAGCTGATTAATATACCTGTAGGTACCCCCTACAGGTCAGGAAAGGGCTGTTATTGCCCATGATATGTGTTTCCTGTAACATAAGAACGACCAAGTTGGACCTATAGGCTGCCCTGAGGACCTCCCCAAGTTTTCTTTTTGTCAAGCGTGCCATTGACATTCCAGGAAAGGATTGTCAGTCTGTCTGAGGAAACATGTTGACGAGTCTCAGTTAAGCATTCACATGTGTCATGCATGGTACAGAGGTTGGCATGATCTCAGTATGAATACTTCATGTAACTGTCACTGAGCAAGTATTTGATGTACCATCAGAGGAATAAACCAAAACAAACCCCTCTCAACAACTCCTACCCTCAACTCCCTCTCTATACTTAGCAAACTGGAAGTACCTGTAGTGATGCAATTAGGGACAGTAGCCAACCGGGCTAGCCTAAGATGTAAATCTCCCCTACTGTGTAAATCTCCTCCCCAACTACACCAAAAGAATGCCTTGTTACAAAACTAACTTAAATCCACTAAAGAAAAGGGTGATGGTAGGCTTAGTGGGGTGAACAGTGCAGAAGCACATTGCACCTTCTCTACAGTAGCATAGGCACTTGTACTGCTGGAGATCTGAGCTATTACACAGGGTCCAGTAAGGTCGGTGGTAGGTCATTAGACACAGACTGGAGGCACCTTCCCCATCTCAGTTAAAATATCGTCATGACTGGGGGATCTCTCAGGCCCAAGAGAGCTGGCTCTGCAAACTTGGTGGTGTGGCTTTCTCCGCAAAGCAGTACGCCACTTACTTGAAGGTCCCCCAGCGCTCACCTCCCATGCTGTTGCGAATAGGACTATCCTGCATGCAGAATGGGGCGCTCTTCAATACAATCCCATATCTCTGGCAAATTAAAGAAGAAAGTCTTATCCTGAAAGATGACCTTCAGATGAGCCTGGAAGAAGATTATTTATTTTATCTACATCTATTTAGAATTTTCAGCTTATCACAGAATGAATAAATGTAACTACATCTTGTGACTACCATTTTCTAATTTGCATCAAGGCTCATTGTGGTCAATAACACCTTTCTTCTTTGTGTCCCTATTTTTTCTCCTTGGAATACAGTATTCAGTCTGATATCATCACTGTTTGTTACTTCCGGACACTGTCTAGTGGGCCATTCTTTCACATCATTTTGTAACTATAATGGGCAACAACGACTTGGGTGGATTTGACTATTGCACATCCTTTAATGGCTTTTACTAAATGTTGTGGCGGAATAAACTGTCTATATCACCCCTTTAACAAAGCATTTTGATATGTTACCCTATACTTTTTCTTTTTCCCTTGATGCCTCTGTCTCATCTATAGATATATATAACTACTTTGGTATGTCATTATTGCCAACAGAGGAACATGTAACACTCAACATTGTTCTCAATGCTCTACCTTTAACTAAACTCTTTGTAGACACCTTTTGGCTGTTTTCTTTTCAAAAGGATTCCATTCTCTATTGAGACCAGGAATGAATGAACCCAGCAAAAAATGTATCTCTGAACATTAATGTTGGGAGATACATTTACATTAACGAAGTAACTATTCCAGTATTACTGTATGGGTGTGCTCCCATCTTTAATGTATAGCTATGATTGACAGCTCTATCCGGTCACACACTTGACACACATATGTACCAGAGAGGTAATTTGGTGAGCACCTTAAGTGTATATTTCAAACATGTTCTTTCTTACTGCAAGGTCTTCGTACTTTAGCTGTAGCCTTTTTCTGGATGTGCAACCACTATCCTACTGCTACCACTGTACAGGGAGTGCAGAATTATTAGGCAAGTTGTATTTTTGAGGATTAATTTTATTATTGAACAACAACCATGTTCTCAATGAACCCAAACAACTCATTAATATCAAAGCTGAATATTTTTGGAAGTAGTTTTTAGTTTGTTTTTAGTTTTAGCTATGTTAGGGGGATATCTGTGTGTGCAGGTGACTATTACTGTGCATAATTATTAGGCAACTTAACAAAAAAAAATATATACCCATTTCAATTATTAATTATTACCAGTGAAACCAATATAACATCTCAACATTCACAAATATACATTTCTGACATTCAAAAACAAAACAAAAACAAATCAGTGACCAATATAGCCACCTTTCTTTGCAAGGACACTCAAAAGCCTGCCATCCATGGATTCTTTCAGTGTTTTGATCTGTTCACCATCAACATTGCGTGCAGCAGCAACCACAGCCTCCCAGACACTGTTCAGAGAGGTGTACTGTTTTCCCTCCTTGTAAATCTCACATTTGATGATGGACCACAGGTTCTCAATGGTGTTCAGATCAGGTGAACAAGGAGGCCATGTCATTAGATTTCCTTCTTTTATACCCTTTCTTGCCAGCCACGCTGTGGAGTACTTGGACGCGTGTGATGGAGCATTGTCCTGCATGAAAATCATGTTTTTCTTGAAGGATGCAGACTTCTTCCTGTACCACTGCTTGAAGAAGGTGTCTTCCAGGAACTGGCAGTAGGACTGGGAGTTGAGCTTGACTCCATCCTCAACCCGAAAAGGCCCCACAAGCTCATCTTTGATGATACCAGCCCAAACCAGTACTCCACCTCCACCTTGCTGGCATCTGAGTCGGACTGGAGCTCTCTACCCTTTACCAATCCAGCCACGGGCCCATCCATCTGGCCCATCAAGACTCACTCTCATTTCATCAGTCCATAAAACCTTAGAAAAATCAGTCTTGAGATATTTCTTGGCCCAGTCTTGACGTTTCAGCTTGTGTGTCTTGTTCAGTGGTGGTCGTCTTTCAGCCTTTCTTACCTTGGCCATGTCTCTGAGTATTGCACACCTTGTGCTTTTGGGCACTCCAGTGATGTTGCAGCTCTGAAATATGGCCAAACTGGTGGCAAGTGGCATCGTGGCAGCTGCACGCTTGACTTTTCTCAGTTCATGGGCAGTTATTTTGCGCCTTGGTTTTTCCACACGCTTCTTGCGACCCTGTTGACTATTTTGAATGAAACGCTTGATTGTTCGATGATCACGCTTCAGAAGCTTTGCAATTTTAAGAGTGCTGCATCCCTCTGCAAGATATCTCACTATTTTTGACTTTTCTGAGCCTGTCAAGTCCTTCTTTTGACCCATTTTGCCAAAGGAAAGGAAGTTGCCTAATAATTATGCACACCTGATATAGGGTGTTGATGTCATTAGACCACACCCCTTCTCATTACAGAGATGCAAATCACCTAATATGCTTAATTGGTAGTAGGCTTTCGAGCCTATACAGCTTGGAGTAAGACAACATGCATAAAGAGGATGATGTGGTCAAAATACTAATTTGCCTAATAATTCTGCACTCCCTGTATTAGTTAGCGTCTCTGTGCCCGTGAGTTCCACCTCTAAGTTGAACTGAGTACCCCTAGGGAATAGAATTGCAACACCCTTGTTTTGTTTGGAGCATTAGTGAAGACATTAAAAATGTCAGTGAGAGGTTGAATATATATACCTGGCATACACTTTTGTTTTATTTTGCACTTGTGACCATGAACATTGAGAGAGAAAAAAATAATTGTTGTTTCTCTATGTTGTTTATCTGAGGAACAATTTTCTGAAACAAGAGATCAAAATCAAATTGAAACATTTTTGAGGGGCATTGCCTAGCACTTCAGAAAAAGGATGCTTTCTAAGTGGGTACTCATCTGGCACAGTAAATCAACCTTAAATCCTGACCACAGACTTACCGTCTGCCCTGGTTCCATATGCACACAGAGACGGTGCACCTCATAGCTGGTGAGAGGACAAAGTCCCCATTGATCACAGAAGAAGTCTGAGAAAAAGCACTGCCAGCCTGTTTATTCGAGCAGTGGCTTCAGTACATCAGCCTGGGGAAGAGAGAGGATGGGCTACGCTGCTCCAGCCAGACATCACAACTGTAATTTGCGTCATCTGGGGTGCAGGACAGTGGTCTGGCACTTCAGAAAAAAAGGATGCTTTCTAAGTGGGTCCTCTCTGGCACCAGAAATCAACCTTAAATCCTGACCAAACACCACTTTCTGCCCTGGTTCGATGTGCACACAAACATTGTACCTCATAGCTGGTGAGAGGACAAAGAGCCTCATTACGACCCTGGCGGCTGGTGGTAGGCTGTCGGTGTTCCGCCAGCTATTATGAATGAGGCGCAATAGCCACAGACATACTGCCGGCCCCTTCACTATACTGCCAGGTCATAATCCCCAGGGCAGCAGTGCATCCGGCACAGAGCCCCCTTGCAGGGCCCCGTCGGGCATTGCAGCGCCAGCCAGACGTGGAGCAGACCCAATGATGAAGCATGACATCCAAAGGATGTGTGAGGGTTCTAGCTTCTAATTTAGAAGTGCCCATGCTTTCTCGTTTAGCTTTTAGGAACTGTGTGCTCATTTTGATTTTGGTGTGTACCCTACAACATCCACATTCAAGGGAGGCATCACCCTGCGAAATGTGCAGATCTTTTATAAGGCTGCACAGCTCTGGGTAGTCAGCAACTGGGTGTTAGCTCCACAGCCTGAGCATGCACTTAAATTAGACAACATGCCATGGGTTGGGAAAGCTTCATGCACTCATTATATGGAGGAAATTTGGGTACAACATAACAGCCAGAAGATTAATAGTTAACATCTGGCAGAAGGTCACCAAAGATATGGGTTGAATTAAGCATCTTGCCCTAAGAACTCCACTATTGGAAGTAAGGTTACCAGGGCTGACTGGCATTGTAAAAGTCAAAGGATGGAATGACATAGAGTTAGGATTCACCACCTTAGCTGACATTTTGGATGGTGCAGATGTCAAGTCACTTTCACAACTGAATTTGGAATACTCAGTGGCAGACTGTTTAAAAATGTACATATATGCAGCTTAGACGCACTCCTTAAAGACGTGTAGAAAAAGGTACTGCTGCCCCTGGAGGACTGATTCCTAGACATTAATGTACCCAGAAAAGTAATCATCATAATTTATACTGTTAGTGAAGAGTAATCAAAGGGGTATTGTTCCTTCCATATTTCACACTTCTGCTGTTGTCTTTCTACCACTTTTCACTCTAGCTTACATGCTTATAAATGATCTGCTTTAATCCCTGCAGCATAGTAGCTTTGTTTAAGACAGAACTGAGCAGAGAAGGAGCTTGGTGTGCCAAGATGGCTGCACTCTGAAACCGCTTTGGAGATGGGCCATTGGTGCTGTCCACATTTCTGTTCATGGTAGGAGCTTCTGGCTTAAAAATAAGGTGATAGCAGGGGGCAAAGTCCCTGGATGGGAACCCCAGGCGTATAAAACTTTGCAACCTTGTGATGCAGTTCCAACGTATCCTGGCATGCCCACTTTCCGCACCCTCACTGCTCAAGCACTGAGATGGGCATACCGGACTCAGACACTGGCCCACTCACCTCGCTAAAAAACCGGCAACACTCCAACAGAGACCATTGGGTTGTGGGGGGCATTGAGGAAGTACCTGCCACTGGGTAGACTCAGAGGATCACAAGCAGTGATGAGCAGCACTTGCACAGAGTGCGCCTGGCCTTGTCCATTCATGGACACTGCTGAAACGTTTTACGGAGCTTGGAGTCCTGCTTTGCATACGTACGCCAACAGTGGCAGGACCCAACAACCCTTTTTTTTTTTTCAAATATGTTTTTATTAACTGTTTGCTGTTTTACATATGTAGGTCTATTTACAGTAACATTTTGTCCTTATTGTACATTTCTATTTAACTGAACCCCGTCTCTGCTATACATTGCTTGTAATGTGTTTCACAATCACCTGTTCATTTCAATTACAGTTTAATATTTATACATCATTGTTTCCAGCTCTTTAATCAATCCGTTTTTCGGGTGTCAGTTCTTTTAGTGCCACTTGTTACCTTTTGTGTTTTGTGACCTAATAACAGACTTAACTCAACTTCAAACTGTAAATAAACTTATTGGCTTATGTGGGTGGGTCTGCTTAATTTCTAAAGGGAGAATTGCCGGGGAGCTTCTTATTATGTAGAGGTGGCCGAACTCCCCTAGCCTCCTCGGCTTTAAGGGCCTGCAGCTCAGCCCTGGACCATCTTGTGACATCACTTATCGATTCGGACAGAGAGGGGTGGCCGGGGGACTTCCAGCCCTTCGCAATCAGTCTTTTATAGAGGGCCAGGGACAAGTCAAGGAAACGACCCCCAACCCTACTTCATTTGACGCCGGCTCTACGGCCCAGTAGACACATGGCGGGGGTTGGCCGGAGCTCTGTCCCGAACAGCTCTGTGAGGACTGCCATCATCTCGCCCCAACCTCTCTGGAGCATCGTGCATCCCCACATCATATGATCAAAGTTGGCCTCACCGTCCCCACATCTGGGGCATGTCCTGGGTGCACCCCCATATATGCGGTGCAGCCGTTGAGGAGTGAGGTATGTTCTGTGTAGATAGTTGTATTGGATGTATCTCAGCCTCGTGTTGCGTGAGATCATCCTGGGATAAGCTAGCGCTCTGTTCCATTCTGACTCAGACAGGTCCCGGCCAACTGTCCTTACCCATTTTTCTCTTAGGGAATGCAGGGGGTCCAACGCTGCCTCTATTTGGGCCCGGTAGATTTTAGCAATCAAGTGAGGTTCCTCTCCTGCTGTCAACAGGAGGTGCAACACCCCATGGACAACGAATTCCGCGTTAATCGTGTCCCAATGATCTTTTAGGGTGTGCACCAGCCTCCTGAAGAGTAAAAATTGTCCTTGTGGCACTCCCCCCTCAGGACCCAACAACCTTGAGCTGCTGTGAATATCCTGCCTGACCAGACCACTTTGGAAAATCCGAGGGAGCATGTAAACATGGCACCATATCTGCAGGTCCTGGAAGGCATGAGATGTGAGCCACCAGAAATCTTGCCAGCCAATGGTGCCTAAGCATGTTTCACCTCTAAAGGGTGTCCCAACCATCAACCCTACAAAACTAGAGTTTGTGAGTCTGCACTCTACTTCATTGCTAGATTTGGGCACTACATCTGAAAAGGTTGAGGACTTTATTTTCAGACCCTGGACATTGAATCTGGCTACTGACGATCACAATAGACACAAGATCATCAGAACATATTGACCCAGAAAATCGTAAGAAATTATTAAACACTCTTGACCTGTCCTTTATGGAAACCCATCCATCCAGCCTACAACCATCCTTGAACAAGGAGGACATGCCACTGAAAGTGAGGGTTTATTTGTTGCAACACTTTTCCTCCACCAGAAATGTATATATATATTTTGTTTTGGAACACTTAGTGGCTTGCAGTTACATAATCTTTAACCAGTAGGTGGCTGCTGAAAAGAATTCCTCAGCCTGATCATCTTTCAGACAAAGGAGAGATCACTGCAACCTACTCTTGACACTGTGTGTGGACTACCTCCCCATCTGATCCTACACTTATCGCTGAGGTGTGGGGGACTAACTGATAGCTGAACCATCATACACTCTCCTTCCATAATGATACAAAAGGTGCAGTGCAAACATACAGACATATAAATCTCTCACAACTGGTCAACAGGAGGATACCGAAGGGAAATGCTGTAAAAAGGAGTTTGTTAAATGTAAATGTGAAAGGAGCGAAGACTCCATCCTTAGAGAAGACTTTTATTTTGATCATTCCTAAAAAAATATAAATCATCTTGTTTGTGAATCTCACAGACTTTAAACCCTTCTTAATTTTGATGCTAAATTTAATTCCAGAATGTTAGTTGATATAGAAGATCCGGTTCTGCCTAAAATAATTAAAGTAAGTCAGGCTAGCTTCCTTGGGCAGAAACATGTGAGCATCCTAACATTGTCTAACTTAATTGATATTTTCAAGAGGCGCATTGTCTCCTTGGTCTCATTGGATGTAGAAGTGCCTTGGTTTGGTTGTGCTGAGTATTCGTTCTTGTAGAGCTAAAGAGAAAATTAATAGAAAGTTCTCCAACCACAATGGGCTCAATTGGCACATGAGACAAAAGTGTTTTTTCTTGCCATTACTGTTTCCCTTGATGATAAAGTATTTGCTTGGAGAATCAGAGATTGTGCAGGTATTAACGTCTTCTGTATATTCTTGACACATAAGATTTCTCAGTTAGATGAATAGGCACAATTCATAGGGCAAACCCTGAGGCTCTATGAAATACCTAGTTGACAAATAGAATTGAGAGCCTTTAGGGAGACTTTCTAGTTAAAAGGTTCATTTGCACAAATCATATGAAGTACGTTTGAGTTGGTAAGATAAGGAATAACATACAGGCTCGATTTCCATGAATGTTGACAAAGATGACCATGAGACCTTTGGTGTGGGCATATATAAATACTTATTTCACAGGACTATCTATTTAGACCTATATGGAAAAACATGGGTGAATATCTGATCCAGAAAACTCTCTGCCATCTCAATGTGTGTTCCTCACTATTGCCTATTTGAAGCCCTCATAAAACTGCAAAGATAAGTTAATTTGGAACTCAGCTTCCAGGGTTGCCAAATATGTGTTTACTCCAGTATTGGAACTTTCATGGATTCACATGCTTGAATACTTCCCAGTCGTCGAGATGGGAGTCCCCAGTGGAATGTATAAGATATGCTTAAGGTAAGATAGTGGCAAAAATAGATAATTCTAAAGCTCTATTTTGTGGTAGTGTGGTCGAGCAGTAGGCTTATCCGAGGGTAGTGTTAAGCATTTGTTGTACACACACAGGCAATACATGAGGAACACACACTCAAAGACTTACTCTAGGCCAATAGGTTTTTATATTGAAAAAGTAAAGTAGGTAAGTAAAGAATAGATTAGGAGGTAAGAAAAACACTCTCAAGTCTCAGTCCTGGGGCATAGGCAGCCCACCGTTGGGGGTTCAAGGCAACCGGAAAGTTATCACACCAGCAGCTCAGGCCCGGTCAGGTGCAGAGGTCAAAGAGGTGCCCAAAACACATAGGCGCCTATGGGGAACAGGGGTGCTCCGGTTCCAGTCTGCCAGCAGGTAAGTACCTGCGTCCTCGGGGGACAGACCAGGGGGGTTTTGTAGAGCACCTGGGGGGACACAAGTAGGAACACAAAACACATCCTCAGTGGCACAGGGGTGGCCTGGTGCAGTGTGCAAAGCAGGCATCGGGTTTCAAGTAGGAAACAATGGAGGGACCCGGGGGTCACTAGCGGTGCAGGCAGGCACAGGGGGGCTTCTCGGGACAGCCACCACCTGGGCTAGGCAGAGGGTCGCCTGGGGGTCACTCCTGCGTCAAAGTTCGGTTCCTTGAGGTCCTGGGGGCTGCGGGTGCAGTGTTGGTTCCAGGCGTCGGGTCCCTTGTTACAGGCAGTTGCGGTCAGGGGGAGCCTCTGGATTCTCTCTGCAAGCGTCGCTGTGGGGGATCAGGGGGGGTCATCTCTGGTTACTCATGGGCTCGCAGTCACCGGGGAGTCCTCCCTGAGGTGTTGGTTCTCTGCAGGTCGAGCCGGGGGCGTCGGGTACAGAGTGTAGAGTCTCAAGCTTCCAGCGGGAAACGTGAAGTCTTTGGAAGTTGCTTCTTTGTTGCAAAGAAGTAGCTGGTTTTGAACAGGGCCGCTGTTCACTGGAGTTTCTTGGTCCTGTAGTCCAGGGCAGTCCTCTGAGGCTTCAGAGGTCGCTGGTCCCTGTCGGATGCGTCGCTGGAGCAGGTTTTTGAAGTTTGAGACAGGCCGGTAGGGCTGGGGACAAATCGGTTGTCGTCTTCCTCCTTCTCTGCAGGCTTGTAGGTCGGCAGTCCTTCTTCTTTCTTCAGGTTGCAGGAATCTGATTTCCTGGGATCTGGGGAGCCCCTAAATACTGAATTTAGGGGTGTGTTTAGGTCTGGGAGGGCAGTAGCCAATGGCTACTGTCCTTGAGGGTGGCTACACCCTCTTTGTGCCTCCTCCCTGAGGGGAGGGGGGCACGGGCACATCCCTATTCCTATTGGGGGAATCCTCCAAAATCAAGATGGAGGATTTCTAAAGGCAGGGGTCACCTCAGCTCAGGACACCAGTCAGTCCTGCACTGAACAATTGGGTAACATACAGGGGGGCATCTCTAAGATGCCCTCTGTGTGCATTTTTTAATAAATCCAACACTGGCATCAGTGTGGGTTTATTATTCTGAGAAGTTTGATACCAAACTTCCCAGTATTCAGTGTAGCCATTATGGAGCTGTGGAGTTAGTTTTTGACAAACTCCCAGACCATATACTTAATATGGCCACAACTGTACTTACAATGTCTAAGAATAGACGTGGACACTGTAGGGGCATATTGCTCATGTAGCTATGCCCTCACCTGTGGTATAGTGCACCCTGCCTTAGGGCTGTGGCCTGCTAGAGGGATGACTTACCTATGCCACAGGCAGTATTTTGTGTGCATGGCATCCTGAGGGGGATGCCATGTAGACTTTCCCTTTATCTCCCCACCAACACACAATCTGCAATGGCAGTGTGCATGTTTTAGGTGAGGGGTCCCTTAAGGTGGCACAACATATCCTGCAGCCCTTAGGGACCTTCCCTGGTCACAGGGCCTTTGGTACCACTGGTACCTTTTACAAGGGACTTATCTGTGTGCCAGGGGTGTGCCAATTGTGGAAACAATGGTACATTTTAGGTGAAAGAACACTGGTGCTGGGGCCTGGTTAGCAGGGTCCTAGCACACTTCTCAGTCAAGTCAGCATCGGTATCAGGCAAAAAGTGGGGGGTAACTGCAAAAGGGAGCCATTTCCTTACACCCTTTCACCCATTTCAAATCCTATAGTAGTCGTAACAGAGGTGGAGCTGTCTGCCGTATAAACCAACCTGTCGTCTGCGTACAACGAGATTACATGTGTTGGAAGTCTTACATGGATACCCTTGTCCATCATTCCCTTGCGTACCATTTTTGCTGGTGTTTCAGTAGCTAGGGAAAACATTGGGGGCAACAAAGGGCACCCCTGACGTGTGCCTCTCTCCAACTCCCACTTGGACAGCTCCAGGCTACCTTTTTGGACATTGGCCTCCAAGCAGGAGAAAAGTGAAAATCATACTGATATGGTTGATGAAGCTTGTCTGATCTTTTGATTACTCCAGTCAAACTACAGACCAAAGGTTTATTAATGATTTTCATATCTGTATTAACCATGGCTAAAAGGCAATGTCATTCTATCACTCTAGGGTTCTTTCCTGCCCTAGCGGATCACAAATATCAGAGCGTCCCACATTGTTGCTGGAAGACAGCCTTCCTGGTAGGCCTCCTCTGCCACGTCTCAGAGCGTCTCCATAAGGGAAGCTTGTAGACCTAGTTTATAAAATGCAGTCAGTAGGCTATCATTTTCTGTGGGTCTTTCCGTTCTTCAGAGTGTCTAGAGCTGCACGTAGCTCCTCACTGGTTATGGGATGATCAAGTTTTTCTCGTACATCCAGGGACAATCAAACAATCCTGCGGTCCCCAGATAGTAATTATGTGAGCGTCAAGTGGTGGCAGGCTTCTGAAGTGTGTTACTGGTGCCGCTAAATAGGTAAATAGCTTGGTGTTCAGAGTTTGGAACATATTGATATTAGGAAAAACTGCCATGTGCAATTTTTAATAATTCCTTCAAAAATAAAATAATTTTCTGCACTGTATTCCAAAGAGAACAACGACAAATACTGTAATCTGATGTGAGGCTTGACAGCCACATTTGGATTGTGCCTATTTGAGGGAGGAAATCGAAATTGAACTATACCCCTCAAACATCTACCTACTGGGTACTGTGCTTTGAAACCGCATTCTGTAGCTGCAATGCTTCAGCCCCTTCCTCTTATTATTAGGAGCTTTGAGTCGAGGCCTAGAGGGCTGACATGTGCACTGTCAGTGTATATGAAACAGGAAAGTTGTGTTTTCTTGAGAACGCCAGTTAAAAAATGTGAGATTTAACTATAGCTGCAGTGGTGGTGATAATCCTCTGTAAAATAAATATTACAATTTGTTATTTTACAGGAGTTTGACTATTTCCTGGCCAAGAAATTTGCAACAGTAAAGCGGTACGGCGGTGAAGGGGCAGAAAGCATGATGGGTTTCTTTCATGAACTATTGAAAATGTGCACCCTCTGTGGTGTTACTGACGTGATTCTTGGAATGCCTCATCGAGGACGACTAAACCTTCTGACCGGCCTCCTTCAGTTCCCGCCTGAGGTATGTTTGTGTCCTTTTTAAATGAAAAGGGAGAGCCTAAAGATGAAATCACATTGATAGGGCATTGGACATTTTGAGCTATGCTATCATATCTTTGTGCTTAAATGATGGACATTTCCATCTCTTTCATCAATTCATGCTACCTTGCTCTTAATTGTGTAGGCATGCTATCATATTTGGGGATGTTGATTTCTTTGCATTTGCACCACCGTCGGACTGCTAGCACCACCAGTTTACCTCCACAGGAGGGACTGGCGGTCCTAATCCGCCAGGGCAGCACTGCAAGCAGTGCTGCCCTGGGGATTACGACCCCTCCTCTCCGCCAGCTTTTACATGGCGGTGTCACCAGACGGGGTGCATGGAGCCCCAGGGGGCTCCTGCACTACCCATGCACTTTGCTTATACACCCTATGCACTGCAGCATTGCCATCTGCTCCATTATGAGCTGGCGTCAATGCTGTAGGCTGTTCCCTGCTGGGCCAGCGGGAGGAAAATTCTGCCCACTGACCTAGCGGGGAACTCGTAATGGGTCCTGTGGGAAGGTGGCTACACTGACGGCACCCTGACCACAGGAGTTTGGCGGACTGCCTTTTCCGTCTGCCAAACTCATAATGACCCCCTGGGTGTTGAAAAAAAATAAGGACATTTTCCCTTTGTTTACTGTGATCAAATGAGTAACACTTTTAATCGGCCAATAAGGTTCTAAACGTAATTTACAGTCATAAATCATAGGATCTTCATTAGAATAACTCCCTGCTAGGTGTTTGGATCCTAGAACATTTCAAATTCAATATCTGTCCATAAAGTTATGTTGCAGTGTGCCGTTATCCATATGAGACGCAGCACTCTTTAGAGTCCTATGCAGGCAAGATTTTTCTGACATGTAGACATTCTGACTGATGTATGCTCAAACAAGTCAATTTAAAAACTAAGTTTCAGCATTAGAATTTAAGTATAAAAACAGGTATATTCTGTATTGAGAGAGAATTTTAGCATCACATACATACATTGTGCAGCTGTGAAGAAACCACAGCTGTCCATTCCAGAAATCAGGCGCTTCCACAACCCTTGATGCACTTTGCTTTCCGTTACCACCCTTAGTAGCAACAGGGTCACATACCAGTACCAGACGAACTGATGTACGTCACCTGGTGGACTGGACTGCCTCTCTCGGTCTTTGTGACGGCTGGAGGACATTGCACCCTAGACTGCATCAATTTACACACGCCTTTGCAGCCCACTACACTCACTCGCGAATAGACTTAGTTTTCTGACCCGCTCCTGATTGTCAAACACTCTCTCAAATCCAAATATTACTGTGTGGGATGTCGAACCACTCACCATTACTTCTTCACTTCGGACCCTCCAAATCTGACCAGTGTCCCATATGGTGTCTTAATGCTTTACATCTTCATGACAAGTCCCTTGTCCGATCATTGAACACCGAACTTCAGGTTTATTTTTGCAATAATGAGGGCTCGGTCACGAAAGTTGGCACCCTGTGGCTAGGTAGTAAGACGACTATATGAGGTGTTGCCAGGGGGCAAATTAGGGTCTGGAAGAATACCCGCTTCTCTCAGGTTACCCAATTAGAAGCAAGTGTTCTTCGCTTGGAGCAGCTCCCGACTTTTGGTCCCCAGGAACACTTCTCCCACCGCCTGGAACTTCTCCGCGAGGAAATCTGTGAGCACTCTCTTGAGTTTGCCAAACACCTTTGGCGAGCTACACCTGCCAGGATTTATGGCTGGTGGGACAAGAACGGGAAGCTATTATATTGGTTGGCCTCCCACTACCAGGTGAATAGTTTTATACCCGAAATTATTGACGAAAATGGCTCTCTGAGACCTACTCTCTCTGAGATTGACAACACATTTGCCTGTTACTGTGGGAATCTATAGACAGCTCCCAAATGAGGGGACATGGGTGACCCTGGTCACTGTCTTCTCTCCTGCTAAAACCCACATGCTTGACAAACCTCTTAACTCCATGGTGGATGGGGAGGCTTTGTCCGGACTGGTGTCGGCAAAGACTCTTGGACCGGACAGCTTGCTCACGGAGTACTATACTACATTTCATGAAATATTAATACCCTATGTGCTATCCCTAAACAGGGAAGTGAGCCACACCGACGCCTTTCCTCTAGAACTGGACATGGCCTCTACCTCCTGCTCTGACTGCTGCCCTTTATCTCTTCTAAGTGGGGAAGTCAAAATCTTTGCTACTGCCTTAACTAACCACTAAAATATGTTCTTGCTACATTGATACACCCGGATTATTGTGGCTTGATGCCGGGTCGTAGCACAGGACACTGTCTCCGACGTCTCCACGTGGCCCTGGGTCACCGTCATCGCCTACCTCAGGACTTAGTTCTATTTTTTTAATTGATTTTGAAAAGGCTTTCGCCATGGTGAGCTGGAGCTACCTGCAGCTGGTGCTGACTAGAGCTCGTTTTGGACCTTGCTTTGTCGTGGCATGAACTGCGCCCTATACTCTAACCCCATTGCCCAGGTCCAGATTAATGGAGCCCTTTCCAAAGCTTTTTCTATAGAAGGAGGGCACAGACGGGATGTCCTTCCTCCCCACTCCTTTTTGCGCTAGCAGTTGAGCACTGGCCCAGCTCATCCATACAGACGCCCAGTTTGAGGGATGGAGCTGGAGTGACACCCAGGAAGACCGCATTGCTCTATTTGCGGATGATGTCCTTCTGTACCTTGCGAACCCCGCCACTAGCGGCCCCCAATGACTTTATCTACTGAAGTGGTTCGAAACAGCCTTGAGTCTTAAGACGAATCCCTCTAAGCCATGCTGGTTCCCCCAACCCTAACTACAGATTGCTTCGACTGGCAGACTAATATTGCCCTTGGTCGACTCAGCTTTCGATACTTAGGTGTGTGGGTTACTTTGCTCCCGAAACTCACCTGGACTCTCAGTCTGCAACCGTTGGTCTGGAAGGCTAACACCGATCTTGATAGATGGCAACCCCTTCCTTTAAATGTTATGGGGCAAATTGCGTTGTACAAGATGATGATTCTTCCACGCTTGCTATACATCTTACAAAATCTCCTGCTCCACCTGCCTCAGACGTGGTTCCATTGTATGGGTGGGACAGCAACAACGTTTCTATGGCATGGGTCTAAACCCCGTCTTGCCCTGTCAGTGAAGTCCCTTTTATGGTGGTCTGGAAATTACCAATCTTAACCTACTTGGCCTCCCACCTTCTTGTCATCCACGATTGGTTCAATGGGGGCCAGTCTCACACTGCATACTGGCTAGAACTGTCCTGGCTGGGTTTTCCTTGCCTACAAGCCTTGATCTATGGCTCCCCAATCCCTGTTTTTATGCCCCAGATAACTAGATAGTGCTTCTGGCCCGGAATGTTGTGCACACAACATACCCTCCTTCTGGCATGGCAATTGGTTGAGGGAGGTGGTGGCACTTCAGGGCTTTAGAGCCTGGAGCCTTATAGGTATTAGTCAGCTTGAGGATGTCTGGTCAAGAATGCATATAAGCTCCTTTTTTTTTACCTTCATTCCACCTACGACCTTACCAACACCCCACACATACCTCCAACTCAGGCATGCTCTCCACACTTACATCCTCTGAAGCCCTACCAGAGTTTAGTTCCATGGAAGCCATACTCTTTATGGGCAACCTTGGTCGTGAAGGGATCTCCCAGATCTACTGTACCCTGATAGGTAACACAACTGGCACACTGCAGAACCTCAGAGACCGCTGGGAGTGTCGGCTGGGCCCCATTGATGACTTAGGCTGGTGGGATGCCATAATGGCTTCCAGAGAGCTCACTATCTCTAGTTTACTGCGATTGATACAAACATACGATCTTTACTCAGTCTAGCTCTCTCCAACCCGCTTGCATAGGGTGGGCCTTTGCCCTAACCCCTCCTGCCCTAAATGTTGAACAGAACCAGTGGACTTATATCACATGGTGTGGTCCTGCCCTAGGATGACTAAAATCTGGATCAGTGTGATAGGGGACTTGTCGGATGTCCTTGGATGGAAAGTTCTCCTTTCCCTACTACTAATACTACTTGGCGTTTTTGAGGGCACAGGAGATACGAGAGCTGAACAGTCGTTCCTGTGTACGTTCCTCCTGATTGCTAAATGAGATATTGCTGCACATTGGTTGTCCCCTACTCCTCCCACCCTTTCATGATGGTGGCGGGGTTGGACTGGTGTGCACAGCAGGAACGTGTTGTCTATGAAGCTAGGGGCTGCCTCCGTAAACATGGGCCAGTCTGGGGCAAATGGTTGGGTTCAGTGGCTTGAATATTGTGACTGATATATATTTTGGGTGGTGTCCTGCATGTTTACACTGTACTACTTGAGAGTTGTTGCTCTGCTATAGTCACAGCTTTTCTTCTCTTGAATAGCAATGTTAGTGTGTCTTTTGCTCAACTTTCCCTCATTGACGCTTAAAATCAGTAATGTTTGTTTAAAAAAAAAAAAAAAAACTCTATGACTCCCTCGGTTTCAGTTACACAGTACATACAGTCAGTCGATTCAGCAGCTTGTAAACTAAGGTTCAAGTCAAAGCCAAGGCTCCATTTTACGCAAATACAAGAGAGTGAGTCTTTCTCAGGAGGACACATTATGACTGCTCATTTTTCCACATTATGTGCTACAATTGGAGGACTCAATAGAGACTCCTTTAGTCACACTCAGCTTACTTCCGCCTTCAGTCACGCTCCATACCACTGCCAAAGTTGTCACCTACTGTCTCAAAACCAAGAAAGGTGTCAAGTCAAACCGCTAGATTGCCTTTTGGAAGTAGTCCTACACCAAGTGTTAACCATGCTGATCCAACACTCAGGGAGCTGCAGTTTCACTCTTGTGTTTACCTTGCACTCTAGAAGGTAAAAGGAGATTACAATTGAGGTTAAGGTCATGTTCAACATGTTGTGATAGATCTTATTCATTTTGCATCCCGGCTTCTTCTGCCACCTCTCCTACAAAAATCTTGCTAGTAGTTTACATAACCGCTTTCCACAATGTTCTGGCCAGTGTGACAAATAAGTTAGGCATCACATTAGAAGTACGGCAGACATTGATATCCCTCATACTTGAAACTCGTAAGCCAAGAGGATCTCAAAGATCTCTGTTCATTTGATGCCAGGACTTACAGAGATAGCTGAAGACTAGTTTTTAACATCAGCATCTGTTAAATCAGCCACCTGAAAACTCCAAAAGTAATGTGAGCCCAACAACAGGGCCTGGAAACCCTAAAGTCCGACCCTAAGCCAGATTCAGTATTGTGACTTTGGTCATAAATTGTTACACATCAGCAGCAGAAACCACTGCTCCCACCGAAAGAGTTAGCTAAATGATGTAAGGGCAGAAAGAAGTACAATAAGGTAGCAACTGCATTAAAAAATGCAAGCACTGCAGTGTTTCTGGGTTGATACCAAATGGAGATCTTAAAGGGAATGAATTCTTTCATTAAACACCTCCCAAACCATCGACAACAGGATTTTGTGGAAATGGTCAACAAAGGACCCTGTGTGGCAAACCAGATTATAAGTGTAGCTGTAACTGGAGTAGACCTAGCGGTTATATGTTATTGTCATGGGGGTCCACTATACATATTATCCTTGTAGAGACTAACCATTCTAAAATCAGACTTGGAACAAAAATATACATTTTGTTTTTTCTTGTACAGCATTGTTTGGCCAACAGAGGGGAAACAATTATATGGATAAAAAATAAAGCAGTGACCCTCAAGACTGTGGGTCTGGAGGAGAGAAAAAGCTTCTCAAACACCACTAGAAGACGAAGGATACTATCCTCCTAGGGTTCAATCCCCTGTCTGCCCATGCTAATCACAGCAGTAGCAAGGCCAAAGTATCCATACAACATCAAATTCTCAAAACCCTAATCAACACCAGCAAGAGTAACTCCACAGAAAGCCATTCCTCCAGAGATATAAATTGACAACCTTGTACACCCCCACCCCCCACCAAGCCCCCTACTTCCATTCATCACTCCAGTGGATTGGTTCCATCTCAGTAAAATTGTCAGGAAATATACTCAAGATATTTCCAGGTTCACAAAAAAGGAATCAAATGAGTGCAAATCAATACTAGATTTACGTTTTCTCAAGAAATACGTCAAAAGCAAAAGATTCAGTGAGCTGGCACCTCATCAAAAATATCCTCTCAGGAAAGAAAGATTGAACATGGACAGTAGCTCTTCAAGACCCATACTTTCACATTTTAATAGTGAAACACCACAGAAATGGAATTTGTAGTACTACCGTTCAGCCTGAAGTCGACAGCATACCCATTTTCACTGTGCATGTCAGTAGTAGGAGTGCATTTGAAAGAAAAATATATTCATCTTCCTCTATCTAGTTGATTAATTTCTCAATGCCCATGATTGGTTCATACTGAACAAGGGTTTCAAGAAAACTTCAAATCTAATGGCAGGTATGTGCAAACTGCATTGCACAGGTTATTTCTGTCAACAGCTTCACTCCCGGAGATCTAACTGCCAGAAGTAGCAATGTGAGGCCAAATGTCTGCTACTTCTTTTATTTTAGTAGGAGGAAAGAGTACATTCCTGCAGCATGTAACAATTTTAGAAACCAAAACAACATAAACTATTCTGGCTCGCATCCCACAACAGAGAACATAGCTGCCGTTTGAAAACACCTGGCACGTAGGTCTAATCAAAGGAACTGGAACTCCCTTCAGATAACAAGCTAAATTTGCTGTAGATGCATAACACGCCCCATGCAAGGACAGCTGTTTACAAACCATTAAATGGCTGACTGAAGTCTTGCTTTCACTACGGATGAGAAAGACTTCTTTCATGCCACTAAGACATTTGTACGAGAAGGGAAGCTCACACGCCTCATGGATGTAACTATCTCCCAACCTTTCATATCTGCCTACTTGAAAGTGTTTTAAACAGGAGGTGAATTGAAGTTTGGAAATAGGCAGATTAATGACCCCGTGTATTAACCACTCAGCAGATGGTATTTCAGCCACAGTAAAAGGCAACTTTTCTAATTTCGCGATCTTTAGCATGACATAAGTCACTTCTTTCTTAGCCATTAGTTGTTGTTGTCGTGTCAAATTAAAGGAAAAATATTTCCCTCGCGCTGACATGTTGCCAGGGAACGCGACCCGCCTTCAGTGTTTGAAGTGTCCAACCCAACTGCATAATGGACCTTAGCTGACTCTGTCCATGGTGTAAAGAAGACATATCAGTTTGTATAATGTCTGTAGCAGAAGAGATTATGTTATTTAAGCTGTATATTTGGTCGGACAGGGTATTAATCTCATTATCTACAACAGCTAATGCCTTTTTTAGATTTTCCTGATCTATTTGCCTTAACTGGGCAGCTGCTTCTTGTTGGGAAAGCTTCCAAATGTCATTATATACTTCAGGTAGGAAACGCTTTCTGTGATGTTTTCTGGGGCCTAACAGGAAGTCCCGTAAATTGGTGTTATTAGACAGGAGACTGAGGTGTTCTCTAACCGCATCTAGTGAGGAAGATTTAATCATTGCTGGCATAGTTTCCCTACACTGTATGTTGTAACTATACCCGCATGTTCGGATGACATATAGCGAGGACCGGCCTATTAGTTCTAAAACCCCCTGAGGAGCTGATAAAACGTTGGTGACACCCATTGGTATCTACTGGCCACATAACCACCTGCCAGGATGTGTCATTGAAACATTAAATGTACCATTCTGGACCCATTCATCAAGCTGATTTTCAGTTGCATTTGTACATTTTTGCCATTTATAAAATTGTGCAGGGGCAGGTATACTGGGTGTGTTCAATCCCTTAATCAACCTGTTTGTTGTACATTTTCATTTAAAAATATCATTTGAACAGGTATCAGGCATGCTCTGAATAAGGCTCCCCCCCCTAATTTGCCAATGTCTAAATCTCCACACACTTTTTAAGTCAGTCAACTTCAGACAATATTCATAGCCTTCTATAGTCAACCGGGAAACAAAGGATTCCGAATATTTGTCAATAATATGCTTTGTTTTCCGTAGGTGGCAATTTAAAATAATACGACTCAGCTTTTCTAACATCATGCCCAGAGAAATATGTAAACTTTTCAGGATACGTTTTTGAACTCCCTTGCGGTCGAGTCGGACAATGTTCCCATTGTGTATAATTAAAAACAGTTTTTGGACTGCTCGCTGTGTGTATGAAATGGTGTCCATAATAATTATAGAAAACATATCACCATAATTTTCTTTAGATTGATAAACATCTTCGTTTTCAAAGACAGTATAATACTGCAATTCCGTCATCATAGAATCAACTGTTTTCACATCCAATAATCAGAAATAATGCCTGGAATTATTATATAATTCATTGAAAGTTTGAACACATATGGTGTTTTAATCACCTCCGTAGGGCCATATATATCAAATTTTACATTATCCAAAACAATCCCATCAGGAATCGGCATAGCGGAAATGTTCACAAAACACAAGTCTCTGCGGACTTTGTGTGATGAAAAATGTGGTTCTAGGACCTCATCCACCAGTTCAACTGTTGATTTTTCAGGAAGAAAATGACCATGTATTAACAAAAAGAAAATGATCACAAACCCAATCCAAAGCAGGAATGCTAGTACAGACAAAGAAACCCACAGATAGTTCCATGGAAGAATAAAGTAAGTTACTTTAAGCCAGTTTATCAGCTTACGTGTTTTTAACAGTTCAGATGTTGAGAAGCGAATGAGCCTGAGACGGCATAATTGATGTCGGCAAAATATCCAGAAGCAGTTTGTGCAAAAACTGGAGCTGTGTTAGTTGGTGAAGTTGGTGTTTCCCGCAATGGCACAGAATAAATAGCACCATCCGTCTGTGTTGAAGCTGTATTACATTGATCCATTATTTCTGTATTCGTTGTTGTTAGTGGAACCAATGCAAGATCATTTTCCACCCTCCCATAGCTCGGAGAGGTGTCAGTGTTGCTGCTTACAACTTGTAGAGGAACGTCTTGACCAGTAGTGAGAAGGATTCGGGAACTACTGGTTGTTCTTCTTGGCCTGCTGTGCAGGATCGGCCACATGGTGTAGTTTGACATTGTTGATGGAAACAAAATGATTTTCTTTGGCACCTGCCAACGGTGGTAGAATGAGAGTTCTGGTACCGTGTATTCCCAAGACTGGGACTGGTGCATGATAAGAAGGACCAAATTCCTTTTTCACAGCAACCTTTTCACGTACTAGATCCCCCCCACTCTGGGAATCCAGCCAGTAGGCGTTACAGGTACATCCTTGATTCCTGTGGAGGCAGCACTGATAGAAGAGTTGTCGTCACAGAACTGTTGTAATTCCTGTAAGACAGTGACACGTTCATTGATGTCAAAGGGTATTTCTGCCGCCTCCATGCCAGGACCATCAAGATCTGGAACATACATTTGAGTTCAGGCACTCATATGAAGTACGACCCCCCCCCCCCCCCCCCCAGGACCTTCTAGGCAGATTAAGTGCTCTCTGAACTCCACACAGGTGATTAAGCCAACTACAACCCATACCTGATGAAATGGAGACGAGTACTGGAGTTGGACCCACAACAAAGCCATGGCGTCCCTGAATGCCCTTGAGGCAAGAGCAGGACCCTGGTCCGAGTGGAAAGCCACAACTGCATATGTACCGATAAAGACTCTCAAATCTTTAATAATAGTCCGATCGTCAGCCGAGCATTGTGGCCACATCCATAGAAATCTGGAGCAAGAGTCAAGAGCCACCTGAATTTACTTGTATGCACTGTCCGGTGTTAGGGGACCACAGTGGTCCAAGTACACACATTGTAAAGGTTTATTTGAAATCAAGAGAGGTGTCTGCGGCTGGCGTTTTGCAGTGGAAACTTTAACTTGTAGAGGCCTGGCCACCAATAGCGGGCTTGTAAGATAGATATTGTAGCCGCCACACAAGCATGAGCAGATGCTACCCCTTCATGTGCTGCTTTAATCAATTCTGGTCTTATATCTTTGTTGGGAATATCTTGCACCCCTACGCCTGGTATCTGAACTTCAGCGTTCAGGCAGCCTCCCATTCGGTAGGAATATTGGTCAGGAAATGCTTTTGGATAGGGCGTACCATCAGCTGTAGCTTTTACGGCAGCCCATATGTCTGCGTCTGGTTTCATACTTAAACGAGTTACTGCAGCGACAGCAGGCGTGGCTACTGCTGACTTTGCGGCTTCATCAGCCACTGTATTCCCAGCAATGTGTATTCCAACACGCTGGTGTCCAAGTGTATGTACAACATGGACATTTGGTAGCGTTTCCTTCAGATCCACTACTCCCCCCCCCCCCCCCCCCCCCCCCCCCCCACAGAAGTCTGTGTTTAATGGTGTTGCCTTTAGAATCTCTGAACCCACTCTGGCGCCAGCAATGCAGTTATTCATTGAAGGACTGGACACTAATACAAATCACAAACAATCAGTGTGTGCTGTGCAGGATCCGTATGTTCCAGTGCCATCTCCAGAGCTTTCAGCTCTGCTAGTTGTGCTGTGCAATCTCTTAGGGTTTACGTAAATGTATGGCGGGGACAGAATTTATTGTCCTCCATATAGCCGCTTACGACTGCGCATGCAGCCGAGTATTGATGCTTTGTGCCAATTCTAGGTTGTGCAGAGCCATCGGTGTACATGACTCTATGATATTGTTAAAGAGGCAGTGTGTTTTCTGGAACTGGGTATTCTAATTCATGTTGCAAAAATTCTTGAGTTTGTAATTTTGGGTCAAAAATGTAGTTTACATCAGTGGCTGTCAAAGACGTGGCCCTTTGTATCCAATGTGGATGTAATGCTTTTAGCGTTAGGAATGCTTGCTTTTGTAACAGCCTCTAGTGCTGGGATTGGTGAAACGACAATTATGCATTCGCCCTGGGCTAGAGGTCTTTCTTTAATGACAGCCATCTGAACAGCAGTGTGAATTTTCTCAGTGGGAGCAAAGCGTTGTTCTGCTACTGTGTACAAGTGTGATTTGTATGCAGTCGGGACGGTCTCACCCTCATTAAATGTTACTTAAGTGAAACCAATGGCCCCAGCAAGTACTCTGATGACCAAATGTGTTTTGTTGTCCCTTGTATGTAGATGTTGTGCTGCAAGCATGTCTGTCTGCTGTTCTCTAAGTATGCGTGTGTGTTCGACTGTTCAAAATTTACTGGAAAAGTCAGGACGTATGAAATCGTATAAAGGTTTTATGCGTGATGCATAATCCGGAATGTAAGTTCTGTCAAAATTTAGGAAACCCAATAGAGATTGGAGTTTTTTTTATCGTATTTGGAGGATGTAGTTGTGCACATTTCTCTAAGAATTGTGGCGCTAGGCTCTTTCCTTCACAAGATAGCTCATATCCCAGAAGCAGGATGGTGAGGAAGGCTATTTTTGTTTTTTTTAAGTTGAATTTGTAGCCAAATTCAGCAAATCCCACAACAATGTGGGCTACCTGTCTTAAATGTTGTAGAAATTCATCATCCGAAAGATAGATATAATCTACACAGGACAATGCTTCAGGGTCAATGTTGTGCAAAATTGCAGTCAAACGAGCTGCGAACAGTCCTGGGCTGTTCTTTTACGCATGAGGTAAACAACAGAATTTTTTCTGAGAGCATAGTGCGATGAAACTTGTTAAGTCTCTACTCTCAGGCGCTATATTCTGCCAGAAAAAAACATTGGAAATGTCCAGGGCTGTTTTGTATTTTTTACGCACTATGTTGTTCATGAGTGCTGTGCAATGTGAGTTTTGTATAGCATATGTGCGTTTATGACTATTTAAGTGTCTGTAGTCTAAGACTATTCTGTATGAATGGTCCAGTTTAGCTACTGGGAATAAAGGATTATTCACTGGGGAGACGCAGGGTTCAATTACTCCCTGGTACTCTAGTTGTGTGTTGATTTCTCTCACGGGTGCTTTTGCATTGAGTTTTATTGGGTACTGAGGTTGATTTTTAATGGGAATTACATGGTAGGGGGTTCTTTATCCCATCCTACATGGTTGCAGTATAACGTGGTTGCCTGCACCAATGCCCAATCAATGGCGTAGGATTCAGCTAGTTCCTCTGGAACAAGGGGCGTGAAAGAAGATTTAATAACATCTTCCCCATATGGGCAGGTACGGACAAATTCAGGTGGCCAATTTTGTCCGGTCAACAAGACATCATATATATTTATTATGCAATCCCAAAAGATTGCGTCTATTGGGCGTTCAGTGTCTCCTAACTGTAGCGTTACTTTATACACCCTATCAGGCGTGGAGACACGCATGTCTGCAGTTTCTACTTGTAGAAAGTCATCAGTTGCTTTCGCCTCCAGATGCTCTAGAAGACTCAGCCGAACTATTGTGACCTCTGCCGCGCTGTCTAGCAGTGCTAGTGCCCACTTACTGTTCTTCAAGAGGACCCTCTCCTTGAGTGGCATGTCATACTGCAACTGCTGCCACCTTTTTCTTTTTAAATTGGGGTTTTTGTTGGGAAGGTTTCTCTTCCTTTTTAACCGAAACCTCTGATGAGCATTGTGATTCCTGTCTCGGTTTCATGTACTCCGTTCTTTGCTCTGATCGCCCACCTCTCTCACTGCGTTTTTCCGATGAGTTCTGAAACGAACTAGATTGGCATGTATCAGTATATTGATATATATCACACGTTTTTGTATTATCTCTATGTCTGCGATTATATCTATTATATATGTGGGGTCTCTGTACGCGAAGATTCTCCCCTCTCTTTTTTCGGAGTTTGTTGTTTTTTATCCCAGCATTTCTTTTTACTTTCTGGAGCTTGCTTGGAAATATCTTGATTAGATTTTCCCTGAAAATGTGGTTTAGTTGGTCTGGCCCCTAGACTATCTCGACCAATACTGAAATAGGTATCTGCGATAATCTTTGGCAGCTCACGTTTTTGATCCTGTTGAGGAACATCCGGGAGCCGCATGCTTCCCCTTTAAGGTTACCTAAGATAATTGAGGATACTGTGGTAAAATTGCCCATTAGCTGCATCCCCAAATCTAGGGCCGGGGCTGCCCCATATTCATCTTGAATTTGTTTTAACACTTCTGGCAAATTGGCAAGTGTCGGGGTACTGTGTGCAGTAGTATAGAGTGCGACAAATACAGTGCCCCATGTTTTACAGTTATCAACTGTAGGGACCCTCCCAAATGGCAAGCACATCGTTAGGATTCTATGTTTGTCCCGAGGTCCCGTATGGGGAAATACTACTTCCAGTGAATTTATCTTTTAAGCTAGCCAAAACTTAATTTCTTCTCGTTTGGCGGGTACTTTACCCATGATCGAATGTACAGTTGCAGGATTCATTCCTGGTGTCACTGCATGTGGTTGCGCTGGAGCAGCACGTGCTGGGTTTGTATTCAATGTTTGCATTACAAACTGTACTAATCGTCTGTATGTCGCTGTCAGTTCAGTATATAGGCGACAAACCTCAGCTACTGCTAAAGTTGCTACTGCAGGGGGAGGTGTATAGTTGGCCAATGAAGGCCAGGTAGGACCATCATTACTTAGAGGACCTAACCTAACCGTTAATATTGTGTAAGGTAGGGCGCCATCAAGCCAATTATTATGTTCTTGATAAGATACAGGTATTTCTAGATATGCATATGCCCTGTATTGTCCAGGGACGTTCGCAAGTGTATAGTGATGAAATGTATTTGTGTTCCCATCAACTGCTGGAAATGTGACCCAAGAGTAGAAAGGTTCTGTTCTATAAGCTGCATGGGCGTCCACCACAAATGTGACTGGACTCCCCTGGACCGTTAGGCCATTTGCTAATAAATTTGCAGTCCGAGGTTGTCTCATATTGACTGCTATTGCTACCTGTTGGGGATTCGCCATAATAGATTGTAAAATCGTTCAGAGAAGGCACACTAAATAGGGAATTCCCTTTTAAAGTTCAAGCTTGAACAACCTCCAGCATCAGTTAGGATTCCCTATGTAGCTGAGGAGAAAATCCTCAATACCACGGACATCTCCGTATATCGTACTGAGGCGTTTTGTATATAGTGAGACAGAGACACTCAGGAGGACCAGAAAATTAGAGCCTGACCAAACGTTGGCGGCGCCATGTCGCGTAGGCTCTCATTATTCTAATGAGACCACTGGATTTTAAGCGGCAGAATCGCCAGCAGTGTGGGAGACTGAGTCTGACCCAGTGCAGGTGACACTTGTTGCACCAATCTGGGTTCTGCTCCAGCTAACTAGCAATGCCTCATCTCTACCCCAGGGCTGGGATGACTGGGCAGCCGAGCACATTACATAATTGGTTTCTCAGGGAAGCCGTGGTCACTCAGGTCTCATCTGTTTCTCTCAGTTACATTAGTCTCATATATACTATGACAAACAGAGGAAGTATATGTTTCAATAATGATTTTAATAATGCGACTGCATCTTAGATAGCAAAGCGTGAGCTGCAATAACCAGAATGACACAGCATGACATTATTAAAATTGTGACAAGGAGAGTGAAGCATAAGAATAACGTTACCATATTGTCACTACAGTCAGTAGACTAATTCCTACCTAGATTATAATAGAGCACAGCGTGTTAAGCTCTTATTCTGCTCTTCAGGTTCCCCTGGGAAGACATCATCCCCAGTACCTGAACAATGGCCTGAAGTCTGCATTAGCATCTTTAGCAAAGCATTCAGCAGTCAGCACACAGTCGTGTTTCTCTGGCTGGACTCTCCCTCTAACCTGTAAGGGACAGGGAAGTGTTTTCATAATAAAACAGCTGACGTTCTGGGAAAATGTCCCTACGCAAAGATGTATGTTTTCTGCGAATGTCGGAGACTAAACTTAGACCACGTTCACGGGCAACCTATCTTGCTGCAGCCTTGGAAGAAGCACAGAATGAGCAAGAATGTCTTGTTTGAAAACAGAGTGCTAGCCTAGGCAAAACAGTTAGATAGATAGAAAATAAAACAAGACTGTAAAAGTGGCTATTGTAACAGTAATGCAATGAAGCCCAATAAAATACATATAGGTTAAAGTGCACAGCGGCAGGCCTAGTATGCTAAAATGACGTACATGGAGCTATAGGTAAAATGGCTACACAACAGGTGCAAACTGCATTGTACAGGTTATTGCTGTCAGCACCTTCAACTCAGGGTGCTTCAATTCTGAAGTTCTAACTGCCAGAAGCAGTCTTCAAGAGCACTTTTTTTAAAAGCACTGAATGAAGAGTACACCGAGTATATCAGTATGCTTGAGGCATGTGTAGCTATAGATACTGCATATTCCTGCCATCTAGTGTTGAATCTGGATGTGTGTAGGTTGTTTTTCTTCAAAGAAAGTCTTCTGAGTCAAAGATTGAGACGTGTGCTTATGCTCCGAGTTGAGACAGTCGTCGGATCTCTTTCGGTTCCAAATCTAATACCATCATTATTGTTATTGATCATATTTCTCCCATCTGCACGTCAAGGTAGAACCAACCGTCAAGTTGACGCAACTCCCTTGCAGCCCCCAGAGGCCCTAACCCTTTGGGGCCTTCATACTCCATCTCCAGCAGGATCTTCATACAATGCCTTCCTGGTACTGGAACAGAATTCTTTCTGTTTCTGCAGTGTTGTCCCACAAAATACTCACGGACCGACTCCCATCAGGTCTGTAACCTGTGTCTGTCGCCGAACCACAGGGACGCGGATTGTGAAGTCAGTTGCGCATTCTGCCCGAAGAAGAAGCTCTGTGACTGTTGAGCATGCTGATTAGAAGTGCAGCAGAAGACTGCTGAAGACTCCACTGACATCTTCGGCCATCAAGACGTCGGTGAGTAACAGCAGCCACTGATTTCGGTTGCTAAAGAGGATGCATTTTCGGTCGAAGCCAGTTCAGAATTCAACCCAGAGTTCGAGTTTGAAATCACTGACAAAACTATTGAAACCCCTGCAGTGAAAACTGTACCCTCTGCCCCTCAGCCTAAAGTTGAACAATATATTTGTTTTAAAAAGCCTCCAGAACAAAAGGCCTTCGGACCAACACTGCCTGTAGGCCATGGTCAGCACAGAGTCAAGTTTTGTTGCCACGCATTCTGGCTCGGCACTGAAATAGCACTCAAAGCCGAAAACTTTGGCGTTGACAACCTTTATTCCTACTCAGCTGTCTGTGCCGAGCCCACCACATCCACGGCCTAGGCGCCGAGTGGGTCTTAGGTGCCGAAACACAAACTTGGCTTGGAGCCAAAATCTTTGAGGTCGACATCCAAAAAGACCACTGAGGCACCAGTGGATTTTATTCTTCGTAAACCTTAGAAGAAATTGGACTCTCGGCAGCAGCAAATGCAAATCCAGCCCAAAACTGGACAAATTGTAGCCAAGCCTCCACCTACTTTGCCACTATTTTCCAAGAGGTTTGGATGACCCTGCTCCACCAGAGCACGAAAGATGGACAAAGCCACCAGTCCTTTGCCTCTTCCACCACCCTTCACTTCCACCACCTCCACTACCACCACCAGACTTGCCATGTTCACCACAGTCTGATGTAGATCACGTAGACACTTCCCCACAGGGATCCTATGGTGACAGCACCGGTCCCAAAGATACTGGGAATGAGGTTGATGTCCAGGGGACACCAGCCCTGATTTGTGCTCTGCACCCTCATCACTTACTGATGAGTCCACTATATACCAGGAGTTCATAGCTAGGGTGGCTACATTTCATATTTCAAGGCATTCAGATACATAGGGAAGCTCTGGAAGAGGATTTCCTATTTTAAGCACTATGCTCAACACAGGGACACCCAGTACCTGCCCATGTTTAAAGGGATGTTGCACCACATGAAAGACATCTACAAAGACCCAGTTAGGGTTCCTGTAATTATTACCCGGGTTGACAAAAAATATAAACCTTCGCCCTCAGACCCTGTACATATCGAAGGCAAATTACCACCTGATTCCCTAGTAGTCACTAGTGCCAGAAATTCGCAAGCATCTGGTGATACCCCGCCGCCAAACAAAGAAAGCACGCAAATTTACACAGTAAAAGGGTTGCAGCCCAGTCTGCAAACTGATGCAGTTTGCATACTCAGTCTGTCAGCGCATGTTCTTAGGAGTCGTTGTAGAACCCGATACGTAATCCCCAGAGCTGCGTTGTTTTGAAAATCAATGAACTATGCTGTGACTGTCGGCGCGAGTTTCAACAGGCAAGGAATAGTAGATTAATAACACGAGCTGTGTTATCCAGCCTTGTAAATAAATTTAGTTGTGCCTGTCAGCGCGAGTTCTGACAGGCAAGGAGCTGTTCCTTTGTAATCCGATCTTCGCGAGCTACGCTCGTAATTGTCAGGCTACGGAAGCGTTCTAAAATCAATGTGAATCTCGTTTGAAGTCAAACGCGATATATCTTCAGGGAAGTTGAACTTGTCTGGAAGATTTGACCGGCGCTTGCGCACGGTAGCGTTAGGTGGTTAACACCGAGATCGATCGCGTTTGATGTTACACGCGAAGTATTCTCACTGCAAGCTGTGCCTGTCAGCGTGACTTGACAGGCAGAAGGGTCATAAAGTTCACTGCTTGGCTTTAGTAGACCTTCGAAAGTATTCTGCTCCCAGTCAGCTGTGCCGGTCAATGTTTCCCCTTGACTTTTAAGGTTTCAACGCAATTTCCTGAGAGAAAACTCAATGAATAACTCACTCTGACAGGATCAGGTAACTTGTAAACGCATGGATTCCCAGAATGGCGCTGCCTCAACATAAGGCGTACTGCTAATATACTCAATTCCTATATTTTCCGTAGTGAATGATAATAATTACTTAGTTAATGAAGGGCATGAAGAATAGTAGTATTGAGAACAGCAGCGCCTTAGGCTTGAATTATAATTTGATAAGGGGTGGAGATGAGAGTGCCCCCTTTCGCACCTTCTCGTCGCCAGTATTATAAAGTCCAATACGCAGTACTTATCTTCAAGTTCCAGACTTTATTTTCATCTCCACTGTTCAGCCCTTCTTACAGCCTTCTTGTACTCTCTCCCCTCAGAGCTCCTTTCACCACTTCTCTCCGCTCCTCGTCTTCACCTCATCTCAACATTCTATCACACCCTCCAGTCTCCAACATTCCGAAAGTTCCATATTCCACCTTCCCACGGGGAAGTAGAGCTTACCATTCTAGGGTCTGTATTATATACTTAATACATTTTACAACTGTTATAACTGTGACTATCCTACATTATGACACCTAAAATAGATAACTACTATAAGTAACTTTTATACAAAACTACCTTACAACAGAGACTCCACCGCCTGGACCCAAAAAAGAGCATTGGCATTCTACCTTGATCGTACTAAAGACTTCCAGTTGGACGATCAACTCTTTCTGGGATATGTGGGAGTGAAGAAAGGGAAGGCGGTGCAAAAACCATTTCACAATGGGTCCTCCTATGCATCAAAATGTGCTACGCTTTGGCTAAGAAGCAACCCCCCGAGGGTTTGCAAGCTCACTCAAGTAGAGAAACTGCAGCTACCACAGCTTTAGCGCAAGACGTTCAAGTCCTGGATATCTGTCAGGCACCCACGTGGGCATCTCTGCACATTTCACCAAGCATTACTGCCTGGACAGTCAGGTCTGTAGGGACAGCTACTTTGGTCGTTTGGTCCTTCCTTGTGTGATCTTGGTTCGCAGCCCACCTCCGGGGATGGAATCCTCTGGTATCTATTCAAAAGGTAAGGAATCTGCAACTAGAAGTCTCTATCAGATGTACAAGGTTCTTACCTTCGGTAACGCTATATCTGGAAGAGACATATTCTAGTTGCAGATTCCTTACCGACCCGCCCATCCTCCCCGCTCTGCAAACTGATTTCTAGGGGCAGGAACTTTCCTTAAAGGGCCCTAACTTTGGCGCACCACTATCAGTGTTCTTCTTAGCTCTGCAATTCTGGTGTGAAAAGTTGTGAGAAAAAAAAGTAATGTCAGCACACCTATATATGACTGCAACATTGTCACAACATCACCGACGCCCGTGGAGTCGACCGACGCCACTTGACAGCGTACAGAGGTACTGCTCGAAGAAAAGTCTCTGGATCCAGTCTGACACCGGGGGGGAATTCAAAAGGTAAGGAATCTGCAACTAAAATAGGTCTCTACCAGATATGTTGTTACCGAAGGTAAGTAACTTGTACTTTCAGGATATAGTCAGACATACTGGAAGGTCCTTCAATTCGAAAACCATTGCCAACTTGGGGTGTCAATCTGGTCTTATCTATATTAATTTGTTCTCCATTTTGAGCCACAGCACAGGGCTACACTGCAGCATTTTTCATGGAAAACGGTGAGTAAATGAAATTCAGGTGCTATCAATGGTAGAACCATACATGGCATTCCACACACATAGGGTAGTAATGAGGACACATCCATCTTCCCTACCCTAAGTAGTTTCAGAATTTCATCCCTCAAGCGATAACATTGCCTGTGTATTCTCCCAATCTATTCACTCCAGCAGAACAACCCCCACATTAGTTGAATGTTAGAAGTGTACTCTTGTTTTTCTCTAGATAAAACAAATATTCTTACAAATTCCAATAAACTTTTTTGGTAATTAGGGTCACATCTATCAGTGGATGGCCAAGTTCAAACAGTCCACTTTCAGAGCGATTGAAGATTGTATTTTTAGTTATGCTTCCGCCTAGCACAAAATCTTTCCCCAGGTAAACCAAATGCTCATTCAGCTAGAGGGAAAGTATCATTGACAGCTTTTGTCTCCTTAACAGAGCAAAGCTTCCATCTGGGAATCAAAGCACACATACACAAAACACTACTGCCTAGATTTGGGTACCTAGGTTGACGCTAAAGTATGTATAGCCGCTCTAAATGATTTGTTTGCCTAATAATGAGCTATGAGCATAGTTAATTATTCCTTAGAAATCTCTTTCGTATGCCAAGTGCCACATAGGAAAACTGCTAGCAGCTTGCTACTCTATCCCAACATTTATGACTGTCAATGGAGATTCTGCAATACAGACAAAATGGTTACTCACTCGTAGTCCTGGTTCTGCATCATGGGAATATTCATAAATGGCCCTCTGTGTTCCTTGTTGGATTATCTTGGGCTTTCAAAATTAACATACCTTGAAGATTATTAGGAGTGACTGGGAGAGGCAACTGCCAACAAAGTGCATCACATCATGGGTAGTGGAAGCTCCAGGATTCTGACAGGAACAACAGTATTTTCTTCACAGCTTTACAATGTAAGCTTGTTAGGCTGCACTTTTCCCTCAGTGATATAGATTGTACTTGTTTTTGTATTTTAAATGCTGCAATGCAGTTTTTAAATGGACTCTTCATAGCATACATCAGTCTACATTTTAGATATGTCTTGCCTGATTTAGCCTTCTGAAGGGTGATGCACCTTATATGGACATCTGAATAATGAAATCCTGAGTACAATATTCTGGGGTCAGATGTTGAATCTGACATGTTCCGTGGTCCGTGTACACAGCAGGGGAATTTAAGAATTAAATGAAAGTTCCTATGGTGCACAGCCAGGACTACGAGTAAGTCACAATTTCATCTCTGTTCTCAGACAAATATCAGGTAGCTTTTCCATATATACTGAAACATCTCCCTAGCTCCAACATCAATTCAGTTAGTAAATAGATTTCTTCCAAAATAATAAACGCTATCTATGTTTTACTGATATAAAGTTTACAATTCAACATTAAACCTATGTTACGAAGCAAGCTTTGGATATCAGTGAGCTGGTTTTAGGTCGAGCCTAAGCAGTGTGCATGCTGTCTGCAAGACATGTTGTATTCACTCCATGGGCTTTTAACCACACCCACTATTGCCATTCGTTCTTTGTTGTGCTTCCTTTTTATTGGTGAATGTCCCTTGTTTGTGGTCTCAGTTTCCTCTAAGGGTATTTCACTAAGAGAACCTTTTTGTTGGCCATCACACTCTAAGTGTGTCCATGCTTCCTCCTGTTACAGCGTCTGATGGCCCCACCTCCCAGTGGACTTCACTGATTGATTATTTTGGTTGGCCATCTCTGGCCATCCCTTGCCTTCTCGCTCACACACCCTCCCTCATGTCATTGCTGCTTCTCTGGTCCCAGTGGTAATTCCTCATTCTTAGTCCTCTTAGAAATGCTACAAGCTGCTTCTATGGTCCCATCAGTATTTCCTTTCTTTAAGTCCTATAGACAATGCTGCAAGCTGCTTTTCAGAACCAGTTGGTAATTCCTCATTCTAAGTCCTCTAGACAGTGCTGCAAACTGCTTCTCTGGTCCCATCGGTAATAATTCCTCATTCTAAGTCCACTAGACAATGCTGTGTCTGCTTCTCTGGACCCGTCGATAATTATTCATTTTAAGTCCTCCAGGCAATGCTGCTAGCTGCCTCTCTGGTCCCAGTGGTAATTCCTCATTCTAAGTCCTCTAGACAGTGCTGTAGCTGAGTCTCTGGTCCCAGTGGTAATTCCTCATTCTTAGTCCTGTAGACAATGCTGTGTCTGCTTCTCTGGTCCCAGTGGTAATTTCTCATCCAATGTCCTCAACACAGTGCTGCAGCTGCGTCTCTGCTCCCTGTGATAATTCCTCATTCTAACTCTTCTAGACAATGTTGCAAGCTGCTTCTTAGTCCTGTTGGTAATTCCTCATTCTAAGCCCTCTAGGAAGTGCTGCTAGCTGCTTCTCTGGGCCCAGTAATAATTCCTCATTCTAAGTCCTCTAGACAGTGCTGCTAGCTGCTTCTCTGTCCCAGTGCCATGTTCAATGTTGCTGTAATAATCTGTTACCCTGGTAAAGTTAGGGGGTTCAGGCTCTCTGTGCTAGCTAGGAACCTAGTCAGTAATTACTGATGGTGTAGGTGGACTTAGTCCCTTTGTCCTAAAGTTCTACCTCCCTAATACGCAGTCCTACCTTTTAGTGGGAACTGTATTACAGTGCATCACTATCGAATCATTGGCACAGGGAAGACAAGGAATGGAAACATTGCCAGAAGTCTTCATATACCCTTTAGTATTAGTCCAACTCAGTCATTTACTGCAGTGTGTCTCACTGTTTCCCAGACCACAGGCTGCACAAAAGTAGATGAAACCACAACAGAAAGCCCCAGTTTGTTCTGTGGACTTGCACACAACGGCCTACAATTAAATACAGTTCAAGCAAGAAAGTGGCTCTTCTGAAAGCCCCCGTGTTCAACTCATCGTTGCTCGAATCCCAGAAAGATAAATTATAGAGCAATAATCCCAGAAAGCTAAATTATGGAGGTCTTGCTTGCTTGAAAGCAGTATTGTATACAGCAAGGGGCTTGGAGCCTGGCAATTACGTACCATTAGTTGGCTTTTTTTTTTTTTTTTGATAAAGAATTTTTATTGATTTTTGCAAAAGAAAAAATAACCATGATACAAAGGTCATAACACGATGCCAATGGGCATCCAACATTGGTCGAACCTGTGATCCCAGATAGCACTACTATTAAAGATAACAGATAACATAGTATTCAGGAGCCTAGTGCGGCCTCCCATTTCCCCCATATCCTATTATATTTATTCGGACATCCTCTAGCCTCATATACAAGTTTTTCACTCTGCGCACACCAATCCACTCCCTGTCTCCATTTAGCCAACGATGGGGCATTCTTGGCCTTCCAGTTTGCCACTACGTCCCTCTTAGCCACTAAGCACGCCACCCCAAGGAAAATTCGATCTGGTCTCCTTAGCTCGATGTCACCCATGATCCCGAGGAGGAGGGGTAGAGGCTCTCTCTCTATATTCTCCTGCAACACCTCAGAAATCTCCCCCAGGACCGCTCCCCAATAGGCTACCATGGCCGGGCAGGTCCACACCATGTGGAAGAAGTCAGCTGTAAGGTTTCTGCAGCGAGGGCACTCCGCGTTGGGGCGGAGGCCCGCTCTGTGTAGTTTGTCGGGTGTGAGGTATGCTGTGTGCAAAAAGTAAGTTTGTATCAATCTGAAACGGGTGGCGATCGCCAGGGCCCGCGGGGCCATTAGCGCCTCACCCCATTCCATCTCTTCCATGGGGCCCACCCACTCCTCCCATCTCTGGCGAAGTACCCCCAGGGAGCCCGAGGTGCCGGAGACCAGGGTGCGATATATCTGGGAAACACCTCCCCTACCTAGGCTCCCCATCAATGCCTTGGCCTCCATGAGGCTGCATTCAGGTATGTTTTCCCCCTCTCGGATGTGTACTGATAAGGCATGTCGGAGCTGGAGGTATCTGTGGAACTGTGTCTTGTTTAATGAAAAGTTTTTCTGGAGATCTTCAAAGGGCCGTATGTGTGACCCGTTCCAGACATCGCCTAGTGTGGAGATGCCTATGTTGTCCCAGTTCCGAAACCCCTCCAAGCCCGCCACCTCCACCAGTTGCCTCCCATGCCACAGTGGGGTCTGCTGAGTAAGTCGTCCCCACCACCCCGTTGACTTTTGAGCCGTCCGCCATCCCTGTAGAACCACCCTGGTCACATCTGGGACGTCTCGAGAGATCGGACCTCCATAGAGGGTGTCCAAAATCCGTGGTTAACCCATCGTCTGGAGCTCCAGTCGGTACGCCGGGTCTGTCCACCCACCCCCCATCCAGTCATTAATCACAAGTACTTGTGTCGCAAGGTGGTAGGAGTGGATATTGGACATGCCCAAACCTCCATCATATACATCCCTCTGGCAGGTTTTGAGCGCTAATCGTGGGCGGGCTCCGCTCCATATAAATTGGCGCACCAATGAGTCCATTTCCCCAAACCATTTCCTAGGGATGGGATGGGGAAAATTTTGCAGGAGGTAGAGGAGCCTAGGAAGGATCATCATCTTATAGAGCGCGATTCTACCGAGCAGGTTAAGGGGGAGTGTCCTCCAGTGTAGGAGATCACTTCTGATTTTTCTGGTTAACCTAGTAAAGTTAAGTTCCCATGTCAACTCAGGGAGAAGTGAAATATACATTCCCAGATATTTGAAGCTATTTCTTCGTACTGGAATGTTTCGCTGCCAGTTCACACAATCCCCGGAGCGGTGTAGGGGGACCAGTAGGGACTTGGCGGGGTTCAGGATCAGCCCTGAGGCTTCCGCGAAGAGGCCCAGGATCTCTAGCACGCGGGGGCCACTTTTAGCCGGGTTGGATAGGTATAGGAGGACATCGTCTGCGTATAGCGCCACACGGTCTTCTGCACAGGCAGGCCAGGACCAGCCCTCGATCAGGGGATCTCCTCGCAGCAGTATCGCAAGAGGCTCTATCATTAATGCGAAGAGCAACGGGGATAGCGGGCAACCCTGCCGGGTTCCGCGGCCAATAGGGAATGGGTCAGAGACCACTCCATTCACCCGGACTCGAGCTGTCGGTTTGGAGTACAGGAGTCTCACCAGGCCTCGGAATCTGGGACCGAGTCCATTTTTCTGCAAGACCAGTTCAAGGTAAGACCAATCCACTGTGTCAAAGGCTTTTTCAAAGTCCAGCAAGAGTAATGCCAAGTGTGCGTGCGACAGAGTATTGCGATGTGCCAGAGCCAGATGCAACCGCCTAATGCAGTGCCTGGTGCTACGAGTGGGCATAAAGCCACACTGGTCAGGGTGCACTAGTGTAGGCATTATCTCTTTCAGTCTAGAGGCCAGGGTCGAGGAAAGCACTTTGATCTCAATGTTTAGAAGTGAGATGGGTCGGTATGCCGAACAATGTCTCGATGGGGGCTGAGTTTTGGGAATCACTACTATTGTCGCCTGGTCAATTTCGGTGGGAAATCGGCCTAGTTTCTCGGCTTCCCCATACATGTTGAGTAAGTGGGGACCCAGTATATCACTGCATTTGCTATATAGCTCTGCCGGGAATCCGTCAGGGCCGGGGGTCTTGCCCGACGCCAGGCTGGAGATTGCACTGGTGATCTCTGCAAGGCTAATAGTTTCATCTAGCCTGTCTCTTGCCTCCAGGGAGATCCTGGGGAGAGTGATCTCATTCAGGAGGGGAGTCTCTTTCTCAATAGCGGGGCGGGGGTGCATTGCATAGAGGTGGGCATAGTAGGACGCGAAACTTTGTGCGATTTCAGCTGGAGTCCTAGAGAGGGCGCCCGAGGGCTCCAAAATCTCAGGTATAACCCTGCTGGCCAGAGGACGCGCGGCCAGCCAATGTAGGAGCTTCCCATTTTTGTCCCCCCAGCCATATATACGGGCCACCGAAGCTCTCCAAATGCACCTGGCTGAATCTAGCATTATGTGTTTAATTTCTTCTCTAACCATAGTCAGCTGTCTCAGGGCAGCGGCAGACGAAGAAGTCATTTGTTGGCGTTCCAGTCTCAGAGCCCTGGCCTCCAGGTCAGAGATCTGGGAGTTCCTGTCCCGCTCGCGGGTACGGAGAAGGTACTTGGCATGCCCTCTGAGGGTAGCCTTACAGGCGGCCCATAATGATCCTGGGGAGCGGACCGACCCCAGATTCAGATCGAAGTATTGAGTTAGTTGATTTCTGATCTCTTGGGTGTAGTCTTTGTCTTGTAAATACCATGCGTTTAGGCGCCATACTGAGCGTTTGGAGGGATCCGCTCCACCCAGTCGGACCCGCACTGGTGCGTGGTCCGAGACTCCCCGGGGGAGTATCTCTGCCCCTGTGACACTCGAGAGGTCCAGAGCAGACATGAATACCAGATCAATTCTGGATTGCGTCCGGTGGGCGGCCGACGTGTGGGTGTACCGTCGATCCCTAGGGTGCCAAGTTCTCCATACCTCGCAGAGGCCAAGGCTCTCGGTCCAACCAGTAAGAGCCGAAGCCCTGGCTAATCTACTGGCCGTAATCTCGCCGGATACATCCAAATCCGGATCGAGAACCGCGTTGAAGTTCCCCCCCAGCAGGGTGGTCCCTTGGGGCAATCCCACAACCACTCGGCGAAGCGAGTGCAAGAAGGCATCAAGTCTCGTCGGGGGGGCATACGCAGATATAAAATTTATCGGAGTTCCATGAAGAGTCCCCGTAGCCACTACAAATCTGCCCTGTGGGTCGGCCTGTGTTGCTGTGATCACCACAGGCAGAGAGCGGTGAAGTAAAATGGATACCCCTCTAGAGCCCCTGGAGAAGCCTGCGTGGTATACTCTGTCATACCCTCCCCGTATGAGCATGGGGCACCTAGTCCCAAGGAGGTGGGTTTCCTGCAGAAGGACCACTAAGGGGGAGTATCTGCGGAGAGTGTTAAATACTGCTGACCTCTTAATCTTATCCAACAGACCATTTACGTTCCAAGAAAGAACCTGAGTTAATGAGTGCCAGGCGTGAATTGTATAGGTGGTGCATAGGGCTGAGTGTCAGGCTGTGGACCCAAGGACGACCATTTCAAACAAAACAGTAAGATAATAAGGAAGCTAAGCAACTTCTTCCTATCTAGGCTAACTTCAAAAACCCCTCCCCCCAACCACCCTCCTCCCCATACTCCCACCCCGGAAGCATCTGTCGCCCAAATACCCAACCAAAACCAGACAGCCAGCAGGACTGTCCTTGGGGTGGAGTGGTGGACCCCTCCATATAGTCGGATCAATTACAATTAGTGGTGACCTGCCAAGTCTCAGGTATCTTATAGTAGAAAGGCATGACGCCTTCTGTAGTGACCCTTGTAAGGTCTGCATAGGTGAAACGGACCTCTCAAGTCATTTTGGACTCCCATCAGCAGGTGTCAAGTGTGTCATATTAACCAAGGACCGGGGACTGACTCAGGCCGTTATCATCTGCCGTTTGGCCTGGGATCTGAGGCCCAGAAGGGTCCGTGGGTTTCTTCTCTGTTTGTGAGCCAGAATCTCGGATTTCCTCATTGTTGTCCAAATTGTTTGTGTCTTTCGGTCTCCCTCTCCGGGATCTGGTGCGCCTCTGGCTCCTCCGGGGGCCTCCCGGGGTGGGGGGTCCGACCCGAGGGGCCCCTCCGTGTGCTCCAGGGGCCCCCTCGGGGCACCGATGCCCTCCTCCGTCAGCCAGTCCCAAGCCTCTTCAGGTGTTTCAAAAAAATGTGCTCGCCCGGCCAAGAGGACCTTGAGCCGCGCGGGGAAGAGGAGCATGTATGAAAGTTGCATCGCTCTAAGTTTCTGCTTAACGTGTTCATACGACCGGCGGCGGATCTGGACCTCACGGGTATAGTCTGGGAAAATTAAGATTTTATGGTTCTCCCATTGAAGATCTTCAGACCTCCTAGCCTCTTTAAGGATATTGTCTCTATCCTTAAAGTTAAAGAAGCGCGCAATCATTGGTCGTTTTGGGCCGCCCGGTGGGGGGCGCGGGGCCAATGCCCTGTGGGCTCTTTCAATCGCAAACCAGGGCGAAAGGGACTGGTCCGGCATCCATGCTTTAATCCACCTTTCTAGGAACTCAGATGCCTCACCATCCTCCACGCCCTCCGGAAATCCGATGAAACGCAGGTTGTTGCGTCTTGATCGGTTCTCTGCATCTTCCGCACGACGGTGCAGCTCGCCAGTTCGAGTCTGCAGCTGGGCCACTTTACTTCTAAGGTCAGCTAGGTCGTTTTCAGTCTGGGAGACTCTAGTTTCAACCTCGGTGATCCGGCTCACTGCGTTTCTGAGGTCTTGCCGAACCAGACCCACGTCTTCTAGTACTTCCCCGATCTTAGTCTCCACAGCAGACTGTGATGCTTGAATGGCTTGAAGGATGGCACTCACTCCGTCCGGTGCGGGGCCTCCGCTAGCTGTGTCTCCCTCTCCTCGCTGGCCAGCCGGTGTCGTGAACTGGTCAATCTTTTGCTGGGAAGATGGAGGTTGCTTGTTCGCCTTGTCTCTCCCCATCACGGCACCGGAGACAGGAGTCGGGTAGTTTTCCAATCAAGTCTAGATCCCTTGCACGTTTGCTGTTACTGCGATTATGAGTGCGTGGGGAGAGGCATTCAGGCCCAAGCTGTGATCTTCTTCACCTTTGAGATCTGATGAGTCCAGTTTCATCTTGGCCCAGTTGCCAATTGCCATTAGGTATTAAGTGCAAGGGGGGGGGAGGTAGGGCATCTTTCCTCCCTGACTCCTTTCCCCTCCCGCACCCCGTTTTCACTTCGAGTCGGTACCTTCAGTAAAGCCTCGACCGGCCCCGGTGTTAATTACGCTGCTCCAGTGACGCCATGAGGTCACTCAGGGCCATTGCCCTTCCGTTAGTTCGGATCGCGGTGCTGATTTTTCGGCCGTATCGGTAACTTTAGCACAGCCTCATCCTGCCTCGATGTCTCCGCCGTGCTCCGTGGACTCCCGGCATGCCTCCGCCGTCACTCAGGGCACCAGGGAGTCCCTCTCTGCAACCGCCCCGCCGCCGCTCCGGCCTCGGGGTCCTGGGTACAGCGCAGCCGCTTAGCTCCCTCCGCCGCTGTCCCCAAGTTTGCGCACGGCCGCAGCCTCATCCACACGGCGCTCTCTTCCTCCAGACGCAGCGGCGCCGCCCCCACACGCCGCGGGAGCCGCGCTAGGGTCGTAGCCTCAACCCTATCCAGGGTCCCCTTCTTACCCCGTCGCACCTCTGTTCCAGCGCGGCCGCGTCCGGGGGGATCGCCGGTCCGGCCCCAGCTCAGCCGCGGAAGTCAGTCCCGGCCGCCATTTTGTTTTCGGGGATGGGACGGTCGCGGCTCGACAACGGGGGCTGCTTTCGCCAGGAGTTCCTCGCCGGAGCCTCTCAGGGGCCCAGGGATCACAAGGACTGTCAAAACGACGTCTCCGGCTCGGTCAGGCCACTCTAACTACGGGCGGATGACGGAGGGGTCCAGAGCACTCTCAGAGTGCGACCGCCATCTTGACGCCCGAAGCCACGCCCTCTTGTTGGCTTTATTGACACACTTATTTTCTGCCTCCTAGCTGGACAGTGTGTGTTGTCTTCCCTTCCTCTTCTTTCCTCAGAGCATGATGGACCAAATATAAATAGCTTCATCTTTTTTTATATCATTTCTTTATTTGCATTTTGGAACAATACAGCATTCCAGCAAATAAGAAGGCAGTAAGTCGCCCAAAAGTTTTACATACTACCGGTAATGGAGCAACAATATCCGTATCAGAAGGGAAGCTCTCAATGGGGCATCAAACGATAAAGTAAAGCAAACAATATACAATGCAGTAAACCTGCCCAGGAGGTATAGACCCAGAACAGCAATAGGTAAGCTCGGCTGTAAGAGAACAATAGTTAGCAGCCACAATGAACTCTCACTGCTTGGGTCATGATCGGGGGGATAGCGGATAGGAGTAAAGTATGAATAACAAAAAATACTCGTGTCTGTGTTAGGAGCGTGACTCCAAAATCCTCAAACTGCAGCATACGATCATTCAGTTTGTAGAAGACCTTGTGGTATCCACGTTTATGCTCAGTTGGACACCTGGCGGCTTGAAATCAGCATGATCTAGGTCAATGAGGATCAGGTTGTGATCAGATGCGCTAATATGTAGTTTAGAGATTGCTGTTAGATGTCAGACTAAGGGTGCTATATATGGAAAATAATCGATCCAGGAGCGAGTGCCATGAACACAAGATGTAAAGGTTTAGTCCTTTTCTGAGGGGTGCATTAGGTGCCATGATTTAAGCAGGGCATGGTCTGATATGATGTTTTGCAAGACTAATCTGTCATGTTGATGCTTTAGAGCGGTCCTGATGTGGGTCAGGTGAGAGGTTCCTGTCCCCTCAAGAAGGACTTTGGCAGACCCAAAGGAATGTAGGAATCTGGATTGCTTAGTCAGGAAAGGCATTTTAGGGCCAACAGATGCAAAAATGTACCCTACAATCAATGTTTAATTTAGTCAGGATTTATAAAGTGAGGCTAATCATCCGAAAGGGTATCCAGGCACTTGTAGGTCCCAGAGGCTTATTTGAAGAGCCAGGTCTTGAGGTTCATTTGGAATTCGGGAAGTGAGATGATGGTCTGGAGGTGCGTGAGGAGACTGTTCTGGAGTTTTACTGAGATTTGAGAGAAGTAGCGTCCTCTGCTTCGGTAGATGCAGGGAGTATGGGCAGGTGAAAGGGAGGCAGAGTGTAGTCTTCTCAACCAGTGGTGGAAGTTCAGTCTGTGGTTATTGTACTCAGGTCTTTGGTTGTGTAGGAAGTTGGCTCTGTATATACTATCTCAAAGTAAGAGATAGTGTGCAGAGTCCAAGGGTTCCCCTTAGAGGTAAGATAGTGGCAAAATTAGATAATTCTAATGCCCTATTTTGGGGTAGTGTGTCGAGCAGTAGGCTTATCAGAGGGTAGTGTTAAGCATTTGTTGTGTACACAGAGTCAATAAATGAAGAACACACACTCAAAGACTTAACTCCAGGCCAATAGTTTTTATATAGAAAAATATATTTTCTTAATTTATTTTAAAACCACAAGATTCAGGATTTGAAGTAAATACATAAAATGCAAGGTACTCCACACAGGTAAGTAAGGAACTTTGAATTAGAGCAGTAACATACACAGTTATAGTTAAAATGGCAATAAGCTATTTTAAAAGTGGACACAGTGCAAAAATCAACCATTTCTGGGGGAGGTAAGTATGGTTAGGTTTTGCAGGTAAGTAAGGCACTTACAAGTTCAGTTTCTTGGGCATAGGTAGCCCACCGTTGGGGGTTCAAGGCAACCCCAAAGTCACCGCACCAGCAACACCGGGCCTGTCAGTTGCAGGGCCCAAAACACATAGGCGCCTATGAAGAACAGGGGTGCTCTGGTTCTAGTCTGCCAACAGGTAAGTACCTGCGTCTTCGGAGGGAAGACCGGGGGGGGGGGGTTTGTAGAGGCCCTCTGGGTGCATTTCACAGTAAATTCCACACTCAGTGTTCATTTATTGTGTTGAGAAATTTGATACCAAACATCCCAGATTTCAGTGTAGCCATTATGGAACTGTGGATTTCGTGTTTGACATACTCCCAGACCATATACACTTATGGCTACCCTGTACTTACATGACAAACTCCCAGACCATATACTCTTATGGCTACCCTGTACTTACAATGTCTAAGGTTTTGCTTAGACACTGTAGGGGCATAGTGCTCATGCACATATGCCCTCACCTGTGGTATAGTGCACCCTGCCTTAGGGCTGTAAGGCCTGCTAGAATGGTGACTTACCTATGCCACAGGCAGTGTGAGGTTAGAATGGCACTCTGAGGGGAGTGCCATGTCGACTTAGTCATTTTCTCCCCACCAGCACACACAAGCTGTGAGGCAGTGTGCATGTGCTGAGTGAGGGGTCCCCAGGGTAGCATAAGACATGTTTCAGCCCTTAGAGACCTTCCCTGGCATCAAGGCCCTTGGTACCAGGGGTACCATTTACAAGGGACTTATCTGGGTGCCAGGGCTGTGCCAATTGTGGGAACAAAGGTACCGTTTAGTGAGAGAAAACTAGTGCTGGGGCCTGGTTAGCAGGGTCCCAGCTCACTTTCAGCCCTAACTGGCATCAGCAAAAGACAAAAAGTCAGGGGGTAACCATGTCAAAGAAGCATTTCCTTACAGGTTGTGTAGAGCCTTGTGTGTGTGTGTGGCCAGTAGCTTGAATTGATATCTCTTCCGTAGAGAGAGCCAGTGGAGTTGCCTAAGGTGGTTTGTGATGTGGGTTAGTCGGGGAGGGCCACGGACGAGTCTGGCTGTGGTGTTCTGTATGGTCTGAGGTCTTTGTAGTAGTTGTGCAGCGATTCTTTCATAGAGGGCTTTGCCGTAGTCCAGTATGCTGGTGATGAGGGTCTGTGTCACGGTGTGTCTCGTGTAGGGGAAGCCACTTGAAAATCTTATGTAGCATGCACAAAGTGAGGAAGCAGGCAGAGTAGACCGCATTGATCTGCGATTTCATGGTGAGCTTGTTGTCAATGATGAATCCGAGGTTTTTGGTGTGGTCAGAGGGAGTGGATGTGGGTTCTAGGTCTGATGGCCACAAGGAATTGTTCCATGCTGTTGCAAAGATCAGTACTTCCGTCTTGCCTGTGTTCAGCTGCAGGCCGTTGTTCTTCATTCAGTCCTCAACACTTTTCCTGCATCTGTGGAAGGTGGTTCTGGTGGTGTAGGTGTTGTTGGTGAGTGAGAGGATGAGTTGGGTGTCGCCTGCGTAGGAAATTATGTTGACACCATGGGATCTGACGATGTTGTTCAACGGGGTCATATATGCGTTGAAGAGTGTGAGGCTGAGGGATAAGCCCTGGGTGACACGCAGGTGATCTTTTTGAGTTCGGGGGTGAAAGGTCAGAGGTGGATCCTCTGGGTTGGATTTAAGTTTAGCAAAGACATACCTGCCTTCAGTGTCCTTCCAGGTGTGTATGACGCGTGCTGCCAGGGATTAGTGGAGAAAAATAGCCAGTCCAACCTTTCTATGGGCCAGGGGCATTTCAAATTGAATGGGGAGAGCTTGTGCCCTATTAGCATGGATCAGTGTCCACCCAATCACTTCTGAGTTTCTCATGTTCTGTAGATCTTAGATGGGTCAGCCTGAATTAAGGCTATGTCCGGTCTCTGGGTGTGTAAGTAGATGAAAATATTTTTCCTTTTTATGAAATGAGTCAGGTCATTAAAGTTAAGAGACACAAGTCTAAGCGATCTGTCAGTAGCTGACTTCATGGGCACAACCGCCAGGCCAACTAAGGCCTTAAGGGGAGGTGCTCTAGTGAGGGCAGAGTATCTATGCAGTGTATGTAGGATGGAGAGGAAAGAGTTTAATATAAAATGGGCAGGTGGTAGGAGTATAGGAAATGAGGAGGAGTCGAGGGGTTGTGAGTTTCACAGATCAAGCACACAGGCTGATAAACATCTGTAATTTGGTAGTAAGGAAAGCCCAACCTATTTTCTATAGTAAGAGTGTTTTTTGTTTTGCTAATAACTTTGGCGCCGTTTGATGAATAGTCACATCATTTTCCAAGAAAAAATGACGCTCACTTCAGTTGCTGTCTGGAAATTTTTAGGTGATCTGTCAAGTAGGGGCTGAGAAAAAGTGTGGTGGGTGGGGGAGTTTGGATCCCAAAACATGTTTTCTGTATTCATTTTTCCAGAGGGATTTTGAATAGCGATAGCGCCAAAACAACTACAGGGAGTGCAGAATTATTAGGCAAATGAGTATTTTGACCACATCATCCTCTTTATGCATGTTGTCTTACTCCAAGCTGTATAGGCTCGAAAGCCTACTACCAATTAAGCATATTAGGTGATGTGCATCTCTGTAATGAGAAGGGGTGTGGTCTAATGACATCAACACCCTATATCAGGTGTGCATAATTATTAGGCAACTTCCTTTCCTTTGGCAAAATGGGTCAAAAGAAGGACTTGACAGGCTCAGAAAAGTCAAAAATAGTGAGATATCTTGCAGAGGGATGCAGCACTCTTAAAATTGCAAAGCTTCTGAAGCTTGATCATCAAACAATCAAGCGTTTCATTCAAAATAGTCAACAGGGTCGCAAGAAGCGTGTGGAAAACCAAGGCGCAAAATAACTGCCCATGAACTGAGAAAAGTCAAGCGTGCAGCTGCCACGATGCCACTTGCCACCAGCTTGGCCATATTTCAGAGCTGCAACATCACTGGAGTGCCCAAAAGCACAAGGTGTGCAATACTCAGAGACATGGCCAAGGTAAGAAAGGCTGAAAGACGACCACCACTGAACAAGACACACAAGCTGAAACGTCAAGACTGGGCCAAGAAATATCTCAAGACTGATTTTTATAAGGTTTTATGGACTGATGAAATGAGAGTGAGTCTTGATGGGCCAGATGGATGGGCCCGTGGCTGGATTGGTAAAGGGCAGAGAGCTCCAGTCCGACTCAGACGCCAGCAAGGTGGAGGTGGAGTACTGGTTTGGGCTGGTATCATCAAAGATGAGCTTGTGGGGCCTTTTCGGGTTGAGGATGGAGTCAAGCTCAACTCCCAGTCCTACTGCCAGTTCCTGGAAGACACCTTCTTCAAGCAGTGGTACAGGAAGGAGTCTGCATCCTTCAAGAAAAACATGATTTTCATGCAGGACAATGCTCCATCACACGCGTCCAAGTACTCCACAGCGTGGCTGGCAAGAAAGGGTATAAAAGAAGGAAATCTAATGACATGGCCTCCTTGTTCACCTGATCTGAACCCCATTGAGAACCTGTGGTCCATCATCAAATGTGAGATTTACAAGGAGGGAAAACAGTACACCTCTCTGAACAGTGTCTGGGAGGCTGTGGTTGCTGCTGCACGCAATGTTGATGGTGAACAGATCAAAACACTGACAGAATCCATGGATGGCAGGCTTTTGAGTGTCCTTGCAAAGAAAGGTGGCTATATTGGTCACTGATTTGTTTTTGTTTTGTTTTTGAATGTCAGAAATGTATATTTGTGAATGTTGAGATGTTATATTGGTTTCACTGGTAATAATAAATAATTGAAATGGTTATATATTTTTTTTTGTTAAGTTGCCTAATAATTATGCACAGTAATAGTCACCTGCACACACAGATATCCCCCTAACATAGCTAAAACTAAAAACAAACTAAAAACTACTTCCAAAAATATTCAGCTTTGATATTAATGAGTTTTTTGGGTTCATTGAGAACATGGTTGTTGTTCAATAATAATATTAATCCTCAAAAATACAACTTGCCTAATAATTCTGCACTCCCTGTAGATGGAATTACACCAAATGTGGCAGAAAGGTAGCTCTTGGTCCAGAAAGGGCCCTTTTTGTTATTTGGTGTAAATCCGTCCAGTAGCTTTTGAGAAATGAAAGGAAATCCAAACTTTGTATATATAGGGATGGGAAGGATTTACTGCCAACACTTCAACAAAGAAGTTTTGGCAGCCATGTTGGGGCTCCGCTTCAGCTGAGTCCCACAAAAAAAGAATTAAAAAAACCAAAAGGGTCCAGGATGACGGACACCCTGACCCCTTAGCTCTGGTGCTGTGGTCCCCCCAAGGCTGAAAAGCCTTATTTTTTTAATTTTCACTGGGAGTCGTAGCGGATCAGCATATTTGGCGAACATTTTAACAATAATAAGCACAGGCTCCTGTGCTTTGTAAATCTGGACCCCCGGGCGGGCCAAGTCCCGGGGGCATTGCCTATATAATGCAGGGAAGAAGGAGGACATCCACCCCCCCTAAGCCCAGGGGACCACCACCACCTCCCTGAGGCTTTCTTGATTTCTGAGTGGTGGGGGGGGGGTAAGGAGGGTGGGGGTCATGGGGCGGAGATCGGCCCTCCTCCTTTAAAAAAAAAAATAATAATTAAAAAAAGAATTAGGCCGGGGTCCCTGGGGCCAAGATTGGACTGGGGAGGGTGGCCGCGCAACCCCCAACAGGCCCAAAGGCTGTGCATTGCACAGGTTTGGGCGGTTATTCAGGACCTGCCCAGTCACCGCCACACGTGCTCAAAGGACAGGTGCGGTGGGGGTTGGATTAACGTATAGTAATTAAAATTATTTTTTGTTAGAAAGACCATAGAACTTCACTGGAAAAAGCAAAGGTTACAGGGATGTTATAGTTAGGCTAATATTGTAAACACACACCATAGAAATTCACCAGTTATAGTTGGAGTAATCTCTAGCACCTATAACTTGTGCCCTAAGGTGACTATAACTTGCGCCCTCGCAATGCACTGCTAATTACTCCACAAATTACGGCACTCATGATTTAATTGCTAACATCATTTGATAATATCAATGTAATATTTGCTGTATACTTTTTGAAGGAAAAAACTGTGCATGGTGAGGGCATGAATTATAGTTACCTTGGTGCATGAGTTATAGTTACTTGAGATAACTATCACTGTTAAATTTCTTAGTTTCATTTAAAATGTGAGCCTAACTATAACCTCCCTGGAACCTTTGTTTTTTTTAAGTGAATATATATATATATATATATATATATAGTTACCTGTCTGGTAAAAGAATGTATGGTAAAGGCAGATATGTGGTAAATCCTCAACACCCCCAATTTTAGCCTGTTTTTTAGATGCAACTTTGAATGAAGTGCACTGAGTTCCTGCAAACCACGTTCCCAATGCCAGTGTTCAGCCCCACATTTCACAGTTCCAATGCAGCCACCAACAGTGGGCTCTAGCAAATGTCTCCTCTATAGCCATACCATTGCCCCCACATCTTAGTCCACTTTTGTGAGCAGCCTCGGCCCTCAAGCATCACCTTTCCTGCCAGCATGCAACAATCCATATTACTTTGCCAGTTCTCTAGTTGGGGCAATTGTTCTGATCTCCACAGTCTGGCTATATTTCTTTTAGCAGTGGTCCATCCCAGCCCCACACAGATATGGTGCATTCGTTTCAGTGCTGTTCCCTCAAACACATTCAGGAGACACAGCTTCACCACCGTGGTGAGATTTGCCCTGAACACACTATTCATGCAGTCGGTTACCGCCCCCGAGAAGTTTTGTATGAGGATACAGGCCCAAAGCGTATGAAAGTAGGTACCCTCTTGGCTACAACCCCATCTGCAATTGGTATTTGCCGCTTTACCCATCTTGGCTAATATGGTGAGGGAATAGTACGTACGATGCAAGATTTTTAGCAGAACCAATCTAAAACCTGAGCATATAGCTACCTTCTGAGGGGAAGCAAAGGCCTCCTGCCAGTCGTCATCCTCAGTTTAACCCAAATGGGAAGCCCATTGCTCGCTAAGTAGCATCAACCCGTCAGACATGTTGTACAGTATTTTCTTGTTTGTCATTGTTTGACATTGATATGCCTTTACTAGGCATGTCTTCATCCAATAATCTGCGCTAAAAGAGCTGTTTCCAGCAGAATTGCAGCTTTCCTCAGTACCGATTTGAGTCCGTGTCTGACTTGTAGGTACCAAAATATTTTGGTTGTAGCCAGCTGATGTTCCTGTTGTAGGTCTGCAAAAGGGACCACATCTCCCTGCTACCATATGTCTTCTACTCTGAAGATGTCAATCAAGTCCCATTTGGTAAAACCTGGGAGAAGCCTCAGTGTTCCTTCCACATCTGTGTCCCAGAGAGGCGTGGCTTGTGTGGTTGTCTCTTTCCGACCCAATGTCTGCGTGGCCATGGTAATGTTGGGTTAATTGATGTTGATGTACTCAGAGATACATTTTCATACAGGCACGAAGTCGCATCACCTTTGTTAGATTTCCCCTTCACAAATTTTCCATCAACCCCAGCACTTAGGTACGTGGTCAGGCAAGCTCTGACACCCAGGCCTGATGGTTAATGACTGACAAGTTCCAGACATCTCTTCTCTGTTGTTACAGAAGTGGCACCAAGTTCTTTTCAAATAATAAGGTGGAGTCAATGGTATTGAACAACCCAAGATAACAGAAGCCTGCAGTAGCCATGATCGCACCACAGTTAGGTGGCAGGCACAGTGGTTCTCGTCATAGGCTGTAGATTTGGGATTTTCCCCCTGGTAATCGTGTAACCAGAATAGTGGCCAAAAGTGTGGACTATCTGCATTAGTCTTGCCATTATAAGTTCTAGGTCTGTGATGAAGAGCAGGACATCGTCTGCATAAAGCGAAATTCTGTCTTCCCAGTGCTCAGACCAGCATAGGCCTCGGACCAATGGCTTCTGCCTCATCCTGGCTGCCTCATCCTGGCTGCCAAGAGTCCCAGACAAAATATTTAAGTGGAGTGTTCCTCGCTTGAAAACATCAGATATACCCCCATTTACTTTCACTTGTGCAAAGTTTTCTGCATGTAGGAGGTGCTTCCCTTTGACAAATCCTGGGCCGAAACTCATCCTAATCAGGACCTCAAATAAATATGCCCACTCTTTGGAATCAAATGCCATGCTGGCATCCAGGTAAAACACAAGGGCCCACTTCGGCAGGTATGTGACTCTGCTCAGTATGCTAGTGGAGGCGTCGCAGATTCAGTGCGATATTACACAGAGGCATAAAACCCGACTGTTCTGGGTGTACCAGTTCTGGGATTACTTTTATTAGGCGATTAGCGAGGACCTTACCAAGGATTTTGGCGTTCTCGTTCAGGAGAGAAATTGGCCTATACGAAGCACAGTATTCAGGTGACTTTCTCTTCTTTGGGATTACCACTATGGTGGCCTGTCTCCGATCCCTTGATAGGATACCCTTTTGGCAGCTCTTGACAAACGTCGTCAGGAGATAGGGGGCCAGTTTCTGACTCACCAGTTTTTACAATTAAATTGGTAACCCATTCAGGCCAGCTGCTTTGCCAGGTCTCACATAGCTCTTTCAATTTCATTTACCATGATCTCCTCCTCCAGATTTGCTCAACCCTGGGTTGACAAGGATGTAAAGTGAAAATCTGCCAGAAACTCCTGGAGTCCTCCTACATTGCTGTGACTGCTGGAGATACTACTGAGTATAGTACTCTGCGAAAGCCTCAGCCACTTCCTGTCTTCATGTCACTAGGGTTTTGCCTGCGTTTGTATTTCCAGTACCCACCGATGTGCCTGGTCTCTCCTATCTAGCCAGGCCAACAATTTGCTAGCCTTGTCCCCTACTTTGTATATTTGGTATTGTGTGACTTTTCTGACTTAAGCAGGCTGCCTCAGCTGCCAAGGCTTTATATTTATGCTGTTTGTAGGGAGCTGGGTTCTGGTTGCAATACCCCCCCCCCCCTACTTTTTGCCAGTTTTTTAAGATGCAGTTTAGACTGGGTTCCTGCTAACCAGGTCCCCAGTGCCAATGTTCCTTTCCTAAGGCAACACTTGATTCCCAAGTGACCAGGCCCTTCAGCCCCCTGTAAGTTCCTAGTGAATGGTACCCCTGGTACCTAGGACATGGGTACTGAAGAGTGCCCCTCAGAGTTGCCGTACAACCTTTGCCACTCTGAGGGACCCAGCTCCAACCCTATGCAGACTGCCATTGCAGGCTGCATGACAAGGTGCTCCCAAAATTGAGAACACGGTGTGGCACACAGCCTGTGTGCCATGTTCCCTAAGCACTGCATGAAATATATGTAAGCCACCCCTGTAGCAGGCCTTGCAGCCCTAAGGCAGGGTGCAATATATTACATGTGTGGGCAAATCTGCATGAGCAGAAATGCCCCTGCTATGTTTTTGTTGTTTCTGAGGCATAGTAAGTACACATGGCAGTCATTTTAAAAGCATGTGTTGGACACTGGTCATTACGAACTCCCCAGCTACATGATGGCCCCACCTGTGGATACCAAGAACAGTGGAGTACCAGGGTGCCCAGGTTCATAAGGGTGAAGACGTGTCTGAACCTCCTGTTGAAGTCATTGGGGACCTTGGTTGTCCAGCTGCTGTTGTGACCTGTGGACCAGGTCAGTGGAACCTAGGCATGAATTCCTGAAGAAGAGGACCTAGGGAAAGAGGGGACAGAGTCCAGACCACCCGAAGGTGCCCAGGCGGTGCAAGAGGGCAATGCCCACCCTTCTCAGAGATACTTTCCTGTTGGATAGTGGATGAAGACGTGCAGGTGTTGTGTCCAGGCGATGTATGAAGATCCCAGGAGTCATCCACAGGCTGTCCCAAGCTGCTCGTCAAATTGCAGAGGGGTTAGTGGTCAGTGGGACCACCAATAATTCTTGGCAAATGCAGGGAAGCGTTGCACGGAGTTTACAGGATTTGTGGAGACCAGCAAAGTCCAGCCTTGGCAGGTAGGCCAGGGTCAGCCCTCAGCACACAGTTGAGCCAGCAGGAATCGCTGGAGCTCCCAGCAGGACCCTCTTTTAGCAGGCACAGGGAGTCACAGGGAGGTCTCAACAGTGCAGCAAAGAGGGATGCCCATGTTGCAGGAGTTGCAGGGAAGACGTCGTTCTTGGAGCTGGAGGTTGCTGGAGGCCAGGGCTTCTTGGAGCTAGGAGGTCTTCAAACTGAAGCGCCAACAAGCCTTGATAACAACAAGCAGATGCGGTGCGCAGAGGTTCCAGCCAAGCAGCTCCATCGAGGGACCGCAGACGTCCCAGTTGCATGGAAGATAGTTCAGACCTCTAGAGAGCCACAGAATCACCACCTGTGTTGTAAAGCCTTGAAGAGACCATGGGACAGCAGGGTCCACAATCCGGTCATCTTCGTTGAGGCGCCTTTGGATGCAGGGAAGTGACTCCTTCACTCTAAGGCAGATTCCTTGTCTACCTAAGTGGAGGCAGATTCCCTGTGACTCTGGAGGACGCATGGCCTTGGATTTGCAGAAGTCTTTGAAGAGCTTGGAAACAAAGTTGCAGTAGGAGCCCTCCTTCTGGTTACAGTCTTGCTCTTGGTTCCAGTGAAGAACAGCAGCGGTTCTGGTTTCCTAGTTGCAGAAGTGTCTTGCAGAGGAGACTTGCAGATGGTTCCTGAAGTTTTGCAGACAAATCTGGGGTCCCACCCCTAGGGGATCCCTTAAGTAACCCAGGAATGTTGTTGAATACTTATCTGCAGTGACTCACCGATTATAGGGGGCCAGGGACATCACCTAGCTGGACCAACCATCAGATGCTCCCAGGGGCTTCTGCTCATCTTATTTCCAAGATGGCAGAATCAAGTAGACACCTGACAGAGTTCTGTGCACCACCTTAGGGGTGGAGCTGGACAGGGGTGGGGGGTGGTTTCGCGCCAGAGTGGGAAACAGGGGTTCCTGCACTGATGAAAACCGTTTTATGCAAGAAGGGCTCCAAATATGCTCTTCAAATCAGTCTGGTGGTGCTCAACGACCCCACACCCCAGGCCAGAGACACCTATTTCTAAAGAATAGTTGGTCACACCTCTATCCTTTATTCTGTCTTCCCCTGCCTGAGTTAAGCTCAACAGCAGGAGGGCAGAACAGGGTCTGGGGTCGGCAGCAGCACGAGCTGGCATTCAGACCCTGCATGGCTGTATAGGCAGACTTTGGGGGATCCCCAAGGAAACCCTCACAGTACATGGTATCATGCATCTAAGACTGGAATCAGTCTAGTTGCATGATTCCAACATGTTTGATACCAAACATGGCTAGGTTCTGTGAAACCATTAAATCTTGTGATGACCATTGTCCACTACATACCTCAAAATGGCTTCCCTGCACTTACCAAGGTCAGGAAATGGAGTCTGGGGTTTGTAGGGGCACCTCTGCTCATGCAGGGGTGCCCTCACACTTAGAACGATGCAGCCTGCCCTTAGGCTCCCCTTGGGCTGAAGGGCCTACCTTAAGGGTGACTTGCAGGGTCAGAGTGTAGTGACCATGATATAAGGCATAGAAAGGTGCATGCACCACGAATATACCTTTACCACACATGCCTTTATGACTAATTTCATTCTTAAGGCATGAATGGTAAAGGTGTATGCGTGGTCAAGGTTTTTTTTTGTAAAGGCATGAATAGTAAAGGTGTATGAGTGGTTAAGGTTTTGCAGGTAAGTAAAGGTAGGTATTAAGTGCTTTAAATATATATATACATATATATGTTCGATGGCATGTGTAGCTGCAGATACACAAGCTATGCATAGCTCTTCCGTCATCTAGTGTTGGGCTCGGAGTGTTACAAGTTGTTTTTCTTTGAAGAAGTCTTTTCGGAGTCACGGGATCAAGTGACTCCTCCTCTCGGTTACAGAGTGCATGGGCATCGACTCCGTTGTTAGATTGTTTTCTTTCCGCTGTCTAGTTCGGATGTGTGTCCTCTCGCTCTGAGATTTTGAATCGGAAAACCTTAGAAAACCTAGTTAATCGTCGGTATTGATTCGATCGCGTTTCCCATCTAGCACTGAACCGGCAGTACCGTTGGAATCTTCATTTCGCCCTTCGGGGCACGTGCGCCCAACTCAGGTTTGTTCAAGCCTACCGCGTGGAAAGCCTGATGGATCGGGCTCCATTTCAATTCTGCCCTCAGTGCCACGCGAAATACCCATATACAGACCAACACCTGGTTTGTAATTTGTGCCTTTCACCGGACCATTGAGAGGAAGATTGCAAAGCTTGTCGATTCGATCGAAGAAGACCTTGAGAGATAGCAGGGCCCGAAGACTAGAAATGGCGTTGAAAAGCACCAACATCTCAACATCATGGAGGGAGAGCAGGCGCAGACAGCAGTCTCCATCCGAGACACTGACTCCGAACAGGAATCGGAAGATGATAGACCCATCACGGCTGGCCAGCATGTGAGTACATCTGCCCCTACGCCCTCATATAAAAAACAACCAAAGGCCTTGGTACACCACTGCCGGAAGGCCATGGTTTGACCAGAAAAAAGACTGTCGGCGACCGACCTTCCGGATTAGTGCCGAAAAAGAACACTCCTCCGTCCAGTTCGGAGTCGAGCAAGTCGGATAAAACTTTCACCTCGCACTCCGGTAAACAACCTCACTCTTCGACACCCTGCTTCAGAGCTGAAACAACCAACTTCGTTTTCGCGACCGAAAAGGATCCAAACTCTGGAGCCGAACAAATCCTCATACACAGAGGAACAAGGACTTTCGAGAAAACTAAAGCAAATCTCAAAGCCCATGCAAGAATCTCATAAAGCTTCTGAAGAAGATACTGAGATTGAGCCAACATTGGAGGTTATGGATGGCAGACAATCGAGAATCCATATACATAAAGAGACTGGTTGAATCCTCACTGCACATCCTTTAAAGACTACAAGAAAGCTGGCTTTTCAAGAGGAGTTAGTCTCTGATCAACCACCAGCAAAAGTGGAGAAACAAAAGGAGAAACCAGCACCTCTCCCAACTTCTCCTCCTCTTTCCCCACAGCTTTATTTTTCACCTCACGATAGTCCACCACCATTGCCTTCTCCAACACACTCATTATACTTACATGGAAATACAGTGGAACCATGGGATCTCTATGACCCTGATCCCATTCCAGATAATGATCCTGCCCTCTACCCCTCTAAACCTTCTCCTCCAGAAGACACTACTGCCTACACTCAGATAGTCGCTAGGGCAGCGGCTTATCATGGAGTGCTTCTGCACTCTGAACCCCTGGAAGAAGATTTTCTATTCAACACTCTTTCCTCCACTCACTCCAGCTACCATTGTCTCCCAATGTTGCCTGTAATGGTTAAGCACGCTGAACACATTTTTAGTGAGCCTGTCAAAGCTAGAGTCATTACCCTTAGAATTGACAAAAAATATAAGCCTGCCCCTTCGGACCCAGACTACATCACACATCAGGTTCCGGAGTACTCAGTGGTAGTCAGTGCAGCTAGAAAAAGAGCTAACAGCCAGTCATCAGGAGACGCTCCTCCTCCTGATAAGGAAAGTAGATAATGTGATGCTGCTGGCAAAAGATTAGCCATGCAAGTGGCTAACCAATGGAGAATTGCCAATTCTCAGGCACTTCTGGCCAGATACGATAGAGCCCTTTGGCATGAGATGCATGATTTTATACAGCACCTCCCAAAAGAGCATCAAAAAAGGGCACAACAGGTGGTAGAAGAGGGACAGGCTATAAGTAATAACCAAATAAGGTCTGCCCTCGATGCTGCTGATACAGCCGCAAGAAGCCTCAACACTGCCATTACAATTAGAAGGCATGCATGGCTGCTGTCCTCTGGTTTTAAACCAGAAATACAACAGGCAGTACTTAATATGCCTTTTGATAAGAAACATTTATTTGGCCCTGAAGTAGACACCACTATAGAAAAACTGAGAAAATACTCAGACACTGCTAAGGCAATGGGGGCATTATATACCACACCATATAGAGGCTCCTTTCGCAGACCACAGTTTAGAAGAGGATTTAAGCCACAATCCTCTGACACATCTACCTCCCAGACAAAGCAGGGACAACAAACTCAACATCAAAGAGGGGGATTTAGAGGGTCCTACAGAGGACAATATTTTAGGTTCCAAGTCTCAAAACAAGCCACTACACCATCTAAGCAGTGACTTCCTTCCCACCCCTCCACTCCACACATCTCCTGTGGGGGGAAGACTACAGCAGTGCCACTCCCATTGGCAAAATATTACCACAGACAATTGGGTGTTAGCAATTATCTACAATGGCTATTGCCTAGAATTCATCTCCACCCCTCCAAACATTCCACCATGTCACCACAAATTGTTCCCAGAACACAACGTTCTGCTGCAAGAAGAGGTACAATCTCTACTATTAAAACAAGCAATAGAATTGGTTCCACATTCTCAACAGGGAACAGTAGTATACTCACTAAACTTCCTCATTCCCCAAAAGATGGCACCCTCAGGCCCATCTTGGACCTCAGGCCTCTCAATCTATGCATCCTGTCAGAACATTTTCACATGGTAACTCTGCAGGATGTCATTCCACTACTACAAAAACAGGATTACATGTCTGCTTTAGACCTGAAAGATGCGTATTTCCATATACCCATCCATCCAGCTCATAAAAATACCTCAGGTTCGTCATAGCAGGAAAACATTACCAGTTAAAAATTTCGCCATTCGACATAACAACAGCTCCATGAGTGTTCACAAAATGTCTAGCAGTAGTAGCAGCCTACCTAAGAAGACAACACATTCGTGTCTTTCCATATCTAGATGATTTGCTAATAAAATCAAGCAATTTTATACAAAGCCAACAATATGTGATAGAAACCCTGCATACTCTAGGGTTCACTCTCAATTACTAAAACTCACACCTTCAACCAGCACAAGTACAACCTTACGTAGGTGCTATTCTAAATACTCAAAAAGCCCTAGCATATCTGTAAGGAAATGCCTTCATTGGCATGGATACCCCCTATGCTTTTGCCTTTTGTTGATGCCAGTTATGATTGAAAGTGTGCTGGAACCCTGCTAACCAGGCCCCAGCACCAGTGTTCTTTCCCTAAACTGTACCTTTGTTCCCACAATTGGCACAGCGCTGGCATACAGATAAGTCCCTTGTAAATGGTACCCCTAGTACCAGGGGCCCTGTAGCCAGGGAAGGTCTCTAAGGGCTGCAGCATGTCTTATGCCACCCTGGGGACCCCTCACTCAGCACATGCACACTGCCTCACAGCTTGTGTGTGCTGGTGGGGAGAAAATGACAAGTCAACATGGCACTCCCCTCAGAGTGCCATGCCCACCTCACACTGGTGAGGGCATAGTTGCAGGAGCCCTATGTCGCTACAGTGTCTAAGCAAAACCTTAGACATTGTAAGTGCAGGGTAGCCGTAAAGAGTATATGGCCTGGGCATCTGTCAATTACGAGCTCCACAGTTCCATAATGGCTACTTTGCCTACTGCACCCGGCCGCCCCTGTGCCGCTGAGGGTATGTTTTGTGGGCTTGTGTCCCACCCCACCCTCCTTCCCCCAGTGCTCTACAAAACCCTCCTGGTCTGCTCCCCGAGGGCTCAGATACTTATCTGTAAGCAGACTAGGACCGGAGAACCCCTGTTCTTCATAAGCACCTATGTGTTTTGGGCCCTCCTTTGACCTCTGCACCTGACCGGCCCTGTGGTGCTGGTGCTGTGGCTTTGGGGCTGCCTTGAACCCCCAACGGTGGGCTGCCTATGCCCAGGAGACTGACTGTGTAAGTGCTTTACTTACCTGAGAAAACTAACCAAATTGACATCCCCCAGGAACTGTTGATTTTTGCAGTGTCCACTTTTAAAATAGCTTACAGGGAGTGCAGAATTATTAGGCAAATTAGTATTTTGACCACATCATCCTCTTTATGCATGTTGTCTTACTCCAAGCTGTATAGGCTCGAAAGCCTACTACCAATTAAGCATATTAGGTGATGTGCATCTCTGTAATGAGAAGGGGTGTGGGGTGTGGTCTAATGACATCAACACCCTATATCAGGTGTGCATAATTATTAGGCAACTTCCTTTCCTTTGGCAAAATGGGTCAAAAGAAGGACTTGACAGGCTCAGAAAAGTCAAAAATAGTGAGATATCTTGCAGAGGGATGCAGCACTCTTAAAATTGCAAAGCTTCTGAAGCGTGATCATCGAACAATCAAGCGTTTCATTCAAAATAGTCAACAGGGTCGCAAGAAGCGTGTGGAAAAACCAAGGCGCAAAATAACTGCCCATGAACTGAGAAAAGTCAAGCGTGCAGCTGCCACGATGCCACTTGCCACCAGTTTGGCCATATTTCAGAACTGCAACATCACTGGAGTGCCCAAAAGCACAAGGTGTGCAATACTCAGAGACATGGCCAAGGTAAGAAAGGCTGAAAGACGACCACCACTGAACAAGACACACAAGCTGAAACGTCAAGACTGGGCCAAGAAATATCTCAAGACTGATTTTTCTAAGGTTTTATGGACTGATGAAATGAGAGTGAGTCTTGATGGGCCAGATGGATGGGCCCGTGGCTGGATTGGTAAAGGGCAGAGAGCTCCAGTCCGACTCAGATGCCAGCAAGGTGGAGGTGGAGTACTGGTTTGGGCTGGTATCATCAAAGATGAGCTTGTGGGGCCTTTTCGGGTTGAGGATGGAGTCAAGCTCAACTCCCAGTCCTACTGCCAGTTCCTGGAAGACACCTTCTTCAAGCAGTGGTACAGGAAGAAGTCTGCATCCTTCAAGAAAAACATGATTTTCATGCAGGACAATGCTCCATCACACGCGTCCAAGTACTCCACAGCGTGGCTGGCAAAAAAGGGTATAAAAGAAGGAAATCTAATGACATGGCCTCCTTGTTCACCTGATCTGAACCCCATTGAGAACCTGTGGTCCATCATCAAATGTGAGATTTACAAGGAGGGAAAACAGTACACCTCTCTGAACAGTGTCTGGGAGGCTGTGGTTGCTGCTGCACGCAATGTTGATGGTGAACAGATCAAAACACTGACAGAATCCATGGATGGCAGGCTTTTGAGTGTCCTTGCAAAGAAAGGTGGCTATATTGGTCACTGATTTGTTTTTGTTTTGTTTTTGAATGTCAGAAATGTATATTTGTGAATGTTGAGATGTTATATTGGTTTCACTGGTAATAATAAATAATTGAAATGGGTATATATTTTTTTTTGTTAAGTTGCCTAATAATTATGCACAGTAATAGTCACCTGCACACACAGATATCCCCCTAACATAGCTAAAACTAAAAACAAACTAAAAACTACTTCCAAAAATATTCAGCTTTGATATTAATGAGTTTTTTGGGTTCATTGAGAACATGGTTGTTGTTCAATAATAAAATTAATCCTCAAAAATACAACTTGCCTAATAATTCTGCACTCCCTGTATTGCCATTTTAACCTAAACTATGTGTAGCACTGATTTGAATCAAAGGTCTATACTTACCTGTGTGAAGTACCTTGCATATTATTTACTTACCTCAAATCTTGAATCTTGTGGTTCTAAAATAAATTAAGAAAATATATTTTTCTATATAAAACCTATTGGCCTGGAGTTAAGTGTTTTAGTGTGTGTTCCTCATTTACTGACTGTGTGTGTACAACAAATGCTTAACACTACCCTCTGATAAGCCTACTGCTCGACCACACTACCACAAAATAGAGCATTATTATTATCTAATTTTGTCACTATCAACCTATAAGGGGAACCCTTGGAGTCTGTGCTCACTATCTCTCACTTTGAGATAGACTATACAGAGCCAATTTCCTACAATATCCAAATACACAAAGGATACAAGCATTCCAAAATCTCATACCACACATACAGCCAAATCAACAATATACTGTAAGATTTATCATGAAAATTCTAGGGATGATGGCATCTTGCATAGTTATAGTTCCACATGCAAGACTAAACATGAGGCCCTTACAACTGTGCCTCTCACAAAATGGCTTCAGCCACACGGTCAACTTCAAGATCTAGTGTTGATGGACTAGCAAACACATATGTCCCTTCAGTGGTGGAATCTCAGCAATCCAATGAAGGGGCGATCATTTCAAGAGCCTGTGCCTCAGACCACAATCACAACAGATGCATCCATGATAGGTTGGGGAGCTCATATCAACCATTCAAGGAGAATGGGATGCCAAACAGAAACAGCTTCACATAAACCACTTAGAATTATTAGTTGTATTACTTGCCCTAAAAGTGTTTCAACCTCTTCTCAAACAGAAGACTGTTCTAATATAAACAGACAACAAGACAACCATGTATTACCTCAACAAGCAGGGCGGGGCACATTCATCTCAACTGTCCCTACTAGCCCAAACAATATGGAAATGGGCAAATCACAATCAAATTAATTTACTAGCACAATACATTCCAGGGATAGACAATCAGTTGGCAGATCTCCTCAGCAGAAATCACCAACAGACACACGAATGGGAGATTCACTCCCAAGTACTTCAAAGGTACTTTAAAAAATGGGGAACACCAAACATAGATCTATTTGCAACAAGCGAAAACGCAAAATGCCAAAACTTTGCATCCAGACACCCACATCCCCTATCAAAGGGGAATGCTCTATGGATCAATTGGTCAGGGATATTTGCTTACGCTTTCCCCACTCTCCCACTCCTTCCATTTCTAGTCAACAAATTATGTCAAAAGTTACTCAACATGATACTCATAGCACCAACATGGGCACGCCAGCCTTGGTACACAACACTAGTAGGCCTATCTGTAGTGCCTCACTCCAAACAGACCAGATTTGTTAACACAAAACAGAGGTCAAATCAGGCATCCAAACCCCAATGCTCTTAATCGAGCGACTCGGCTCCTGAAGTCATAGAATTTGGTTATTTAAATCTTCCATCAGAATGTATGGAAGTAATTAAACAAACATGAAACCCTGCTACTAGACAGTGCTACGCAAACAAGTAGAAAGGATTTGTCTACTATTGTCAATCTAAGACCATAGATCCACTTACAGCATCTATACAAGATATTGTATATTATTTACTTCATTTGCAGCAATAAAATTTGGCTTTTTCATCCATTAAAATACACCTTAATGCAATATCTGCATGCTTACAGACTATTCGACATACTTCTCTTTTTAGAGTTCCTGTTATCAAAGCCTTCATGGAAGGACTAAAACGCATCATTCCACCCAGAACACCACCTGTTCCATCATGGAATTTAAATATTGTACTTAACAGACTCATGGGACCGCCTTTTGAACCCATGCACTCTTGCCAAATTCAATTTTTAACATGGAAGGTCGCCTTCCTTGTAGCTATTACTTCTTTAAGAAGAGTTGGTGAAATACAAGCATTCACTCTTGAAGAACCTTTTTTCCAAGTCCACAAACATAAGGTTGTACTAAGAACAAATCCAGAATTTCTACCAAAAGTAGTATCTCCTTTTCACATCAATCAAACAGTGGAATTGCCAGTCTTCTTTCCGCAGCCAGATTCTGCGGCAGAAAGATCTCTTCATACCCTAGATCTCAAAAGAGCTATTATGTACTACATAGACAGAACTAAAGATTTTAGGAAAACAACACAACTTTTTGTTGCTTTCCAACAACCACATACAGGCAATCCTATATCAAAACAAGGTTTAGCAAGATGGATTGTTAGATGTATACAAACATGTTACATCAAAGCAAAAAGAAAACTTTTGATCACTCCTAAGGCACATTCTACAAGAAAGAAAGTTGTGTCTATGGCCTTCTTAGGAAACATACCAATGGTTGACATATGTAAAGTTGCCACATGGTCAACTCCTCTTACATTTACAAAACACTACTGTGTTGATGTGTTCTCACAGCAACAAACCACTGTAGGCCAAGCTGTCTTAAAAATGTTATTTCAAACTACTTCAACTCCTGCAGGCTAGCCACCGCTTTTTGGGAGGACTAACTGCGTTGTAGTCTATGCATAGCATGTGTATCGGCAGCTACACATGCCATTGAACGGAAAATTTCACATACCCAGTGTACATCTGTTTGTGGCATGTAGTGCTGCAGATTCACATGCACCGTCCCTCCTCCCTGGAAGCCTGTAGTCGTTTAAGTTTTTAGCATTTGTACATATATAGATACATTTACATTTGCATGGACTTCTCTTTGTATTTCTATAGTCTATCACTCCTTCCTTCATCCTCTACGGGAAAACAATCTAACAATGGAGTCAATGCCCATGGGCAATGGAACTGAGAAGAGGAGTCACTCGATCCTGTGACTCCGAAAAGACTTCTTCGAAGAAAAACAACTTGTAACCCTCCGAGCCCAACACTAGATGCCGGAAGAGATATGCATAGCATGTGAATCTGTAGCACTACATGCGACGAACAGATGTACACTGGGTAAGTGATATTTTCTATATATATTCTTTAGGTTTCATGGTGGGTATGGGTTTTGGGATGCAAGGTATTTTTAGGGTTTTGGGGTGTGTATGGGATTTATGGTAGTAAGGACATCTTTTGGTTTTAGGGTGGGTATGGGATTTAGGGTGGTATGGGTATTTTTAGGTTTTGGGGTGGTAAGGAAATGTTTAGGTTTTTAGGGTGATAAAGGTATTTATAGGGTTTAGGTTGGTTATGGCTTTTGCGGTGTATAGGAAAGTGCCCTCTTTCTTGGCATGGTTACCCCCATTTTCTGCCTGTTGTCAGTGTGTTTGACTGTTCACTGGGATCCTGCTAACCAGGACCCTAGTGACTGTGCTCTCTTCTTCCTAAATTGGTAACTGTACCTTTTCCTTTCCACAATTGGCATACTGGTACACCCATATAAGTCTCTAGTATATGGTACTTAGTTACCCAGGGCATTGGTGTTTCAGGGGATCCCTATGGGCTGCAGCAGTTATTCTGCCACCCATAGGGAGCCCATGGAAAGGGTTCTGCAGGCGTGCCATTGCGGTCTGCATGAAACGGGAGCATGCACCAGTTTTCACTACAGGTCACTGTAAGTCCCCTTTATGGTAGGCCCTCTCAGCCCAGAGGGCTGGCTGCAGGTACCTGTGTGTGAGGGCACCCCTGCACTAGCAGAGGTGCCCCTGCAAACTCCAGATCCATTTTCCTGGACTTTGTGAGTGCGGGGACGCTATTTTACACGTGTACTGGACATAGATCACTACCTATGCCCAGCTAACTCCGAAGCTGGGCATGTTTGGTATCAAACATGTCGGAATCATAGCCTAATACTGTTGCAAGTATTGGAAGTATGATTCCATGATCTCTGGGGGCTCCTTAGAGGACCTCTTGCATTGCTAGCACCAGTCTTACAGGGTTTTCAAGGCAGCCCAGCTGCTGCCAACCCTCAGATGGGTTTCTGCCCTCCTGCTGCTTGATGTGACCAAGCCTAGGAAGGTAGAACAGAGGGTTTCCTTTGGGAGAGGGAGGTAACACCCTCTCCCTTTAGAAATAGGTGTGACTGGCTTGGAAGGGGAAGCCTCCCCAAACCACTGGTTTGTTTTTAAGGACACATTTGGTACCCTTGTGCGTAAACCAGTCCACACTGATTCATGGGCCCCCAGTCCCTGATCTGGCGTGAAACTGGACAATGGAAAGGGGAGTCACCACTCCCCTGTCCATCACCACCCCAGGGGTGGTACACAGAGCTCCGCCAGAGGGTCCCTGGGTTCGGGCATCTTGTTTTCTAGGTTGGCAGGGAACTCTAGGAGCCTCTGAGTGTCCAGGCAAATGACGTCAGAGCCCCCTCCTGATAGGTGCTTACTTGGTTAGGTGACCAATGCCCCTTTCAGGGCTATTTAGGGTCTCTCTCTCTTGGGTGGGTCCTCAGATTCAGCTTGGAAGACCAGTAGGATTCCTCTGCAACCTCCACTTTGACTTCCTGCCACTGGAACTGTGACTGAACCCTTCAGAAACCGACAGCGCTGCAATCAACGAAAACAACTCTTCTGCAACTTTGTTTCCACGGCTCCTGCCAGCTTTACAACATTTCCCCGGCAGTGCATCCTCAGAAGACAGCAACCCTTCAGCCTGCACAAGAAAAAGAATGAATCTCCATTGGATTGAAGGAGTCACTCCCCTGCAACCGCAGCCACCTACAGCAAGCGGTGACTGGCTGTTTGGATCTCCCCTCACCATGAGCTGCGTGGATCCTGCATCGCGGATGGTGGTCCGGAGTAGTCCTCTTGTTCCTCCCTTCCAGTTGTCCAACTTTGGTGGAGGTAAGCCTTTGCCTAACCATGCTGAACAGTACCCCCGTGCACTGCGTCTTTTGCAGCTGCCAAGGCTTGTTGGCATCTGCTCCAAGGGATCTTCAGGCTACGTGCTGCTCCAACCCCCAGCACTCCTTCCTGGCAGGCACAGCCTCCTACGTGGTTCTCCGGCAGCGTGGGATCCTCTTTTGTAGTGCTGTGTGGGCTCCTGCGACTACTGTGTCCCGGTCCAGTGGGTGCTGTCTCTGCTCCTGTGGACTCTCTGCAACGCTGAAGGTCCCCTTTGACTCCCCCTCCTGGGTTGAGTCCACCTGGGCCTTGCTGGTCCCCGGCAGCACCACTTTTCCACTAACTGCAAATTTGCCTTTTCCAAGGCTTGATGGTGGGATTCCTAGACAGACGTCCATCTGCAATCTTTACTGCAGCGTGGACATCATCTGAATCCATCAGGAACTCTTCTCTGACTTCAGGGCTGCAGTGCTGACCGGTTCTTCATCACCGCCAACCAACTCCTGCAAGTACTCCTGCAAGTACAACTTGGTGGTTAGTAGCTCCTACTCTTCCTGGACTCCACTGTGACTCTTGGACTTGGTCCCCTCTCTCCACAGGTCTTCGTCTTCAGGAATCCACTACTGGTTTCGTGCAGTCTTATCTGGGTGTCTTCTTTTCTTCTTTTTCCTCCTTTCGGGTGGTTTGGGGAAATTACAGTGATTTACTCATGCTTTCCTGGTCGCTGGGGGGTACCTTGTTACTTACCTCTGTGGTTTTCTAGTACTCCCAGCTCCCCTCTAAACATTCCACTTACCTAGGTGGGGGTACCTTGTTCGCATTCCATTTTTTTAGTATATGGTTTGTGCTCCCCCAGGGTCACTATTGGTTATTAATATTTGCACTGTTTTCTAACATTTTCTATGCCTATTTCTGATTACTAGTATATATATATTTAGTGTATTACTTACCTCCTATTGGAGGGTTGTCCTTCTAGTATTTTTTTAGTAGTGTGTTCCAAAAATAAAACACCTTTATTTTTTCTATAACTGAGTGTTTTCTTTCATATGTGTAAGTGCTGTGTGACTAAAGTGGTACTGCATGAGCTTTGCATGTCTCCTGGATAAGCGTTGGCTGCTCATCCACAGCTACCTCTAGATAGACTGTCTTCTAGACACTATCTACACTTCACTAAGAGGGGATACCTTGACCTGGTATAAGGTGTAAATACCTTGGGTACCTATCACACACCAGGCCAGCCTCATACATTGGTGGTGCAGCAGTGGGATAAGCACTTGCAATTGCCTTACCACTCTGTCACTTGGTACTTTCCACAGGAAAGACCGCTTACTGCTAGGGATCTACCCAATACCTAGTTTCAGGACGTAGTCTCTGGGGCTTGGGTAAGAGAAGGGTCTAGGCATAGCCTTTACTCCAAACATCTTTTTGGGGACTTGGTTAGAGTAGTTAGGGTTCCTACACCACTCTAGCTAACTGACATGTCTTCAGCAGAGCACACAGATCAAGACATGGAGTCTCCTTATGAGGAAATGACCTTCCAAGAGCTTAGGGAGTTGTGTTCAGAGAGAAAGCTGAAGACTGGGAGAAAACCCTAACAAGACTCTGCTTGTTGGCCTGCTCCTCCAGGATGACCAGCCAGGAGGAGGTGGATGATGAAGTAGGCTCTGACCCCCCCTGTGCTGGAAAAAGAGAATTTAGCTACTGAGGTGGGTCAGGACACACCCAGGGAGGATCAGACACAACCTACGTGCACCCACAGCCCTACTAGGAGCACTATCAGTAGTGTAAACGGGGACCATAACAGTAGGTCCACCTTTATCCCTAGAGGGTTGGTTCAGAGGGGCCTCAGAATAGGAATAAATCCTCCTTTGCCAAATCGCACATCTCTTCAGTATCTGAGGGGACCCACTGCACAACTCCAGCGAAGAGACAGTGTGCTGCTATCCTTTGGCTCTCCTTCTCTGACAAAGGAAGGGATAGACTCCTTACTCTCAAAGAGGAGTATGCTGGTAACCACAAAGTTTTAAAGTCTGTTTTTTTGGATGGTTTTGGTTTCACCACTGAGCTGTACAGGATTAAGTTCAGGTAGATCAGAAAAGAGTCCTCCCAGGATTGGGTTGATTTTGTGGATTGCTCTGTGAAGGCTTTGTAGGGATGGTTACATGGTAGGAAAGTTTGTGACTATGAGGGATTTTACAACCTTATTCTGAGAGACCATATATTTAACAGTTGTGTGTCTGATTAGTTGCACCATTACTTGTTAGAATCCGATTTGGCCTCTCCCCAAGAATTGGTAAAGAAGCCAGACAAATGGATCAGAACAAGGGTGAACAGAAAGATCACACAGGGGGTGACAAAGACAAGAAAAAGGAAGAAGGTGAGTCGCAAGACAAGGGTGGGGACAAAAGCAAACCTAAGGAGTCTTCACCAGGCCCACAAAATTCCTTTGGGGGTGGGTCCAAAACCTCTTCCTCTTCCCATAACAAGAAGCCTTGGTGCAGTGTTTGTAGGAACAAAGGCCAAAGGCCATAGGCAGGGTGTAGGAAGCTGGCCTGGTGTGTGTGGTGGGTACCTATGGTGCCTTCACCTTATACCAGGTCCAGGTATCTCCTCTTAGTGAAGTGTAGGCAGTGCCTTGAAGCCAGGCTCTCTAGAGGTGGCTGTGGATGAACAGCCATGACTTATCTAGGAGACATGGAAATCTCATGCAATACCACTATAGTCACACAGCACTTAAATACATGAAATAAAACACTCAGTTGTACAAAAATAAAGGTACTTTATTTTTGGAACAATTTACCACAAAATACTAGACAGGTAACCCACCCTTAGGACTCAATTAATACACTAAAGATATACACTAGTTATCAGAAACAGGCATAGAAAAGGTTAGAAAAAAGTGCCAATAGCTATAACCAAAAGTGACCCTAGGGGGAGCACAAACCATATACTAAAAAGATGGAATGCGAACAAGGTACCCCCACCTAGGTAAGTAAAATGTTTAGAGGGGATCTGGGAGTACTAGAAAACCACAGAGGTAAGTAACACCGTACCCCCCAATGACCAGGAATGCAAGAGTAAAACCTAGACTTTTCCCCAAACCACCCAACAGGAGGAAAAGAAAAAAAAGAAGACACCCAGAGAGGACCGCAAGAAAAACCGGCAGCTGATTCCTGAAGAATGAAGCCTTGTGGAGAGAGGGGACCAAGTCCAAGAGTCACAGTGGAGTGCAGGAGGAGTAGGAGCTACTACCCACCCATCAGGAGTTGGTTAGCGGTGATTGAAGAACAGGTCAGCACTGCAGCCCTGGAGCAGGCGAAGAGTTCCTGATGGATGTAGATGGTGTCCCACACTGGAAGGAAGATTGCAGATGAGTGTTGGTGCAGGAATTCCACCAACAAGCTTTGGCAAGCGCGGTTAGTGGAAAAGACGTCCTACCAGCAAGGCCCAGGAGGACTCAAGCCAGGAGGGAGAGTCACAGGGGACCCTCAGCGTCACAGAGTCCACAGGAGCAGACTCAGCACCCACAGGAGTCCCACAGGACGGGGACACAGGAATCGCAGAGGAAGCCCAAGCAGCAGTACAAAAGAGGATCCCACGCCACAGGAGGCTGTGCTTTGCACAGTGGAGTGCTGGGGATTCGAGCTACACGTCGCCTGAAGATCCCTTGGAGGAGATTTACACAAGCCTTGGCAGCTGCAAGAGACGCAGTGCACGGGGATACTGTCATGCGTGAGAAGTCAAGGGCTTATCTTCACCAACGTGGGACAGCTGGCAGAGAGGACTACTCTGGACCACCACCTGTGATGCAGGATCCACGTAGCTCAGCAGAAGAGGGGATCCACACAGCCGGTCGTCACTTGTTGTAGATGCCTGCAGTTGCAGGGGAGTGACTCCTTCACTCTAAGGAAGATTCCTTCTTCTTCTTGTGCATGCTGAAGAGTTGCAGTCTTTTGAGGATGCCCGGGTGGGAAAAATTTGCAAAGCTTGCAGAAGACGTGAAAAGAAAGTTGCAGAAGAGTCTTCTTTGTTGTAGCAGTGTTTGTTGATTCCTGAAGGGTCCAGTCGCTGTTCCAGTAGCCAGAAGTTGAAGTGGAGGTTGCAGAGGTGTTCTGCTTGAATCTTACAAGCTGAATCTGAGGACCCTCCCAAAAGAGAGACCCTAAATAGACCTGAAAGGGGGATTGGTCACCTAACCAGGTAAGCAGCTATCAGGAGGGGGCTGTGACGTCACCTGTCTTGCCTGGCTACTCAGATGCTCCCAGAGTTCCCTGCCAACCTTGGAAACAAGATGGCAGAACGCAGAGACCCTCTGGAGGAGCTCTGGGCACCCTCCCTTGGGTGGGATTGGACAGGGGAGTGGTCCCTCTCCTTCCATTGTCCAATTTCGTGCCAGAGCAGGGACTGGTTGGGGGTCCCAGAACTGGTGTTGACTGGTTTTATGCACAGAGGGTACCAAATGTGCCATTCAAAGCATACCAGTGGCTTGGGGAGGCTACCCCTCCCAAGCCAGTCACATCTATTTCCAAAGGGAGAGGGTTGTAACCGCCCTCTCCCAAAGGAAATCCCTTGTTCTGCTTTCCTGGGCTTGAGCAGATCAAGCAGCAGGAGGGCAGAAACCTGTCTGAGGGGTGGCAGCAGCTGGGTTGCTCGGAAAGCCCTGTAAGACTGGTGGTAGCAATGCTAGGGGTCCTCTAAGGAGCCCCCGGAGTGCATGGAATCATACTTCCAATACTTGTATCAGTATTGTGGTATGATTCAGACATGTTTGATACCAAGCATGCCTAGGTTCGAAGTTACCATTGTGTAGCTGGACATAGGTATTGATCTATATACAGTTCACGTGTAAAATGGCGTCCCCGCACTCACAAAGTCCAGCAAAATGGATCTGGAGTTTGTGGGGGCACCTCTGCTAGTGAAGTGGTGCCCTCACACAGAGGTACCTGCAGCCTGCCCTCTGGGCTGAGGGGCCTATCATAGGGGTGACATAGAGTGACCTGGTGTAGTGACCTGTAGTGAAAACAGGTGCATGCACCCGTTTCACGCAGGCTGCAATGGCAGGCCTGCAGAACCCTTTTCATGGGCTCTCTCTGGGTGGCACAATAATTGCTGCAGCCCACAGGGATCCCATGGAACGCCACTGTCCTGGATACCTATGCATCATATACTATGTACTTATATGGAGGGACCAGCATGCCATTTGTGGAAAGAAAAGGGTTCAATTTAGAGAAGAGAGCAAAACTACTGGGTTCCTCGTTAGCAGGAACCCAGTAGACTCAGTCAAACATTCTGACAACAGGCAGAAAATGGGGGTAACCATGCCAATAAAAGGGTACTTTCCTACACCAGGTGACAGCTCCTGCCCTAAGTAAAGCACCAAGCCACCCACCACTGCAACCCCCACCCCTACCACTATTGCCCGTAGTAGCAGCAGTAGTGGTGGGTCAGGTAACAATAGCCATTCCAAGGGTGTAGCTGGGCTCACTTTAGGAAGGGTAGTGGGGTGGCTTAGTTAGGGAAACTACTGAGCCTGTTTTAGTCTCAGATGGGGGCATTTTTATTTTCACCCTTGGCCGCGTGTCCGCTTAACATGGGTAAATACAGGCAGCTACCCTTAATAAATGGTGTTCAGGGAGAAGCCTGCAGGGACACAGGTTTCATTGTCACTATAGTGACTGAAAAACTGGTGTCCCCTGAGCAACACCTACTTGGTCATCAGTACCAAGTGACGGACGCCAACAACAACACTGTGTCACCCCATGGCATTTGTTGATTTGGGCGGGTGGGGAGGGTTACTGGTCTAAAGAAAGCTGTAGTGTCCACAGACCTACTTGCAGAGTATCTCTTGGGGAATGACGTGGAGACTTCCGCTTGGGCTGAAGTGGAGTTGGAGTCCTATGCAGCAGTGCTGGGCATCACAGGGCATATTTTTGCTTTGACCAGGGCAAAGGCCAAAAAGCAAAAAGAGGAGGGAATCTTGGAGCCTGAAACAATGGCCCAAGAGGCTCCCAAGGCCAAGGGTAGAAAGGGCAAAAAGTTGCCCCCTACTCCACCCTCCATTGAGGATTCCCCCTTTGAGGAGGAGGAATCCACTCCCTTGGTAGAACCTACACCTAAAGAGTGGAAAGCTGACACAGCTGAACTCTTAGGTGCAAGGGGTCTACCAGGGAGGAATTCAGTATGGCACAGAAAATCTGTCCTCGCTGGAAGGGTTAAGACAGCAATCTGTCTTTCAGTAAGCAGGAGATGTCAGTGGCAGTTGGTAGTAACTCTGCAGTATAGAGAATTATTGTTGACCCTTGCCCATGACATACCCCTGGCAGGTCACCTGGGGCAAAGCAAGACTTGGGACAGACTTGTCCCACACTTTCACTGGCCCCATATGTCTGAAGATACAAAGGAGTTTTGTCGCTCCTGTGTCACCCGCCAAGCAAGTGGGAAGACAGGTGGCACCTCAAAGTCCCCCTAATTCCAGTGCCAGTAGTTTGGGTTCCCTTTGAGAGGGTTGGGTGGATATTGTTGGCCACCTAGACCCACCCACTGCCTCTGGAAACAGATTCATACTGGTGGTGGTGGACCATGCCCCCAGGTATCCAGAGGCTATACTGCTAAGGACCACTACAGCTCATGCAGTGCCTATGGCCCTCCTGGGAATCTTCTCCAGGGTGGGCTTCCCAAAAGAGGTGGTACTTGACAGAGGTACAAACGTCATGTCTGCATACCTTAAGGCCATGTGGAAGGAATGTGGTGTAACCTATAAGCTTGCCACCCCCAAATCAATGGTTCAAGTTCAATAAGACTCTCAAAGGCATGATTATGGAACTCTCTTAAAAACTCAGGAGGAGATGGGATATCCTTTTGCCATGCCTCCTTTTTGCCTAGAGGGAGGTTTCCCTGAAGGGAGTGGGCTGCAGCCCCTTTGAACTTCTGTTTGGACACCCTGTCAAGGGTCCACTTGCAATTGTAAGGAAAGGACTGAAGCAACCTCTCAAGCCCCCTAAACAAGACATTGTGGATTATGTACTTGGCCTCAGATCTACAATGGCGGAGTATATGAAAAAGGCCACTAAACACCTTCAGGCCAGCCAAGAACTGCAAAAGCAGTGGTATGACCAGAAGCCTGTCCTAACTGTGTACCAGCCAGGGCAGAAATTGTGGGTCATGGAGCCTTTTGCTCCCAGGGCACTCCAAAACACATGGAGTGGTCCCCATACTATAGTGGAGAAGAAGGGTGAGGTCACCTATTTGGTGGACCTTGGCACTCCTCAAAGCCCCCTCAGGGTGCTTCATGTGATCAGCATTAAGCCCTGCTATGACAGGGCTGATATAACTCTGCTCATGGCCACTGATGAGGGACAGGAGAAAGAGAGTGACCCTCTCCCTGACATCTTGTCCACCACTGCAGCTGATGGCTCAATGGATTTTAGTTATCCTAGGAAACTGCCTTTCTGAGTCTCAAAAAAAGACTTCATGAACCTCCTAGGACAGTTCTCAGAACTGTTTTATCTGACATCTGGTCAGACAGCATGGTGTGAACACACCAATGATACAGGGGACAGTTTGCCTATTGAAAGTAAAGTACATAGACAGCCTGACCATGTTAGAGACTGCATCATAGCAGAGGTACAAAAGATGCTAGACCTAGGAGTGATTGAGCACTCTGACAGCCCCTGGGCTAGCCCAGTGGTACTGGTTCCATAACCTCACTCCCAAAATGGGAAAAGGGAGATGCGATTCTGTGTTGATTACAGAGGGCTCAACATTGTCACAAATACTGATGCTCACCCTATTCCCAATGCAGATGAGCTCATAGATACACTGGCATCTGCCAAGTATCTAAGCACATTTGACTTGACTGCAGGAAATTGGCAGATCAGCTTGTCAGATGACGCAAAACCAAAGATTGCATTTTCAACCATTGGAGGGCATTATCAATTCACTGTTACGCCCTTTGGTTTTAAAAATGCACCTGCACTTTTCAGAGGCTGGTGAATACAGTCCTCCAAGGTTTGGAAGCCGGTAGTGCAGCCTATCACGATGACATAGGTGTCTTTAGCTTCCCTTAGGATGACCACCCGGTCTACCTCTAGAATGTTTTGGAGGTCCTGCAAAAAGCAGGCCTCACTATCAAGGCCTCTGATTGCCAGATAGGGCAGGGAAGGTTGTGTGTCTGGTCCACCTGGTAGGTGGCGGCCAAATTCAACCATTGCAGGGGAAAATCCAGACTATTTTAGAGTGGACTTCCCCCTACTACACAGACCTAGGTGAGAGCCTTCTTAGTCCTCACTTGGTACTACAGGAGGTTCATCAAGAATTATGGCTCAATTGTAGCCCCTCTTAATGATCTCACATCCAAAAGAATTCCTAAAAAAGATTTATAGACAGCCTGTTGACAAAAAGCTTTTGAAGACCTCAAACAGGCCATGTGCTCCGAACCTGTGTTAAAAAGCCCTGACTACTCCAAGACATTCATAGACTAGACTGATGCTTCTGAGGTAGGGGTTGGGGCAGTTCTTTCACAGCTCAACACTGAGGGCCAGGATTAACCAGTTGCTTTTATCAGAAGAATGTTGACCCCAGAGAGAGGCATTGGTCAGTTATAGAAAGGGAGGCCTTTGCCGTTGTCTGGGCCTTGAAGAAGCTGAGGCTATACCTGTTTGGCACTCACTTCATTTTTCAGACAGACCACAAGCACCTTCTATGGCTCAAACAGAAAAAAGGAGAAAACCCCAAATTGTTGAGGTGGTCCATATCCCTACAGGGAATGGACTATACAGTAGAAAATAGACGTGGGAGTATCCACTGCAATGCAGATGGACTCTCCAAGATTTCCACTTAGACAATGAAGACTCATCTGGGCAAGGTTAGCCTTCTTGTCTTTTGTTTGGGGGCATGCGGTTGTGTAGGAAAGTGCCCTCTTCCTTGGCATGGTTACCCCCATTTTCTCAGGACTCCAGTGATTATATGCTCTCCTTCCTAAATTGGTAACTGTACATTTTCTTTCCTCAATTGGCATACTGGTACACCCATATAAGTCCCTAGTGTAAGGAAATGGCTCCCTGTTGCAGTTACCCCCCACTTTTTGCCTGATACTGATGCTGACTTGACTGAGAAATGTGCTGGGACCCTGCTAACCAGGCCCCAGCACCAGTGTTCTTTCACCTAAAATGTACCATTGTCTCCACAATTGGCGCAACCCTGGCACCCAGGTAAGTCCCTTGTAACTGGTACCCCTGGTACCAAGGGCCCTGATGCCAGGGAATGTCTCTAAGGGCTGCAGCATGTCTTATGCCACCCTAGGGACCCCTCCCCCAGCACAGACACACTGCTTGCCAGCTTGTGTGTGCTGGTGGGGAGAAAAAGACTAAGTCGACATGGCACTCCCCTCAGGGTGCCATGCCAACCTCACACTGCCTATGGCATGGGTAGGTCACCCCTCTAGCAGGCCTTACAGCCCTAAGGCAGGGTGCACTATATCACAGGTGAGGGCATAGGTGCATGAACACTATGCCCCTACAGTTTCTAAGCAAAACCTTAGACCTTGTAAGTGCAGGGTAGCCATAAGAGTATATGGTCTGGGAGTCTGTCAAAAACGAACTCCAACGCTCCATAATGGCTACACTGAATACTGGGAAGTTTGGTATCAAACTTCTCAGAATAATAAACCCACACTGATGCCAGTGTTGGATTTATAAAAAAATGCACACAGAGGGCATCTTAGAGAGCCCCCTGTATTTTATCCAATTGTTCAGTGCAGGACTGACTGGTCTGTGCCAGCCTGCTGCTGAGAGGCGAGTTTCTGAGCCCATGTGGTGAGGGCCTTTGTGCTCTCTGGGGACAGAAACAAAAGCCTGCTCTGGGTGGAGGTGCTTCACACCTCCCCCCTGCAGGAACTGTAACACCTAGCAGTGAGCCTCAATGGCTCAGGCTTCGTGTTACAATGCCCCAGGGCACTCCAGCTAGTGGAGATGCCCGCCCCTTGGACACAGCCCCCACTTTTGGCGGCAAGTCCAGGAGAGATAATGAGAAAAACAAGGAGGAGTCACTGGCCAGTCAGGACAGCCCCTAAGGTGTCCTGAGCTGAGGTGACTATGACTTTTAGAAATCCTCCATCTTGCAGAGGGGGGATTCACCCAATAGGATTAGGGATGTGCCCCCCTCCCCTCAGGGAGGAGGCACAAAGAGGGTGTAGCCACCCTCAGGGCTAGTAGCCATTGGTTACTAACTCCCCAGACCTAAACACACACCTAAATTGAGTATTTAGGGGCTCCCAGAACCTAGGAAATAAGATTCCTGCAACCTAAGAAGAAGAGGACTGCTGAACTGAAAAACCTGCAGAGAAGACGGCGACACCAACTGCTTTGGCCCCAGCTCTACCGGCCTGTCTCCCCCCTTCTAAAGACACTGCTCCAGCGACGCGTTCCCAGGGTCCAGCAACCTCTGAAGCCTCAGAGGACTGCCCTGCATCTAGAAGGACCAAGAACTCCAGAGGACAGCGGCTCTGTTCACCAAAGACTGCAACTTTGCAACAAAGAAGCAACTTTGAACCAACACACGTTTCCCGCCGGAAGCGTGAGACTTGGCACTCTGCACCCGACGCCCCCGGCTCGACTTGTGGAGAACAATCACTTCAGGGAGGACTCCCCGGCGACTGCGAGACCGTGAGTAGCCAGAGTTGCCCCTCCCTGAGCCCCCACAGCGACGCCTGCAGAGGGAATCCTGAGGCTCCCCCTGACCGCGAGTGCCTGCTTCTAAGAACCCGACGCCCGGTAGGGACACTGCACCTGCAGCCCCCAGGACCTGAAGGATCCGACCTCCAGTGCAGGAGCGACCCCCAGGTGGCCCTCTCCCTTGCCCAGGTGGTGGCTACCCCGAGGAGCCGTTCCCCCCCCCCCCCCCTTGCCTGCCTGCATCGCTGAAGAGACCCCTTGGTCTCCCATTGCTTTCTATTACAAACCCGACGCTTGTTTGCACACTGCACCCGGCCGCCCCGTGCCGCTGAGGGTGTACTTTCTGTGTGGTCTTGTGTCTCCCCCCCGGTGCCCTACAAAACCCCCCTGGTCTGCCCTCCGAAGACGCGGGTACTTACCTGCTGGCAGACTGGAACCAGGGCACCTCCTTCTCCATTGAAGCCTATGCGTTTTGGGCACCACTTTGACCTCTGCACCTGACCGGCCTTGAGCTGCTGGTGTGGTAACTTTGGGGTTGCTCTGAACCCCAAACGGTGGGCTACCTTGGACCCAAAAGTGAACCCTGTAGGTGGTTTACTTACCTGCAAAAACTAACAAACTCTTACTCCCCCCAGGAACTGTTGAAAATTGCAGTTTAGTTTTAAAATAGCTATATGTGATTTATGTGAAAACTGTATATGCTATTTTGCTAATTCAAAGTTCCTAAAGTACCTACCTGCAATACCTTTCATTTGAAGTATTACATGTAAATCTTGAACCTGTGGTTCTTAAAATAAACTAAGAAAATATATTTTTCTATACAAAAACCTATCGGCCTGGAATTGTCTTTGAATGTGTGTTCCTCATTTATTGCCTGTGTGTGTACAACAAATGCTTAACATTACTCCTTTGATAAGCCTACTGCTCGACCACACTACCACAAAATAGAGCATTAGAATTATCTCTTTTTGCCACTATCTTACTTCTAAGGGGAACCCTTGGACTCTGTGCATACTATTCCTTACTTTGAAATAGTGCATACAGAGCCAACTTCCTACACCTAGTATATGGTACCTGTGTACCCATGGCATTGGGGTTACAGGGGATCCCTATGGGCTGCAGCAGTTATTCTGCCACCCATAGGGAGCCCATGGAAAGGGATTTGCAGGCCTGCCATTGCAGTCTGTGTGAAACGGATGCATGCACCCGTTTTTACTACAGGTCATTGCAAGTCACCCCTATGTTAGGCCCTCTCAGCCCAGAGGGCAGGGTGCAAGTGCCTGTGTGTGAGGGCCCCCTTGCACTAGCAGTGGTGCCCCGCAAACTCTAGATCCATTTTCCTGGGCTTTGTGAGTACGGGGACATCATTTTACGAGTGTAATGGGCATAGGTCACTACCTATGTCCAGCTACATAACGGTAACTCAGAACCTGGGCATGTTTGTTATCAGACATGTCGGAATCATACCCCAATACTGTTGCAAGTATTGGAAGGGTGATTCCATGCAATCTGGGGGCTCCTTAGAGGACCCCTGGCATTGCTACCACCAGTCTTACAGGGTTTTCTGGGCAGCCCAGCTGCTGCCACCCCTCTGTTGTGTTTCTGCCCTCCTGCTGCTTGATCTTATTAAGCCCAGGAAGGCAGAACAAAGGATTTCCTTTGGAAGAGGAAGGTAACACCCTCCCCTATTAGAAACAGGTGTTACTGGCTTGGGAGGGGTAGCCTCCCAAGCCACTGGTTTGCTTTGAAGGGCACATTTGGTGCCTTCTGTGCATAAACTAGTCCACACCGGATCAAGGACCCCTAGTCCCTGCTCTGTCGAGAAACCGGACAATGGAAAGGGGAGTGACTACTCCCCTGTCCAACACCACCCCAGGGGTCGTGCTCAGAGCTCCTCCAGAGGTTCCATGGGTTCTGCCATCTTGTATCCAAGGTTGGCAGGAAACTCTGGGAGCATCTAAGTGGCCCGGCCAGGCAGGTGACATCAGAGGCCCCTCCTGATAGGTGCTTACCTGGTTAGGTGACCAATCCCCCTTTCAGGGCTATTTAGGGTCTCTCTCTTGGGTGAGTCCTCAGATTCGGCTTGCAAGACTCCAGCAGGCTTTCTCTCCAACATCCACTTCGACTTCTGGCCACTGGAACTGTGACTGTACCCTCCAGGAACCAACAACACTGCAATTAACAAAGAAGACTCTTCTGCAACTTGGTTTCCACAGCTCCTGACAGCTTTGCAACATTTCCCCGGCAGTGCATCATCAGAAGACAACAACTCTTCAGCCTGCTCAAGAAGATGAAGGAATCTCCCTTGGAGTGCAGAAGTCACTCTCCTGCAACTGCAGGCACTTACAGCAAAAGATGACCTGCTTCGTGGATCTCCCCTCATCTTGAGCCGTGCGGATCCTGCATCATGGTTGGTGGTCCAGAGTAGTCCTCTTGGTCCTCTTTGAAGGGTGGAGGTAAGCCTTTGCCTTCCAATGCAGGACAGTACCCCCGTGCACTGCGTCTGTTGCAGCTGCCAAGGCTTGTTGGCATCTCCTCCAAAGGATCTTCAGGCTACGTGCAGCTGCAGCCCCCAGCACTCCTTCCTGCAAAGCACAGCCTCCGGCGTGATTCTCCAGCGGCTCGGGATCCTCTTTTGTAGTGCTGCGTGGGCTCCATCTGCGACTCCTGTGTCCCCATCCTGTGGGACTCCTGTGAGTGCTGCCTCTGCTCCTGTGGACTCTCTGCGATGCTGAGGGACCCCTGTGACTCCCCCTCCTAGGTTGAGTCCTCCTGACTTTTCTGTGAATTTGCTTTGCCAAGGCTTGTTGGTGGAGTTTGTGCACCGTCATCTATCTGCAATCTTCACTCCAGCGTGGGACATCATCTGCATCCATCAGGAACTTTTCTCCGGCTCTAGAGCTGCAGTGCTGACCTGTTCTTCATCGCTGTCAACCAACTCATGCAAGTACAGCTGGGTGGGTAGTCACTCTTACTCCTCCTGGACTCCACTGTGACTCTTGGACTTGGTCCCCTCTTTCCACAGGTGTTCGTCTTCAGGAATCCTCCGCTGGTTTCTTGCAGTCTTGCCTGGGTGTCTTCTTTTCTTTTTCCTCCTTTGGGGAGCTTTGGAAAAATTCCAGTGATTTACTCCTGCTTTCCTGGTCTCGGGGGGAGGGGTGCAAACTGTTACTTACCTCTGTGGTTTTCTAGTACTCCCAGCTCGGCTCTACACATTCCACTTACCTAGGTGGGGGTCCTGTGTTCACATTCCATTTTTTTAGTATATGGTCTGTGCTCCCCCCTAGGGTCACTATTGGCTATTACTATTCCTGATTACTATTGTATATATTTAGTGTATTACTTTCCTCCTATTGGGGGATTGCTCTTCTAGTATTTTGTGGTGTTTTGTTCCAGAAATAAGGCACCTTCATTTTTGTTCAGCTGAGTGTTTTCTTTTATGTGTGTAAGTGCTGTGTAACTGCAGTGATACTGCATGAGCTTTGCATGTCTTCTAGACAAGCCTTGACTGCTCATCCACAACTACCTCTAGAGAGTCTGGCTTCTAGACACTGCCAACACTTCACTAAGAGGAGATACCTGGAACTGGTATAAGGTGTAAGTACCTTAGGTACCCACTACACACCAGGCCAGCTTCCTATAGGGTGGTAAGGGCACTTTTAGATTTTAGGGTCAGTATGGGTTTTGGGTTGGAAAGGGCATTTTTAGGTTGGAGGGTGGGTATGGGTTTCGGGGTGATAAGGGCATTTTTAGGTATTAGGGTGTACTTGGGCTTTGGGGTGGTAAGGATGTTTTTTAGGTTTTAGGGTGGGTATGGGTTATGGGGTGGTATGGGCATTTTTAGGTTTTAGTTTGTATGGGATTTAGGGTGAGAAGGGCATTATTAGGGTTTAGGATGGGTAAGGATTGTGGTTGACAACATTTTGTGTGTGTGTGTGTATGTATGTGTGTGTATATATATATATATATATATATATGTGTGTGTGTTTGTGTGTGTTTAACCCCTTAGCTGCTGGATCTTCCCCCCCCCTCGTTGCTGAGCCCTTTTTGGCTATTTCGGGTAGTTTGCGCTTACGCATTCATAACTGTTTGTCCTTATAAGCTATCCAGGCCAAATTTGCATCTTTTTTTCCAAGATTCCAAGGGTACGCAGAGTTTCTGTGTTCCCCTGGAGGAGACCAAGAAATGAGCCAAAATACAGCTGAAATTTCGTTTTTTTCCCAGAAAAATAGGAAAAAAGGCTGCAGAAGAAAGCATGTGTTTTTTCCCTGAAAATGGCATCAACAAAGGCTTTGCAGTGCTAAAATCACCAACTTCCCAGCTTTCAGGAACAGGCAGACTTTGGCATTTTACTGGGACATGCCCCATTTTTACTAAGTATTTTGTTGTGCTTCCAGCTAGTGACAGAAATGGGTGTGAAACTAATGCTGGATCCCAGACAGCTACAATTTTGAATTCAGCAAGGAGTCATTTGTGTAGATCCTACTGGGTTTTCCTACAGAAAATAACAACTGAAATAAAAAAAATATTGAAACTCAGGTTAAAAAAACTGCCATTTCTCTCCATGTTTTACTCTAACTTTTTCCTGCGATGTCAGATTTTCAAAAACAATACCCTGTTATGTCTGCTGGAATCTTCCTGTTGCTGGGATATATAGGACTTGTAGGTTCATCAAGAACCCTAGGTACCCAGAGCCAATAAATGAGCTGCACCTTGCAATGGATTACAGTAATTCATTTGGTGAAATATAAAGAGTGAAAAATAAGTGTCAAGGAAACCTTTGCATTTCCAAAATGGGCACAAGATAAGGTGTTGAAAAGCAGTGGTTATTTGCACATCTCTGAATGTGGGGGTCCCCATACTAGCATGTAAATTACATGGCATTTCCAAAATACACTTCTTTATTACACACTGTCTTACATTTGGAAGGAAAAGATGTAGAGAAAGACAATGAGCAGTAACACCTGTTCTTTTCTGTGTTTCCCGATAAAAATGGTTCCTTACTTGTATGGGTAGGCCTAGTGCCAGCGACCGGAAACGTCCCAAAAAGCAACATGGACACATCATATTTTTACATTGAAATCTAACGTTTTTTTTGGAATGTGCCTAGCTGTGAATTTTGCCCTCTAGCTCAGCCGGCACCTAGGGAAACCTACCAAACCTGTGCATTTTTGAAAACTAGACACCTAGGGGAATTCAGAACGGGGTGACTTGTGGGTCTCTCCCCAGGTTCTGTTACCCAGAATCCTTTGCAAACCTCACAATTTGGCAAAAAAACCCAAAATATTTTCCTCACATTTCAGTGATGGAAAGTTCTGGAATCTGAGGCGAGCCACACATTTCCTTCCACCCAGCATTCCCCCAGGTCTCCTGATAACAACGGTACCTCACTTGTGTGGGGAGGCTTAGTGCCTGCAACAGGAAAAACCAAAAAACGGAACATGGACACATCGCATTTTCCCAAATAAAACTGACCTGTTTTTTGCTTAGTGCCTAGCTGTGGATTTTGGCCTATAGCTCAGCCAGTGCCTAGGGAAATCTATCAAACCTATACATTTTTTTAAACTGGACACCTCGGGGAATCAAATAAGGGTGACTTCTGGGTCTCTCTCCAAGTTTTGTTTCCCAGAATTCTTTGCAAACCTCAAAATTTTGCAAAAAATAAAACACTTTTTCCTCACATTCCGGTGATGGAAAGTTCTGGAATCTGAGGGGAGCCACAAACTTACTTCTATCAAGTGTTCCCCCAGGTCTCCCGATAAAAATGGTACCTCACTTGTGTGGGTAGGCTAGTGCCCGCAACAGGAATGGATCACCCAAGGGTCAATGGTAGTCCTTGCATGAGGGCTATTGTTAACCCTGGAGTGATCCATTCCTTATGCAGGCACTAGGCACAGACACACAAGAGTTTTTAAAAAATAAATAAATTATCAGGACAAGTGGAGAAATACTGGGTGGTAGGAATTTTGTGGCTCCCTGCGCATTCCTGTAGTTTCGTTGGCGAAAAAGCAAGGAAAAATAGTGTTTTTAATCAACTTTTCACATTTGCAGGGTATTCTGGGTAAGAAAACGTTGTGAAATCCAAACACGCCACACTACCGTGGACTGCCTCGGGTGTCTAGCTTTCAGAAATGTCTAGGCTTGGTAGGTTTTCCTATATGGCTGCCGAGCCCAAGACCAAATACTCAGGTGACTGTCTTATAAAACAAGGCTGTTTTGTGTTAGGTAATTTTGATGTCTCCACAATCCGTTTTGTGTACTTCCATGTTGTGGTCACTTTCCCACCCACTAAAGTGAGGGAGCGTTTTTCTCTGGAGACTTAGTGGAAAGCTGGGTGGTAGAAAATTTGTGGTTGCCTGCAGATTCCAGGAGTTACCCTCACTGGAATGCAAGGCAAAAGTGTTTTTAAAGAACATTTTGTGAATTCAAGGGGATTCTGGACGAAGGAAAACTGGTGAGAGCCACGCAAGTCCTGCACCCTTGGACTTTCCTGGTGCTAGTATGTTAAAGTTAATCCACCACTCACACTGGTTGGTTTTAGCACCTCCAGAAATTATGATTTCAAAGCATGAATACTTATCAAAGTATCTGAATATTGAAACCAAGCCTTCTGAAGGTAGGCCATATACCTGCGTCCCGGCACCAACCTCTTTATGGTCTATTCACACGCCATTCACGCACAACAAACAACCCTTTTATACTGCCGGCCACAGGCCCAATCCAACCAATCACTGCACTCACATTAATTTACTGCTGCCAGACAAGGGCCCATCACATTCATACGCCACAGGACGGAATACGTTTGACTACATTTGCCCACTTGTCAACAGCTTCCTTCTTCCTGAACATTACCGAAGGCATGAGTAACTAACCTTTACTAATGACTCCCATGACAGCCACCCGAGGCTCTGGAAGACATGTTTTTCATGAGCCTTTAGCGCACTCACTGTGCTAAATCCAACTCCTTTCAGTTTGTGAATGCAAGTTGGGGGTGTCCGAGTATGCTGTACAAAGCGATTCCTCAAACTGAACAAGCATACCTACCTTTGAAACTCAGGCAGACATGCTTGGGAATTCTCGCGATGTTCCCTAAAGAGAAGGTCATAGGCTATGAAAAAGGGTAGTGTTTGACACGCAGGGGAGTCCGCGAGAACGTAACATATGTCCTAGCCAACATGATGTGCAGTGCTGTGACTGTAATGCACTTATCACACAGCAAATTGAACATCTTCTAAGTTCTGATGGAGGATGAATATGAAAAGCAGGTCAAACACTGGCCAATACGTGTCATTGTCCTTCATTGCAGAATGGCACCAATGGGTTTGAATCCATAGGAGTAGATGATGTACATCTCTACTACCTTTATTATCTGCCTTCTACCTGTGCAGTATCCCTGTGAAGGCACACCTACCACAAGCTTTCCTTACTCATTCATATCTGTCCTCTTCAGAGTCCTGACTAATCCTATATAATTGGCAAGTGAACCTATACTAGTTTTGTGGATGCAAGTTGGGGATGTCCTGGTATACCTTGAGAGGCCTATCACTCAAACTTAGCGAGCATATCTACCTTTGAAACTAAGGCAGACATGCTAGGGAAGAAATTCTAATGTCTCCGAATTAAGAAGTCATACAAATATCCTGTGGGACTTATTCACCAACACTTCTACTTTTGCTTTGAAATTGAAGCTACAAATTAAGTTTGCACACTTTCAAACAAGTAGAAATGTTGGTGAATTTGTCAGACAGGACATTTGTTTGACTTATTACACTTACTCTGGTTCTTGTTGGCAATCATGGTGGTCCTTGTGTAGCATACATACGTTCTCTAACAAGTACTTCCAAATTCAGTCATGCCTTCAACATTTTGCCATACAGGGGACTCCGTGACAATGTGGCAAATGTTTTGTCCACTAGTATGAGCAGTTCGGGGACTATAATGCATGTTAATTGAAAAGAACACCTACCACGTTCTGACGGTGGATATAGGTGTCAAGCGGGCTATAAGGAAGTCCATGATTTCCTGAAGTAGATGAAGAAAATTTATGTGGCTGCTTGCCTAACGAAGCAGTGGCCCATGGAAGTTCGGTATCCATGCACAGACACTAAAAGGATTACCCAACAGCAGCTCCACCTCAGTCGATTTCCCAGAACTTTGCTTTAGTATGATACAACATAAAGCAAGTGGGGACACAGAGGCGTGGTTGTGATGGGCGCTGGGGACAGTAATACTGACTGTCCTGCATCTTTCCATGCTTCAAGCACACTTTACAGCGATGACATGGACGATCCTATTGTGTGTTTTAGGAATGCGATCAGCAAAGTGTCACTCCTGCAGCCTTGCCACATCCTCCAGAACATATGAGGTGGAGGCTGCTGCTGCTTCTGTAACGGCAGTGAGGCTTTCAATTACAGACAGCTGAAAGTCAAGGAAAGTCATGAGTCTTCTATGGTTGTCTCATGGTAAACAACATACGCATTGTATGTTGTCATCTGGATCAGGTAGGTAAATAGTTTCTTGTACCAAGTGTGAGTTTTACAACACGCATTTTATGGTTGAACCTGGTCGTTCTTGTCCACTCTGCCCATGTACTTATTGTAATTAAGTATACAGATGGGCTTGTGAACTTCGGCGATCTGACCCCAAACCGTGATAGGGAAGTGCTCTCATCATGAATTGTAGTGAGCACCTATACATCACGCCTATGCAAGAACTTGACTGCGAGAAGTTCGTTGGAACGCAACACAATACTCTGGGATTTCTGGAGCTTCTTGCAAACAAGCTCCTGCTGGAATCCTTTGCAGTTACAACAAACTGTACCGAAGGCCACAGTGCCAGTTTTGTAGAGCTCACTGAACAGCTCTACTCCTGTATAGTAAGTGTCCACATAAAGGTTATAACCTTTGTGAAGGCGTGGCAGGAGAAGTTCCTATACAATCCTACCTGTGACCCCTAACGCGGGAGGGCAACCTACAAGATTTAGGGTAGAGTACTTCCCTGTATACACTCTCAAGCTGTACACATAGCCAGAAGAGCTCTCATGTAGTGTTGTGTAGCCATTTTAGTTATAGCTCCATGCACGTTATTTTATCACACTAGGCCTGCCGCTATGCAGTATAACCTAGATATATTTTATTCAGCTCCGTTTATTGTTTTAACATTAGCTACATTTGCGGTCTTGTTTTATTTCTCTCTATCTAGCTGTTCTTCGCTTAGGCTAGCACTGCGTTCTTAAACAAGCACTCTGTGCTTCTCTCAAGGCTGCAGTGAGATAGGTTGCCGTTAAAACGTGGTAACGCTTTGTCTCTGGTATTCAAAGAAACATACACATCCTTACGTAGGGACTTTTTTTAGGACATCAGCCGTTTTATTATAAAAACACTTCCTTGTCCCATACACGTTAGAGAGAGATTCCAGCCAGTTGACCACGACTGTATGCTGATTGCTGAACGCTTCACTACAGCTGCTTATGCAGACTTCAGGCCTTTGTTCAGGTATGGGGGATGATGTCTTCCCAGGGGAACCTGAAGGGCAGAACTAGAGCTTAACATGCTGTGCTCTAATATATCCTAGGTAGGAATTAGTCTATTGACTCTAGTGAGAATACAGAAGTGTTATTTCTATGCTTTACTCTCCTTTTCACAATTTTAATCTTGGCAAGCTTTATCGTCCTGGTTATTGCAGGGCATGCTTTATTGTCTAAGATGCAGCTGCTTTATTAAAACCTTATTGAAACATATACTGCCTCTGCTTGTCCTTGTATATGTGAGACTAATATAACTGAGAGAAACGGATGAGATCTGAGTGACCACGCTTTCCCTGAAGAGTTAATTGGGTTATGCGCTCGGCTGCCCAATCATCCCTACTCTTAAGTGGAGATGAGGCACTGCTAGTTAGCCGGAGCAAAACCCGGATAGGGGTGACAGGTGTCACCTGTTGTGGGTTAAACTCAGTCTCCCATACCCCGGGCGATTCTGCCGCTCTAATCCATTAGTCTCATTAGAATAATGAGAGCCTACGTGACAAAATCATTTACAGCTTAATGCCATAGCAAGCTCTTTTGCTCTCAGTGTATTGTCTGAACAGCAGACGTCCTTTGTACATGATCGAGGACTCATCAACTGCTATATTCTCTCCAGGAGTATAGATCTCTGGAATCCTGGCAGACAAATGTTGCACGGCAGGCTGAATTTTCAACAACCGGTCATGGTCTGGATGGTCCCGGGGCAGTGCAGTAGAATTGTCAATGAAATGCAGCATGTGCTGCAGTAGCAAAAAACTATCTCTGCTCGTGTATGGTGCAAAGATGGGGGTTACTGAAACAGTGCGAGTCCAATGCTGGCATCAGCCTGTATTTATTAACACAAGGTGTTTGATACCAAACACCATAGGTTTCAGTGAAGCCATTATGTAGCTGGGAAACACGTAATGACAAGTGTCCAGTACATACCTTAAGATGGCTTCCCTGTTCATTTGCAATATCCAGCAATCAAACTGGACATCACAGGAGCATATCTGCTTATACAGTCCTCACACCAGCTATAATGCCCCTTGCTTTAGGGCTCCAAGGACTGCTGTAGGGGTGACTTTCATATATTTAGATGCAGTGAGTGGGGCATGTTGTGTTTTTGCTTAGCTTGCACCAGGACACACAGACTGCACTGGCAGTTGTGTGCAACTTTTTAAGGGAGATCCCTGAGGGTGCCACCAGGGATATTGCAGCCCTTGGGGACCCTCCCCAGGACTTATGCCCTAGGTTCCAGGGGTACCATTTACTATGGACTTACAGAGGTATAGGAGTGTGTGCCAGTTTTACACATTTTATCTGTTTTTGGGAAAGAGCACTGGCACTGGGGACCCATTGCACCTCAGTCAAAAAACCACCGTACCAGTGAGCAAAAAGTGGGGGTGATGATATCCAGAAGGGTCACCTTCCTACAGGTTTGTTTAGGGGAGACACATCTCTAAGAACAGAGGTAAAGGCGGCTTCACCAAACTTACCGTCTCCACTGGCACACCTTGACTTGTGCCCGATTTGCGGCCTGAAAAAAAGCATTTTTGAGTGTACAAAACCCAATTTTGTGATTCAGTAATCAATTACCAAATTGCAAAATGGGTAGCGATTCGGTATTAGGAAGGGGCGGCCAGGGGCGTCCCTTCCTAATAGCAAGTTGCACTGTTATAGAAATGTTTTGCGACCTGGAATGCGGTGGCAAAACATTTGCTGTTAACCACCAACTTAAAGTTGGTGGTAAGCCATTTGTACACGGGAAGGGGTCCTTTTGGACCCATGCCCCTTTGCGAATGGGAGTACAAACATTTTTTAAGTCCAAGCAGTGGGACCACTGCCTTTCATTTTTCTTTTTGTAATGCATTCAGTTTTCTTTTAAGCAAAACGTGCTGCATTACAATAATTGCTTTATTGAAAAAGCAATCACATAGATGGTGGTCTGCTTACCCCAGCAGGCCACCGTCCATGTGATTGTAACCATCCAAAATGGGTCGCAAATTGCGATCTGCCTCATGAATATTGATGAGGCAGGTCCATTTGCGACCCACTGCAAATCGCTAACAGTGTCAAAAACACTGTTGGACATTGCAGTTCGCAATTTTCTAATAGTGAATCGCTAAAATGTTATATTGGGAAATAGAAAGCACATGATTTCGTGCCAATGGCCCAAGAACTTCAATGGTTGCTCAAAGAGGAAGTTCAGGCAGTTCCTAACAAAGGTGCCATAGAAACAATGACTATATACCAACAAGGCCCGCAGAGGTTTATTCACTCTACTTACTTATACCCAAAAAGGGATCGATCCAGAAACCAATATTGGACCCCTAAACCAATACATCTTCTAAGAGCATTTTCGAATGGTCACTCTACAAGATGTCATCCCATTACTACAACAAGGAGACTTCATGGCAGCACTAGATGTGAAAGATGCCTACTTTCACATCCCTATTCATACAGCGCTTTGCAGATATCTCAGGTTCATAATATACAGCCAAAGTTTCCAATTCAAGGTGCTTCTCTTCTGAGACACAACTTCCCTCCAGGATATTCACCAAATGTCTTGCAGTGGTAGCAGGTTATCTGCGCAGACAAAACATACATGTTTTTCTTTACTTAGACGATTAGCTCATCAAGAGCTCAACAAGTTAACTGTTCTCAACACACTCATGGCACTATAAACCTGCTTCATCAATTAGGCTTCACCATGAGTGCAGTCAAATCCTATCTCCAACCTCTCCAGATACAGCCTTATCTCAGAGCCATTCTCCACAATGGGAGATATTTTACCCCAATGCTGTCCAGATTCAGTTCTTTTAGGCGCTCATTCCACATTTCCAGGCTCACCAACAGATAACAGTTAGAAGAGCTGTGCGTCTCCTTTGTATGATGGTGTCATGTATAGCCATAGTATCCCATGCCAGACTCAAAATGCGTCTATTGCAAGAGTGCTTTGCGCACAAATAGACTAATTAAGCGGAAGGTCGGTTGGAAGATCTAGAGTTGGTGGGCCATCAAGAATATCATTCTCTACAGTGATGGAACATTAATAATCTCCTATCAATGCCACGTATGTGTGCTGCCTTTAAAATTAGATGCATCAATCCCCATGCAATGTTGTTAAGGTAGATAGTCTAATCTGGTAATGCCTTCTTTGAATGGAGAAACTGTGGTGCCTTTTTTTGTTCAGATCAGAAACACTAGCTCCTGGCTTGCACAGTTTTCTAAAGAATATATCTTTCGGCAAACAACTGTGTTTTATAAATGTTTGAACTTTGAGTATGCAGTTTGAAAATCTAACATTCTATATATGTACTCTTTCAGCCATTGATGGAAATAAATTCTGACATAAAATATGTAGAATACAAACTTGAATTTTCTGTGTTTTGTGTACAAACTACATTAAAATGTATTATTTATTTATTTTTTATAGCTAATGTTTCGTAAGATGCGTGGCTTGAGCGAGTTCCCAGAGAATTCCCCTGCAGTAGGTGATGTCTTATCTCACCTAACTTCATCAGTAGATTTGGACTTTGGTTCTCACCGCCCGCTGCATGTTACCATGCTTCCTAATCCTTCACATTTGGAAGCAATCAACCCCGTTGTTGTGGGCAAAACACGAGCGAGACAACAGTCTCGAATGGATGGTGACTACTCACAAGACAGTGCTGCACAACCAGGGGATAAAGTCATCTGTCTTCAGGTACTTGGGGATCTCATACATGTGGGTTATATAGATGTTGTTAAACACTCATTAATAATGTTTGGTCAGCTCAATCAGGTATGTTTTTTGTTTCCACAATAATCCATAAGGCAATTATTGTGCTCCTGTTTGTTCTCCTACATTCTTACTTTTTTCTTCTAGGCTGTGTTCTTTGTTTGTACTTCTTTGACAATGTAATTTTCAATGCACAAATAAGTCGAATTAGTAAAAATAGTATTTATTTGCCAGACTTTCTGATAGATTTCAACCACAGGTTGCTCCCCGTTAGAATAACTTCACGTGCTAGACCGGATCCATATTTTCAACATCATTTGCTCCTGCATATTGGCAGCTAGTGCCCTTGAAATGTACAACTGCCTCATGCCACCCCAGAAGTGAGGGCAGAGGGCTGCATGTAGGCACTTCCCCTGCAGGCTGACGTCCGTTCCTTTCTGACAGATTTTACACTGTGCCACGACATTTGTTTATGGTGCATAGGTTCTGGTCACAAATTGAAATTGTACGACAAATGCATGCTAGATGCACCTAAAGGCAATTGTGGGAAGTAAACCTCTACACTGCCGAACATAGGAAAACGTCGCTCTAGAGACAGTGGATTGGCTCCAGTTTCAGTGCTGATTCTCTTCAAATTATCTTGCTATTCCTGCACCAAGTGAAGATCCAGATCCACATCTGTGGGTAAGTTTAAGTCTAGGTCATGCCATAAGTGCAAAAGGACCAATCAGGATTCGTCCTCCTCTCCCTAACCCAGGACAGGTGAGAGCCCAAACAATCAGCATTTCAAGGGCCCGACTCCTCCGGCACCTTCTGACTTCAGTCGCATGCCCAACTTCCACTGGCTGTTTACAACTAAGCATGAGATAGATATCTTTAAATAGGCAGATCCTTGCTGGCACTGAGTGATCTTACATCACTACTTACCCCACCATGTTTCTAGCTCACTTCAGCCTATAGTTCCACTCTGGCTTCTGAGCACCACATGGTTCAGGCTGCTCCAGCTCTGGCACTGACTTCGGTGGTTCCCATTTCTGACCCATTCCCAACACCAACTTCTGACCTGGAGCCTGCTTTTATCCACATTAGACCTATGTGATGCCATGAAACCACCAAAGTGCAGCTTCCATCATTGAATGATTCACTGTCTCTCCCTTGACACAAGTACTGCAGAAGGCTAAATACCCTATTCACCGCAAATTCAGATGCAGTTCAGGTAATTCAGAACATACCCAATGATGAGCAGAGAAAGACCACTTGTTTTCCCTTGTTATACTGATGCTGCATTGTACGTGGATTTACAAAATGCTTGTGGGCTGGAAACTTCTCCCGAGACTGTTGCCACAGAGGAAAATGCGTTCTTTATGGTGGTTGTGTGCTTGGCAGCTGAAAAACATCATTTACAACTCCCTACAGTTGAAACAAAAAAAAAAACGTCTGTCTTGGGCACCACCTTGATTGTGCTGTTGGCAAGTAATGTCTGACCTTCTCTGTAGAGAAAATCGCTGTGGTCTGCAGTGTCTACCCAAAAACATGATGGGAAATGGTAGACAAAAAATGGAGGATGTAACCAAGCTGATCACCTTGGTGTTAAGTAATTGCATGCCAGCCAGGTAGGCACAAATTAAATCTGCCCTCTTCTAGTTCCAGGTGACCATGGGAGGGAAAAACTGGTTGTTGGCAGCCACAGCAGGTAAGAAGGAAGAAGAGTACTGCCCCATCCATTCCTGGAGCCAGTAAAGGTCTGGATTAGTTGCTAGACAGGTTGCAGAGGATCCCTCCGACAATAGGCACGGCCTTTGATTAACATCAGAGCTTCTGGTACAGTTGGTGAAACTGGGGGGTGGTAGAAAGAAGGCCCTAAAAGCAATCTCTACTGTTCTTCAACTCTTCCATAGAACAGTCAGCTTTATCGCCAGAGATCTTTGTATGTTTTAATCATGTTCAGCAGGGAAGCTTGGATGTCTCCTGAAAAGCCAGTAGCATGCATCTAAGATGGGTGCACTCAGGATGTTTTAGTTGTAGCTCCTGAAATTCTCAGGGAGGGCAGGTAAGGTCTTGCTCCCCATGTCTAAGTGTCTGTAGCAGCTTGCCAAACATCCCATTGTAGCTCTTGACTCTCATAGAGTAGTGTTGCAAAGCAGTCCAAGGCTTACTCAAGGGAGGTGATGTGGGCTAGTAATCACCATTCACAAGTACACAAGAATAACACTCAATAAATAATTGCCCAGTCTGTGTTTTTTCTTTTGATAAAGCAAAAGTACATTTATTACACACACACTTCTAAGTACTATGCAACTATTTACAAATGTACACAAGCTGATGGAATTACTTTTGGATGACATTGTATAATCATTCTTACCTCTCCCAAAGGTAGATATAAACCTACAACCCTCATGGCCAAACATTCACTTGTATTCCAGTGCAATATTTGACTATAACTTGGAGTGAGAGCACCTAATACTGGCAATAAAGTGCATCTACTTTGATCACTAGTGGCTGTCAGTCTCATTACTCAAATAAGCATTAACAGGAAACACGTATAGGCATGTTGGAATGATTTGTATCATTACCTTTACTATCAACATGATCTACGCAGTCTAGCCACACCCCTAAAGGGTGTTGACAAAGGGGCTTCTTATTCCACATTGAAACATTCCCCATAAAAATGATGCACAGTTGACAACGTCCCTAAAGACCTCACTTGATTGTTAACAGTTGCATAATACCACCTTTCAGCCCCAGGGTGTGCCTTTTCCTATGACCATAAACACGTCCTATAATTGGCCACAGTTACCTAATACCACCTTTCACTCCTAGGGGGTTCCTTTTCATATGAACATACACGTGTCACAACACTGCAGCCATACATCATTAATCACATTTAGCATAAAATGCTACCATTTGACCACAGTTCCTAAATGACTCCATTTCGGTAGAAAGACATGTAATTACAGCCTTTCACCTCTAGAGGGTGATCATCAGTATAACAATCCGTTGTTATTACCTTTCAGGCCACAAGTACTGCATCCATGATCTTCACCCCTAGGGCAGTGCAGTTCCACCACCTTAAAAAAAAGTTCCAGCTGATGCTAGCTTGAAAACACATTGGAACCCTTGAGGAGTTGTCATTTCCAGGTCACCTGAAACTGAAGGTGAGGCTATTTGATAACTGCCTGGGGTGGGGGCTGCGCTCCTTCTGCAGCCCTCCCCCCTTTCACTTGGTGATCCTTTTGGGGGTGACCCTGCTCTCCTGGGGTCACCACCATTCCAAAGCAAGTGATTTTAGTGCAGCAGTGCAGCCATGCCCGCAAGGAATTATGGGGCGCTCCTTGCGGAGCGTCCATATTTGTTTAGTGGCTCTCATGCTGAGCTGGGGAGAGCCTCTTCACTTTTCCTCGGTTCCTGTTTTATTTCTTTTGTGGCCTTGCGCTGCATCGTTAGGCCTTCTTGGGAGGGGGGGGGCCAGGGGGGCTCTATTTCAGGGGATGTCCGGTCCCACCTGAGCATCCCCCACATCTGAGCTTCCTGTTGTCGAGCGGTGCAAAGAATCCACCCCACCACCCCTGCTGCTCCCTGCCTGGCCCGTACACTCACGTGCAGCCACAGAAGCAGGCACTTGAGGTATGCTGGCCGGTCTGCCCTCTCCTGTGGGCAGACACTGAGGCGGCGGCTGGGAGGCAGGCCACTCAGGGGAGGGTCTCAGGTGGTCTCCCGCCTTTTGTCTTCTGTTAGCCTGCTCCTGCAGGCAAATGTGATTCTCAAGACAGCTGTCCCGGCCGAAGGGGGGAGTGCACTGACACTACACTCTCAATTCTTCGGCAACTAGGATGGGGTCTCAGAAGGGAACTGAAATGTCATTGACTTGTTATTCTTTCATTAATTAATCATTTGGTTATAACGATCGTTTTATATGTATATTAGGGACCACTGTTATTTACTTTTCTAGAGCGAGGGCTGGCCCTGCACCAGAAAGAATATGTAGTGCCTGCAGCAAGAGTGTTGCGGCTTGGCGGTGGTAGAACTCTGTGATGAGGCCTAATTGGCACTGGGAATGGCCCTGCTGGCGAAAGTGTAATTGGATGCCCTGATGGATCCATTGGGCCCAGAGAATGACTAGAGGGACCCAGAACCATTTATAAGAGTTTGGAGAATGCGGTCATTGAAGACCTATGACCCAGTAAACTCAGGACGCTTTGGCTTTAGAGCTGGAATTGGTTCTGAATTGCATGTTAAAGCCATAGTTGGCGCTTGGAATGCCAACTATGTAATTTCTTCCAAGTGCAGGAGTGCAGAGTGGTATCTGAACCCTGCTTTGAGTTCAGAAGCTTCAAGAAGCATTTTTCGCAGGACTTGGGGTAGAGTTTGTCATGAAGGCACCAAAGACGATGATGTGCATTTCTGTGATCAGCATCTGTTTCCTGTAAGTGCTCCACAACTGAACCTGTTGTTTTGGTGGAGACCTGCACTCTGCCACATGGAAAGTTAGGAGCTGAGCTCCTGATCTCTTTTGAATAGCCCAGTAAAAGAGGAACTAATGTCAGCGCGCAAGGGTAGCGCCTAAAGGCAGTTCTGTGTGACACATCTAAATCAGGACAGAGATAAGCCTATGGTGTCACCTTTCAGCACACAGGAGCTATTACAGAGTTTACTGTACCCAGTCTGCCACCTAGGGAGATTAAAAATATGAGTAATCTGCAGTTAGTAGTATACTTTTGAAAATCTGTTTCTTAATTCTAGTTGTTGAAAAAAAAACTTTCCCTCCCTTTACTACATATGCATTTATTAATGGGTTTCAAAAAATGCATAAAAAATATCTAGCGTTTCTCAGTCAGTGATTCTCATGAGGCCCGTTTGGAATCCTTTCTTCAGCAAATGTATTTTTATTCTGCCTTGGAGTTCACATGAGGCTGCTTTGAAACTGTCCTCAGTTTAAGTCTAGGAAGGCACCCGGACTGAGGGAGACCTAGGAGTGGTCTACTTCAGCAATCTAACGGTAGCCTTAATTTCATATCTTTGAATCCCAGTAGTGCAATTGCAGCCTTTTATCCTTCTATGGTTGATCAAGTGAATAATATTACATTTCTTAATTGGAAATGTTATTTGCAGAGATATGAAATCTCAATACCTTAAGCGCAAGTGCTCTATGGAAAGTATCTATGATCTTATTCACTTTATAGGCCAGGCCTACCTATATATGAGAACTCATGTTAACCTATACCCACAGATGTAGTGCCTCAGCCGACTACTGCATCACTAAAAGTGCCCTTTTTTTTTTTATAGATAACCTGGCCAAAGAACCTGTGGTCTCACTGCTTCTTTCATCCTTCCAGGTCAATTAAATGATCCGCACTGACTTGATTAAAAATTACCATCTCTTCTCCAGTATTGTATCTTTTTTAACTTAATTTTCTGATCTTCCAATCAGTTGCTGTTAGGAAAATGGCCTTTTGATATGGTCACCCCCACTTTTTGCTCACTGGTACTGAGGTTTTTCAACTGAGGAGCACTTTGTACCTGCTAAACAGGTCCCCAGTGCCAGTGCTCTTGCCACGGTAACAGTGTGTACAATTGGCACACTCCTCTACCTGTGTAAGTCCCTAGTAAGTAGTCCCCTTGGTACCTAGGGCAGGGGTAGAGAAGAGGGTCCCTAAGGTCTGCAGCATGTATTGTGCCACCTTCGGGGAGCCACCTAAAACCAAGATGCACGCCGCTGCCATTGCAGTCTGTGTCTCCTGGTGCAAGCCAGGAGAGGTGAAACCACGATGCGGCAAATGTAACCATTACTGCATTTAAGTATAAATAAGTTACCCCTACAGCAGACCTTGGAGCCCTACAGCAGAGTGCATTATACTTGATGTGTGGTCATATCTGCACAAGTAGAAATGCCCCTGTCATGCCCAGCCCCATTGCTGAGGATTGCAAGTGAACATGGAAGCCATCTTAAGGTATGTGCTGGGCACTCATCAACATAAGTGACTCAGTCACATAATGACTTTACTGAACCCTATGGTGTTTGGTATCAACACCTCGTCTTCATAAATCCAGTCTGATGCCAGCCTCAGATTTATTATGACATGCACCCAGAAGGCACCTTAGAGGTCCCCCCTGAGCCCCATTAGGCACAGTCTGAGTGTGTTAGCTGACTGGTCTCAACCAGCCTGCCACCACAGACCGGTTTCTGACCACCTAGAGGTGAGAGGCGACACTTTCTGACAGCCTGCTCTGCAGAGCGGTGTTGTCACCCGGTCCAGTAGGACGGCTAGCAGATCTCCATACCAAGGCCAGGGTCTTCAAAGGCCCTGGTGTCTTTGGTATCGAACACCCCTGTCTTTCCAGACCTGGGTGTAGCCCCCCATGCCCTGAGGCCCGTTTGGCACAAGGACAGGTGAGAATATTAGTGAGTCAGTAGGCGTGTACCACCTCTGGCCTAACCACACCCCTAAGGTAGGCAACTCCAAGGCAGACACTCGAGGAAGGAATCCACCATCTAGTATTTTGTAGGAACTAGGCCTTCTGATGGATACAACTACCTGTGGATTCCTCACCTTATGAATTCTCCCATGCGCCAGCATCCAACGGAAACTCTTCTTCCCAGCTCTCAACGTCGACGAGGATGTCACAATTGCGACTGTCACCGTGCCAATAAGAGGTCTTCGCCGGCGTGCTGACGTCAGTTCCCTTTTTTCTGTGCCTTCGACGCTAACGGTTTTCTCCTAGCTCTTGCTACTGTTGAAGGTGTTCCATCTTGTTACCAGTTACAGTCCGGTTTCTAGTTACAATAGGGATAGGAATATGCCCACTCCCCTCAGGAAGTGGTCATATAGGTGGTGTAAGCACCCCAAGGGTAAGTAACCCATTGGCTACAACCCTAAACACCCCTAAACCCCCTAAATGGAGTATTTAGGTGGCTCCCTGACACCAGAACACAGATTATCTGGACCAAGAAGAAGGCCCCCCGAAGAGCTGCGAAAAGCAAGAACCGAGGAGCAGCTCCTGGCTTGGCCCAGACCCTGCTAGCCTGTCTGCAGTCCAAGACAATTGTGCCCAAGTCGACTCGTCCTGCAGCTGCTTTGCCTCCAGAAGCATAGGTGGACTGTCTGCAATTTAAGAAGCACCAGGATCTCCTGTGGAGTAGCGAAGCTACTTCCTTGCACTCTGCAGGCGCCCAAGAAGAACCTTTAGGACTCTGGACTGCAAAAACCTGACACTGGAAAGCACAACTGCACCCATGTACCCTAACCCAAGTCAAAGTGGGACAACAGTGCCAGTGTGGTCCCCAGGCCCTCCAGGACACTAGCCCACCTTGAGTTCCTCAACGGTGGACACCCTGATGCCCCCTGCAGCGTATTTGTGCAGGTTTCTTCTACCGCAACTGCCTCCGGCGCAAAGACCGGACGCCTTAGGACACCTCTAAACCTGGCCATCCTGAACTGAAGAGAAGAGGACCAAAGTTGTCCCTACATCCCCAGCACCACAAGACTTGAGCCCCGCTGTTGGTTCAGCCAGACTGCAAACCCCTCCCCCAGTCCCCACAGCTTCTTTTTCCCAGGACCATTTCCCATTAAAACCAACGGGCCTCCCAAAGTCATAAAGCACGCCCCAGCGCTCCCCGAGGTGACCTGTTAGTGCTGCCTTGGTCAGTGCCCGGTACTTACCTTAACTCCTGAAGACTGGTCCTATATGCCGCTGTTGAATGCCTGTATGCAATACATGTGTTTTTCTCCATGGGATTCCACTACTGCTTTAAAGGCACTAAGTATCTTGCTTACTTTCTTTAAAACTGCATTTATATTTATTTTGGTTAAAGTATTCTGGTGTTGAAACATAATATAAACAAATTAACTATTTTTCTAACAACTGGTCTCAAGTTCCTTCTTGCATGTGTGTCACATTTATTGTCTCTGTGAGTGCAACAAATGATTAGCAATACCCTCTGATAAGCCTAACTGCTCGCCCACAGTACCTCAAAATAGAACTTTTGGGACTGTCATTTGTAATCCTGTAAACCGATATAGGTCGCCTGGAGTGTCTGCATAGTGCCACCATTCATTGGTGCGCTACATAGATAGCCAGCTTCCTACAGGTTTCTTAGAAACTATTATGTAATTTGACACAACCCACACACTAAAATGATACCCCATATTTACGAATATTGATTCCTGGATCCATTTAGAGCTAACCGGTCCTGTTTTTTTGTGTGCAGATATTTGGTACGGCAGAGGTACCAGTCTTGGTGCTATATACAGCCTCTCTTTCTCCCTTTTTTGTTTATATTGTTTATTGTATGTCAGACTATGAGCTGCAGAGAAAGGACCTTCAGAAAAGGACAGGTGAAACTGATATCCAGAGCCTTTTATTTATTTATTTTTGTGATTTTATATAGCGTGGCCTTGGCCTGACAGTATCAGCCAATAACGAGAAAAGAATATATACACATATATTAAAGGTGGAGTTATCACCAGGTTGGCTTCCCCAGTGAGGTAGAGCCCTTCAGACGTATTCATTGTAAAGCATATTAATGAAAAGCAATTGGTACTGTACCAAGTGAAGATCTTCAGTCGTTTGTGTAGGTTGAGGTTGGTATGCGGTCGGCGGAATCATGAGGGGGTAGGAGCGGTTTAGGTCAGGTGTCGTACAAAGAGAAGAGCTTTGAAGTCTTTTTTTGAAGGTGATAAGATGTGGTCAAGCAGAAACCATGCGAGAGAGAGTTCTATATTCTTGTGGCACTTCTAGAGAAGAATTGGTTAATGTATCTCCTGTTTGAAGATGGTGGGTGAGCATTTAGTGAATCTCTGCCGGCGCCTGACATTTTCAGTTAGAAGGTAACGAGGAGTGAAGTTCACGATGGGTGATGCAGGTAGTTTTAAATGGAGATCTTGCCTCAATGGTAATCCCATGAAGGGAATGTAGAATAGGGGAGTTGTGATTGAATTTCCTGTCATCAAGCAGGCTGCTGCATGTAGGACTGCTCTGAGAGGACTTATATGGTCTTTGGGTATGCAGGAAAGGAGTGCAGTTACTTAATCTGGAGAGCACAAGTTCCTGGCCAACAGATTTAAGATGGTGTGCAGGTATAAGATTTCTGACTTCCCCAAAAGTGCCCAAGCTGGAAACGGCCTCCCTTAGCCATGGAGTTTCAGACATCTGTCAAAGCTGAATCCCAGAGATTTGGCATTTTGAATGATGGAAGAGCGGCTGTCAGTGTCTGGGAGGAGATCCATCCAGTCTTGGATTGGCAAGTTAGCATTTTTAGAGAGATGAAAAGACATTGGGGGTCATTACGACCCTGGCGGTCAGAGACCGCCAGGGGTAATGTGGCGTCCGTACCGCCAACAGGCTGGCGGTACGGAGACCCGTATTACGACCGCGGCGGTAGCGCTGCGGTCGCACCGCCGGGGCCGGCGGTTTCCCGCCGTTTTAGCCCCGGCGGTGATAATCCGTCAGGGCAGCGCTGCAGGCAGCGCTGCCCTGGGGATTATGACCCCCCTACCACCAGCCTGTTTCTGGCGGTTTGCACCACCAGGAAGAGGCTGGCGGTAAGGGGTGTCCTGGGGGCCCCTGCACTGCCCATGCCACTGGGCAGTGCAGGGGCCCCCTAACAGGGCCCCGGGCAGCTTTTTGCTGTCTTCATAGCAGACAGTGAAATGCGCGACGGGTGCTACTGCACGGGTGCTACTGCACCCGTCGCACGGCCGCAACACCGCTGGCTCCATTAGGAGCCGGCTCCTATGTTGCGGCCTCATCCCCGCTGGGCCGGCGGGCGTAAACTTGGTTTGCGCCCGCCGGCCCAGCAGGGATGTTGTAATGGGGTCCGCGGGAGTGCGGCCTCATTGGCGGGCGCACCGCCCGCCAAGCTTGTAATGACCCCCATTGTGTTTTCGCTGGGCTTTGTTTGAGGTGGGTGTTAGCAATCCAAGCTTGATTTCTATTCAGGGAGTTGTATAGGTGGGATAAGTCTTCCAGGCATGATATCTTCAAGTAAATTTGTGTGTCATCGCCATAGGTGGAAGAGAACTCTGGAGGTCCTGAGGATTGTAAAGAGGGATTCAAGGTAGAGATTGAAAAGGTTGGTGAAAGAATCGAATCTTGGGGGACCCTTTGTTGCAGGCTGACTGGGTCCGAGATGGCAATTACAATTTTAACACCTTGAGAGTGGTTTATCTGATGGAGACTTGTAGCTGCAGATTCCTTACCTTTTAATTCTCCCCAGGCGTCAGACTGGATCTGGAAGATTTTAAGAAGCAGTACCTCTGCGTGCCGGTAGGTGGCGCCAATAGGCTCTGCATCTCTCATCAGTGTTGTCCGTGGCGAGAATGACATTGCAGTTCCTATACAGGTTCCACCAAGGCGCACTAACGTCAGTTATTTTCTTTTCACGCTGATCCGAAGAGAGCTACTCCTTAGTCGCTTTTTGAGCGGTCTTTTTTAAACTTTTGTCGAGTTCTTTTTCCAGAATTTCTCCTGGTGTGTCAAAAGATGTCTTCTAGAAAGACATATTTCAAGCCCTGCATTCCCTGTCATTGGGCGATGTTTGTGATGGATCTGCACCTTGTGTGCTTGTGGTATCCAGGGTGCAACTACGGCCCAAAGTTGTGCTCTGAATGCCCAGCCATGCATCTGAAGGCTTTGCGGGAGCAGCCCCTAAGGCTGATTCCACATGCGACTAAACACACGTTGAGGTCTCAGTCGAGAGGAAGGTCCTGGAACCATTTGCAGAGTCCAAAGTTGTCTTCATCTCACCCCAGGTCTTCTGGGCGATCATGTAAGTCGGGGCATTAGAAGAAAAGTAAGAATTGGAAGCACTTTTTGACTTCTCCTCGTCCGTCGGCCAGTGCAACAACAGAGCATCATCATTCTAGGCCTCGTTCTTCGGAACGTGTCTGGGATAACTCGCGCCTCTGCATGTTTCTGGGAGCGGGAGCGCTCCCTGCCCAAATCAAAGAGTTTTATGAGGCCATGGGCCTCATTTTTGGGCAGTTCAACCCTGCTGGAGAGCCTTTGGGCCTCGTGAGGTTGGAGGGGGCCCCTTCGGGTTCCACATTGGTGGGTCCGGTCTCTGTGCTGATGGGCTCCCATGGATCGAGTCCTGGTTCTGGACCGGCGCCAGTCAGACAACCTAGAACTTCATCTGCGCCGGTCTTGATGCCATCAGCAGCTCCATCCCCATTTTCATCCCCCAACTCCAACATGATGCGGAATGGGCATCACCCGACACCGGCAGGTGTTTTTCCTCCTCGTTCGGATCCTGAGCCCTGTTCCACTGAGTTAGGCCTCTGGAGGAGTGGGTGGGGTCACTGGATCCTTTCGAATACCAGCCATACGAAGTTTAAATGAACTGGTGTAATTACATGGGTGAAGCCAACAGACTAGACACATCTCCAAATACTGGCATGTTTTCTCCCCCTACTGTGGCTGTGGAAGAGGAGGTGAGAATGCAGTGGTGGTGAGGAGGGCAGCTAAAGTCCTGGACCTTCAGCTAACCTCATTAGCAGTCAAGACTAATCTCTTGACATAGGTGATGCAACCTGGAGCTTTCACCTCAAAACTCCTGCTTCCATTCAGCGATGCCCTCACTGACGTCCTTCTGCCTAACCTGCTATCACCTTGCACCTGGGAGCCCAAGTTTTCTGATGCAACACCTCACCCCTGAGAGCTTGGTGGTCCAAGCCTATACCTCCCACAGTGCATTCCCTACCGCTCCCTGCATGGGGAATCTAAAAGATTGGATTTATTTGGGAGGAAAATGTTTTCTTCTGCCAGCTTTTCATTGCAGTTTGTGAACACCCCATGCGTTTTGGGCAGTTATTACCACATGCTGTGGGAAACAGTTGCACAAGTGTTGCCACAGGTCCCAGAGGAAGCCCGGGCTATACTCTCTCTCAGGCTGTTCCTGATGGGAGAGATACAGCGGAGTTCATGGTCTGTTGCGTACTGGACATGACCAACATGGTAGGTAGCGTGGTTTCTATGACAGTGGCCCAGAGGTGGCATGTCTGGCTGAGGACATCTGACTTTTCGGGGGATGTTTAAATTTCTCTGCTGGGCATAACCTTCGATGGCACCCATCTCTTCAGAGACAAGGCAGACAGTGCTCAAGTGCTTCAAGGATTCCCGTGCTACGGCCAGGTCCTTGGCCGTCGTCCCCCACAGTCTGCTTTTCGCCCCTTTCGCGGCTATGGAAGGGGTTGCCAAAAGCGCCAATTTCTGTCCAGCCACCGTGCCATGCATGCTGTCCAGCCTCTGCATGGCTGAGGGACACACTGACCTTGTGGATCAGATTGCCAGTGGTTTGGTCAGTCCAATGCCCCCCTCTGCAGCACCCTTTTCCTAGTCTGCCCCCCTCTCTGCTCCCCCACACCCCCACCAAGGAACTGTTGGCAGCAGGATTCTCCATCACCTGCCCCACTGGCAATCACTTACTCCAGACAGGTAGATATTGCATATAGTCCGAAAGGGCTGCTCCCTCCCCTTCGAGCCTACCCCTCCATCCATGCAACCATCTTAAGATGACGGAGGATGACTTGTCCCTACTTCCTGAGGAAGTTGTGACTGTAGGCCTAGGTAGCCATAGAGAGAGCTTCCAGTGCCTGAAGTAGGCTCTGGTTGCTATTCCCTCTACATTGTGGTCCCCAAGAAGGACAAAAGTCTTTGTTCTATTGTAGACATACAAGCCCTCAGTCTTTTCCTCAAGAAGGAGAAGTTCAGGATGCTCACATTAGCTCAGGTCTTGTTTTCCCTGGACCCAGGAGACTGGATGGTAGTGTTGGACTTGTGGGACGCTTATTTTCACAACCTTGTCCTGCCTGCCACCAAACGTTGCTTTTAGTTCATGGTGGGACACTTTGGCCATACCAGTGCCCCACAGGTAATCATAAAGGTGATGGCAGTGGTTGCAGCTCATCTGCGGAGATCAGGGGTATCAGTATTCCCCTATCTTGATGACTAGCTGTTCAAGGTAAGCTTGCCCCAGACTGTTGTCTCTCTCACCTCTAGGCCACCGCAGACCTCCTGCATTCGCTGGGTTCACTATAAATGTGCCGAAGTCACACCTAACTCCCTCTCAGATGCTCCCTTTCATTGGAGCTGCTCTGGACAAAGTTCAGTTTCGGGCTTATACTCCTGAGCAGTGAGTCCAGGATATCCAGGCTATGATACCAATGTTTCAGCCTGTATCCTGGATTTCGGTAAGAATGTCTCTGAGGCTACTGGGCCTCATGGCCCTGTGCATCCTGCTGGTGACGCATGCCAGATGGCATATGATGGCTCTGCAGTGGGACCTGATGTTCCAGTGGGCGCAGCGTCAGGGGAATCTCACTGACATGGTGCAGATCTCAGAGGGAACTTTGAAATATCTGCAGTGGTGGTTAACGGACCGTGATTGGGCTAGAGGCAGATCCCTCTCCCTTCCCCAAAAAGATCTGACAGTAGGGACAGATGTGTCACTTGTGGGATGGGGAAGCCATCTGGGAGAGGTGGAGATCAGAGGAATCTAGTCTCTGGCAGAAGCTTGACTCCACATCAACATGCTGGAGCTCCGTGCAGTCTGACTGCCACTAAAAGCCTTTTTTCCGTCTATTAAGGAAAAGATAGTGCAGGTGTTCATGGGCAACACCACTGCCATGTGGTACTGCAACAAGCAGGGTGAGGTGGGGTCGTGGACTTTTTGCCAGGGGGCTCTGTGCTTTTGGCTGGAACAATAGGGCATATCCCTGGTGGTTCAACATTTGACAGTGTAGGAAACTGGGCTTCCTTGCGAAAGCCCCACCCTCACTTTTTGCCCCATTCTAGAACTATTAAATGCTGATTTTCGACTCTCACTTTGCACTAAGGCCTGCTAATCAGATCTCAGTGCCAGTGTTCTTTCCTTAAAACAAAGAAAGTCTAGTTGTTTTAGAACTGGTGCAGAACTTTATCACCCCTGTAAATCCCTAGTAAATGGTACCCCTATACGTAGAGCATAGGTGCTAAAGATGGCCCCTAAGGTCTGCAGCATGACTTATGCCACCATAAGGGACCCACACACACATGGCACACAGCCTGCAATCGCAGACTGCGTGTCAGGAGGCCCTGAGTGAAATCACAACACGGCACACACATTGTGTGCCATGCCAAAGTCACTGCATGCATTATATGTAAGTCATCCCTATACCAGGCCTTAAGAGCCCTAAGGCATAGTGCATTATAATACTTGTGAAGACATATCTGCATGAGCAGATATGCCCCTGTGATGTCTAATTCTATTCGTAGACACTGCAAGTGACTAGGCAGCCATCTTAACCCATGTCCTGGACTCTGGTCAGCACGAGTGGCCCAGCTACATGATGGGTGCACGTAAAAAAGTAGTGTTTGGTGTCAAACACCTCGCCTTCATAAATCCATATTGATGCCAGTATCAGATTTATTATGGCATGCACCCAGAGGGTATCTTAAAGGTGCTCCCTGAAACCTACTAGTCCTCTAGTGTGGTGGCTGACTGGTTTCGACCAGCCTGCCACCATAGACTAGTTTCGGACCCCCTTGGAAGTGAGAGCCTCTGAGGTCAGAAATAATATGTTTGTCTGCCAGGAGTTGTTATCATCTCCACCAACAGGATGGCTATTAAATCTGCATACCAAGGCCAGGAACTTCAAAGTCCCAGATGCCTTTCGTATGCAACCCCTGCTTCCCACAGACCCGGTACAGGCAACCCCATGTCCCGAGGCCCCTTTGGCACTAGGACAGGCACGAAAATTAGCTATGCAGAAGGCATGTTGCACTGCCAGGCTGAACCTTCCTCTAGGGTGACCAGCCTGAAGTAAATACGAAATTAGGAATTCCACCATCTTGTGTGTGGTGGAATTAGGAATTCTGGGACAGGGTGATGCCCACTCCCCAAAGGAGGTGGTTATATCTGGGTGTAGTCATCCCATGGGTAGATAGTCCATTGGCTACTACCTTTTACTCCCCTTAATACCACTACATTGAGTATTTAAGGGGCTCCCTGATACCAGGACTTCAGATTTGCTGGACTAATGAAGAAGATGGATCCAAACAGCCACAGAAAGCAAGAACTGAGTAGCAGCAACTGACTTGTCCCCAGCCCCGACGGCCTGCATACTGTCCTCAACAGTTGCGCCAAAGACGACTCGTCCTGCGGCTGTTCTGCCGCCAAAAACCTGGGAGGGCTGCCAGCACTTCGAGAATTACCTAGGATCTCCAGTGGAGTAGCTAAACTGCTTTCCCGCACACTGCAGGTGCACAGAAGACTAACAAGGGCACTGGACCACTAAAACCAGACACTGGACAGCACCACTACACCCGTGCCCCCTAGCCCAAGTTGAAGTGGGGCAATGGTGTCAGCGTGGTCCCCAGAATCTCCTGAGTCAAATCCCATTGTGTATTTGCCAACAGTGGACTTCCCAATGCCGCTTGCAGACTCTTTCTGCAGGCCCCCTTCAACCACGAGTATCCCCTGCACCAGAACTGACACCAAAAGACATGACTGCTCCTGAGCCCCACAGCCTGAGGAGAAGTGGGCCAACAGTGTCCCTATGTGCCTGAGGATCTCAAGGGTCAAGCACCTCTGTGGGTTCCCCCTGACTGGTCCCCCAGCCCCTGCTTGCTGCCACTTTCTAACCAGACCAATCTCTTTTAAAGTGAATAGGACACCCAGTGCCGTAACACCGCTGCCTCCGGATGCCCCAGAGCTCCATAGGTGACGTGTTGGTGTGGCTTTGGACCTTGCCCCATACTCACCCCAAGTCCATAAGAACAGCTCTGTAAGTCATTAGCAAGTACCTGTATGCAGTGTCTGTTCTTTTCCCATAGGATAACATTAGGGTGTCCAAGGCTGAAAACCACTTCTGCATCCAGACGCCTCAGTGCTCCAGAAGTAGCCTGTGCGTGTTGCTGTGGACCTTGCCCCCCATACGTAACATAACACCAGAAAAACAGTCATTGTTAAGTGCCTGAATGCAGCATATGTTTTTCCACAATAGGAAACCATTACCACTCCAGGAATTGCACTGTGTGAAATTTTGAAACCTATAAAAATGTATATCTTGAAAACGAATTACCTGATTCAGATGATCTTGGTATCTTAAGGCATATAAAATCTTTTATTTTTAGGTTTAGATCTGTTTATTGGTTTAACCCAGTATCTAGTACAACAAACCACTTACATCTGCAGCCCAGTGGGGGAAAAGCAGTCATAAGACAATATAATGCAACAGTAAAGAGGGAAAGGGTCATGAATATGTGTTATTTTTATAAATTGGTGTTGGGTTTCTTTATTGAGAGTGTGTCTCACTTGCTGACTGTGTGTGTGCAATAAATGCTTAACACTATCCTCCGATAACCCTAATGGCTTGCCCAAACTACAGAGCTTCAAGGGTTATTATTTTAACCCCTGTCAGCCAAAAAGGGTCACCCTGGTCTATCTGCATATGTGTCCCCTTACATTGGTGCACTACATAGATAGCCAGCTTCCTACTGGCAGGCTCTCTTAACGTCATAGCGGACAAACTCTAGCTGATCACAATTGGTCTCTCCATACAGAGGTGGTGCAAGGTCTCTTTCAGCAGTAGGGTGAGCCTTGGTTAGATCTGTTCACCTCCGCTGAGATGTCAGGAGTTTTGCATGCTAGAATTTCCAAGGCGGCAACCTTTTCGCCTAAAGTGGAATTCAAGCCTCCTATACGCCTTTCCGGCCATTCCACTCTTGTCCAAAGTTGTCAAAAAGATCAGAAATGACTGGGCCCAAGTCATCCTTGTGGCTTCGGACTGTCCCCGGAGAGTCTGGTATCCCGAGCTGCTGAGCATGTCCATCGATCCTCTGATCAGACTGCCCTTAGGGAGGATCCTCTGTCGCAGCAGCAGAGGAGGGTTGTTAACCTGAATTTTTCCACTCTGCGCCTTCCCACGGGGAGATTGAGTGGCAGCAGTTGACTGCTTTCAACCTTGCTCCTGAAGTCTGTAACGTAATCAAAACATCCCTTCATCAAAACGGTATACGCCTGTCCTTGAAAGACAATTGTGGCATGGTGCACTGACAAGTCTGTTGAACCCCTTTCTGCCCCTGTTTCTTAGGTTCTATTGTTCATTCTTTCCCTTGCCCAGCAGGGTTCTGTTTTGGGCACTCCTAAGGGGTATTTGTCTGTTATTTATGCATTTTTCCGGTTGCCTGATCAACTTCCCTTGTTTAAGTCTCCTACTGTACATAGGTTCCTGAAAGGTGTTACTCATCTCTTCCCTCCTTCCCCATTCATTATGATCCAATTGGATATGAATTTAATTCTAAAGTTTTTGATGTGCGCTTCAAGCCCATCCGCAAGTGTCCTCTCAGGCTTCTCACATTGAAAACACCCTTCCTTATTGCGATTACATCTGGCCGCAGGCCGATGTAGCTGCAGGCCTTGTCATCTAAGCCACCCTACCTTTTTATCTATCCTGACAAAGTGGTGCTTTGCACTAGGGACGCCTCTCTGCCCAAAGTGGTCAAGCCTTTTCATAAGTCTTTTCATATAGGCTAATCCTTCACCTTGCCTACTTTCTACACACACCCACATCCTTGTAAGAAAGAAGAGAGACTTCACAGTCTGGACCCAAAAAGAACATTGGCTTTCTACCTTGATCGTGCAAAATAATTCTGGGTAGATAACCAACTCTTTGTAAGGGTATATGGGTGTGAAGAAATGTTGGGCAGTGCAGAAGCAGACCATCTCCAGATGGGTTGTACTCTGCATTAAGATCTGCTTTGCATTGACCAAAAAGCAGTCCCCCAGAGGATTTGCACACTTATTCTACGCCAAACTAAAGCTGTGACCACTCCATTAGCATGCAAAGTTCCAGTCCTGGATATCTGTCAAGCAGCAACGTGGGCATCTGTGCACATGTTTACCAAAACACTACTGCCTGGACGGTCAGGTCCGTAGGGATGGGCACTTAGCCCATTTGGTCCTGCAGGATCTTTCTTGTTTGAAATTGGTTTCAACCTACGAGATGGTATTGTTTGGGTATCTATTCAAAGGTAAGGACTCTGCAGCTGGAAGTCTTTATCGGATGGACACGTTACTTATCTTCTGTAATGCCATATCTGGTAGAGACTATATCTAGCTGCAGATTCCTTACCAACCACCCATCCTTCCCACTCTGCGAATGGATTTCTAGGGGCAGGAACTTCCCTTTCAGGACCCTAGTTTTGACACACCTGTGGACACTGTTCTTCATGGCTCTGCAGTTCTGGCATTGAAAGTTTGGGTGGCGCCTATATAGGAACTGCTTTACCACAAAAGGACAACCCATTATTTCCTTGTGGGCTTGGGTAACTGTAATCGGATAAGTGCAGATGCCAACAAGAAATTACCTTAGCATACATTTTTTTTGTGAATTTGTTGTACAATTACAATGTCCAACAGTGACATCGCAACTGAATTGAATAGCTTATATACAGTAATTAGAGAAGAACACAAATCT